>NC_143436.1:89658162-90908162 GCF_987193195.1 Phasianus colchicus | reverse complement strand
AAGACTGTGGAAGCCAGAATATTTTCTGATGTCACTAAGCAAGAGTCTCCCATTCGTATAAAAATGAAAACTGCTTTTGTTGAATTAGAGATATCAGCATGCTGTGGGAAAAGTCTTCACCTGATGCTAGTCTGCACAGATTTAGACACACTGACACTGCACCTGTGACACAGGGATGGAGCATAAATTCTAAGGCTTTAAGAGAAAAATTGAATTAAGATATGTGAAACCATCAGCCCTCAAGCACCCATTTTTATCCAGATTTCTGTGTAAGAAAAATCATGCTTGCCAAAAATAACATGGTCTGGTTTAACAATCCTTGATTTACACATATAACAAGATTTCCTCCTATTGTTACTTACTGGTAAAAGTGTCAACATGATTAGAATTCTACTGTTCATTAACAATAACACGAAAAAAGTATATAATTTTGAAATCAAAGCAAAAAGGTGTCTTTTTTTTTGTCAAGAGCTAAGATGACTATAATTATGCAACTGAAGAATAGCTTCTATAAACTATACAATTATCTTCTCCACATTCTTTTTCTCCTCACTGCTTTCTTTTATATTCAGATGAATATGTATAACTGCATAAGAATAGTTAAGTAACTGAAACAGTGGCTTTCATGACTCATTTGATTATACAAAGGCTGCTCCAAAAGTAATGTCTTAATCTTTATTATGTTGGCCCACAACGTCAGCAGTGGATGTTGGTGGTATGGCAATGGAGGTTGAACCCTCCCAACAATATTTCTTTGCACTTTGTTGCTGTGCGACAGATGGCAGCAGAGGACCAGTCCAATAAACTGTAAAATGGATGAAGCAAAAGTGTGTCACTGAATTCCTCCAGGCAGGAAAAAAAATGGCACCCACTAACATTCATTGACACCTGTTGAACATTCATGGAGACGAAATGGTGGATGTCATCACAGTGAGGTGACGAATGGTGCATTTCAGAAGTAGTAATAGCAACACGAAAGACAAGTCACATTCCAGATGACCACACAGATTTTATTTTTTTTTTTTAAACAGAAGCACAGCATGCAGGCTCCTGTTCATCCGTGATAAAAATGCATAGCTATCTTATTTAAAGATAGCATTTTGTAGCTGTGAATTTGCCCTGTCAACTAGTGCTATTGTGCTCTTTGCAGCTGTTGTAGTTTCCAGGGAAATAAATAGGAGACATTACTTTCAGAGCAACCTATATGTAACAGATTCAAAAATTCTTCAAGTAAATATCCATTTTAATACATTCATTGCTTAAAATTCAAATTAAATCATAAATTATAATACAGAAGCCCAACAAAAATTTCTATATATCACACTGCTAAATTCTTTCTTGTTCATAGACTGTTTTTGAAAAGCACTTATGACTGCATTACCAAAATGCATCATTACTCTCATGCAAGAAGCCCTGTCCAATCCTGGGGCTGCTAAGCCACTCCTTGACCCCATTCTTCCACTAATTCTAATCAAGGATAATTTATAATTGCTGCTGTTTTGATAACTTAGCTACATAATGCTGGCATTAATTTGTAGCAGCAATGAAAAAGAGACATTAGCATAAAAATTACAAGAAGATAGTTATTTCTCAAACTACAATTTCCTGATCTGTATTAACAAAAGAAACAACTCTCTCAATCCATATCATTAAATTTATTTTCCCATGATTAGCACAAGTGCTTTCTTCCCCATGCACTGAAGTCAACTCTTGTAGTCTGCACAGGGCCCAGAGAAAAACACTTTATCGGGCAGGAAAAAAGGGGGAGTTGGGAGGAATAAATTTTAAATCCAGGAACATTTCTCTTAAACAGCTTAAGTAGCCATAAAAAAAAATTGCCCCAGCCTCATAGAGAATATAGCCATTTTATTCAGTGCCACACACTAATCTGAGAAGTTCACCGAAATACAGCTTCAATTTCAAATTTGCTGTTTAAAACTGCTGAGGGAACCTCGAGGTTTCAAGTCACAGACTGGCATGAAACACTGGATGACATTAAGGTGTACTTCGACACAAACAAGTTCCCTTCTATGTAAGAAAAGCATAGAACATGTCTGCAAACAAAAGACAGGCATTAAAAAGAAAGACATTCTACCTAGTCCAGAAATGTTCAAATAGCAATTCGATAACAAATTAAGTGATTTTTCCTTCAAATATCTTTTTAATTAATTTGTTTTCACAAGTATTTTTTTTTTTTTAACTATCATGGCATTTTTCCTTCAGGTCATATATTCCCAAAAAATATCACCCAACCAAAAAAAACTGTCTTAACAGCTACTAAAATAGTTTTAAAAGTTTATATAAAGTAGGCAACACTACCTGGATTGAACCTAAAATATCTTTCAAAGGATCTTCATAGAACTCATCCTTTCCAAAGAACAGCAGCAATTCAAAAAAACTCCTAAAAAACAGAAGTAGTGACAAGTCAAGCAAACTAAAAACGTTCATTCAAGAAACTAGTGTAAGTTTACTATTTTCCATAGCACTAAAACAAAACAGCATTTTCGTAAGTTTAGGGTCCTTGCCAGCACTAAAGAATCATTGTAAAAATGTTTGGGTAATACCTACACTTTTTAAACACTACTTATATTTCAATAACTCCACAATGGTCTGATACCCTGCACTGGATTTCAGCAGTTAAGATTCCGGATCCCAAACACATTCCGCATCAAGCATCAGGTCACCAATATAATACATTAACAGCTAAAGACAAGCTATTTTACAAACATGAATCAGCAGTAGAACAGAAAAATACTTAAAAAGTTGAAATCTTTCCTCACTACTGCATTCAGTTTTTGACTGCAATATCTCTTCAAACAAAAAGGAAGATATTCACAAACTGTTGGACAAGGAACTATTTTGCATAACTATTAAATTCACTGCAATTATTCCTAAATTTTAGTGACTCTTCAATACATTTGAAAGTATATCCTCAACACTTTTCATTTTTAATATGACAGATCCAAAAGAAGTTAAAGAACAGATTTAAAGCAAAGTTTCCACTCATATTCAGAAATGCTGTGGATCAAAGAATCTTAATATTAACACAAAAAAAGCATTCTAAAAATTTCAAAAGACTCCAATGGGAATTTTTATGAAAATAATAGAAAAGTGTCACAAAATTAGGCAGCCTTTAGATTGTACTGCAGCAAAGTTTATCACTGGCAAGGAAAAAACATATCAAAAACAAACCTAGAAAATGTGAAAAACAAATTCATTAAGTTCAGAGATGGGACATATCTCCAAGTCTTTGAATCTCAGTTGAGATATGGAATGGGAAAAAAAAAAATCAATACCCAAATAAGTACTTTAATTAGAAACACAGTATCTCATTTCACATTGATAACATTTTTGCTGCATACTGACTCTTAGGAAAGGTCAAACTTGAGTCATGTCATGATCAGGACAGTAGGCCAACTGGAACTTAAATAATATTTGGTTATGACAAAACTACCAATAGCAAATGATATATGCACCAGGTTTAATTTGTTTTAATTGTTTTAAGTGATTTAAAGAGAATAAGAGTCGACAAAAAAACACCATGGGAAACTAATACTGAAGAAGTGCAGTGTACAGTTTTATTCTGTATCGACACATCTGCATCACAGTCATAGAATCATATAATGGCTTGAATTGAAAGGGATCTCAAAGATAATTTAGTTCCAACCCCCTGCCATTGGCAGGGCTGCCCGCCACCAGCTAAGTCTGCCCAGGGCCACATCCAACCTGGACCTGAATGCCTTCATGCATGGGGCACCACAGCTCCTCTGGGCAGCTGTGCCAGCACCTCACCAACCTCACAGAAGAGAATTTAGATCAGATATTAGGATGAAATCTACCCTTTTTTACTTCCAAACTACTACCCCTTTTCCTAACATGACACTGATGAATAGGCTGTCTTCCCTATAGTCCTGGAAGGCCACCATGATGTCTGCTTGGAGATTTGTATTCTCCTCCTCTTTACAGGAGAGGTGCTCCAGGCCTCAAATCATCTTCATGGCCTCCTCTGAACCTAAATGAACAGGTCTAAATTCTTCCTGAGCAGCTGCAATCAAGCATGTCTGGGAAGGATCAATGCAAGTCATGTGGATTGCAGACTAACTGCCTACCTAATACAAGTAGCTGTTGGCAAGGTCTTCTTTTCTCTGCTGCCTCTGGTACTTCAACAGCATGGTGAGGATTGTAGGGTGATGAGACAGTTAACAAGCAATGCCCAGTGAGTGACTGGCTTTTGGGAGAAGATGCTATCCCTCCAGCTTGGGATCTGGTGACTGCTGTTGGTGCAGCAAAGGCAACCAGTAGGGCCACACAAGCTTCCCTAAGCTACGGGCACAATGTTCAGAGACTGCCACGTCCAATTTTATCCTCAGCATGACTCCCTGTTGGATAAAAGCAATCCAACTGCTGATTGGGAGTACAGGTGATGCTTTTCTCCATCCCTTCAGTGGCAGAGAGGATTACTGAGAGGACTAAGAAAACCCACCTGATAAATACATCGCTGAGAGGCTGGTGCCACAGTAGGAATTGTGGTTTTTCCAGCCATTGGTTTACTTGGCACCTGGTCCAATGACTGCTAGTGGTATTCATCTAGGTCACAGGGGGAAAAGAACCCTAACCCAGAAGCTGTCGGGACTCACTGACAAGGGCTTTAAACCAGGTTTGAAGGGGAAAGGAACTGACAGCAAGCCTGTCCACAACAAGGTGCAGGTTACCATAGCTAAGTTAGAGGGACAAGGTGTTAGCAGGAGCCCTCAACCCACTGCATTTTACAATGAATGTACTATGCAGCAAGCTGGTGGGGCTCATCACCAGGGCTTTAAACTAGATGTGGTGGGGAAAGATGTACTGCTGAGGAACAGAGAAGAGTCAAGGAAGAACACTGTTGGTTTAAGCAGTGAGGGAAAACCTCCGATTTTTCCCAGAGGTTTTTGGCAGGGCTCTTCTAAGAGGATAATGAGGCCAAAAGCCCAGCTGAAGTGCCTCTGCGCCAATGCAAGAGGAAAGAGAAACCATGTTGCAATTGGAAAACTATGATCTTATTGCTATTATCACAAAAATACAGTGAGATGACTCACTACTGGAATACTGTGATTGAGGGCTATGAGATTTTTAGAAGGGAAAGGTGAGGTAGAAGAGGTGGGGAGTTGTCTTCTATGTAAAGAAGCGGATAGACTATGAAGAGCTGCCCCTGAGAAAAAGGCATGAACAGGTTGAGAACTTGGGGGTTAAACTTAGGGACTGGACCAATAAAGGGCATCTGGTGCTTGGGTCTACTACAGCAGCCTGATTGAGGGGAGCCTGTTGATGATGGCCTTTTTGCTTCAGCTGCAAGAGGTGTCACACTTACAGGCTCCCATCCTGGTGAGGGATTTCAACTACTCAGACATTTGCTGGGAAAACAATGCCGTAAGTTGCAAGCATCCAGGAGACTCCTAGAGCTCATTAACAACTTTCTGGTTCAAGTATTAGATAAATCCACAAAAGGTAAAGCGCTGCTGGACCCGGTGCTCACCACTGCAGAAGAGCTCATAAAAGATGTTATGACTAGAGGCTGCCTGGGCTGCAGCAACCATGTCCTGGTTGAGTTCGTGATCTCGAAGAACACGGGCCTGGCAAAGAGCGGAGTCAGGATCCTAAACTTCAGGAGAGCACACTTCAGGTTCTTTAAGGAACTGTTGGATGAGATACCCTGGGAAACTATCCTAAGGGACATAGGAACAGAACAGAGCTGGCAGCACTTTAAGGATGCCTTTTTGATTGCACAAGAGCTCTCCATCCACCAGAATAAGAAATCAGGCAGACAAGGAAGGAAACCAGCATGGTTGAGCAAGGACCTGTTAGTCACACTGAGAGGAAAAAAGGAGTGTAAGTGGAAGCAGGGATGGAATCGGGAAAGCCAAGGTGCAGATGGAACTGAATTTGGCAAGGGATGTGAAAAACAAAGAGGGATTCTTCAGATACGTTGTGCAGAAGGGACAGGCAAAGGAGAGCATACACCCCTCTTAAAAAGGGAGAGCTGGCCTCTTCAGACATGGAGAAGAATAAAATACATAACAAGCTCCTTCACAGCCAGACAGGCTTCTCATGCCTCACATGCCCCTGAACTTCTAAGCAGGGACTGGGGAAGAAAATCCATCCTGGACTCACTCCATTCTTAGACCAAGATCACCTCATGAGGCTGAACGTGTAGAAGCCTGTAAGGCCAGATGTCACTCATCCCAGAGTTCTGAAGGAACTGGCTGATGCAGTTGTCAAGCAGCTCTATCATATTTGAAAAAACACGACTGCCAGGCAAAGTCCCTGGTGACTGGGAAAAGAGAAGCATCACTCCCATCATGAAAGGGAGAAGGAAAACTACATGCCAGCAAGTCTTACATCTGTGGGAAGATCATAGAGCAGATCCTCCTGGAAAAGATGTTAAGGCATATTTGAGATGTGGAGGTAATACGAGATAGCCAACACAGCTTCACCAAGGGCAAACTGTGCCTGACCAATCTGGTGACCTTCTATGATGGAGCAACAGCATTGGTGGACAAAGGAAGGGCAACTGATGTCATCTACCTGGACTTGTGCAAGCCTTTGACATGATCCCACACCACATCCTTATCTCTAAATTGGAGATATAGATTAGAAGGCTGGACTTCTAGGCAGATAAACAATTGGTTGGATAGTCCTAGCCAGAGGGCTGCAGTCAACAGTTCTATATCCAGGTGGTAGCTGATGACAAGTAGAATCCCCCAGGGGTTTGTCTTGGGAAAAATACTCTAACAAATTAATTCCACTGTCTTTCTCACTGATAAAACATGACCTCAGCAAGTTTGCTGATGACACCAAGCTGAGTCATGCAGTTGACACAACAGAAGGGAGAGATGCCATTCATAGGGATTTGGACATGCTCAAAAAGTGGGCAAATGAAAATCTAATGAGGTTTAACAAGTCCAAGTGCAAGGTGTTCCACACTGGTCAAAGCAATCCCAGATAAGAGACTGAAAGAACAACTCATTGAGAGCAGCCTTATAGAAAAGGACTTGGGGATCCTGATGAATGAAAAGCTGGACAATGAGCCAGCAGTGTGCTCTTGCAGTCCAGAAGGCCTTAAGTATCCTGGGCTGCATCAAAAGAGGAGCGGCCAGCAGGGAGAGAGTGGTGACTTTCCCCCCTTATCTGCCCCTGTGGGGCCTGACCTGGAGCACAGTATCCATGCCTGGAGCTCCAGTACAAGAAGGATGTAGGCCTGCTGGAATAGGTCCAGTGGAGGCCACAAAGAGATCAAAAGACTGGAGCACCTCCCCTATGAAGAAAGATTAAGGGAGTTGGGCTTGTTTAGCTTGGAGAAGACAAGGATCCAAGGAGACCTCATTGTGGCCTTCCAGTACTCGGAAGGGAGCTTACAAGCAGGAAGGGGATCTACTTTTTACATGGTCTGATAGTGGACAGAAGGCGGAATGACTTTAAACTAAAAAAGAAAAAGTATATTTACATTAGACGTTATTAAGAAAATTTTTACTTGGCAGTGAGGCACTGGAACATGTTGCCCAGAGAGTTTGTGTATGCTCCATCTCTGGAGGCAGTTAAGGCCAGGGTGGATGGGATACTGGGCAGTATGACCTTGTAGCTGGCAAACATGTTCATGACAGGGGGATTGGAACTAGATGATCTTTAAGGTCCCCTCCAACCTAAGCAATTCCACGATTTGTAGAAGGAACAATGCTAGAATTAGGACCAGAATCTTATCAGAAGTTCATATATGCCTGATCAAGGAAAGAAATGAGCAAATGCTGCAACATTCATCTGTCTAGATACTTACACAAGCAGCAGACAGATACTACTACTTATGTAATTAGTAACTCTCAGTGGATGTCTTTTTTCAGCTCACTTAAGTCTCTTCGGAGTAGTGAAGCCACTCCGCACACACAGTATCCCTTCAGAGAAGAGATCCATAGCTCCATATCAGTGTGAAAAACTCCCTCCTCATACATGGTTCCTGCTTGCCAACCTGATCTGGTCTCTCACTTGTCATTTCTTTACAACTTCAAGTGCCCCAGTTTAATTCTTGATACTTATGTGGAATTTATTCCACTCTTTAGCATTTGCTGCCTTGCTTCAGAGCTTTTCTGATCCTTCTTTCTGCACCACCTTTACCACCTTTTGAGACGGGAACAGGCAGATACACCAAAACAGCACAGAATGTTAAAGACGTGATGTACTGTGATTCTGAGCAGCTAGCTCTCTGCTTTGTTCCATCTTACTTACTAACACTTTGCATTATTGAGCATTGTGATGCACACTGAAGTGACATTTTCATGAAAACATTCAGAGTGATAACAGTCTCACTCCATGGCTGTAATTGTCAGTTTGAAGCCCACCACCACACTGAACATTTTGATTGTTTTGTTGTGTGGGTTTTTTTGTTTGTTTGTTTTTGTTTGTTTTTTGTTATGCTTCTCTTCATTTTCCCCAAGTACCATTTTCCCCAAGTATCACTACACCCTTGTCTAAGTTGAATTTCATCACTCTCTATCATAAATCCTTTCTATGGGTATTTACAGTTTGTCCTTTATGATACTGGGGAAAAAGCAGTACCATAAACAAATGTGGCTGTCTCACTGACTGAAATAGTTTACAATCATATCAGTAGCATGACTGTTGGACACTTGGTTGAGAGGAGTCCTCCAAATCCTAACCTAAAGCTAGTCCACATTCCTCTGCTTCTATTGAAACTCTGCTGATACAATGGAATAAAAAACAAGAGACTAGTAAATGAACAAAAGGAGCCTGGCTGTAACGCAGTGAGATAAGCAATGTGCCAGAGCATGGAGCAAGTATGCTTTTTCTGTCTCTGTTCAGTGCTGCCTTATTTTAATTTAAAACCATTCCCATTTGTCTTATCACTATCAGATCACATATAAAGTTGCTCTCCACTTTTTTTTTTTTTTTAAATAAGCTCCCTTTAAAGAATAAAGGCCATAGTAAGATCTCCACAAATGCCTTCTCTTGTCCAGGTAGAATAATCACAGCTCCCTCATCCTTGTTTTGTAGCAGGGTTGCTCCAAACTAATAAAGGAAACTATCAAGCTGTTTATGTTTCCGAATTAACAGTCTCCATTTTGTTAAAATTACTATACACAATTCCATTCTGGCTTTGCTATCTTAAAACACAGTCTGCAACATGGTACATCCATATTTATATGCATAATAATGCTGCTTCTTACTTTACCTCATCACTTATTAAATATTACTGGAATCAGAAGTTTGCCTAAGAACAGTAACAACATTATTAGAAATTGCAAGTACAGACACTGTTGAATTTATGATGAATTTGTGTATGACTAATACATACAAGAAATGACTGTCACTAATGCTAAGAGTTTATCATCTGGTCCCCCACAAAGTCTTACTAGAGTACGACAACATAGTCAGGCAGATTCTTGTTCTCTAAAACCTAGGACTTGACTAAGATTAAGATTTCCCAGTTAATCACACTACTAAGTCCCAGAATCCCTGATATTGTCACACAGATTCAGAAAACAAACCACACAAAGACATTATTCAGTTATTCTAAAGTTGAAAGAAATGGAGGTCCAGCTCCAAAAAAATCAAGACATTATAGGAATAGCTACCATCCAAAATACAACAAATATCTGAGTTTCTCATTCCCAGTTCCCTCCAAACTCTGCTATCTGAAAGTATTTAGAAGCACAATTTGACCTTTGTGAAATGAGTTTTTTCTAAAAACTATTGAAAAAGAGAGGTCACATCTTTTGATTCAACTGCTAAGTCATTTTCTGAGCATTCCAGTTTTAGAAATCATATTTTAATTCCATAAATAATCTACTGTCAAATAGTTCCCCCAAAAAAACCTCAGTCTCCTGAGTGAAGTTTCACAGCACATGAAGATAGCAGATATTCTGACAGCATGCAGAATAAAGCTTTAAGTTTTACTTAACTATTACTAATAGGTCAAGAACTGTAGACAGTTCCACCAGACCACGTAAACTGATAAAGGCTACAAAAACATTTGCCTCTGAAGACTAGACAAAGCATGAGTGAGACATTCCCAAATAAATTTTTGAACTGAGACACAGAGCTATATTTGAAGATGTTGCTCAACAAGAAAGCTGGACAGATAAATTTGATCCAAGCAAATTGAACCAGCAGACAGAGCTAACTCAGATTTTTATCTCCATCTGCTGATGAGAAAAATCAAGTATATAGGATCTCAGCTAAGTACAAGTCACTTAAAGTATCGAGGTTTTTTTGTTGTAGTTTTTTTTTTTTAATCATCTGTCCAGCACTGCAGTTTTTGAGATCTGAAAAGTTCTTTTTTTTTTTTTTTTTTCTTTTTTTCTACTTATCATTACCCCCACACTTTCAGTCTTCACTTTGGAAAATCAGCACTGCATACAGAAAACCACACAGCAAGATATATGTTCTAGCATTCTGCAGTTCTCTGTCAAATTGAACATACACATAACAGGCCAAAAATCATAGCAAATCATTCCTACAGGTATTTTCAGAACTTGAACATGAAAATCTATTTTAAAATTCATTACTTTCTTAAACAGTATAAGAAATTTGTCTTAAGTACTTAGCTTATTACATCAACCTTAAAAGCACTGAGGATCTCTGAAACCCTACTAACTATTATAAACAGTACAGCACTAACATTCTACATTGTAAGGGAGATATGAAGAAAAATATGATGTACTTACAAAGCTAGGCTACTCAATACGTATTGTACGTGCTCACATTCAGCTGGGAATGATACACAGGCAGATGTGAAACAACAGAGAGCTGTCTGAAGCACCTGAAGCTGAGGCAGAGGAACCTGCCATCTTCCAGCATAGTCTTCAACAACCTAATGACAAAAACATTGAAAGCCATATTACAAACCAAAAACATCCTCTTTAATCATTAAACTATAAATAGTTTGTACTGTACCTGCTTCATCTCCCCTCCTTCCTTAGAAGTAGGGTTAATAAATAAAAAAAAATCTCAATCCACAAAAATAGAATCCTGACCACCTTTGGTCATCAACTAAAAAAGTAGAAACTTCATTACTTAGATTATAACACTAAGAATACTTAATGGATCATTTACAAAGAGTAAGGCCAAGAAAAACATCCACTTTATACAGTAACATAGTAGTTATAGTACTACTACTATGTTACCACAGTACTACATAGAAGATGCACTTAAACATAAGCTTTTATTTTGCACACAAATACAAATTATGGAATCTGTAGCAATTCAGACAGCCTACTCTAAACAAACAGAGAAGAAAACGACCACCCTGAGTTCTTCCAGACTGTTCTCCTGTTAGCAGAGAAGGGCAGAGATACTCTCTTACACAACCAAACAAATAAATTTGGCCCTTTTTATGTGTATGACAGAGCTTGAAGCTAACTATACCTTCATCTATGGTTATGAAACTACACTATTTAGAAAGGAAAAGGATGATGAAAATAGGTGCTTTAAGGAAGACATGTATCCAATCATCTACTGGTCATGCAATTGATCTTGCTTGTGTTATTTAATGCAGGAATCCCCATATTTCTGACATTACCTATTCCCACATCGGGTGGCTTAACTAAGACAACACCACTTGAAATTTCTACAGCATTATCAATGCATTAAATTCCACCCAATCTGCTTTCACACAGTCTCTGTATAGAAGACAGAATTTAGTTCAGCACAGCATTAAAACACAGATTGGTAAAGGCTGAAGACTGGTCATTGTGCTGCTGCCCTATAGAAAGTAGGAGTTAAAGGGTTTGGGTCTTCTCTACTCCTTAATCAATAGCTAAGATGCAAGTCATATGCAACACTGAGCAGGCAGAAAAAGCATATTACTTCCACACTTTGGCACACTGCTCATCTCACTGCATTACAGCCAGGATCCCTTTGCTCATTTACTGATCTCCCATTTTTCCCATCACAACAGCACAGCTTCAATAGAAACAGAAGGATGTGGACTAGCTTTAGGTTAAGGTACAGCATAACCTTCTCAACTCCGATCTCCTACATTTGTAGGAAGTGAGAAGCTGGTGGGGAACCAAGTGCCATCAATCCAGTTAGAGAGAAAAAGCTGAAGCACTCCTTAGTGCTTCACACAAGGAACAAGCAACACACTCCAAGAAAGCTGTGAAGTGCCAGCCCTCATTACACACCTGGGCAGCTTATCTCAAGAGCCAGTCTGGCTAGCAAAGCACAGTTTAAAACAAAAAATCAAACGTAACATTCTGCAGGTTTTCTTTTAGACTTGAAGTCTGTGACCCTCCCTCAGACCTGTCCACTGCCCCTTCAGCTAAATAAAGAGTTCAAAGTCAAGATGATTAGCCTGAGATTTTAGCACCAAAGCCACACACCTAATTAAATTTAAGGCTCTAAAATATGAACAGGCCAGCAACCCATTTCTGACAGTCTGGTTATACCCACTCCCAAACAAAGTAGCTATTGACAATGGGAGCAATGTTATTTCTTGCTATTATTTTAATTTTCACTAACAACACTGGAGATTGATTTATATTTTGAAATGGCATTCTGCCTTTCTACCAAAACCATTTTAATAATTCCTATTTCAGAACCAGTTAGTTTAATGCAGCAAATATCTAGGTCAATTGGAAGAGAATTAACTGACTCGTGGATAAATACTCTTCCTGTTACAGGAATAATAAGCAGTTCAGAAAATTGTACTGACATCACCTATTGTGATCTCTCTGAAATACTTCTAAGCAGGTCCCTTGCATGAGAAATAACAAATCCTTATAAAAAAAATCAAAGCAGACCAAGAAAACAGACTCTACTGGTTTTAGCCTCTATGAAGTAAACGAAAACAATAATAATAAAAGTTTCAATTCCCACCAGGGTGTTTTACAGCACTGTAACCTGACAGCCATAATACTGACATGTTTGTAAATTATTTCAATCAGCGAGACAGCCACATTTGGTTATGGTAGTACTTTTTCCCCAGTACCATAAAGGACAAACTGTAAATAACCATAGAAAGGATTTATGACAGGGAGTGATGAAATTCAGCTTAGACAAGGGTGTAGTGGTTCTTGGATGTAGCAACTGGACAGATCACTACAATGGGAAAGAAATTACAACAGAGGCAAAATGACAGAAGGATCAGCACAATAGAAAGATGCAGTAAGGGAAGAAGATTGTTCACCTGTATCAGAAGATCCTAGCTTTGCAGGGGAAAGCATCACCAAGGAGGGATCTCCAGAAAGAGATCCTTCCCTAGTGGCAATCAGCTCTTAAATGCAGTCTAGGAGAGATGCAGCCAGGCTCCAGCCCTTCCGATCACACAGCTGAATTGCCTTCACCTGTGCTCCCAGGGCTGACCCGAACTTTTCCCCAGGTGATCAAGCTGTGGTTCAGGCTGTGACTCAACAGTTCCCATACATTGGGGAAAAATGAAAACAAGCCAAAAAAACAAAAACAAAAAAAAACCAACAACAATCAAAGCAGAGAGCTAGCTGCTCAGAATCACAGTACATCACAACATCTTTAACATTCCATGCTGTTTTGGTGTATCTGCCTGTTCCCATCTCAAAAGGTGGTGCAGAAGGAAGGACCAGAAAAGCTCTGAAGCAAGGCAGCAAATGCTAAAGAGTGGAATAAATTCCACATAAGGATCAAAAATTAAACTGGGACACTTGAAGTTGTAAAGAAATGACAAGTGCAGGGGAAGAACCAAATCAGGTTGGCAAGCAGGAACCATGTATGAGGAGAGAGTTTTTCACACTGATATGGAGCTACGGATCTCTTCTCTAAAGGGATACTGTGTGTGCAGAGTGGCTTCACTACTCCAAAGTGACTTAAGTGAGCTGAAAAAAGGCATCTACTGAGAGTTCAGTTCTAAAAGAGTGTTATTAAAGCACAAGTAATACTAGATTTAGTGTTCTATCTGGAAACATCAGAAGAGAAATAATCAAAACATTTTTTTTATTCTACTCAGTTGATGGCCTGTATGTGGTTACGTATCCCACATACCATCAAGATAAATGCATCCTTATAAAACCAGATTCAATTACTCAAATAGAGTAGAAAAGATCTTAAGATTTCAAGGCTACATAAGTCACTATTTAAAATATCATAGAAAATCATTTCAAATCAGTATCTAAAAAATGGATATAAGCAATGGCTTTACAGCAATTCACATGAATATTACATAAGGAATAACCAAACATAATCACACTTGTGGCAAAAGAAAAAAACATCACCAAGCAACAGCATGACACATCCTGTAAGACAAGTTTCTGCCAAAGTTCTGTCTTTAAAGCTAAATGCTTTCCCCCACTCACAGCTACTGAAATTTCATGTATTTGGCCGAGTTTGCTTTGAGTATGAACAAGACCTAAGGCAGAGCTCCATATACTCTTTGGTTAACTAAATGTAATGAGTAAGTTTCCAGATGTATTTACAGTCTACTACTTGCATTATGGTGAAAAACTATTAATCCTACCAAAGTAAATTTGACCACTAGTGGCACTGCAGTTAATGTACCTGTTAAAGATATTACTTGATGATTGAAATATTTTTATTGGAAAAATGTAACATGTATTCATATCTTTCAGTGAGTCCCCCCTAGAGTAAAAACCAACTGATTTATAGAAATTGTTTTATTATATATGGAAGGGATGACTGACTACATGTGAACTCAACACAGGAATACCTAAGTTCAGGTTACAAATGACATTAGCAAAATACAACCTAAGGTGACTCAAATAAAGCACAAATATTTAATTCTGTCATCTGAAGAAATGCAACCAAAAAAGATGTGTTTTATGATGATGATACTTCTCTAATGTTCTGCCCTTTTTATTATTTGAAAAGGCCTGAACAGCATGCAGCCTATAATCTACCGGACACACAAGCTACAGAAGTATCTTTCCAACATTCTTCTTTTTAAGTGTACGAGGGTGCAATTTAAAAGTTACAAGAATCTTGATAGACTTTTCCATGCAAAACTCAAAACCTTATTTTTCATACAACAGCTAAACTTTGAGACAAGGTGTTAAGAGCTGAAAAAGCAGCAATATAAATAAGCTTGCAATGAAGTCATACAAATTTCCAGAGAAGTGAAAGGAGAAAAACACAACCACTAACCTGAAAAGTATGCAAATACAAAGAAATGAAAGCAAGAGAACACCACTAAAATCCCAGAAATCTAACCTTCTCCCAAAGGCTGACAGAAGGGGTTAATATATACAGCGAGGATGCGATTTCTCAAGATAAAGCAGACACAAACATTAAAGAGAACAGAATATGAATAGAGAGCTGAGTATGCAAATAAGAAAAGACTTCATGTTAATGGCAAGACCAGAGCACTGACTAACTCCTTCAGTCTACAAACACAGTCTGCAAATGAAGAATCTGCTTATCAACTACTATTGTGAATTCTCCCTAAAAGTTGACAGAAAACAGCCAGGTATCCTACAGGTACCACAGTGACTTATCAAGTTTCTCATCAAGCGTCAAAGGAAAAAGTGTCACTACTAAACCTTTGGTACCATTCTCTGCAGGCATGAACTGAAAGCTTGCAATTGCCATTAAGCTTTGCAGGAAATGGTGCTTATCGCTCTTAATTTGTAAGGACTTCTTTTCAAGCCTGAATCTACCTTGAGTATCAAGCAGCACAAAGCTAAGTGCCGGTAACTGGTAGCAAATTGAATCTGCTTCTTTTCACTAGACAACTGGAGAAAGATCCAGCAAAAAAAAAAAACAACAACAAACAAAAACACCCACACAGGAACAAGCTAATTTGCAAATGTAAATAGCTTAAATGTCTAAGTATTGCTTGACTTGCAGTTTGTAATAGATGACTTTACCTGTATTACTTTCCCTTTAAAAGTTTTCATTTAATTGGTAATTTCACATTTAAAAAAAAAAAAAACCACACACACCTAAAAAATGCCAATCAGATAAAGCAAATGAGACTGTAAAAGGTGCTCTCAAAGCCATGAACAAGTGTCAAGCATTTTCATTCAATAAACTACAAATATACATATCTATTACAACACCAGAAGTCATTGCAAGAGAAAACAGTTGGTTCAAAACTACATATTATTCCTTTCAGGAGAGAAAAGACCTTCAAACAGAAGCACTTCCGTGACCAAGATTTTTGTAGCTCCTCTTTAAAAAAGTGTATGAATACCAAACATGTAGCCCAGTAGTCAAAAAAGTAATAAAAGACAAGATTGGCATGAAAGTTGCTCTGTTTTGTACAGAATATGAAAGTAACTGAACAAATACTGATTTGAAGATTTAAGCAAGAATCAAAGACAAGTGGTTTCAAATTTGTGCACATCACCAAAAGCGTGAGAACGCATCAATCCCCAAATGAGAAGAACTATCAAAGATATGTATATTTTTCTACCTTCATTTATACAAAGCAATACATACACCAAAGCATGAACAGATTATTAACACCTAAACCACAAACTACTGGATTTTTTTTTATTTTTATTTTTTGTCTACTGAAATAGATCTAGGAGCCATCATCACCTCTAGCGTGTTACTAAATTTTATTTCTTAGCTTCCTAATACATAAACTCAAGAATTATTTTCCTAGCAGTGACTGAAGATACCACTGGTTAACAAAAGCCAAGCAGGCAATTATTATTTCAGGAAGTCAGATCACACTGGAAGGCCATAAACTGATGTCACAGCAAGAGAAGATCAAGAAGTGTTTAGCCCTAGCAGTATTACTTTAGATCAGAATTATCCTGTGCTTGAGCCTGTACTGAGTAACATAAAAATAACAGCCAGTACAGTTATGCAGCCGTGTGGACAACTACAGAAATGCTGGATGTAACTTGTAATTTTTGATAGTACTTAATGATACGAGAAAACACTGAAAAGAATAAAAAAATTCAAGGTAGTTGATAAAACTATACCCACTTCAAATGCAACAAGGTAAGCTATGCTCACTTTTCATCTCCCTGTTAAGGTTTGTTTTCAAATCAAATTTACCCTTCTAATTATAGAACCACTTCCTTTACAGCTAAAATCTGAACTACTTTGTCTGCCCCTCATTATTTGTATGCACTCACACGGGAACCTCCCAGGGACACCCTGAAAAATCTCAAAACAATTTCAAATTCTGTATGTGACACAGCAAGCCAAAACTCAGGAAGCACTTCCAGATGTTTAGACCGAGGGGGTTCTATTAGATACTATCTTTCAATTTAAAACTACAAATAGTCACAGATGCCTTTTCTCCTGCTTGCCAAATCTGGGAACAGTAGACTTGTTCTTTCCCAACACATAAGTGGCTTCAATGCACAGTGAACATAACAAATGTGAAGAAATGCCAAATCAGCAATTTTAGAAAGAAATGCAGATACATAAACTAGACACTTACTTCACCTTCCATCTGTCTCTTTTCATTCCCAGCCACAGAAATCTTGCTTTTATTTTCCCATGCTATCAACCTCAAATAATCATCTAAAAAAATATTTCATTCCAACTTGCCTTGGAAGGTTCAGGGTGTAATGGTGCTACTATAACACAACAGATCTCAAAAAGTACACATGGCTTTGCAGTCGTCACACTGACTTGATCTTACATCACTAAATCATGATTATGCACGAACTGAAGAAAATGACATGACTGCCCAGTCATCTTTTGCAACCATTCTTTAGTCTACTGTCTAAAAGCTAAGTTCAGCTACAATACTCCAGGCCTCCAGTGTACTGACCCTGTTTCCAACCCTCTTTTAACTTTTTAACAGAATTCTAGAATAAAAGACATGCACATCAATGCTTCTTAAGGTCCTTGCCAGTCTCTTACCCTAAAAACAGCCAAGAGGTCTTTGCTTCCATCTGCAGTAAACGGCTCAACAGGCTAAAAAGGGTTTAGGCCTTGCTTCACTTTTGCTGCAGCTCTTACTGAACAACATGGATGCGCACACACTTCAGACAGCAACGTAACTATATGCAATCTAACATACCCCTGTATTATAATATTTATTCTGAAGGACAAATAGGTGTTTCATTCAATAGTTCAAAAGTACGGCATTATTGTTAAACAACTCTTTCTACAAATGCTGTTCAACTTTTGACACAAAAAAAAAAGAGGAACATGGTAGGGAAACCAGGACATCCAGAAGTGCCAAAAAAAACACAAAGAGAAGCAAAGCTATGTTATCAGTGTGGGATGGAACAAGGTGGAGAGGTTTGATTTGTACAACAGCCAGAAGATCTGGCTTCAGAAGCTCTAGATGGAAAAGTAGAAAGCAATACAGTCTGAGAAAAAGTAGAGACAGAGAGGAAAAAAAAAACACTAATAGAGGCACATGTGAAAAATGTATGACACGCCTAACAAAGAGACACAGTATGTAAGTAAGAAATTATCTTTTATAACAGACGTTCCAAGAAAGAGGTGACCTAAACGTTACGTACACACTGATACTTTCTGAAGAAAAAATGGCAATATGCTTCATCACTTCACCGACAAGGCTGTGGGCCCATGAGCCCCTGTTTGTACAGGTATGGATGCACTGGGACAACTGCACCACTACAGGCCTAACTGTAAACAAGCTACTGCAGAGCACTCAGCTTCATTTGGTGTCACACCACAAAAGGTCACTAGTTCTTTCTACCAGTATGTTACTCCAACTACATCTTGTGTCTGTATAATTAACTCAGTAGAAGTGTTCTTTATTAAAAATATGCTTGAACAAAATGTAGAAGTTTGTGTTTTGAGTCAGCACACAACTGCTAATCAACAGGCCAAATTTACACCAGGAAAGTGCCTAGAGACAAAACGTTAATATGTTATCTCACTTTCAACAGAGTTATTTGAACTATGCATTGTTTTAAAATATTGAAGAAAAGAAACAGAATCCTTTATGAACTCTAAACATTGGCCGGCCATGTGGAGAGTTCATAAACTAAAAGCAAAGCAAAGAAGGGAAGAAGGTTTGGCAATTTTTCTACACAAAAGAAACTCCAGGAGAAGTCAAGGTCAAACGATTTAGACACTCTACCACTGATAGCTGTGATACAATCATTTTGCAGGGTAACTCCTTCCCTGGTCTTGTCCTGTTCTGTTCCCTACTCATTCCTAGCTTTCTATTGGGTAGAGGATTGGTGTTAATGTCAAGTATCGCTCCACCTTCACTCCCTTGTTATCATCAGCTCAACAGATATTAAGTGCAGCTAAAACATTTTAAAGATAAAACTTCCACTCTTGACAGAAGATTGAAAGATTTGTTTGAGCAGGATTCAATCAAATATAACTGTCTGTTCTTCCAGCTGTGGTTTATTCCATACTTCTAAGGTTGTTCACATCTTTCGACTCCCTTCAGAGATCTTTACACAGACAAACTAAGTTTATATAGGTTACCAAACAGAAGCAAATACAAAAGCTTGTAGATAAACCCAAGCAGCAACCTATGGGTTCACTGAGCAGCGCTATTCGAGCTATTTTCAAACACATACTGTAATAAACAACACGTAAAACAAGTGTCAGGAAGCACTAAGAAAACTCTTGTTGAAATGGAGTACTGTGTAAATGGAACAAGACCAGCAGAGTGGTGAGGTAAGCAGCCAAGAAGTTCATAAAATGAAGTAATTACACTGAAGAAAAGAAAAAAGAAAAAGAAAAAAGAAAAAAAAAAAAGCCTAGGCTGCGTTTCTGAGAACTGCAAGCGCTGTGGTTGGGATATACCTACAACAACTCATGCTTCAATCAACACCCGCTGGGCAGGGAAAGCAACCTGTTGGCTCTCGTTACTTTGCAAAGCCGACAGAGGTTGCAAAGAGCACGGAATTAATCGCAGAATTAATTTCTGCCTCTGGCCCTGCGTGAAGATACGCTGCTTTCTGTGAAATAATTAAAGAAAGAAAGAAAGAAAGAAAACAAAAGAAAAGAAGTACGCGGGTCCAATTCTGCCATCCTAAAGGACACAGCCCCGGGGCAGCCCCCTCCACCCCCACCCACCCGGCGTCGTTCCTCCCGCCGCACGTGGCCCAGCCCCGCCGCCCTCCCCGAGAGACACCTCCGCTCCGCTCCCCGCCACCGCTCGGTCACAGCCCCGTTCCCGCCGCTAAGAGGGAGGCGCCGGGGGCCCGAACCCCACCCGCCCCACCGCCGCCCGCGGGGGGGGAGGGGCGAGGAGCGGCGGGGGGGCGGGGCGGCGCTCACCTGGCAGAAGCGGCGGCAGTAATACTGGCTGTGGAGCAGGGCCGGCAGGCCGGCGGGCGGACCCGGAGCCGCCAGGGCCTCCAGCTCCTCGCTGAGCCGCTCCGACTCCTGGTCGCTTTCGTCTTCCGCCATGCTGCTCCGGCCGCCCTGCGCGTACCGAGCGCCCCCCTGCCCCCGCCCCGCCGCGCCGGAAGGGGCCGCCCCCGCCCCGCCGCCTCACGTCCGGCCACGCCCCCCCGCCGCGCGCTTATTGGGCCGGCCGGCGTGCCGCCCGACGGCCAGCGCGGAGACGGCTCGCCGCTGACCTCTGACCTTTGGCTCCTCCCTTCCGCCCGGCCCCTCCGGAGCGTCTTGTGATTGGGGCAAAAGTCTCCTCGTTACTTTACGCAGCCCTTCTCATTGGCTGCTCTTCCCGCTCATCACACCGCCCTCCGCAGCTACTGGCCGAAGCGCCCGTCCACTAAACGCGGAGGTTGCCTTCGCGAGCTCGGATTGGTCTCGGTACGCCTCAATCACGGCATTTACGCCCGCCCCCAACTCACGATTGGGCTAGCTCTCCGTCCGTCTCCCCGCGGCCGCCTCGGGAGCAGCCAATCGGCACCGGCTTTCCTCCCGTCCGCCGCTGTCGGGCGGCGGTCGCTAGGCCGGTTGCTAGGTCCCGCCTACCGCGGCCGCCAGGGTGGGTAGCTGTGTCTGGCTGCGGCGCGGCGGTGGCTGGGAGCGTCCGGCGCAGGCCGCGCGGAGCAGGGGGAGACCGCGCGGCCCCAGCGGGTAACGGCGCTCGGCGGTGGGGGCGGCGCCTCCGGGTCTGCGCTCCGGGCCGGGCGGGGCGGCGCGACCACACCTGTCTGCGTCTGGTCGGGCTGAGGGAGGACCGAGCGGCCTCCGGGAGGCGGGCGGCCCCGGGCCGACGGGGCGTGAGAGGGCCGGGGTAGGCGGGAGGCAAGGCCCGGCTCGCTGCCTTCCTGAGGCGAGGGGCGGAGGGCTCACGCGTGCTCGCGTCGTGTATTCGGGCTGCAGGCGCTCCGCGTCGGCACGGGGACGCTGCCCCGGGAAGCAGACGCGCCCGTCTCTGACTTTACGGGCTGCTTCGCTTGGCAAAGAGGCGGCTACACCTATCGGACCGCTGCAGACCTTCCTCCTCCTCACCTTCGGAGTCGCCCGCAGATCCTGCGCACGTGCGGTGGTTCCGCCTCAGCGTGAGCTGTTAGCGGAGCTCGCTTATCGGCCCTCCCGCAGCCTCCCGGAGCCGTGCTTCGTCCCCGCGCTCGGCAAGCCGGCCTTGCTTCTGAGCAATCCCTGCCAGACCTTTGAGACTAGGAGAAAAACGTCCCGTGTATTCAGCACTTGTCCAGCTCACAGAATTAACTGCCTCCAATCTTGATAGAAGCTGTGTATGATTCGTTTTGATATTTCCAAGTCCTGAGCAACAAGTTGACGTTGGGATAAGACTTGTTGAAAGTTTGGTTTTGGGAGGCTTTCAGTTGTTTGTGAAATTCGTGGGGATAGAGAACCCATTAGGTAACAAACAGTGCCATTGATCCCAACAGAAAATACCTCGCTCCATAGGGTTGTGCAGGATCATTCAAGCCTGTAGTTTTGGAAAGTAGCAGATGATAGTTCAGAAAAGAGACTGGGAAAGTATCTAACGGCAAGATTGTCATCTCCTATGTTCAAAAAGGATGTTGGCTTCTCATGCGGCAGTGTGTTTTTTGAAGATTAAAATTGTCAAGACTGAATTCTGTTTGATGGCTCTATTTCCAGAGCAAGTTAAAGGCATTCTGGGCAACACAAGCTCTGTTCAGTCCTTAAAGTTGGACAGGCTTGCCTTACAGCTACTTGGGAAATCCGTGGCTTCTAAAGGCAGATTTTTTTAAAGTTACAACAGCAAACTGCATGTAACTAAGTAAATATAGTGACACATCTACAGTTACACA
Organism: Phasianus colchicus; assembly: GCF_987193195.1. Taxonomy (NCBI): domain Eukaryota; kingdom Metazoa; phylum Chordata; class Aves; order Galliformes; family Phasianidae; genus Phasianus; species Phasianus colchicus. The sequence continues at coordinate 90,886,065 of NC_143436.1, read as the reverse complement.
GATCTCCCTTTCTGTCTAGTAGTCAGCAGAGGTAATGCAATATTCCTGCAAGTCATTCATCCCCGTAAGTAAATAGCCAGGCAACCTATTAGATTTCCTCAAAATATTTCTGAATTGTCATTTTGCTCAAAAACAAACAAACAAGAAAAACACCTCAAAACCCTCAACTTGAACATAGGGAAGCTTTTCAGTCTTTTACATTGAAAATGTAACAATAATAAGGGAAATAGAGCCTGACTGGTTTTAGTACGCTTGACTAGATTATTGCTTGCTTTGGTAATGTAATTTTAAAGTGATGCTAAAGACAGTCCTGCTGTCTTCTCTGAGTAATCAGTTACCTTTCTCAGAGTGGTTGTCTCCATGGAAAAAAAAAGAAAACAGGCTTTTATTTTTAATTGAAACAATTATATGCAGGTTTCTGTTCACATCAGACTGCTTTTGTTGCACTTTCATTGCAATGACAAAAGAAATTCTGACTCTAAGTCTAATAGCTGAGGTTTGAGGCAGGGATAAAAGTGAAAGGTGTTCCAAGTGAGTGATGAGTGCCAGCAAAGCTCAGATCACTTTATTTTTTAAGTCTATATAAATTGACAGTGATGGCCTTCTTGCCTGAGGTTTTTTCTTAAAACAAGTAATGCAGACTTTCAGGACATAACAAGAAAAATACTGACTCAACATAACTAATAAATTGTCAAACATGTTTAAAATATTAAGAAGGCAAACTTTATCTTCAAGACTAAACTGTATTTGTGGGGGAAAAAAAAAACAACTTTGTGTGACTTGCAGTGATGAATGGATTGAAGGGTTCACTTGAGCTTTGCAGCTTAGAAACTAAAAAGTAGTTTACTGTGACTCATGAGGAACTTCCTTCTTCAAAGGAAAACTTCAGGATGCAGAACCGTTCAGTAATAGTTTTGTGCACGTATCTGACATGTGATTGGCTTTTAGATGGCAGTTAGCACCATGCTGGACGGTCAGCACTCAAGACGGTTTGATTGAAATCATTCCCATGTCTTAATGGCATTTTTCTTCAGCTTTCAGGTAAAGCTCACTGAAGGCCACAATGGAACGGTTTGGAGTGAAGTCCACTCCGTCACGTAACCGCTCGAAGACTGCTTTGTATGTAACTCCTCAGGATCGGGTAACTGAGTTTGGCAGCGAGCTGCATGAAGATGGTGGAAAACTCTTCTGCACTTCCTGCAATGTGGTTCTGAATCATGTCCGCAAATCGGCAATCAATGACCATCTCAAGTCCAAAACACATACAAAGCGGAAGGCGGAGTTTGAAGAACAGAATGTCAGGAAGAAGCAAAGGACTCTGACTGCCTCCCTTCAGTGCAACAGCACTGCTCAGACAGAGAAAACCAACGTCATCCAGGACTTTGTGAAAATGTGCCTGGAAGCTAATATTCCTCTTGAGAAGGCCGACCATCCTTCTGTGCGAGCCTTCCTGTCTCGCTATGTCAAGAATGGAAGTTCGATACCTAAGTCAGAGCAGCTAAGGAAAGCATACCTGCCTGATGGGTACGACAATGAGAACCAACTCATCAATACCGAAGATCGCTGAGAAGAAAACTGTTTTAATCATCGTTGTGAAGTTTTACATATTGATGGTGTGGTTTATTTTTATATTCATGCATATATACAGTGTTACATATTGGTTTTACAAGCTATTTTGTATTGTAGAAATGACAATCTATTTGTGAACTAAGTGGTATGCCGGCGACTGTTGCTAACCCTGCTGTAGACTCCAGAGCTACTTTGATGTAGGACTCACACTGAGTGCAGGGAACATGCCTGGCGTACGTCCCGTCTGTGTTCAGTCCAGCTGTAACTGACGCTAAGAAAAAGGCACTTGGGTGGAGAACCTCCCTTACCTTAACTGTGCATCTGAATACACAAAGAAGAGGATGCAGTAGGAATTGTTCATCGTGTCAGTGGATTGCTTTGTCCAGAATCTTTTCCGTGAGTGACCAAGAAGTACTGCACATTAAAAGTGGAAGAGGTTGTAAAATGGTTAGTTAACAGAAGTGATCTGTTGGGGAGGATGATTGCAATTTCCTAATCAAGTTGGCTTATGTTTTAAAAGAGGAAATATTTTTCTTCTAGAATGCTCTAATCCGATTTGATGCAACTGTGGATGGATGCACTCATTACCTAGCCTAAATAGGTGGCCTTTTGTACCGACCTTTGAACTCCACTATCCTTACAAAACCAAAAGTTCTGAAGATTTGCTATGCCTGTTTTTTTAGATCTCCACATCCTTTTCTTGGTTTAATATGTTCCCTCCAGTTTCAGTGCCAAACTTTGAAAGCTAAGTGGACGAACTAATAACTACGTGTGGTTTACAGCACAGCTGCTAGCAAACAAATCTTACACTGGAGCAAGATCATAGTAGCAGGGGGAACTAATGCCTATTTCTTACAGCAAGATAAAAGATGCTGAATTTAAACTGGGGGTGGAGGAGGAACAAAATAGTGGAGTTGAGCAAGCTTCTCACAGTGTGCAAGGAAAGAGGCTCCTCTGTCTCTCCCTGCAGGTCCTTTACTTCTCACCTCAGCCTTTTAGTCAAAGGAGGTAAAATGATTAAAATACTTTTCAAAATAGTTACTGCAAAGGCTATTAAATATTTCTAAAAACAGCTAGGAAAGCCTGTATACTCTGAAACTGTAATGGAATATTACACACCTGGGGTGTATTTCTTATTCTATGCCAAGATGCTAGCTATTGAACTGACAAAAATTTAAACATAGGTTAAAGAAGTTCGGTAATGTTGCTCTCTCCCAAATCTAGTAAACTGTCACTAAGCTAATCCAAATTGTTATGCCAAACAGTCGACTTGATGCAAGTGCTTGCTCTGCAATGTTTTTAATGGAATGGTGGAGCATTGTAAAAAGAGCTTGATTTTCTTTAGATGTTCTGAATTTAAGGAGCTGTCAAGCATTTTCTAAGTTGCATAGAAATGCTCTGCTCAGCGGATGTAGTGATGCGAGCATGCTTTAACTCCCTCAAGTGGAGCCGGTTTTCTGTTCCTCTTCCTTTCCCTGTAAAGTTTGACAATATCACATTATTTCTTTGATTCAGGATATTTACAGCAATACTACGTATTTGCTAAAAGAGACTAAGTAACCTACTTATTTTGTTTCTGTGGCTAATTTCTAGAGGAGTCTCTTTTGCTGGATTAAAAGAGACTTACATACTTGGTAACAACTGCTTTTTTGTGCAATTCCTGCAGAAATGGAGTTAGTGTTACAACAGTGTCTTCTAGCCTTCTGCTATTGGGAAGTGCTTGAATAAATGGACAAAAGTGAAAAGCAGAAGGCCTGTGCCAGTATGTTGGGTACTCAGTACAGTTCTGTACCATTGGTCCCTGTTGAAGGCAGTGGGATTTCATACAGGTGTGGCAATCCTGTCAATGATATTAATTGCTGGTGTAGGACTTCAGACAAATAACATAATAATGGTTTGGTTTTGTTTTCCTCTAATCCTGTATATCAAAATTTGCTTTCCCAAATATCATTTGCTATTGCAAGAGCTTGCAGATATCATTTGCTTAAGCTCATAAACTGCCTTGGGCTAAAACTGTTTTATAAATCTTATAAAGCCAAGTGAAAGGTACACTGCCAAGAACCTTTTCTGTCCTAACGATAGCAGAATATGGGGTTTGTTTGTTTGTCATGTTTTTTCAGAGTGTTTGTTTGTTTTACAGTTGCTGTCTTCTTGCAGTGAAATGAAAAAACAAAACATATGGTAATATTAACTATACTCTTGCACAACAAAACAAACCTTAAAAATGAAAGTTAGAGATAGCTACAGCTTCTGTTTAAGAGCAGTCACTCATTCATCAAGGCAAAGCAATATTATATCACCCAGTTTATTGAAAGTTTACTTTCTACTTAAGAAGCAGTCTATACATTTAGGCTCTTTGCACAGAATTAATACAATTCTGTGACTTTTGTATCTGAAGTATCTAATATCAATTTATTTTTAATGCAGAATTACTACAGAAGGTATAAGCCTGGTGAGGATCCCTTTCAGTGTAATCATACTGTAACCTGTAACCAACTTATAACAGAAAGTTGACCATCAGGATTTTGAATGGAACTGGCTGAATTTCAACACACAGCAATTTGTAAGACAATGATGTCTTAATAACAGCATTCTTATAACTTAAAAAAAAAAGTTTTTTGAAACTTTATGAAATCAAAATCAACATTGCAACAGATACTTAAAACAAGTTAAAACAGTGGAAAAATAAAGCACTTCCAGGTACCTAGAAAGAATAATATGTTTGTATTCATGGACATAGCCCAAATCACAAACAAGACATTTACAGTTGTTTTCTTTTAAAGTAAAAATGGTTCCACTAAGTCTCGGAATCGAGTCCTGCAAGCAGTCAAGTTTGTACCATAATTTTGCTGTTGTGGCTATAGTTGGACAAAAATAACCTTGTTTTTAATTGCTATTGATTTTAAGGAAGATTTACAGCAGAGGTTTCCTGGTATTTCTAAAACTAAGTTATAACAAATTCCTGGAACAGGGGTTGTGGTTGTGTTGTTTGACAGTCTCCATGGGGTTTTTTGTTTGTTTGTTTTGTTTGTTTTTTTCTGCAGGAACACTGCATTTTTTAGTAATATATTTGAAATTACATGTAATTTCAAAAAAAATGTACTTTGATCATGTATGTACATTAGCTTAGCCAATTCACAGCTAAAATGACTCTGAAATGCATTTTTTAGAACACTTTCAAAGAGTAAAATACTGGACAAAAGGAATATTCTCTGTTCTGTGAATTACATATATAAACCATATTAGTTTCAGCTTGCATGTTCTTGAAAAATGTGAGTTCTAGTATTTTTGAGCATTTTCAAGCCTTTAATTTGGCAGGTCCTTATAGGGAATGAAACACAGGATATAATGAAAAAGAAAGTGGTTTTTCAACTGAGAGAGAAACTTGGTTCTGCAAAGTATGGGATATTCTCATGATAGAAGGACTATTTTTAGTTAGAGCCCTTTTTATCAATTCTGTTGAACTGAACGGTGATGTGCTCCCCACTAAGTTTTGCAGCATCATGTGGGTTTTGGGGAGGAGAAAAAAAAAAAAAGCTGGAAGTTTGGTAAGGGTTATCTCCATTGGTATTTACATATGAAGAGAGGCAAGACTCACCACTGTTGTGTTCACACTGTACTCACTGCTAACTTCTCGTGTAATTTGAGTGCTTGTTGTCTTTGTACAATTTTAAGATTGTATCTAACTTTCAAAATAAATTTTTTTTAAACAAAGATTCTCATTGTAAATAATGCTGTTAGTCTTCAATTGTTTTATCATTAAGGATGTTTTGCTTCTGGTGAATGGTCACAGAAGTGGTTTCACTGAGACGACAAAATGACGATCAGATGCTGGAGTGAGGCTGAATCTACCTGGGTTCAGTTTCCTGCACAGCCACAGGACTTCCTGTTAGAACAGTAAGACCACAGTAAGTGATCTAAGTTTTTATATTAAAATACTATTGGAAGAGAAATACTTTACTTTGTAAAGTTTTCACTTGGTAATGGAAAAAAATGATCCTTTCTTAAAAAAATAAAGGAACTCCTTTTTCATACAATTTATGCATTATCTCTTATTTCAACAAGAAAATAAAGAAGTGGCAGTGGAAGTATAACATTAATGCAAAGCAATGAAAATGGATGGTGACAGAAAAAAATGTGAAGTAGAGCAGTGAAATAGGCAACCCTTCAAGTAATATCACCGTATCTTGAAGTTATTTGACTGTTGGTAGATCTATACAATCCCAATGAAGTATGTTTCAAGACTATACTGAATTTCTGTTGCCAGTCAAGTATGTGATTTTTCTTTCCATTGTGTCAGAAGTTCCTTAATCATGCCTTCAGTTGCAAGTGAATGCTGACCAAAGTAATTCTTGTGCATTTTGATGCTGCAGAAAGCAATCTGTAGATGTGGGGTCGTATAGTTGCCTCATGCTTCAGGTCTTTTCAGGAAGGGCTTCTGTAACCTGGAAGAATCCTTTTCTTCCGAACTATCTGCCAAAAGGTCAAAAATAGATTCTTGTCTCCCTTTCAGACTACATGAAATTCAAGCAATAACAGTCACTGTCAAGATAATCCAGTGTATGTTTGAATATTTTCAGGTTCCTTTTCCTGAGTCCTTGTCTCTTGGCATCTCATGATGGATCAGTGATAAACTGCTGTTGCAGCCCCTTGATTCATGAATTTATTAGTCATTAATTTCCTACACATAGCCATGTTCTGGCATCACCTCTCTAAGTCAGGTTGCTTTTTTTACCCTTGTAGCAAATGGAAAAGCACAAAAGAAATAAACATACCGTTTGGTAAAATTTTCTTGCCTGGGACATTCCTCTGTGGAAGAAGGTTATGTATATATGCAATAGGAAAGCATCAGTAGGAGTCTGTGTGGAAGCTGTTGCAGAATCAGGTGGGGTATGTATTTAAATTTTAATAATGCAGCTATCCTAAATTCTTACGATGACATCTTAACTTCCTAAGTTAGTCACATGGTTTAAGCCACATCCAAGATGCAGTGGGATTAAAAGTACAGCAACTGCTTTCAGGCCACGTTTATACTGTTAATTAGGTCTGGCATTTGTGAATGACGTAGGCTGGACAGCAGACGCTGGAGGATAAACAGTCTGTGGAAGTTCTGCTTAGGTCAATTAAGGAAGTTTTTCTGTTCATCCCTCAACTTTCCTCAGTCCACAAAGGATTTGGAATCTGTGGGTTTTCTAATGCTAGAAGTCTATTTCTTCCATATTCAGAAGCAGACAGTACATCTTAGAAGTAAAACTTGCAGACTAAGATGGGATGCAGAGAGCTACAGCAACTGTCCCTTGGCCTTGACCAATTCCAAATGTTGTATATTGAGTGTAAAATAGAAAAAGTATAAAATAAACAATTCCTGAATATCTATTTCAGCCTTTTCTCCCTTTGAGATATGCTGTTAAGCCTCCCATTTCTATGGCTCACTTTAAGCTTCAGAAAACAGAAAAAAATGAAGATCTAGTCTTGTAAAATAGCATCCGTTTGGTTAGAAGATTTCTGCTAGAGCTGGAGGAGAACATAAGATCACAGGTGTGCAAAGCTTGTCTTCAGCTGAACCCCAAACAAGTACAGGCAGTTTATATTCATGATTTAGAGGCATCTTCTCCAGTTCAGCAGTGTACAGGGAGAGGACATTAAAACTGAGGATTAATTAAGTGCAGTGAAGTGATCAGTACTCTCATATCATCATGTGCTCCATGATCACATGTTCATTAGAAAGTTCTTACTTTCACTTCAGATACTTTTTCTCTTGTCCATTCTTTCTCTTCAATGAGAACCACTGTGTTTCTGAGGAAAATAAATCATCTTTTTTTTCTCTTTTTTTTCAGTTCATTAGTAGAGTATTCTATAGCAATGCAGAAGGGAGATAGGGTACATTCAACAATTCTGTTCAAAGCTGGAGAAAAAAAATAACTGTAAGCTTCTGAGGCTGTTAAGATTTTCTTATACATTGGTTTGTCTCAACTGTTTTTCAATCTGTCCTTTAGGGTACAAAACAGCTCCCATATTCAGTATTAGATTTCACTACAGTAAATGAGACCTCCTTACCTTAATTCTTCTGTAATTAGCCTTAAATTGCTTCCTCCCTCCCCTTATCTCTGAAGCCAATCGTTGCCATAAAACAAATCAAATAATTAGAATAGCCACTTTGCAAAGTGCTTATCCGCAGTAAAACCCTGAGCAGGCTTTTAACCTACACTTCATTGCACTTACAGGCCCTTGTTCATTCTGCACTTCAGATGCAAGATACATGCTTGTGGATTTATCAAGACTCAGCTCATCTGATTAAACTGAAATTGCTCAGGAAAGGCAGGGAGATGCAGAGAAATTCACTGTGATAAAGGAAAGAGCCTGCACAGACAAGAAGTAACTGACTCTTCCTTTAGCAGTGAGTTACAGTAATACAGGATGGGAACAGGCCGCAGGGACCACTCCATAGTCCATGGGACAGCACACTCTGCAAGCTGTGTGATCACAGCTGACAGGCAAATCTCTGGAGGAGAGATGTTTGCCTAGAGACTAGATTATTCAATAAATTCAAGTCAATAAAGCTACATATAGTGTTAGGAAGGTAATTTTCAGCAGACTTGAGCCCATCACCTCCCACCTTAATGCAGTTAGAGGCCAATGCCTAAGAACTTGGAAACAGGGAAAACACAGCCCTCAAAACACACAGCTTTGTCTTGTCATTAGAAAGAAACTGGGACAGAACAGAAGGAGCATTACATAGATATTTCCCTCATTTATATCCATCAAAGTTAACAGTAATGATGATCATAGAATCATCAAGGTTGGAAAAGACCAGTAGCATCACCTAGCCCATCACCACCATACCCATAGCCAATGTTCTTCAGTGCCACATCAACCCGTGCACACCTCCAGAGACAGTAATTCAACCACCTTCCCGGGCAGCTTATTGCATTGCCTCATCTTTCTTTCAGAGAAGAAAATTTTCTTAATACCCAACCTGAATGTCCCCCAGCACAATGTAAGGCCATTCCCTCTTGTCCTATTGCTGTTATGCAGGAGAAGAGGCCGACCTCCACCTCATCACAACCTTCTTTCAGGATGTCATAGAGAGCGATAAGGTCTCCTTGAGCCTCCTCTTGGGACTGCTCTAACTTTACTCCAATACTTTTGGAACCTCTTCCTTAAAATAGTTCCCAATGCACCAAATTATGCTAGTTGTTGCTTTTGTATTGCATTCAACTCTTAGTTCTTTAAAGAATCTGTATCTGCAAGGATTCAGCTGAGGCCCGATTTGCACATAGCGAAGAAGCTACTACACTGCATGTAGTAGAAGTCAGTGCCATCTAGTGACATCTCTTTTTTGTCATCTTCAAATGCTCTCAAGCCTAAACTAAATGTATAAGGACTTGAATAGATGTGTAACTGTCAGTTTAGAACTGTGCCTTCCTTCTTTGGTAAATAGTTATTTTATATTTAAATATATTGATAGTGTATTCATGTTTACTTTTATATTTAAATTCTAGTTATTTTACATTTACTTAGTGAAGTGCTTTATATACAGCAAAATCTTTAAAACATTTTTTAAAAAAACACTGTGTTTTAGTCTCAAATTCAGGGACAGATTTTTATTTATAAGTTAGGATATAAGTTACCATTTAAGATCTTAAAAGAATATATAATAAACAAATAGAACCAACAGAGGAGAATCTTGATCCCTCTGAAGGGCCTCCCTACCCTCTGGCAGATCAACAGTCCCTGCCAACTTGCTGTCATCTGCAAACTTACTGAGGTTGCACTCAATCCCCTTGTCAAGATCATTAATAAAAATGTTAAATAGAAGTGGCCCCAGTGCCGAAGCTTGGGGGACACCACTCGTGACTGGCTGCCAACTGGATTTAACTCCATTGACCACAACTCTTTGGGTTCAGCCATCCAGCCAGTGTTTCACCCAGCTGAGCATCAACAGCCTTACCTTCTAAGCAGGTCACCTTGTCATAGAACAAAATCAGGTTTGTCAAACAGGATCTACCATTCATAAACCCATGCTGACTCGGCCTGATCCCCTGGCTGACCTTTAGTTAATCCATGATGACTCCTGCAGTTTCTGTTCCAAAACTTCCCCGGCACCGAGGTGAGACTGATAGGTCTGTAGCTACCAGGATCATCTTTCCAGCCTTTTCTGAAAATGGGTGTCATATCTGCCAGTCTCCAGTTCACCAGAACATTCCCAGATAGCAAGGACAGTCGAAGGATGATGGAGAGTGGCTTGGCAACCACATCCCCAACTCCTTCAGCACTCTAGGGTACAACCCATTTGCTCACATGGACTTGTGAGCATGAGCTTTCAGAGCAGGCCCAAAACCATCTCATTGTGGATTATGCAGGGCCTATTCTGTTCCCCATCCCTGTATATAATACTTGCAGATGGCAGCTCCTATCTTAAGTTCAAACATTTTCACAAAGTTACCAACAAGAAACTGTGCATTTAGAAAGCTAACATCAAAATGTCATAGAGAGCAGTCAAAGATTTGACTTTTTGTTAAACTTCAGTAGGGAGAATCACAGAATCACAGAATGGCCAGGATTGGAAGGGACCTCAAGGATCATGAATCTCCAACCCCCCTGCCACACGCAGGGCCACCAACCTCCTCATTTAATGCTAGACCAGGCTGCCCAGGGCCCCATCCAATCTGGCCTTGAACACTTCCAGGGATGGGGCATCCACAACCTCTCTGGGCAGCCTGTTCCAGTACCTCACCACTCTGTAAAGAATTTCCCCCTGATGTCCAACCTAAATCTCCCCTCCCTCAACTTAAAACCATTTCCCCTCGTCCTGAGGAAAATGCTCAGTCCAAACCAGTTGCCAGTCTTCCCTTCACCTCGCTTGGAATGAACTCATAACATTCTCACTTTTTGAGGAAGTCAAGGAAACCCCTCAAAATTGTTATAAAATCATAGAATCTCTGAGGCTGGAAAAGACCTTGAGATCATTTAGTCCAACCATCCACCTACCACCACGATTTCCCACTAACCTATGTCTCTTCGTGCCATATCTATACTACTCCTCAAACACCTTCAGGGACGGTGACTCCACCATCTCCCTGGGCAGCCCATTCCAGTGCCTGACCACTCTCTGAGAAAAGTAGTATTTCCTAATGTCCAACAATGTAAACAATATAAAGAGGGATCTGATCACATGCACCAGTCATCTAAAGCAGGATTGACCACCACTCCCTCCCTCCAAATTTTTTTTTTTTTTTTTACAAGAGTCAAAGGACATTAGAAATGCTTTAGGGCTTTGTAATAAGACGATGATATTGACCACAGCAACAAAACCCCTCCCTATTTCCCAAGGTCCTTCCTTGTGCTCATGAAATCAGGAGGAACAAACATGAAATTTAAACTCTATTTACCTATTTTTGAGTGATCGTTTTCTCTCACTGTTTTGCTCTCTGATTAAAATTTCAGCTTTATAATGAGGATACAAAGATTACGTATCAATTACTACTATGGCATTCCTGGCATAAACTTCGGGCAACATTAGCACAAGCAGAAATTACAGTGCTCAGAACACATCCCTTTAATGATCAGTTTTACTGTCTACGCTGGCTATGGACTCAGCCACTAGGTGTCTTCACTACTCAAAATTACAACATGCAGTCCCAGTATTTTGTCTTCATGGAAGTTCGGTGTGTGGGTGGATAGTCACACTCCAGCAGTTTTCTTTCTTAACTGTTTTCCAGTTATGCTGGTTTACAATATTTGTAAGGCTATCTCCTTACAAACATCTCTATGATACTCCCAATCATATGAACTGTGCTAGGCTCTTCTAACAGTGAAATTTTGGAAAGCTATTCCATTATTTTCTCCAAAATATCACTTAGATTTTTGTTAAAGTATAATATACCCCTATAGTCTGCTCCCATGAAACCCCACCTGCAGTACTGCACCCAGTTCTGGGACCCCCAACACAAGAAAGACATGGAGCTGTTGGAGTGGGTGCAGAGGAGAGCCACGAGGAAGATCAGAGGGCTGGAGCACCTCCCCTACAAGGACAGGCTGAGAGCTGGGGCTCTTTAGCCTGGAGAAAATGCAGCTCCGAGGAGACCTTATAGCAGCCTTCCAGTACCTAAAGGGGGCCTACAGGAAAGTTGGGGAGAGACTATTTTTTTAAGGGCATGTAGCAACAGGACAAGGGGAAATGACTTTAAACTCGAAGAGGATAGATTTAGACTAGATATTAGGAAGAAATTCTTTGCTGTGAGGGTGGTGAGATGCTGGAACAGGTTGCCTAGTGAGGTTATGAACGCTCCCTCCCTGGAGGCATTTAAGGACAGGCTGGAGAGGGCTTTGAGCAACCTGGTCTAGTGGGAGGGAGGGCTGGAATGAGGTGATCTAAAAGGTCAGTTCCAAACTAAACCATTCTATGATAAACACACTTTAAGAATTTCATAACTGCATTTTTTTCTTTCCTGGTTTCTATTTGTAGCTGTTGTATTTGCATTATAAGCAAAAGTGATAGCTGCTCTGCACAAAATTCCTGTTTAACTCTAGTTTGCTTCTAATTTTATGAAGAATCGCTCCATCTGTTAGAAGTTTTGAGGAGCAGATATTTTAGAAACATTTAGAGAGAGAGAAAAAAAAAGTAATACGTACTTTAAAAGACCAGCCCAAATCCAAACTTGGATTTCTTGTCTCTGTGTCACAAGAAGGCTAAGACTTGGAAATTGTGCAGCCCATTGTGAATTAATGAAAATTGAGACAGATCTTTCTGATATCTAACAGCCTGCAAACAGCTATCTGTTTGGCTTCCTAATTTTAATCTTCTACGTAACTAAGATTGAATTATAATAATACATAAAAACTAAACTATTTTGAAATACTACTTTGCATTCTTTTCTTGGTGTACTGCTGCTTGTAAAATCAAAATCTCAAATACAGAATGATCTTACTAAAAACAGCGTGCAGCTCTGTTGCAGAGTAAGCAGAGTCACAGAAGCATAAAATATGTTTTACCCTGAATTGCAGAGCAGTTCTGACATGTCGCAAAACAATCAAGCAGTTCACATTTCAGTTACAATAAAGCTATGGCATAACCCTCCAGGTTTATGCATACTACTTTGCTTCCCTGCCCCTTTTCTCAGCATTGTCTTAACAGAAGAACTAGAAAAGGAAATCAGTTCAGATATGTACCCCATGTGAACCTAACAGGATGCAAGAAGCCATGTGAGCTGCTCTTTTCAAACCCACAGGAACCCCTCCTCTACCATGTCCTGAGAACAAAGCCTCCTCCAGTCATGTTGATGAGATGGATCTTGTTGTACAGCCTTCTAGTAAGGCTGGCTCAGAGCAACAATCAAGATTCTGGTAAGTTGTGGTTTTATTATTTATTGTATGTATGAACACTGAAAGGGAAGGAAAAAAAAAAAAAACCAGAAACCAATTCCTAGTGTCCCTTCTAGATAACTTATGTCTTATTTTATTACCATGTCTGGCACTCCTAAAGTAATTAAATAGGATAATTCTGGCAACAATTGAGAAATATTAGATACCTAGTCTAGCAGCTGAGGACTAAACGCATCTTTCTTTGTGGGCTCTGTCCTCAAGTGGGGTGACAGTCTCGAAGCCTCTGCTTGAAATCTAGGATTTCTACCAGCTGCAACCTGGTTTACAGTCAGATTGTCCTTACTGCATAAATAAATGCATCTTTCTTCATTTAGCTTATTTCAGTATTAATTTTCATCCTGTTTTCAATTTAGAACCCCCATAGTTTTTAAACAGAGAAGACCTCCTAGTTCAAAATGATGTGAGCACAATGTGCTCAATCCACCCATACTATTAATTTTACTGCAGACATTATTTTGGTTCTTAGATCTTCCATGCTGTTCTCATCCAGGAGACATAAATGTTGTTATTGAAAGGAAGGTAATCTTACATTAAGGGTAATAGCTATAGGAGTGGATGTTCTCATCTGCTCTTAGTATATTTCAGGTATTTCAAACAACACATTTATCCAAATAACACTTGTTACAAGGCATTGCTAAAATAACAAATTCAATATGGGCTATGTGAAGCTTAGTTGACACAAATGACCAATTCTGCAGATCTATAGCATCAGACAATGTTTTTATGAACAAAATGCATCAAAAATACTTACAGGAAAGGTTAAGTGATTGTTCAGAGTACCTGGAAAGGGAGACTCAAATACTTGGCTTAGAATAGATGAATCACCAGGTCAATTAGATGCAGCTGTTTCTTAATTGGAATGTTATCTGAGCTCAGCCAGGCTACTATATTTCTTCAGACATTTGAAAATCAAACGTAAACATGCTTCTAAAGGTGGCATATCCAGCAACAACCTTCTTCATATTCAGCAAAAGTCATCTTAGCTTGTAAGAGATAACTACTACTTCTGCTCACTTCATTATGACTGCCTGCACTATCAGGTTCTCACAGACACCTTCCTCCATTGTCCACCTCACTGTTATGTGTGTGAACCCCAAGACTAATCTGCCAGGTTCCTAGATAATGTTTTTAAAACTAATTTTATCATACTTCTTACTGTATGAATCCTGTATACATAGAATCTATTTCACCAGGTTTTATTCTTTGATCTACACCAAAATTATTTGGGGAACTCTGAGAGCAATACTTTTTCCTTCTACAATCTTACGTTACTATAAGTATCAGAATCACATTTATGAAAGCATTACAGGCAGAAGACTTTGAAAACCAGTCTCTACAGAATCTTGATGTTTTTTTTTTTTTTTTTTTTAGTGTATTTACATTTTAGACAAGTTTTCCAAGATTGTTCAACTACTTTTTTTTTTTTTAAGATGAAAGTTGAAGGCAAGTTATTTAAGCTTTGCTTGCTGCCAATCTATCTAAACTTTCCTAAACTCCTAACAAAAGTTGACGCTGACAGATTTTGTATACCAAGTTAATGACAAACAAATCTTTGCTAAATTAGAGAAGAGGTAAACACAAGTTTTTTGGTAAGTTTACATATGGACCTTCTCTTCTCTACAGCCCCAGTAATTTCAGCTCAGTCAAACCCTGCCTCCTTTGAAATATGACAACATTGGCTATTCCCATCCAGCTGACACTAGTTGATGATGTCTGGAACATATAAAGTTGATGCAGTATTTCATACTGATGAAAACAAACAAACAAAAAAACGTAGCAAGGCTTCCACCACCCTGAGAAGCCCAGCCAGTCTCTGCACACAAACTCCCTGTTCCTAAAACATCACCTTTGCTGTTAGCCTTCCATGCAGGACAGCTGGCACATTCTAACATTTCAGCTATACTGAAATTTGCCATCTTTAAGTTTCAGTCATTGAAACATAAAGACATATTCTCTGCTCTTACATCACATAACAGCTTTCATCAAGGAACTGTTTTGGATAAATAAATGAATAAAGATGCAGTTCTGCCGGCTGCCTCGGCACACAGGTCAGCTTCACAAATGTTATCACCATTAAGAAAAAGAAACATTCACAAAATTGAGCAGCTCTTTAATGTTTGCGAAGCGAATAGAAAAAGTACAAGGCTGTATTCAGAACATGGGGAAAAATAAGCAAAAAGGGCCAAAACTAAGTTACTATTAGCTAAATGACAAAATAATTCATTTGAAATATATTGCAGGTTTGTTGTTGTTGTTGTTGTTGTTGTTGTTTGTTAAATCCTACATATGGTATACTGTGTCATCTCTTGGTCCTCTTTAAAAGGGCAAAGAAGAAAACAAGATTTCAATTAGTAACTCTTAATTTACTGGAATTCTTTCAAGTTCTTAGATGAGGTGTGAATAATGTCCTTTAGAAACGAAAGATTCAAACGCTCAATTTTTAGCTACTGTTTTACTCTGAGAGTTGAGTTAGATAAATAGAAAGGTGTCTCCATTATCCCTGTTCTCTTCGCTTATTAAATAATACCATGACATGACTACTATGTCATTCCCTTGAGCATAAGAATAAAAGAAAAAAAAGTGTTTTTGATAAAAGTCCCGTATTGTCGCACATCTTTCATTATTATATAAGTTTAGAGTGCACATTATCATGGCTGTTCACTACATAGGAAGTTTTCCTCTGTAAGCTTGAAAATGATCTATAGAGCTTTCACATTACAGATTCTTTTACCCTCTTAAAAACTGCCCATTCAAATATTCATCATGAGCTCCCACGTATATAAAACACTGAGAATTTCAGACATGATATCAAACCTTCTAGTTGCTTTCAGCTCGTAACAGTGTTCCAGAGAGAACAATTCAATTTATTTTGGAAATCACATGCAGTCTTTAATGGGAAGATTACAACCCCCGAGATTGACTTCTCATACCCCATAGCAAGATAGAAAAAAAAAAAAAAAATCACATTGTCAGGGGAAGAGTATTCAGAGCCACATTTACTCTCATTTACTGAGGTTTATTGAGTGTTTCTTTCTAATAGCAACCAATAAACAGAAAACAAAAGGTTATCTGCTAATCTGTTGATTCTCCCTCCTCCCCCACTACCTGTTAAAGACATCCCTTACTTACAGATCTTCCTTGAGACATGTTCATTTTCCTTAGAGCTATATCTAGGAAAGATATTTTAAAGTTTGCATTAAACATCTTATTCTGTATACAGAGTCCCAAGAATTTTGGTTTTAGACAATTTTTTCTCCACTGCTTTTTATCTACTTGAAGGGTTTTTTTTGTTTGTTTGTTTTTAACTAGCCATGGGATGACTTGAGAGGAAAAGCTAACAGAAGATTTTAAGGAACATTCATTATGAATTCCCACAGTTAATTGTTGATGGTGGATTATAAGAAAATGCTTTTGCTATCCTAATTTTTATTGAGTTTCAGAACAATTCCAACTAAAAGTTTTCTAAAGGCGGAACAAGCGTTCTCTTTTCTTTTTAAAGATTCTTTCCTAAAAGGTCCTCAAATTTATGACTTATAATATATGTAAAGTACTAGGTTTGTTTCTAGTAAAAGATTACACACAAAACCAAATAGCTCAACTATCAATCATTAACAAGTCACAGAAGTACAAAAAAAAAAAAAAAGCAGTTATTTTTTATACTCCAATTGTTGCTTTGTAACTGAAGAAAAAAAAAAAAAAGCAATCTAAAGCCCAATCATCTTACATCTTCGAAGAGGAGCCCTTTTGTAGGGCAGCCTACTCTTATATGCACTAAAAATAACCAGTAGCTTGGTTAACAAGTTCAAAAGATTCCTCTTTGACTAACAGAAAAAAAAAATAATCACTCAATGAAGTAGTAGTGCTTACCTACTATTCACAGGCTACTTCTAAGGGATTCACAAATATTAACTATGACAATTATATCAATTTATAGTAAGCTAAACCTCTTCTCCTAAGAATACAACCACACTGCTCTCTCAGTACACTCTCTTTCCATCCCTCTATCTACTTTGGGTTTTATCCTTCTAAGGAGGAGGGGGGATGAGGCTTCATTTGCTAGGGTTAATTGGCAGCAGGTTGCTAAACACTTTCACCTGCAGCAGCAGCTGGAAATGAAGACTAAAAAATGTTTTACAGAGGTGACTTTGTGAAAAAAGAAAATTGGATTCAGGCCCAGTAGTGGCTGGGAACATTCCTCTGGAAATATAATTTTAACAAACCTGATTATGACGAATGCTCACCATCAGATGATGAAGGAACACAATTTTGGCACGTGTTGGCATAGGTATTTGGGAAAAAAAAAAAAAAAAGAGGATATGTTAATCAAGCTAACCCAGCTGAGAAACTGACTAGCACATGTCATTTGAACTCTTGAAAACATACTATATCAGCAAAAGTAATATGAAATAAGTTCAATTGCAGTGGAAGATTTTTTTAAAGTCTCGTTGTCATCAAGGAAATGCTTTGACAGCAGTGAACTTAGCATCTTACAACTTAACTGGTGGCAGTGCAAGAGATCATAAGGAGGGAAATTTCTTGTGATATCAATGCAAGAACATGCATAGGTGGTTCCAGTCCCCAGTTAAAGCCAGAAGGTAACCTCAGCCTTTCTGTGCAGACAGTAGAACCTGTTCTCTCTGAGAGGGCCTGCTGCTGAATGTTACTCCAGGTTACACTGACCAGTGCAAGACAATCATTTTTTTAGAACAATAAGTAACACTGATAAGACATTTTTGCTTCCAACAACCTATACCACTAATCTTCATCTGATGTCAATGGGATTAAGTACACAGCTGTTGTTCTTATTCAGTCTTTGCATTACCAATCACTTTGCCATAGAAGCTTAGTAGTTAGCACTTGTTTTTTTGAACTATCGCCTATCTTTCTACAAAACACCCAATTTATCAAGATCATACATAAGTCAAAACCTGTCCCTTAGTGCCTATATAATTTCTGCCAGCTTTCTAATGTCTGTAAATTTAATAGATATTTTCTTTTTCTACAATTGAATCATTTAGTTAAAAAAAAATTTCAAAACTGGACTCAGAACAAAACTGGACTTCAGTAACCTCTGATAGCATATCCTTTCATTTTTACTTTGTTATGGTCTAATTATTTAGAGTTTTGCAAATATTATATGTGCAACTATAGCATGTTATCAAAACATATCTAGGCAACAATTCTCAAAGATATACCATAGATAGATAGATAGATAGATAGGGCTGCTTGACTCTTCATGATGTCTGTCACTTGGTCACAGGGGGAAGTAAGACAAGTTTACTGGCATTTGTTGCTGATGAATTCATTCAGACTGTTATGTTCTCTTTATCTTCACAAGGATGACAGACAATTTGGTTATTTGTTTTTTCTATACCCATCAACTGGAAGATAAAGACATACTTAGGATTTCTTTCTCTGGATTTGCAAGCAATCACTCTTCACTACATAAGCACTGTACTATAAGAGAGGGTAGGGAAGTTGGAAGCTCTTGAGTGTCACATACTTTTTATCACTTAGCCAAAGAAATCAAGCACCATAGGAAACAAAAATTTTTATTAAAAGGTTAGGACATCAAAGATAAGACCCAAAGTAAAAGTGATATATTAGAGCTTGAACACTGAGTTCAGCAGAACTTTACAAAACTGAAAAAATGGAGATAAGATATATATAATATAATTATTTTCATTATTCCAATTATGACAAATCACTACCAAACAGAAGTCTTTACTTCTGTAAGTTATTAATGATTGTGAAATAAACAATAATCTGAAATAAATCTAAAAGTAACAGAAAATGTCTGTGAGAAGGATGACATAGGAAAATATTCTATGCAAGTTTTATGTATTTTCTCTCTAAACTGCAAATCCAGATTTGGTTCAGATATTAACTGATATTCATATCAGAGGGAGAAAGTCAATTTTAACAAAACTCCTAAAAATGAAAGAAGCTGTAGTCTTGATTTATCTGCTATTAGTGTCCATATAGAGATCAATCCTCAAAGTAGACAAAGAAAGCCTAGCAAAAATGAGAGAGAAAAGAAACTGTGATTAGTGGCTTTATGAATATATAATCAATCCCCACACATCATGATTTTTTCTCATGTTTTTATTCTCCTCTTGGATTTGGTGCCAGTCATAGTCTAGCTGAAACTAAAGTTCAGAGAAACTCTGAGAACAAAATTTGTATTGGTAACTACTTGGTTATGCACTGTCTAGTTTGTTACTGCAAGGAAAGGCCAGTCAAGACAGAGGTAGAAGGATGAGTGCTGCTGAGTGATAGCAAAGCATAATTGGAGTCCAATATTTTCACTCCGGAGCTTTTCCTCATTATCAGAATGATAGTGGGACCCACTGGACTCTAAAAGTTGGAGTTCATTAAAAAGTGTGGACAACAGATTGAGGGAGGTGGTCTTCCTCACCTACTTTGCCATGGTGAGGCTACATCTGGATTACTGCATCCAGTTCTGGGCTCCTCATTCAAGAAAGACTTGAGAGAGTCCAGTGAAAGGCCATAAAGAGTATTAGGGGCCTGGAGCATCTCTCTTATGAAGAAAGGCTGAGAGACTATCTAGCCTGGGGAAGACTGAGAGGGATCTCACTGTTGATAAATATCTGAAGGGCAGGAGTCAAGTGGATGTGGCCAGTCTCTTTCGGCAGAGCCCAGTGACAGGACAAGGGCAATGGGCACAAAATGGAACACAGGAAGTTCCATATGTACATGAGGAAGAACTTCTTTACTGTAAGGGTGATGGAGCCCTGACACAGGCTGCCCAGAGAGGTTGTGCAGTCTCCTTCTCTGGAGATATTCAAAACCCACCTGGACACTTTCCTGTGCAACGTGCTGTATGGAACTGTTTTAGCAGAAGAGGTTGGACTCAATGATCTCCAGAAGTCCATTCCAACTCCTACAACTCTGTGATTTTGTGATTCTGTTATTGTTTAAAGTGAGTCCCAATGAGTCTCAAAAAGAGCCCTATTAAACAAGCGAATTCCATTTACAGGAAAACCCATTCATGGTGGATGATGGCTTCTCCCAGCATGTTTTTCTGGTAGCATAGTAACAGTCCCAAATCAGCTGTGTGGGTAATTACCACCTTCATGCTTCTGTCCTGTCTCTTGGTAATGGGGAAAGAGAAAAAGAGAAAAATAAAAGGAGGATCTGGAGTTGAAAAACAAAGCACCAAATGGCCTTTAGTGAATTATTCAATAATTTAAAATTATCATCTGGAATGAAAACAGACTATGAGAGGACAGCCTTTTTATATACTATATGACTAGACAGAATGCCAATAGGCATGTATTCATAGTTGATGAGGCAACACAACAGTAAAGAAAACAAGCAATTCAAGCCTCTTGTTGAGAATGATCTTGTGATAGAAAGTCATAGAATCATAGAATGGCTTGGCTTGGATGATCTAGTTTGAGCCCCCCATGAGTTGCCACCTACTAGATCAGAGAAAGTATAATTTTGTACCTAAGAAGTTCAAGAACAGAAAAGATCACTGTGCTTTAAATACCCTCAAGGAGTAAAGGACAAGTGATACTTTCATACTAACTTAGCCAGTTGTGAAGTCTAGGTTATGGTGAACCACATCTGCCCTCCTCAACATTGCTCTGCTGGTAGAAAGCAGTATGCACATCTGAAATGTCCAACTAAGACTATGTAGTTATAAAACTGCTCTGCTGCCATTTCTTCTCCTTATAAGTTAATGGACTTGTAACCACTGTTACTTTTTGCCACAGGAAAAATCGCAGCAGAAATAGAAAAACCAGAATTTATGGCTATAATCTGCTATAGGGCATAGTATTTTCCCAGCTTCCATGATACAGATTTCATTTGAAGCAAGAAGAACAGAGATTCTTGAGTATCAGAATGGTATATTCACAAATATCATATTATGAATAAATGGTGAAGTAGACCTCAGTGTATGTGCTCTATTAATGCATTTATATGAGTACCAAGGAGTTCTGAAACACAGAACCACTTTGTCAGCAGTGGAAGACAAATACTTCATTTCCCCCTCCCACAAATCACTGCAGTTTTTGTTTGTTGTATTTTGTTTCCTCTTCCATCACCAGGTTGAAGGTGAGGTTTGTTGACACTTCAGTGTATGGAGC
This sequence comes from Phasianus colchicus, assembly GCF_987193195.1. Taxonomy (NCBI): domain Eukaryota; kingdom Metazoa; phylum Chordata; class Aves; order Galliformes; family Phasianidae; genus Phasianus; species Phasianus colchicus. The sequence goes on along the minus strand of NC_143436.1, from coordinate 90,864,994 downwards.
AGAGAAGACAACTGCAGTGCAAAATGTCAGGTTGCAGTTTCATTTCCCTGTCTTATTTTTCTCTTTCAGAAAACTCTGCAAACATCACCACACCTCCTGTAAAAAGTAAGTTCTGATTTCTTACTTCCTCTTTAAGAGAAACAAAACAACCAGTACTGCTATGAGTTTCAGTCTTAAAGTTAGACCCCTAAAATGATCATCTTCCTAATGATGCCATGTGCATAAGCCATAACAACATTCATTTCTAGACTTGTCCATTACATATAAATCAATGAAAAGGTTTTTAATTGTTTTTGTCTACTGTGCAAATACTACAGAAAAAGAAGAGGAAGAAAGACCTTAATCTTAGAATGCATTGGAAGTTTATAGCTATGCTTTAATTCTGACCCTTTGTTTGTTTCTGTCAGCCTTGTGCTATATACCATTCCTCTGCAACACTTTTCCACACAGTTTTCATTCCAGTATCTTCATATTTGCTAATATGTCTGTGGAGATGGTTATCTCATGACCTGCTGTACCAAGCTAAAGAGTGTTTTAATTACATTAAGAAGCCAGTTGCATCAAAAAGAATAAATGCTAAAATCTCAAGTCAAATATTAACTTGTGTTAATGCATGTTAATGCAGTTTTAGATACCTCTACTAAGTCAAAAGAACATGGAAAAAACAAGACATGGCACATTATTTATGCTTCAGTACCCGTGGGTCTATGTTGTCCATTCATCTTCATATGCGTGTTTTGGAGTCTAAGGAGGTACTATGGTGAGCAGTTTTAATATATAATATTTTCTTACTTTGTATTTGATTTCATAGCGTAAAGTTTCACTCAAGGCTTAATGAAAATCTGCTAGTAATTATCCCAATTAATTGTTCTTGTCAAGTGTGCTAATTAAAATAATGAATCTTCAAAAAGTTCGATTTATTCCATGTTTAGTTTCCTTCCAGAGAGACAAGTGTGAAAGTAAAGAGCAAATAAAATATACAGATTTTATAATAGTTGAATTATTTTTTTTTAACAATCTAGTTACAAATGAGTAAGGCTGTTATCCACATCAGTACTGTTAAATTCTATTCAGTTGCGTTTTATATTCCCACTTTTCCCTCTGAGCTATCAAATAGTTACAATATTAATCTCTCCTGTTTTACAGGAACTCTTACACAGGTGCCATGCTCTAAGTCAAGAGGGCATCCTGGAGTCCCCCACATCTTATTAAGTGAAGCAATCAATTATTTGTTGTTTCATGGGATGGCTTAAGGATTTTTCCATACCTTTTCTTGCCATTTCACTGCATAGAAAGACAACTAGCCACAAGTACAGCAGGAATTTATCTGCTCCTATTCAGAGAAGCTCTGAGGAACACAGAAACACATTCTATAAGAACATCATTTTATGCTGATTATCTTTTGGCAGTAAAACAATTCCCAAATATAGTGTGGAGATAGATTTTTATTCTTTGAGGGGCACTCAATAAGGCAAGGGCTGCTTTGGTAATCTATACTCCTCTGTGAGCAGAAAGGCATCTTCTCAATGCTGATTGATTTAAACATCTTTTTTAATTACTTTTTTCTTCCTAGGAAAGCATAAGAGAACTCCAACAACACCACAGAGACAAGAGAGTCGGGTATGCTTAAATTCTGCTACCACTGAAACCTGATAATGTCCAGTATAACCACATACTGAAAATAAATTTTTAGATAGTGTAAAATGTGGAGTAGGATTGGAGACAGATTTACTTGTGGTGCCTGGAAAGAATGGCTTTCCTGGCATGAGATATCACCTTGTCTGAGCTGAAGGGAAAGAACTCAGTGTTTTTGCCACAAATGTACTTTAAGCACCTAAACTCCTTCTAAAGTGCATTAATTTGTAAAAACATTCCAGTAGGAGTTTAGGCACCTAAAGCACCTCTTTTGACCTGGTTCTGACTGCACAAGACAAAAAGTCATCCGCAGGGTCAGGAAATGATTGAGAAGAAGGGCTTTGCTATGCAGCTAGCATGAATTCAGACAATTCTTGCAATAGGTACCAAAGAAATTAGATGAGCAGAAGGCAGAACACAAAAGATGTAACAGGAGCTGGCAGCAGTCACTCAAAAGAAAGGCTGTGATAGGGATCAAAGGGCACAAAATGGACTGCAGCGCTCCCGAAAAACAAAGTGGGGGAAAGAAAACTGAAAGTAGTATGTTCTAAGTGGCTGGAAAAAATGGATGCCAAAAGGGGATTTCTTTAGAGAGAGATGGATTTATGGAGAAACTTGCAGAGTTGGGAGAAGAAGAGAGATTTATTTGGAGAATAATTTAAAGAAAAGAAAAAAAAGGTAATCGGTCAGTGATCTGGAAATAGGAGAATAAGGGCAATCAGAAAGATACTGGAATGGCCTGCCAAGGGAGGTGGTGGAGTTGCCATCTCTGGCAGTGTGCAAGAGGCGTCTGGACGAGGAGCTGCGAGATCTGGTTTAGTAGCTTGTGGTAGCAGTGGCAGTGTGAAGACGGTTGGACTAGATGATCTTATAGGTCATTACCAACCTTGTGATTCTATGATCCTATGATACTTTGGGGTTTGGAGGTGAAAATGAGGATTTAATAGGCTCAGAAAGAAGAGCCTGAATGAGTGGCATAAAAGAGCTTTCAAGAGGATAAATCAGTTTTGCCTTATGTTGAAATCATGCAAGGAAAGACATGACTGAGTTTGGGAAGGGAAGTGGAGGAAGACTGGAGACATGAGTATGATTTCTAGCTATTTCAAAGATCAAAAGAAAATCAGTGATCAGTTGAGTCCAATATACCCATCTTTAAAAGCAGTTTTAAAGGAATGCAGCAAGACCAGCAGAATCTTACCCACTTCTTATCTAGCAGGAGCCAGACATGCACAGAGCTGTACCCTGTCCTGTCTGTTGCAGGTCAGAAGTCCATCAGCTCTTCCATCCCACGCTGCTGGGACAACTCCAGAAACAGATGAAAGCTCCTCACTTTACTGCTCCATGTCTAGCCCACCTCAGCTCTTGCCTGTCAACAAGATTTATGACAGTGTTCCTCACTGTAATGCTCAGGAGACAGCATCTAACTCACCTTGTAATGATCCTTCCACCCCAGCTTCACTTGAAAGCCAAGATGTCCTCATATATGCCTCACTAAAACATTCTGCTTCTACAAATAAATACCAGAGAAGGAAACTCTCTATAGAAGATGAATTTATAGAATATGCCTCTATTAAGGTAAATAAATAAATAAATATGGCAGACTTCACCAAACAGCCATTTTGTGTGCAGTCTTAGGTTTATCTTCCCTCCAGAATACCTTTCCTTTCTCTCCCGGGAAAACTTTCCTTTTGTTTAGAAGAACCTCCCCCACTATGGACAGGAATTCAAAACACAGCCTGTGTCATGCAGATGGTAGGTAATTGCACGGGGTATTTGTGTATTAAATGGAGGAATAAAAGGAAACACAGCCAGTTTTCCCGTTCTTCCTTTGCTCAGGATTCTGCTTCCAGCCTGACCTTTTGTTGTGGTTTGAACAGAGGCAAAGGGGAGGAGAAGGGAGGGCTTTCTCAGGTCATAAATCTGTAAAAGGAATCCATGAGGAAGATGATACTGAGCCAAATTAATTCCTCCAAAGTAAATACTAAAAATACGCGGGGGAGAAATTTTCTCTGAGGTTCTAAGAACACCCTTACCAAGATCCCGCTTTTCACTCCAGTTTATCTCCTTGCAGAGTTCCTTGAACATCATGAACACATAGTCCTCTTATTAACTGAAATCATGTAAATACTTTTGCTTGTTTGCTTCTTCTGGGGAACAGGCAATAAGATCGAAAATAAATGGTTGTTGTCCTTTTATTAAGAAGTCATACAAATAATGTGCAAAAATACATAGAGTGTTCTCTTTTTTCCCGTTGGTGTGAAAACTGGTTAGCTAAGTTAATGCATACTGCTTTTGTCCATGATGAGTCTATGGAAATAACAAATGCTGAGTAGTGACTGGCCATAGTCAAAATAAAAACATTCTGTTCATGAGTAGCTGTGCACAATTGCGCCAGGCCAAGCTTTCCTCCCATCACTGGCACAAGAATCACACATCACAGAATCACAGAATGGCCAGGGTTGGAAGGGACCTCAAGGATCATGAAATTCGAACCCCCCTGCCACATGCAGGGCCACCAACCTCCTCATTTAATGCCAGACCAGGCTGCCCAGGGCTCCATCCTATCTGGCCTTGAACACTTACGCTTCAAGCTCAGGTTTGTGGGAAAGAAGATGAAAAGGAGGTGAGGACCAAAGTGTCATTTGAATTTAGAGGAGAATGCTCATGCCCTTCTTTTGCAGCAGTCATTTCATTATAGTTTGGATATCATGCATCTATTCCTGCAGCTCAATACTCTGAAAAATTACATTTAGCAATGTCTGCACCAAGAGGTTTGCAGAAGCAAACAGAGAGTCTTCAACATGGTTAAAAATTCAGACCACAGTTGAAAAGGAAGAGAGGATCAGTTCTCAGTGTGCATATAACGCACCAGATGCTTTGCAGTTAATGGAAGGAAGTCAAGCTTCTTCATCTCTTACGCTGCCATAGTTCCAATTGACACCAAAGTTTTTATCAGATACACATTAACCCTGCTATGTTGATAACGTAGATCATTTGTTATGCTCGTGGCACACTTGTCTTCCACCCATCATGCACTCTGCCCCAGAATTATGCTCATGTGACTGAGAGTAAAGGAGGCCGAGCACAGCTGTGAGATGTACTGCACAGCCACCAGGTGCAACGCTAGAGAAATCTGAAATGCTGTGTTCCACTCTCAGATCAAGGCCAAACCATGGCTTAAGAAGAGGTCCCCAGAGATCAAGGTTTGGTTTGGAAGATGAGATTTTTGTAGATCAACAGGAAACACCCTGCCACCTCACCATCAGATGTGCCAGTATAGAAAAGCAAAGCACTGGAGCTTACTTTTTCTTTTTCTTTTTTTTTTTTTTAAATCAAAACCACTGAAAGTCTACGTCTTTTGAGGGAAGGAAACAAAAGGTGCTGACTGAAACTGCCATTTAAGGTGCAACATCTGCTACTTTAGGTACAAATAATCCAATCAGGTCAAGTGCAGCTACAGTTTTCATTCTCTTTTGAAAGAAATAGAAGAATTGATATTTCTCCCAGTGCAGTTAAACTGCTCAGTGGATAGAAGGTCTGTGTAGCTCGGCTAGTGGGCACAGTGGTAATGGGTTGATAGTTGGACAAGATGATCTCAGTGGTCTTTTCCAACCTTAATGATTCTATGATTCAGTATTTTCAAAAAAGAAACTTGCATGTTCATCCCAATCACCCAGTGCCCCTCTCAGTGATGTTACACATGAGGCATCACACCTAACAGCAGTTGTGTTAAGGCCCAGTGGATGGCCTTTGCACACTGCAGAAAACAAATAGCTGTGACTTGCTTTGTGGGGGATGTACAACACCTGTGCACCCTCTGTAAGACATGGTCTGATGACCTCCAGCTTTTACCAGGTGATTTGCTACTTCTTGATTCTCTTTTGCTATTTTTATACTGAATATGTTACATGGGTACAGTCAAACAAGAAGCCCAAAGAATACAAAGCTGGACAGCTGTCAGTTAGACCCACACACCCACAGGGAAGGAAAAGTGTGAAGTCTGTGGAGCTGAAGGTCTGTTAATGCACATTACTATGCTGTATCATGATTCAGCAGCTTTTCATTCTTTTTGTATGAGAGGCAGATGCAGCTGTGGTATCCAGTTCCTGCCTCCCAAAGTAACCTGCACAGCACAGAAGCCTCTTACAAGCCTTAATGGAAGGAGTGGGCTCTTAGGCCGTAAACACATAAACTCTCCTAGTTTCACTTTTTTTGTTTATACCCTCCACCTCTGAATCTTGCTTGCTTATGAAAGCAAAAATAAAGGTGATCATGTGAGGCTTACTCATCTGTCAGCTCCTTGTCCTCCCTAAAGTCTGTTCAGATGGGACTGCTCTTGGTAAACCATACACTTTGCCATATTATCAGGTCAAACAAGAGCTTGCCAAGCCCCGCTTCTCTAATTATCTGTTTTTGCAATATTTTCACCCACATCACCACAAATATCCCAAGGCCCATTTTGCATTGTAAGGTGAGCAGGCAGCGAGGCGAGAGCAGAAAGAAGAGTTACAGCTATAGTTATGTGAAAACTGAAGTTTGCAATTCTGTGAAAAAGGCATCAGCTTGCATCAGTTGGTTTCCCGCTGTTTCCCCCCTAAAATAGTGTGCAGGCTGGATGTGACTCTGGGCAGCCTGGTCTAGTGGTTGGCAACCCTGTCCGTGGTAGGGAGGTTGAAACTAGATGATAATTGTGGTCCTTTTCAACCCAGGCCATTCTATGATTCTATGATTCTATAAATGGTAGGAGTCCTCCCAAAACCCAAAGAAATCTGGTGTACAGAGTGTGTGTTCCTTGGTTGTCCTGACTCACTTACCTACTGAGGGCCTACTGAGACTGCACTGCAGGCACCACTAAGGCAGCGTCCTCCAGAAGAAGAGGAGTTGCACAGACTGATGGCAATGTGTGATGTTTTGAGATACAGAACCAAGCTCCACACCACGACACTGCTGCCAGCTAGGACCTTCCCACCTTCCAGACATGTGCTAATGTTCCCTGGGTCTCCCTCTATCCCACATCCTTGTAAGGAACAGGGAACACAGACCTAGAGCTGAGCCTTGGAACCAGCCCACACCACCAGCCCATGTGCACAAGAAGGTTGAGGGGAGAGGCAAGTATTCATTTCCATGCCCAGCCTGCTCTCCATCCTGCTCCTTGCAGCGGGTTCCCCATTCTGTGATCTCCGTAGCACATTTCAGATCAAAAATGCCATCCCAGAGATAACAGGAACCAGAGATAGGAAGAAGTGCTCAGATGGTGCCAGGGATGAGTCAGGAGGTGGTCTTGGAAAGCAGGAGAGACAGATCTGAATGGGTATACAGAAAGGGTTCCCAAGGAGGACCACGAGAGCCTAGAGGAAAGAAGAGCTGGCTACAGAGACTGATATGGAACCAGTGTCATGCCCCTCTGTACAGACAGTGATTTGCAAGGTGAAGAACTACCATTTTCAGTGAAAAAAAAAAAAAAAAAAGCCTAAAGAAAAAGAAAATGCTTAGGAACCAGGTGAACCAAGCCCTCAGGCTGAATATTTCCAACTGCAAGGGTCAGTTGGTAGCGGCATGTCATCATACATATCTTTTCAGTTTCACATAGGTGATCTTCCCATGCCCTTTTTACATTCCTAATAACAGCAACTCACTACCTAGCCTGAACCCTAATTTCAAATTCTTATTCCCCTTCCCATAAGTATGCACATCTCCAGGAATCTCCATGCTATAATGGCATGGAGCTGTGTTGGGAGAAGGTCAGGTGGGAGTTAGGGACAAGTTCTTCACCAGAGGGTGGTGGGGCCCTGGAACAGGCTGCCCAGTGGGAATGGCTCTGAGCTGCCACCATTCTGGACATCATTCTCAGACACTGGGTTTGGATTTTGGATGGTCACACGTGGAGTCAGGAGTTGGACTCAGTGATCCTTCTGGGTTCCTTCCAGCTCAAGATATTCTCTGAATCTATGATTGTATAGTTATTGTAGTAGAATTAAATAAATGGGAAAAAAAATCAATACTGGAAACACTATTAAGAGACTTAGCTTCTAAATATTATGAATCTTGGTCTGTGAAACAAAGGTCTTCATATTATAACAAACTTGCATAGTTAATTATACATGTTTTGTGTGATTGATTTTAGTCTTCCTATTGAGAGGAGATTTACTTGGTAACCTAAAATTCGGAGCACAAAATATGTTGGGCATGAAATGTCATCAGCCTCACCTGGGAGTGATCATTGTGTGCCAGTTTTGTGCCAGAGTAACATTTCTGCCTTAAGTTAGTGATGTGGCAAGTAGGTTTACATCCAAGTGGCTTTTACTCACAGGTAACCCAGATTTTCTTTGCAGATAAGAGCTTCTTATTAATAAGCATCCTTTACTTCTTTCTATCTGAAATTGTGGCTTATAATATCTTCTGTGGACTACTGCCTCTCCCAGTTGGCGTAGTATCCACAGGAAAGCACATCTACTGCATGCATAACATTTCTGCAAGCAGCCAGATGAACTAACGTATCTAATGACGGAAGGATGGAACTGTGACATGTTTCATCAGGTCTCAGCACCATTCACTACAGCATAGCCAGAATCTGTGGAGCTACTTCATCTGACACCTGCCTGTGAGTAAGTCTTACAGTTAGCTGTTCCTCAAACAGAGCTTAGGATAATCATAAAACCACTGCTCAGAGGCTTAACAGATCACATTTGTTTTCTTTCTTCTAACCTGTACTAGAACAATTTCAGTCTTGAAATTGGTTTAAAAATATATATAAAAAATCATTTAAAAATGCTAGGCTTGTTGACTTTCAGCGTGCACTGAGAAACTCAACGCACCTACTTTTTGGCATTTCTGGATTACAGGAAGGATGGTGAAGCAGAGGTTACACCTGCTAAATCACTCTCTTCCTTTTTAAAGCTGTTTATTACTAGGAAATCTCCCACTTAAACTTCATATTGGGGATCTAGCACCATTTTTCCGCATTTTCAAAAATTCTGCAGAAAGGCCTAAAACCTTACGGAAATATCATTTCCTTTACACTTAATAACATGAGATAAAATTTAAAAATAGCTTTTAGTTTTCTTTGTTCATGACTTAGTTACTGACTGCCGCGGTTTTCTGGAAGAAGTGGTAACTTTAGTAGATCCTCTGTTTTCTGAAGAAATTCATGAAGCCTCTGTCACAGTAGGAGAGCAAGAGGAACACTCAACTAATGAAGACTGTGGTTACAGTAACACTGTCAGCACCCCAGCTGGCGACGTCACAGTTGCCTAAAATGGTTGGTTATCATGCTCAGAGGCTGAAAAACCCAGTGATCCACAAGCTTCCTTTTCTCTGTAGTCTGGCAGCAGACTCTACTAAAACACTGGTCTCACACTGTAAGTATGTGACGGGAAGTAATGTGTGCTTTGATTTTAGACACCCACTTTTCTCGATGAAACAAAGGTTGAACAGAAACAGCATTTGGTGCCTGTGCAATGCTTTCATCTTCCAGTTTGGTTTCTCTTCTCTCTTGGAAAGACTTCAGAGCTGTAAGCCTGTGAAACAGAAACAAACGACAAAACAGTCAAGAAAAACTGCGAAAGTACTCTGGCTGACCTCACATTAAGGAAGAGGGTGCCAGGAAGCAAACTCAGAATAGAAGTGAACAAAAGTAGAGGAAAAATTCTTCCTTGAAATCCTGTGGAACTCATGTTTCTTTGCAGTAGTTGCCTAGTGATTAAACCCTTGCTGAAGCGCAGAGTTTCACATAGATATGCAAGCTGATAAATGCACAGGGAGAGATTTGAACTGTGTCAGACAGAGGTGCAAGTCTTCCTTTTCTGCTCTTCTGATAAGCTTTGCAGCATCTGTTTGTAAGAGAATACTCGGTATCAGAATTAACACAGATGCATCTTTCACCAGCACAGAAAGCCCTGGGAACTTTTTCCCTAGTAAAAAAGAGAAGAAACATAGCTCATTCTTGAAGTAACATTTGTAACACATACCTGACATGTACAAAAATGCACTCATTTCATATATAGGAAATATGAGCATTAACTGCTTGGAAATTAGACAATATCTGGCTATCAATTCCAATAATGAAACAAAACTGCCTTCCTGAAAGCCATATGCACACATTCTTGGCTCTTACACTAAACATGATACATCTATTCTTGAGAATGTCACTGAGGCCTATGCTTAGGATCTCACATCTCAGTGGCAAAGGACCCTCTGATCAGCACTTCAGCTGGAGTCAGAAGCACACGAGGATGCTCAGGGCTGGGTGCTTTTTAACACTCCATCTTTACATCTCCAGCTGTAAAATTAAGGAAATCACTTATTTTATAGAGTAAAAGAAAATAGTAAAAAATGTAGGAAAGAAGACATGACCCAATAATGAAGACACTGCAAGCAATGCTTTCTCTAACTTACTTTTCAAGACCTTTGGTGATGGACATTCCTTTGTCACTCAAGCTCATCTATTCAGCATCTTATCATGACAACAGAGATTTTTCCTGTCATTTATCCAAGAACTTAAAGCCATTACTTCTTACTGTATTTCAAGCTGGCGCAGAGAATATTTACTGCTATCTTCTCTACAGGTGTGCATTTGAAGACATTACATCTCACTCTAGACTAAATAACTCCAGATCTTTCAGCCTGTCCTCAGACCCACCAACAATCTTGATTCTGTTCTCTGCGCTCTCAGATTGTTTGACTATGTTCTTCAGGCACATTACCTAAAAACCCAAAGTTGCTACCTTGTAAGACCCTATTTCTCTGGATCTGCAAACGTCTCTCAAATAATTCCTTATTTATTTTATCCATGCTGGATAAAAGACTGTGAATTCAAAGATTTGAAACAGCATTCTTGATCCAGAAAGCAGGTATTACGCTAGCAAGCTTTGACTATAGTATATAAGATCAATTTTAAAGCCATAACATCAGTGGAGGTATGGGTTGTGAAAATCCTTTATGCAGAGAAAAGCCAATTTTCAAAGAATATGCATTTATTTTGGCAGGACTTGTGACAGTCCTGAGCTGCTATTGGCAAGAGGTCCTTGTTCTGGCCATAACAGGCCACGTCCTCTCCACTTCCTGGCAGGTGAAGTAAACACTGTGCCTTGAACACCTGCATGCTAACTGCTCCCAGACAGATGTCCTGTCCCCAGGGAGGTGCCAGATGCTGCCTTGAAGTGAGCAGGGGGAACCACCTGCCTTTCCATACTTCTGCTGCTAGATGTGCTGATTTTGCTGGGAGTGGAGGGCAGGGAGAGCAGAAGACAATACAAATTAACAAGACACATCAAACTCCTGTTTTTGCTTTATTTCATTACCATGAAGGGTAAGGTGGAAAGTACCTGGCTTGTAAAGAACACAATTGTCTTTCATTTTCTGCATGGGTGGAAATTTTGGATGAGTATGTCTAAGCACTTTATTTCCTCTGGGAACCATTCTTACAGCATTAAAAACCCTGATAATCTGAAATGGCTTGCAAAAACAACACCCTGGAGACTGAAACTGGGCTGGATTGCTTTCTGTATATAGTGAATAGGCAGCACTGAGTGTCAGTGGCTGAATGCAGATGAAAGTCCTTCCAGAAAAACAAAAAATAATACTTGAAACCCATTCAGCGTACTGCAAGTGTAGACAAAGAACAACTTATTCAGTTCCAGTGAATGGGTAAATAGGAGACCAAAGTGTTAGGCCAACCTGCTCACCTGCATTTGTGAGCCAGTTTTTCTTCTGTAATATGCAACAGCACCCAAGTTCACCATCCTAGACTAATAGTTATCCCCAAATAGTTACACGAGGGCACAGCCTCACTAAAAAGGGCAGGAGCGCTTGGGGTCGCTTGGCTAGGAGGGGGCAGAGCGCTTGCAGTGCTTCACCCATTTTCCCCCCAGAGTACACAGCATCCTGCCTCTCTTCTGACCATCTTTTCTAATGCCACAAACTGCTGGGTAGAAGACTGGCAGAAGACTAGCCACTAGGTGGCAGGAAGCGGCAGGGATTGAGCACCAGCTGCGTCCAGCTGGATCCCCATCTCTCCCAGCCTCGTGCCCGCTTGCCAGCCATCATCTGTCTTCCTAAATTCAATGGCTGCAACTCCCACCCAAGCACAGGAGCAACCCCTACTACACCAGCAACCCTCAAAATTAATTTCCACTTTCTCTCTCTCTCTTTCTTTTTTTTTTTTTTTTTTTTTTTTGGTGGGGCTGTGGGTGGGAAAAATATTTTGGGTGTTTCTTTAGTCTGGCGTTGAGTTCTCATACTGATCAAAAAAGTCATGACGCTTATCTTGAAGTGGCACTGAAATGTGGCATGGCAGCCATGCATGGACGGAGCCTGATCTTTTGGGGAAGAGTGGGTGCTTTTTTGCAGTTCTTTGGAAGACAGGATGACGTGCCACTACCAAAAGTGGCTTTCATTGATTAAGAACAAAACAGAACCCATGTTCCTTAAATTACATCCTCAGTTGCTCACTCTTTTGTGCATTCTTCTCCTTCAGGACTGTATGTCCAAAGAGAAAAGCCCAAAAAACTATTAAGTTTCTGGTCTAGAAAGTTTACTCAGAGCAGTTTTTAGTAGTATATATTGGAGTATCATTTATATTTGGATTTTTGATACAGTAGAACACCAAATACAGACAGTGGTTACCAATCCATTTTACAGTATGGATTGAGTTTCAAATATTTTCTCAAAGTATATGTTCTTTAATTACTCTGGTGTTAGTGAAAGACCATGTCAACTAAAAATTCATATTCAAAACAGAAAAAGAGCAAAATTCTTCTTATCAGTATCCCTTTTAACTTCTGTCTTTCTTGACTCACAGAATTCCCACACAAGGAAGAAAAATTCCCCCCCTGTACCATCACTATCACTATCCCTGCTTGGGCCTGGCCACAGGAAGCCAAGTGAGCTGCACATCTTTTATTCTGGTGACTCGCTGGATGCCATAGGTCCCAACCCCTATCCTGTCCATGAGCTGCCTTCACTTCAAGAAATGCTTTCACTCAGCTGTCTCAAACTGGCTGCTAACAGAATAGACTTACTTTTGGTTTTCTTAGAAGGGAAAACTGAGTACAGTTCTGTCCAGGGTATTCCCTGCTCTCATTCAGATCCATCTCTGACAAATACAGGGCTTCAAAATGTGCTCACTTTTACTCATCTTCTTTCTCCTTAAAAAAGCAATGAATAATAATAATTAAAAACAAAAATCTATATCTGCCACACAGGATATAATTAAGCACTCCTCAAGAGAGCTTGTACCCTTCCTACTGCATACAGACCATTGCAGACACTTGAAGTGGAACACGACATAAGCTAATCAGTAACAGGCTTCCTTAAGACTCACTAAAGAAAAATGAATCACATCCCAATTCACTTATTGTTAACTGGGCATCGGATGAATCACATCATAAAGAGTGTAATTTACTCCTTGAATGTGAAGACAACTTTCCCCCACACAGAACAGGAACTCAGTGATTTTGCTACGAGTTTCACCAGGGAGAATTTTACTTCCTTTGGTCTGCTGCTGTACGCTTATTTTCTACTGCTCACAAGCCTCCTTTCCAACTGCAGCTAAGTACATCTACTTGGATAAACCAAAGCAGGTCTAAGAAGGATATCTGCTCACCTGATCAATATGCTGGCTCTGAGTTTGATCCTTTGAGCCTAGATCCAGGACTGAAGATCCTCAATTCACATTAATTTGTGGACATCCTCCTACAACAGTGAATAAAAACTGAGAGTACAGTTACCATAAGCCATTGCACAAAGCATCTGTTTCAGCCTCTCAGACACAAGGGAGTGAAACTGCGCTGTGGTGTGGTGCCCAGGTGTTCAGAGGCAGCAGTGAGTACAATGGATGAGAGGAAGGAGCCAGGATGAAAAGTGGAGGAATCCCCTCTGTGATATAAAGCAGAGTCACCTTCTTCCCACTGAGCATGAAGGTAGCAGTAAAGGGAAACCAAAGATGTGTATGACTGCAAAGCTTCAGTCTAGCCCTCAGGCTTCAGTTCCGCTGTTTTCTGTAGCACGATCACAGATTTTCAGACAAACAGGGAAAAGGAGGATGTGTCTGACATAACAGTTTTCGTAGCAGATAAAAGTGAGTACAGAGGTTAGTGGTGGTGAGAAACTGGATCCCAGCTTTCTCTTCTGTCACGCAGAAAAACAGTTCAGTTACAGTTTGTCCCCAACATATTTCAGCATAAACTTTTCCTGAGACAAACTTCTGGTGGATAAACCAAAAGGAAGAAAATTAATGATAAAAGAGTATTTTTATGGTATTGTGTTCGTCCAAACAACGAGCTCCACGGTAGCGGAAGCAAGTGGAGCAGACATACCACACAGGCCATTGCAACTGCTATTAACCCCTTTCCATCATGGAAAAGGACAATTCCTTTATAATACGTGTGGACAGGAAGGTTACATTCCCAGGCCTGATTTACTGTTAGAGCAGTCACTGAAAGAGAACCATGAGAAACACACAAGTATCAGTGTAAAGAGTAAAGGAAAACCATACCAAAACTTGAGCTATGACTTCTCGCCTTCCTTAGCCATAGACAGAGCTCCTGCCATAGCCATCAGAGCAACATCCACAAAGTCAAAAGATCACTTAACACAAGTCCTTTTTTTTTTTTTTTACAAATTACAGAAATAAAGGTGAAGAAGGTGAAAAACAAGGAAGAAAGGAGATGAAGAGAAGAATATTTACTCAAGGTACACCAAGCAGATCAGTGTGAGCACAGGAAAGAGGGGCCAAGCCTTTGGTTTGTAGTGGGCATTTCAGATCAGCAGGAGAGCCGAGAAAGACTGCAGCATGAAATATCCCACCCTGAAGTTACTACTCTGATTCTCATAAAATGCGTTACTCAGAGGACAGCCACTGCAATGAAGTACAATTTTCCATAAGCAGAAAATATACTTTTGGCATTTAACTATCACTTTTCTTCTGAAGAACAGAAAAATAAATACACTTTATGACAGGGCCTCAGAGAACTGCAATTTGCCCAAATACAAAAGAGGAAGGCTTATAAATTTAAGCCTGGATATTTTAACAAGATGTCTAAAATTAATCTTCCTAACATTCTCATAATTCTTTTTTTATAAACAGACATCTTGCTAGCTACTCCTCCAGACAGAGGGCAGTATTGCCAGTTTATGTGCTCCTGATTAACAGCCACATGATTAGATTATCATTAATTTTTGGCTCTTTCTTTCTCTATTTTGTCATTCCAAAATAGACATGCCCTCTAATGGGTTAGTCTCTAACTTAAATGCAGAAAAAATTGGTTGCAAAATTGTATATCATCACAGGCAGTGTTTTAACAAGCTCCTGTTTTTTAATTAGGACTTGATTTCTTACTGGTTACTCCACCACTGCTTGAATGTCATTACTGCAGCAAATCTTCCATTATGGGAGCCATCAGATACCTTAGAGCAAATTGCATATGCAGAAAAGCTGCCATGACCACATGCAAGATTTGGGCTCTGCTGGCTGAGACCTGCTGCCCTCCAGGAAGCCAAGGCACCCGGGCTTGGCATGGCCACCTCCAGCAGCACCTCTGTGGATAATGGCAAGTAGAGCTCTCTGGAAGACTCAAGAACTCTCACTCAATTACACAACCCAGCACACAGCACTGGTGCAACTCTGGACTTTCTTCAGGTTTACTCAAGGGTCATGAAACATACAGTGACTACCAGAGCTGAGCACAGTGGGAAGGGTATCAGAGCAGAGAACGGGTCATGGGATTACTGGGCCCTATGTCTGGACTTCCAAGACAAACAAATCCTGCTCAGAGTCTTCACTGCCCTATGAACTTCCCCAGAGAGGAATAATTAGGGTAAGGAGAAATAAACATCATTAGTGTCATCTGAGACTTTCCAGAACTTGCGAAGGTCTTCGGGATGGCAAGCAAGAACAACACAGCTTTTGAGTGCCAAAGAGAGGTTTTAACATTCATAGTTTCAAACAAACAAACAAACACCAAAACCCTTTTTTTTTTCCTACCATTTCACCTACATTTTCCCTAAATAAATGCATATTTATTTCCAAGGTGCATGTGTGGCAGATGAAAGGGCTGCATTCAGGGCGTGATGTGCATAAAGCAATGCCCTGTAATCATCATAGCATCGGGGACAGTGTGTCACCTCACAGTAATTGCTGCATGGAAGTAGCATTTTTGTCCGAACAAACACAAAAGGCATATGCAGCCCTGTCTTGAAAATCTCATGCTCTGAAGTAATCCATAGGAGAAGGGATGCTTAGGTCAGAGGCATCTACCTACAACATTTAATGTGATCATCATAAGTGATATTTTGACTTTTTTTTTCATAGAAGGAAGATTTCTCCCAGAAAGTTGAAAGAAGAAAAAAATGTTTTCTGATGAAAAAGTTTTTGGTTTTTTTTTCCTCCAGTCAGACTTTAGGTCATTAAGTATAAAAATATTTCTGAAAGATTGTAGGAATTCATTTTGCCTCTATCTGAATAGATACTTTACTAATTCATTTGAAAAACTTACTTTTTAAACTCACATACTATTTTTTTCTTTTTTCCACGCCTATCAGCACTCAGATAGCCCATGAAGTCAGCTAGCTGTTATTTTTGGAGTGGTTGCCTTGGTTAAGGAACAAACAAGAACTTGAAGGAAAGGATAGGGCACATTGGGCTGTGTTTGGTGAGCAAGAAATACCATTTGTGTATCATAATAACAATTCTAACTTGCTCCATGGTTGTTCATGCTCCATTGAGAAAGAGAAGACAAAAGTAGGAAGCCCCCTCAATCTGATTGCATGTTACTCATTTCCTCAGGCCCTTCACAGTAGCACAGCAAACACCTATCTGTGTTTATCCTTGACAGGAAGCGGAGAGGAGGAGGTGGAAGGAGAGGAGGAACAGGGGACCGGAAGGCATGGGCTTTCAAAGCATTTGGAGCAGTGAAAATGACTGAAAGCCACATCCTGAACAAACAAAAGTAGGAGTGCTATCTACATCTAGACTTTGAATGAGGGAGAGTCTCATGAGGAAAAAAGTAGACTGAGACTTTGCTCATTCACATACCCAAGGAAGCCAGACATAGATAACATTTGTAACTGAGTCTATTATTTATTTCTTAATCTCTGTTTATATAAAGGTATAAAGCTGATCTTCCTATTATTCATCCTGTTATCTGGGCAGCCTCCTTCTCTTAGGACCTCCTTTCCGCTTTTTAATACCAAGGGCAGATGCCACTGGTGATGCCTCAGCCCTTTCCTTCCTCTATGCAATTAGTTCAAACCCTCAAGTGCAGGGGGACTTTACACACCCTTTTCCCATGCGTTGCTCACTGACCTCCCCCCTGCTAGGGCATTCCATGCTACCCGTTCCTATTAATCTCTCCAAGAAGTGAACCCAAATTGCTGCTAACCTATTCAGCGCAGACATCATCTTCATGGGACAAACACCCTCTTTCACACTGCCCGCTGCAAATAGCTTCCCCGCAGCACTCTCAGGGCAGCTGGCCTTCCCTTCAGCTCCCCAGACTGTATGTTGCGCCTCTGAATATTTCTGTGGTGCCACCAGACTAATTCTGATCTAAGCAAGACCCAGGAAACTAAGTAGCACCAAACATAAATGCAGTTACTGGCTACATGGCACCTCAGTTTGGACATTTTGAACATGGCTTTCAGGAAGCCCCCACTCCAAAGTCATCTAACTACTCTTCTATGAATACTAATTTCTATCTTTAAACCATACAGAAGAGAGGATGTCTTGCTGACTTGAGTTCAGACTGGGAAATACCATCTATGTAGTGTAGGGTTTTGTTTTGTTGGGTTTTTTTTTGCTTAAAAGTGATGCTAAGTGACTAATTATTAGGAAGGGGGAACTAGAAGAGGTTTTGCTAAATATTAAGTGTATAAGAAATGAACACTTTTTCCTGGACAGTAATGTGTCAAAGAAAAGCTCATAAATGCTTACAGGACAGTTTAGAAAGTGCTGATGCATGAGTTTAAATTGGTTTTAATGAAGTTTTTCTATTTTAATGAGAAGCGTTGCAACTCAGTTCTTGCACACTCTTGGTCAGTGTTACCACAGACATGACATCTCTGTGGGTCAGAGACCCTTACCATGTAAACATGGTGCATTTTGCACGAGATAGCTCAAGTATGCATTTCCATACAAAAAAAAGTCATTCTTTAGGGTTCTTCGAGGCTGAATGTATTAACACTTATCTGAGCATTTCAAGAATAATTTTTTTAACACTAGAGGTGTCTCAAGTGAAGATAGTTCCAGCCAACAGGCAAGAAAATTCTCTTTGGCAGAAGAATTAAAGCAGGAGTGAAGAAATAGGTCTTGCTTCCCTGCATCTTCCCATTCAAGCACAGAAAGAGCTTCTGTTTCATCTGTGTAATCACACACATGCACATTTTTCCCCACAGATTTTTAAACAAAACTCCTAAAGATTTCTACACTGTTCATCAAAAGGTTGTATCATTGCTATAAAAGTCTTGTGCTCCTTGGGGTCCGTAACTTGAGCAAATGTTTGAATTTAGATCCTTTTTAAAACAGAAGCCCACCCTGCATATGAATCTCAGGAGTTAAAAAGCATTATCTTTTTTTATTATTTTTATTTTTACCTCTCTTGCATTAGATCAGTTTTCAAAACTTTCTATTTTGGCAGTATGGCAGTAATACAATAAGCAAACTCCATGCAAGTATTTTTGTGTAAGTAACAAATGGACAGGAGACGTAACCAAAAACTGACACTTAACCTGCTTTGAGCTTCATATTTTTGAACTTTAGCCTCAAACTGGAAGACCTACTACAGTGGGTCCTGCAAGCAGGTCAATGTTATCAATTTGCTTATGAGGCACTAGATGTCCAGTAGGTGTTCCTGCAAGCAGACATAGTGAAAGTCTTCAAAAAAAAAATCATTTATCTCAGACAAATTAGAGTACAGTCTCATAGGATCAGCTCAGTACCTCTGAAGTCCAGTCTGAACCACATTGCACAGCTATACAGAAGTCCCTCCACCAATGCCTGTCCTCATCTTTGTATGAGCTGAACAATAGATCCAGGTAACATAATACTACAAAATGAAAAGTGTGGCTGTTTTATGCCAGGAATTAACACGTAACTTAGCCTTGCCCCCACATTAAAAAAAACACAAAACAAACAAATGACAAACCAACCAGAAATCTCATTGAACTAAAAATGTCAGTTTAAAACCCAGCAACCACAAGCTCTACACAAAATGAAACATCAGGAGGGCTAAAGCTTAAATTGTCAGCACAGGCCTTTATCCCTGGAGCTGAGCGACTACTTGATAATATGTTATGTACATGCTCCCACAACCATGGGATCTACAGATGTCTCTGCAACTTGACTTATGGAGTAAGACAGCATCTTTCAGCAAGAGAAGTAAGACTCTGCTTTCTCTTTTTTGTTGCTGATTAGAGAGGGATTGTAGCAAATACGGAGCTAACCTAGGGACCCTGTCACTCTCTTGCCATTTAATATTTGGTTTAATTACATTGCTGCTGGCAGATCTCCTTCCAACCACTGCTCCTCTTTACTCACTATCAGCAGGCTCTATGGGCCAACATGGGCCAGTCCCACTGTCAGTCAGTCACTATTCCTGGAAGAAGGCAGCTGATGATTTTCTGAGTAATAAGAAGCAAGTTTACATCTCATCTAAACCAATATCTGATGACAAAAAACATTAACAGGAAAGCAGCTACCACTTTTAGCTACAGTTATACATGTCTGTAACTTTGACAAAACAGGGACTCATGGATCTGTCATCTCCTTAAGATCCAGTAAAATGCTAGCTCTCTCTGCAGTTTCCTGTAATCCATCAGTTTGACATTCTTTCCTGAAATATCACTTTGATAATATCAGCCTGATATTTTTGGAGTCATAACTCCCAGATCAGACGTTGACTACTTTTGAGAATAACTTGTTGAATAACTTCCTGGACAAAACTGAAAAATCTGGCTTGGTACACAGAAGCACAAAACCTAAGGATTGGTGTTATCACCAACTATTATGAACTAAGAACTTTCTCCAGGCAGGCAAGGCAGAACACCCTGTATTTTATATCACATAATGCAGAACAGATGGCACCACTGAGGTGAGTGACCACTCAGCCTCAGCTGGCAGCAGAGGGCTACTGAAATACAGACACCAGGTCATGGATGATAATGTCAGAAGTCAAGAAACTTTTGGAAAACCTAATACCTCTGCCTATCTCAATGCAGGAGCTTCCTATGAGAATAAGGAAGGGAGTAGCTGCAGTGCATGCACCACATCACTGCTGCTCCAGGTCTTCAGCACAGCTGCACTCACGTAACCGAAAGAAGAATGTGATACTATTGCACATCTCTGAAAGCACTTTGATCTTTCTGAAAAAATCAATTGGTTTTCTATAACTATTTTCCAGAATGAACCTCAGTGAGGGCTGGTGCAAAATATTCCCTTATCTTCAAAGCCTCTGAATGGCTCTCAGTACAAGAGAAAACGGATATATTTTAAATTAAAAGAGAAAAAAAACACTGGAAAAAATAACAGGGAGAGTCATAGCTTATCACATTAATCTCAAAACTGAGTGTAGAATACTTTAAGATATTGACAGTGGAATGAATAAGCAATGCCACGCTTTTTAGTTTGAGTCACTCAAAACTGCCTGTGAAATATCAGGAGGTACAGACTGCAGTTGTTTCCTTTAAAATTGTCATGTTTACAGTAATAGGCACTGGAAAAATAGGACGCCCTTGATTTTGGGGGGTTTTTAATTGCAAAAATATTTTCTGACCACTTCCTCTCCCCCAAGTCCTCGTTTAAAGGGTGAGCTGATAAGTTCACAAAAGCAATGATGTTTACAGGACACACCTTCACAGCCTGTTTGTCTATTGATGAAAACACAGCATGAGGCCTTCCTTTGACCCTCTACACCTCTCTTCAGTTCAAAGCACTGCTTTCCATTCACAGTCACAGCTGTATGAAGTCTGCCCATAAAGATCCATAGGCATCCCAGTAGTACTGCCAAAATACATTTAATTTGGAGCCAGAATGTGCTGTTCTTTCCCCTGCACCATGTCTAACCTTTGAGCATGACAGGGTACAAAGGCAATGGAAAGTGAACAGCCAGAAGGGCAAAGAAACGAGAGATGGAAAGGAAAAAAAAAAAGAATGAGTATGTGGGTAGTGAGAAAAGTTAAGACACAAGAACATGGGAGATGCAAGATACACAGAAAATAGAGAAAACCAGCGAGTGTCTGCCCTGTTAATGCTGCGGTATGTTCTCATCCCACCTACAACAGCAGCACGCTATGGCTTTCTTTTCCTTTCTGTCCTAATTGTTTCTTGTGAGCTAAAACTCAAGGCTGTACATTTTGCTCTTCCGTGACAATCTTCAGACACTCAAGCAGTAAAGGGCAGAACTTAAGAGAAATAACACAGTTGTCCAACTGAGTTACACGCATGTGTACCACCTCTTGTCCTCCCTCCTGCAGTGCCCGCCTGTAGGAAATCAGTGGCAGCTACCAGAAACCCTTAAGAAAAACAAAGGATGGAAATCATCCATTTAGAATAAATTTTGCTACTAAAATAAAACAGTTCAGCCTTTACCCTGCCTGTCTGAGCTAGGTCATTATATCAACAGCATTGCTCACAGGGAGCAAGGCAAACTGTAGTTTGGTGGGTCTCACCTCTTCCTGCCCGAGTGCTTGGAAAGGGAAAAAGACACGGTGTGAAGAAAGTGGTTTGAACTTTCTCAGGATGTGGAGCTAAAAAGCTCAAGAATTGCTGCCAGATTGTTTTGTGGAGATTATGAAGCAGAAAGAAAACACAGGCTCAAAATTAAGATTCAATGGGAAGTTTTAATTCCTATTCACATGGGACAAATGAGTTGTTTGTTTATTTTTGGAGTTAAGGCAGAGAGACATGATTCTTAGGGTTTTTTTTATTTTTCCTGCTCTACACTGCTTCAATCATATGTAGGGTGCCCTGAAAGAACTGCTTATTTGTTTCCATGGAAATTACAACAGATACAAAAAGCAAAATAACAGTTTGATAGAGTAAATTCTTAGCTACAAAACACTTTTTCAACACAGACACCACTATTACCTGTGTGTTTTCACCATCTATAAGCAAAAGCCTGCATGCAGTGCTCATAAAAACATGCAGCAGTGGAGATGACCGCTGTTGCTGTCACCACTGCTGAAACAAACCACCCATCACCTCACTGTGCTCACATCCACTGTTTGATCTCCAGAAACGTTCAGCTAGTGCCGATGAATGTCATGGATGCAATGGGAGCAAAATTTCTCCTGCTGTGCTTTTTAGGGTTTTCTGTTTTCACTTAGGTAGCATGTGTCTTTAGAAGGGAAGCCATTAGTTACAACTTGGGAAGGAGGAGAGAAATCTACTTTTTAGAAGTAACTGTATCTGTTTCAGAGATAAAAGCTGCAGCCTAGAAGCTATTATGTGGAAAGGGTCCCAAATAAGAGCACTAAAAGGAGCTGAGAGCAGATGAGAAGCAGGAGGACAAATTTACATGTGCTAGAAGGTACTGTGCCATTTTTCTGCAATGCGGAAAAACACCAACTTGTCCGGAATCAATACTAGAGGCAAGAACCAGCATGCAGGGACACAGAGAGAAAGCAACAGTTAACTGTTCCACTATGTCAGAGTTCTTTGAAGGTCAGAGTTCTTTGAAGGTTTATCAGCAAGAACATCAGTATTAGACAGAGCCATAAAATTATCAAGGTTGGAAGAGACCTCTAAGATCAAGCAGTACAACCATCAACCCATCACCACCATGCCCACTATGTCCTCCAGTGCCACATCGACATGGTTCTTAAGCACCTCCAAGGATGGTGACTCCACCAGCCTGTTCCAGTACCTCACCACACTTTCAGAGAAAAAGTTTTTCATTATATCCAACCTGAACCTCCCCTGACACAACTTAAGGCCATTACCTCTTGTCCCATCACTGTTACCTGAAAGGAGAGGCCGACCCCCAGCTCATCACAACCTCCTTTCAGGTTAATTGTAGAGAGCAACAAGGTCTCCCCTGAGCCTTCTCTTCTCCAGACTGAACAATCCCAGCTCCCTCAGTCACTCCCCATAAGACATGTGCTCCAGACCTTCCACTGACTTCATCACCCTTCTCTGGACATGCTCCAGAGCCTGAGTCCCATTGCTAAATCATGCCCCTTAGTGCCACACCAGCACATCTCTTAAATACCTCCAAGGATGAGGAGACATCTGCTTCTCTGGGCAGCCCTCTCCACTAATGTCCAATTTCAGCTCTCCTGGAAACAGGTGAATTCATATACACAACAAAACCCAGTGAGATCCCATGCCAAATCTGTGCAAGTGTGGGCTCTCCATGGAGGCTCTCCTACAGTGCCTTGAATTGCAGCTGGCCTCTGACCTGCACTCCTGTCAAATCACACAAAGAATCAGCCCCTTTAGCTTCTCTTGACAAAGTTAAACACCTCCCTGTAATCCTATAATCCTTCATTAATCCTGTAATCATGCTTGCTACTCCTGTAATCTCTGTCAATAGCCCAATACTTTTTGGCATCTCAGCAATGGAAGGCAGGCTAAATACCTCTATTATGCCTGAGGGAACTACCACCCATTGCCCAGTGCTCTGAAGTTAAGAATGAAAATTAGATACTGTTTTCTACTCTGCTTGTCCTTTGAGATCATTCTTCTTCCTAACAATTAAGAGAAACTGCAGCAACTCCATTTCTAAATAGTTGCTGGTTTGGAAATACCAATGGAAAAAGAAATTCATATAAAATCCAGCACCTACCTGAAATCTCAGCACAGCTTATTTGGTTTGTTGGACATTTTAATCACTGTAATTGCTTTCCTTCACAACAAAGCAGACAATGGTAATGTAAAATTTTGACTCTTAGTGTTGTTTGCAAGCTATCCTTTAACACAGAACATTTTCATAGTAGTTTATAAAGGTAAACTGAAACATTACAGAACACTTCAAAATAAAGACCTTCAAACCTTGAAATTCTTCCCACAAAATATTTGTTAATAGCACTGAAGGCTCCCTCCACCATTTCAGTGGGAAAGGCAAAAGTTGCAATTTTCTTTTACCCTATTTTTGGAAGCAAACTTCTGGCAGCAAAGATGAAGTACTCCTTTTTGACCTTATTTAAACTGTAAGAAGATAACTATAAGCTTTGTTTTGAAAATAAATACACTGATACATACCATATATGTGCATACCAGAATAGAAGAATGATTTCTAAATGTCTAAGTCATACAACATCTGAACGAAGACAGACAGTGTTTTGGGACATTGGCTGCATTAACAACTCCACTTCTCATGAGTGCCTGTTCGAAAGCTTTTCCTCTGTGAGAAAGTACTCCAACCTAAATATTTCCTCAAAAGAGCACAACTCCAAACACAGCTGAAAAACTACCCTCCCAAAGTTTTCAGGAGGAATGATTAACAATTATATATCAGCACCACATATGAAAGCTGTACCCGCCCATAATCATTCTGTAATGGACTGGATTATACATATACCATTAAAACAGCCTTTCTATACAAGATAGACACAAATGAAGCAACGGCGTGGAGTTAAGTCTACTTTCACTATCCCAGAAGTGGCATAAATCCACTCAGCAGAGTACTTGTCAAAGTTGCTGCTGAATCACAGGATGGCCAGGGTTGGAAGGGACCTCAAGGATCATGGATCTCCAACCCCCCTGCCACATGCAGGGCCACCAACCTCCCCATTTAGTACTACACCAGGCTGCCCAGGGCCCCAAAAGAAGAAATGAAGGGTTCAAGAAATCATTGTAGGGTTGAAGAAATCATCATAACATCCATATGAAACAGATTAAGACAACAGCAAATATTTCATGCCTATTATTTACCACTTATTCCCCCAGAAGGTTATGAGGGGACAGGAAGGAGCAATTGTGCAGTTTCTAGGAGTATCTCCTTTCTTCTGTTAAAATCTGATATTTCAGTTAATAAAAAGATGACTGAGGAAGAGAGACCTCACAGCAGAAACTTAACTTTAAAGACAACAGGAAATATCCTGAGGAGTACTCCCAAGAAACCAGAACTCTGCCCTCATCAGTGAAGTCAGTTACTTATACCATTTGAGACTTCCATCCCTGATCTCAAATGACCCTCTTTCCCTGTACTTAGCATAACAATTTTCTGGGGTGCGCTTGTTGCTTTCTATGGCTAGTTGCGCCCCTCCACTGTTTGCACTGTATAGATTGACACGTACGATTGTGTTGGAAAGGACAGAGGAAAATACATTTTTGTCTGGCAGAAATGCAGCTCTCATTACTGTGGAACACAGTAGTTTTTCCATAGATGGGAAGCCTATCTGCACACTGTTGCTTACATGACAAGAATAAATGCTTAACAACATATCCATGTTGACTTTTAAGAACCAAACTTAGCAGGGAGTTTTATCCTGCCCAAATTCAACATTAGATTGAAGTTTCTTACACAGATTCATCCTGCACAGCACAATCTGAAACTCCGAGAGCAACAAACTTCACATGGAACAGAGTAGCTAAGGCCAGTGGTTCTCCCTCACTTAGCACTGACTTCCTTTCTATAAAAGCTTGATGTGGGAGGGATCAGATTTTGCTACCTTAGCTGTGTGCTAAACTGAATTTTTGGGTGGGAACACACAGGAATCACCTCACCTGCAAAACCACAGTGAGCTACAGCCATAGGCAAAAGGCGAGTAACCCATCCTGCTAGGATGCTCAGGGTTGCCATGAAAACATGCCAAGTTTCCCTCCCATCCAGGCATTTCTCATTGCTATATCTTCTGAGACGTCTGAGAAAATACTCTGCAATGTGTCCATCAAAACTCGGTGCATTTTCCTGGCATTTTGTGCAGGGCACAAAGAGCACTGGCTCCCTGTTGGTGAGTGCAGAAAGGAAACAAACCATACTAAGAGGATTTTGTACTTACTTTTTAATCATCTTCTGTGCTGCCAGTAAGGAAGGCAGAACTGTGCCAGTATGTCACCCTAAATAAAAATCAGTTAGCAGAAATCCCCAACTGCTTGACATAAATCAAGCTTAACGTCAGTACAATAGCTGAGAGTGCGTGCTTCCCTTTTCCTCCCCAGTGAAGCACGGGTCACAGTGCTCCACAGGCCCACAGTAGCACATCTTTTCCATGAGTCCTGACAGGATGCTCAAGCTGCTCAGGGTGGGGACAGTCACCTCCACTTCCATCCAGTCTGCCTGCAACCTGTCTGGCAGATGCTTCACACAGCAAGAAAGTGACCTGCGCTGCTTAACTCTCCTTGTAAGTCAGCAGCAGGAAATCCCTACTTCCTTTTTTTTTTTTTTAAAAAAAAAAAAAAAGTCAAACTACCGCATTGAAATACATTGTTTTCCAGAAATGATTTACTAAACTGCAATTAACAAGGAAATCCAACTCCGCCATTTCCTTAAGGAAACTCTGATTAGCAGTGTGGGCTACCAGCCTGCTCTTTACCCCTTGGTTCAGCACATTCAGGGGGTTGTGCTTCCTTCTCACAGGCAGAACTACTTGGTGCCAGGAGGCACTAACACCACTCTAGAGTTTCCAACTGCTGGAAAACCAGCAAAGTGAGTTTCTTCCAACACACCAGTGAGTCATTACGTGGTTACCTGTACAGAAAGATCTGCAGAAGACTGATGTTTGACTGATGCATGAGATTAAAGCCTTGGAAATAGTAACATCTCGCTCAGAATAAAAAGTGGCACAAGGTCCCTAAGAGGGGACAGCCATGGCCTGTCTGTCCATGCGCAGGAAGTGAACATGGCTCTCTAAATACAATGTTATAAATTCGCATTAAGATCTTTCAGCTCAACAGCCCTTCTGAGCACTTCTCATCAATGGCACTGAGCAAGAATGTGCATAATTTTCCTGCTAACATCAGCCTATCTTAAGAAAAAGAAATCCAGACACACACACACAACACCAACCACACATCCTCTTAGCTTCTAAAATTATCCTGCATTTCCTCCTGTTCAGCATAACATCTTGTTATGCTGAACAACGATAAGGATAGCTACTAGCAAAGCAAATGGCATTTCAATTAATCAGCACATGGGACTACAGTACAGGGAAGAAGATACATGGAAGCATTTAGAACGTGTATTTTCAGACTTGGAAAACGGAACTATGTTAGGCAGAAGTAAAAATTCATGGATCGGTGAAAAACGATGTTAGGATACAGGCAAAATGCAGGTGTACCTCAAGTAGCTGGCCTGATGTTGAGCTGGTGGTCAGTGCAAGAACAAGAAGAATAAAAATCCAGTACTCTCAACAAATGTGATACTTTCCTTTCACAAACTCTCTTTCCTAGGAGCCAAGCTCTGCCTGCTAAGGTTTTACTGTTCCCATCATCGCAGTCACACACGGACACTGTTATCTCTGGCACAGCCCTGCTCCTTCCTGTCCCTTCAGTTTGCACAACTGAAGACTCAGAATAGTAGCATCGTTTAGCATGCACACAAAGAGAGGACGCAGCTGGAGGAATTACATTCATTGTGGTTTCAGAATAAAAGCAGATGTCTCAAAAGGTTCTGAGAAATGGACTGTCAGCCATAAAAAGCATCTTATATACAACCTTGGGGTTCACCTCAGGAAGGCTGCTGTTCTGCATTTGTTAACTTTTGTGAAGTGCAGGGTGGCTAGTCTAGTTTCCCTAAGATCATTTAACCCTGCAGCCCCAATTGCTTAGTTCCTACCCCACACCATGAGCACAGCTCAACCCAACTGGTGAGCCAAGCAACACCTGAGCAGATCCAGGATTTAGAACAAAGCATTTCAGGTACTGCAAATCTATAAGCAGAAAATTATGGAGCAGTTGGTGTTTGAACTGGATCAAGTATTTTTTTTTAACCAAGAAAAGTACATTTATTGGAGTTATTTATACAGATAAATAACTCATACTGCACCTGCACAGCAACTTGTCAACATCAACACTCATGCACACAGATATAACCACACACCTTTTTTTGGTCCTAGAGTGGCAGCCACTCTGTAAGTCATTATTCTGGCTGACTTCTACAGAACAAATAACTCTGTTCTGAAACATACAACTTAGCTCCTGCTAAACTTCTCTGTTGACTTTTTAGCTGGCTTGTGTGCTTGGGTAAGATTTGTGCCAGACACCTCCAGAGCCTTCCAGCTCCAACCATTCCACACGCATGTGAGGAAGCACAGTCCTAACCTGTATGTGCTTCATGAGATGGAGCACTTCAGATGCACAAACACTACTTAAACCCAAGAGACTAGCAGCGATCCCAAGGAGCTGACAAATATTAAGACAGAACAAAGACTGAGCAAGACCTTAAACATCAGTGCTCATCAGTAGAGCAGAAATTAACAGAGGACCCCTGCAGTCCCTGCATCTATCCATTCTTTCAGAGACATGGTCCGTGAAGTTGGTACAGCCAGAGGTACATGACAGGCCCAGGGAGGCAGAGGCATTCCTAAGTGCTGACACTCTGCAAATCAGGTGGGTGCAAGGCAATGCAGGGAGCTAAATGCTCCCAGAGCCACACTGCAGCAGTGAGAGGAAACAAGACAGGCAAACATGGGAGCAAGCCTGGAAATGATCAGACCTGCAGACACAGGTTGACAATTAGAAGGGAAAAGGGAAAAAAACTGTAGAGGCTCCAATTCTATCTGCATCAGAAACAGTCAGGTCTCAGTTTCTAAGAGGAGCACAATGCTTTCTTCTGCCATCAAAATCATAGCAGAGCAGCAAATTCAGCTTCTGTAAAACTTTCCATTGATCCTGCTAAATCCACAGTGCTGTAGCAAGGTTAGAGTTTGGGGTATAGGATTGCATATGACAAAGTCTAGGTATGAAATAATTGCCTTTGGCCAACAGAACAATTTGTCTTTGCTCAAATACAAGCAATAAGAATAGATGGATATAAGGGATGGAACAGTGTATCAGATGACCACAAGGATGATCTAGAAGGCCAGCCCATGCTTTTTGACAACTAAGCAAGGAACAGGCTGGGGTATTAACAGCACTGCACGAGTAGGAAGAGAGAGAATGACAGCAAAGCAGATGTAAAGGAGGGTATGACAGTAGTTCCACTACTGAGCTTTATATCAGTCTTCTTCTCATTTACATATTAAATAATCAAATAACTAACAAACAAATCAAAACAGGATTTGAAAGAAAGCCATATAAAATAAATTACTGAAAACACCTCTTTCCCCACCATGAAAGGCACCAAACCAGTGCCTTTAATCCGTCACCTGATGGGAATCCTACTGACCTTTTACCAGTAATTTTGGCAGATTTGGTGTGGTTTGAGACCTCCAGCAGCAGATATCTCTACAGGTAGCTCAGAAATACTGACTGTTGACACTTTCAGCGAAGAGGAAGGAACTGCATTAGCTAGGTAAGAAAGAAGAAAAGGAGATGACAGGAAGAAAATGATGAATTGCTGAGTTGCAAACATAACAATGCAGAAAGCTATTAGTAAAATAATCCCCCCAGCTCTTTACTGAGAGTAGTTATGCATTGGAAGAGGACCCCCAGATTGCTCACAGCTTCCATAGGAAGAAGGCAAATACATTTGCAGACTAGCTGTACCAGGAATGGCATAAGCAGAGCAGATATTGTCTGGCAGCAGAAGAGAGGACTAAGCATTCCCTCTGGTCCTCTTCCTCTTGATGTAGTCTTTAGATCAGAAATCAAACATTGTGCTAGTCTTTCAGCAACGAAGACGCTGACTAGAGAGCTCAGAGCTTTGGTCCTGATGTGTTTCCCTTTTACTGCTGCTACCTTCCAGTCATGCAAGTCTCTGCTTTTAGTGTTGACTTCATGATGCTAGGCTGTAACGATCCAGGAGATGAACGGAAATCCTCTGCAATCCTAAAAAACAAAGAAAAAGCTGAAAAAGGATAAACCAGAGAGGCTTATAGCAAGTACGGCTTGAGATTCATTTGCTTGCATCACTCTGAAAGTAAGTGGAGAACTGCCACACCCCTTTCTGGATGAACTACACTGGCACCTGAACACAAGGCCTTACTACACGTTTAAACAGAAGACCATAAATAAGCAAGCATTTCCAAACAAGACACAGGAAGTACAACATGACAAATTTCCAGGATTATTATTAATCAATTTTCATATTATAAAACTATTTACTGGGAAAAAAATGCTATTTAATTTCCTACAAATACGACTGCAAAGGAATAGGTAAAGTTATTACACTTTCTTTTTGTTAAACTAAGATTACGAACACCCATTCAAACAATATTGCAGATTTTGTAAAACACTGATCTGAACTACATATTATGACTATGAATCAGAGGACAGCTCTATTAAACCCATGCAATATAACAATGCTTGGAAAAAAATCACGATGGAGAAGACTTGTAAAACTACTTAGTTCTTAACATGCTGGGTTTATGGCTAGCCTACCACTTGCTCTCATTTCAGAGACAAGTAATTTATCCAAAAGACAACATAGCAACGCACTTAGAAAATGACAGGTAACAAATTTAGTAGAGACATGAAATATAAAACCCCTGCCATCATTGTTTTTTGCGTAGAGGAGTAAGAAGGTTTCCTCCTCCTTGTCCAACAACACTGTCTACAGCTAAAGTTGTTTTTGTTTTTTTTTTTTAAAGGAAAAACATTTCAGAATTTAAAATTGATTCCCCAAGAACAAGTAGTTCAAGCAGCCAAATGACATTTCACAGGAATGCTATTTATCAGCCTTTTCAGATGCTGACCATTCTCTGGTTACGCACAATGCTCTACTGTTTGCATAAAAGAAGGAGGAAGGACTGGGAAACTTCATGGGGAAATAAAAGCAGATATGGTGCACGGAATGGAAACTCTGGTAGTCACACCTAGCAAAGGCCTCTGTAGAGGGAAGGCCATTTTTAGCAGTATATGCCTAAGCACCTCTCCTCTGGTGAGGCAAGACAATTTTGAGAGGTCTCCTTGCTCACTGCTCTCCATGATGAAAGGCAGGATGAAAATTGTGCTCCTCCAGCAAAAGGAACACATTGCAGGAAAGCATGATGGGAAAGAGAGAGAGTATCAGCTCTCCTGCCCACAGTGAGGAAAGCAGGGAGTATTAAAAGATAGGATGCTCTGAAAGAGCATCCATACCCTGCTCTCTGTATGGAGCAGACTGGAAGGTACTGCTGGGTGTGCTTTTGTAAACAGAACAATTTTAGAATGACTATCGAACAGGAGCTATGTCATGAAACCTGGGCAGCTGCATGTGATGGCCTCCAAATTATCATTCTGCTGATGAGTGTTTGTATAGGCCCTTTTTGTTTTTCTCTTCAGGCTATTTAAGTCTTCTTGGTTACGATGTATTTTGGTTGTATTTTTTTTAAGCTGTGGTTTTGGGGGTTTGTTTATGTTTTGTGTTTTTTTGTTTTGTGTTAAGAAGTGAAAAGGAATGAGGCTGCAAATAGAATCCTTTGCTCACAGCGAAGCCACAAGAGAGGGAACAAATGTTACCATAGACTAACCTCCCCCACGGAATGCCACAGCAGCCAGAGACAATTCCCCTGGACATAGCTGGCTGTGCATCCTCTGAAAGGCTGATATTCAGCTGTCATTTCAGGAAAACTCTTCAGAGAAGTCTCCTAAGACCAACCTGTTCCTGCGTTGTTCATAACAGGTTTGCCACTCTTACAAAAAAAAAAAAAAGCAGGGCAGTGAGTCAAAGCACACTGAACAAACAAGTCATACCAATCAAATGAGAACTTGCATATCCTTAAGCCAGAACACAGCCTTTCCAAAAATGAATAAGTACTCAAGAGTACTCAAAAAATAATTCTCTTCATTGTAAACAGAAACACGGCAGAAAAAATAGCAAGTTTGTACAAGTGCTTGTTGCTGGAAAGTTTCCTGAATAACTGGAATTCACTGCACAAAACTTCCATATTTCCCAGACTTCTGGGACACCTTCAGCCCCAAATTTGATTTTTTATTAACTGCGTATTATAGCTGACCAGCAAAGATATTACTTGCAATAATACAAGGCTGAATCTGTATCATTTTCAGCAGCTCCAAAAAAAAAAAAAAAAAAAAAAAAAAAAAAATCAAGGAATCTGTAATTCCTATTCAGGGTATTAATTTCTAGTTGGTGCTTCAGAGAAATTTTCACTATGTATCATAGTACTCATGTAACATTCCAGGCATATGAAGCCTAAGCATCTCTTCAAAGTCTGTTAGCTGTATTCTGACAAATGTTTGTCACAGAATCATAGAATCAATTACCAAGTTTGGTACCAACCACCAATCCACCACCACCACACCTCCCTAACCATGTCTCTCTGTGCTGCATCCATAGTTCTTGAATATCTCTGGTGACAGTGACTCCTCCACCTCCCTGGGCAGCCTGTGCCAATGCCTCACCACTCTTCCTGAAATGTTTCCCAACGTCCAACTTGAACCTCCCCTGGCACAACTTAAGGCCATAACCTCTTGTCCCGTCGCCTGGGAAAAGAGGCCAACTCCCACCTCACCACAACCTCCTTTCAGGCAATTGTACTGGCCAATAAAGTCTCCCCTGAGCCTCCTCTTCTCCAGACTGAATAATCACATCTCCCTCAGCTAATCCCCATCAGACTTGTGCTCCAGACCCCTCATCAGCTTTGCTGCCCTTGCCTGGACACACAGCAGGACCTCAATGTCTTCCTTGTAGTGGGAGGACCAGTACTACTTTTGAAATGAGAATCATAACACTTAATAAAGTAGATAACTGTATGAAATACAAATTCCATAGAATTTTCATACAAAAGGAAACTTCAACATTTCAATTTCCAAACCAGAGAAAGTCACTGCCATGCAAAAGTTTTCCATGGAACAGGTTTTTAAATCAGATCTAGCCTTTTCTTCTGTGACCCTTCACGTTTTATTCTTCCAGGCCCTCCTAATCTGCTCAGCCTCTTAGGTCATCATACCTTTCAATAACAAACTACAAGAATTCTTGTCCTGTTATTATGGCTTTTTAAACACAAATATACTATTTGACCATTTCTAAAACTCTGTATGTGGCAAAACACGCATTCGTAACGCAAAGGAGCTGAGATTTTCCTACATGGATACCAGTGCTAAAACTAAAAACAACAATGCTGGTATCTACAGGCATATGTGAAACAGATCTACGCCCAGAAAGCCACAAATCTCCAGAGAACCCTTTGCATGGAATTTAATCCCCTCCAGAGACTGCTAGTCCTGAGAACCGACTGTAAAGTTTCAGCTGGCCAGGCTGAAATATGAGCATCCTGCAGGTCTTGGAAAAACAAGCGGATGCTGAGGAAAGCATACAGGTTAAGACATGTATGAGGTAGGTGAGCCACAGGAATTCATTGAGCCTAAGAGTCTATATTTTGCTTACCAAAATACCAGCTCCAGTGAGCTGGTTTGTTGACTGCACTGCTTTACAGTTAGCTGAATCAATTAGGAAAAGGTGCAGTTTTTTTTTAAACACAGGTGTAGCAATGACAAACCACAAGTGTGAGCAGAATTCCATCTGTAGAAAGGTGATTTACCACATCCAGTTCTTCACCCTTCATAGAGTAAAGAGCACATCTAGTTGCCACTGTGCTTAGCCAAGGGTGAAGACGGAAGCTCTCCAATGCTCTGGCATTTATTCTTACCAGAAAGCTGCTCGTTGTCTGTCAAAAAGTCACTTATTTGGAAACACAAAAGGCTTTGTGAAGGGGTTTCATTTAGGATGCTTCTGCAGCAAACCAAAACACATATGTACTTTATAAATGGTACCTAAGGCAAGTGTCTGAGGGATGGGATATCATCTTCGAGCTTCAGCTCTTTATTCTCAAGTGTCTGCCATGGAGAGAAGGGAGAAAAAACAAAGCAGAAAACTTCTCACAGAGGCAGAAAGAGAAAGGAGAAGCTTTGACAGAGTCCCCAGCTACACAGATAAAAAGTCAGTGTTCTAGTGGAAAGAAAAAAAAAAAGGCATCTTAATAAAACTGGAAAGGCTTTGTTTTTTTAGCTAGTGCAGAATAAAAAGCAGCATTGAAGCCCCAGAGAATGGCCTCAGACACTGGCATCCTGCAGACAGTGTGACTTCAGCTCTCTGCTAGGCTGTTATCAGAAGTGTGTTCAGAAGTATGTGTGTAGGTACTATTTCTCATTCCAACACCATCTGAGGATAACAGAGGATAAATCCTTACTACCTGTTAAATGCTACTTTCTTTCATATGAATCTTCGTGCTTTAGGAACATACACAGACCTCACAGCCCATCAGAGAAAAAAAAATAAGCCAGTGTAGAAACAGACAAGGGTCTGAAGTGAGAGCTGAGGTAAGGATATGGAATGGATCTCCTCATTACAACCTGGTAGCTGTGACTGGTAACAGACACTAAACAAGGCACAGTACATTAAGAGAACAGAGAATGTAAGACTTCCAGTTCCACTGTATAAGTCACATCCTGGCACTAGAGTTAACCAAACCCATCATAAATGAGAAGGAACACCAACAAATGAAGATCCCAAATCTCGCTGCAGTTGACAAACCCTAATACAACCAGCTTGCATCCATTGCTAAGTGCTGCTGAAGTAAGTTTCCCCTCTGATGCACAGCAGATGGTGTAGGGCACGGGGAACCTGTGGTGAAACTAACTATGCTGCCTGCTGCAGTGATCCCCTTACACGTCACCAGTGGAACCAAAGGGAACTGCTAATATCTAAGGGCCAAAATCACACCAGAAGATAAGTTAGCAACATTAGCTTCATCTAAACACAAGCAACCTGGTCCAACTCAGATATATTTCACTGACACATTCCTGCTTCAGCCACCTGCTGCAGCCACAGCAAAAGGGTGCAGGTATGTAACAAGGTGGCCTTACATGGCACAGTGGTCCCTGTGCCCCATCACTCTCAGATCCACTCCAGAAGATGACTACAGACCTCTGTCAGGTCACCCTGCCTCAGGGTGTCTCCTCCTAGGTCTGCTTGATTACAAGCTCACTGGTGCTTGGAAGGGGTGTCTCTAGATCAGAGATACACCTTTCCTACAACCATCCCATCTTTTCTTTCTGAACTCTTAAAAACAGAACCAAAGTACAGAGCCAACTCTTTGACCTTTCATTTCTGGATTGGTCAGAAAATCTCATCTGAACTGTTTATAGGAATGATGTAGAGCTCAAACACCACGCACAACTAGGAAGTTGTAAAAGGGATCTAAAAAGCATTCATTTTCCTTTTTTCCTCAAAAAAGTTGTGTCCCTGGCAGTAGCAGATTTACTAGGTTACCCCCTTCTCATTATAAGCAATAGGTTCAGGTTCACAATACACAGGTCTGACATCCCTGGAAATACCTCTTTAACTTATACTACATTATCATCATGAAGCACATGTTTAAACATTCCGGAAAACTGAGTTAATGTCTGCTGGCTTCTGAAAATATTTCTAAACATACTCATAAGAATTCAAAGTGAAGCACAGCATTCTGATCTTGTGATGCAAAAGCAAAATTAGCGATGTCCATCATTCATGTGATTTTTGAATGAATTCTCCCCTTTCTGTAATTTCTCCCTTGCTATCCTGTTACTAGTAATGATGCCTAGACTTGATTCATTGTCAGGTGATCACACCTACAGGCACAGCAGTATCTCCTTTACTCAGCATTAGGAATCAGATTCACACATCAAGTTTGAGCTAACTTCTCCATTGTCCCACATTGTGTCTTAAAATGCATCAAGGTGCCGCGATTAGAAAATAGCCATGCCCCGAGAGCTCAGAACACTTCATGAGCTGGATTCTCAGTGTCCTGCAAAAATTCTCTAAGCAGACAAGCACTCAATTCTTTGTTGTCCCTCTACGACAAAGAAAACTGTTGAAATGCATTTGAAAAGACTTCCATTAGAAAGCAAAACACAGACAGTATGTCTTGCTCTGCCTGTATCCTCCCCCCCCATCTTGTAGTTTTGTATTGGTCCTCAGTGGTAACAGTGCAAAACAGCTCTTGAAATTACATGCAACTGAGGCAAATCTGATTCAACTGTAAACACACTGTAAAGCTTGGCATTATGACTGCCCATTCTCCATAACAATAGCTCAGCAAGAGCTGAGTCTTCCCTGCTGACAGCAAGACCTTACAATGGCTCTATGAAAAGCACTGGTTTCCATGCCACAGTAACTCACCATTTCAGCTCCTCTTACATATCTTCTTCCTCCAACGCAGTGCAGTGAGAACCAGGACCAAGATGACAAGTGAAAGAGTCACAGCAATAGCCAGACCCAAGAACCTGAATCCCTCTTCTGCAACGAACAACAAAATAAATAAATAAATAAATGCAGAAAACAAACAAGAAACAAAGCTGATTTATCCAAGAAAATGAGGAAAAGAAAAAGCCAAGAGAAATGCCTGTTCAATTACAGTTCTTTATTAAGATTTTGCAAAAGCTGTGGCTAAGCTATATGCAAGTAGCAATTGCTTAGAAGTATGAGTATCTTCAAAGATGCTGCCCATTGCTTTCCAGAAAACATCAATACAACAGTTGGGATATATACACAACACTTTAGAAAGTGTTCCTTTATTCATCCAGAATTGGAAGTTTTGTTAGTAAAATAAAAGATATTTCTTTCACTATTAAAAATATAACACTGCTGCAAAGGATAAACCAACTTTCGAAAAAGAAGGCAGATGTGTTTTAATGCCTGTGAGAAGTTCTAAGCAACATTCTAGTGTAAATGCCCCTCTCTGGTTAAGTATCAGCCACATGATCTGATTGTTATTGATCAAATAACACATAGCCCAAATTCAGTGCTCAGTGATGATAGTGAGAAAATTTACTGAACTAAAAGCTATTCAAATCAAGCAAAAAAAAATATCAAGTCTTTTAAAACAGCTAGGGTGAGCTATTCTTTTGAATATCTCCTTCTCTAAACCATGAAAAATTGCTAAACCAACAAACTATTGCTGGGCTTTTCAATCTCCCAGCGACAATAACAGCAATATCTGTTTCCTGCTTTTAGAGATACAAATTTTTAAAAGGCCAAAACAAAATAACTGCATTCAAGACACGACAAAGAATATATTAATGTTTTGCAATTAGGGTGACTCACAATTAAGAACTAATTTCCTTTTGAAATTTCAGAGAGAAGATTAAAAGTCAGTCCTATGCTATTCTTTACTATTTTCAATATAACAATCATATCTCAAGCATGTAATACAGGAACTAACCCACAGTCCAAGTCTGCCTTCCTGTTTTTCTAATTTCCACAACAGAAAAGCGATCTTCCCTTTGAGGCACTGGATTTGGGCACACATTTTAAACCACCTATGTTAGCGCCCCTCTGTGAAATGAGGCTGGCACTTCAGCTTTTCTCATCCACAGAGCTGGACTTGAAATTTTTCCAGCAGAACAGAATGTTGGAAGAAGAATTAAACCAGTGCTATCAAGTATTCAGAAGTTATGCTGCTGCATTTAATATTGCCCTATAACGTCACTATAAGCATCTTCAATTGATCGCCTACCTATCTGCCTGGGAATACCATTCCTCCTTGATCATTACTGCAACAAACATGTCTTTTAGCAAAAATGTCAGAGAAGCTAAATCATAACGCACAGGTTATGTGAACGCAGTATCAACAAAACCTGTAATAAGCTTAACTGAAATATCTGGTTAATTATTGCTAACAGAAAATTTGTTATTAATTTCAAAACTTCCACTTCAAAGTTTATTAAGCCACCCACAGTGCAGAGTAGGGCTGCCTTCCTCCTCTTCCAGCACACAGTCATTTCACTCTCTCTTTCCCAGCAGACTCCTATCCAACCACATATGAAGCACAGAGGCTGAGGGAACGCATACCAGGGCCTTATCTCAGTCACCTACTTTTTTTCATACTTATGGGCAATTCCATTTCTTCATTTTCGTTGCTTACTCTGCAGATCAAGTCCTCCTTGCTGATGTACTGAGAGTCATAGACCTTCAGTTGACTGGTGATGGATACAACCCCATTGTCATACGTGAATTTCTCCTGTGTAGAAGTATAATTGAATACACTGTTCCAGCTGATGGTGGGCTCTGGTAGGCCAACAGCATTACAGGTGACTGTCAGATGACCTTCTGAAATGTTGTAATGGATAGATCCATTGAGACCTTCCAAGACACAAACAAGACAATTCATCATCACAAAGAGCACCTGGCCAGCAACTGTAATGGCAGATGAACCATTATCAAAGCTCACAGGATTCTCACACTGCCCCATGGCACAGCAACACTGTTAGGCCATCACCCCCAAGACTCAATGCTCCCCCTCTTACATTGAAGTGATATACCCCAAAAGTTTCATCTTACCTGAAAGTCCAGGTTTGGCAATGATTTGTTAAGAAAAACAATTTTTTTGCCTATTCTGTTCCCCTGTCTGCCAATGCTCAGGGCAGCTTGCAGTGCTAGGAGTGTAGCCAATACATAAAGGAAGCTGCAGCAGTGTTGGACTACTCACATTCCAGATGGGACTGTTTAGGGCTTACAAAGATTCCTTTTCTCACTTTTTAAGCTGTTGTTCACAAAGTAGCAAAATCGGGACAGCCCAACATCAAAGCCAACATGAGAGGCTTGAATACAACACCAAAAAGCCTTGTTCACAGCAATAGAGCTCTACTTCTAAACCATTCCCCGCCAAGGGATACTCCTACTACTCAGGTTTCTAAGTTCTCTCAAGGAAATGCTGTGGATGAGAAAACCCCTCTCTTTCTACTGGAGACATATCCTTGCAGAGAATCTCACCATAGACTTCAAGGCAAGAACGTCCCGAAAAGGAGCCTAAAGGGAAAGTGTTGAACAAGCACAAGTAACACCCTGTGTCATCTATATTCGCACTCCAGAAGGTGATGCTTGTGTTGTCGAGCATCAAGCTGGTGAAATTCATCCGGTCTTGGTAGGGCTCCTGAATCTTTAATCCTGCTGACTTGCTGTATGTACCTATGTTACTTTGTGATTTTACAGAGTCTTTCTGCCATGTCACTTGCACGATGTTCTCAGGCTCTGTCAGGGCACAACTGAGAGTCACGCTGTCGCCCACCTTCACCGCTCTTTGCTCAAAATGCGTAATCACTGCAGCAACATAAAATAATGAAATGGGCAAATATTACAAGCATGCAGAAGCCTGACACTATTCTAAGTCTGGGACTACCCACAGAATTAACAATGCCATCAGCTAAAGCATTATTTCTATGTGAGCTTCCTCTGCCCAGAATCATCCCAGAGATCAAGTTACAATGATTTACACCAGATGAAGATCTGGTGCATTCCAAGCTACATAAAAGACATATCTGTTTTTATACCCATCCCTGTCTACTCCCACCTCAGTTTTATTATACCAACTCACGCCTTCCCAGTCTTAGTGGAGTCATGAACAATTTCTACTTCCCAAAAGCCAGGAAAGATTAAATACACAAAGGAAGCATGTGCAAATCCATTCTCAGAGAACTGAAGGGTAGATCTAGCTAAAGGCAATTTCTAGACTACATAGCTTCAGAGTTTGTGGTGTATTTGAGAGAGACCGAAAGAAAAAAATTTGTAATTTGTTCCAGGGGAGAGAATCCAGTATGGGAAGCTCTGATCTCTAGTGAACAAAGGTTCCCAAACAGTGCCATAGATATGGGATGCTGCATGCCCCAGTTTCCAAATACTAATCCAGGAGACCTTGCGTCACACTTGCCAGCTCCGAGCCTACGCTTCAGCTGTCTAATGCATGTCAAATGGCGCCAGTGATCTGTATTTCACGTCTCTTATGCTCTTTACTCTGACTGGTGAAGGTTTAGGAGTCAGAAACCAACTCTCCAAACATCTGTAGGCAGATTTAAGGAAATTCAACTTACCTTTTGCCTTTCCAAGCACAACACAAACCAGACTCAAAAACAGGGCTTGAAAAGACATTTTGGAAGAGAGCATCTACTTCACCTAGAGAAAGATCATGAGAGATGTATGACTTAATCATAGATCAGCTTATGGTGTGAGTGATAACCACTGCTTTGTCATTTAAGAAAAACAAACTTACTGGGGTGGATGACAAGTTTTCCACGTTCTGTTGTGCAGTAGAGATGGAGCTGAAGTCAAGGTGCAAAAAATTGCCAGGTGAAAGATATAAAGGCGTTAGCTTTCTGGATTGTTCCTCAAAGGTCCACATTTATGGACAGAACTGAAAACAGCAGTTTATTCTCTCATTTAGCATTTGCTCATGGATGAACTGGTACACGTAAAACAAAATGTTCAACGTGGACATGCTTCTGAAAGCCTGGTGCCTGCAGCTCAGGAACTGACATGTGCAGCTAAAAGATTCACTGCATGTAATTGCATAGAAAGGTCTATTAAAAAAAAGAAAATCATTCATGACAGAAAGTAACCAGAAAGTCTCCCTTCAGACCTTCCCAGGCAATGATTCTGCTCCACAATTATGCACATAACCATGTTCTATCCATTAGCACACAATCCATCCAAGGATGCTGTAGTACTACGCTGAGAGGAGAGCTGTGCAGTGTGCCCAGCAGCCTGACTAAGAGCATAACGCATCAGTTGCCCTGGACAGCTCATGAGATCACGGCATACATTAACACCTTCAATTACATGAACTGGGGAACCCACGTGGCATATAGCACCCTCCTACAGACAAACATATTTCCAAGGAGGGAGAAAGGGCAAAACCAAGGTTGCACTGCTGCTTTTCTTAGCAGACAGCTTTTGACTTGTTCCTCCTACTTCCATCAGGCAATACTGAACAATACAACTGAACTGTAGATCTGCATGGAACTGTAGCTAGTGCCACGCAAACATTATTTCACAAAAAAATCTCTCTGCAACATGTATCATGTACACCTTCCTGACAATGTCTGCAAAACTAGCTGATGCTTCTTAGAAGTGCCTCTTATCAAGAACACAAACAAGTTGCAACTTCTGTCAGATTTTAGTAACATGCAAGAAAAACAGAAAACAGAAACTGTAAAGCATTTCTACATTATCATAAACATACTTGCTCTGTGCAAGCCTGCCTTTGCATTTCAAACTCACTGTGTTAACAAACCAAGTTTTGGTCTGTCAGAATGTCTGAATAGTGATGTCAAGTTGTGTAAAAATCAAGAAATCAGAAACAAGACAACTGCATCAGCAGCAAACTCAAATAACGCATTTGCCATGTGATAGAGCACATTCAGATTCTTGAGCACCTCCCTAAGATGTTCAGATATACCTAAAAATATGCAAAAAAAAGCAAAACAGAGATAAAATTTATAAAATCACAGAATATCCTAAGTCAGAAGAGATTCATAACAATCAATTCACGGCAGGACAGTCAGACTAGGTGGCTTTTAAAAGTCCCTTCCAACTCCAAGGATTCTATGATCAATGAATCCAGCTCCCAGGTCCACACAGGGGCCACCTAAAAATCAGATCCTATGTCTGAGAGCAGTGTCCAAACGCTCCTTGAACTCCAGCAGCCTGGGGCCATACCCACTGCCCTGGGCAGCCCGTTCTATGCCCACCGCCCTCTGGTGCAGACCCTGTCCCTAACCCCCAGCTGCCTCTCCCCAACACAGCTCCACACCGTTCCCTTGGGCCCTGTCACTGCAAGTTACAGAAGCATTTATAAGCACTGAAAAAAAAAACCACTGCACCTGCAGGAAAGCACTTTTTCAGTAACAGTCACCTATCTCTTTGCTTTGAAACCTGGTAGAATCATTAAAATACCATGGCTCCTATCCTAACCACAAGATACACAATGAGGAACCAGCATACTGCACAGCTCTTCTGGGTCACAAAAAGTCCCTTTCAGTCACACGTCCATCCTAGCGCGTGAGACAGAGCAAGCAGAGAACAAATCTTTAAGCCATACTCACCCCAACTACATCCACCTGCACCTGTTTCCCCACAGCCACGTTACTAACAGCCGCTCTGTCAGAGCTGTCGGTCCCCCCCGCACTTTCAATACCCTTTCCCAACCAACTTCAACAACCATTCAGCGTTCAGCCCACGAGCTGCATAACTGACAAATCACCAATCCCACGCTCTTGGCAATGCCTGAGGCGCCATACCGGTCCTCAAAAGTGCAAGCGGGAACATTCCCATCTCTCAGCTCCACGCGCAATCACGCACTCACAGAATCACAGAATGGCCAGGGTTGGAAGGGACCTCAAGGATCACGAATCTCCAACCCCCCTGCCACAGGCAGGGCCACCAACCTTCCCACCTAATGCTAGACCAGGCTTCCCAGGGCCCCATCCAATCTGGCCTTGAACACCTCCAGGGACCCGGCATCCACAACCTCTTTAGGCAGCCTGTTCCAGTACCTCACCATAAAAGAAATTCCCCCTGATGTCCAACCTAAACCTCCCCTCCCTCAACTCAAAACCATTTCCCCTCGTTCTGCTGTTATCTACCCTTTCCAACAGTTGATTCCCCTCCTGTTTGTAGGCTCCCTTTAGGTACTGAAAGGCTGCAATGAAGTCACCCCGCAGCCTTCTTTTCTCCAGGCTGAACAAGCCCAGCTCCCTCAGCCTATCCTCATAGAGGAGGTGCTCCAATCCCCTGATCATCTTTGTGGCCCTCCTCTGGACCCTCTCCAACAGATCCCTGTCAACAGTTCCCTCACCCGCACACAACCCGCACCTCCCCGAATCCCGCTCCGTACCCCGCTGCGATGCCCCACCCCCGGCACCCCCGGCCGTCCCCGTTCCTCGCACACGGCCGCAGGAGCGCAGCGGGTACTCACCGCAAGCGCCCGCGGGCAGGGAGCGCGCTGGCCCCGCTGCACGGCGCGGCGGGCGGTGGGAAGGAGGCAGCAGGGTAGCAGCTACCGCCCACTGCTGTGCTGTGTCCGGCTGCGCAGCAGAGCCTCTTCCTCTGGATCGCATGCCAGCGCAAACCG
Source organism: Phasianus colchicus (assembly GCF_987193195.1). Lineage (NCBI taxonomy): Eukaryota > Metazoa > Chordata > Aves > Galliformes > Phasianidae > Phasianus > Phasianus colchicus. Next base: position 90,822,499 of record NC_143436.1, on the reverse strand, counting down.
CTTCTTGCTCAAAGCGCAATTCCTACGGGTTTCAAGCGTGATTTCAAGTTGATTTTAATACCCAGCATCTTCTGGGTACTTCCTTGGTGGTGATTAGAAGCTCACATCTGGATGTGTCTCTGTGCCGTTGGAAGTGAGCTTTTGTCATCACTGTAATCACTCTGCCAATTAATAGGAGTGGCAAAAAAATAACAATCAAAAAGATCAATGCGATGGAATACTGATACAGGAGGCATAATGACAAAGGGACTAACGTGATGGAAAGGTGCTACAAAGGGAAAGGTAAAGTACTCACCCACCTCTGAAGAGCTAAGCTTGTAGGGAAAACTCCACAAAGGAGAGATCTCCAACCAGAGATCCTTCCCCAGTCACAGTCAGCCCTTAAATGGTGTCTAAGACAGGTGCAGCCAGGCTTCTTCCAGTCACACAGCTGAATTGCCTTCACCTGTGCTCCCAGGCTGACTCAGTCCTTTCCCCAGGTGCTCAATCAGTGGTTCAGGTCGTGACTCAACAGTTCCCATACGCACAAAAGCCACTCTCGATGGCCTCCTGCTGTTAGACTGGGGCACTTTCCCCCAGCAGATCTTTGTCCCAACCTTGTCTGAAATAACTAATTTCTCAGTTTGATCAGTTAGAAACAGCATCCTTTGTCACCACCTGTGTCTGCTGTTTGCTGCTGCTTCTGTTGCTTTCACGCCTTGCCAAGCTCACACCTCTGTTACTTTCACACTTCTGTTGACAGGTCATTCATACCAATTTACATATTTCTGTTAGAAGAATCTAGAAGGCTTCCTATTTTAAAACATCTCTGTTCATGGGAAAAACACTGATCCTAACACAGTTTCACCTCTCTCCCAAAATACCTTTGCAAAGCTGCCTCCATCAGACCATCTGAGTGGTCGTCAGCCCAGCTAAAATTGAACCCCATCCTTTTTTAAGACACAGATAAACATGGTTAGACAATGGTTCCTCCAGGAGGATGCAACTATTAAAATAGCTCCACCACCATGCTGGATTTACTGGAGTCCATGCTTTTCCATTAACAGACCAAAGCCCGGGCTCTGCCATCAGCTTTCTTCAACATTTTCTTCCATCTCCAATGGGAGGGGCTTGAATCGCTCAGATTTCCTTCCATTATAGAATCTCCGAAGTTGGAAAAGATCTCTGAGATCATCTACTCCAACCATCCACCTACCACCACTATTTCCCCACTAACCTGTGTCCCTTAGTACCACATCTAAATGTTTCTTGAACACCTCCAGGGACAGTGACTCCACTACCACCCTGTGCAGCCTGTGCCAGCCTGGCCATCTTTTGGAGAAGAAATTTTTCCTAATATCCAACCTGAACCTCCCCTGGCACCACTTGAGGCCATTCCTTCTCAGTCTTCCCACCTCCTCCCCCCCCCCCCCCTTTTTTTTCTTTTTATCAGGTAGTGAATGAGTGATTTCCAAATCAAGCTTGGGCTCCAGCAACTGTTCTGCTGCCTGTTGCTTGAACCTGATGTCCTTGTACTCTTCACACAGATTCTTCTTTTCCCCAGGGAGGTGGTTGAGTCACCATCCCTGGATGTGTTTAAAAACCACCTGGATTTGGTGCTCAGGGACATGATTTGGTGGAGGGTTGTTAGGGTAGTATGGTTAGGTTGTGGTTGAACTCTTTAAGTTCTTTTCCAACCTGAGCGATTCTATGATTCTATGATCCTTATGAGAAAACCATGTTTGTGGATCTTCTGTACTTACTACCTTCACAACTGAGGGGATTTCAGAAGGGACTTCAGAGAACTGTAGGCTATACAGCTTAAAACAAGTTTATCCAGAAGCGCTTTGTGCCAACAAAGCAGCAGAAGTAGGGAAGTCCCAAGGACATCTTTCTGCCCTTCATGAAGATAAAGGGGACATTCAAGGGACTTGAATATTTTTCATTAGGTCATCCATTAGATCACCCATCAACTCATATCTTCTGACGTGGAACAATTTTCTATTTGTCTACGTTTCTCTGTTCCCTCAATGGGTTGGCGGAACAAAGAGAAGAAAGAAGAAAATGATGAAAGGGTCTGGAAAGTAAAAGAGCTGCTTCTCTGAAGAGAGGGCAAAACCCAGAGCTGAGCAAGGAGAGGGTATTTCTGAAGTAGTAGGTAAAAAGCAAAGGTAACCTTAGGGCAGACGGAGGCAAATGGAAAGTACTTCAAGCAGTCCAGAAACTTCAGAAAATAGAAACTTTTCATATTCATCATGGAACAAGAAGACACAAAAGTCTCTTTCAGCTCTGTTCTGTGCTGCCATTTCAACTGTTTCTTTTTGCATCCCAGCTCAGTTTAGCAATCTCTGTTGCCTTTCCCAAAGCAAGTGGTAGCTGAGCCAACACCAGTGCTTCAATGTGATAAAGCCTTAGAAGTTAATGAGAACAAAGGTGGTGAAGCCTCTTGTCCTATAATCTGGAAAGTTATCTGTGCTGCTCCTTTTATTTTTTCACCTGCATTGCTACCTGTATGCTGGTGAAAGAGATCTGATCTCTCCTGTCATGAATGAGTTCTAGTCTTTAGTCTTTCCTTTGCCTTCTCAGTGGATACTCTCTGCTGTGAATGCCTTTCTTGGTTCTTCCCTTGATTTCTAGGCTAATGACCTCCTCTAAGAGAAACCATTTGTGCCAAAAGCAGCAAAACTTTTACAGGTTTGAGAAAGAAATAAACGGTACAGCTGATTCATGCTGCTGTCATTTTCAGGAAGAGAAAATACAGGGTTAGACTAAGGCCAGTGGTAGTGATAGAGATTTCAGTTATGGGAAAAACACTGAACTTTACAGGCCATATCAGCTGCTGGAAGTCACATTAAGACTATTGGGCTGTCGATTAACATTCCTCTGGTTCCGCTTCTGTGAATTCACATATCCCTCTTAAACATCAAATTCAAGTAATGCTACCAAAACTCACAAATACTTGGATACCTTTATATGGAGGTCCAGCCTGTCTCAGAGCACCTATCGCGTGTCATCATAGAATCATAAAGGTTGGAAAAGACCGCTAACATCATCCAGTCTAACCACCAACCACTGCCATGCTCACTAACCATGTCCCTCAGCAACACATCCACACGGTTCTTGAACACCTCCAAGGACAGTGACTCCACCACCTCCATGGGCAGCCTGTGCATCACTCTTTTGGAGTATTTTGCAATATCCAACCTGAACCTCCCGTGGTGCAACTCAAGGCCATTACCTCTTGACCTATTGTTGTTATCTGAGAGAAGAGGCTGACATGCACCTCTCCACAACCTCCTTTCAGGTTAATTGTAGGGAGCGATGAGGCCTCCCCTGCGTCTCCTCTTCTCCAGACCAAACAATCGTCCCATAAGATTTGTGCTCCAGACCCTTCACCAGTTTCTTTGCCCTTCTTTGGACACACTCCAGGTTCTCAGTGTCCTTCTCATAGCGTAAAATAGACATGTTTAATCATTGCTGTAAAAGGATGTTTTGCATTAGATGGACTTCATAGAAGTGGGAGCCGTTGCACACCATTCATCTTTGATACATCTAAGATATCAGTATCTAATCAGGCGTACTCTTCCTGTCTCTTATTTCCCAGTGCAACACACTGGTCTTTCTGCTTCAATGATTTCTCACACCTTTCTCACAATCTTCATGTAGCGGCTTTTTCTCTACCTGGCAGCCAGGGGCTGTGGACACGACTTGCTCCACGGACCTGTTCAGAAGCACATCACATATTGGAGAGACAAACAAATGTTCTTGCACCCAGACGGTGTGAATTCTGGCTTCCTAGGGACAGGTAACTGGGAGAAAATCAGGGTAATCATTGGGGAGAAAGGTATCTCAAAAGAAAGGTGAGACCACTACTACAAATTTTTAAGATTTCTGCCCTCCCACAGAACCTCCTTCAACTCCTGAGAAGGGTACACAAAAAGTAAAGATAACTTGAGCATTTTATCTGCGTCTTGTAAGTGGGGCTGGGTTTGGTCTCAGTTTCTTGGTAATGTTTTTCCCCCTGAAGGGACTTCCCTTTGCGATTACTAAGACCAAAAGGAACAATTAATGCCATTTCAGCAGAAAGAATCAAAAGAGTGCTTTTAAACTGCTACCTGATCACTAGTGGAAGGAAAAAAAAAAACAAAAAAACCCAACATGTTAATTGTACTTGCAGACATCCAGTACTGAAGTATTTAAAAAAAATCCTGGATGTGAGACTTCCTAGAAAAGCTGAGACTATTCCTGTCCACCTGTTTTCTGAGTCCTTGATGTGCGCTTCATCATATTTTCAGTTTTTCCTTCTCAATCACTCAGAGCTAACTTTTTACTCTTAGGAAAATTACACTTCTGCACTGAGGATAAATCCTGTACTACACACTGTGTCAATGGTTAACGGGCCAGTTCGACCCGTTTCCATGACTAATGGAGTGGGGGGACCTACGGACCCACACCTGGGAAGAGGGGGAAGAGGAAAAAGGGTAAATAGGTAGGGAGATGGGTCTGAAAACAAAACAGCGACAAGAAGATAAGGGAGAAAAACTAATTAACCAAATATGATATCGGAATACAAGACACAATATAATACAATATAATTGGAATTGAGGGAAATAAATCAAATAGAAAGAGTGAGAGAGTGTCCAAAACTGAAGGCCTTACTCTGAAGCTGTAGGTGAGATGGATAGGAAGCACACACTGCAGAGAGAAGCTGCAAAAGAAAGATCAGTCTCGTGACTTGTGAGCAGTTTTATCTTTACCTCTGAATGGAAAATGGAAATGGAACAGTGAAAATCTTGTAGGATATGTAGTTCTCTTCTGAGAACCAGGTACCATGAGCTATCCACGGTCCAGAGAACTGGAGCATTAACTCTAACTCCCAGTGCTTTACATGATGTTATGATGTGGAATACCAATAACAAAAGTCATAAAACCATGACACACTGCCACTCACGGCTGCACTGTTCTCTCTAGAATTTCAATTTCCTGGGAAAAAATATCTTTGAAAAAAAGTAAACTCACAGTCCTCTTGTATGTGTGTGCATGTGTACTTCTATATACCTATATGGATGGCTAGACCAGTTGGAGCTACACCTACAGCATGTCCAAGAATTACCACATTAATTTATCTGCTTCGTCCATGGCTGACAACCCCCACAACAGAATTTGTCAGAAGGTTTTTTGCACCCTAGATGTCTTCCCAAGTCCCATCAGACTTCCAGCAACCACATTTCTCCTTGTGATTCCATACTTGCCTGGATATCACTGGCCTGGGGGAGGATTAACTATCTTCTTTGTATCTTGGATGTTCAGGATATCAAAGCTTTCACATTCACGTTGGATATCAGGAAAATGTTCCTCACTATAAAGGGTCGGTGAGCCTTGGAACAGGCTCCTTAGGGCAGTGGTCATGGCACCTAACTTGACAAACTTCAAGAAGCATTTGCACAGTGCTCTCAGCCACATGGTCTGACTTTTGGGTGGTCCTCCGTGGAGCCAGGAGTTGGAATTGATGATCCTTATGGATCCCTTATAACATAGGAGATTCTATGATTCCATTTGCAAGTCAGAACAGAAAATAAAAACAAGAACATTGAGTTATGAAGGCACTCACAGGAGGCCTTTCCACGTTCGTTCCATTCCACCTCCAATTCCTGGTCTCTTCCACTAGAGGGTACTCTGCCACTGGAGAAAAATGCACTCTGCCCAGCAACTGCATAAGCTGTCAGAAGTCTTCCAAGACACGCTGGTAAAGTTTCATGTAATAAAATAGAGAACTATGGAGGAAGCTTCCCATCCTAAGCTCTCAAACATGTAACTCTTTTCCAAATATCTGTCTTGGTAATGTCCCACAGGCCTTGATGCACTTGCAGTACAGATCCTCCTGCCTGATCATTTGTGGAACACCAAAGGAGAACTTGCAGCGACATGTTGAATAATATGGTAAACTCAGTCTTCCATGATCTCTCCTCTCACAGCCTTGCTAGAAAGTGAGAACAGAGTGAAGAGTTCAAATAGAGGAAATACCCATAGTGCCAAAAATGGCATCACGGTGTCAGTCTAAAGGAAATCTAGGATGTCACCTTGTACAGGACCATGCACAAAGCAGGATTAGGAAGATAAGGGTGCTCCAAGCCCTGTCCAGGTGAATTTTGACTGTGTCCAAGGCTGGGGCCTCCTCAGCCTCTCCAGGCTCTTGTTCCAATATCTGTCCTACCCTCTCAGTAAGAAAAAAACATTTATCACACTGAATGGGAACTTCTTGTTCCCATTGCTCTTACCCTGACTGCCAGGTGCCTCTGACAGGAGGACAGTGCCATCTTCTCCTCAGCTGTGGGATTCAGCCAGCCCACCCTTGACTCCCAAGCCACATGTCATCTACTCACAAGCCGGTCCACCTCCATGTTTGCTGGCTCTCGTACAGCACACCCACACTCACCCCAGACGCCACACAGATGCTGACCCTGGTCAATCTGGTGGATGGTTTGGCTCATGTGGGTGTTTCTAGTCCCCAATACCATGGTCTCAGCCTAGCTGCTGGCACTAGACCCCCATACATACAAACATATAGAGAGTTATGCTACTAGGAGATGGAAAGTCATTTAATAAAAAAACGTACATTGTTTCCCATCCCATGTCCCATACCCTCATAAAACAGTGACTCTTAAATTCAAAAGATGCTCCAGTGGTGGCTTATCTTGACAGGATACACACCTGAACTCTGTGACTGTAGGACTGCTGAGACAGCACCAGGAGGGCCAGTATAGGCTATCTCCTCCTCTGAAGCCTTAGCCTGGATTCCCCACCTGTGTGAAGCCCTTAGTGCTCCTCTGGACTTGTGGAGACAGCCTTTGGTGGGCTGATTGCTCCCCTGAGCTGGGCCAAGGAGTAGCCATGGCAGGGTGTAATTCAGACTCTTCACATGCCTCTGTCTCACTGTTGTTCTTCATGAGTGTGCAGCCCAGATCATTATTGCACAACTCAGTGAGCTCCATGTTGGGGATGGCACTGTCTTGGCTGTCAGCTTCCTCTGAAAACACGAGCCTCTTGTTTCTCTTCCAGGTTTCTCTTCCTTTGTTCTCTTCCAAATTTCTCCTCAGATTTAGTGGCTTTTTGTGAAGTGAAGATCCTGGTGTCTGCCTCTGTAAAAAAGTCAGCACAATAATTAACGACAATAACATGACCATTATCTTGAAGACAAGAAAACAGAAGGGCTCCTGTTTACAGCACTGGTGTGGTAGTGCCACCCCAAAGCTACTCTGCGATCTCAGCATAAGCCACTGGCACAATTTTGGTTTTGCTCAAGCATCATGTATTGAGATGCTCAGGCACTCCCTGAACATACCTGGAACTGCTGCTCCTTGAATTGTAGCCTGATGTGAGAGGTAACAGAACGGTACAACCTGGGAACACTGGAACTGCACAACTAGGAGAAAATTCCAAGATTGCCTCATGTGAATTGTGGTCAGAACAGAAAGTTTTCTGACTAAAGTCAATTATCTCAAGGTCTTGCTGTTAAGGGTTTCCTAAGCAAAGAGCCCCTTGAGTTCTCAAGGACCTCAGTTTGCTGTGATCTTTGATCTCCCCAAGAGTTGGGACACCTCTCAGCATAGGTTATTTTTGAGATTCAACACTGAAGAAGTGGAGTTCCTTTTGGGACAGATCTCATTATTCACTGAGAGATGATGAAAGGAATGCTAAGTAATTCACCCAAATGAGTTTAGAAACCTTCCCTCAGAATACTCTGCCTGTAAATTTCAGATGAACCTTGTCATTCTCAAACCTTTAACTAAGTCACTGTATTTGACTGTATTAAGCTCCATTAAATCATTGTTAAATTGGCTTATGATTAAGTAATCCTATCCAACCCTGTGATTTGTCATGAAAGTATTAATAAACCCTAAATTATTGCTAAAACCAGAATTGTATCATAATCAGTCTGTGACAACAGGACTAGCAAGAGCTTGAAGAAGAGAAAACCCACAGGTCAAAGAGAAGTGGCTAATGGTGCCAAAGAGCAGCCACAGTCACTCACCAGTTGTGTCTGTGGATGCCACCAGCCCTCCAGTAGACCCTGATGCCTGTGTGATCAGAAAGGCAGGACAAACCTTTCTGGAAAGCATCTGTCTAAGACTGCCAGTCACAGAGCCTGAGCTCTGCAGTGCTGCATCACCTTTGTCCAGAAGGGACGTCCCATCCACACAGCTGGGCATTTCCAGTACCTCATCTGCCTTTCCATTTAACTGCATGCCAGTTTTCCTCCTTCAAGCTCCAGGCACTCCCCAGCATTGCTAGAGCATAGCTGGGGCATGTATGCTGCCATCTACCCTGCAGCTATCTGGAGTAGTGGAGATTTGACACTGAGGGCTCATCCTGGCTTTCACACTCAAATAGCTAGCATGACAGCCCTACAAAGAGCCCTGCACAAGTGGACCCCAGCAGAACAAGTCCAAGGCCACCTCATGAGACTGAACGTGTACAAGTTTATGAGGCCAGAAGACATGCATCCCAGGGCCCTAAGGGAGATGACTGGTATTGTTGCCAAGCCACTCTCCATTGTATTTGAAAAGTCGTAGCTGTCAGGTGAAGTTCCTGGTGACTAGAAAAAGAGAAACATCACTCCCATATTCAAGAAAGGTGGAAAGGAAGGCCCAGCAACTACAGGCTGGTGAGCCTCATATCTGTGACTAGGAAGATCATGAAGCAGGTCCTCCCAGAAAAGATGTTAAGGTGCGTGTGAGACACGGAGGTGATCTGAGACATCACAGCTTCACCAAGGGCAGATCATGCCTGACCAATCAGGTGGCCTTCTATGTTGGAATGACAGCATCAATAGACAAAGAATTTCATCTGCCTGGACTTGTGCAAGGCCTTTGACATGGTTCTGCAACACATCCTTATCTCTAAATTGGAGAGATAACAATTTGAAGGGTGGATTATTAGGTGAGTAAAGAATTGGTTGGGTGACCCTAGCCAGAGAGTTGCGGTCAATCACTCTATGTCCAGGTGGAGGCCAGTGATGGGTGTTGTCTCCCAAGGGCCTGTCTTGGGACTGGTGCTCTTTAACATCTTTACCAATAACATAGATGATGGGATTGAGCACACCCTCAGCACATTTGCAGACAACATCAAGCTGTGTGGTGCAGTTAATATGTACAGAGGAAGGATGCCATCCAAAGGGATCTTGACAAACTCAAAAGGTGGGCCTATGTAAACCTAATGAGATTAACAAAGTGCAAGGTGTTACATTATGGGTCAGGACAATCCCAGATACGTATACAGAGTAGGAGAACTCCTTGAAAGTAGCATTGCCAAGAAGGACTTAAGAGTCCTGGTAAATTAAAGACTTAACATGAACAAGCAGTGTGTGCTTGTATCCCTGAAGTCCAACAATATCCAGGGCTGCAAAAGAACAGTAGTCAGCAGGAAGAAGGTGCTTATCCCCCTCTACTCTGCTCTCGTGAAGTCCCAGGTGAGTACTGTATCCATGTTTAGGGCCCCCAACACAGGTAAGAGTTGAGCTGTAAGAAAGGATCCAGATGAGGGCCATGAAGATTAACAGAGAGCTGCAGCATCTCTCCTATAAAGATAGGCTGAAGGAGCTGGGCTTGCTCAGCCTGGAGAAGAGAAGTCTCCAGTCTCCAGCAATACCTCACTGAGGCCTTCCAAATTAAATGAATATTATAAAAGGAGAGAAATAAACTTTTTACATGTATAAATATTGATAGGACAAGAAGGAATGATTTTAAACTAAAAGAGAGATTTAGATGAGATGTTAGGGGTAAATTTTTTCACTGTGAAGGTGGAGAGACGCTGGAATGGGTTGCCCAGAGAAGTTGTGATGTCCCATCCATGGAATCATTCAAGGCTGGGTTGGATGAGATGCTGGGCAGCTTGGTCTAATGGGTAGTGACCCTGTCCATGACAGGGTGGTGGAACTGGATGGTCTTTAAGAACACTTTCAACCCAAGCCATTCTACGATTCTATCTTGAAAAAGATTTTTGTCATGTTCCTCGCAGTAATTGTCCAAGACTTCTGAAAGATTTGAAGAATTGCTGGAAGTGCTGGGCACTGGCATTACCTTATTTTGATAAGCACTGTCTTGGTCCTCCAGCATGTTCAGGCTTTTGGATTGCTCACTTACATCCTGCTGTAAGCCTTTCTCCTTTTCAGGTGTGCTATGTGCTCTCTGTTTCTGCAGTCTGAAAAAAAAACACCAGCTCATCACATAATACTCAGAAATCTAGCATTTAGATTGAATCTTATTGCTTTAAAATTAGTGTTTCCACCTGGGTGAGTTTCCAGTGCAAATATATAAAAACACCAACAGAAAAAAGAAAGGCAAATTGCAATGTGAAAACAGGTAAGCCATGAAAATCACTCTTACCTTCTCCTTTTTCTGTTGATTAGCCCCATGATGAGAAGTATCAAGACTGCTAAGACAGCACCTATGAAGACCACCACAAGGCTTATTCTCTTCTGAATACCTATAAAGAGACACAAAACATGGAGGAGTGTCAGTATGTTTCTTCTGTCCTCTTCCAGAGGTTGTTACTAAACTGAAACATTAATCATTTTAAATAAATATCAGAAATACCTGTAACATTCGGGGAAAGCAAATCCAACATTTTGACTTCTGGTTTGTCTGTGTTTCCACTTTCTGTAAAAAGAAGTTTTATAATTAGGGAAGATTTTAATCATTTCTGAGAGGCGTCCTCCTGTAAGAATCTCTATGTGAAAGACTGCTCCTCAGTATTCAACAGTGAGGGCCTACTCTGCTAGTACACTCCAGCTGGGGATAATGCTGGAGAATATCATCCCTACATAAGTAATTACTTATATATAAATAGAAACATACAGAGATGCATGTAAGTATGTTCACCTGTGCAACCTGATGTAAGAAGCCTGCTTTGGCAGGGGATGTTGGACTCGATGATCTCTGGAGGTCTCTTCCAACCCCTGCAATTCTGTGATTCGGTGATTCCTATGTAAATAATACATATGTACACACACACACATCGTGCAGCCACAGAAGTACTATAGGAAGGAGTCTTCAGTATGGTTCCAAAGTAAGAAATCTTCATTCCATGTAAGGTCTGTGCTCTCGGAAAAGATCTCTAATAAGACTCTTTAAGACAAGTTGCACTACTACAACTGCACATGCAGTTGCCTATCTGGACAGCAGACAAACAATGGGCAATCACACACAACATGGTTATATTTTTGTTTCCCTGAGCTGGCTAGCAGTGTCACTACTGATTGTGATTTCTAAAGCACTCCCTGCTTCAAGCTGCACTTCTCCATGCAAACTCAGCCTTGACTTTTTATTGTGAGCTGAAATGACTTCATTTTCCTTCTCTGTGGGTGGTCAAGGAAATAAGCCAAGGTGTAGAGATAGCTAGCAGAGAAGGTGCATCTGTTTGCCACTGTCAGTGTTCCATTTGGGTTTTGGATGTGGTGTATCTTGCGGGGCTCGTTCAGGCCTTCATTAACCAACCAGGTGATGTTGGGGGAAGCTTTCCTGTTGCTGAGCAGACAGAAGTGAGGATACCTTTGGTAAACAAATGGTACTCAAATTCCTCTCTTAGCTCAGAAATTGATGAGAGAAGACATTTATTACACTCAGAGGGGAGTCAGTGGTCAAAGCTGGACAGGTCAGCTTTCTGTACTAGGATTCTTATCCAAATGCATCCCCTGGCTTATTTACCTTCACTACCTCTATAGACAGGTGTGGTGATTCTGGAGAATATCTGCTGAGCAGATGCTGCTGTGTAGCAAATTGCCTTGGATGGAGGGGATAACAATTCACCTGCCCTCTGACTCCATCACACCTGTGCTGCATGCCAGAAAGTGAGAAACTGCCAGTGGAAAACTTACTCTGGATGTTGAGGCATATATCTTTGCTGCTGAAAGAGCCACAAGGGAACGTATTGAAGATGCATCTGTAACAGGACACATCCTCAAATGTGAGATTTTGCAGAGTGATGGCTGAGGTGTTCAGGGCTGCTCTAATGAAACGTGCTTTCCTCCGAAATGATCCTATCAGTCGCAGCCCATGGGCTTGGCTGTAAGTGGCTATGTTCTGGAAGGAAGATCCATTTATCTTCTGCCAAGTGACTTGTAAGACATCCATTGGGAGTAAGAACTTGCAAGAGAAATTTGCCTCTTCACCGAGGCTTGCTTCAGTAATGCTTTCACATTTCACTGCTTCCTCCAAACCTAGAAACAAACCAGAACACAAAATCAGAGGGAGAGCAAAAACACAATTTACCTGGGAAAAGTTGTAGTCCCTTGAATCATCCTATCTTGCAGAGTGCTGAAACTCCAATGAGAGTCCACAAAGGCCTGCTTGGAGATTCTTGGAAACCTTTGTTTGCAAGTGGCCATCACTTGATTAGTCTATGGTGTGCATTTCTTAGCCACGAAGCAATGCTTTGGTGAGGAGAAAAAGATATGGGATCAACTGATGGGAAGATGTACCAGTGAGCCCTGCCATACATAGCCCTGAACCTGGGGTTCAGCAGCAAATTAACATGAGTGAACAGTATACTCTGGCAGCCAAAAAGGCCAACTGTACCCTGGAGTGCATCAGGATGTGTGGCCTAACCTAGAGCATTGCATGCAACTATGGGTGCCAGAATGTAGGAAGGGCTTAAAACTAATAGATAGTGTCCAAAGGAAGGCTAAAAAGATGGTGAAGGGTCAGGAGGGCAAAACATATGAGGAGTGCATGAGGGCACAGCCTCAAGCTGCCGGAGTTCATGAAGCATTTGGACACTCCTCTCAGACAAAGGGTTTGGATTTGGGGTGGTCCTGTGTGGAGCCAAATGTTAGACTCAATGATTCTTATGGGTCCCTTTCAACTCAGGATATTCTATGATTCTATGCATTTGGGTTTCCTTATTCATGCATTTTGGGCAAGGTGTCTGAGGAAAAAAAACAACAAGAAGTTGAGACCTGAGTCATCTATTCACTCCCCATGTGTGGTCCCTATATGCAGCCCCAGACATTTAGGGCCACCACCCACCCTGAAGCTGGGCATGAGACAGAGGTGCTATCCCTCCTGCCTCAGCCACCTCCCTGCCCACATCCCACTGCTGTCAAAATAATCCCCCTTTGCTCCAAACAGCTCTGGGGTGTCCTGTAAAGCCCCAGCAAAACAGCTCTTGTTCCAGAGAACATCCCTGTGCCCCCCCACGTTGGCATCTATGAAAGGGCAGGGAGTGGCCCATAGCCAGGAGACTACCCTCCCCGCCCCAGCCTGTCCCAAAAGAAACATGCATTGCTCAGAGACATGAATTGGAAATGCAAGGCCGTGGAGCTAAGGAGTTCAGCTTAGCCCCAGAGCTGCTCTGTGTGCCCAGGAAGGCTGCTCATGCTCCAGAAAGCCTCTATGGGGAAAGGGCATTCCTACTCACCCCTGGCAGCCTCCAGCCAGCAGCTCTGGAAAAGCAGCAGCGGACAGAGCAACAGAAGCATTGTGGGGCTGTATGTATCCCAAAGCTTGCTACTTCTCCCACAACTGTGGAATGGAGGCTGGCCTTTGGCTTTTGCGCCTTTTTTCAAAAGTCTCCCAGGAGACCAATCAGACTTTCACTTCCTTCCTACTACCTTGTCAATCATTAATTAATCCTACTCCTGCTGCTCACTGCAGGAGTCATGCTACACGGATTTATTCCCTGGACTGCAAGGGCTCCCAGGCTTGGAAATAACCCAAAACCCCTAAAAATAGAGCAGGAATGCTTGGGGTTCCTTGCAGGCCACCCTAGTAAGTTCAGCTCTGAGTGCCATCAAAGGGCTCATGCCTTGCCAGGTGTAACTCTTCTGAGTAAATGCAGGTAGCTGGTGGCCTGAGGGAGAAGAAAAGAAGGTACCAGCAGCTCCCAGTTTTTCTCTGCTCTGGGAAGAAGTTTTGAGAGGCACTACACGTGGATCATTGCCCAGCAGCTCACTGAGTACCATGCTAGGAGCCAACCCCATGGTGCCCAGAGAGATCACCCTAGTGCCACTCACCCAGCAGCAAGGACTCACCAGGAGTTGGATGCTCCTCCACCACAGAGACAGCATAGAGACATCCAGAAACTCCACTGCTTCACTCCAACCTGCAAACCAAATTCAAGAACACAAGCTGCATTATAAAAGGTGTCTGCAGAGGGCAGGTTTGGCTGAAGATTCCCCTCCCCAAGCGTGTCTGTATCCAATGCAGTTCCAGAAACCTAAAGCCAGCACTACGATAGGGTGTTGTGCTTGGGGACCAGTGTGCAAGGATTTCATTGTCCAGCCTCACAGCTTTTAGCCACACAGTAACGCAGCAGTGAGACCAAGCACCATGCTGGTTTCTGGTTGTATTTGCAGAAGAGTGCCCTCTGTGCTTGATGAATTTGTTCTGGATTTGCCTTTATGACAGAGAAAAGCCTATCTCACAAGAGTATCTTTATGCAAAGCAGTTACTATACAATTTCTGTCTGTGTTCATCTCTGCTATTTATGAACTCAGCGCTTCCCTTCATCAGGAGGGTCAGTATCATGTCCCACAGGCAGCTGAACACTTGCACAGGGCTTTTCTTAGTTCATACTTTCATGGTGAGGCTCCCAGAACCTGTTGGCAGCAGTATGCGGGGTCTGGGTGTGTGTGTGTAAATCTTCATGTTAGTTTCTGTGCGAGAGAGGCACTTGGCCCCAACTATCTTCAATTCTGACGCCATTTCTCCCCTTCAATCTCATTTTCCAGGAAGCAAAGTGGAAATTTTATTTTAGCAACAATTTCATTCCTGAACACCACTGTTGTTTTTTTTCCCTGACATTGTTTTTGAGATCCCCTTCCCTCCTACTTTTATTTTACATAATTCCTGAACTACGTACATACAAAGAAAGAGGCTAGCTTTCCCTTCCTAAGCATTTAGCAAAGGCTCTGAGTAATGCAGCTCTCTGGTTTAAAACAACCACCATGGAGGACTACTTCTAGGCAGACCTTGCAGCTTTCAACTTTTAGATAAGGCAGTATGTTTGGATTGTTAAGAAATGCAGAGCCTGACCTTAATCAATTCTTCTTTAAAAAATATAAAAATAAAAAAATAAAGAAAAAAAGAAAAAAAAAAAAAAGAGGAAGAAAGTCTGCAGAACTGCCTTAAAATTAAATTGAAAGGAACACTTGCTGGGGGTCAGTCTCATTTTCAGGCTTTAGTCTTTCTCTTTCAACTTATGCCACAAAGGAGAATGACTAGCAAAGGGAAAGGCAGGTGATCAGCAGGTTTTTTTTTTAAAACAACATTTTCTCCCCTTCCCTGTTGGTTCACATTTTTGCCCAGAGGTGCTATGCTTCTGGTTCCAGCCTGGAGAAGTGGCCAGGGACCATCTCCTTAGGGCCATCACCATTTCATAAGTTCCCTTATGCAGTTGCCACAGTTGTTTGCTAACAACTGGCACAGGATTGGGGCTTGGATTGGGGTTGGCTCCTTGTGTCCTGGGGTGTTGACACAGGAACACAATGTTAGAGTTCTTCCCAGCTCAGCCAGCTCCTGGAAGGGAGAAGGAAAGCAAAGAAAAGGTGCAGGAGACAAGAAGGCAGCATCTTCAAAGGTCAGATGAGTAGGGATATCATCAGGGAGAGGAATCAGCAATGAACATACTTGGAAAAACCAGCTAGAAGTTAGAGGATCCTCAGACCTTCTCACTTGCCTTTCAGGAGAACAGTCATCAGAACAACTGATGTTGTTTCCTGGTGAATTCTGGTTTCATTTTTTTCCCCTATGGTGGCCTCAAAATCCATCTCTGTCAGATCCACAGTTGGGTGATACAATCATGAACCTAAGACTGAAGAGTTATTACTACACAGTCACCACACGTGCCTTTTGCTGGGCCAGATCCCACCAGAGAACACAGCTTCATCCTTCCTTCAGGCTGGGACATCGTTATGTATGATCCAGCCTCAGTCCCCTTCATTCTGCATCTTACTCAGAAAGCTTCTACCCTAGAGGAGCCTGCAGAGAGCTCAGCACTTTCTGCTGACAGTCAGGTCTTGGCTTATCCCTGCAGCCCAAGACCTGGAATCCCTTTTCCAATGATCTTGACATGGCCAGAAATCTTTACAGTAAAGATATCTGTTTCTTAGGAAGAACTGCTGAAGATACATGGACAAATACTGAACCACTGAGTTGAAAATGGCCACATTGCCTCTATTCACAAATTCTTTCTAGAAAGGACACAACCCTCAAAACGTTTTCGTTTTATATCCTCAAAACGAAATAGTTCTGAACTTGATATGCAAAGTTCTTAAAACATTATTGGATTTTCCCTTTTCTCATCTTTGTGTATGTGTATATGGGTTCTGATATTTAGAAATAAACCTATGGCAAACAAATGTCTTAATTTTCCCCTGTCCGATGGAAAGGTGAAAAAACTCATTTATGAAACTGGCTGTATTTCTGTAGAACTGTAGCTTTATTTCTGTAGATAGTTCCTTGACGCCTCTGTGGCAAATGTTAGTTTCTTTAAGCTTAAATTATAACACTGGGTATTTACAGAATTTTCAGCATCCCGTCATAATCTGTTTGAAGGATAATATCAAATAAAATATTCAAATTAAAAGAAACATTTTAACTTTTAGTCTAAATGTGTTTGGTTTTTGTTTTTTTTTTCATTTCCCACTCCCTTCCCCCCCCCTCCCCAGTTTTTCCTCGCATCTTAATTTTTGTATGTGATCTCTGGTACACTTCTACTAGACAAGCCGTTTTTTCTTCCCCTTTCTTGAGGATGATTCATCCTAAAAATTGCAGTTCGGGAAGTCGTAATGATGTTTGTGCTGTACAGGGGTCTTAGACTGAGGATTCTCTCAGTCTTCCCAGAAATTTCATGTGGATCTTTTACCCAAAGCTGAACAGACCACAGCACAGTCTGTCTGCTTGGATAAGAGTGGAGTGCCTCTTTCACACACAGCTTTATGTAAGCAAAGATGAAAGCTGTGAAGATATGAGGAAGTCTTTTGTATGGCTTCCAAAGTTCGAGTGATTTCTGGTATCCTAAGAGTGAAAACAAAAGTATGTCTGACTTTTATCTGTCTGGTTTGATAGCCTCTTTATGAAAAAGAAAATGCACTCATTTAAGGCAATTCTCTCATTTCAGTGGGTTTACTGTTGCCCAGTGCTGAAAAAGGAGTGAACAACAATAGGCTATATTTTTTTCCAAGTATGAATTCATAAGAAAATTCCCTGATGCGATATTTAGTTGATGAATAATTCCTCAGGGTCATCACAGAATAATGAAATGATGAATGGTGCTTTCAGACTTCATTCGCCAAAACAAAGTTCCCTTTCACTGCATGGATTTAGTTCCATGTCTCTGCCAGTAGTGGTTTTGATAGAATAATATTCTTCCTGCTTCAGCCATGACTTGTCAAATGTTTGAGGGCAGCACTTCAGCTACATTTCAAAGTCACATCCTCAGTCCTTATGCGTTACTGCTCTGGTGGAGTCAGGAACCAGCACCCAGAGAGAAAAAACACCAGTGCAGGCAGATTCCTGCAGCAACCCACCATGACAAAGCATAAACATGGGCAAGCTGCACAAACTTAGAATTCTTTTTTATATACTGATACAATAAGTTCAAAAAGCATAGCTTCACATCTTATTCAAGGACTGTATCTAAACACAAGTGTATATTATATTATGGTGATAGCGGAACACATTGTGCTCATTCATCATGCTTTGCACTACGTCACCAAACTCTTGTCAGGGCTCTTGTAGTTTAAAAGTTGAACAATAACTGTTTTCCCTTTTTCCCCACCCCTGATACGGTGAGGCATTGGCACAGGCTGCCCAAGGAGGTAAGGAGTCCCTGGAGGTGTTCAAGAACTGTGTAGATGTGGCACTGCAGGACATGGTTAGTGGGCATAAGGTGATGACTGGTCAACGGTTGCACTAGATGATGTTAGTGGTCTTTTCCAACCTAAATGATACTATGATTTTTATATTCCAATGAACTACCAGTACACCAATATGCCATAGGATTTTCTCTGGTTTGACTTGACTGTATTTTCCAGGTGAATAAAAAATCCTATTGCACCCTTCCCTAAAAATCAAAGTCCCAGAGAAAAAGGCAACCCTATTTGTATGGTCCAATTCACAAAAAGCAAAGGAAAACAAAACAAAATAGAAACACACACAAAAAAACTCCCAAAACCTCTGTGAGACGTAATGCAAGACAAAGTTCTACAGGGAGTACGTGCTTCAGGCTCAATTACAGCCTATCAGCTGTCAGCAAAGCTATGTTAGAATTGTCCTTATCTTCATTTCCTCCAGCTCAGTCATCTCCTCTGTAACCAAACCCATTGTGAGGCCCTGCAGCAAGGGGGAATTTTGGTCAATGTATGGATGCATGCTGTAACTATACTTTTACCTATGCTTTGGGGGATTTCAGTGGTGGTAAAACTAACCTGGGACATTCCTGTACACTATGTTTTCACTTACTTTCAAAGCTAAGCTGCTCCACATTGCTTCCTTGGAGCAGAAATATAGAGCAGTTCATTCTGCTTCAAGTTCTGATGAGCTTTATTTTTGTTTCTCTAAACCAATTGAAATTTGCAGCATTTCATACTCGACATGCTGTTTGTTAAAACAAATACTAAAGATATGAATAAACCTGTCTGAAGTGCTGGAGTTTTACTACCAAATTGTTCACACAGATAACTTGACAAACGACATAAGCACAAGATAATCGTAAAGAAACCTCAGAACAACAGTTAGGATATTATTCACCCACAGTAAAACCTTCATCCCCCCAGTCACATGCTTGTTTGTTCTCACAAAGGTGGTTTCTATCTATTTTATACTCCTTTCCACATCTGACAGCTGGTTCATTGTACATAGCCTGGATGCCTGTATTTAGCTCTTTGCTACATGAAGCCAAACACAATAGCAGTAGTATACAAGTAGTATACAGTATTTTATGGTGCTGTATTTCAGCTGATGGATTTGTATATAATGAAGGCAAATATGCACACTGGTTTTAAATGCTCTACCTTTGGACATCGTTTTGCTGTTCTCATCCCAATGCTGTAAAAAACAAATAGATGAATAACATGGGTTTTTTTTTTCCACAGTATTATGCTGCCATGTCCTCCCTTTTCATTCAGCCTCTAGTTCTGTTGCAGAAACATACAAAAGCCCTTCACAGTTCAACATTCAGCAAAAGAGCAAAAGTCAGAAACACACATAAGCAGGCCTTTTCTTTACTTCAAACTCTGTTTTTTCCCATTCTAGATCAACTTGTAAAAAAACAAAAACATATTTCTACAATTTCCATATGCTTAATAAGGATTCAAGAAATCCTTTGTGCTTTTTCATCATCTTTCTGAATTTTTTTTTTATTCCCATGTCCAGACTCCCCATTTCTGCAGACGACTTTTCTCTTTTTTTCTCTTCATTTTATTAAAGAGAGAGAGAGAGAGAGAGAGAGAGAGAGAGAGAGAGAGAAAGAAAGAAAGAAAGAAAGAAAGAAAGAAAGAAAGAAAGAAAGAAAGAAAGAAAGAAAGAAAGAGAGAAAGAAAAGCCCAGTAGTCCAAATATTTGTAGTATCTTCTCTTAAAAACAACCTTAACAATTATTAGAAAAAAACAACCAAACACCCGAAGGCCAAGTGTGGACCCTATTGAGCAGAGAGATCTGTCACGACACAGCCCAAGAACCCTGGAGCAGTGTTCCTTTGCATGCAACCCATTGGATACAAAATACTCCAGGGGAAGGTCTGCTTCACTCCCTTGTCCCTTCCCATACAGGTGTGGAGGAAACTTAAATTGCAGTTGTGGGGAAGTTTGGAAAAAATCAGGTTTCCTCCTTTGACAGTTACGGGGCTCAAGAGAAAAATTCCCAATTGCAAGAGTTGCTGGTATGTAGCTGGTTCCCCTTTCCTTGCAATCATCAGATCACTATTACTAAGCATTAGGGATTCTATAAAAGCTTTTTATGACAAGAAGTGGGTTTATTCATTCTCAGCTCACCCACTCTCTTTCATTTCACTTGACTCAGCTTTTCGGCCTCCACACAACCTGCTTCATCCGGGAAGTACACATGAATTAGATGTGCAAGGGAAAACCAGATAGCATACACTTGCTGCATGGAGCCAGGAGGACAGGAGTAAAGGGAGGGCTGCTCTGCCCAATACTCTTCCAAACACTCCTTAAATTCCCCCACCTCTTCACCTCTTCCCCCCAGGCAGGTGTGATTACGTGGAAACAGGAGGCAACTGTGTTAGATTAAATGAAAAATTGGCTGTGGAAACCATTGAAGGAGAAGGAAACTTCTCTTTGCCTTTAAATAACTTTCTAGGAAAGGGTGGTAACTTCCTGGTGTCTGATGGCTTGGAGTCTGCCGCCAGGGTTACAAGTCTGATCCAGCTGCAGACATGCTCCATCTCCCATGCCCGCTGGGGAGAAGGTTCCTGGCAGCTCTCAGTAATGTCAGAAATTCCACACACTTGCTGCTTCCCTCTACCCGAAGCAGAATCTCCTAAATCACTGCTCCACAAAATACCACACTGCCTCAGAAAACCCTCAATCCGCTTGGAGCCTGGGATGTTGAAATATGGGAAAAGAATAAATACAGCATAGAAAATGCCAACCACAAGTTGCATTACAGACCCATACAGCCAACAGTCTTAGAGTCTTAAATAAATAATTCACAGCTTTTCTTCTACAAAACGGAATGAAATTATCTAAGAAAATAAATATGTATTATAAAACGTTCTTTTTTCCCCCCTCTATTTCCTTTGGTGTGATGTCACAGCAGGTCTACATGACAGTCCAAGATGTCCACGTGTAGGGCATGCAGGAGCTCACGTGTTGGGCACTGCAGCTGTAGCCTGCTTGCCAGTAAACATGTACTGTCCACATGCTCTCTCCTTGGCACATACAGCAAGGACCTAGCAGAAGAGATGTTTTATTTCACTTTTTTGAAAAACATATGTATGTCTTAAGTGCAGGGGTTCAGACTCGGGCTGCCTGCATTACCAAATAGTGCTTTGTGTCTGTCGGTGCTCAAGCACAGTAGACAGAGCCTTTCCCCTTGCAACCCCTTTAGTAGACCTCAGCTTGGATTTAGAAAAATAGCATCAGTGGAAGAAATGCATTGTACTTCCTGCCACTGCCTTATTTTTTCTCCACATCATTAATTAAAGGCAAAGGTGCATGCCTCAGGCATATTCTGTAGAGAGGCTGAGGAGCCTTCAGCACAAAATAGTACTTAGTCACGTGGCATCCAACTGGGTCTGTTCCTGTTTTGAACTTGCATCCTTCACAGAACCCTGTAAGCTCACATGTGGCTGCGTTTCCCATCCTGAGCAATGCACTGTGGCATGCTCCTCTTCCAGAGCCCCCCTCCTGTTCAAGAAACATCCTTGAAAGCATGGCCTAGCCAAGCAGAAGAGTGGTATAAGGGTATGGTTGCCATCTGAACTTTGCTGTTCCTCAGCGAGGGAACACAGACCTACCCAGCAAGGCCAGGCTGGGTTTCTCTCTGGATCATGAAGGTGTCTCAGGCAGCAGCAAAGGAGCAACACGAAGAGGAGAAGGAACATCAGAGAGACCAGCACCCCCACAACAATGGCCATGGTTGGTGCCATGATACTGTCCTGACCTGTGGGAAAAGTAGCAGGTGTTCAAGCAGGCTTGTTCATGAAGAAAGAACACCCAAACCCATTTTGGACATCCCTTGGCTGATCCCCTGGGTCAGAGGAGGTAAAGAGGCATATGCAAGCATACATACAAGCAGTAAAACTAACAGACCTGTTTTTGGGGTCTGGTGGCCCAGAGACATACCACAGCATTCCAAATGGATGCCAAATGCCTGCATCATTGCCTAGGATGTCTGGCTGTTCCCCAGCACCTTCTCCTGTCCCTCCCCATCCCAGCTGCTCTTCATGGTGCCTTTCCCACCTGCCCTCCAGCCCTTAGAGGCTGATTTAGCCCAGGAGGTGTTACCATGTCTTTTATTCCAGGGAAGGAGTCAGGTTGCATACTGACCTTGTGTCAGACTGTCCATGGGCAGGGACAGGGTCACATTTAGAGACGGGTGCTGGATCACACAGGCAATGGGGTAGTCCTTGAGGATTTTGGAGTGGGCATGGGTGAAGTTGCTGATGACAGTGATGGTCTGGTTGCTGAGGTGGATGTGGTACTCCTTTGGTTTCTGCAGTAGGGTGCTGGGAAGGTGCCAGGTGATTTTTGGAGCTGGCTTCCCTGTTGCTGAGCAGCTCATCCCCACCACTACCTCAGAGACTTCACCTTTGTCAGGACTGGGTATAAGCTTGGCTTCCACTTTGGGGTCTGAGATGGCTGTAAAACATAAAGTAGAAAAATCAATTGAGTTAAGAACACTTGGATTTACTGTTATCTTAGAATCACAGAATACCCCAAGCTGGAAGGGACTTGCAGCTCCATGCCGTTCCCTCGGGCCCTGTCGCTGTCACTCAGAGCAGAGCTCAGCGCTGTCCCTCCGCTCCCTGTGAGGAGCTGCAGCCGCCATCAGGCCTCCCCTCAACTCCTCTGCTCTGTGCCAAACAAGGGAGAGCCAGGGACCTCAGCCAATCCTCATATACAATGCCCTCTAGATCCTTCACCATCTTTACAGCTCTCCTTAGGATCCTCTCTAATAGTTTTATCTTATTTTTTATATTGTGGTGCCTGAAACTGCACACAGTTCTTTATGAAAACGAAGAGGTTGGCAAAATCAGAGGACAAGAGGGTAGAAATGCACAGCTTTCAAATTCACTACTAAAAGCAGCCCTACTGATGAGTGGTAATGACGGGCGAGTGAAAACAACAGACAGTGGAACTGTGAAACCATGTCCTCCTCTCTTCAAAAAGGTTGAACTGCTTCAGTGACTCAAAGCACTTGCTCTTATTCCTTAAGCTCATCTGCAAGGTTTGTTTTATTGCTTTTTAAGACATGCAAACTTGAGCACTTAGGGACTAAATGCATCTATTTATGCAAGACAGTAACTGAATGTGTATGAAGTGACACCACAGGATTTCAGATGTGAAGGCTTTGTATTTATACATCTTTTCTTTCCCCTAATGTCAAATTTTGGGGTGTCATAGTAACCTCCAAAAGTTTTCTTAAAGATTGGTTTTCCAAATTCCTCCACACACTACAAGATTTGTAGCTGCAGTCTTATTTAGTCTTAGACAGCAGATGCAATGAACCTCTCACCACTGACACATATTCACGTGAAACCTGCTTGTTGATTCCTATTTATATTTGCAGTATTTTCAGGAAATAAAGAAATGGGAGAAGTGCAAGAAGCTTTCTTCAACTTGGATAGAACTCCAGGGAAGATCTGAACACCTGAGGACACATGTCCCTGGACAAGATGATCTGTTTTCAAGAAAGCAGAAGAAAACGCAGAGATGATGAGCTCTTCTCCATTGTACGAGGTAGGAAAACCAAGGTGTTTGGTCCTGGAGGGAAATCTTTTGGAGTTTAACACTACAAACTCATTAGCAGGCAACAGGATGATTGTCAGAGTATCCAAACCTTGCACTGTTTCCGGAATGGCCAAACTGAAATTTTTGTGTTGAAAATTAAGCAAGTGGCTGGATTTTCATGAGAACTGAATAGCTGCTATTCACTACTACCACAAGTGGATGCGCTTTGTATCTGTGAAAATCAATCAAATCATAAAATCATAGAATAATCTGGGTTGCAAAGGACCTCTGAAAGTCACCTAGTCCAAGCTCCTCCTCAAACCAATCAATTAAACTCAGACTGTCATGCCAAGACTTATAAAGGCATATAACTCCATTTGGGAGTTAGATCTCCCAAGTTTCCAGAGAACAGTTCATCAGCCTGGCCTCTACCAGCATGTGCTGGTAGTACAGGGGTCCAAATCATACTCTACTTCCAGGTGTCTGCTTCTGATAATTTTGCCTTTTAAAATAATTTAAGTGCAGTGGCATTTCTGGTTTTGTTCAAGTTTGAGTTAATATGAATGCCTTCTGATTTAAAAAGTGTCTAAGAAATAGTACTATTTAATAGTACTAGATGCATATATTACTATTTTACATAGCAAAAAAACCCAATCAGAACAATATTTATGCTGAAATTGATTTTTGCCAAAACTTCAGCAAACAAATAACTATTTTTTAGTAATCCTGGTTTTAAGCAGCAAATTTTGTTTAGTCTTACTAAGAAAAATGATTTTATGTTTCATTTTGGGGCGTAAAACAAGGTTTCTGTATGAATGATATATAAAGGACACCAAATGTTTCTGTTAAAGGGGGTTAACAGCACATGCCAGCTGCATAGCAGCACCTATGCCTCTGGTAAAATCCTACATGCACCTCATGAAACTGGATCTTCCAAGCCATAACAGCCACTAAGACATTTTACATAATCATGTTTTGTTTTCCTATGGCTTTGCCTCACTATTTACTATGGTTATGCTGCTTAAAAGAATAAAATAGATATTTCTCAGTGTTTGCATCACCCTCTGATAGAAATTCAGACCCTAGAAACAGAGCTGATAAAACCCCATTTGTGTTGCTCTGAGAGCTAAAAAAAAAAAAAGGCTTAGGGGGATTTCAGTTGGAACTTCTCAAAATCTCCCATCTTTGAAATGACAAGTGTCATAAACACTTTATGTTTTGATTAATAAATGGTTTCTGAACTTCTTCTTTCACTCACGGGATGTATAAAAATAGCACATCCACCCACAGTGCTAACTTCAAACATTAGGTTATGATGTCCAAAAGCAGTAAAGGAAAACTGCCACACACTCTTCTCTTTACCGGAGAGCCTGTTTTAAAAAGCACAGAAGGCAGATTGGTGCCACTGCTCCAGTCTGGCAATCTCTTAAAATCTTAACCAATTACAAAAGATTAAGGTGAATCTTGGCTTATAAAGGCACACAGAGGAGAAGAGAAAAAATGCTCAGCATCACATCTTGGCAGACATACATGTATGCCAAATCCATTCTCCTCACTAGACAGTTCTCTGCCTTCCCACACTGGAATCCAGGGAATTATTTGTAGGCAAGAAAAACACAGGACAGTTGCTCTTTGCCTTACCATATGTCTGTAGAAGATACACAGTCAAAATATGCGAGCACTTTCTCTTGCACGTGCTATTTGTTAACATGTGCACTGAGTTGGTGTTTGATGCACGTTTAGAGTAACTGCTGGTTTCCTATTTCATCAAAATATTTATTTCATGTGAAAAACTACTTACAAGACATGTTGTACCTGACTTCATAGGCCCTTCAGAGCAGCAATGTAAACATTTCCAGGCTTGAGCTGTGAAGGTGCTCCTAACTATTGGAAAAGGTGGCTTTCTAGTGAATGTGTGCCAGCTTTGACTGCAATTGGGCTTCTGTTATTTAAGGGCAACTGCTAGATCATGATGTGCTTGTAATATTTCAAGGCTGAACTTTGGTCTCAAATTAACGGCTGAACATTTTTAGGAATTAGTGTGTCTCATGTGCCTTTTCCATCCATGTGGATGCTCGTCAGCAACGCAGCCTCAGCTTCCTGATCTGAGTCAACAGTGTCATGGCTTTCTCCATGGTGCTGGAGACTTCCATGTGGATGGGGCCATCTACTTGCAAGCAGAAGGTGTCTGTAGGTCTTCAACCCAGCAAAACCTTGCCTAGACTCAAGTGACACATGCCCCTCTCTCCATACTCCAAACTCTACCCCTTTCTGGGTTCCATTTTCATCGTCTTTTGAAACAAAAGTCAGCAAAACATTTCTAGTGGAAAATGGAGGTGAAAGAACAGGCACTAAAGAAACCTGCAAAGCAGGCTGAAAATACTCTGTGCCAAGACATCATTTGTTATGGGATAGAAGACTGCTGCTGCTTCACATTGTTATTTTCAGCTAAATAGGTCTGAGATTTCTGTCTCCCATACCTATTTCATTTTTCCCAGCATCACTTCTGGTTCTTACCAAGGTTTCACTTCATCACACTATGTAGCACTGTGTCCATTCTGGAATAGCCTCTTCTGCTGAAGGCTGATGTAACAGAGCAATAATCACCCTGTAAACTCCCTGGCTGTCCCTGTCAGATGGCAGACACATGCCAGCAGCTCATTTGCTTCAAGTGCTGCCACTAGTCAGCTTGCTTACTTTGCCTGCGATCCCCTTGCCCCTGGACATTTCTGCCATCTTCTCCCTCCCAGCCTGCAGAAAGGCTTGGCTGGGAAATCAAGGAAATTAAGAGCATCTCAAATGTGTTACTGCAGTTAGGTTAAAACGAACCCTTTCTGCGAGCACTTAGTTGGTTATGTACTCACTCTAGCACTGGGGCAGCATGCTGCCAGCTGCCAGGGAAGTGAAACCCCTAGCTGACGTGTCTTTGAGAGAAGCAGGTAGAGCTGCTGACAAAAGTACATTGAGCAGAAAAAAAAAGAAAAAAAGAAAAAAAGAAAAAATGGAAAAAAAAAAACACCCAGCTTTTGTTGCTTTTGTTTTCATGCCTTGAGCTCTGCTAAGAGGTGGATCATAGCCACAAAACTGGTAATTTTGGGAATCATTTCCCACACTTGGATAAAAAACAGACAGAATAAATCAAAGCCAATTTAACTCCATGTTTAGATTCTCATAGTAAGCAAGAATGAAATCTCTCTGCTAGGCTCTTCCATATATTCCTGTAATGCATGATTCAGCATTTACCCTCTGTGTGACTCAGCATCAAGTGATCTGCTCTAGGAGCTTTATCAGAAGAGAGGAAAGAAAGACTTCTGCTTCAGATCTGTTTTTCCCCCACGTTTCCCCTTCTCTTTCCCCTGTTGCTTATGTCATCATTCCTCATAAGCCAAGGTTGTCTGTTTCTTCCTCCAGCACAAGGTTCCTTGTGTGTGAGGATGCTTGTGGCTGCATGCTTTGGCTCTCTCTTTGAAACACGCTGATGCTGACCTGTACAAGATTCAGGTCAACAGGGGGACATGTGGGGACAGCCGCCAACCCAGTATTGGGCCAGAGGAACTCCAGAGAAGCAGTAGGGCACCTGTCAGCTGCTGTTGACTTAAAAGGGAAGAAAATTGGAGAAGTGTTCAACAGTGCCTTCCCATCAGAAGTAAAAATGACAAGGAAGGCAGAGCCAGGGAAGAAACAGAGCCACCTTTCCCACAGAGATTTAGCAATGAGCACTGACCAGGGAAGGTTTTCCCCAGAGGGAATGGCTTGATCCTCAGAAAGATGTCATACCCTTTCTGCAATTAGAGTGTCTTACCGTAAACCTTGAGGCACATCCTGCCAGTGACAGCTCCCGAGGGAAAGGTGTTGAAGATGCACTTGTAGCATCCTTCATCTTGCAGGGTGACTCGGTGAAGGGAGATGGCCGAGGCTTGCAGGTCGCTGTGGGCAAAGCTCACATGGCCATCGTAGCTCTTTGCTATCTTTTGGCCATTCATTGTACTGTAAGTTGCTATGTTGTCTTCAGCCCCATCCATTTCCTTCTGCCAGGTCACTTGTATTATGTCTTCGTTCGTGACTGACTGGCATGAGAAAGTAATATTTCCGCCTGCCTGGACCGACTGCACCTTTTTGTGCATCACCTGCACAGAGCCTGCTGAAGAAGCAGGGACCACATTTAGCATCTTCCACTCTCCCACTGCAGCCCACCCCAGCACATGTTTTGCGTCCCAGTCGTCACCCTTGGAGGGCTTCCCTGTCTGTGCTACCAGACCAAAACCAAAAACACAACTTAAAGGAGTTTCCACAGGAATTTGGCTGAAGGTGGCACCTCTCACACCGCTTCCTATGAAACATTTCAGCAGCTCTTTACCTGTGCTGTGATTAGGGATCTTCAGGGAGAAGGGAAAAATAATCACTCCTCTTCCAATTCACTGCCACATAGGGAAAAAAAATACAAAGGGACAGGCAAGTGCCTAAATGTCTCCAGGTTTAACAGCCCAGACCCAAAGTTCTTTGGTTCACAGGATGATAGCTCTTAAAATTTATCTGCACAGATCTCTCTGTGGTGTGTTGGAAGGGAGATAGCACCAGAAACACTTACAGCACTGAAAATGTATTCCATTTGCAGGAACCTGAAGTATTGTTTTTAAAGAGGAGTGAGGCTGTCTGCAGTGCCTTAAGTCCACCTCGATCATATCTAGACCTCCTGGCATGTCTTATCCAGGCGGAGATGTGCAGAACACCCAGTAGCCAGCCATGAGCCAGTAGGTATTTTGCAGTTCAGACCTCAGCAGAGCAGAATAGGGCAGAATACAAGCCACGGCCATGGAAATTATTTGAGGACAAATTCAGGCTTTAGTAAATATGAAAAGAAATGTAACATGCCCACAGTTCTAATGATCTGAACTTCTAATTGTCCAAAAGTACCATGTTACAGATCAGATACAGAAAAGTATCATTCTTACAGATAACTCTGTCCTGGCTAAAGAAAATTAGTGCCATACCCTGGCTCCAGTCTCATCTAAATCAGGAGTTGAAATCCAGTTTTAGTTCTGTGGGTCACTGGTTTATGATGCAGAATTTGTAAACAAAGCCATACATTAGCTTCCAAACACACTGACAACAAATCAATGAACAGATGCTGCCTTTGTCCCCTGAAGACTTCTGCATCATCACAATGATTAAGAAGGGAGGAGAGAGTGGGAGATTACCTGAGGTGAGGGCCCAGAGGCTGGAGAGGAGCAGGCAAGTGGCCATCATCCCAGCTGCGTCCCCAGGACCAACGAGCGACCGACTGATCCATTGCACCACGGCTTCCCCTTTTTTATGCTTTTGCTCTCTCTCTGGGGACATTCCGCTGTCTCTGCAAATACGGTAAGAGGTGCCTCATAAACTGTTCTTGGTCCACGTGCACTCAGCTGAATAACAAAAATTCTGACAAGTGTCAGAGCTGGAAATCTAGGTTTCCCAGTCAGACCACCAGAGAGGCAGGGTTTACAAGGCTGGGTTTTTCAGAAGCACCTTACTTATGAGGTTTTGTCAAGGGCTTAAACTAAAGCCCAGGTCTCTACCTTGGCTACGTGTCTGGGAGACAGCTGGGTGGTCCTGGAGCCAGCACCAAATGTGAAGTAGGAGGAATGACCACTCCAGGAGGAACAGCCATCCTGGAAGGAATGGCCACTCCAGGAGGAATAGCAGCCTGGGGTCTGCATGTGCACTGGAGCACCAGGAGCTGCTGGTGCCTCAAGGCCTCAGCCAGGCCAGGAGCCCAGGAAGGTCCAGGCACAGGTTGAGGTGGCTCACCGAGCTGCTCTGAGTCACTGTGTTTGTGCCATTTTTGCTTTGTCATGTCTATCTCTGTGCTTCTTTTTTTCACAGCTGGGATCATGTTTCCGAAACCAATACAAATCTTGTCCCATGGGTCACTTCTGCACCCTTCATCAAACCAGTCAGCGAGACCTCATTTGCTAATCAAACTGTTACTGGCACGCTCAGTCTGAAGTTTCTGTTTTCCGATTAGGTGGCTTATGTATTTGCAAATGACGATGACACTGACAACTCTGATAACTGTGACTGCATTAGAAATGTTTTTGTTTATCATTTATCTGAATTGCCGCACGGACTAGCCTTCAATCATGTGAGTGGCTTGGGGAAAACCAAAAGGTCCAAGCCACAACACAACAAAAACTTCTGAGGCATGTTTACACGCATAGTTCCTCCTTTCAAGTGGTAATTAATTACCTTAAAAAAAACAATAACTGGAGTTTTGGTATTCCTGTTACGCTTAAGAAACATTTTGGACGCACTTTTGAGTAGGCACAGTGATTCATTCATTTCATTCTGCAAACTGGGACTGCCTCACACTATAGTCTTCCTCCTTTAAGGTATATCACTTTGTTTTTCTTTCCTAGAGTTATTTCCATTGTCTTATTCTACCTCAGTATTTCTGGAAGGGCATTCTGATCTAATCAAATGAAGCAAGAACATGAAATCTGTGAAATATGTTTCCTGTGAAGTTTTCCAGACCATTCTACAGCTATTGTACAGGAAATAGCTCCATTGAGATATGAAGCAAGACCCTGGACCATGTCAGAGGGGTAAACTGACAGCTTTGAAATGGAGACCTCCAATTGACAAACAAATACGTAATTTCTGATTTTC
This sequence comes from Phasianus colchicus, assembly GCF_987193195.1. Taxonomy (NCBI): domain Eukaryota; kingdom Metazoa; phylum Chordata; class Aves; order Galliformes; family Phasianidae; genus Phasianus; species Phasianus colchicus. Next base: position 90,792,459 of record NC_143436.1, on the reverse strand, counting down.
ACCTTCAGAAGCTTCAAAACTGAAAAACACTGAAGATTTACTGGAACTATATTCTTTTGCATCAAAGCCTCCTGGCAGGATGAGAGTGATCTCTATAGGGATGTGGAGATGCTCTCCAGGCTTTGCTGGTGTACTTACGTTAGCTCTATCATGATTTTGAAACAAAACATTGACAGAAGAACTTCAAGAAACTTGCAGATCCTTTTGATGAAATCTTCACGGCTGAACCTCACCACTTAGTGATCACAAAAGGAACTGCACTTTGAATGAAAGCATGCCTAGTTTACATAACTTTCTATTCACAGAAATAGAATCACACTTCATTTTATTTTTTGCCAAAAACATTCTACTCTTCCTAAAGTCTATCTCGTATTTTCCAAAACTCATTTATGACAAGTTCTGTATTAATCAATACAAAGTGAACAGTTAAAGCATAGGAATGTTTTCCCATAGGAATAAAGAGCAAAAAGGAGAAAGGGAGGGAAGGATGTTTCAAGGCCAGAATAAGAAAGATATCCTTGACTAGAATTTGTAAAGTGTAAGCAAATATTCTTCATCCTCAACAATTTGTAGTGCTTCTTCTCAATGTTTAGCAGGTAGGGAAGAAAGATAGAATTGGTGAACATGGATCTAATGTTAGTGTTGCAATTAGAATTTATTCTGCAACACTCTTCCCTTCCCCCAAGAGAAGGGGAGGAAGTAGGGGAAAAAAGCCAACTTGATTCAGGTAAGAAAACTAACTTATTAAAAATAATGTGAGATAATACGGAATAATTAGGAAATCAAACAAAACTCCTATGAAGAAGGGTTGAGGAAACTGGGCTTGTTTAGCTTGGAGAAAAGAAGGAGGAGACCTCATTGTGGCCTTCTAATATTTGAAAGGAGCATATAAACAAGAGGCGGAAAGGCTGTTTATGAGGGTAGATAGTGATAGGACAAGGGGGGAATGGTTTTAAACTGAGACAGGGGAGGTTTAGGTTAGATATTAGGAGGAAGTTTTCCACGCAGAGGGTGGTGACACACTGGAACAGGTTGCCCAAGGAGGTTTGGATGCCCCATCCCTCGAGGCATTCAGGGCCAGGCTGGATGTGGCTCTGGGCAGCCTGGTCTGGTGGTTGGTGACCCCGCACATAGCAAGGGGGTTGAAACGAGATGATCATTGTGGTCCTTTTCAACCCAGGCTATTCTATGATTCTGTGATTCTATGATGTTAAAGTTCTGAGAATTACTTTTGTACTGCCTGGTTAGTTAATTAATAGACTCAGAGGTAAATGTTTGTCCAACAGTTAATTCCTTGATTACTTTTTCTTATTTTGCTTTTAGCAGTTGTATGAATCTCTGAGTGACTTCTCAATAATGATTTTTTCTGGCAAATGTACTTCTTACTTAGTTGTCAGAAGTAGACATACTGATCATGTTGCAGATAGGGACCCCGCTATGTGGCTGAGAATATGAAGAGTTTTGATGAGTGCGTAAAACTGTTACGGAAAGAATGGGAGGATAAGAGTTCTAAAAACGTATGTTCATTATTTGTTATTACTAATGGTCTTGCCAATATCTGCTACAGACCAAATTTCAATCACAAGTCAACGAAAAGACCATAAGGCAGAAAGCACCACAGACAATTTTTCGTCTTGTTTCCTCTACTGATTTTTTCTTTGTAGATCACCCTTGATTATGTTGTTATTATGACAGGTTTTATTGCCAGGAATAAGTAAATGGAAGTTTTAAAAGATAAGGGTTCTCTTTTTAGAAATGTAGTTTGCTAAGGAAGCATACATATTTCAAGCAACTCATACTGGGTGGTTTATTTACTGTCAAATAACTATAGTTATCTATCCAAGTCAGTGTTGGTGACCTTGTGACTTCTCTAAGGCCAGTGGATAAAAACAGGCATCATCAGACAGCAGTTCATCAGACTTGGCTTTGGTGTCTAGGATGGTTCAGATCACGGGGATCTGACAATGAGATGAACTTCTCTCTTGAGATGCCTCTTCCCCCCCTTTTTCCCTGTGAAAAGCAACCATATTAACTATCTCATACTAATTTTTGATGCTTGCCTTAGGGCAGATGACCCCAGTAGCCCAGCTACTCTCTACAGAGAGAATTTCCACAGCAGCCTAGTGCTGGGGAAACCAAAGGGTTTACCCCAAAGATAAGGACTGGCACCACTGGAAGGGTATTTTGTCCATCAACTGTTTAGAGAACGTGTCCCTGTGGGCCTAGCTAAAAATCCCACCAACTTCTTATTGTAGGAACACTTCATGTTTGAACTGACGCCTTCAAATGAAAATAAAAATTAGTGATAGCAGTTTTGAAGTGATATCATCTTCACCAGTCACAAAAATCCTATTAGTTACCCACCAGAACTGTTTATATTTTTCTTCAAGTGCTGACAATTATATTTTCTAACTGAGATCAAAATGACATTATTTTCCCTTGACTGCACTAATGTTTTATTTATGTATTTTTATTTTTTTTTTGAAAAACCCTCTGATATTTCAGGGGCTTATAAGTTTTGGTTTGCTTGTTTCTTTCTTAGCAAAGGTTTATTTTAATCAAATGCGAGTATTAACAATTTATTAGCTGTGATCAAAAATAAACTTTTAGATCTGGAGAGCAAACACATTGCAAAGCTCTCACAGTTTAATCCTGGATTATGCACACACTCAAATACGACGAAGCTCATTTAAGTGTGAGGAGGCATGGGCCTGGGAGGGCTTGGGGTAGCACTCACTCAGCTCCCTTCCCAGACATTTGCAAATCTGGATCTGTGCTTAGGTGAGGGCTGCCCAACGGTTTGCAGACCAAAAGCCAAGAAAATGAAATGTACAAAGAGCCCCTGGCGGCAGAGCTGGGATTTTGTGGCAGACGATTCATACGGACCAGGGAGCTCTGCCACAGGTGTTTGCAGTGCTGACCCACCCCTCAGTTTATGCAGCAGATCTGTGCCCTCACTTACCCCCATGGCTCCCAACAGCTTGTATCCAAAAATAGGTAACCTGGCATCAGTTGTCCCCTGTCCCTGTCACATCACCAGTTTCTCCCAGCCCTTGCTTCAGCCCCTCCATTCTATGCTATACGAACAGGTACATTAAAGAGATCAGATTTTCAGAAAGTGCTAGCACTTACAAAGCATTTCAAATAGAACATTCAAACACAAGAGCAAATAAAGTCTTTGGGTTTGGAAAAACTTGGCTTTAGTGTTTGAAAATGGATGTTTTCAGTTCTCAGATCTACTGAAACACCTGAAAACAGTATGACTATCCATGGATCCAGAGGCCTTCTGTGGGCTCGGATGTTTCCTCAGCTTGTTTTTAAAACATGTTGGAATTCTTCTTGTCCTAACTTTTTAAAAGGTTATTTAGAGAGCTTAGAGAAACCAGTTCTGAAACGTTTAGTTGTAGTTTCCTCTTAAATGAGCATAACTGATAGTATATTATTCATAGTTGCCAACAGCAATACATGCAAGGAAAGCAAGTGTCATTCTCCATAACTGAATTATGAATTGAAAAGCAAACTTTCAGTGATCCAAACCATAAAAATACAAGACAAGAGACTGCCACTGAAAAAAAGTAGTCTGTTAAACTCAGATGCTACTAGGTGTCATGGTGACTCTCTGGGTAGCATGTCTGCCTTACAGCCAACTACTTGAGGGATTGTGTCTCATACTAGGACCTTGGCTCCCTTTCAGAGTATTGCAGAAATAAGCAGCGTGTGGCACTTTCAGAGGTGTCATCCTTCAGAGGAAATGTTAAATATACTGTCCTTCTGCCAGATCTCCAGTTGGAAATTAAAGGTCCTCCAGGTACTCTTTCAATAGAGTGAGTAATAATCTTGGGGTTCTGGCCGAGATTCCATCTCCCAGTGAAAAGAATTTGTAATGGTTGGGACATGTTTCACAAAACAGCAGAGGTCACATGAACCAATAGAAAAGACTCATTAAAAATGTTCCTCCATATGTATTTTTAACATAGAAAGTCACTTATTTGATTAAATTTCAACAGTTCTAAGCATAAATGTCCCATACAGGGATATTAAAAAATAGAAAATATATCTTCCATTACATATTGCTAGGAAACAGCTAATCCCCATGGACATCTTTGAAAAATTCAGCCTAGGTTTTTGAAAGGTCCATGAAAAATGTCTGATAGCAGAGAACTGTAACAGCATTTATTATTAAGTATAAAGATGCTGATGAGCATGCTACTGCACTCTCAATGTACCAAGAAATGATACATTTCCAAATGTACCTTTACACTGGAGACCATTAACCTGTCAAGTTGGCATTCATATGCCTTTACGTCTTCCCCCAAGAAATCTTCCACACAGCAGGAATCACAGTGAAAGTTATTTAATGGCATTATGTGAATATTCTGCCAGCGCTGTATATAAGTGTGGAAGAGATTTTTAGCATCCCTTGTGTGGTTTGACTGATGTAGGACAGGCTCTCAATTAAATTCTCTATCCCCCTCAGCCCTAAAAAGATAACCTGACATACAGCATTTCAGTGTGCCAAGAGTCTGTAAACTGTTTAGGGACAGAACACAACAGGCTGCACCGGTGAGCTGGACCTGGCTCTGTGGAGTTTATCAATAATACATTCCATCATTTTTTCTTTGGAAACACAGAATATAGAGTGAGGCCCTTAATGCCTGTGTACATTATGGAGAAACTGTTGATTGCCTCTAGTATTAGTTATCTAATTTTGTTGTCGTTTTTGTGGCATCTTTTCTTTGATCAAGCAGCAAAATGACCTTCCCAATGGTGTCTAGACTCAGCAGCAGTCCCAGATAGTGCTGGGCAGGTGTGTGCCAAAGGATTCCCATCACTGGAAACTTTCTCATGAATATTTTTTGTTGCAGCTCTACAGGAAGGATTGGTTTTGTTTCTGGCTCTTGTGTTTCCTCTCTCACTCTTTGCTCAGTAACCTCTCATAAAAATGAATGGTAGGAGCAGAAAATGTCTTCTCTCTCCCTTATATCTTTCTCATTTTAGTTCTGATGTTCATTTCTCATACTTCCAGTCCCACGTGCTCTTCTGAACTCCTTATTTTGGCAACCTCCTTTCTCAATTTAATCTGGACAAAACATTAAGTTGATTTTAAGTCATAAACCTTGATTTGCTGTGTGCTCTTGACAAATGTGAATAAGCTCCTGAGCTCCCTGGCTCCTTTTTAATCAGCTATCATAATCTTTTTTTTTTTTTTTTTTTTTTTTTTTTTTTTTTTCCAAATGCAGCAATTAGGGAAACAAAGCAAGTAGTCTCTTATGTTCTTCTGAGTACAAATCTGTCCTCCTCTGACTTACTTCATAATTTAATTATTAAAGCTTGATATTATTTTGGATTCCATGTAAGGCAACTCCATAAGAGCAATGATATCATTTGAAGGCAAAGTTGCTACTGCTAGAACAAGCATAATGATGAAAAAGAATGGAATGTATCAAAGCAGAATACAGACAAACTTCATAAAGAAATCACTCTAACCAAGCAGCTGCCTCCAGCGTGAGGTCATGCCACAGTGCTCCCCAACATAGTGAATGCCGTTCTGAGGTACCTTTACGAAAGGACTTACTCTATTAAGTTCATAATATAACTGGATCCCTACACTGGCCTCTCAAGGCATGTGTCAGTTTCCAGATGTGTTTGTTTCTGCTTCAGCCAGATCTTAAACAGAATATCAAATTCTAACCAATTATGTCTGGGAGTAGCAGATCTATTGTGAGATATTTTTTCTAGTGATGCATGGTTATTGTATCAGCTAGAAGATAAATGACAGAAACTCATGATACAGCAATATTCTTCACCAGCTTGATCTATCATTTTTAACTTTAGCTGCCAAGGCTGTGACATTTGTTTGTAGAAGGTCAAGGGTATCCTTGAGGTCTGGATCTGATACATACATAGAGAGAAGTTCAGCAGGAGGAGAAAGGGGATCCTTCTGAGGTTGTTGATTGTTGGTTTTTTTTTTTTTGATTTTTTTTTTTACGAAAGGGATTGTTAAAGAGCATCTGATTTTTATCATGACTATGACACAACAGCAGAAGCAATGGAATTAATTGTAATGGCAATAACCATGATAACAATAAAATGAGAGCACTGCAGGAAAACTGAAAGGAACAATTTTTGTTCAGCAAATGGGTGACTTTTGAGAGCACTGTTAAAACTTGGACAATGACAGAAGGTGATTACTAGTAAACTTAAATGTTTCCTATCAGAATATTCATTCAACAATGTACAGTTTCTAGCATCATAGGTGTAGAATTACTCTTAAATTAAATCTAATATCAAATCTAATACCAGATATGGGGCTTGGTGGCCCTACCTGTAGCAGTGGGGTTGGAACTTGATGATCCTTGGCATCCCTTCCAACCCAAGCCATCATATGCTGGCTGTTTTATTTATAAACTGGAAAGCCTAGGTTAACAAATGGGCCACCCATCTTGTCACCAGATTTGATGCCTCTGCTCAAGATGCTACCTGTGAGTGGAACAAAACAGAGGGAAACAGCTTCACCCGCTGCTGAATTTCAGTGGTTTTGAAGGGCAGAACACCAGTACACCATAAGTTGCACTTGTTGCTATAGGGAAGCAGCTTCCCACGGGCAATCACACAGGTCTAATGCTTCATACCCTACCTATGAATAAAGTATATATAAAGCAAACCCTTCTAGGTCCTAGCAGCATGCTGGGGTGGAAGCAACAACCAACGACTGATTTATAGTCAAGCCAGTGCTGCTGCCAGGACCAACAGTCAGCAGCTGAGGGATGCAGTTTGACCAGGTGCTGGCCATTCGGGTAGGCATACAGGCAACGCATCACATTTGGGCACAAATTTGAGATCAGATGGCACAAGGATGGTTTGAATTCAGCTGTGTTTGTCTTGGATATATTTGGGCTGTGGTATCTTCTTAAAGTAGATTCAGTCCTGCCACTACTGGAGTGCCAAAAGTTACATCACAGGATTACCCATTACAGACTCGGGTGCTGAGACTTGGTATGGGACTGCCTGGGAGAGAAGCACCAGAGTGAAGATGCTTGGCTGAGTTCTGATGCATGGTGAAGCACATTTGTCCATACAAGTATATGTTACTGAGGGACAGCAGACACTGTGAAACTGTCTGGTTAACCACCCCCTCTCCACTACATACCTCAGACAAAATTGCTGCAGGCACTTCATGTCTTAGAGGCTTTTTCTTCAGATAGAATGTTACAACTACAGTGAATGAATTATAAGATTATTAAATTATCAGCCTGGCAAACTGTATTTCTGACTCTTATTTTTCTTCTCCATCTATCTCAGGAGGAAGAAAAAGGGATTAAAAGAAAAAAAAAAAGGCAAAAGAGGATTCAGCAACAAAAGTGTTTGTTTTGTTTTGTTTTGTTTTGTTTTGTTTTGTTTTGTTTTGTTTTGTTTGAGGGGACTGGAGACCTTGTTTTTTTAAACTTTTGGTTTGTCAGATCATTCCTCGGAAGATCAAGGTGGCCAGGCACTCAGGTTTCGTCTTGTTGAGAGCATTCCCTGTTGCTATTTCAGATGAGGGATCCTAGAGGGAGTCCACGGTGCAGCTCATCATCCTTTTTGGGGAGGCCACCAGCACAACACACTCCAGCCTTGGTGTCTCAGGAAGCCACGTCACTCATTCATTCTCCCCTCCTACTTTCCCCACCTCCACACATTGTGGTTGTGGTTGAGTGTTTTATTTGGTGTACAGTATCTGAGTGGAAGAGGTTAGGAGCCTCTCTGATCAGTGAGATTCATTTGGTAACATATACAGTACAGCAAATTTGGAAAGCAGGGAAACCTCACTGAAAATCGGCTACTCAAGAGTGCAAGATCCAGTGGAAGGATGGGAAACTGTCAACCAAAAATAAGGTAGGTTCAATATCATTTTATGCTTCATTAGAATAGATCTAAAAGAGTGAGTTCACTAGAATTTGAGAAAACTGTACCTGCAATGAGTCAACTTTAAAGGACTGGGTAGGGCACCACATGGAGTTTCTTGAATAAACAAGGATAATTTAGCAAGCAAACTAAGATGGACGGTAAGGTTTTGAGTATTGCCTTGGACTGTTCTTTACGGAGGTGACACCCCTAGGTTTCCAGCACTCAGAGCCTACTGAGGCAGGGAAGGATATTACAAGCATGATACACAAGGTGTAGAGCATCCTTGTCAGCTGCCCTGGCCTTCCAGATGGGAAAATTGCATTTACAGGTTGATCTTGGCATCTCTCATCTGTTGAACCGCATCTCATAAGGGTGTCCTTCTACATAGATAGATGTATAGACAGATTATATTTACACTATATATAAATATACTGCATTTATGTAGCAGTGGCTTTCCCTAATGCAAACAGATTTGCTCTAGGAAAACGATGGCTCATGCACTACCGTAAAGCAACTTGGGATTTCCAAGGATGCCTTACCCCACATGCACAGATGCAGGAAGAGATGCCTGGGACAGGCAGCCCCACTTGGAGGACTCTCCCACCCAACCACCCAGCCCATCTCGCCATTGCTTTGTCAAGTATGTGTGTGTCAGCCTTGCTGATGTTAAATTCTCCCCTCAGTCTATGCCTTTGCACTTCCAAAAGATGGTCACCAGATATCTCTGGTAACACCACTCTCTGTAAACACAGCTGGAAAACTACTGTACTCTGACAGCTTGCTTGGCCTTAAGGAGCTCAGATAAGGCTTGCTGTTGCCAAAATTAAATGTTCTGCTCATTTCCAAAAAGAAGGCATCCCTCACCTCCATGTTGACAGAGGTATAGGGAACAACTATTTAAGGTGGTTTTTAGGGGAAATGGCTTAAAGTTCCCAAAACTTGAAGTCCTGCTCTTACTAGCAGTCAAATCCAAGAGAGGCCATGTGAAACCTCTGGTCCTAACCTGTGCCTGTAGGGTCTTGGCTCCCAAGCCTACTGAATCCCTATGATTTTAAGTGCCTGCAACGCTTACATGGACAGGATTCCCCCTGCTTTTTAACATTCCTGACTCCTTTCCAGAAACAAGCTGCTGCCAGAAGATGTAGGTGGTAGAACACTAATACTAATGAGCTACCCTCTCGGGACAGGTAATATCAGCAGCCTACGGCATGCCTGACTGGGTCAGTCAGCAGCACCATCCCGCCCTCAGCTCTGCCATATCACTCCTTCGTCACAGTTGCCTGATTGCTGATGTCTTTCCGAGAAATCACAGGCCTTGCAGAAATCAGTGGGATGAAAAAAAACAGCAGGATGTTTTTTTAATTCAGAAAACTCTTCTACCCGTGCAGTGACTCAGCATCCTGGTACAGCTCCATTGTGCTCTGTAGGTCCAACCCCGGACCGCAGCCTCCTGTGTGGAGGAAGAGATACTGTGACAAGGGAAGTAAGTAAAGGTACTCCTGCAACACTCCAGAGGGAGGGTGGCATGGGGTGCCCCCACCAACTCCAAAAATGTCAGGGCTGGCGTACATCTGCTGGCAGTCAGCCCATCCTGACCTTGTGTCCATCACAGTGTTTGGTATTACTGTGGACCCAAACCCACAGTATTGCATGAAGTACCTGGTTTTCTTGTGCAAGGTTTTAGCAAGGTTTTAAAGAAACAGGCAGGAACAAAACTACTTCCAGACCATAACTTCGTGTTGAAGGAGGGCAAGTTAGACAGAGAGCAGAGCTGCAGCAGCTCCCCAGTGAAGTCCTCTCTCTTGAAGCCTCATGCAGTAATGCTTCACCACATCAGAGGACTAGGAGCATCATATCTGTGGAAGAACATGAGACTGGCTGTCCTTCCTTACAAATATGTATGTGACCTTGCTGGTAGCATACATATTCCCAAGTCCACCACTTCATCCCATTTGTTTGGAGATCTCAGGTTTTCGTGTCACTGTTATTTTTGTTCTGACCGCTTCCCCCATGTGTCAGCCCTGAAGCCTGTAGAAGAGTTCAAACAGCTTCTCTGCACAGAGCAAAGCAAAACTACAAAGCTGAAGACAACCAGTTTTGGTTTTGCTTCTATTTTAATTGCATTCCTTCTGTTTTGAAACTGCAAGCCAGATCTATTTCCCAGAATTTTTGTTGATAAAGCTATACATATAATTACCTAAGGAAACGAGCTAACTAAAAAACCCAACAAGCAACACCCAATACCCAAGCCCCTCCAGCCACAGACAAGTCCAGTTCTAGTCCTCCAACTGGACATTTCCTGCTGTGGAGCCTGCATGTCTGTTGTGTGAGCACAGATGTTGAGAAACTTTAAATTCTCAGATCACGGTATATTTTCCCAGAGGAGTCCACATTATTGACTAAATAAGACAACTTTATCTAGGGGTTATGCAGCAGTACAAAGGTCTAATCTGCTACAGAAATGTGGTATTTTTCTTTCAACCATCCAGGAAAAGAGCTATCCAAGCCTTATCCAAACCTTATCCAAGGAAAAGAGTTATCCAAGTGGGCATAGTAGCATTGTGTTGGTGGTTGGACTAGATGATCTTAGTGGTCCTTTCCGGCCTTAATAATTCTATGATTCTACAATTCTGATGGCCTGTATCACTTCTCATTCTGAGTGAGCAACTGAAAAATCAGAAGCCAAATGAATATAAATCAGACACAGATGAGAAGACAAAAATACTGGTATCAAATTTGTGATATCTCGCATTACAATATAGTCAATATGAATTATGTATATTATGAATATACATAACATACATATGCATTTTTATTTAAAGCGTCCCTTATAGAACTTCTAGGAGCAAATTGTGTGAAGTGCTCATGCTGGTCTCTCCAGCTAAACTAGAGGAGTTCATGCTCAGTGCATTTAATAAAACTTGTAAAGAAAATAAGATAGGCCATCTGAAGTAGGGCAAGATCAATTTTATCTTTATTCTCAACTGCAACAAGAGAAGTAAATTCTCCCCTGAATGGGAAGTTGGGAACTGATATTGACTAATATTTGGAAACTTTCTGCTGCTCTGATAAGAACACCATAGATGTGCACAAAGAAATCATTTCATGTTAGTTGCCAAATTTAGATGGCATGGGAAACAAGTAAGACCTTAGTAAGAAAGTCTCTAGCAGCATAATAGTGGCAACACCTATTTACCTCAGGTCCTGGAAAAGGAAAGTACAGTGCAAATATGCAATTAGAAAGAGACTCATTATTCAGATGAACAAGCAAGCCGTTTGCTCAAGAGCATTTCCTGTCTCAAATTGATTTGGCAGCTTTATATTCCCTGAGAACGCTTTTAGAATATGTGCAAACATATCACTTAGATACCAACACAATGTTGTAAAATGCTCATGAGTTACGTTATAGGAATTTTACATGCATGGAGTTGTAAAATATAAGCAACAGTACTGCTCCATTGAACCTAGTTGTTACTACCAAAAAACCTTGCTAACAGTACAGGTGTAATTTGAAGGGCTAAATATGCCTGATAATTTCAGTACTTAAAGCTGCATCGCCTTCTGCTTGAAGAGCAAACAGTACCTCAGTGGCCAGAGCTTGGGTCTTTGAGGAGCAGGCCTGCCTGCCCTTACTATCACCCCTGTGCCTGTAGCTGTGCTGCACAGTCACTTCCTTCCCATTCCTCCCGATTGTCACTGAGACACACCAAAGGGCAGACTGATGTGAATGATGCACAAGACCCAGCTGGGTTGGGTCTCCCATTTTTCTTCCATGCATTTCCTGCTCGCTTACCCGTATGGAGTTGTTTAACACAGACAAACCCAGAAAGGCTGCTTGACACTGCAATACCCAATGCTCACTGCACACTGCCTCCCTGAAAGGACTGGGGAAAGGCTGAGCAGGCCAAAAGGCCAGGTAAAGGACAGGTCTCAAAGCAGGAGGGAGCTGCCCAGGTAATTACAAGCTCTTGGGGGTTGGCAGTGAAGTGTGAGGTCTAACCAGCACCCGAACTGACCCTCCGCCATTGTCCCTGCATTCCAGGTGGAAGATGAGCGTTCCCGTGTGGAGGAAGAGATACTCCGACAAGGGAAGTAAGTAAATGTGCTCCTCCAACACTCCGGGGAATGGGGACCCTCAACCACCCTGAAGCACTACAGCTCCAGTCATAGGGTGCTCCAATGTAACTCTGCTGTCTTAGGATTTTTCCTAGAAACCCAGGCACAAATACAGCCTTCCCAGAGAAGTGGTCATGGCACTGAGCTTGCCAGAGCTCAGGAAATGCCTGCACAGTACTCTCAGACATTGCGTTTGGGTTTTGGCTGATCCTGCGTGGAGCCAGGAGGTGGACTCAGCAATCCTTATGAGTTATCTTTTCCAGCTCGGGGTATTCCATGATTTTATGGTTCTAGATGTATGTTTTTCTGTTTGGCCCAAAAATGTCTTCAGGCTTTACATCTAAACACACATCTAGCAGAGCACCTTCATTAGTATTTAATGGCTGAAAGATTAAAAATGAAGAGCAAGCCTGTGGACTCCATCAGGTGTTCTGCTAATGAAATAGTTTGGGCATATTAAATAAGTAAATAGGGAAGACTCGTGGTTGGAATCACATGCATTCACATAAACCAGGAGATCTTGGTTTCAGTTCAGACTTTTCTGTCAGTGGGTAAAACAGTTCATGCACTGATGGTATAATATGTAGCAGTGCTCTCATGCGTTGAGAACTTGCTCAAAAGGAGCAGCTTCTTGTTTGTGTATATTGGCAATCTCATGGCAGCCTCGAGGCAGCACTATGCTATTTGAAACCGCTGCCAGGTCTCTGAATGGCAGCCCTAATGCAATGCTGAGGGGTTGATACCTTTCCTTCAGTTAGGTTGCAAAGCAGGCATGCTTCAAGGTCTGCTATCTTAGGCAGAAGTGAAAGTTCAGCTCTGAAATGTTGTAGGAGCAACGAACAGCTCAACCAACTTCCTAGTAAGAACCCAATAGGCAGCTGAAAATAAAGCTGCGAGAAAGGATGAAGCAAAGAACTCCGTGCCAGTGTCAAGGGACAGAGAGATAAACTACTAGATAAGCCCAAAGTTATGAACCAATGAGGTTATTTGTCTGAGTTTCATTGTAGTCAATGAGTAACATGACAAGGTATGTGTGCTGAACCAAAGAAAAAAATAATCTTTACCACCCACCAGATTTCTCTAGCACCCAGAGAGAACCCCAGGGGTTTTCCCTTCCCACACCCCCTATCCCTCTGGCTGTACAAGAACTGGCAGTCACTTCTTTGCTTCCTCTCTTCCCAGCACAGACCGAGAGTCACCCGCCGAGCCCTGCCCAGGTAATGATTCAAGCATGTGCTTTCACTGCTCACCCAAGGCATCCTCCTGTCAGAAAAAAAAAAAAAAAAAAAAAAAAGAGATGTCCATCACCTTCCCTTGTTAGCTTCTAAGGAGTACTGCCCTCTCCTCCCCATCATAGCCATTTCCCCTTGGCTGCCTACTAGCCAGCATAACCTCTCCTGCCTGCAGCTTCATCAAAACTGGCATGCTTTCTGCAAAAAATGTTTATGTTTCAGCATTAATAAAAAGCCTTTTATCTGGATTGTTGCCAACTCACTTTAGCAATAGAAGTCTCCAGTTGAAAGAATAAAAGAGATTTAATACCTGGGAAGTTAAAAGGTTTGGGTTAATCTTCCCAATATAAAAAATATTGTTGAATGGCTAAATCTCTTCTGGAACAGATCAAGGTTTCTGATGCCAATTCCTTCGTGCCTCTAGAAGGAGAAAAAAGCCTCAAAGCATGCACTGTCAAGTAAAACATTCAGATTCTTACAAAACACAAGAGATCAAATGCCTGTGCTGCATGACAGAGCACGCAGGAGGATGGTGTGATGTCACATTGCCCAGTCCATCTTGCTTCCCTGTTTTGGGGTCAGATCCAGGAGCTCTGGTAAGGCATCCTAAGGTAGCTGAAGAGGTAGCCACCCATTGGTGTGTGCCTGCTTATCTGCCCACGCTCATCTCCCCCAAGGGAAGGGGAGGGAGAGCAGAACCTTTCTGCCCAAGGCATCCAACTGGTGCATTGTATTCATTCGCTGAGATTATTTTTGGTGAGGCACGGAAGCAGGTTACCCAGAGAGGTGGTGGATGTCCAGTTGCTGGAGACATTCAAGGTCAGGCTGGATGGGACTCCGAGAAACTGGATCGAACTGTAGGTGTCCCTGTTCATTTCAGGGTAGTTGGACTAGCCCATAAGGGTCCCTCCCAACTCAGAGGATTCTGTGATTGCATCGGAACACAGCAGCTGAATACCTGTGGTCTGCTACCTCTGCTTTATAAAGTTATTTTAACAGAGGATAAGGGAAGCTGTCTTTTAAATCACCAATCATAAACAATCACCAGAAAAGCTGTGGAGAGCAAAAAAAGGTGCTGCCATTTAGCAACCCACTCTATTTTTTTATTTTATTTTCTTTAAGGCAGCAGCAAAGCAAAAGTTGCCTGTAGATATGTGGGTGTTTAACAGAAAATTTTAAGAAGGTGGGCAAGATGACAGAAAAGGGTGTGATGAAATGAGCTCATTGCTTGTGTGGGTGTGGGGTGAGAGGGGGAAGACAAGAGGAGCGGGGTGGAACTCTAATGGAGAACCTGCCAAGTAGCTGTCTTGTTTTGAGACTTTTTGGCCCCAAGTATGATCCACAGAGCAAGATGTGAAGACAGTCTTGGGAGATACGGGGATTACAAGGAATATAAGGATTGTTCTTTCCAAGTATTAAACTCAGTCTGTGGCTAATGAACGACTCAACCAAAGCGCCAGGAGTCTTCATACACGCTCCTCATGTGCTGTGAATGCGTGGGACAAATCACCCCACCTCCACACTTAATTCCCACCACTGGTAAGAGAAAGTCGATGACAACAGCTTTGCAGAACTTGTAGGTTGCAAGCACACTGGAATGTGTGGCTACAATTAAGTTTTGGGTAGACCTGTGCGTTGGAAGGAACAAGAACCACTCCAGACTTCACTTGGTGGATTTAGAGCCAGGTAGTTATGAAAATAAACTGCCTAACTATTCTTATTTTCAGGTACATTAAGAGAAATGCTGCTGCCCTTCCAGTTCTTTATAACAGTGGCTAGGGAAAGGGACAGCCTGGCCTCTGCAGAAAGATAGTAAATTCCTTTTCTTAAGCTTGTCTTCCCTGATCACTTCACTCTTTAAAACTTCCGTAATCTCTAAGTATCAAAAAATTGTGCAAAGCCTCAATTCAAAACTGAGGAATTATTTTCAAAGTGCTGTTTCCCTCACGTTGTGAGATCTTTCACACCAGGCAGAACCCAAATAGACAAAATGATGGTTACAACTGAGAATATCTGACAGATTCCTCAAAAATTATGTTCTAATATGCCCTACGAGGAGTGACTGAAGAAAGGCCATTTAGTATGGAGAAGAGGAGGCTGAGGGGAGACCTTATTGTTCTCTTCAAATACCTGAAAGGTACTTACAGCAAGAGCAGGGCTGGTCCCTTCTCATTGGTGACAGGACGAGGGGAAATGGCCCCAAGTTGCACCAGGGTAAATTTATGTTGGATATCAGGAAAAAATTCTTTACAGAAAGGGTTGTTAAGCACTGGAATAGGCTCCAGTGGGAGGTGATTAAGTCACCATGCCTGGATGTGTTTAAAAACCGTTTGGATGTGGTGCTCAGGGATTTAGCAGAGTGTTGTTAGAGTTAGGGTAGTATGGTTAGGCTGTGGTTGGACTTTGTGATCTTTAAAGGTCTTTTCCAACCTGAGCAATTCTATGATTCTGTGATTCCAATGACAATTTGTCTCGCCTAGATTTGAAAAACAAAAGATAACCCCTTGGGTTTAATAACTCATGCAAATGATATCTTTGTTCCACTTACAGAACACAAAAGTAGCTCTGCTACAAATGTCAGCACGATCACAGCAAAATTCACTTGAACATACTGGTACTGCACCAGACAGTAGCAAATGCCACCAGAAAAGCTGTATTTACTCACTAGCTTTATTACTCTGTGAATTCAAATCAAGCATCGGGGGCAAGTAAATTTTTAACTTCTGGCTCCAGTTCACTGCATCCTTTTAGATTTAATGAGTCATCCTTCTGCCTACCTGGATTAGCAGTCACCCAAAACACATTAGTAGACATGCTCAGGAGGTAAAAGGATGGGCAAGTTTCGACAGGTTTGGGAAGGCAGCTACTCATGCAATGTTACCTTCTCATTCATTAATGAATGGTTCTTGTTTCTCTCTCTGGTTCCAAGCAACATGCTAGAAGAGGGCCACCAGGCAGAGGGTAGCTGTCCTTGCATCCCCTGCAACACTTGGGCTCCTTCCAGGAGCCACATGTTCACGCTCACTCCTGCTTGCTCCTGAGCCCAGCTCATGCTGGATGCTGGCACTTGGATCTCTCCAGGCACCAGCAGCCAAGCACATGGGCCAGCTAACCTATAGTCCCAGTCCCTGGGGCAGCCAGGGCAGAGGATGATTCAAACTCCCCTCTACGTGCTGCTGTGTTCCCACATGCATGGTATGATGAAGATTTTCTCACATAAACCACCAGCAGGCAGTATCAACCTCTGAACACATCAGGCCATCACCATCCAGCCATGCAGCAGTTACATGTTGCTGTGTGCTCCTGGTGTGCACCTGTGGTCCACACAAAAGGGAAGTAGCTGCAGGTCTGCAAACACTTCTCATATTACATACGTGCATTAACAGCACTGCAGGAGCACTGCAAAATTCTTCAGCAAGAGGGTATTACCATGCTGAAGCTGATTCATCTCTCTCTCTCTCTCTCTCCCTCTCCCTGCTCTCAGGAACACTGTGACAAAAAAGACTCTATGAATACCAGTGGAATGTGGTATTCTACTGTCAGCCACGATGTCAAACCTGAATCCTATGCAACTAACACCAAAACTCAGACAGAATACGCAATTGTCAACATACCTAAGAGCAAGCAATATACCACCTACTCTGAAGACCAGAACGCATACGATTATGTCCTGATCCATTAGAAAGGAAGCCTGTCTGCTCTGATGGCATTCCTGAGAGCTACATGAATATTTAAGTTGGCAGCACGCAGCCTTCCTTCTCATCCCATTTGTTGTGCTGGCTCTTCAAACAAGCTGGAGAGCATCTCTCCTATGTTATAAAAGCTTACGTCTTCCAGTCAGTCTAAATGAGACAAATCTGAAAAAAGGAATCACAGAAAAAAGCATGGAGAGGATACAGGACTTAACAATTAAAACAAGAGGAATCAGCAGTAGCTACCCTTGCAAAGCAATGTTTCTTTGTAGAAAACAGAGTGCTTTTTGCTAGAAGCAATTGAGGCTTCATGATTTTTCCAGATTTTTAGGATTTTTACAGTGCCTTTTTTAAGGGATTTAGAAATCTCAAAAATTCAATAATAATAATAACCATAAATTTAAAAAAAAAAAAAATTATAAACTTTGTGCTAGGTGATCTTGCTCTTCCAGAGTTTCTCTGGCCTGCTTCATATATATCAGTATACACACAAAGACACAACCTGGATAAAGGCATCCTTTCTCTAGTTGTTCTCCTCGACAACCCTTAATGCAATACTGCTTGTCACAGAGTGAAGTCTTAACAAAACTGGATAGAATGAAGAACGCAACAAACTGCACACAATAAATAAATAAATCTAGGCTCTTCCAAGCCACTGCCATCTAGAAGACCATGAAACCACTGAAGATCCCAAAGTTACACAGGCAGAAACTGCATGCCTCTCAGCAGGGGATTCCCTCACGCTGCCTTTGGCACATAACACCTTCAGCTCTCTCCTACTGGACTCTTAGGTTTTGCTCCCTGAAGTGGCAATGCACAATCTCCCTACAGCCCATTGAGCTGCTGCAAGAAGCATTTCTGATCACACGTGTCCAGACTGAAACTGAATATTCATCTGCTAACCAGAGATCATAAAGTGATTCTGTGCCAATGTTTTTGCTACCGCATGTTTCCCCCCCCCCTTTTTTTGAATTAAAACATTTTGAAAAAAGCGTCGTGCAGTTTTGCTGATATAAAAACTTTTTTTGTACCCAAATTACCTAACTTGATGAAATGTTTTCACACTATTCTGATCCTAATGGATAAGGTATTTATTATGTCACCTGGTTATTTTCTTTTGTATTATCAATTTACTGCTAAGAGGCAAACCAGATACAACTATCTGTCGTCTTTTTTTTTTTTTTTTTTTGGAATTTCCTTCAATTAGAGTTCAAAGTACATCTGGAGACATGCTGTAAAGATTCAACTTTCTGTTGAATTATAGAATGGCCTGGGTTGAAAAGGACCACAATGATCATCTAGTTTCAACCCCCCTGCTGTGTGCAGGGTCACCAACCACCAGACCAGGCTGCCCAGAGCCACATCCAGCCTGGCCTTGAATGCCTCCAGGGATGGGGCATCCACAACCTCCTTGGGCAACCTGTTCCAGTGTGTCACCACCCTCTACGGGAAAAACTTCCTCCTAATATCTAACCTAAATCTCCCGTCTCAGTTTAAAACCATTCCCCCTTGTCCTATCACTATCCGCCCTTGTAAACAGCCATCCCCCCCTCCTGTTGATATGCTACCTTAAAGTACTGGAAGGCCACAATGAGGTCTCCCCGGAGCCTTCTCCTTTCCAAGCTAAACAAGCCCAGTTCCCTCAAGCTTTCTTTATAGGAGAGATGCTCCAGCACTCTGATCATCTTAGTGGCCCTACATCATGCTATGATTTTACTGCATTCTTCCCTGTGAATTGCCTAGGTAAAAGTTCTGGAGCAGAGGAGAACAGCAGGGAAAAAATGAATGCTTTGCAGGTTCTTGTTTCTCCTCATTAATTCTTAATGCACATGGAGGTGTCTTCAGAAAGAAGTGATTATTTTTTTGTTCTTTGAAACAGAATCAAGATAAAGAAGCGTTGGCATATTCAGTCACCTTAAGCAGTAAGAGCAATAATATCAA
Organism: Phasianus colchicus; assembly: GCF_987193195.1. Lineage (NCBI taxonomy): Eukaryota > Metazoa > Chordata > Aves > Galliformes > Phasianidae > Phasianus > Phasianus colchicus. Next base: position 90,773,591 of record NC_143436.1, on the reverse strand, counting down.
GCAGCATCTCAAAGGCAAATTATTTTCTTGCTGCTGTCATTTCCATAGGCTTCTGCTTTTGGGATAAACTATGCAAACTATGAATTTTTGTCCTTCCCCAGAATAAGATTATCTTTTTTAATTGTATGCTGCATACTATATAACGGACAGCATTTGTATCTGTAGATCTTTTTGTTGTTGCTGTTGTTTTTTAGATACATGTATAGAAATAAATATAGAAATATAGAAATATACAATACCATTTTATCAAACGAGGCAAGAAAAGAGAAATTATGGTACTTATAGGCAGTGCTACATTTTAAAAATCAAGATGGGGTCAGAATTAATCACAGATGTGAGCATAGTGACATCCTGATTTGCTCCAGACCATCCCCCAACCCCAAGCTCAGATAAAATTAGAACAATCATTTGAGTGCATGGCTGTGTCAGACAGATCCTTCATACTGCTCTCAGCATTCAGAATTCCCATTGCTATTTTTCAACTGAAAGTGCTGAAAGAATGTCAAGGAATGAAAATGATCACTTTTAGAGTAAAAATAAATAATTTAATGCATAGTATAGTTTTTAGTTTAAATAAACTAGTAACAATAGAAAAACAGAAAAACTATTTTCCCTAGGATATTTTTCACAATACAAAATGTTCGTTAAAATAAATTTATCTATGCAACAATACTAATATTTATACTGGCTAAAAATGTTCATAAGAAAAAGTTATACTTCACTAACATGGTAGTGAATCTATCACATTCTTCATGAAGTTAATGCTCAACTTTTAGCTTTCATGTTATAGTCAGTTACTGGCTGTAACTCTCACACTACACTGGCCTACATCAGCCGCCTCAGCATCTTCTTCTTGACACCTGTCTGTCCCATATGATCTCTTGTCATCAAGAACAACTGTCACTGCCCTGTTAAGGTAAGTATTTTGCATCTGTTTCCCCCCCCCATCACTGCCAGAGCAGGAGGTATAAGTAGAGCAGAGACTCATTTTCCTTTGAATTTAGAGATGTGAATCCAACAGATGTCTTTTCACAAGAACCAGTACTTAATTACCAAAGTACACAACTAATTTGACCCCTGAAAGATTGCTGCAGCATTCAGATGCATTAGAGTCTTTCCAATGCTTCTTCCTTCTTCATTTCTATTTCACATAACAGATGAGAAAAACAGAGCAGACACCACCTTCCCTGGGAAGACTATAGGATGAACAAGGGGATGATGTGAGTACTAACTCACCTAAGAAAGAAGTGCAAAAGTTTTGCAAGTAATTAAAGAAAGCAGAAAGTATATTTAAGTTTTAGAATGTTTTGAGAGAGAAGAGTACTAGAGAGATATGGCAGGTGAAGCTGGCAGAGAAGAAAAGGAAAAGACATGAGAATGGGTGAACGTAAGCATTAAGAATGAGGTTGTGCAGATAATTTTTTATAAGCCAAGAGCAGAAGAAATGAGTCATTTGCCTTAACAGATCATTCAAGTAATCCATATTCATTAAAAACAAAATAACAAAAAAACAAAGAAAAAAGAAAAATTAGAGGTTTGGAAGCCAACAGAGCCCTATTCAAGCAAAATGTTAGTTTCACAAGATTGAAATTTACCGATAATTCCACACAAAAATAAAGGAGGTAGCAATGTTCTAGGAGTAAAGCACTCTCATACCAATACCACATTTTCATTTAAAGAACAACATCTTTAGAAGTGTTTCCACCTGTTGAATGACTCCCTAACCTGAGATCACTAAGACAGTAGAAGACCACCTCTTCTAGGAGGTAAGGAAGATGAGGAATCTGTCCATTATTTTCCTGAAAATAAAAACAATACATTATTAACACTAAATTTTTGTTAGATATTTCAGAGTATTCTTTCCTGCCCCTTTTGTAGTGTTACAGTGGATTTTTTGTACTCTTTTTTTTCTTTAAATATTACCAACATACAAGGAATAAAATAATATTGAGGATTAGAATTTATGATTTGTTAATTTCTTGTCCCTTCATGAGATTACTGAAGAAGTAAAGAATGAGTTAAGCACAAATCTTACTTGTATATAATGTACTGTGATGTGTTAGTCCAGGCTCATAGAATATTTTAATCTGTGAGGGAACCACAAGGATCACTGAATCCAACTCCAGTTCCCTCCCCCCGCTCCTCAAGACTACCTAAAAATTAGGCTACATGTCTGAAAGCATTGTCCAAACATTTCTTGAACTCTAGGAGGCCTTGTGCCATAATCACTTTATGGATTATTCTAAAGGCACTTAAGTATGTCTCATAATTTCAGGGGAAAAAAACACCACAACAGCTCCCTGAATTATTTTCAGTGAAACTTCAAAGCTCATATGACTCTTATACTGATATTTCAATGAAGACAAACCTAAATACAGTGGAATCACTGCCTTTTCACTAGAAAACGTGGAAATGGAAACATTTGGTTCATTTAAAAAATATCTTTGTGTATACAAGAATTTTCCCCAAAAATTCTCTCTCTTTTCATTGTTGACTGTTAATTCATTAGAAGTTCACTCCCAGATCGCTAATCCTTTTCACTTGGATTTAAATTTGTTTTATAAAGATTTAGATACAAATTAAAAATGAGGAAAACCAATTTGAGTTATTTTTGCCCCGTTATGGTACACACGAGATTTCCTTTTTAACTGTGTGCGTTAAATGCAAGAGGGGATCAGAAGAATTTGGTTGGATTCTGTAGCTAAGCATCTTCATCACTCATTACAGGACCAAATAAAGAATTCTGGTTTATAAGCTAGGTATAGCAAGACTTTCTTGTAAACAGAGTATTTTATAATTATCTTAACAAAGTTGTGCAAAACATGAGCTAATAAATCTCAACATCTTTCTAGAAAGATTTCCCTCTTTTCAAGTAAATAATTGTGCTCTTTGTATACAGTTCCTCTAAAGTACAGTACTTACATTTTGATGTGAGAGAAGCTGGGTCAAGCTTTAACCTGGTACATTCAGATACCTCGGGATTAGAAGTATCTTCTTCATCATAAATATTTTGAAGTAGAACATTCCTTATAAAGTCTGGGTTCATTACATTCTCCATAAACCCCTCTGTTGATGGCGGTACAAAGAACTCTAGTTGGTAAAATACAGTGGAGCTTTCATTACTGAAAAATAGAAAGCCAAGAATGAATGCCTGTGAGTCACCAATGAATCCATTCTTCCTTGAGGAGGCTGAATTCTCACAAAGTTGGCACAGATTTCTTCTTTAAGCTTTTTTCTAAAGAAAAGCATCTTTAAAAAAAAAATAGAAATAAAACCTGCCACCAAAGCATCCTGTTTCTTTTTTTCCCCTCTCTTCTCCAAGCAGTTCTTGACATTAACAAAAATTGGACACATACCTGAGGCATGTCTGTAATCCAATGCACAAGGGGCGATTAGACATGTGAGGATGAGGCTTTCAGCATTTGTGCCTAACAAATACATAATGATAAGGGAAGAGCTGCTGCAAGATCTTGCACACAACTTAGCTAAAGACCTACAGAAAAACTTGCTCTCCTGACAGCAGAGTCTGGCACAACCCAGCTGTGCTTCTAGCCCGAGCTCTGGAACGGATGAAGTTAACTATAGTCCCTCTCTGGAGATTTAATTGTGATCTACCAAATCCATTAAGTACAAATAGCTCCATTTTATTCAAACAATTTAGAATACCAAAAAAAAGAAATTGCACAGGGAAAAAGAGGCAGAGAGACAGATTGGCTAATATATACACAGTACTACAGATTTGTACTTAATCTAAATCATTATGTATGCCCCAAAGGCCAAGAAGCTAAAACTCACTCACTGAACAGTGTGGCCATGGCTAGTGCTGCATGGGAAAACATTCCCCAAAGTGCCCTCAGGTCTGCCCCTTGGCCCAGTTCAAGGATCTGGGGCTTTTGCTAACCTTCTGCCCATGATATTCTCCTGTTTTCCCTATCCACTTTGCAACACTGCATTTTCAGAAGTCCTGTGGGATCAATTGCATTTGCCACATCACTACTGCTCCATGAGAGGACACACTACAGCTGAGCTTTCCAGCCTCATTTTTCCTGCAACTTCTTAGTTTCACTCCTGTGGAATTTTCATAGCTTAAAACATGAGTGTCTAAAACACAATGAACTCCTCAGCCTTACTTCAGTGTCAGTTTCTGCTGAGGGTAAGATCTCCTCTCTATTCCGGTTTGAAGCTTTCTTCTGCCTCTGCAAGGCAAGCCTGTGTTCTTTTCCCCTTCTTCCCACCACTGCTGTTCCTCTGGAACCATGAGCTGAGCTTCTCTGTCATCTGTAATCAACTATCATAGATTCCAGTAGCTTATTTTCTTCTTAAGAAGAGTAAGCTAATTATGGCCTGCACTTGGGATCAAAGACAGCAGAGAAGATACTCAACAGCAACAAAACGCTACTGTCATTGTGTACTACTAATAGGACTTGTCTTTTACACCAGAGGATCCTTTGTCAAGTTTTCACTACCTATATATATTTATCACCCTCACCAAAACGTTCTATTTTTCACAGATTCAAATGTTATGCATATTTACATAGGTACACATCTCACCCAAAGTTTGTAAATTTCTGATAATTTTGGTAATAAAAATTGCTTACCTGACATCCACTTTAGCAGACCTAAAGTAGCGTCCTAGAGCTGGAGATGAGCTGTAGACATCTGTTATCTTAGAGAGAAAAAAGAAAATAAATAAATTTTAAAATAAGGTATTTCTTCCATCCAATTTCTACCTTCCTCACAAAAGACAGTACAATGAATCATTCTTATAAAGGTGTTTTAAGGGCCATAAACACAGGTGCTGAAGGTCAAATATCTGCAAATATCTGCCCTGGAAATGGTACACATTCCATTTAAGCTTGACAGACAAGTTAATCTGTGTGTTTGAGTGATTATTGTATTACCTTAGCACAAAGGAAGGCATTCAGGGTGAACTAAAAGTATGTGCTCATGTTGCCAGAAGCAATTTATGTTGTTTGGCTTGGTTTCTTATTAGTGGCAAAAAGCCCTTCTATTCTAACTTGGCAGAGGGAAAGGTGTCCCAACTGAGACTCCCATTCCACAGTACATCTAAACCAGTACTGCCATGCCTCATTTCAGCCACAGCTCAGTCAGCAATGGCCCAATGTAAATGGCAGATATAAACCCAGACTGACATTATGCACTTACAGGAGAACGCAATGCAAATCTGACACTGGGCTAGAAGACCTCTACAGGCCTCCCCTTATCTAAGCTATTCAACGGTTCAATGAAAAAAAGTGAAGATTATGTCTCAATTATTACTCAAATAAGAAGTAAAAAGAAATTAATAAAAAACAGGTGTTTTTTTTTTTTGCTTTTTTTTTTTTTTTGCTTTTTTTCCTCTCCCTTGGCAAATGCAACTGTTTATGTACTTAAAAGCAGCCAGTTTTTCTTTACAAAAATACAACATACAATACTTTACAAGAATTTAACAAATTATGTGGACTTATAAGTGGCTGAGTTGCTACACAGAGAAACAGAAAACACTTAAAAGGAAAAACACATGTAAGGAAAATTTGTTTTGCCAAGAAGCGCATCAACACGTACCCTCTTAGTAATGTCTTCAGAGAAAAGGTGTGGAAGACCACACAGTAAGTTGAACTTTCCAGAAAAATTGTGATGATTCTGCAGCATATCTGTATACCAATAATCATCTTCATCTGTGTAAACATCTAGTATCCAAAAGAAGACAGAAAGGGTAGGAAAAGATCCAGTTAGCAGAATTATTGAAGAAAAAGCAACAACCTCCTGGTTTTCTCCAAGGTGGCTTTCACACAAACTTGCTAGGTAATGACTCGTTGGAGTGACAGAAAGAAAGCATGAGTCACCTAAAGAAAAGTGACAGCACCCAGAGAACAGTGACCCACCCCATCAATGACAGCCATCTGCTCTGGGAGCCTGAGAGACATCACATGAGGAGAGGTGAATGATCCACTGCTCTTGCCGCAGTGTTACAAGCATTATTTCTACCCTGGCTCTCACTCTACTCTAGTAACCCTCTCTCACTTAGCTACAAGAGCTGCCATCCCATCAGGATGCAAGTTACTGGTTTCTTGCTCAATTAAAAGCCTTCACTAATTCTATTCAGCACACCACCTTCTGCAATTGGCACCCGAGTCTCCTATGCAGTTTTCAGCAGGACTTTAAAGGATGCTGCTGTTTGATTAATATTTTTATTAGATTGTACACATCACTCATTTTTATTACAGAACAAGCCAAGAGTACTTACTAGAATATAGAACTAGACTGATGAGAATGACCAGGAACAAAATAACAAAAATTGTAGTTAAAACCATCCATAGTTTACACTTCCAGAAAATTATCTTCCTGCATGATTTCCACTGATCTCTTTCCTAGTTACAGAAGGAAAGGGAATTTTGATTAGTGAAATGAGGTGGGAAGAATATTTAAGCATGTCTCTATGGTCACATATAGAAACACGCTCAAAAAAAGCCCAACATAAATGAGAGTCTTGTACTACGTAATTCTCTGTATCAAGGGTTCCCATCCTGAACTACTGGTGCAAGATAGAAGATAGACCTGTAGGCCTATCTATCTGAGAGATTTAGTGCTCCCCGTTTGTTCAGTTTCCAACTTTTGAAATGCTCAGAAAGCTGAAGTGCTACATAGGTTCTTTCACTGCTTCCAATTTTTGTCAACTATTTCATTTTGATGTGCATATCCCACAGGCTGTCCTTTTAAAGCGTGCCATGTCTCCCAGCTAAAAACACATCTGGAGGAACTTGCAAAACAATTCACCTCTGTGATGTTGATGCTGTTAGCCTGCATAGTTCCTGGATGCCAGCACTCAAAGCAAGTGAGATACTATTCATTAGATATTATTGCATTAAAAAAAAATTAGAGTAATTAAGACTTTTAAAGCTGACTCCCTTTTTCTTCAGAAGATTGAATACTGGGAGGCTACTGAGTAGACTTAAAGATTATTACAAATCTCGCTTGTTCTAGATGACAAGGAAAACAAATGACATTCAAACAAATTGTGTTTGCATGCACGTTCATGTAGGAGCGAAAAGACAATACCTACATTTCATTTAACTTTTACTAAGATTTAAGAGCAAGTTTATTAGCTAACCCAGCTGTACTAACATTAAAAAAATAAGTTTAGGTGACATAATAAAACAAATAAACACCAACTAATTTGTTCCACAGACAGAAAATTGAAGGAAGAGCATGAATGCATACTTTCCTTTTAATTTATACTCCTCCAATCTACTGTAAACCTATGAACTCCATGTCTTTTTGCCTTTGGCATCAAATGAGGCAAAGCACGTGTTACGGGTTGTCTGAGATACACACTGGTAGATTGGCAGGAACCAGCTGCTAGCTGGCAGCATTAATCTAGTTTCCTTTTCTTCACCTTCTGAACTTTCTAAGAACCTAGCACAACAGAAAACTTTTTAATGAATTGAACTGGCATCCACCAGCTGGCTTAAAACTTCATTGGAACAGCAGTTGCACAGGGGGAGAGAGCAAATATCCCCAGAAAGAGCTTATTTAAAGCTCTCCAGGAGCTGGGGGGGACAAAGTGCCCTCTACAGACACTTCCCCATGGAGAACTTCACTTTTGTGGGGAATGAAGAGCAACTGGCTTAATATAGTTTCTCTTACAGCACACATTCAAGTGGTCATGTGTATACATGGTGATTCCTTTTCATTTTTTAAAAACTGTATTAAAAGAGACAACCTTGAGTTTAATACCTGACACTAGTATATAAGTTTTTTATCTGAAAAAAAACAAATTGGTATCTATTGTCTAGCATTACACTGATGAAATCACTTTATATCATCAGTCTAGTCAATTATCAAGCCCAAACTCCCACCTAGAATACAAGTTACATATTCAGGCTATCACAAAAGATTAATTGCTAATCAAGGTCTGTAAACTGGATTGATGTCAAGTAGACATTCAGCTCTGCAACAATGTCTCATCAGCTGGGCCAGCACACTCTTGGACATTGCCCATAAACGTCACAAGGCCTCCAGGAAGAAGCAACAGAAGAAAATCTCTTCCAAATGGGCAGGGCCATTGCAATTAATCTGCTGCCTGACAGGAAGCAGAGTATAGTAATTTTCCAATATTCCTCATGGGATAGGAAATCAAATTCCAGAATCAGCAGAAAGAGCCCACATTTCTGGGAAGGGGAAGGCTGAACAGAAACTCAAGGCAGTTTCTCAAGGCAGCTAAGCCTCTCTCCTCCACCCTTTCTCCTATTCCTCTTTGAACCTCTGCAGAAGTTGCCTGATCCTGTAGCAGGCTGGTTCAGCTCACTAGGTCAGAGGAGAAGGAACTGGCCCCCTATATGGTATAGGAAATCAGGATGTTTATTTAATGGCACAGATCAACTCTGAAACGATAAATGGTGCTCACACAACGAAACTTGGCCAGGAGCACGAAGGGAGAGACAGCATGACTAATGCTGCCGAGATCTCAGGTGGGCTCAGTCTTTCCAAAAGATCTGCCTACGCAGAAATGTGGAATTTCTGCCACAGATTTTCCCCCTGCTCTTAAGTAAGTAATGAGAATTTTGTATCACAGCCATTCATGAGTAAGTACTGCTCATCTGGAAGTGTTAATCTGTCCCATAGTTTGAAGCTAAATGCTGGGCACTGGCTACCCCAGGACTCACGCACTACTCTTAATTGAGGCTTTGGGGCGCTCTTGTATAAATTCCCAAATGTTAGCAACCACAAATTACTCAAAGATCAAAGAGTGAGAATTCAGCATGATTTACAAACTTTACTGCAGGACATTCTGATTCTTTCTTTCGCAGCACCATTTTCAGATTAATTTGTTCCTTCAGAAAGTTGGTTTTTAATGTGTTTCAACATTTCTCCCTTCTAGTTTCGAGCCAAGTCCCACTGGCAGTACATGAAAACAGAAAGCAAAACTTAGAATACCAAGTGCAACTACAACTTTTATTTCCTAAGATAAAGCTCACAGACAGCATTGAAAAATAATAATGCTCAATATCTGACTTAAAAACTAGAATGTTTCATTGTGCAAAATAAAATAAATACACTTTACGTGCTTTCAGTCTTTGTTTTCAAGCGAGAAACCTTTCCCCATCCCTCAAGCAAATTAAACAACCCCTACACGAAGTTTCTATTAAATGCCACTTCTGTCATTGGGTGGTATTTCCCCGGGAGCTCCACAAGCATCAGATGAGCAACTGAAATTCCTACCTTGCTCGTTGCAGGTGCTGGAGAATTTAGAGGCTTTTTATGATCAGCTGTACTTTCCTCCCCATTAACTTCTTGCAATTCAATAACCTCATGCTCCCCATCAGAGCTTTGCCTTTTCATAGCTTCTGTTTCTGTGTGAGGACCTCTGTCTCTGTAGCAAGCACGGAGCCAGCTCATTTCCTTCTGGTTTCAGCTGTAATTGTGCCAGTAGCAGTTCTGGTATGAAGCTGGAGACTGTAACAGTGAGAGAGTTGGGATAGCTTTTACAGGAGCGATCTCAAAACGTCAGTAAGTAAGGGGAAATCCTTGGAAAGACAAATAACATCATCTGCACAAGCCAAGCAGGAAAAGGAGGGAGAGGAAGTATCGATTTGCGTCGTCTCCACAACTCCACAGTGCAAGACTAGGTTTTCCAGTTTGTCTACCTTACCGTACCAGCCCTCGACAAGCACAAGCAGGTGACTAACCCTCAGCAGTGCTGCCATTTGCTGAAGTGATTTTGAAAGCAACTGGATTGCTTTCCCTGCTGCTTTCAGCTGAAACACTGAAATACAGACAAACAGATGTGGTTCTCGACAGCATAAACCAAGGAAAGTATCACATCGCTTGTGGTTCTGCTGAGCTACAATAGGAGTTTACATCTTCCATTAATGCTTCCAATTTTAACCTCCCAGTATAGTCTATTTGGAACTGAACACTACTCAGCTTTGTGCTGGGAATTGCCTGCTCTAGCTCTTCTATAGTCTGAAATCATGTCAAGTGCCAAAGAGTTTATATCTACTCACATATTGTGGAGCGTAAACTTGAGAAGTTGAGAATTTAATTTCATGTAAAAAAAGAACAAATCTGAAGAGAGAAGGGGGATGGCCTTCTATTTTATCTTGTGCCCTTGAGGGTTTTACAAAGCAAATCATTGTGTGAATTGAGATTTGTTCTGCACTAGATTGCCACAAGAAATAAAATGCTTACTATAGCTAGGGGTTGATTTTCCCCTCTCCCTCCCTCCCACCCACCCTTGCATTATTCTTCATCCTACCTCCTCTTATTTCTTCTGCTCTAACTCCTTCCTGGGGTTTCTTCTTCCTTGCCACAGAGCACTCCTCTTACTTTTGATCAAAAGGATGCTCACACTCCTGCCTCAGAAGAGAGGACAGTGCATTAAGAAGGGAACAAAGCCTCTTTCCACAACTTCTTTTTCTGCTGGATGAACATCCACTCACAGCACCACTCCTTTTTTCCCTGCCAAACACTGAGGATGGGCTTTTTTCCCCTCAGATTTTCTCATTGTGCAACTCTTCTGGCTACTAAAGCTTAGAGTATTCCCAAGGAGGTTTGGATTGCTGATGTCACGGTGCAGTCATCCAGGCAAAGACACTCTGTGAAGCTGAGCATAAGGCTCTGTTTAAATCAGCAAATAAAAAGAAACACAAGTTCCACGACTCATCTTCTGGTTGTGGAGAATCCTTAAAAGACTGGAGTACTGAGAATGAAGCTGAGCAGCCATCAAGATCAAAACAGGTATCTGAATCCACAGGAATTCACTTGGTATCTTCACTAGAAAGGAATTTACCTGCTGGTTCTCAGTATTCCTGTTGAAAACTGGGTTCACTTACTTCATTTCCACTCATATATAAGACTGTACCTTCCTGGTGAATTGCCTGAAACAACAACTTTTTTCTAAGTCAAGTGAGTTAATGATTATGGATCTCAGCTTGCAAATGCCAAAGTCCATTTATTCCACTCTTCTGAAGGAACTCTGTATGAACTCCTGAATTTCTGTTGTCTGAGTGATCTAACTTTCACACTTCGTGTCTTTTTTTTTTTTTTTTGCCAGTGAAGCAACTGACCCTTCTGACACATGGAACTGCAAAATTCTTAAATAAAACGGGAAGTTAAGAGCTGATCTGAACCTTCTGGCCTAGGTTCTTATCTCAAACTGTACAGCAGGAAAGCTGTTTTATTCTGAAGTGAAGAAAACTGTTGTTTCTAAAAAAGGAGAAGAAACAAATGCCCTTAAATACATGCTTTTGTAGTGCAGGCAGGTTTGGCTCAGCTTTACAAAAAATCCAAAGTACAAATGCAATTTTGACCATATCTAGGGATTAGAGTTTCAGAGGCACAACCAAATGAAGAAAACATAGACATTTACATTTTTATCATGTGTTTATTGAAAAAGGAGTGAATGACGTAAGCCTTTATAGTTACTAAAACCCCTAGAATATAATTTGAGTACAGTTTAGGTAGGAAGCTTGACTCAAGAATTGCTGTGGGGGTAGCAGTGAGGGGAATGCCCAAAACCACAGCAAGAAAGGATGAAGCAGCAGTATCCCTGCTAGACACAGGAAGCACACTGTGTGAAAATTTCAGTACTAGCTCATTCTCACGTTTTCCCAAAGATCAGTGGCTAAATAAAAACCACATATTTATGTACTTTAGAAAAACAGCATGCTGTGACCTGCAAGGACTCATATTCAAGTTACCAGCTTCATCTATTTCACCTCTTTTAAAAGCTTAACACTTCCAAATACACACCATGATTCTAAGACCTTCTAGAAAACACAGACAGATCTTTTATTAAATTGAATGCCAGTGTTATTAAATATCATAAACAGCTTTGGAATCTTTAAATCAGCTAGATTTGGTTTATAGGCTCACCATTTTCAAAGCTAGATTTACTGCTAAGATTGAAACAATGATCTTATGACAGAAGTGTGGCTGTCATTTCCTCCTCCACTTTCATTGAGATCAAGGACCTCTTAATTCCTTTTTCATCTCTTTTAGAGCAGTGTGGTCACATGAGCACAACTTTTGCCAGAAAAAGAGACAAAACAAAAAACGTGACCTTGAAACTTGGTTCACTGCAGACCAAGGACATCAATGAAAGTAGCACAAACCCACCAGAAGCATGCCAAAATAGAAGGAGCATGTTGGAGACAGATGAGACAATTAACCTGTTACACATTGCAGACATTAGACCCTACAAGCATTTTCTCAGTGTAAAGAGAAGGTAAAAAAAAAAAAAAGCAATAAAGACTGAGGAAGGTGTCTAGGTTAATCAGGGGAGTCTCAGAGCTGCAAGATTATTTGCTTGTTTTGACTAGAAAACTGGATTCAACAAGACAGACTTCCTGGCAAAGCAGTAGTCCTGAAACAGCTTGCAAGCTGATCCCAGAGAAATGCCACTGTGCGTTTTGTCCAGTCTTGCTAATGTAGTACCTTGTCTCTTCAGGCAGCTCCAGCCTTTCATTTTAGGCAGGTGCATGTACAGTTTCTGGGGATTGGCCTTCTATGACCTAGGGACCAATGTCATGCTGGTTTGAAGACTGATACAACACAATGCAGTTCCACTGCAGTTGCCACCTGCCACTTTCTGCATGGGTGCTAAGTGAGCCCTCAAGCTGCTTGGAGATGGAGAAAAAAAAATGATAGTCAAGTCTTGGATACAAACCAACTTACACTCCAGTGTGCGCTACAATTGAGATCTAATTGCCAGTTCCTTTATAAAGGAAATCATTCTGGTTTGGGTGATTTCATCACAGCCTAATATCAAAGAAGGCAATTAATAAATAGCCTTGGTATTAACAATTATTAAAGAAGGCAAATATACAGTTTTATCTTAATCAGTTACACGCACAAATACGCACTAACAGCCTGTAGTGATAGGTATTCTAAATTCCTGACATTTTGCTGATTAACTGATAGCTTATGAGATCTTTCTTAGAAGCTTAAAAAAAAGCATAATTCATAATGCATTTTTACATGCAGTTTTCTTTCATTTATTTAATTAAAATTCAGTATTTATTTCCCCTTATTTACTGTTCCAAGAAACTAATGATGCTCTTCCATATTTTTTTTTTTTTTTACTTTTTGGTTTTGTTTTTTTTTTCATCATAACAGTTGTGAGCTAAGTATTTGGTGATCTTAGGAAAAACACAGGAGAGGACAGCCCAGAAAAGAACAGCCATGAAGTGGCAGCAAAACTAAAGCACAGATTCATCTCAAATCTGTTTACTATACATGATCATATTATTTATAGTTCGAAAATAATCAAAGGAATTACTCACGTTTAGAATCTCGTAACATCAGTAAGGGAATATATGTGAGTATATATGGGATGTAAGCATGAATATCCATGTATCCCTATGCAAAGGTAGATAGCAAAAGAGATGCACGTACATCTCAAAGGTGGAAGTAGGGAAGATGATCTGATAAGAACAATTTGGCTGGACTTTTTTTTTTCCAGATACAAATCTAATATGTAAGGGAACTCTGTTTCTGCTGATATATGAATCCGTAAGGAACATGAAGTTATTTGAAGCTGGTCTGAATCCAAAGGTGAATGACAAATAATCATTTCTGCATTAAGATAGTGCTTTCTTTCACAGTGAAACAGCAGCACTTTCATGTACGTGACAACACAGGAAGCAGCTTTGGTAATAGAGATGACCTGCATTTTCTTCGCAGCACATCAGTTTGTATTCTGACGAATCCAGTCATAAAGTGCTGTCACCTTAGTGTATACACCAGGACGATTGCGTCGGGCACATCCTTCACCCCAGCTCACAATGCCAGCAAGATACCATCTATTCCCCTTTCCTGTGCAGGCCAGGGGACCTCCAGAATCTCCCTGAAAAAAAGGGAGTTTACTCATTAGCATTTGCACACAGAGCACTGTAAAATGCTGAATTTATTCAATTTGTTTTAACTTATAGAATTAGCACACTATGCAACACAATGCAAAGGCAAGAGGAAGGTGAAAAATCACTCCCCACTGGTGTCCTGTTACAGGATTCATGAAGCAACTCTTCGTAAGCTTGAATGGGGAGAAGAAAAGACAGAGATGGAAAGAGGGAACTCTACTACCATTTAACCATAATCTGTTCTCAAATTGAAAGCAAAACACTTTATGATGTTAAACAGGAACAGAAGGATACCAAAGAAAGATGTGCTTATTAGCAGCTTCATTTTCAAGTCTGCAGCCACATTTGTAGAGTGAGGGAAAGGAACACAGACTCTAAGGGACATGCAGATAAGAGCTGGTTTCTCAAAGGGAACATTCTGGTTTGTATAACATAGAAAATTAAAGATTTCAGTTTAGTTCAGTGCACAAGATCAGAACACATTTGGGCTCAAAAACGTTTTGTGTCCTTCACTGCATGCCTTCAGTGAACATAGTTCACAGAACTCCAAACAGTTTATAAACGCAGCTCATATCTTCAGATTCTCCTAATGTATACAAGGCAGTTAACAGCCTCCAAATTGAGCCTGGGGTTTTTCTGCTGCCTCCAGTTGGAGCTAAAACATGCAAGAGGCCAGAAGAAAGCCACGTACCAGAAAGGAACAATGACAGAAAGCCAACCAACCAAAACTATCTATTGATAAAGAAGCAGCTAGAGCAGTTAACCCTCTCTAAGGGTGCTGATAATACTGGGAATTTGGATTATCAGAGGCTGATCTAGAGGCAATTTGAGAAAGGAGTCTATATATTCTAACCAATTATACAGCTGCTTGTGAAAGACAGAAGGAGCTGTGTGAAGGTAGAAAGAGGAAGGATCTTGGAAAGAGGAACCATGTAAAACCAAACACTCAACAGTGATAAGATAACTAAGCCAGAAAGAATATACACTATTTCTCACTGTAACTATCACATCAGCTAAAGATGAAAGCTGTTTGGAAAATTCACATTAACTGTGAATGGACTACACAGGTTATATGCCCATGAAGAAATAAAACAAATCAGGATGCCAGCAAGGCTTGAATTGTAATACAATGGTTTTCAGGGTCCTCTGGGAATTTCCTGAACCTCAACATCATTTACCTCTAGCACTGCACAGGAAATATGCTTGAGAAAGAAGAAATAATAAATCTGCTACAGACGAAGAAGTTAAAGACCCAGAGAGCCAGCACACTGGGACACAACACAGCATATTTTATTGGAAACTGGATTAAACAGTACGGTCTACAGCAAATTCAGTTAAAATACCCATCTAAAAATCTAAGGGCACATTTTATGCAACACATTTTGGAGGAACTTCAAGCCTTAGGTGTATTACGACATGTTTAAACAAAACAATGCTAAGGTTTAAGATTATACATAAACGGAACATTAAGTCAACAAAAATAATGCTTCACTGAATAAGAACTTAAAGACTGCAAGAGGATCCTAAAAACAGTCCATTGTGTATAAAGAAGTTTGACCCATTAAGAGTTACATACTTTAAAAAAAAAATAACCTATCACATTAAAACAGTGAACTTTATATATTATACAAAAGTTCTATCAAATTACCACTGTCTAAATTCAGTAACATGTTTTTCTCCCTTTACACAGTATCTGAAAAAATGACTGTGTTTGTAATTCAGAAAGCGGATATTCATCATAGTAAACTTAAAAACTGAAATACTGATAAATAGCACAAGTAATCTAACAACTAGAAAGGAAAAAGAAGAGTTAAGACAGTTGTAGTATGTCCAAAGGACAGTTTCTGATTGTGTGCACAAATAAACTAGGTCATATAACTCACGATACCATGATGTAATCAAAACTCATCATCATACGCATGAATAAACACATGAAACAAAGAGGCAGCACTTCAATTGCATTTACCAAATTTACCTTTTGCGTTACATATTTGTTTGCAACAGTAACAGTGTATTTCTCATCAAACTGCTACAATCCCAACACCCGGATATCAAAAAAGGAAAAAGTCAACATAAATAGCAAAAAGTACAGGTAGACTTAGCTTCATTCCCTTTATCCTTACACCATTGCTACTATATAATAAAATTAATTGTCAGAGAGGAAAAAACTGTTTTCAACACATTTTACTCCTTGTCTTGCGAAGTAGTATTTCTCAAGAGTTTTAGATATCATTTATGCTAATTTTCCTTTCTTATTTTGAAGATCCTTAATTGCCGTGTTAAATTATCATAAATTCAGGACAACTCACTCTCCTAGTTCTAAGGAGTGGGAAAAAAGCAACAAAAATACTACCCCAAACTCTGAAGTTTTCCAATGAAAGTAAACGTTTATTTTCAGTTTCTTAACAAGCCCCAGATTACCTGGCATGCATCAATGCCACCATTAAGATTCCCAGCACAGAGCATGCGCGATGTAATGAGATCATCATACAGCTTGCTGCAAATGCTTTGATTAATTATTCTCACTTTAGCTTCCTGCAGTGTTCTGGCAAGATGACCTAGGAAAAAACAAATGTTGCAGAGATGACAGTAGTACAGATTTCTATAATGGATGTCACTTGCCAAATCAAAGGAGAATTGCTCCAAACTCAAACTCTATCCAAGTGATCGTTGGAGAGTAATTCTCCTCTCTTTAATTGTGGCCTGCCCTCAGCTTTTGAACACTGTCTACACAGACATTTTTAGACAAGTAGTCCACATGCACCAACAGTATTCCCTTTCCATTTCCTCAGTCTTTATTCAGAAAGCAGTAAAAAGTCATTAAATTAAAAAAAATAATACAACATACCACTGAATGTAATTTGTTTTGAATGCCATTTCAAATTGTGCCCAAAGCTTTTTGTTCTTATTTACACTATGGTTGTCTTTAAACATTGTGTATGGCCTAGCTAAGAAAATTCCTGTGTTGTTTCCCATACTTTCACTTATCCATAAGGAGCTAAGGAATGAAACTGGAAGCAAAAGGGGACTGAAACTCAAACAAGTCACAAGACATACCAGGAACTTGATTCTATACTAAAGCAATGGCATAAGGTGGTGCTGTGAACTACATATCCTCAGTCATGTTTTGGCCCAATAGTGAGCATAACCTTTTCAATCTGGATGAACAGAAGTTTGCTTACTCATTAGGCTCTTTGGGTGAGTTGGGAATGGAATAGGCAAGACAAAAATATGTTGTTTTCCACATACATTTATATTGATTTTAAATATTACCTAAATTATTTTGATAAAAGATAGTAGAAGGCAGCGTCATTAAAAAAAAACAAAAACATTTGCAACTTATTAGGCTACTAAGTGGTTATCTTAGATTTATTCGCTTATTTTCTGCATGTTAGGAAAGCCAACACTATCACAGCAGATGGCTTCTGATCAATTGTGAAGGATTTGATTTCAGCACAACAGTGGAGACTAATGCAATGCTGAGGAGCTGTCTACATTCAAGTCTCAAAGCTGGCTCCTGTGCGATAGGGCCAAAATTTTACTTGTTCTTCTGTGGCTCTAATTCTGCTTGCTTTTTTTCCTGCCTCCTCACTGCAGCACATTGCTCTGATCTGCAGTCAACACTCCTCCTGGGACAAACATGAATTTACCTTGGTTAAAGACAGACAAAACCAAAAGCCACCATATTCTTGCAGTTATTTCAGGGGCTCCATATGCTCAACCACAGCCTTAGAGACAAAGTCTTTCTCCTCTGTATTTCCAAGATCCTTTTTTCTTGACTAGAAGGTAGATTATTATCTATTCACTGGATAAATGAAACTATGAAGATGGAAATGGACTTGCTTTTTGTAAATGTAATACATTTGTTTTTCAATGACATCGTCTCTGACCCCCATACGCAGTATGTATATTGGTACTTACTGCCTAGTAGAAGTATATTCAGAATTTATAGCCTAGCTATAGGACATTTTCAAGGTTTTTTTTTTTTATAGAACTATTATGTAAACCAGAAGTATTTTCTCTTAGGACTATAAATATTTCATTGTTAATGTTTAAAGTTAAGCCAAACTTGCAAGAAGTATATCCAGGAAATGAACATACTATTTTCTTTTTTGGCTCCCCAGCCAGTTACATAGCAGACAGTTCCATAAAGAAATACTCTAGAGCTGCTTGGTAAACAAATGGGCTGTACCAGCTCGCTGAAGAATACAGGTGTCTCCAGTTCCAACAGGGCTATGTCATAATCTGAGATAGATTGGTCATACTGTGGGTGGACAATAATCCTTTTGATTGCTCTCATAACTACATGATTGCTCTTTTCATTAACAGTGCGTAAGCCCATATATGCCCTCCACCTTGATGGAGCAGAGTATCTGTAAAGAGAATGTTTTTAGAACAACCCATTGCAAAGCAATGCAGTTTCAGTTCACTCCATTTTATGAACGGTATGGTATTTGATAAGATTCATCAAAACAAAATGAATGGAGTAGAATACCCTTATGAAGATAGATGTTTTATAGTCTCTGCCTCCTAAAACAATAAGTAGTAGTTTAAATTACCATATTAAAATGAATAATGTCCTACAGCTATAAGATCAGTTCCTGGAAAAGCACATTTTTCAGCCATCTTTACAGTAAGCAAAGCACCCTGTGTATTCTGCAATACTTTCAAAGCTGACTCTTTTATTCAGGTATGATGAAAACACACTGATATATGCTATGCTGTGGTAAATCATGCAGTTTTTCTTTGTAGTGCAATTGACTGCATGGTTTTCTTTCAGTACAGAAATCAACCCCAACTGATCCACCAGAAATCTGTTGCATAAATACCCTTAGAACATATCATAGGTGAAAAAAAGAGGGGCACAGATGGACAGGTAGATCATCGGTCCTGATGCTGCCCACAGGCAATGAACAAAGCAGAATGAGACTGAGCTATTAGCAATGGGTTTCTCAGAGCTCTGTTATCAGCACATTTATACTTTGGACAACACTTGTCTCAGGTAAAAGTCAGTACTGCTATTGACATTCCTGGGCCAGGAAACAGGCCAAAGTCAGCTGTTCTGACATACACGCCTCAAAAGCACATATTCTTCTCATACTAGCAATGGTTCTTCAGGGTCTTGGTCAAAATTCTGCTAAATAACATCTGTTTTAATTATAAAACTATTTTGTGCAGATTGGATAATTATCTTGGAAGTGGCTATTTAGCCACTCATTTGATAATGGAGTAAAACTCTTAGGCCTCAGATACTAGAATTCAGGTCAAATCAAGATGCGCCAGAGCATACAGAACTAGAAAAATCCTCACACACAAACACATTTCTGTGTATGAAAAGAGAGATCATCTACTCAGTTAAGGATAACTGGGATATATATACAGCTCAGGGAAATTATCTGAGAAACCTTCTCCATGCTGAATAAAAGCTAGATTACATCTCAGACACATGCAGTGCACTGCAGTATCCATCTCTGCAGTATTTACAGCCTTTATTCAGTGTGGTCTCTTACCCTTAGGGCATTAATGCATTTTCCACAATTACATGCAACACTGTGGGCAATAGTGGGCTATTAAAATGGTTAGCATGAAGGGAATTGTTTTGCCTTGAAAGTAAAGCACAGGAATACAAAATGTTTGTCGCCAACTCAAAAACTAATATGCAGTCATATTACTGGAACTCATGTACACATTGCATCAAGAGAACCATGATGTGCTTGACAAGCAAAAACATGATCTCAGTCTTGTCTGAACATGTGCCATATGTTGCACAAGTACCAGATTGTCTTACAAAAAAGCTATAAGATCTTTACTGTAAATTATATCTAGTGTGTTGTCATGCATACAGTCTCATTCTCAGCAACTGAATACTTTCAATCACTTTCTGTTTTTCAAAATGTAACCACAGAGCTCTGGAAGTCACAAAGTGCATTACTAAACTCTCTTCCTTGTCACACACTGGAAGCATGTCTTTTCAATTTATACTAGCTAAACTAAACTCCGATGAGTTTTACACATTCCTTAAGTAATCATTTTCCTGAGAAAAAAGGGCCATTGACGCTGGGGGAAGAAAAAGAAAAGAAAGAAAAAAGGCATTTATTTTAAATCAAAAATAAAGCAGTGTGTTTTATCATGCAGGATTCACTGGAGAACAGAGGCAGAAAAATTACTTCAGATATTTGGGACTTCCAAAGCATGCATAATGCACTGAGAGTTCATGAACTTCTAATGTCACAGTTATACCTGATTCAATTTATCAAAACATGATATACCTACTACAGACGTTTGAAAGCAATATTGCAAAAATTGTCAAACTTCAAATTGCAGAACTCTATGACAGCATAATCTTTCCATACCTTATGGAATCAGAATCCAGAAAGCAATGGGCAGCAGACACAAGCCACCTCTTGGAAATAACAGATGCACCACAGACATGGCCATGTGCTCCTATTTGTAAACTTGCTTGCCAAGGCCATTTTCCAGATTGTGCATCTTCACCTCCAACAATCCTGTTTTTCTTAAACTGGCGTTTTCCACAAGCTAATAGAAATAAAAGGAAAAAGTAGTATAGGAAAACAAGGTCATTTTACTTGGTTAGGCTTAATACACAAACTAACATTTACTTACATACCACAAGGCCTTTGGGGGGGTGGAGGGAAGGGGAGTTGGGGGGAAGTATTTTCTTACGACTGGAAAAATGATACAGGTACTTGCCCATTTTCACTCAATGGGTGCGTAAGGAATAAACCACACACTGCTTATCCTCCCTTACAGATTCCCTAAAAGGTTAGTAACCCAAAAAAACATTTAAACACAATCCTAAACTGGACTGTTTTCAAAAGTTTACTGGAATAAGATCTTATTATTTCCCTACCTATATACACTGCTCCACGAGTCTTTGCATTTCATTCAGATGGAACAAGCAACAAGATTTACCAGTTTAACAACCTGGAAACATGCATTGCTTGAAAGAAATAATCACAGACAGAATAGATCAGTAAGTTTAAAATGAGAAGGTACAAAAATTTAAGATGTCCGTTTTCATGCAAAAGTTACCGGGAATTTTTTTTAAAAACTCACATCTGATGTTATCAACTTTTAATATAGTAATACTTGACAATGGCACCAATTCCTAACTCCATTTGTGATGTCTTTAACTTATTTTCAAATAACTGTTACCACACCACAGCTCATTTCATCAGATCCATCTGTGCAGTCTCTTTTCCCATCACACTCAGGATTTGGTTTCAGCAAGCATTTTCCATTAAGACATTTGTAAGTATAAGGGAAGCAACTTTTGTAGGCTAAAATGAGAGAGAAGACAGTATCACGTACTCTTCTGTCCCACAGAATCATAGAATCACAAGGTTGGAAACGTCCTATAAGATCATCTAGTCCAACCGTCTTCACACTACCACTGGTACCACAAGCTACTAAACCAGATCTTGCAGCTCCTCATCCAGATGCCTCTTGAACACTGCCAGAGATGGCGACTCCACCACCTCCCTTGGCAGGCCATTCCAGTGCCTGACCACTCTCTGAGAGAAAAAGTTCTTCCTTAAGTCTAACCTAAACCTCCTCTTGGAACAACTTGCGACCCTAGGTCCTGTTTGTTGCCTGGGAGAAGAGGCAAAACCCCTCTTCACCACAACCTCCCTTCAGGAAGTTGTAGAGTGCAATGAGGTCTCCCCTGAGCCTCCTCTTCTCCAGACTCAACAATCCCAGCTCCCTCATCCGCTCCTCATAAGACTTGTGCTCCACACCCCTCACCAGCTTCGTTGCCCTTCTCTGGACACGCTCCAGGGCCTCAAAGACATTGAGGCCCTGATATCACTGTGATTCTGTGATATCAGGGCCTCAATGTCTTTCCTGTAGCGAGGTGCCCAAAACTGAACACAATACTCGAGGTGCGGCCTCACCAGTGCTGAGTACAGGGGGATGATCACCTCCCTGCTCCTGCTGGCCACACTATTTCTAATGCAGGCCAAGATGGCACTGGCCCTTTTGGCCACCTGGGCACACTGTCAGCTCACATTCAGCCAAGCATCAACCAACACCCCCAGGTCCCTTTCCTCTTCACAGTCATCCAGCCACTCATCCCCAAGCCTGTAGCGCTGCATGGGGTTGTTGTGGCCAAAGTGCAGGACCCGGCACTTGGCCTTGGTGAACCTCATCCCATTCACCCCAGCCCAGAATCCAGCTTATCTAAGTCCCTCTGAAGGGCCTCCCTACCCTCAGGCAGATCAACACCACCTCCCAACTTGGTGTCATCTGCAAACTTACTGAGGGTACACTCAGTAAACAGGTCGCCAACTGGACTTAACTCCATTAACCACCACCCGCTGGGCATGGCCCTCTAGCCAGTTTCTTACCCAAAGGACAGTATACCTGTCCAGGCCACAGGCAGCCAGTTTCCCCAGAAGAAGCCTGTTAGAGACCATGTCAAAGGTTTTGCTGAAGTCTAGGGAAACTACATCAACAGCCTTTCCCTCATCTACCAGTCTGGTCACCCAGTCGTAGAAGGAGATGAGGTTGGTCAAGCACGACCTGCCTTTCATGAACCCGTGCTGGCTGGGCCTGATCCCCTGAACACCATGCACATGCCGCATGATCTCACCCAAGAGGATTTGCTTCATTATTTTCCCCAGTACCGAGGTCAGGCTGACAGGCCTATAATTCCCCAGATCCCCCTTACGGCCCTTCTTGAATATAGGAGTCACATCAGCAAGCCTCCAATCCTCTGGGACCTCTCCAGTTAGCCAGGAGCACTGATAAATGGCCAAGATCGGCTCGGCAATCACCTCAGCACCTGAGGGTGTAGGCCATCTGGTCCCATGGACTTGTGACAGTCGAGATGGAGGAGGAGCTCTCTCACTCTCTCCACCTTAATCGCTGGGGGTGTCTTCTGAGTAGCATCCCAGACTTCCAAATCAGGGCATAAAATGCCCAAAGGTTAACTGGTCTGGCTATTAAAGGCAGATGTAAAGAAGGTATTGAGGATCTCAGCCTTCTCCCTGTCCTCAGTGGCCACATTCCCTGCTGCATCAATTAAAGGATGAGAATTATCCTTGTTTCTTCTTTTGCCGTTGATATATTTATAAAAGGATTTTTTGTTGTCTTTTACTGCAGTAGCCAATCTGAGTTCAAGTTGGGCTTTTGCCCTCTTAACTTCTTCCCTGCATACCTTAGCTACTTCCTTGTAATCTCCCCAAGTAGCCTGTCCCTTCTTCCAGAGGGTGTAGACACACTTTTTCTCCCTGAGTCTCAACAGTAGTTCCCACCGGTCGTCTATCCCTGCAGCCTGAGATCTTTTTTCATAGTTCGTAGATTTGTCTGAGCAATTTCATCACTGCCCACCTGAACTACCAGCAATGGAAAGTAGTCAGATGACCTAACCAGCTTAGGGAGTTTCCCAGTTATGTCCCTGACACGAGCCCCAGGAAGGCAGCACACTTCCCTTTGGCCCCAGTCTGGTCTGCATATGGGGCCCTCCGTTCCTCTGAGAAAGGAGTTAAGTTCCAAGCGTTGTTCAAAGCCACACATTCCAATCTGTCTGAAGTCATAGTCTGTGCTAGTGTAAACAGTTCCCTCTGTGGAAAAGGATTAATAATCACACTAATTTAAATCTCAGCCATCCCTGAAGAAAGACACCACAGCCTTCAGCTGCACTCATTTTGATTTTAACTCTAAAGAAAGTAAACTAGGCTTCTCATATCTATTGTTTTACCTCTGCTAGAACTATTCGCATTATAAATCACACATTTACAGAGCAGATATTACTCAGAAGTCATCTTTGTTTTTAAGTTGAGCAATTTCCAATAAATTTTTTGTTAATAACTATCACAGTTTGCTATATAGAAATTCTGACCTATCCACTGCTATCATACCTGTGGCAAGGGGGGGGGTTGGAGCTTGATAATCCTTGAGGTCCCTTCCAACCCAACCCATTCTATGATTCTATGACACTATAATTATCAGTTGTTTACAGCAATCTTGAAATAGCAGTAAGGATTTTTCCAGCAAACAAGGACATTCTGCTGGCTACGTCAAGGACCTAAGATTCAAAGCAAGGCAAACGTTATAGTAGCAAAATGCAAGGAGACATTAGCAGTACCAGCAATGTCCATAATGGTGTTATAAAGACATGTATGCGGTAAAAGGACAACAGTCCTAAAACTATTATGCCTCTGTCCCTTATATTACTTGGTACTGATCATGCAGCATTTGAGGAGAATTTGCCGTTTTAACAGAAACACACAGTGAGATACAGTTAGATCTTCCAAATAAAATCACTGTTATCCTTGATTTTGCTTTATTAGTTTCTGCTCTAGACTCTCCCATAAACTAGTTACACTATGCATGTTGTTTTTTCTACTACAAAACTTGTACTTGGTGCTGAGAAAGAGTAGATAGAAATATTAAATTCAGTAAATAATTCAGAACATTTGCATTCACTTTATATGAATAGGTGATGTGAAGCAGGATGACTACCAAAACAGGTCCACATCAGAAGGGAATTGAATTTAATGTTCTTTTGCAAATTAGATTGTATTAAGCAGATTTCTCATATAACAGTACTGTCATTACTTTTAGTCATTGAGATTATAGGCCTGAGGACCTCTCAACATTCATTTTTAATGCCGGTAAATCCTTGTGGTTACGCCTTATGTTGTACTTGCACAGGAATGAGTAGGAGAAGAAAGGTTAAAATACAGCAGGTCCTTACTGGGAGACTGAGCATATTGTTTATCTTAAACAGTGACAACCAGTTGTGACAGCAGCATGAATCATTCCTGTTGCAAAACAGAGAAGGGAATACTTAGCAGCAAAGCTATGGCAGAAAAGTAGCTATAGATGCATTCATCTGTTAAGTTCAGAAAGTAGCATCTCAATTTTGTGTACTTAACTGGATTACTAATAGGCATTTGGAGATGACATTAACATTCTTCCCCCTTCACCAACCCTCTCTCTGTGGATAGGCGAATCTAAAGACTTCATGTGAACGTACACAGTATGCTTAGTCAAACAAGTTGAACTCACAAAAAAATGGTGGGAAAAAAGAACCCTCTAAGAAGCCTGTTGTTTTTTTGTGTGTGTGAGGGAGGGACATTGACTACAAAAGTACTTCTTGAAGAGGAAAAAAAACCCTTGGTTTGGATTCTTACATGTAGAAAATTCAACTGTATTTCTAATCTGCATGTCTACTGGAAGATTCACAAATTGAATGAGAAAGTTTTCCATTCAAAATTAAATTGAACGCATCTCCGCTTCTGCCTTCCACCATCTCTTGGAAAACAGCAAAAAATACATACTTACAACAGTTGTTTTCATTGCTGTCCTCCCTGCAGCTATCATCACCTTCACAGGTCTTATACTGATGCTTACATTTTCCATCACCACGGTTCAACTGCTCTGGAGTACAACCTGAAAAAGAAAAGTCTGTAAATGCTTATCCAAATATCTAATTAGTGGCCATGTGTTATCTTCATTTGCTACAGGTCAGCTTGATGTTACCTGCCATTTCTATCAGACTATCTTTTTGTTAGCTTCTAGTAAGGAAAAGATTCACTGCATTAATTAACTTATGCTCTGCCCTCTGAACCTGGGTTACCTTCTGGCTGCTTTCTCCAGTATCTCTTTGTTTCCCATCTTCTTTTACATGTATATCACACTCCATCTAAGGCCTTCCCACAGGCAGTTGTGAACACCCCTTCAAACATTTGTCTTACAACCTAGTATGATTTTTTTTCTTGTTGTTGTTTGGTATTCTTGTTTTGTTTGTTGTTAACAGATAAAGCATACACAACTGTAGAACTTTGTGATTTTCCTGTCAGATTATCAGACATTTTTCAGCAGAAAAGTGATGTAAGCAATCTGTGCATTTGATTACAGAAGTCCAGATTTTATCTTTTTTGAGTGGAAGATCATTTTCTTTATATAAGTTCTGCAGCTCATCTGTTCCTTTCATAAATCCATTACTCCTCCCATTTGGGGCACTTTTCTTATTTCACAAACATATTCTCTAGTCCATCATTTAAATCGCTAACAGAAATTATGGAATGACCAGTAACATATATTAGCAGAACAACAGTATAAATATCTTTCCATTTTGGCTGTGAGACACTGGCAATCATTTTCTGGAAACAGTTTCCTATACTTCTTTTTCTCACCTTAGTTCCCACACTTCCTGAAATGCTCACTCAATATAGCATGTACAGTTTCTCCTATATTTACATTCTCACAGTATTCAACCAAATCAAAACTAAAAACTCCATGCTTACTTTTAACCATTCTTTCAGCATTTACAAATAGTTCAGCTTGACTACCCACTGTTTTATTTTTTTTAGAAGTTTAACTTATAAAGACTGGTGTAAAATTTACATTTCTTCTGTTTTCCTACTCTTTAAAGGAAAACATTGCACAGTCTCTTCTCCAGACTTTTCAATCATCACTCATACACTTCACACGAGCTTAAAGATAATGACCTTACAATTTTTATCAGTTGATCTCTAAACTCCCTAAGATAATCTGATTACAGGTGCACACAAATAACTGCCCTACCACTATCTAATTAATCACTACCATATGAACAGCCTTTCCACTAGTCAGACAGACTACATGAAGGAATATATGCTGTATCTGTGTATCCAAACTGTCGAGGACAAACTAGAAAAATCATAGAATCATAGAGCAGGTTGGGTAGGAAGGGACCTATAGACTATCCAGTTCCACCACCCTGCCATAGGCAGGGTTACATTTCACCAGATTAGGCTGCCCAGGGCTCCATCCAACCTGGCCTTGACCCCCTCCAGGGATGGGACATCCACAGCTTCTCTAAGCAGCCTGGGCCTTGGCCTCACAACTGAAAAACTGAAAAATTTCCCCTAACATCTAATTTAAATCTCACTTTTTCTTTTCAGTTTAAAACCATTTCCCCTTGTCCTATCACTGTCTACCCATGTAAAAAGTTGGTCTCATTCCTGCTTATAAAATCCCTTTAAATATTGCAATTAGGTCATCCTGGAGCTTTTTCTTCTACAGACCGAACAAGCTCAGCTCCCTCAACCTTTCTTCATAAGCGAGGTGACTCCAAACCTCTGATCATCTTTGTGGCTCTCCTCTGGACCTGCTCCAACAGCTGTACATCTTTCTTGAGTAATATTCCAGATGGGTCTCAGAAGGGCTGAGTAGAAGGGAGCAATCCCCCCCTCCTCCTCTCTGCAGGCCACCTTTCTCTTTTGATGCAGCCCAGGATACTGATGGCATTTGGGGCTGCAAGCACATGTCATTTCTCTTCAGATCAGGTCAACTTTAGTTTTTGTTCCTCTAGCACTGGAGGTAAATTAACAGCTAAACAAGGCTAAAGGACCAAACTAATTTGTTCCACATTTATGTAGTCAGTTCCAATTTGGAGTTGTTTTCTTCTCTTTATTGCCTTGATAGGAGAAAAAGACACTACTCAGCCAGTACTAGTAGCTCAAAGCAGGGAATTCCTCTGTAAGAAAAGAATCTATCTCAGATACATAAATACTTCCAAGTCACCAATTAAAAGAACTACACTCAGTCATGCAAGCTGAGGATCTGAGGTTTCAAAGTGTGATCTTTTGAAGTCATGGAGAACTTCCACTCCCTAGAATTTCATTAGTAAAAGGAAGTTAGTCTGTTTAGAAACAAAGAGAGTATTTCTGGAAATAAGTAAAAGCTTCTAAAAGAAACATTCCTCTAATAACTCAGATATATTTGTTCAGTTAAATGCACAATAACATTTTAAATATTACTCTCAAAAATAAGCGAAAAGGCAAGTTGATTTTGTAAATACGTTGTCTGTCCAAAATGGTTTCTGTAAGCTCCTTTTAAACTGTGTATATATTCTCTTACTGTCTGTGTGACCGAAGGCTCTGTATTCAATATAAAATCCTCTATGGGTGACTAGTTCATCAGAATGGAAGTTGATAGCAACAGAATAGCCATATTCTCTGTTTCTGCCATTTTCTGAAATATCTTCACAGTATCTGGCAAGGCAAAATTGAAAGGAGTTGATTTCCAACCAAACTAAGCATTACCACCTAGCTGCTTTTCCTATTATTAAAGGGTACAAATGCCAAAAAGCTTTAAAGCAATGCAATAAAGATAAGCTATTCTTATATCCACAACTTTTCTGTGAGAGCAAGATAATCATTGTCAGAGTCTGCTTTATAAATACCAACCACTTTTCAGCATGCTTAACTTCAGATTTTCCATTTGAGTCTACAAACTCAAAAGGCTACATATCTACTAAGGAAATCATTTAACTAAAACCAACATCTTTTACCATACCAATGCAATTCTTCCAAGAGACAGATCACTCTGAATACTTCTTTTTTTTTTTCCCTGAAGAAACATTTGCATTATTTGCTGAAAACAGTTACAACCATTAAAGAGTAACTGGCATAGGAAGTGGAATTTCAAATTATACAAGCCCTACACCCATGTTGAGATCATAGCCAGGAATACTCAGATCCACTGCAGCTGCATAAAATCCTGCAGTTTTCATCATTGCTCCCAAGAGAAACAATAAAGTAAATATTTATCACTGTAGAAGTAGTTGTATGCTTAAATTAACATAATGACAAACGTTTAGTACTAGAGTAGGAGTAAGTATTATTCTGCTGAAATTCAGTGGAAACAAATCTGGTGAGACCTTTTTCCTTAGTATGATGTGTAGAACAATGAAGTGCAAAATAACATGTCAGAAAATAGTATATTGACTTACCTAACTCCATCTATTTCTAACCAGTCTTTATCACATTTACTGGACCCTGGAGACTTCTCTTGAATTTGTATTGCAAGGATTTTTAATGAGAGCTTGTAGGCAGGCGAGGGTGCCTAAAAATCAAAGAATAAAGTAAACACAAACGCAAAATTAAAAAGTCTGCTGCTGAGATAGTATGTAAATCATGCTTTAGTTATCAACGGATTGAAAATATGACTATTTTTTTTATTCACAGCAGGACCTTTGAATAAACAAAATTTTTTTACTTGAACATATACAGAAACATTTTTAGCCCCACCTTTGGCCAGAATGTGCTAGATAAGAAATGTAAGCTGTTCTGCAGCAAGCAGAAAACGCTGTATCTGATGTTCACAGTACGTTTGCACCACCACATGTTCCTAGAAGGTCAAATAAAAAATGTAGAAGGTTCTGATGCACAGCTCAAGGAAATAGTGTAATGTGTACTGTTTGAGACATGAGTTACGTGATCTTCTTTTGTCTGATATAGAAATAAAGCCAGGGACTATGAGTAGTTTGCTCCAACTCCTAGGAATTGTCACCTTGTCCACCATTTTATTTCAGTCATGTGCAAACACAATCTTTTGGAAATCCTTCTCTTCCACAGCTGGTACTTGTACATAAGAAAACATGGTGCCTGAGAAGTCAGGTGCAGTGGTCTTATTGTTTTCCCTTCATTTCACCAATATCAGAAGACATTTCTCCCAGTTTTATGTCTATATTACATAAAGCAAAGTCACCACAACTCAGAATACTTCCCAGGACTTACTCGGATGATCCAGCTGCAGTCAATGTTTGGTGGGTAATAACTTGGGTAGTAAGGGGAACTCAGACTTCCATTCCAGGAAATATAATGACCACCACACACTGGAGGAGAATTATAACAGCAGGGAAAACAGTTATCTTAGTTGGGTTAAAGTGGAGAGCCTACTTCTCCTGCTAGGATACTTCTCTATGTGCAGAGTTAGAATTATGGGTTGTGAACTGACTGAACTCAGTTTCAGCCTGGATTAACAGAGAATCACTCTTAAGCTCTCTTAGGGAAAAATAAATAAATAAATAAATATCACATTGCAGTTGAAACTAAAGATGGAATACTTCTGATGGAAGTTTGTTTGTTTTTTAATATAAAAAAGTTCTTTGACATTAAATAGAAGAAACAAACATGGACAGTAGGGAATACTCCTACTACTTATAATTTACCACTGGTCTTCCTGTGAACATTTTCAGAAGTTAGAAAGCATTCAGTCCTCTGAAATGATACCTCTGACTAATTTCATGTAAACCAAAAAGTTTGAATGTATTGGTTCTGAGGCTGAAAACATACATCGCTTTTGAACTGCATCTATGAGGTTTTAGTTTCTCTCCTAGATGCCCATCCCCTATACTTATTGCCTTTCTTTAAGTATGCAGTGAATAACAGTAATAAGCTAACACAAATTTGAAAATAGCATAATCCATGGGGTTCTGGGTGATGGAAAGTTGAACACAGGGCAGCAGCATGCCCTGGCAACTTACATCACACATTTGTTTATGTTAGTCACTTACTGATTTTAGGGATTGCTTGAAAGTGAGCTTTTAGTATATTCCTTTCTTCTCTGCGGTCCAGTGAGAAGGTAAGTAACATGACATTACTTGAAGAAGTTAAACGTATAACTGGAGGAGTCCAGGCTCCAGAGCCGCACCACCTGAAATATTAAAAAAATTGCGTAGAAAAAGCTTCCGACATTCCAGTCACCTTTTGAGTAACTGGGCAGAAATGACACCGATCCAACCAGCTGCTTCAGGAGTATTTCCCCAGCTACTATTTTTCCTTAATTGCTCCACCTCAGTGATACTACATGAGATGCTAATTTCCCTGCATCATTGCTGAGCATCTTAGACTAATCATCACAGATATTCTTGCTTAAGAGGTGCGCTGGACTTTCCAGACCTGTAGAAATATTAGAAAGGCAGAGCCAGATTAGTTATTTCAGTAACAGCTGTAGTACTAAGAAGCAATGGGTAGTGATGAAAAAGCCAGAAAGTGCTCAGCTCAGCAGTGTCGCACAGCATTTATGCAACAGGTAATGAGCCTTTTAGCATTCAATTTGATTTCACATCCCAAGAGCTTTTACAAGAGATGTAGAGCTCCATCTGTGACAGTTATTTCTTTTTACTCTTCTTTAATTTGAAATAATTATGAGTTCATTTATATCCTGAAACCTGAATACTTACTGTTCCTTGTGACATGAGTTACTAGTTAATTTAGAGATGCATTAAATATTTCATTTATTGTATTTTTAAATCTACAGTGTGTTTACTATTTCTTTTCATTATTTTACAATTCTACGTGTGTGAAAAATTTCAAGTAGAAAACTAACAGGCATAAGAAAAAAGGCACCTTTGCTACTTTGGCAATAGAAGTAATCAAGAACTGCCATTGCAGTCACAGCATTCTTTTTCTCCGCTGCTCAAATCAAATTATTTGATAGAAAGACATCAATACACTTACATATTCTTGATATTTTACTTATGACTTACTGCATCAGTGTTTTTTAAACATGTTGCATTATATACTTGTGGGTTTTGCACAAGTTGACTATCCATGCACATGGTTGACAATCCATTTCTGGATCATAATAGGCTGAGACACTACACAACAGAGAAACATTTCAGAAAATAACCCACAGTCAACAGTAGAGTGTATGCAGCCCAGCATCAGGCATGGGATTCTCCATGGTATGCTAACTATGTGCGGTGCTGTTGATTTGGAGACAATAAGAGTTTAATTAATTACAAAAGGAATTAGTCTATATAAACCTGGCCTTCTGACAGTCTACCAACAATGATGAGATCCATTGTCTTGTTGCTTAAGAACAGACAAAAGTCTGTCAAGAGAGTTGAAGAAAACTATCTCCTGATTTCAAGAAACTGAAAGCACAACTAAATAAATACATTTCAGACACTACTAACTGGATCTGTATTGCTCATCTAACGTCTACCTCTCTACCTAGTAGGTCTGTTATTTTTTGTTTGTCATTGAAACCATTCTAAAGTTTGTTAGTCTATTTTGTTCATGGTAGATAATACATCCACACATAAAACTTGACTCTGAAAGATTAGGATTAGTGTGGCTGCTGAAAATTACAGTAATGTTTGATCTCATTTATGCAAGTGGACTTCAGAGTAACTCTGGGGTTGAAACCTTCCATAGACCTAAGCCTGTTATGAACAGAGGTTTGACTGTGAATGAACTACTATAAAATAGGCATTTTCTACAATTAATACAATACTACAAAATTACAATACTCTAAAGAAAAAAAAAGTCTGTATATTCGTGTCAACAATTCTATGAACTCCCACATAGTAAGAAATGATTCATAATCTAAAATTAAACCCACTGAAATTTATAAGTGATTATAGGGTGGATAATATGAAAGACCTTTTTACCATACACCTTATAGAATATTTAAGTTGTATTTGGAATTTCTTACATTTTGGAAGCCTGATTGAGATAATTTCATACTCAGCAGTTTCAGACAGCTTCTGTACAGCTCAAGAACCTCTTTGCCCCGTACTAACATACCTTGTAATGATCTTGTTCTGCAGAGGAAGAAGGAAATCATACGCAGACAAACGGTGTGATGCACAGCTCTCTGAAGCAACAACATGCAAAGAGGTAACTACCAATCTCACCACGCAGTTAGAAGGAACTCGCAACCTCCACTGATAAAAAGACTTCTTGGGATTCATCAGAGTTAGAGTTCTGTTGTTACCTGGCTTTGCATACAGGTCAAAGGATACTGCTGTATAAAAGAATCTAGATTAGTGGCTGAAAAACTGAAGTTGAAAAACAAATAATTGGTGAAAATTTCAGAAGTGGTGGCAATAAACACCTACCTGCGTTTCTTGATTATTTTAATCTCCTTTTGACTTATTTTCACAAATCTACCCCTTCCCCTTCCAGGTTGCATCACCTCCTTCTGCTCTGGACAACAAAGCACAGAGCTTCACCATCACCACTGGCTCATTTCACACTCAACAAGCAGGAGGGGACTTGTCTGCAACAGCTACAATCTCTGCCAGAAACCTGCCTCTTCCTTTGCCATTTCTTGACCTACCTTCATGCAATGAGAACACTAAGTACAGGAAGCCAAGCTTGAGACAGACATGCTTGGTATCAAAAAACTGTGAAGAGTCAACTGAAGTTCTACTGTATTTGAATGATCACTAACTATGAATAAACTAGTGACAAGGAAAACAAAATTCTGTTTAGCTATATGCAGCAGTTTTTTTTTTTTGTTTTTTGTTTTAAGATGCCAAAGACACAGCTCAATTCAATTTAGTGCAGAGTATTCAATTTCAGCCATGCTACTCAGAACATCATAATAAAACCAGTAAGCTATTTTCAAGCCAGCGAAGATCTCTAGTTTGGTTTGATTCATAAACCCCACAAATACAAGGATAACTGAGAAATAGCCATTTTCCTATTACAGGGTTTTTGTCTGTTGTTTCCTCTTTTTTTTTTTCCCCAAAAGTAATATGAGTAATACGGGATTGAAGAATAATTACCTGATTTTAGCATCACATCGTATTCTGTAGAATCTGAAACTGAAATTTAGTAACTATCAATTACACGAACCAAAGATGAAAATCGGAGAAAGAAAAACAGACAGAATAGATATTAAATGACAGGTACATTGTTACCAAAAAGCTCCATTGTAACAAGATCAAAATCTCCTTCTCCAGAAGCACTGAATATGTGAGGTATTTGTTTACTACTCATTTCTTTTTGTTCCAATGGGATTAACTTTTTAAGAGAGCCAGTAATATCCTGTGGTGCCCAGAATGTATTCCAGTAGTAAGCTCGAAGTCCATACTCTCCTTCACTGTGTGGGAAAAAGCCCAGTGTCGTAAATACACTCTAGATAGTATTTTGAGCATGATTTCCATTGCATTTCTGGCTTGCACTAGTTTGCTAGTCCTTTGAACTGCCATGCAAAAAATTACAGCTGAACATGGTGGCAACAACTCTCTTGTTCAAGAATTGATTTATGTATACATGTCTATATAAACACACAAACACACACACACACACACGAAAAACTGAGAAAAAGCTGTTTAAACATTAACACTCAGACAAAAATCTACTCCTCAAACAAAATCCTGCAAATAATTCTATGGAAATAGATGCTTTCATATCTGCTGTATACACTATACATCTTAAAGATCGTATTCCAGTTCTAGACACATTTTCCTTGATATATTTTAACTGAGGCTTCATACCACACAACAGTATAATTTTATGCCTGTGCTTTGATACAACATTCCACACAATTGTTGATACAAGTGATATGTACAGATACACAAAGTATTTTTTCAGTGATTCAAAGAGACAGTCCATCACAATTGTCCTTTTGAAACTGCTGATGGACTGACCTTCCAGTTTTCAATAACCTGGGACAGTAACAGCCATCTGCTCAAAGAGTTTACATTTCTCGGCAGGACCTTAAATAGATGCCTTGCCCAACATTATGCTTTTAAATTTTGTTTTTGGAAGGTTAAAAAGGAGTTTCATTTGAATAGAGAAAACCAAAATAAGTTATGCATGAAAAAAAAACATGCTGGGCTATGATGCCAGCAATCAGAAGTGGATGAACAGATTACAGAGCAAAGGCACCATTAATCAGGTTTCATTTCTCTCACTAATCTGAGATCACACTATTATCTTAGTGCTTAGTTCACGTTTTTATCTTGTCTTCCATTTCCTGTTACGAAGCATATTATCCCAGTATCATAGCATATTATCCCAAAGTAACAAATGTAAAATCCGCCAAAAAGACAAGACTAACACAATTAAAGATCTCATATTTAAACCACATACTGGAAAAGTACCTACCTGAAAGCAGCCACTATGGACTTCAAATAATACTTTCCCAAGGTGGAACACTCATAGGATTCTGCGAGCTGACAAGAAAAAAAAAAATGTGAAAGTAACTCTGAAGTGTTATATCTTAGTGTCAATAACGTGTCTCATGTTGGGAAGTACTTATCCTATTTCTTTCCTTCCGAAACCCCATACACATGACAGACACTATCAAACAATTTCAACAAATGTCTCAAACAGGGATCATAAAGATGTACACATTCCCATTAAAAGTGATCACTTTTATAAGAACATTGAAAAAGCTCTTGATAATCAACCATGAAAAATAAGCTTTTACCAAATCTGCTTATATTTTGCTATAAGACTTCACATATTTTAGTTACCTAAAATTTGTGGCAATTTCTGTCATATAATCTGGATGTAAGCAAAGTGTATTGGCTATGCACTCAGAGACGCTCAATTAGCCCTTTTGGGAAATACCAGCTAACAGAGAACTGCATTGTGTTTAAAGCTTCTGACTGCAAGTAGCAAAGAAACTACAGATCTCAAAAATACAAACGCACATCAGCAGTACAAGAAAGCAAGCACTGTTTAGGGAAGAACAGCAGAACAAATCAAAATGGCATTAAATATGCCATTATGCATTAAATGTGAGCAATAATTAAAAACAAACAAAAGCAGCTCAAAGAGAAAATAGATAGCAAGGAAGAATTTTCAAATATATAAAAGCAAAACAGAAGAACAAACTCCTTCAAGAACAATAATTTGTCCATAAACAAGAAGACCTCAGAAACACTGTCTTAATGGTAAGAGAGAACGACGCAGCTGTACATCTCCACAATACATGTTTTAAACTCATTATTTTTGAAAAAGTAATTTGTGACTCAAACTGGAGTCTTCTCCTCAATCTTAATTTGATTCTGCAATAAATATTAAATTATTGCTATACCTCTGTGGGAACTTACATAATTTTGGATTGCCTCTGCTTGCAGAAGGAATTTCTGGGAGCTGGGATCATTGAAATCATTTGTGTAAGTCAGATTAGGAATTTCTACACTTCCACCAATATATATTAAAGAGAAAGCTGGAGCTGAGGAAAAAAAAAAGCATCAAAAAATCAGCACATCTAATAACATTACAGAAAAGATTCCAGAACAAGACAATTGCAGAAGTATGTATTTGTCTTTGGCATCATTAGTTCTGAAGAGAAACCTGCACACATGCATGAGTTCTGATTCCCATTGCTACACCAACAGAAAGGAGAGGACTGAGGTATAGGCTCAGATAAGCATTTCTACCAGTAATGCTTTAATTCTCAAACTTCTTTCTTTTTGCAGGGCTCTCTTAAAGAGAGATGATTGTAATGGCTATGAGTTGAGGTCTGTGAAAAGGTATACGAAAACTAGGAACGAACTCTCTTTTGAAAAAGTGACTGGAAGGCAGACTGTTAATTCATCAAGGCTATTGGGAAAGATAACAGCTAAATAATGATGGTATTCAGAAGCAAAGACAAAAATTAGGAATAAAATACATGCCTTCTTATGCAACTATCAACACTGCTGATTTTTGTGCATTTTGTTGTTTAGCAAAGACTTCAAAGAGAAATGAAATTCAATGACCGCACACACAGTAAGTGCTTAATGCAGAGCTTTTGGAATTAACCATTCACACAGTTCAAAACCACCGTCCCATCCAGCCCGTGCTGGGGAATAACACTTACAGAACGAATAGTGCAGGACTAGCACAATTACTGCAACTGATAAAGAAACTAGAGATAATATTCCTAGAAGCCATCTTCTCCAGAAATACGGTCTCATCCATTTGAAGAAACAGTACTTCTGACACAAGTCCTTTTGGTAGGATGTACAATAGTGAATATACAGATTTTCCTAAAGAAAGATAAAGGGTGGCATCAGTTTGTAAGAAAACACAAAGGGAGCCATTGTATCATTTTTCAGTATATTTGCTCTTTTAGTTTTTATCAGAGATTAATAGATTAAGACAGTGCGTTTCATATTATGTCACACACAAAACCCATGCATTTCACTTTTTCGCATTTCAAATGATAAAAGGTCAGGGTAGGGGAGAGGAAAGAATTGCTGTCACTTTAGTTAGAAGCAATTGCACATGAAGAGCAGAGATCAGTGCACACCAACAGAGGTCTGTGCGCAACAGAAGATGCCAGAGAGATTGCTTACTGTGCTCCTGCTGTAAAGCACAACTGTTGTCTCTTACCTGCCCATCATCCCGCTCAGGGTGGTATGGAGCTGGTATGCTGTACACAGAAACCCGTCTGGAGGGAAAAGCCTTTGTCATGATGCCTTGAGAAATGCTTTCTGAGAAACGTAATAACAAAAATCCTAGATGAACCTCATTCCTTAAACATAAACCACTAATAGCACACTGCTCACTGGCTCGCACACCAGGCTTCTCTCGTTTCACCTTTGCCATACTGCTGTAAGCTGGAGCCAGCTCATCTGCAATCAAAGAAGGTGGGGAGGAAAAGTTGCCATCACTGTAACTCTTTGTTTTCCTAACTGCTAGAGTAAGATGTAGATCCCATTATTTGAAAATAGAAAGGACACACAAGCAATTTACATAAGAAAAATCCCAGATCTAGAATAAATAGTGTAATTTCTAAAGAACACCTGATGGAATCCACAGAAGTATTTATAAAAGAGAGAAAACACACAATTCAAAAGATCACCTGAATTTCCCAGTTTTAAATGTGATAGACTTAAACCTATGCAGCAGAACAAACATAATTGCAAAGCAATTAACATATTTCCCATTCAGACTTAAAAATGGCATCAAGTCAACAAGCCAACAACTTCAGCACATAAAAGAAACTAACAAAGAAAATTGAGGATTCACATGGGGAAATTACGCATTACATATGATACTTTCCTGTGTATATAGCAAAGAACAAAGCAGGATAGAGGGAGCAAAATACAAACAACAACCCAGAAGAGGTCCAAGGAAACTCTACTCCAGAAAACAAAAATGAAACAACTGAAGTCAAACACAGGTCACATGGTGACTACAGAAGGGATTAGCGGGAAAGCAATCATTACAGGTCAGGAAAGCAAAATACAACTGTAGACAGACTGCTTTGTTCACATCCTCCTTTTCCTACAAGTCTACCTCCACTATGCGTACAAACTGCTTACTGACCGACATTTTGCCCTCTCCTTCAGCAAAAAGAAACCCTTAGGAAGAGCTGAGAGTAAATAAAATCTCTTTTTCATCATCTCCAAAAGTGAAATCAATATCTATTATTTTGTTTACAATACGTACATTCAGAGAACCCAAATCTGTGGTGATTCAAGACACCTCTCAGAGAGTAGAAGCATCAGTCTCACGTGGACAAGGGCAAGACCACTGCAGTAACAAACATTATCATATTTACTCATCTTGTCAAGGTAGCCTGAAGATAAAGAATTCAAATTCTCAGGTGGATGATATATGAAAAATCTTGACTAGGGGAAAAAAAAAAAAGGCAGGAAATAAAAAAAAGTTAGTAGTTTCAAAGCATGAAGACAATTAAAACAGAAGCTGGAAAAGGTATATTGTTAATGCTTTGTTCCATGCTTATCTGCAGAACTTCTGATCTCCAAAAATGAGTGCCCTGCAATTTGAGAGGATGAAACTCACTTGCTGCAATCCCTTCTCTCTCTCTCTATTGAGAGAAAGCAGGAAAACTAGGATTAGCAAACATACTAGTGGCTGCTATGTCACTCTTGATTACTGTATGCACAGCTGACAGGAAAAACGTGAGTGAGACTTAAGCTGTCACCAGATAGTCAGCAGTATCTTTAGTTTCCTGATAGATTACACATAACATGTGCCATGTAAAAAGAGCAAAAAGAACCAGGTGCTTATTCCCACCTCTCCAGTGTCCCCAGATATCTCTATAGAACAATCTCAAGATCAGCCTTTTTCTCTGATTCTCCTTTCCCAAGGTTTGAACAAAAGTTCAAAGAACAAAACAAGTAACATTGCTTGTTACTGCCATACGTGCACTCCAGAATCAAATACTGTGACATCAGAGAGACGTGCAAAGAAATTCCCACACTGAACAGTTTTTAGTCTAACATGCTTTTTAATGAAGATATCCAGCACAGGTTTTATTCCAGTAAAATAGCTTTCAAGTTATATGACTGAAGGCACGTGTCTGTAAATCCATGGGGCAAGATTTGACACTCTTGTGTAGACACCAGGAAAATTTGGTCTTCCACATCCATAACCCCAGCTAACAATTCCAGTCAAAAACCATTTTCCATCTTCATTGCTTTGACATGACAATGGTCCACCAGAATCACCCTGAAAAACATGAGTTGTATGCATTTAAAATCTGGAAAATTAAAAATGGGACAAAGTTCAGGAAAAATATCTCCCATTGAATAATTCCAACAGTGATTATATTTGCCCATCTGTATACTTCTAACTTTATAATTCTTTGCTTTGTTTTTCTCTTCTTGAAGCAGATGGGATTGCACAGTTCTACCAAAGTTTACTCTTTCACAGAGAGAGCTAGCTGGCACTCTTTAAACGTATTAGGATGCTACTTTTTATGATCTATATTTCAAATTCACAATCAACTTCCCAGTCTCAAACTTAAAGCTAAACCCCGAATCTGCTACTGAATATGTATATCCATTTTGAGGTTACACACCTCAGAGCACCAAATATCAAGCCTTTTCTTTTTTTAAATAAAACTGTGAATATTGTGTTTAATATGCAATATCACTTTTTTTCAAATTAAAAGCAAATGAAACATTTTGACTGAATATATTAATACTTACTTTTTCTTTACAAAAAAACAACAAACTTCTCCCCTCCTTTCCCCCAGCTAACTATTGTCCTATAGTAGATATAAGTGAGTAGATAATATTTAAAGGTACACAGTGCCTAAAAATATGAACAGTAGCTCAAGCAAAAGATATGCCACTGTTTCAGGATGAATGTCATGTTATGTCATGATCTTATTCATGCTCATCAAGCAGCAAATCTCTGAGAATACCCAAATTGCAGACTGGTTGATAGCTCCTTTACATAGCTGTGTTTCAGTAAAACAAGGCAACTTGCCAGTCAGTTCTTATGCCTTATCATGAGACAACGAAAGACAAAATGAACTTGAGGTGTGTTGAAGTACATACTTTGCACCCATCTCTCCTTCCAGACATTAATCCTGCACAAAACATTCTAGCTGTGATAATTCCATATGTGGAATGACACAGTGTTTGGTCAATAATTTCTACCTCTGCTTTCTGAAGAATTGCAGCACCTTCATCATCTGGAAAACAAATTGAAAGGAAGATTATTCAACAGAGCTTAACATATTACTTATCTATTGAAAGCAAAGCCAGGAAGACTTCAGAAAATACCGCACATATGTTTGAATTCCAAGCTATTCCAGATTCCAAATAGCCAACTATCAAAGTAAGGAAAGCCACTTCTAAGTATCATGCATTTATATAATGTGATCTTGGCCTTTTAACAAGGTTGACCAAAAAGCTTTTTGTAATATCTTTTGTAAAAAGCCTCAAGATTTCCAGCTTTGTTCTTTTTTTTTTTTTTTTTTTAAACTTTGGAAAGAAAATAGGACTTTCTAAAAGTATTTAGACTATAATAAGATAGATCTGCAATCAGACTTGTCACCACCATGGAGCCTAACCACCAGTACATGCAGCCAGCGTACCATCACCCCATCCTTCCCCTCAACTCTTCTCTCCGACATTGTATGGCCACAAAGAGGGACAAAAGGTACCAGCATTTGTGACAAGGAAAAGGCAGCTTGAGACAAGGTGGTGAGAGGGCCAGGCCTTCCTCTGACATAGAGCAGCTCACTGTTATGTGGGGCACACACTCTGTCAGTAGTATGACAATTTTATCACACCACATCCTGAGGATGAGCTGGTGCCTCACAGGCAGGTTGTCATTTCAGGACTGTTCAGCCTGCAGAGGCTGAAGGCAGGAGGCCTTAGTTTAATTCCCCTGCAGCAGGCAGGGAAAAGTCCATTTAGGCAGGTTAATGCACCTCCAAGAGTAACAAAGTGGAAAAATGATGCTGTATGACTCAGGAAGGAGGAAGTGCAGCTTCCTTTAAGTTTTAGCTAGCAGGAGCACTCAGGTCTTCCAGATCCACAGGAGTGGTAGCCGATTTTCCTGAGCAAATGAAGGTACGTACATACCAGAACCTACTTCCAGAGGGGAGCAAATTGAAAACATTACAATTTTGTGCATGCCTCAGAAGCAGGTGTCCTGCACGCAAACCTGCAGCTGAGGGTATTAAACTCACCCACTTCCTGCTTTTGGCCCCAGCCTGTTATCCAGCACTTGTCACCACTGCGAACTTTGTGTGAGAAAGGAGGCACGCAGATTGGCTGAATGACATGG
Source organism: Phasianus colchicus (assembly GCF_987193195.1). Classification (NCBI taxonomy): domain Eukaryota; kingdom Metazoa; phylum Chordata; class Aves; order Galliformes; family Phasianidae; genus Phasianus; species Phasianus colchicus. The sequence continues at coordinate 90,732,694 of NC_143436.1, read as the reverse complement.
CTCATTGTATCTGGCCATGGCTTGCTCAGCTGCAGCAACGCAATGTCATAGTCATAGTTCCTACTGTTGTAGTACTCGTGGACAATGATTCGTCTCACTGCAGATACAAACTTTGCACGGCCTTGTATTCGCATCCCCAAGTGAGCACGCCATGCTCTGGGGTCAGCCAGCCTGGTTGGAAACAATAACACGTGCCAAAACTTCAAAAACATGATCCAAAAATGCACCATCTACCCCAGCAGTGGGGTACATCATCCTTCAGTCCAGTTCAAACTGGAAGCTAAAGGTGTTTCAGGACACTAGCAATGTCTGGGATAGAGTTAGGAGGGAAGACTGCTTACTTGCTCCCTTGAAAGCAGTGAGCTGCAGATACAAGCCATTCTTTTGATATCACTGTTGCCCCACAGTATGCAGCTCCCACAAAATGGAGGCTGACCTGCCAGGGCCATTCACCTTCCTTAGTGTTTGTACCACCCACAATCCGAGAGATAAGATTGCTGCTCTTGCTGCTGCCACAACCTGCAAGGGGTATTTCAAGTTATTGTCTCTATCCTGTGAGAGTGCTTCCCACATAGAGTATGAAATAATCACAGAACTGCAAGGGTGGGAAAAGACATCAAGAGTTCATCAAGTCCAACACCCCTGCTGAAGCAGGTATCTACAAAACATATTAAAATATAACATTATTTGAAGTTTATTTTCTTACCCTGCTTTAACCAGAAAACTCCTATATTCAATACTCTGTTCCTGAAACAAGAGGCGGCACCACAAAAAAGGCACTGGCATGGATAAGGTAAGTTTCTTTTCTAGATTTGCTACAAAAGTTGGCTTCAGTCTTTCTTGTGTCAGAAATGTCAGGGGATCCATTGATTTAACAAGCAGCACAATTCATATGCAGCACAAACAGACAATCCTTCATCTCTTTCTCCTACTATTAGTCCTGACCTGAAAGGAGTCCTGGTGGTAAGTTCAGTAACACCTACACACTTATTTCCAGCAAAAACAGTGGGAACGGTGTTTACAGTAATAGCTACATACGTGTAGTTTGGTCATCTAATACTTCAGAAATCAAGTGGTCCAATAATTACTTCGCTCAGAGACAACAGAAGGTCTGAAAGTGTTGTATATTACTAAGTCCGAAGTGATAAACCCTCAGCACAAAAAGCTTCACATGAATTCAGAGAGCAGTAGAGAAAGACCCTACTGTAGGACCTTGTGCTTCTACACTTGTGTGCACATAAAGCCTCTGCTCAGCAGTTTTATTCCCACATTCCCACAAGCTGATACCAGCACTTCCCAGCACCCAACAACAGAATCAAAAGCAGCATTAGTGATTCCAACAACAACAACAAAAAGGAGGCACATGGTTAAGACATTATACTGCATCCAAGGCAGGCGCTGGCAGGTTTGACATACAGGTGCTGTGGCAGGAACAGCTGAAGGCCAAACAAAATACTACAGGGCATTCATTTAAAACAAGTGAATCCTATCCCATTTTTATTCCTACAGCAGTAAGAATCACCTGTCTATTTTATAGCAATATGAGCAAAAAACTTGCACAGAGATTTAGGAAGATTGTGAGACTAGAATCTAGACTGATGCTGTGAAATATTGAGGTCTTTCCCACCAAGAGACGGGGAAGTTCACTGTTTTTGTTTCTATTACACCTCCTGCAGTCTCAGTACACTTCGACTCCAACAGAAATACTTGACTCTGCTGCAGCAGTAAGAATACTGCTTACCAGCTGGCTGAGTTCATTCTGCAATTACCCTAACTTCTCTGCTGAAACTTCCAATACCCGTAAACCACACCTCCCACAGATACTGCAACCAGACCTGATGTAAACTGACAGCTGACTGCCATCCTACTATCACCAAGTAGATACAGTAAAAACCTCACTGCATGCTGCATGAGTAATACATACTCTAAAAGAGGAAGAAATAAAGGGCTTTAAAATGGAAAATGTTCGAAGTACAAAAAAGCAGGAGGGACTTACTACAACTGCTTTCATCACTTCCATCAGTACAATCCACAGTCCCATCACACTTTGCATTTTGTTTCTTAATGCATACGTTATTCTTGCACTTAAATGTGTGGTTGGTGCAAGGAATACCTGAAATAGTTGTGTGGAAAAAGAACGATGAATACTGGAATGGCTTTACATGCATACATACAGCTGCATAGACAAAATTAATGCATGTATCAGTAGATTAGAAAGAACACAGCGAAAAGCACTTTGCCTAGAATGGCTTAATCCAGTCTTTAAGTTGAAGAAATTATTCAAGTAGAGCTGCATCTAAACTAGTAACTGTACTAAGCTGGAGGTGCCTTTGTACACAGATTCCTACTCATCTGTTCCCAGAGGACTAGTGAATATAAATATACTAGCAAAAACATGCCAATGGAGTAAGCACTAGGCAAAGAAAGGAAAAATATCCAGTACTCTGGAACTTCCTCTATATCTCAGCATTGCACAGAAAACAAACAAAAAAATTGGAGTGGAAAATTGTATCCAATAATACTGCATTCCCCATCTTGGATTTTTTTTCTCCTTGCCTCGCAATAAGGAATGTCACTCCAAGGAATCTATTTTTCTTCACGATAGACAGAAATATGTTGTGACCATTTACACAGATTGTCAAAGTTAAGCAGCTCATAAATATTACATCTCTTTAAAAATGTTACTTGCAGCTCTTGCTAGTGGGGCTCCCTTTCACATGCCAGTTTGTCCATTTTGTTCTGAGAAGTTAAAGAAATGGCTGTCTCAAACCATTCATGTTTTGCCAAACACAAAACTTCCACAGCATTTTAAAAGCACTGGTCTTATAACTCTGAAAACAGTTCCAAAGAAACAATCCTTTTTCTTGATATTTTACATATGGTAAAACGAGTCCAGGAAATAATTTGCCAAAGATTTTACTTTAAGGAGATAAAGTCTGGGAATTAAATCCCTAGATCCACATCCCGCATCCACAGTAATTAATTCTCATGTCTCATTTCACTGAAACAGATGTTCATGAGTTCACAAAAACAACGCAACAATTTAGATCAATAACTACTTGTTTACAAGCATAACAGAAAACTGAACAGAATTACAAAGCCTCTGTTAGATTTGCCTCTTAACTCTTCAAATACTGCATCTAGTATTCAAATCAGGATGGAGTAAATAATAGAAGGAAAAAAAGAACCAAAAGAGAAGCCTTACTGTTGGTGCAGTTCTGCTCATCTTCTCCATTCTCACAATCGTTTACCCCATTGCAGACAAGCAAGTTATCCTGCATCGCAAAGCTGGAGTTACAGTTCCACTCAGGGACAACTTTAAAACATGAGTCAAGTCAGTTACAGAAGCATTATCACAATGCTAACACTACACCTCTGACCATGTCCAGGTATCACTGTCATAGCTTCACTGCACTCTACCAGGATGATTTTAAGTACCACATTACACATGGAGAAAATAAAGTGCAAAAGACTTCAGTAACCTATGCTAGTTCACACAGTGCCCCACGTGGAATGGCTCGTGCTCTTTCAACCATAGGCATTTATTATCACTCTCATCTACAACATAATTTGCCATGAAAATAATTACACCTGAAATAGAATGGAACTTCATGTTTATCACAGGAAGAAAACCTAAAATACAATCTCTTCCAACAATTTTTCCATATTATTTTTTTTCCTTTTGCTTTTCAATAACATACCTTCTCCATTCCTAGTTTTTTCATAAAATTCTCAAGAGACCAAATGACGGCCTGAACCTGGACACACAAAGTTGGAAACACCTTTCTTTCTCCTAAAAGAATTTTCAACTTTTTTTTTTGTTTGCCTCATAAGAACAGAGAACCAGAGAATACAGTGTGGGTTTTGTAGTCCAGATCTCTGGTAAGTGAATACAAACCACAGAAGAGTTCATCACTTTCGTCAAAACAGTGGTTTATTCCATCACAGCGCTGCATCTGCTGGATGCATAAGCCAGTAGAACACTTGAAATATCCAGGTGGACATGCTGGAGGTTAAAAAAAGCAAAAATTTCTACTTACACACCAATTAGAACAAGTGGTTGGTTATTCATCATACTGCATTCATTACCTAGCGCTCTTTGTAGTAACAGGAAGATTGCAAACAGAACTTTGGCAGTGAAAACAGGAAAAGCAGACTTCAATTGACTGATGTTCATCATCCAATAAATTAAAGTGGATGACCTCGCATTATTTCAGGTTTTATTAAATAGGAAGGAAACAACAAGCAGAGCTACTGGTGCAGGCAGAATGAAATGCAGGCTTCGGGAGCTCACCAAGCTTACTGCATATGCATGCTCTGGCCATGCAGAAAGCTTTGTGGACTGTGCAGAAGAGAACACATTCTACGTGTACAGGAAACCAGAGTATGCTGCACACGCTCACAAACCTTAGCCACATAGCCTTGACAAGCTAGAAAAGACTCTTGGTTTGCTGGCTGCTTAACTTAGTAAGATTAGCAGTGAAAAATTAATATAAACACAGTCTCCAGCATAAACATAATTAAGTCTGACCAAACATGATAAGTTTTACTTCATAGGGCTAAAAATGAGAGATAGGTTGAAAGAGATAAAAATTGATTTTACGCTGGCTGATGTTATAGCTGCCATACTCCACCAGAAGGGGCTTCTCTGACACCTTTGAACTGCACTGAAGCTCAATGTTAACAGCAGAGCTTGCAATGTGGAAGACTGTTTGGTGATCAACATAGAAACCGCAGTACCTAAAAAGGATCAATAGATTTCTATAACAATCTGCATCAAAACTGCCTTACATCCAATTTAAACATCAGCATCACTGATATTCAACAATGCATACTAGCATTCCTTAATTAAGAACCAAAATCTGGAACAGAATCCAAATTCCCTAAACACTAGCAAATGAATATACAGATGTTATAATTATGAAATAAGCAAGAGACTTTGGCTAAGGGGTTATTATACCAAAAAGAGAATAGATAGAGCACTTACCCTTGTCCTGAGCTTGCTGTAAAACTCCAGAGGAGGGATCTCCAAAAGTGATCCTTTCCCACTGGTACTCAGCTCTTAAATGAGTCTAGGAGAGGTGGAGCCAGGTTCCACCCCTTCCTGCAGCACAGGTGAATTGCCTTCACCTGTGCTCCCATGGCTGACTCATTGCTCACCTCAGGTGATTAATCAGAGGTTCAGGCCATGATTCAGCAGTTCCCATACAACTAGTGATCCTTAATTTCTCAGTATAATAACCTCTATGCATACAAGCAGAATGTTTTCCAGAAAGTCAAGAGCACTGGAAATGTAATAAAGAAATTTATTGTCAAACACGGTACTTCCATCACCACTGCTGCTAACTCTTTTAAAAAGATTTGAATTCTTGGGAAGACACAAGCAGTTTGGTGTGAAGGGAAATATCACACAGTGGAGAGCCAAGTTTAGTTGCTCTCATTTTAAGCAATGCCTCTAAAGAAGAGTGCAGAGTTTTATCAGGATAAAATTGGTCTGACAATTTTGGGGGTAAAGCAAAAAAGATGTAGAGAAATTGAAAATATTTCTACTTATCCGCTCATCTTTCATTCATCAGTAAGACTGCAGAATTTAACTTTTGAAAGTCATATCTTCAAATACTAGTCTAGATGAAAAAGTCCACTGGATACACATCAAACCTTAAGATATCATTTGGCAAATAATTTCCTTGGACTTCTTCTTAGGTACCCCTTTACTCAGAGAAACCTAAAAGCTCACAGATCCCAAGAGACATTTAATCCATTCACTGCCACTTTCATCAAAGCAGACAAAAATGTTGCAGCAGGCATTTAGATGCTACTCTAGCTGAGGAAAAAACAGTAATAATAATAATAATAATTAAAAAAAAAAAAAAACAACAACAAAATAACTGCTCTCTTAAAAGGAAGATGTTGCTAGATGAAGATTTGAAAACTGAATACAATTTTATGTGTGGTAAAACTTTGGCAATTGACTGTTTAGGCTGTACTACAAGTAGAGCTAAGCTCCTTTTCCTCTGTATGAACATCAACAAGTATCACCAAATACATCACTTAAAAGAAAACCATATGGCTTCAAGTCTCTGTCAAAAAAAGTACTTATTAGTCTAATAAGTAGATAGTTTTTCTAGATAGAAAAACAAAAGCATCCGTAACAGTTCTTAGCACATTTAGCATATACATTTGCTTGATAGCCGTGAGAAATCACATAGTATCTTTAAAGTGAACTTGAACATAAAATTAGTTATTTTATTGTTAAATAGACTGCTGCAGTCTTATCCAGAGGTAAATTTTTCTCTTGTTTATTTTTGCAATGCAAAAGGGATAGCTGAGAATGGAGGGAAACTATTGCATTTCTTCAGAGCAGCACTTCATGTCAATAAATGCAGGCAACCTGTCAGTGAGAATTTTAGCTAAAGCAGTTTATTAACTGCAAATCCTCCAACTAGGCAAAGCAACATTTTTTCTATATCCCCTGGAAGAAAGACAAGGACTGAATGTAACCATGCAATTCTTGTCTCTGGTTGCACGAAGCTCAGACTCGAGAGGTCAGAAGAAACCTCATCCGCACCGCCTTCATAACTCCAGTCTTTATGTTTATATCGATTTATGTTTTAAACTGCCATTTCAGGGAGCTGAAGAGCTGGTGTTCTGTTTTTTGTTTGCTCACAAAAAATTGGGAGCATGCGCTGTTTTGTAGTTCTTCAAAACTAACCCCTGAATACATTTCTGAGGGTCATACTGTGACATTTGATTCTGAGAAACGTTTAATGAATAGGCTTATTTAAAAGTGGGTCTTTCACAGAGAAAATTCTTGTAATATGAACTCATCATCAGATTTTGCCTTTATTTAATCCATCTCTCAGCAATCTCTAAAACTTCAATTTCTTTCACTTATGTCATAAAGACGACCAAGAGAAACCTACAAACACCCCCCATGTTGTCTGTTTTTACCAGCTTTTGCCTGTGTCATCAGGCCACCAATTCCCATTAAAATATAATGTTAGTAGCTTCAGGCAAACTGAATTGTCTCTATAGAAGTACAGCGTGGTATCAAAGAACAAGGAAATGTTTATTTCTCAACTTGTAGTTTTAGTAATGAGTTCAGAAATTCATTTTCAAGTCTGATCTTACCAGTGGTTCCATTTGAACTTTTTTTTTTTAAATTAGAATTCAACCTCCCAAATTTAGCCTTACCTCATCATTCATTGACCTAAAAGTGATTTTAAAAATTATAGAAGAAGTGGGTGGAAAATAGCAGTACTAATGTAAATAAAAAGCATTTAAAAATGGCATACCTTGGCAGCCCACCTCTGTGGTTTCTCTTTCAAAAGCCAGTGACTGGAATGAGGAAGGAGTTTATTTCCAATAAGCTCATTGTAGTACCTTTCACGGATAACTCAATTAAATTTGGTGTCATGAGCAATCATGGAGTTCAGTTACACTTAAAAGGGTTTCTACAGTCACCAAAAGACTTAAGTCAGGGTCTACTGGACTGTATCTTCAACCACATTTCTCATTTTTTTCTCTCCGATGAAAACCAGGGGCCTTTATTTTCAGCCTCCTGAAGATTTTCAGATTTTTTTTTTTTAAACACACTATTTATGAAAGTTCAGTTACATTGTCAACCATTGTGAAAAAAGAATAGTAAGAGACACAAGTGAAGTATTTCTGTCTCAGTGTAAACCCTCAAAGAGAACCATGGTAGTGATAACAAAGTTTATTTTGGTAGTGTTTGTTTAATAACGTATGCAGAAGTACTTACATGTGTTCATTAATTTTCCACCATCCTCGCTCACAGCCTTTAATATTCTTCTCACTGATGGTATAGTTATGAAACTTCAGAGCTATACCAAGGTTCTTCTGTGGAGTCTGTTGTGAAGTAAGAAGGACAGTACAAACCAGGTTCCTTTTTCTTTTGTGAACATAGCCCATCACAGCCTTTAGATTTATCTCAGCAATTACAGTGCTTGGCATTGCCAAGCTCTGGGAGTTGTGCTGACTTCCCTGACTCAACAGCCAGCACCTGAGACACCTGACAGCTATTAGCCCTCAGTCAAAGCAAAGGCTGGCAAAGGGCCACCACAGCTGCAGGCTTTCTTCCCCTCTAGCCAACAGCCCTTTCATCTTCAAAAAGCCACTGTCCATAGATAGAAAGCAGCTTTTGTGTCAAGATCAAAGCATTCAAATGCATCCAAATTTACTTGCACAGGGACAGACAGCCACAGTGTATTGTTAGCAAAGACACTGCACCTGTGCCACCTTTGAAATGCTAGGAGTTATTTCGACAATAACATGGTGGCTTTTTCTAGCAGATGTTCAGCCAAGGACTTGCTAATATTATGGAAAATATTTTAAGCCTAGCAGTATCATAAGAGCTAATTGTAACTTCCTTTATTAAAAGAAACAAAACTTTTTAGGAAACACTGCTGCCTCTTGCAAAAGCAAGGGCTGAGTCACAGCAAGAATCAAGAAATGAAGATTTTTCCTCCTTTCTTACAGAAAATATATAACGCGGAAAATTTCAACATCAAACTACAGGGAAATTAAACTGTTTTGACAAAAAAAAAACCACAGACAACTCTTAAGACTTATGTTGGCAAACTTTACTTCAGAAGTCCAGGCTGAAGTTTAGCAAAAAGGTTATCACTATAATTTTCTAGAGGAGGAAAAAGCTGCAGATCTTGGCTAGCTAGACATCATTTAAACTGGTTCAATTCAACATGGGTAACCAGTAACTAAAGTAGGAAGATGGATAAAATGTGTTTTACTCTGCCCATTACCCTGTTCTCACAGAAAAATCTTACAACCCTCACAAGTACCAGAAAATTTCCCCAAAATCTCAATCTTGCAGTTTGTTTATTTTCCTAATTTGGACAGCTGATCTTGCTACAAAAGATGATGTACTAATATATGTTATTCATAACTTTAGAAACACCACCCCTCATAAAGAAGGAGGGCAACACCTTAAATAAAGAACAAGTCATCAAAACCATCCAGAAATCCAAACAAGCAGAATATAAGTTTATGCATTTGAAGGTCAATGAAGAAGAAACATTAAAACAAACTGTGACTTTTGGAATTTGAACTACTAAAAATGACTAAAGTTTGCCATAGTCAATCACAGGATGATTGTAATACACTAACTTGACTGTGAAGGGCAAAACATAAATCAAAGATCATCTCATAGCAGAAAATTTACTATCAGATTTTCTTGGGTAACTGGAAAGACTAATGTCATCAGAAAATGTGTAATAAAATTATCTTAACCAAAATAAACTTCAAGTGATTTGTGTTCAGGAAAGTGGCTGAAAAGCTAAGTAGAAGGATTTTAAGAAAGTTTGTGGGATTGTGTTGTTTGAACAGACCATCTTAGAAGAGAACAATCCTATTTATTATGCATAATGAAAATAGACTGAAAGAAGTTATCAGAGAAGCAGCAATACTAGTGAGATTAGAGGAAAAAGGTTCCTTTTCATCCTCTTCATTTTTCCTCCAATTTGAGAAGTTTGAAAGAGGAGAAGAAATATTTAATTTCTACATTTTCTGCAGTGAAGCAATTCTGCAAGCTAAATGTCAAAATTTATTTCTTCTCAGCACTTTACATTTGTAATGAATCAGACAACTTAGGAAGAGTGTTAACTTAGGAAGAGTGTTTTCTACATTAAGAATAAATGCACTGAAAACAAAACCAAGTGAGTGCAGACAGCTATTTAGCTGTGCCATTCTAGAAACTGACACATCTATGAGGATGAAGATTACCCTCTTCTCAATTGTTTCTGCTATATTTCCAGGCATTGTGTTCTCAAAACAAGTAACAGCACTTAGAAATCTGTGTTACCTGGAAGTTCCATGCACAAAGACATTTTGGAGGGTAATAGCTTGGGTAATAAGGACTTGTGATTCTCCCTTCATAGCCAATCTTCTCTTTTGTTAATATGGCTTTTCCACACCCTATAGAGAGAAAAAAAAAAAAGAGAGACAAAAGATGGTAAAACAACTTCCAGCAAAGCATTTAGTTAGCTACGCATTCAAATCTTACCAATAATTCTCTGTAAAACTGGACAGCTTAGGAGTTATGTTTATCTGGTTTCAAGTTGTCATGAATTACCCTTCCCAGTGTTGCAAACAGATAAAGGTTTTAAACTCCAAGAATGCTTGCTGAGATTGTGCTTAATGAGAGGCACATGCAACAGAGTAAGCTCATATTGCCCACTGGATACTCTACGGCTGTCAGAAATGACTGCAAACTTAGGCTTTATCTCAGAGGTTTGGGAATGACAGTGTTTTTTCCTTCTTAAAGAGAGCCTTTTACTGGGATGTTGACTTCTGTCTTAGCTCTGTGGGACCAGGAGAAAACAGTGTGAAGCATTATCAGCCTCCAGGAAGCCAAAATGTATTTTTATAACATATCAATGCATTTAGACAGTTTAAAAGCAAACAAAACCAAACAAGTAACAACATACCCTGAACATAAAGTTACTTAAGATGCAAAATTAATCACGTGCTTTTATGATGGTATTTCAGTGTGCTTAATCACTCTCACCACTGAAAGTAAGCAGTGCCTTTTTGAGCAGCTTAATTGCAGCTTCATTTCCACTTCTGGATTGTGTTATACTTTTGTCTTTATGCTACAAGGCTGAGGTTCCTTATACTGTTTATGACTGTGACCCATTTCTTCAAGCTTAATTCAATAAAAGGCAGAAGAGTCTTAATGAACAAACATAACTGACTCCTTTGTGGTACTGAGGAAGCAGAGATCAACAATCAAATGCTACTGAAGCTTTTCTCTCTAAAAGTCATTCTCAGTGCTGAGGTCCTTCCACCTTTAACATTATCACCGAGTCCCAAATCAGGAGAAAGGCCCGAGCACTGCCACATCTGGAATAACAACTCCACCTACTGGCACACTGCAGCTCTGACTACTAAGTTCAGTCAATGCTGGTTCAGCTTTCTACATTCTGGTAGACTGCTAATCTGAACAGCTGAAATTACTCCTGAGCCACTTAGTAATGCAGAGGAGATAAAGGAGGGATAGGAATATAGGGAAATACTGAGATACATAATTGTAAGGAGTCATTTATTCATAGTAAGGAACATGATAGCCACTTAGGGCTTTTAGGTAGGAAATACAACAAATGCATTTCCACATGTAACAAACTCACTTTCTTGCGTAATGACCTCAAAATAGCCATGGAATCCCTTCTGTTCCTTTATGTGTGCTGCCTTAAATATTACCAGCATCAGATTATTCGTGGACACAAGTGACACCAAAGAATCAGCGGGTTCGCAAGCCCTAGAGGGGGGAAGAAAGGAGTAATTTGCATCAGTAACACATTGTTCCCATTTTGAATTTTTCCCTGCTACAGTGCTTGTGTACTTTAAAGCTTAGTTAAAAAGAATCCATACATTTAAACTCAGAAGTGCCTCTAATTGGACCAGTTAGAAACACCACTGATCTCTACTGACAGAAACCTAGAATGGCTTAGGCTGGAGAGGACCTGAAAACTCATTTCATTCCAAACCCTCTGCTATAAGCAGGGTTGCCAACCACTCGATCAGGCAGCCCAGGATCCCATGCAACCTGTCCTTGAATGTATTCAGGGATGAGGCACCCACAAACTCCCTAGGCAAGCTGTATGAGTGCCTTATCACCCTTAGAGTAAAAAGTTTCTTCCTAACATCTAACCTAAATATTTAGTTTAAAGTCGTCCTATCACTATCACACTGTGTAAAAACTCAGTCCTCCTTCTGCTTGTAAGCTCCCTTCAAATACTGGAATGCCCCAGTGAGGTCTCTCTGGAGCCTTCTCTTCTCCAAGCTAAACAAGCCCAACTTATGTGGAAGACAAGTTCCCTTACAGGAAGAAATTATGACACTTTCTTCCAGTTAACATCTGTTTCCCGCTGATAAAGAGAAAATTCCATCCATTAATGCATGAACTTTTCATATTTCATAACGCATGTGAAGATGCACTCTACTTGAAAAAGAAGAATCTGAAGAATATGTAAAGGTTTCTTTAACTTTTCCACTTCTTTACAGGGATTTAAAAAAAAAGTATTTCTGGTATTGTGTGCATAGAGATATTTTAAACAAAGCAAAAATAATAATAATCATACAACAAATCTTCAGAAAAGATTTTCAATGAATTCTCAGTGAGAACATATACTCACCGATACAGTATCTTATGTTTGATTGGCATCAAAGAGTCATAAATAGTTAGTGAATCAGTGATGCAGTTATCTGCTTCAATCTGAAGGGATACTACTGAAAGACGAATAAGATGACCCACTAATGCTATCAGTTTAAGATAGCAGATAGTTCCTCCAGAGGTAGCATGGATATCCAGAGGAAAATGCTCATGTAGACGATCAGCATGCAGATCATACATACAATTTGTTCCTGTGGAAACATCACATTTTCAGTGCTGGAAACCTGCTCGAAAACTCTTAAATCCTTGCAGAGTACAAAAAAAAAAAAAAGCCTAACTATAATATCCAAATAGGAAAACAAAGGAGTCTGTGTCACTCACTGTTCTTATTCTACTTAAGAGTCTGTGATAAAGGAGAAGTCTATTCATAAAGCTAAAGAGCATGGCAAAGAGTATAGTAAATAAATGGCTGTAACTATTAACTGGTACAAAAGTTCTGCATTTTGTGCAGCACATGTCCACAGTTAACAAAGATCTGTGGACCTTAAAAGGATAAATAACAAACAATTATTCCCTAGGAAATGTTCAGATTCACCTATTAAAACAGGTTGGAAGTGATTCTGTGCTATAAAAAATAGACAGTACAACCTATCCTACACAAACTGTTTTTATTAAAAAACAACTACAAAAACATATCATATATTAGAAAGAAATCACCAAAAAGTTACCCTACTTACATAAAATTTTCAAACTAAGTTGAACAAAGCATGGCTTTCAAGTCAAACATATTGAGGTCTTTGTTTCAATTAAATGTGGCAGTCCCCATTCAGCAAAATGCTTAGGGATTTTTTTGTTTGGTCATACATAGAACTCTTAACATAGCACTTTGAAAGGTGAGAAGGAGCAAACAAGCAAATTAGCAAAAATAAAACTCAGATATTTGCATGAATCTCTACCTCCTAAGGAGACAAGTGTCTGAAATAGTTACATTAGTGGAACTTCAATTAGGGCAAATTTTCACAGTGCTCTCACTCATCAACTCAGATTGAATGCTGGTGTTTTAATCGCTGGATGTTCAAGATAGGAAGAGGCAGGCCTTGCCCAACTTCCACTTTTAACTTACAATCTTGAAACTAATGCTATAAATGCTTGAGAACATTTTGTCAGAGTCACATGCCATTTGAGTTCAATTACAGTTATAACTACTTGGGGCTTTGGTTGAACTATTGTTTCTTCCTTTTTTTTTTTTTTTAAACTCTTTCCAGTAACTTTTTTTTTTTTTAACAGTACTTCTTTCTGCATATTTTCTCACCCCCTAAAGCAGCCAGTTTTAAATCAACAGAAATTCCTTAGAATTCTATTACTGTCATTATTGCTACGAAGTGAATTGCAGTCTGACTAGCTCATTGCTGGTAAAGGGCATGACACACAGAATTCAGACCTAGCCCTGGTGTTAGAAGTAATCATAGAGTCATTGAACCATAGAATGGCTTGGGTTGGAAGGGACCTTAAAGACCATTCAGTTCCACCACCCTGCCATGGGCAAGGCTTCCACACACCGGATCAGGTTGCCCAGGGCCACATCCAACCTGGCCTTGAATGCCTCCAGGGATGGGGAAGCTATAGCTTCTCTGTGCAGCCTGTGCCTCATTGCCCTCTGTATGAAGAATTTCCACTTAACATTTAAACTAAATCTCCCATTTTTAGTTTAAAAATATTTTTCCCTGTCCTACCACTATCTTTCCATGTAAAAAGTTGATATGCCTCCTAAGCTCCCTTCAAGCTCTGGAAGACCCTAGAGAAGTCTCCCCAGACATTCTCTTCTCCAGACTGAACAATCCCAGCTACTTGAACATATCTTCATAGGAAAGATTCTCTTGCTCTCTGATCATTTTTGTGGCCTCCTCTAGACCTGCTCCAACTGCTCTATGTCTTTCTTGTGCTGAGAGTCCCAGACCTGGATGCAGCATTCCAGCTAGGGCCTCACAAGCATAGGCAGAAGGGAAAAATCACCTCCCTCTCCCTGCTGGCCACCCCTCTTTTGATGCAGCCCAGGACACAGATGGCCTTTCAGGCTGCAGGCACACACTGTTGGCTTGCCTCAAGCTTCTCATCCACCAAGACCCCCAAGTCCTTCTCCACAGGGTTGCTCTCAGTGAGTTCTTCTCCCGGACAGTACACATATTGCTATTGCCTTTGCCAAAGTGCAGCACCTTGCACTTGGCCTTGTTGAACCCCATTAGGTTCACGTAAGTCCACTTCTCAAGCTTTTCAAGGTCACTCTGGGTGGTATCCCTTCCTTCTGTTTTATCAACAGCACTACTGAGCCTGATGTCATCAACAAACTTGCTGAAGATGTACTTAATCCCACTTCCATCTTTTCACCATATTCTACAGACCTAAGCAGACATAATCAAGGGAACCTAGCAAATGAAACTGCATCAATATATGATTTTCTGAACTGTCACAGCAATTCATATTGTTGTTCTCTTGCAACTTCACTGATACAAGCACTACTCATAGATAACAGTTGTCAGCTGTGACAGACAGCACTGTTAGTCTTTGAAAGATGTTTAGAACATGGCAGGCCATCCTTATCCCTTTATCTGAAAAATAATAGGTTAAATCCTAATCAATAAATAAATGAAATTTTAAGAACTATTCCTCCGCCTTGGAACACTGAACTGGAAAATGAAGTTGCAATGCAAGCGAGCAACAAATTTAATTCTGTTTCGTAATTAAAATGTCCATAAAGAGATGTGCAAAAGAAATATTACAATAAATTGTGAGCTTTGGAATTTGAACTACTAAAAAAGTATTTAAGTCAGCTGCAGGATTGTCTGTAATGCACTAATATGACTTGACTGTGAAGGGCAAAACATAAACCAAAGATCATCAGATGCTACATTTCTCATAGCAGGAAATCTACTACCAGATTTTTTTCTGGAATAACTGGAAAGATTAGTTTCATTACATCTTGTCTGATGACATTATCTTAAATGTAAACTCCCAACTATATGTGTTCAGGAAAGCATCTGGAAATATTAAGAAAAAGGATACTAAGAAAAAAATAGTCTGTGGGATTGTGTTGTTTGGACAGACCATTTTAGAAGGCAACAATACAATTTAAGTAGGTTGCTCTGAAAGTAACATTTCCTATTTATTACCCTGGAAATTACAACAGATACAAAGAGCACAATGACACTATTTGATAGAGTAAATTCTCAGCTACAAAACACTGTTTTTCAACACAGTCACTACCATTAGCTATGCATTTTTACCAACGATGAACAAGAGCCTGCATGCTGCACTTGTACGCATCTGCAGAGGTGACTCACTGTCGCCATATGTATCACCTACTGCCTCACTGTGCTCACATCTACTGTTTGGTCTCCATAAACATTCAGCTAGCATCGATGAACACCAGTGAGTGCCACTTTTTTCAAAGTGAGGAATTCAGTGACATACCTTAGTTTCATACTCACTTCCTGGTCTAGTATTAGATACAGAGGCTGGTGATCCCACTTGCAACAGGGAGGTTGGAGCTTGATGATCCTTGAGGTCCCTTCCAACCCAAGTCATTCTATTCTATGATTCACTGCCAGATTGCATTTTGTCAGACTGCCCCTCTGCTGCCATCTGTCACATGGCAACAGAATGTAAGAGAATATTGACAAGAAGGTTCAGCGTCTACTGCCATGCCACCAACATCTGCCTCTGACTTCGTGGGCCAGTATAATAAAATAGGGAGCGTCACTTTCAGAGCAGCCCTCATACAAGTTAATGTCTCAAAAATCATAGATATGGAGGGGAATAAAGACCTTAAAAATTGAAAGAGTGTGATTTGACAAGAAGAATAAGCCTGTGTCAAGGAGCAAGAGATACCAGCAAGCCCCTGTCTGACTGACAGCCACTAAATCGAAGACTTAACAGATAGCTCATCAAAGTTGGTTAGTATATTAATGCTTAGCCTAGCAGTGTTTTTTTCTAGGTATCTACTGCACGTGCTAACAAACAGAGCCGTGACTTACTTTTGAACTCCTCTTGTCTGCTTGTGAAGTCTCTGCATACCAGCAAAGATTCTCACAGGGAGGTTTAAAACACTAAATCAGACAGGAATAAGCAGTGTCTCCCATTACCCCGGCTAAATTGAACTGCTTGGACTAACTTCTGCTAGGGAATTCATTTAAAAGAAAAATGCATCATTAACCTTGGCGAAAAGGGAGTAAGTAGGATAAAGGATAGACAAAAGCTTTGTTATTTTTCAGGGTAAAAGCCAATAAACAGATTTAAATTCAGTACCACCCAGATTAGAACAAGTTTATATTCTTTTCAGCATAGAATAATTGGCAAACAACTGCTAAGCTTATTCCCCACCATGCCACTGATACTGTCAAAGTTTAACAGTCAAAATGAAGGCAGATAGTTTCTGTATTTGTCACATGCAAAACTCTTGGTCACTTTAACAGCAAGTAAGCAAGAAATGCCAGGGCTGAATTTAACCCTTTTAAATTAATACTGAGCAGTACCTTTGAGTCTTAAGACATGAATTAGAACTCATTCTCTACCTCTGCCAGGAAGCTGCCAAAATGGTGAATTACCTGTTCCTGTTGTTGACCAGTAATCTGATCGAAGACCTGCTGCACAGAAGAAAGGTCACGTGAGTCTTCCCACTTGCACAAAAAATAGAATTCAGTGTTTGATTCTATCACGCTAATCCTAGTACTAAGCACATAGAATGAAACAGCTGTCTCAATGAGGAAAACTGCTGGAGCCTATTCCATCTCTGCAAAACCTGCAAGCTGCTTTGGAAGCATCAGTCATAGCTGCAGACAAAACCTCAGGGCCTGAGGAACAAAGGGACTGCATCTCAATTAAGCAACCCAATTCAATTGAAGGCCTGAGGCATAGGTACCTAGGAAGTGATTTCCTCACCCTTGATCTCAAGTTATTTTCCAGCTTCCAGCTGGGGAGGTTTATTCACATAAAGCTTGATCTGTCCTTTGTTCACAGAGCTAAAAATCTTAACCTACATTGTAACTAATTACATTAAACAGGGTCTTGAATCCTTCCCTGCTAATTTCTTCCCTAAACAGGAATGGCATAGCGTATAGAAGTTGTTTAATGAATAGGCAGCTTTACAATATATATGTATACTGTTTATTTATTAACTCTAATAAAAGTGTGAAAAGAATCTCCTTTTCAGTGGAGTGGGTTGAAGTTTGATCTTTGCATAGAAAGAGACCCATCACTTTTTGGCACCTTCTAAGTCACAGCCTAAGTCAAATCTAAGTTGGCTGCATGGTGTCAGGCTTAGCTCCAGAATTAGAAGAGAAACAAGTACAGGAAGGATTGCTTTTGTACCTTAATTTGACTTCCAGTCTTGTCTTTTCTACACCACCAGCCCCTCTCACCCCATGAGAAGCACAGAATAGAGATGCTGGTATATTTATAGAATCTCTAACTCCAAGGGTAAAAAAAAATAAATAAAGCGTCCCTTCAAGGACAGGGACATGTACTAATACTAACCACTTAGTACAATAGAGTCCATGTCAACTGCAAGGTCCTGAAGAGTTCCCACTGAGGTCCGGTTAACGATGCTTGTCTGAATAGAATCCTTTAAAATGGCAGCCACACAGTCCTCACACAGTGCTTGGCCTTTCGCCTGCGGTACCACAAATACGATCCAGAAGTGAATAAGAAGGCCTCCATTATTGTTGTTACTGAAATAAGAAGGTCCTACAGATTACTGTCACGTTGAAAGTTTTCTGAAGACTAGACACTTAACACATGCTTCTTTTGAACAATATGGCTCATTTACAAATCGTCTTGTTGGTTTGATATAATGAATATTTTATTTTTTGAAGAAAGGAGACCCAAAACACGTCTTATGCCCAGTTGAGGATCTTGATTAGGATGATTTTCTGGCTTTTGTGGTTTGCCAAAAACGTCCTAACTACTTGAGTTAGGACTGGATTACCTCCTAAATATCGCAAGAGAAATGGTACAATTGCCATCTCCAGAAATGCAGAACTTTGCATCTCAGTGCATCTCACGCTGTACTGAGTACTGTAATGTGCAAGAACCAATTTCTACACTACTTAGGTAATGCTTTAGATGCTGAAACTGGTCACATCAATCTTTGCCCATCAGATGAGAAGAAAATTCCTTAAATCAAACATAAGCCAGAAACTCATGTTCCAAAACTGTTCTTAGTTTATGAGGATTGAGATACTTAATCCTTTCACATCAACTGCACTTTTAATACTAAAGTAAACATACTTTATCACAGCATAGAGGTTTTTCCTTTCTCCCGTACAAAGACATCAGTCAGTACAAAACAATTTAATATCAATAACACCTATAAAATACACCAAACTCTGTAATGTAAATAATATAGGGTTTTGTTGTAACAGCATGTTAGCGTGGCTAAACATCAGGGTATTGATGACTTATCAGCCAAAATATCACCATACTTCTTCAGGGATATTATTTCTGCGTAACTTAAATTAACCTTAAATTTCCATTTACCCTGCAGAAAACAAACTGTTGAAATGACTTTAGTTTGCCCTTACTTGCATGAAAGGAATTGGTGCAGGTTATACTTCTATTTTGCTATCAGTATAAGTGATTATCAGAATGATTAAATCACAGCAACCAAAAACAGGCTTCTCTTGTGGGCTCATTGTATCACATATCATCCAGCAAAAATACGAATGCATTTACCACAGTTTTACCTGACTTCTGTAACAGTGGACTGCTTATAAAATTTGGAGAAAGAGGAGGTCGTGTAAACCAAGTTCATCTGAAAGAGAAAAATATTAAGCTGAAAAACATATAGCATTTCAAAAAATCAGACATACCTAGAGACATTCTAGGCCTAGATTTTCCCAGGAATATCCTCTTTTTCACCAAGAATAAAAAATCAACACACGTCCAGACATATAGCAATAGACATGGACAGATTGGCTCTGCAATGCACTGATACTGAGTCCAGTATTAACAGGAACATCATTTCTTCTGTACAAGGCCAGCTGACGTGCACAGCAAACACTTTTCCCAAATAAAAGAGTTTTGAAAAGAGTGCACATTCTTTGCTCCAAAAATTCCAAACACAAAGTCCTTCTCTCTCCAAATGCAAAACCTTTAGTGCCAATCTTCAGGAAAATAACAGGCACTCATAACATGCACGTTACCACTAAAATGCAGTGAACAGCATACAACAGATATTATTTATTATTATTATTTATTATTATATTTATTTATTTATTTTACAGAATTACAAGAAGATTGAGGTTTGAAGTTGAGGTTGAAAGGCGCCTCTGAAAATCATCTAGTCCAACCTCCTCAAAGCAGCATCAACAACAGCTCAGCACCACAATCAGTTGGTTTTTTATCTACAAGAATGGAGACTCCACAATCTCTCTGGACAACCTGAACATCTTCACCAGAAAACAGTGTTTTTTGTTTGGTTGTTCTGTTCCTCATCCCAATATTAATGGGGAATTTTCTCTATTAGCAGCTTAGCATTAACATATTTCTTTCCAATATACTGTACAATATACATGGAGAAGGAAAAACTGCCATTTCATGCTGTGGGACTGCTATTGGGGAAAGTATGCTCCCAGTTCTACCAGTTCTTTAGCTAAGAGTGTCCTGATGCCATGTTACTTCATTCCTCTTGTTGAAGGAGGCACACTGCTAATACCACCAGGTGGCATGTACCTCAAGCTGTACAGACCCTGTCCTGCAGCTTAATCATTAACATTAATACTCAAGGGACTAAAATGGATTTTTTTTTAAGGCAAAGCCTGTGAAAGTCACATTACTGTTATCTCCTAACTTTTTGTGTTTGACACAAGAAGACCAAACAATTCTTTTAAGGGCCTAAATAAGATAGGTGGAGCTCAATCTTTCTGCAGATTAGGTAGCAAGGGATTTTATACAGTACAGTTACTATCAAAGGGGAAACGATTCTATCTTGAGAGGTTCTTCAGCTGCTGTTCTGGGAATCTCAGAGCCATGAATCATAAACAAAGGAGTTTCAGTGACAAAAAGCAAACAAACCACACAAACTCAAATCCCCTGCACCTCTACCAGCCTTTTTAGCCAATAGTCAGGGAGCAAGATGCACTGCATCAGTAGTGCAAAATTCTATAGGTGAGTTCAAGCAAAGTTTAGAGACAAGAAATAATTTCCAAGTTATGTTCAAGTAGAAGTGGTAACACTGCCAGTTCAACCTCTTATCTGTCACCTCCCCGTGCTGAAATAGCAGCAAGATAAGCCAGGACAAGAGCAAGACATAGGGCCCACAGTTGGTTGGAGCTGCTCCTTTGCGGGTGGGGAAAGGCAATACCTGTACAGCTCCCTCTCTGGCCTGAAAGCACTTCAAGAGACATTGACATACAGGATAAGAAAACAAGCTTCCTTTCAAAGTCTTTCATGACAGCTTCTAGGGGAAAAAATGTCATCCCTCTTATCAAAGATAGAACAAGAAAACATGATCATGAGTTCATATTATAAGATGGCAAAAACTTAGCAATTACTCAGAAATCTCTTGTTTTCACTGACTTTTTTGTTTACTTGTTTTAGCTTTTTTTTTTTTTTTTTTTTTTTAAAGCTAGTGCTTTAATCCTTTTGTGGACAGTGCTGCATTACTAGACTGCAGCGTTTTTTTTTCCTGCCCACACTACATGTCTTCAAAGGCAAATTTGCTTGTAATTGAGATGCACACCTCCCCTTTCCAGCTGGGAAGTAGTTCTAACTGCATACCTACAACACTGTGCTCTCCTTCTGCAGTGAATGATCAAGGCATTTGGGAAGAATAATGCTCTTTAGAATATCTGGTATCAGAAAGAAATGTAAATGGAAATGTGTTTGAGAGTTCTAATGTAATTGTAGATGCTCTAAGGCAGAAGACTGGCAGCAGATACCAATTTGAATGCAAAAGACCTCATCAATGTCTTGAAAGTGGCAATTAAGTTTTGAAGGGTTTGTGTAGAGTTCTGTTCATAGACTCAGATTTGTGGGGGACAATATGTAAATTTTTTAGTAAATGTAAATGTCAAACAGAACTCTCCAAAGTTTATTTTGACAATAACAAGCTATAAGCAGCTAGTTCCTTTCTGCCTCCAGACAGCCACCTTTGCAGTCTTTTGAGGGAGGGAAAAAAAAAAAGAAAGCAGCAGAATACCACAGCAGACTCAATGGCACCTGAAATTTGCACCTCCTGTTTACAGCTCTAGTCCCTGCTACGTGTTGCAGTCCACTCATCTTACCACACGCTGGACATTTTGTGCCACAGAGAGAAATTCTTTTGACTCCTTCTGCCTATATTCAGGTAGAAACTCTATGTTGGCAACACGGAACAACCCAACAAAGTACAGCGCATCTTTGTTTTCTGCCTGAACTGCAAGAAAGAAAGAAAACAAACTCTAGTTATTTTTTAAATAATGCATAAATTCTAAACCAAGCTCATCCATTCAGCCTTACAGTGGAGAGAACTACCAAATCAACGCTAAATTGTCATGGCCAGTTCATTTAGATGAGTACTATGATTTGCAGGTTAATTAAGAACCTTTTTTGTGCACACAGTATAAGATACAATGGTAAGAATGAACAAGCGTAATGAAGGCAGTGTCAACATCTATATCCTGGAATGTCCCTAAGGAACCTTAGGCAGTACTAGTGCCAAGGCTTTCACTGTCCATATCAAGCATGAAGGCAACACTTCACAGGAACTATCATTTCTTTTCTTGTCCTGTCTAGTGTTTTTACAAATCATGAAAAAAGTATTTGCTTTCTATATTTTCCTCCTTCTTCTTTAAACCTATCCCGCATAAGGAACAAAAGATTTACCTGGCCTCCAGCAGGCCAAGAAACACAGTGGAAGTCACAATTCATGAGGAATCAAATTATCATAACTATATGCACAATCAGCTAGCACACAAGATATGCTTTGTATAACCCTTGATAAAAGACCAAGCACAATACCTAAAACAATAGCTGTGAATTTACAAAGATAGCAGCAGGCAATCATATGAAGTTCTAACAAAGATATTCAAAATTCTTCCATGTCCCATTTAAATAAGATTCATGAGGGTTTGTTTGTTCTGTTCTTTAAGAAAGAGCCTTCAAGACAAGGGAGATTCTACAAACTGCAATTGTTATTAGCGACATTTGAAAGAGGTGTGAGCTTTCAGCAACTCACCAATGAAGAGCCACAGTAAAGTCCAGGTTACAACTCCTAAAACAAACAGAATGAGGGTAAAAAGAATTATTTGGTTTTGAAAATTCCACAGCATCTTCTCTTTCTTCTTCAGCTTGCCATGTTTTTTCCTTGCCAGAATCCTCTTTACCAACTTGTCTTCCGCAGATACCATTTGGACTGAGATGTTGGCTACCTAAAATAAGGTGAGAGACAACAAGCAAATGTAAAAGCATTTGACTGATAAAAAGCTTGAACAGAAACTCACACACAATTATCTGTTGCTGCACATACAAAACCATTATTAATGCAGCAGCAGTTTAAATTGCAGTCAGGAAGCAAGGTATTTTTTTTCCAGACAATTGCAGAGGGCATGTAAAAACACAACGGGCCCTAGGATAACAGCTTACTATGCAATAGGAATTTAGAGTTAACCATCTGAACAAACGTTTATACCTTGTGCATCTCTCATTAGCATAAATTAGCCCTCTTTTTTTCTAAAGAGGTAGGAAACTTGAATTATCTTTTACTGGTTTAAGCTACAGTGTATACACAGACAAGTACCACAGAACAGCAGCTTTCCACTGGCAACTTACTGATATAACTTAGCAAGTGGTCTCACTACCCAATCATTCACTAGGGTGATGCAGATTTGGTGCAAAATCAGGTACTTGTTTAGTCATTCTTTCCTCCCTTTGCATGAAATAGAAGTGAAGTGTTAGTAAGGTGTTCAGACAGTCTGTCCTTTTCCCAGTACTGTGCTTGTCAACTCCCTGCTAAGGAACCAGGAGACAGGTGCATGCACACTATCCTTGCTTCCTCCCAAGCCTATGGTCAAAGCATCACTGCTCTTCCGAAAATAAAGCACACTCTCTTTTCAGATCATGACTACTCCAATAGTAGTGTACTCAGCTTCCTTTCAGTATGAAAAATCACGGGTTTGGGCAGCCTCTTCCTGCATATCCAGTTCCCTATAAGAAATTCTCCTCAATGAAGAGGAGGAAACAACAGAATTCTTGTTGGGATAGAACCTAAACAAAGTTATTATCTGGATCTGCAGCCCCTTAAAAGATTATTTTCAAATACAGTCTCAGTTGTCCTAAACTATTCAGAATATCTCCTGATTGTCTTAACTCGGTTTGAAAGACTAGTATGTGACCGTATTTGCATTTACAGGAGCAGTTTCTATTCCCTACATTATTTATTCATCTTTTGTCTGTTCTTCAGATGAAAATGCCTGAGGGAGTGCCTGGTACAAATGGATTCTCCACACAAAAAATCAATGCATGTAAGCATACAAATGCTGTCTATCAGTTGGTACATGCACAGCAAGAGCTGTCAGGGAAAATCTGTGGGATTTCATAAAATTCCTGCCTGGAGAGCTCTTGTGATAGTCAAATATTTCCTAACAACATCAGGTGAAGGTTCAACTATCTTTCCATGTTGACTCATTGTCTTATCTACACAGAGATTAGTAGGCAAGTTCCTGAGCCATTTGAAGCCTTCGTAACTGAGTGCATTTGTATATGAACATAGACAGGGCCACAATACCTAGCTAAATCTAGAATTATAACTATAGAAAAACTTGCATTTGCTTCTTAGATCACAACTATAAGTTACATAATATTGCCACATAAATAGGGAAGATTCAAGAAACATCTCAAAAATATGTTGGTGCTTGTGAGAGGGAGGCACTCACGAGGATGGCTTGGAAAGCTGTGGGATCTCCTTGAGAGAGGTGTTAACAAACTTCTGTCAAAAGTCAGCAGCAAGAGCTTTTTGTGGGAAGACTTGTATGAAGTGCATAACAGATCTGGGATCAAAAGACCTGGTTCAAGATTTCATGTATACAGAGATGAACCACTGCAAATTTAAGGAAAAAGCTCATTTTTTGATTTGGTCTTTCAGAACAGCGTAATTTTCATGACCATTTCAAAGTGCATTTCCCTCACTCTTCAGCCAATTTTATGCTGTGTGTGGGCCGGGACATAGTCAGAGTTGCATTATCTCCCAACTATTTAAATCAGGAATGTCTTGACATGACCCAATGACAACCATCACATTGTTTGCTCGGGTGCAGATAGGCTACTACCTCTGCTGAGGTAGACTACTCAAGTACATAGGAGAGCTCACAGCCATACCAGAACAGATACATATACATCAGTACAGGCCTTGTCTTGTGCAAATCAAGCTGTTCCCAGTGCTGAATAGGTCTCCATAGCCTCTACAGGGCTATAAGGAATAGGCAGTGAGGAGACAGACTGCAACAAGCTTCTAGGCCACTTGCCATCATTTAATTCTTAGAGGCCTCTCAAAAGATGCAGTACAAGAATACGTGACCTATAGTAGAATAAAAGACATAGGCACAAGCCTCATTCTTCAACGCTACCAATTGTATTTCACTGGAGGAGGCACCTATCCAAGAACTGCACTCCCAATTATCAACACAGGTTGCTACATGAATTCAGAGATTACAAAAACTGTATGCCTTTGGAGCTTGACATCCAGGAAGCGCTAGGCATAAATACTAGCCATTTGCAAAAGCCA
Source organism: Phasianus colchicus (assembly GCF_987193195.1). Taxonomy (NCBI): domain Eukaryota; kingdom Metazoa; phylum Chordata; class Aves; order Galliformes; family Phasianidae; genus Phasianus; species Phasianus colchicus. The sequence goes on along the minus strand of NC_143436.1, from coordinate 90,707,792 downwards.
TTTGTGATATAATCTGAAATAAGTCTTTGTTTTCTTCTGCCTAATGCTATCAGAGCCACATCTGAAGTACTGCTCCCATCAGTACAATAGAGATATGTCCATAAACTAGAACAGCTCCAGAGAATGGCCACTAATAGGTGAGGGTCTAGGGCTTGTATTGTATTGTGAAAATCAGAGAGCTGTAAGTAAAATCAGTTTGAGTAATGCTAGTCATATATTTCCCTGTCTAAAGTGTCTTACAGAGAACACACAGCCACACTTCTTTCTGTGATGCATGATGAAGAGACAGCTGCAACAATCACCTGTGGAAGCAGGGGAAATTCCATCTGAATACATCAAAAATAAAGTATTTCACCCTAAAGGCTGCACTTCCTTAGAGTTGGTCAAAACTCAGTGAGACTAGGCTCCGGGAAACCTGTTCTGCTTTGTTCTGTTTGAAAATAGCACTTGGTAGGTCACCTTCAGAAGTTCTCACCATCCTACACTTGTCTGATTCTCTGATATTATGCCCTAGCAATGCTTTAGACGAGAGAACTCTGTATATCCAAACAGACAGAAGCAAAGACTCATCATGACAAGAGTTCTGCCAGGCCCACAATCGAACACAACAGCTAGCCACCTTTGATTGCAGAGTTGAGAATGTACAGAAGTGAGTTAAAGAAATGAGTAAGTTTAATACTAGAATAATTATAATAACCCAGTTGTATACTTTACAATTTCCTCAAACAAAATGTGAAAAAACTTAACTGAAAGAGTCCTGGCCTATATCTTCTATTTAGTATAATACCAGTACTTATTTTCCATGTTCTCAAAAAGTACAAAATTTGCCTATTGTATTTGTAAGGCCTTACTGAGTACAATTTAATGTAAGGATAAACACAATTTGCCTGTTTTTTGTTTTAAGCTTTGTTCTGTCCTGTAAAGTTCAGTTATATTCTCAGATGTTCACTAGGACAACTTAACACAGCTCAACAATACTTAAGATCTGAAATATGAGTCATTTTATAGAGTCATTTGCTGCTTTTACCATGTTTTCCCCAAGAAAAATCTATACTCAAATCTTGACATTTCATTCTTGTTCATATCTGTACACCTAACCAGGTAGATTTGTTTTTAAAAAACAGAAACAGAGATCCCCATCAGGATCAATAGAAGTTACAAGGAGTTGATGTCACTGGAATATGAGTGTACACTGGGAACAGTTTATATCTTCACTTCATCTACTGTAATGGTAATCTTATCTTTAGAAAGATGCACTTCATGTATCAAGGCTTGTACAGCAGAGTTTTCTGTTTCAGAATTCAGAGCAGTATTGAATGCTGTTCTCCACATTTTAAATATTTCCCTAAGTTAAATTAGTTTATCATAGACAGTTTGTAGGAAGGAAGATAACAAAGTTAAACTGTTACCTTCTCTGAACAGGGATCACAATTATTAATTCATCTCTCTGCTGCTGCAGCTTACTTTCCGTATTCTAGAAGTGTTTCCCAGCTAAAATTGCAATTTGACTATCACTAAATTATTTATTCACTTCTTTGTCATGAGTAATCCTCTTCTGTATCACCTCAGGGGGAAAAAAAACCCAAAAAACAAAACACTTCACTTACTCTAATGTTTACTTCCTTGTCTAGAAATAGATTTGTTTTTGGAAAAAGCATGCTGCCATGTAACTATTGTAAGCTTTTCACATTGTTACTTTAACAATCCCATTATTTCAGCTGTCAGAAAATATATGTTATTTACAATTGGAAGAAATACAAACATACATGGACTTTTACAGATTAAGCTATAAAATGTAGAGGTGTAAGAAATCTTGAAATGTCAAGGTTAGTACTTGAGAATTAGATCATAACAGATCTAATAGTGCCAAGAAGTATATGAAATAAAGAATGCTTAAGGTAACCTACTTACACTTAGGTCATCTTCAGGCTTAGCTGCTGGGTGATCAATTCTTTCATCCATTCCAGCAAAATTAGTTTTATTGCTTGTCTCAGCTAAGAAAGCCTTTTCCCCAGGCGCTGCTTCTCCTTCTGAGGCTGAAGACAGCTAACAGCAATGACCAGGACCAAAAGAGGCATCAATTTACTTTGATGAGTTTCCAGTTGTAATCTCATCTGCCCTGTTGCTCATTTGTGAATATTAGAAGGATGCTATCAAGTTACTTTAGACATCAAAGTCAGTCTGAATATAACAGGCTTTTCATAGTCTTTTTTTTTTTTTTAAGCTGAAATAGACTCCAGCTTGTTAACACATCAAATCAGAGTGCTGAAATCTATGCATCATTAAAATCTAACAAAATCAGTTGCCATGAACAATAAAAACAATACCAAATAAAATGCAAAGGAAAGAAAAATTACGCAAGCACAAAGAAGGGGAAAAAAAAAAAAGCAAGCACTTTGAGTAAAGAGTGCTTCAAGTAGCAAATGACCATTACAAACAAAAATAGCATTCTGAATCAGAATTTCATAAGGTACCTTTTGAAGACTCAAAATTAGTTACTTTACTGTAACCTAGAAATAAGCATATTTTATATTGTTAAAATAGATAAAGTTTCAAACTGAGACTCCTTTTTTGTAATGAGAGGCATGAAGTCACTTGTACCATAATAGTAGCATCCTATTTTCTTTGGTAATTAAATATTTATAGGGGATGTAAAACAGTACTTTTTCAATGAATACTAACTATAGAGCTATCTGCGCTTTTAAGTGATTAACAGTTTTAATGCCTTCGTTGGGTCAAGTTCGGAAATGGCACTGGAGAAAGGGCAACTTTATTATTTTTAAAAAGTACACATTTTCTGAATTTATCACTGAATACATAAAGCCTACACTAAAAATCATAAAAACATTAGCAACATAATAACGGAGAGATATAGGATAGATAGAAAAGATGCAGTCAGACCTCATAACCAATCTCCAAGGAAAATCTACGCTCCATAGCTGTAACTAGCAATAGAATTCTTCAAATATCAGTCTATGGATCAAGAAATCCTACAGTTACAGAAGTGTTTGTAAATTATTTTGTCTATAGGTTAGTCTTGGCTTATGCCTTGAAGCACAATGTCAGTGTCTTCAATATCTACTTTTTGTTGTTGCTGCTAGACCTGCAGTGTATCTTATCCATATAATTTCACACCACAAGCTCCAGGCCTTATTAACACTTTAGTAATATATATATATATATATATATATATATATATATGCACATACACAGGTACACATTACTATGTATAATTGCTTGCTCCCATCTCCCACTTATTTATTATTTAAATTACACTTAATTTTGCCAGAACTAGAGTAGAACATGTAGATACTTCAGATCAAAAGGACGTTCAGAGATCACTGAGTCCAACTTCCTGACCACATCAAAACTAACCAAAACTTAAAACACCTTAATGAGTGCATTGTCCAAATGTCTCTTGAGCGCTGGCAGGCATGAGGCACTAGGCATTTTAAGAAGCCTGTTCCAATGTTTGCCAACCTTCAAGGTAAAGAGATGTTTCCTAACTGACCCTACCCTGGCTCAGCTCTGTGCCATTTCCACCCTGCCATCAGTTCCCAGGAGCAGAGCTTGGAACCTCCCTCTGTGTCCCTCCTCAGGGCATTGCAGTGAGCAGTGAGGTTGTCTCTCAGCCTTCTCTTCTCCAGATGGAGCAGATTGAGTGCCGTCAGCCTCTCCTCATAGAGCTTGCCTTCCAGTCAGTCCTGTTACCAGTTTGGTTGCCCTTATCTGGATTTTTTCAAAGACCTTAGCATCCTTTTTAAATTAGGAAAACCAGAAAAGCATACAGCATTCAAGGTGAGGCTGCACCAACACTAAACATAACGGGAGAATCACCTCTCATCTGCTGGCTATTCTGTGTTTAATGCATACTAAAATGCTGTTTATCCTTCTGGCTACCAGGGCACACTGCTGGCTCACGTTGAGTCTGCTGTCCACAGCACCCTCAGACTCCTTTCTGCTTAGTCGCTCTCCCACCACTCCCATGTGCCTGCATCCAGCATTGCTCTGTTCCAGGTGCAGTACCTGGCATTTACCCTTGATGAACTTCATGCTGTTGCTAACTACCCAGTGCTCTAATTTGTCAGGATCCCTTTGCAAAGCCTCTTGTCCTTCCAAGGAGTTAACAGCACCTCTTAGATTATTATCATTAGCCAGTATTCTGAGGACGCACTCCAATCCTGCACTCAGATCACTGATGAAGGCATTGAACAGAACAGGCCCTAGAGTTCAAGTCTGGGGAACACTGCTAGTGAGTGGCCACCAGCCAGAGATTTTACTACATTTACTACAACCCTTTGAGTTCTACCATCTACTCAGTTCATCACACTGCCTAAAGTGAACCTTTTGATCTCACATTGGACAGTTTGTCCATGAAAGATATCACAAAGGGCTGTATCAAAGACCTTGGTGATATCCAGCAAGACTTTAACAGCTGCCTTCTCTTCTTTTATCACAAGGTCACTCATTTCTTGGTTGGAGATCAAGTTACTAAAGCAAGACTTTCCATTCATGAACTCACGTCTACTATGCCTATTATGTGTATATTATGTGTATAATCAATGAAAGTTATATAAAGGAATATTATATAATCAAATAATATTAAGATGTTATAATAATGAAATAAGCAAGAGAGTTAGGCACAGCGAGACAAAGAGAATAAATAGGATGCTTACCCATGCCGTGGGCTCACTCAGGAAACTCCAGTGGAGTAGATCTTCTGAAGAAAGAGAGATCCTTCCCCACTGGTAGTCAGCTCTTAAATGGGTGCAGGAGAGCTGGAGCCAAGCTCCACCCCTTCCTGCAGCACAGGTGAATTGCTTTCACCTGTGCTCCCAGGGCTGACTCATTGCTCACCTCAGGTGACTAATCAGAGGTTCAGGCCATGACTCAGCAGTTCCCATACAGCCTGATAACAGCTTCGTTCTTTAAATATCCTTTCAAGCATCCCCCAGGACAATCTTTTCCATAACTTTTCCAGGGAGACTGATGTTAAATTAGTAAGTCTGTAGTTCCCGAGGTCTTCTCTCATGCTCTTTTTTGTAGATTGATATAACATTGGTTAGATTCCAGTTAGCAGGAATCTCCTGAGATCCCTATGAACTTACTTAAATCATTGACAGGAATCCAGCTATAACATCTGCTAACTCTTTCAGTTCCCTAGGATGAATCATCTCTGGTCCTGTGGTCTTACAAATGTTGAGTTGATATAACTGGTCCCTCACAATTTCAGTGATCATAGGTGGGAAGTCTGTGTTCCCCCAGTTGCAGTCTTCCAACTCTGAGATCAGGGTAGCCCAATACCTGTCACTATTGTTAAATACTGAGGCAAAAAGGCATGAAGTGCCTATGCCTTTTTCTCCTCTGTACTTATTAAGTGGCCATCTACTCCAAATATCAGTCTAATGCTTTCCTTTGATCTTTTCTTGCTGCTGATATTATTTGAAAAAGCCATTTTTGTTGTCTGACACCACAGTGGTCCTTGTCAACGCAAGTTGGACTTTGGCTTTTCCCATTTTCTCCCTGCAGATGCAAACTGCAGCTCTCTATTGTCCCTGTTAAGCAACGTCCTGTGAACATTGCTCACAGAGGTCACATATTTTCTTTTTCTGCCCTTGTTCCAGGCAGAGTTTCCTACTGAACCAAAACAGTCTCCTGCCCTGTCTGCTTGACTTGAGGAATCATTGCACAGTATGCAGCTCCCTGCGTTTTGAACTGGCTGTGTGGTTGGCCAGCTCTGTCCAACGTTTGCCAGTCCCACTCGTGACACCAGTCACCACGCATGCAGTGCAAGAGTGCCAGGGCTCTGAAAACTCCTCAGACACTCCAGTCACCTCCCCAGCTTCTCACCTGTCTGAGCACATGGCTGTAGTGCTTAAAATTGTTTGTGTAATTCAGAAAAGTCTTTCACCAAACTGATCACAGCACAGATTAGAGTACATAGAAATCTGTTACCTTTGTCAGTATTAAAATATATTGCACTCCTGTTCAATAAGTTCTTCTTACTCTAGAGAAGCACAAATTTCACCTCCAGACTTCACTTTTCCCTCAGCGGTTTAACTTCAAATATTTTTCCTTGAGAAGACAAAAATAACCATGGTTTGTTATTAAGACAGTAATAAAAGTCAATCAGAGGCTGTAGTGCTAGACGTATGCTCTAAACTTGAGAAGAAAATTGTATGCCATTTCCTTCAGGTTACAAAGGCAAGCTGAGACAGAAGTTATTTCCATTCCTGTCAGTGAGGTAAATAACATCATAATGCACCTTTCTCATACCTAGGCCATATCTGAGCCATTTGCATGAAATAAATGAAGCAGAAAATAGAATTTATCCAAACAGCACCTAACTGAGTGTTTGTATTGGTTGTCGGAGGCAAAGAATTGGCAGCAGGGAGATGCAGCTGTGTGAAAAGAGACTGAGGGTTCGCCCTGTGCTGAATATAGCCAGTGCCAGTCATCTCCAGTTTGCCCACATCAGGGCACAGCTGAGCACATCAACCAGCCTGGTGGCACTGCTGGAAAAATGTATTTCAGGAAGAGAAAAAATGCCTGATGGAGAGAAGATCAGGAAATAAAATGAACAAGAAGCAGATGAAAAACCAAGGCTAGAGGAGGAGAAAAGGGAGCTCCTACTGTAGGAGCAGATACCCATGCCAAAGCCCATAGAGGAGACCATGCCAGAGCAGATGGGTTTTCCTAAAGAACTGCATCCCATGGAGAAGACAGGAGTGGCAGAGAGAAGCCACTGTATGCTGACTGTAACTCCCACAATACTGCTTGGTTATTTCCCCTCAAGTAACCAAGCAGACGAGACAGGAGCGAAGATGAACTTGGGAAAGCAGGGGAGGAAAGGTGTTATTTCAGTGTTTGTCTTTTTTGTTTCCCACTACCCAAATTAGCAGTTGCATTTTTATTTTAGTTGGCAAAAATTAAGTCAGTTTTCCTCAGTTAGAATCAGCTTACCAATTACTGTTGCAGGCAAAACAACCTCCCTGCCTTTATCTCAGCCTACAAGCTTTTTCCTCTTTCCTGTTCTTCCTGTTCTCTCCACACATCCAGCTTTGGAGACGTGTGAGCTAGTAGGAATCTGATGGCTAGCCAAGACCCAAACACTGGTATGGTACCTGTTATTTCCTTCACTCATCTTTACTTCTAAATAGCGAAATTATAGTTTGGTGTATTTTCCCCTGCTTAAAATAACACAGGTTAGCAAACTGAAAAAAGACAGAAAACACATAGGAAATAAAATCACATTATTAAACTGAATATTGCTGTTTCCTTCCATTTCTTTAGCCATTAATTACATGTTTCCTATATAAGAAAGTCTGGAGGTTAAAAAAACCTGCCATCTCCACACAATGATAGGCTTACTTTTGGGTTCCCCGATGGACACTGCTGATTGCAGGCCAGCTTGAAAGGTTAATACGAGTATTTCTGAGAAATGTGCTTTCACATGCATCCACCAGAAATGGCCATTGGTTTTGAGCCATTACTTTGCATGCATGAACTGGTAATTAAGCAGTTTCATTTCAGCTTCTGTAATTAATGCATATCAAAATATGCCTGTTACCCCTTTCTGACCTGAGTCAACATGATACTCATGTCAATTAGTTTTAGAAGCCTCCTGTTTTCTTGCTTTTACCATGGCTTCCAGACCAGTTCCACCTCCTTATTCTTCCCCACTACTACAGAATCCACTGTTACAAATCATAGACTTCTCTGTTTATTCATGCACCAACCATGACACGTGGTTTTACACACATCATTCTCTCTTAGGGTTGTGACTTCCTGTTTCACATTTTTTTGACAACCTAACTTGGATTCCCCTCTCTCCAAGACTCTGACATAACCAGGGGCAGCTTGGTATAATCTGTGACATCCCTTCCTACCCCTCCATCTCAGCCCACTGAGTCCTTAATTAAGGGAAAGGCTGCAGAGAGTCTATGCAGCAGCCTCAAGCCACAGCTGAGATGCCTGACTCTATTGCACAGATTTCACAGAGGAAGCTGGTATACCAGTGATTGAAGTCTCTAGGACAAAGATCTCATCTTGCACTACACAACCTACTGCTAAGAGAGGAGAGAGATAGGAATCAGCTTACCTACTACAGTCTGCCTGGAAATTATGTGTATAAATCTAATTTTGTTTTCTAGACAGACTGCAGTCAGTTGTGAAAGAGACACATTCAAGACAGAAGATGAATCACACTTTAGCCATTGAATACAAATAGCAAAGACGCAATTATCTCAGACTAGAACAATCTTATCATCTACAAAATCCTCTCTTTATATAGAAATTGTCCCTTTCTGACCAAAGTTGCCACAATCAGTTCAGAAGCAGTCTTTCTCCCTTCTTCATTGCTAAGTAGCAATGACTTGCAAACTGCAGAAAAACAAGGAAAGAAAAAGAGTCCACGAAAAAAGCAGTTAGTTCAACTAAAACCTGGTTTTGGTACCTACAAGAATTCTCTTGCATATTGCTTGTAACTATTTTTATTTAATCAATACAGAGGTCTTAATATGCCTGTAAGACTAAGCAAGGGTTTAAATGATGATTTCTGATAACACTTGAGAAGGCATTCATAAAGCTTCTTGGGTCCAATATTGCATGACACAATCTAATACTGTACGACTGCACATTCTGCCCTTTGCATAATTTCTTCAAATTACAGCCGACATTACCTCCAGAGGAAGAAAACATTTTGGCTGTCCTTTTCAATTCATGAAGATGAATTACATATTCAGCTAGGTTTGAACCTGGAAAGGTCAAATACCTATACTTTCAAAAAAACTTGTACAGATAATAACCAGTCTATCTGCATGCATACATTTATATTTTGAATACATCTCTTCCCTCACAGGAGAGTGAGCACGCACAGAATTGATGTTTCTTTAACTCGTTTTTGGAAGTTTATACTGTGATCAAGTTGAAATGAGACTTTACCAAAGTGTGGAAGTGAGTGGCAATTGATTACTGAACATTAAGCGATTAATAGTTGATTTCTTACATATGTTTCAGTATCAATTTTAACCTCTTCCATTAAATGAATACCATGCTGCTTACTTGTTAGATCTTTGACATCTAGAAGAGAAGCTTGAAATCATAGCGTTCATACATGCTTTTCTCCTCCTTAAACTCTTCCTTAATTTCCCATTCTTGACAGTGTTTATGTATGCATACTAGAGGCCTCTGATGCAACAAATACTTTCCAACAAAGTCATTTTGGAAGTCACAGGTGACGGATCTCTTTTCAGAGCTTCAGACACAGACTATAACTGCACTGACAGAGCATATCATCTGAAGGGAAGCAGCCAACTGCCTAGCACAGCAAGCTTCCCTAAGCATTAATATAACTATTTTGCTCTGTCTATGCAGACTGTGTACACCTTAATTATTTGTGTCTTCATCAATTTTAATTAAAGCAAAAAAAGGCTATTTGAGCACGTCTTTTGGCCACAGCTTGCATTTATCAGCCTGTGGCATTTTAAGGATAGACAAGCCCTAGCTATTCAATCAGTTAATGGCCAAGCACCACTCGCCTCTTACTGGAGCCACGAGCTAATTTTACTCTCAATTTCTCTCTTTTTACTAGACAGCTATGTATGGCAGTGAGAAAGACAAGGATTGTTAAAAAACAGAAAACAAAGATTATTCTACTCGATTAAATATGGCTTGTTAGGAGAATAACAGTGTTAGGATATCTGCCGTACTTCTAAAAAATAAAGGTTTTCTACAATATTGAGGTTGACCTGTTTCACTTGGTGCTGAAGCCAACGATATCACCCTTTACAGAAGTCAAGTTGCAGCAGTACTGCAGCCAAGTGAAAGCTGTGTTTGTTGCTTTCCAGGTGATGGAAAATCCTGATGTTCAATCTCTCATCCATCAGAGTGCTCAGTCACCTGTTCTTGAGATAGGCCAGGCATGAATAGAATTTACCATGCAAAGACAAAGCACTTGCTCACCAGTGAATGTATCTGTGCTCTCCCTCACAAACCACACTTTAGTTTATGCCCTACTGAAAGAGAACAAAAAAAGAATATTTCTAAGTTCCTTACAGCTTCAGTTCCTAAGCAGAGCTTTCCAAAAGCATCTGTTCTTGAGAATAAGATCTCTAGAAGGAGTTATGATTTGCAGGTACCTTATTCTCCATCATCAAACCCAAAGTGTCACATGGAAGGCAAGTATCACTCTTCCCACACTTCCATAGCAGTCAGTTGCTGTAATGCATGCCCAACTGACAAGAGAACAGTGTCTAATGTTAGTGAACCAAAGATGCAGCCCTTGTGTAGGAGTGCAGCCTCTCTCCCAGTGAGCACTATATCCAGCACGCCCACAATCCTCCTGCCAGCCTATCTCTCCATGAGCCACAAATAAATTTCCCTATAAAACAGTAACATAACACATTGTCATGCCTTTCCGTGATTGTGCTTTCCTTGCAGTCACAACCTTAAGCTGTAGGAGCAAAAGGAGCAGAACAAAATTATTATTGTTTCCTTCATTTGGTTTTAAAGCAGTGATGGGAATTAACATACTATTAAACAGATTATTTCACTTCAAATTTCAAATAAGATGTTTCACTCAGTCTGGTGAATATGGAGTTTCAATTCCTTCTTTCATGGATTATGGGGCTGCTCAACATACCACCCCCAAGAAGTGACATAGGACCATTGATACTGCTGTTGTCCTCAGTCGTTCACCAGAGGTTAGTAACAGAGCTCTCAAAAGGCCAGCAGAGGCTATGTATGTTCTTCAGTCCTCTAACTAACAGGAAGGGACAGCAAGGAGTACGCATCACTAATTTGACTAGGAAAGTTTAAACAGAAGTAGTTTTATTGTTTGAATTACACCTGGCCAAGAACTGTACTGACTTGTTCACCAAATCCCACAGTTGCCAGTTCATACTATTTTTCCCCAAAGATGCACCTGTTGCTCTACCTAGATGAGCGCAATCCCCTTTGACACTGACATCTTAGAGTATTTGCAAGCAGCTGCTCTGCCTGACCAGCTTGAACGTCTGCTCATACCATTGGGCTCAGTGCTGTGTGAAGACAGGCAGAAGAAGGTCTGGACTGTTGGAAACAAAAAATAAACAAGTTTATATATGAATCATAGTTAATGAATTTGATATAAGCCATATTTTTTTCTCCTTTCTCCTTCTAGGTTCTGTGTTACAGAGATTGCTGTTTGTGTGTTGCTTACAGCGGCAAGGCTTCAAAAGACCAGAACTGTTCATGATCTACACACACACTGTATTTACACACTCACCAGTGCATAACAAATTTGCAAGAACTAAAGAACTGTTAGATGGAGAGAGCTAGAACCCTACTGGCTGTATATGACTTGACTCACATGTTCCTGACTAATAATTGTTACCATAGCTTACCTACAGCCCTGGGCTTTTTTGTTTTGTTCTTGCTTCTTGTGCCTGCTGTGTGGAACTTCAGAAGATGGAAGCATCCTTCCAGCCCTCAGGTCTCCATACAGCTTAAACTCAGGTAGCGGTGGGCCTGCCTCCTGTACTGCTGTGTTATACATCTCTGTCAATCAACATCTCTTTGCAACACCGCTTGAGCCAGCTCTGTGGACAAAATGCCTACCTGAAACTTAAACACTTTATTTTTCATTTTCAGAAGCAGCCCTTCTCCATCTTCTTTCAGATAAACAGTCCGCTCATATGAGTTTCAACCCAATCAGTGTTAGAGCTGATGCATCATGAAACGTAAAATGAAGCTACTCAAGACCATTCAGGAAATCAATCTGATCGGCAGCTTGCCAAAATCAGGAAGTCGCCGGAGATTTGTTTAAGGATCAGCACATGAGGATCAAAAGGTGGTCACAGGAAAGAAAAGCTAATCAATATGTCAGTATGGTGTCTAGTAAAGATAGCTACACTTACCTTCAGTATCTTGTTATCTGGAAAGCACAGGCTAAGATCCCCCATGCTGTATCCTTTGTGTACAATAATGCCAGAACCCACCAAGACTCTGATCTTCTTGCCTTGCTATAAAACAGAGCTGAACTTCCATGCCTTGACTTCCAGATGTGCGGAGCTCCCTATCTCCAATTCCACATTGACAGGTCATCTTCCTACTTCATGCCTGTCCAAATGTGTAGTGAATTTATTTTAACAGGTGAGTTGGGTTCCTCATGGTGTTCCACTAAGTTACAAGAAGGGTTGAGCCAAGTTTGGATCAGCCAAGACACTGACAAAACCATCCTCCCAAGAGCTTTTACTGCCACGACCACTGAAAAATCCAAACAAGACAAAAAGCACCTGTGTTTTTACACAGACAGCCTGGACCCATCCTTTCTTAGCTTAGGATCTTCCACAGCCTAGTGGGATCTTGGTTCTCCATCTCACCAGTAACATGCAGGTCTGTCAACATACTGTCTCCAAAACCACTACCAGGAGGCAGCTGTAAGGGCTTCACTACACTCACATGCTGAACTGATGACCTTGTTGGCTTCCTGTTCAAGAGACCAAATTTCTAAACTCGTCTGAGGCTGATCATTTCTCAAACATTTCTCCATAGCCACAAAAGCTTGAAACATTTCTGTACGAACAGAATATTTAGGCTCCAATTTACATATGTTTCCTGAGGGAGGTCATTAGGAATATATATAACAATTCCTACAGTTTAACATGGTATAGAAATTAACTTTTTTTCAAGAATTATCCATAATACATTTCATTCTCTCTTCCTAAGGATTTTAAAGGACTCCAAGGCAGCACAGTAAGTCTCAGAAGTGCTTTGCATTCTTAATGAGTCCCAAGGGAGGAAGCATGATTCATTCTGCAGAATACTGAGCAAATAGCAGTAGCCACAACCTTTATCTCAAAGGACAAAATGTAGTTACAAGCACCCAGCCCATAAGTAATGTTCTGTGAAAAGCTATTTTTGGAGTTAATTTTCCTCACTCCAAGGAGCAGAAGAAAAAGAGTAATAATAATCCTGTTCTTTTAGAGATCCTGGTTTCTTTTTGATTGATATACATTCGATGATGGATAAATCTCAGAATAAAAAGACTTCAGAGAGAATAGCACCCTCCCTTTTTTTAGAGCAGCAGCTCCCACCAGACATGAGACAGCTCACCTAGTGAAGCAGCTTTGCCTGCACAGAGGTGAGCTTCTGGAAAAAGCACTTCCATCCTGCTGTACTTTCAGTCTTATTTTTAGACAGCCAAGTAAACAAACAAGTTTCAGTTCTCTTCAAGCAAGGTACATTATCAGTCTGTGCTATGAACTGCTTCCCACTAACGCACATAATGGTCCACCCTCCCTCATTCTCAGACAAGATGGCAGACTTTTCACCTTCACTTGTTATTCATAGGCTTAAATCATCAATATTATCTGAAAATATATGAGCACTGACCAAAGAGACAACTAAAATTCAAGACCCTTGGTGACCTGCGATGACAGCAGGAGTGATGTTGATGACTTTAAATCTGACTGATTCATGTTTGTCTGAAAAGGTCATTCACTCCCTCCTGACACAGATAAGGGATGTTCCTTTTTGTAATACAGCTGCTGATTCCCCTCTCCTTCCACTCTGGCTCTATTTCCCTCGAAACATCTTTTCCTCTGCCTATCTTCCCCTGTATTTCATAGGCTATTTCAAGCTTCCTCACTGGAGAGACTATTTCAAATCTATCTGTTCTTCTAATTCATTTACTTTCTAATTGCATTTATTTTCCTAATGACCTACTGCATCCATAAAACAGGCATTTCAGTAGCAGGCATAGAATATTTGCTTTTAGGTTTTTGTTTCCTATTAAACCATATTCTTCTCACCTTTCCAGGCCTGAAACAAGGAGTCCAGAAATCAAAAATACCTTGGGTTTCTTTGCTTGTTTTGGGCACTGCGTGCATCATCCCCCATTTATGAGAATCACAATCCCTGCAGTTCTATCCAGGCTTTGCTATCCACACAGTGTATAGTCTGTAGCACACCACTCACCTCAGCACTGCAAGCAAGCAAAAGAAATCCAGCTGCCCCCATCCTCCATTTTCAGATTCCGATACTCTAAAAATGGCACTGCAAGAAAAAGTGTTGGAGATTAAGGCATGCTCACCACTCTCAGTTGGCCTTAATTGTGCATTTTATACCTTGAAAACAGATTAAATGAACAATACAATTTTGAGAATATTGTCTGAAAACACAAGGTTAAATTGTTCCTTTTATTTCAGAATTGCTATGAAGTGGTGAACGTTTGCTGAAACCAATTTTCTTCAAAACTAAAGAGTCATTCTAGATGAACCTTGAGGTTTACAATTCAACCCCATTAGAGGTAGAATACAGCATCTTAAAGAAAGCGGACGTTTAGAACTGAACTTCTTTCCATACCTCTCACTTTTATAGGAGACAGCATTTGTACTCAGCTGAAGGACATGAATATCATCCCTCCCCCAATTAAATGCTCCCTGGGCCCATTTATCTCCATCTCATAATCCAATTTGCCTGGATGTATTTGACTGTGGTGGAAGTGTAATTCACAGACCAACTGCAAAAGGTAGTTCTTCAGGGACTCATCAGATTACACAGAGGCAGAGATTTTAAATACAGAACATATTCTGTCAAAGTGAAGTTCACATACACAGCTTGCTTCAGTGACACTGCAGTTGTATGGCTTGCTTTTATTTTACAATGCTGCTTCAAAAAAGCAAACAACACAAAAACACTTTAATTATTCATGGTGTCATTTTATAAAACAGACTCATATGAATCTTGTTGTAAACATTAATTTTGGCTTTGGTGCTCATCCTACACCAAGTATATAAAATGAAAATGACAGAGAGAAGTAATTTAAAAAGGAAAATAATCAATCACAACAGATGTACTACATTTTTTTTCTCTACTTACTTTGAGTCAACTGTTAACAGGAGTTTGTATACAGAAAACACAGAAATATACCACAACAATGACCTTCACATAATAATTCTCTTCATTCGGAGACAGGGTATGGCAATAAATTGACTTACTAATGAAAAATGTTATACATGTTCCATTCTTTGTACTTGGCACCTCACAAAGCAGCTCAGACTGTGGTAACACTTCCAAGGGAAGGATGAACACAACTGAACATTGCACAGCAGAAAAGAAAGTAACTTTTTTTTGAAAGCAAGACTTCCAAGACTGCATAATACACTTCCAAAAAACCACTGATTTAAGCAACTCACTTTTGGAGACCCAAGCAGAAATACTTCCTAATTACTCTGAAAAACATCCTAAAGAGTACATCCCTATATATGAGAGATAGAGCATGCATGAAGAGACAGAGAACGCATAAAGGTCTGAAAAATATTCTCTGGGATTTGGGAGCCTCAGATCCACCCCTAAGGCTTCCTGCCATGGCCTTGGTGGAGGCAGGCAAGACAGGCTGGTCATGAGCCTTCCCTAAAGCCCAGCTGTCCCCAGCAGCTCCTGCATGGACTAGCCATGCTCAGGGGACAGATGCCTTCACACAGCCCCACTCCCACATGCTCCATTTTCAGCAACAGCCACACTGCTCCTGGCTAATGTCTACTCCATCACCATCCAGCAATAAGATACATTTACTAGCAAGCAGCCAAGGAAGATTAAAAGCTGCTTTTCTGCATTCCCAGCATCTTCTGGCCACGCTGAGCTGCTGAAGGGATGTTGCCTCAGAGCAAAGCCTTCCACAATAAGATGGTAGAATGTTCCCCAGGTGATGTGCACCAGCCTGAATTTTCCTTATCTTTCCTAAGGCAACGACTAAACCTTTCACTGCAGTTCCTTCATGTAATCTTACAACCAAATCCACCTGGCTACAGCTCAGTCTCTGCCTTTTCACCAGCACAACTTTCTCCAGCTGGTTGCTTGGGCACCCAGCTGCATCCCCTTTTCTCAAACACTAATCGGAGGAAGGGGGATTCAAGAAAAGCTTATTTGCTTTAATAATCCCACCACAATGGTGCCATACTGCTTGATTCATCTGAGCAGCTGTGGCAGATGAGGGCAAAAGGTTCTTATAGAGGATATCAGGAGATGGCTATCACTCCCAGCACAAATTCCTTCGATATCCCACTTAAGCCTTCGAAACCTCTTCCTGAAATATTGATTTTTCTCCTTGCATCAAAAGTTTTTCTGTTCAGCTAGAAAAATAACATTGCTGTGGCATTCAAGCACTTCACAGCCAGACATGTATTGTCATGGCCCTTTTCACTGAATTACAGAATGGCCTGGGTTGGAAGGGACCTCAAGCATCACGAATCTCCAACCCCCTCGCCGCAGGCAGGGCCACCAACCTCCCCATTTAATACTAGACCAGGCTGCCCAGGGCCCCATCCAACCTGACCTTGAACGCCTCCAGGGATGGGGCATCCACAGCCTCTCTGGGCAGCCTGTTCCAGCACCTCACCACTCTCATAGTAAAGAATTTCACCCTGACATCCAACCTAAATCTTCCCTCCTTCAACTTAAAACCATTTCCCATTGTCCTGCTGTTATCTACCCTTTCAAAGAGTTTACTCCCGTCCTGTTTATAGGCTCCCTTTAGGTACTGAAAGTATCTGCATGCTGGGGAAGTACTACTGCCCACTTCTACCAAGGGCCAAACCTGCAAAGACCAGTCAGGTGCACAGTAGCTCTGTGGTGTTAGGGTATGTCTATGGCTGAGGCACTCAAATATATTTAATAGCTGGGTTGAAACAACATCTATCAAAAGGAACTGGAAGCGGCAGAGTTGCCCTTTACCTACACTGTGTTATGCGTGGGAGCTGATCCAAAGACACTGAGCACGCAGTGTTGACTCACCACGATGCTGCTGTAAAATCAACCCCTGAAAACAGTCTCTACACATGTTCTTCCTTCTCTCCTTCTGTGCGTTAATAATAAAAAAATACGATAAACAAGATATTTAGCCGACTGTGCACACACAAAAGCTCTCATCCGTCTTCCATCTTTATTGACAGAGTGCTCTCTTTCTTACAGTGGGGTTTGGAGATGCTCAGCAGCCTGTATCTGATGGCCTGCATCCAGCCATGCCCTCCACTCTTTGGATGCAGTCTCCCCTCACTGTGTGAACCAGCTCCATGAACCAGGGCAGAGCAGGGATTGCTCTGTATGCTGAGCAGCACTCCTCAACCTGGTGTGTGAGGCTTTACCCTGCCTTTCAGGCTGCAGGGCAGTGCAGGACTTACTCACCAAGTAACATTTCTTCTGAAGTGAGCCATTTAAGAGAAATTTCATTGGGGAGAAAGGTCACTACACTAATTTCTTTAATAAATCCAATGAAACGACAGATGTGTTTGTTTCTGTATTTGAGGAACAGTGCAATATCTTCACGTGAATGTCAGAGCATCACGCGTTTTACTGTCACATGAACAAGGCAGGATGAAAACTGCCTTCCATCCAAGGCTGTGATTTTCCCACACTGTAACAGTTAATATCTTTCTTTTCTCCTGTTTTACCTCGTGAATTTCTATAGCTCGGGCTTAGTCACTGAATGGTGTGTTTTTATTTGTGAATTCAGGTGAGAGGAACAACCTCTGTGAAGTTTAAGCAATTAAACTGCTTAAATAGCAGGAGATGTGGCTGCTGTGCACACTTCCCCAGGAGTAGCTTGTTTTTTACCTGTGTCCATGGCCTCTCCTTCAGAGCAGCAAGCCCCCCTGACAAGAACAACACAGGTTGCCTGTCAAAAACACACTGAGTACCAGAGATACATGCCGACATAACTGTTGGTTCATCTCCCTGTGCATTTGGGGATCTGCTGTGCTCACCTCAGGCCCTCGCTCCCTGCCTTGGAAAACAACAAGGTTGCCACAGGGCAGGCTAAGTGCAGTGTGTTTGCTGGCCTTCTCAACACATGTAAAGCTCATTTCTATTGGGATATATTGCCATTTCACCAATCCAAGAATCATAGAATGATAAAAGTTGAAAAAGACCTAAGAACATCTAGTCCAACCATCAGCCCATCCCCACCATGCCCACTAACCTTTTTCCTCAGTGCCACATCCACAGAGTTCTTGAACACCTCCAGAGATGGTGACTTCACCACCTACCTGGGCAACTTGTGCCAATGCTTCACCACTGAGAAGAAATTTTCCCTAATATCCAACCTAAACCTCCCCTGGTGTGATCTCTTCTTGTCCTGTCACCATTACATGGGAGAAGAGGCCAACCCCCACCTCACCACAACCTCCTTTCAGGCAGCTGTAGAGGGAAGTGAGGTCTCTCCTGAGCCTCCTCTTCTCCAGACTGAACAATCCCAGTTCCTTCAGCTGCTCTCCTTAAGACTTGTGCTCCAGACCCTTCACAGCTTTGTTGTCCTTCTCTGGACATGCTTCAGGGCACTGATGTCTTTCTTGTAGTGACAGACCCAAAACTGAATGCAGTACTTGAGATGCAGCCACACCAGAGTTGAACACAGGGGAACGATCACCTCTCTGCTCCTGCTGGCTGCAGTATTTCTGATACAAGCCAGCATGCCACTGGCCTTCTTGGCCAATTGAGTGGCCTGCTTGTGCCTATCCTTATTAAGTATTAGCCTTGCTATCACACAAGACAGACACAGGCAACAACTTCAGATAATGCAGGCAGAACCAAATACGATCGATTACAAAAACACAGAAACAAAAGCCACTGAACCACTATCCTTCCTTCCTTCCTTGTAGCTTTGTCTTGACCTCAGCAGCCAGGAAAACAGATCATCTTCAGCAGAGGCATGCTGCAAAGCAACGCCACAGGCAGATTTACTGAAGAGTGAGGTCTCCTCATGATGTGCACCCTCATTCCTTTTAATTTAAAACGTGTCCTGTTATGTTAGCCTAACAGTCCTCAAGCTCTGGCTTAATTGAGCTGACTGAACCTAACATTGACTTTATTTACTTTCTTCCATCTCTCATTATAAATGGGGATGAACTCAGATTCCACACTCAGGTATGTGGATGCCTATAGAACATCCCTTCATAAGGACATAAGAGATCACCTTACCATTAAAAAGGAATGACTAAATAGTTGTCTGTAATGAGCTCGTGGTCATAAAGCCTTCATGAAGGCAGATACATACTATTCACATTTCTACTGCTGCAGCAAACTGAAGCACAGAATGGCAATGCTAACAGTGTTTCTGGCCCAGCCTGCTGTTGGGCATTGATATATAAGCATTTGCTTACAGAAATATTTTGTATTGCTTTTAAGCTAAGATCACTGTTTAAGCTATGGCTGTGCTTCAAGAAGGGCCATTAGCAACGTGGGAGTGGGCTTCCCTTAGCTCATACTTGCCATTAAACTGAACCCACACCTGAAGCAAGATGCAGTTCAGCCCCGTAGCTTACAGTAAACACAGACCCACATGGCAGGCACACCATTACACCGCACTGTATCTACTCAAGGTTCATGCACTTCCTCCCTTTGTGCAACAAAATTCACATTTTGCTCACATTTCAGCCCCTGTGCCCCATACCATGCCACCTCAGAACTTTCCATTCTCTGTAACTCATGAATCACTGAACACAAGCATAATTATATCCAATGCACGTGCAGTGTTTGACATTTGTTGAGTACATCTCTACCACTGACAACACTAACACATTTCTAATATATATTCAGCCTTTTAGCAGGAACAATACATAAGGTTGTCATAGAGATTAATGAGGCTTGTGGGAGACCCACCTAAGTGCTTTTAATGCAACAGAAGCAAGCTTACAGCAGTTTGTTGTTAGTATAAGAAAAGCCATATTTCCTTCCTGTCATCTTTGTTATTCAACCACCTTGCACTGTACTAATTTACTTCTTAGCTTAAGATGTTTGTGAACTTGTTAAGAAGCACATTTTAATAGAAGGATGTAAATAAGTCAGAACATGTTAATATTTAAATAATAATAATGCTTGCATTTTGGCATCATCATATGGGAACACAAAAGGATAAAGTTAACCTTTGGAGCATCTCCTGCCAGATATTAATAGATAGGTTAGCTTGATGGCTTTAGAATCATAGAATCATTAACGTAGGAAAAGACCTTGAAGATCATCTAGTTCAACCATCAACCCATCACCAGCATGCCCACTAATCCATGCTGCTCAATACTGCATCAACCCTTTTCTTGAACATCCCCAGAGACAGTAACCCCCTAGGCAATGTGTTCCAATGCCTCATCACTCTTTCCAAGAAGAAATTTTTCCTAATATCCAAACTAAATCTCCCTAGTGCAACTTTAGGGCCCTTCAGGTGATGAAAGAGGGTTCTGTGAGCTGGGGAAAGCCTTCCAGGATGACATTCCAGCTACGGCTTTCCAATGATGCTGCCACACTATGCATACACCACAGGATACAGATTTTCTTTCCTATAGCACAAGCTGTTGTTACCTATACAGAGCATGTTAAACATACCATGTTTCTGTTGCACAAGCATACAGTGTTTTCTGTAACCTCAGTGAGGCCGTTCAAATGCCAAACCTAACGAAAGCACATTTAACTAGGGAATGTAGGTTTGGTGAAGGAACATTTCACAGAGGCAGAGTCTTTCTTACACTGGAACTTACCTTATTGCAACAACTGTAGATGCAGGCAGAAAATAAAGGATCACAGAATTCATCCAGGCTCCTGTGCTTTCTCAAACAGAGAGATCAAGATCAGCCAGCTCAGAGCCGGCTTCTGCAGGCTGTGTACTTTCAGGAATGGTGTGGGGCAGGCTAAGAGCCTCTCTTGCCTACATGGCAGGTTTTCCAGCTCCTCCCAGCTATCTGATAAGAATGCATGCTGTTTTGTTTGTACTAACTGCAACTTCCTAGTCTCTGTTAGGAGAAGGTGGCTGCTTTTCGTATTCTCCCAGATGAGGGTGCCTTATCAAAAGGAGGTATAATATGCCCAGTGTGGTATATATGAGCAAGTTAGGTTATATGTTATAAACTGCACCAAGCTAAACTGCTACAGCTGCAGGTTGAGTTCTTGCCCTAAATACACCATCTCAGACAAACACCTCCTCTGTACTGAGCTATTTCACCTCAGTAATAGGAAGATAGCCCTAAGCAGGTAGCAAACACCAAAGTAAAGTGCTCGACAAGAGCAGAGAGGAAGAACCAGGTTGCCCTGGTAGTTCAAGAGAAGCTACAAATGGGGGCAGGATTTTTTTTAGCAGCAGCTACCATAGATTAGCTCAGCCCCAAGCTCATGTGGTGACCTTTACATCATTTCTCACTTGCAGTGCTTTATCAAGCTTCACCAAATCTTGAATTAAGTGAGTAGGTATTTTTCCCACACTCCTGACAAGTAGGCTAGAGCTTAACCTGGGATGGGAGACTTACCCTTCCAGTTTACACACCAGTAGAAATTTCTGAAGCAGTGTGTGTGCCACTGGCTCCAGGGCTAGTTAGTGGGCAACTAGCTGCCACTGGGGGTCACTAGGTTCAGACCCAGGGCAGCATGAGGCAAACAGAAGTCATCATTACTTCTGTGTAGGCCCCTCACAACAGATTATTAGCTTTCCAGATGTTATGTCTTCAGGCCTTCTTGGAATTCTGTTATAAATTTTAAAAGCTCAGAAAGTTTGATTATTTCATTTCCCTTCCTACTTGCTTAGAGGAAGGAAATGATTGGGATTTGCAAGTTAATTCTTAATAGGAAAGAAACTTGCTGAGAAAATAGCATGCCCCCTGAGCATATGTATGATGTGCACTAATGGCCAGGTGAATGCTCTGGTGAGCTTAAAACACACCTTAGTTTGCAGTGTTTTGTTTGATGTAACATCAATTATCACAAAGTAAAAGCTGTTTTCACCTCTGTTTGACAGATTTTCCTTTAAAAGTGAAGAACTCTCTGAGGATTGCATTGCTGTCATGAAGACTCACTGCTGGCTCTACCAGCTTTGGCTGGGATGGAGTTAGAGGCAAGAAAGACTGAGCCATCAAACATGTCACCCCTCAACATTGTACCATGCTATGAGGTTCAAATTGCTTTTCTTTCCTTCGAAAAAATGAGACCAAGATGTGTTTTAATGTCTTTATTCTTGGATCAAACAATGTCATCACTGAATTGAAGAACGAGGTTACTGGTTGAGATACAAGAGAAGTGTGAGACAAATATGGAAGATAACACTTTGCAAATAAATTAATACAGAATAATTGTCTTTGCATAGTTCAGAAGTGAAAAGTAGGAGGCAGCAGTGCGCACGTGCTGTGAACTGACACACAACACCACAAAACCCAAGTTCCTAGATGAACTCTTGTAGCTGCAAATAAAACAAACCAAACCAAAAATACCCCACACCTCAGAGCACTAACTATTAAAACCAGGCAGAAAGAGAACTAATGAGCTTTTTTTTTTTCTTTTTCTGTTGTTGTTGAACAGACCATGCTGCAGGAGTGTTTTCTCTACAGACAGAGGTGCTTTTAGATAATCTGCCTTGGCATCCCATAGCCCGTCATACCCGACTGTGAGGCTCCTTTGTTGCTGCCCATCTGAAGGCCTATTACGTTCTGTCCCTGACGAAGCTGCTCTTCTGAAAACCCCCGTCGATTCTGCTGTGCTTTCCTGTACAGGTGCATACAAAAAAACAATACAGACAGTCTGCATATGTCCAGATGATTGTGAAAAGCAATCTGAAATTGGCTCATGTTAACAGCTCCTCCCCATGTACTGCAGTATTTAATTTGCACCATCCTACTGGGTGAACAATATTGGCTGGGCTAATTGCTTTCCTGCAGTTAGAAGTGCTCTCTTCAAACCCACAGCACTTCAGTCTTTTGCTGTACCACCTACTCACAACCTTCAGGATCATAGCTTGCCCAGCAACTACGATAGGTAAAATATTTATGTAGAGCTGTGTATACCACTTGTGATAGAGTTAGTATTTTGTCCTATAGCTCTTAGAAGCTGTAGTCTATGGGATCTGATCACTAAGATACTTATCCGTGCTGTAGTACAAATAGATATCTGTCTACAGCAATGGTATACATTCAACTCAGTGGAGTCAGTGTGAGCACAATGTACCCAGGGGTACATTGTCCAAAGGGACAGCAAAGTGGCTTGCTCATTTTCACAAGTGTGGATGATGGTTGCCTGCAGGACAGAACAATTGCCCTGTTGCCATTTCCAGATCTCTCTCCTCTAAAGCAATAGACTTTGGCCTTTGCAACTGTGTCTTAACTGTATGATAATCCTTTATCTTCTGCCAAAACATACTGACCACTTTTGCTTGGCATTAGCAGTCTCAAAAGCCATCTAGATCAATTAATCTTTGTTGGACCTTAAAAAGAGCCTCTTTTCCCTGAAAAGAGCACTGGGGAAAAAAAGAAGCACAGAAGTTTGTACTTGATTAATCTTTCATTTACACAAGGAGGGGAAAACAAGTCATTTAGAGGGGAAAAGGATCAATCTGTTGCTGTCAAATAAATGGCAAGAACCTACAATCTCAAAGAGAGGGAGGCTTTCAGCCAGCTCCCATCCAGGTACAATCTCTCTGCCATCTGTGTCTGTTTGTCCTGGCATCAGGTTATCTAGCAATATAACATCACATTACAATTTGCTTTTCTCCTCACTCCATCACAAGATGGGAATGTTAGTTTGAGTGCCTTCTGTGACTGAAAGCCATCAACACAATTCTCTGTGAGGGTCTGATCCTGTGCAGTGGCTGAGCTCAAGTCCAGAAGAGCACTTCAGATCTTTCAAGAATGGATCCCATGCCAATGTACAGATGAGTATGAGGGTTTATGGTAGCCTACCACAGGCTCTTCCCAGAAAGCATGTGTATGGGAACTGTTGAGTCACATCCTGAACCACTGATTGATGATCTGGGGAAAGGACCATG
Organism: Phasianus colchicus; assembly: GCF_987193195.1. Lineage (NCBI taxonomy): Eukaryota > Metazoa > Chordata > Aves > Galliformes > Phasianidae > Phasianus > Phasianus colchicus. The sequence goes on along the minus strand of NC_143436.1, from coordinate 90,684,022 downwards.
TCAGCCCTGGGAGCACAAGTGAAGGCAATTCAGCTGTGTGACCAGAAAGGGTGGAGCCTGGCTGCACCTCTCTTAGACCTTATTTAAGAGCTGACCAGCACTGAGGAAGGATCTCTGGTTGGAGATCCTTTCCTTGAGGAGTTTTCCCTGTAAGCCTAGATCTTTAGAGATGGGGGAAGGGAGTGTTCTTTTCCTCTTTATCCCTTTTGCCATTTCATTCTTGTATCTTGTACTTTTCCACTGCACTAATCTTTCCAACTGCCATTTTGGAGGCAGGCACACAGAGTTTTGTGAACCTCCTACAGCAATTCTATCTCACTGCTGCAAAATTTATTTTCCAGAATCCTTATGTGGGCAGCAAACCGCTGTCAGTATCTCTGAGAGAGGATGTTTTTGGGACTACTCCTATTATGTATTTGAATCTCCGGTTCACTGTGACGGTCTCTATTTTAATTAAAATCTCAGAAACACAATCTACCTTTTTTTTTCCTCCTTGGACTTTTCAGCTGTGCTGTGGAGTAAATCCAGAGGAAGTTGATATGTAAGTATGACTAGGAAAGAAAAATGAGAACTGCAAAGAAAAAATTTAAAAAGAGACCAAGGATATGCTAATAAAAGTTAATTATTTGTATTGTTTGGATCATATGGTGTTATTTTTACAATCATAAATGCTGCCCATAGAATATGATAGTCTTATAGATAACAGCAGGTACTTGTGATTTGCTTTTAGGCTGGTGGAAACAGGCATAACCAAGGCTGTAGAAAAGAAGGTGAGAGCATCTCACGCTGCTACAAGTTGTCTTTGACCTGTTTGCCATCACTCAACAGCACTCTCTCTGTCACTGTGCAGACTTGTTAACTTTTCATGCCAACTCTGCACCAGAGCCAGAGGCTTCCAACTCACAGATAACAAACAGCAGTGGATCCATGAGCCTCACCAGGACACACAGTGAAAGAGGAGCCAGGCCCATGGAAGCAGGCATGCAAGACACAGGCAATGGAAAGTTAAGCAGCTTTGCCCATATGTGGGGATGTATTGATCACTGCTGATCCCTGTGTGGATACTCTTTTTCCATTTAATCTTGACATCTTTCAGTTTAACTTAAAGCGATTAAGAATCAGTCTGAATTCTCTGACTCATGAATAATGCTGGGTGATGGGGAGAGGGCTTGGTCTGCCTGAAGGGGTTCTTAAGCTACTCAGAAAGTAGCTCCCAGTCTGCCATATGTTATCTCCTTATAGAAATAGCAGTTTTCCTGAAGGCAGCAGCTATAAAACAGTCTTTCAGGGACTGCAGTAGACACAGGCTGGCTGTCCATGTAGCCCAGACAGTCAGGGAAGGAGGGAGATGATCTTCAAGTATGCCAACAAAAACTATTCCATCCACAATTAAGAGCAGAGATGAAAATTAATTTTTCATTTGTTTCCATTTGTTATAGTTTGTTATAGTTACATAAAACAAGTAAGCCTGTCTGGGTCATGGTGAATTCGTGTCTGGTTTAAATTAAAGCATGTAACTGGATTTAAATTTAAAAACCTATTATATTCAGGAAGTAAAAATCTCTTTGAGGACTGTATGAAGTAAATTTAAATGAATGCCACATGAAGAATGTATAGGAGTTGACACTTGCTCACCTAAACTTCCGGTCTCCTTTAGCCTCTGTTAAACCACCTCAAACTTTAAGATAAGCAAAGTTTGCTTGCTGATACTCAACTAATTATCAGAAAATTCAGGGAAACCAATGACCAGCAGGCAGCACTCTTTTCATTAACATGCCTCAGCTGTTTTAGCATAAGAAATACTTTTGGGTAGAGGAACCTCATTTCAACACTATGTCTGTGGGACAAGAGGGGTAACTTTAGGAGGATTTCCTTTTTTTCTGCCCTTCTTCTCAGCCTCCCTAACCAAAACAAATGGGGCTTTAGAGCAAATAAACATCTTTTCCAAGACAGAATTCTCTGCAGATAAGTGTTACTCCACAAGAAAAAAAAATGGCTAAGAAAGAAATCCAGTAGCATCTCTATATATGCGCAGATGTCCAAACCAGGGCAGCTTAGTATGAAGGGGTGCCTGCAGGCAGAACTCAGAGCTGCAGCCATGGGTGAGGTGCTGCTTAGTCCTGGCAGCAATAGTACTTTTCCAGCTCCAGGGCAGGAGAGACATGTGAGATTAGCTGAAGAGGACTACCTGAGAAAAGGGAGCTGCATGGAAGCACTCTGCACCCCTCCTACAGGGCTCCTCCTCAGCAGCCCTGGTGTAACTTCAGGCTGATGAGATGTAGTTAGGCAGAGGCTGATATGCTGGGAACCAGTGAAGGACAGAAAGTGCTGCTGCCTGGTTGGATATTTGATCCTGTACTCTACACTCCAAAGAGAAAATCTCTCCACTACAAGGAAATTTTGCAAAAATTCTTTCTTTCCTTCCCCACTAAATTTCTTCAAAGGCCAAGAACAGACAATAATACCAGCTTTCCATGAAAGTCAGTTCTGGGAAACTGTGCTTTGGGTGTTACCTGTGAAACCAGGATGGATCCCCTTTGTAGCATCCATCATCCTTGGTGACTGCCAAACTGCCTAGAGCCATTAAGGTTCTCTGCACTGCCGCCATGTCCTTCCCTGGAAAGGCAAACAGCAAAACCAGTGTAAGAAATCCTCACATAACAAATAGCTTGGCACATTGATCAATGCCTTCATCTAATGCATTAACTGCTTCCCTTGGTTACTCTGAAAAAGTACATTAGAAGCATTTTAAGTGCTATTTTAGAGTTGCTCAAATTGAAGCGCTGACATGCAAGAGATTATGAAAAAGATTATCAAAGAAACAGTGTTAAAACAAAATTTAACTATTTGGGACTTTTCAAGTTTCAAAGCTATTTTAATGCATTCACCCTCGCTATTTTAAGCCCTTCTAAATTTTGTAATAAGAAGAGAACACTTTGGCATAAAAAAGAATGATAATGTGCTCAGTAAAACATGGCTGAAGGAGAGCAATGTGACAAATAACTGTGCTGTGCCTCTGCTACTTCACCTGTAAACTGATTCCATCATGTAACCACTGGCAGTTGCAGACAGTCCTCATGCTGACAGAGTTCCTGGCAGTGCTGGAAATGACTCGTGCAGATTAACTAGCATCACCCTTTCCCAAATTACCAATCAAATCACTTCCCAAATCCTTCCTACTGGCTTCCCTTCACAGACTGTCAAAAGTTGATGCTCTTCAGTTGCTGTCATCCAGTCCTAACTTACATTATTCTTCCACAGTTTCCCTCCTTATCTTATCACACTTGATTCTTCATTTCAAAATGCCAGTGCTCATCTCCCCTGTGAAGTAAAATTTCCATACCTGGTCTTCACTGCTTGTTAACGTTCTTCCATAAACAACAGAGAGAGAAAAAGCTTCTCAGGGGATGATTTCCCATCTTTACTGTGAGGTGATGGACTTGTCAATTACTTGCCTAGATGTACGCTTTCCACCTGCTTGAGAATTCACCAAGTTTCCAAGATGGCACCTTGATATATAAGGCTCATTTCCAAAAGATGTTGATATTCCTGTTGTCACTATTTGTTTTTATTTAAAAAAATAGTATCCACTCCTCTGATCTTTCCTTCCAAAATGAAGGTAACAAGTAAATTTTCCTTTTTTATCAACATCTTTTGTTTATTTCTCCACTTAATTAAAAAAAATAAAAAAATAAAAAAATAAAAAAACAAGTGAGGTTTTCTTTGTGTGTGTTTTTGTTTTGTTTTTGGAAAAATGAAGGTACTCCTGCACTTTGCTGCTTGGTGTGAAAAGAGCAGAGAACATCAGGCAAACAAATAGAAACAGGCAGGTTCTATCTGATTACCCAACTCAAACACAATGATATTTAGAAAACTCTCTAGCAAGAACTCTACTTCACTAGGAGCTGTCATACGTCTTTGCAATGGTGTGAGGTGATTAAGTTTTTGGAAATTTTGTTTCATATACCTTTTTTTCTTCTCTAATGAAAATGGAAATAGTTGTTCAAGGCAAGGCTGGATAGGGCTCTGAGCAATCTGATCCAGCAGTTGGCAATGCTGCCCACAGCAGGAGGTCACAACTAGATGATCTTTGAGGTCTCCTCCAACACAAGCCATCCTATGCCCTGGAAATCTTCCCATGCATTCCTTCTGTTCCACTTTTTCCTTTTTCCTAAAATCACCTTTTTATTTAAAGGAACTAATTTTGAGTGCAAGTTCTTCATATAGGGAAAGAAGTTACTCACAAAATCATGTGATGCTCAAGATATGACTATGATAGCAGACTCCAGAAATACCTCCCATGGAATAGTGTTAATGAAAAGCACTGTAGACCAGCAGGAGTGCACAGGAAAGGATCTTAGCACACAATGTATAAGCATCACCCTGCTTACAGGTGGATGAAGCTCGGGGCTCTGGTTCACACAGACCTCACTGCATAAAGCACTGGCTGAGGTGAAGGAGACACCCTAAAGCTGAAAATGACTAGAGGCTTCCAGCTGTGACTGTCACATAGCCCATTACAGTTTACAGGAATCTTCTCTGCAGGGGACCGTTTGTACAGAAAACAAATCGTCAGCCATCCAAGATCCTCCTGTGCCCGTGTTTGTTAACCAGACTGTGTCAGATGGTCCCTACTTGAGGGAGGGCAGCTGAGGGTCGGTCCCTTGCACCGGCACGTACACAGGGAGCAGCGTGGGGCGGGACGCTCGGAGCTCCCCGCAGCAGCAGATGTACCATATGCCTCAACAGATGCCACAAATAATGTCCTTGGGATGCCCGTTGAGGTAACAATCGGGGATGAGGAGAGATGTGGAAAAAGGATTTAAAAGTGAATAAGCTGAATAACGACAGCAAGCACACACACACAGACAGAAAAAGAAAACAAACAAAAGATGGGTTGCAAAATATCCCTCTGGGCCCGGTGGAACCATCTGGCAGCCTCCCCCATGCTCTGCACTCAGCTCTGCTTCCCTTCTTGGTGGCGAGGGGAGAGGCTGCAGGGCAACTGCAAGTGGGGCCCAGTGCTCCCACACACACATTGGCCACTCAGTCAGGGAGGACCCCAGATCTGCTTCATCTTGTGTCTCTACCCTCTTATCTTTTGCAGTAAGCCCTGTAGAGAGTCTTGAAATGGCATATTAGAAGGGGGGGGGGGGCTCAGTCACATCTCTCCCTTTTTTTCTGGGTAAGTGTGGCCAGAAGGCCTTCTGCTTCAGGGCCAGAGAGGAAGGGATGAGACCCACAGAGGGAGAACTGCTCTGAACCATATTTCCGAGACATTTTTTGTGCAGGCTGGGCTATAGAGTTACGTCTGCCTCTTATCCCTCTGGAAATATGGCAGGGAGCTATCTGTAAAACAACAAACATGCTCTCTTGGGCATGGACTAGGGAATGTTGCTCAGTCTTTCTCTTCAAGAAGGACCAAAGGAGAGGTGATGCTGTTGAGAAATGCACCAGATGGACTGAGCGAGTTTGAAACAGCCAACAGCAGATTGCGTACTAAAACATTTTCATCAATCATTACTAAGAATCTCAAAACAAAAAAAGCTCTTGGAAAATAATCAGTGACAGAGAAACTGTTTTATCAGCCACACATAATTTTCTTTTCATGTAAACATACATTGATGCTTACTGCGTGTCTAAATACACTGTGGCCTGGAAGTATTTTATGAAGTGTAGAAGTTACGTAATTATGAAAGATTCTGTTCTTTCTGCCTAGCCAATGCGTCAAAGTTCTGATGATTCGGGTTCAAAACAAAACTGATGCTGAAGATCAGAGCTATGGTTAGGCACAAGAAGCCCTCACATGATCACTCCTGCACATGCTGCTTCACCTCAGCACTCTAATGAGCAGCATAAGGGATGGAAAGAGAATGGGGAAGTGAAGAGACAAAGATCAGTTTTGGGAAGGCCTAAAATAAAAGTGGAGAAAAGTGCTGTACATCTCTCCCCTGGGCTGCAAGTTGTGTTTTGACTTTCTGTCATCTGGAAGTTACCAGCTTTTCCCCTTATATCTGCTGAGGAATGGAGATGAGTGAAAGAAAGAAAATGAAGAAATTGCAGCCACGATTAAGAGCTCTGCCTTTAAAAGCAAGTCCGTTTCATCATAAGGATTGACATACTGTTCTTTCATTTGCATTATGCAAAAGTGTTATGAAATGCAGAAGCCTGCAATCAAAAGCACCTGAAATGAGCTAATATCATCTGTTCTAGTATTGATGGAGCTTCCCTTTCAACAGCCTGCTAGGCTGAGGAAGAGGGTGTTACACCAGGGAAGTAAAAACCCTTTCATTTAAAATATTTAAAGGTAGATTGGAAAAATTACGAAAAGATGACCTGGAAGAAACAACCAGCTCTTGCGTCCGAAGGTGAGATCTGTCCAGTAAACCCAGTACCCTGAGAGTCTAGTAATGCAGTCTGTCAGTACATCCTCCCATTCTAACCTATCTGCAAAGATCTCCCCTGTGTTTCATACCTCAAGCTGTCCTTGAAAGAAGTGATCTCTTCCACAGATCTCAGTGTTTTCACTCCACCTGTGTTCCTACACAAATGATACTGATGGACTTTCTCAATAGATTGCTCTCCTTCCACCATTTCATTCTCACAACAGATTTTTGACCCTTCCAGTTCTCTGTACACCTGCCTTTCACTACCCTGGCACTGTCTGTGCTTTGAATTCCTGCATTTTGTCCTGAGAGATGCAAGATACACAGTGCATTTCACAAGAGCACCAGAAGAGTGCATCACCACAGAGGTGGCAAAAGCAGCCATGCAAACACTCAAATGACTCAGCTCTTTGGCAGCTACAACACACAATGTCCACTTCATGTCCGGGATGGAGAGTATTCACCTCCAGGTGAATATACAGGGCACTCAGATTTTTGCTGTTGCCATAGTGACTTTTCTGGCAAGACTGTTTTGTTGCAGAGATACCCAGCTAACACACTAGCAGTGAGCTCTGCTCTCTCTAGTCATAAAGGAGCCTCATCTGCTCTACAAAGGCATGTATGCTCCTGGGAATGTGCTTTATGGCTCTAATTTAAGCTTTGCTTATAATTTGAAAACTGTAATAAAAGCTCGTCATCACAAAATAAGGGTTTCCCCTATTTGCTCTCAGAAGCTATTTACTCGGAAATAATTAGCATAGAAAGCAGTTGTTTTATTAGGTCTGTGGATTTCTGTCAAAATGATGGGCTTTTGGATAACACATGAGCTTGGAAAAGCTCCATTATGCCCTCAGGGTAATATAAATCCCTCAGAGGAGATAATGCACCGCTGGAAGAACATGGTAATGAGATAAGGCAAACAGAAACAAAAGATAATTACATTAGAGAATATGCCTTAGACAAAATGCACTATTACAACACATCAAAGCAGAGTGAAATGAAGACTGCAAGCTGACTTCCAGTTTATTATTTTTACCTTCCCATAAATCCACTGTCTGGAAAATATCTGTTGTTCTTACTCCGTAGATTTCAGCAGCTTTTAAGAACTGAGAAATTTGTTCCATCTGCTTGAAAGCCATTTTTGATTCAGAGATCTTTGCAATGGGTTCATTTCCCTTTGGATGTAAACTGTTTATTAACTTGCATAACAGCTGAGAGAGAAACACAGAAACAAAATGAGAAAGCAGTCACCAAACTAGAAGAAATTTCTGCACATGAAATGATGCTGTAAAATGCTTTCAATCTTGACAGTTTCTGTCAGGGACATAATTTCTTCTATCAGGAACAAATAAGAGATTGATAATAGTCAAAGTATATTAGAAAGGTATTAGAGCTTTCATTAACCAATGGCAATAGCCTGACCGAATAAATCCTCATCTGCTAGAAGCAGCAAAGCAATCACTGGTAAGTTATGTAACAACTGATAGAGAAGAAACCACATGCTCGAGCCAAAAAAATAAGCAACGTCAATTGAAATATTGTTGAAGTCACTTTGGCAGAGATTCAATGATTAGCGTATTTCTACAGCTCTCTGCAAACAGCAGCATCTGCCTGTTGTTCAATAAACCAAAGGGATACAATGTTATAGCTACAGAATGATTCACAAGAAGAAAACAGTTTTTCAACACCTGCTCACCTTTTTTCTTTTTCTGTAAATACTATTTCTTAAAGAGAAAATTATACATCTAATTTTAAAAGCAGATCTCATTTAACTGCATGAGGAAAGGCACTGAAGGAATGAGTCATGCCCATATATAATGTGCATGACTCATAAGAATCATAAGCACTGTACTAATCCCAGTACTCCAGCAGAATAATTATTTTTTTCTGAGATTAGGGTTCACAAGCAAAAGGAAATCAGTCAGATGCTAGGACACCTCTTTCTGCACTGGCCATGAGCTCTGACCAATTTCGCCGGATGGAGACAGAAAACAAGGACACATAGTAATATATACTAATTCACTGCACGCATAAAGATACTCAAGTACAGATTTAAACAGTAAGCTCACCGTTCCATCCATGAGCCAGGTCTGGAAATGCTGCCTTCCAGGAGGAGGGGGTTCGATCTGTTCCTCGCACTGCACGATAATCCAGTTCGCCAGCCTAGACTCTAATTCCGGGTCATATTTCTGTTCAATCTTTTCCTGAACTTCTCGGCTTAAGCCATAGCTCGGTCCTCTGTTAGCCATCTCTGGAACCAAAGCAGAACTCAGTTAGTGGGGAAGGTCTTGGTGCGCAGCTGTCAGGTAGACACCGGAAAATTAGAGAATAAAGACGAGAGCAGCCTGCCCTATACATTAGGCAGTTGAGCAGATGTTCATCAACACTGAAAGTCACTGTATGGCACTGCTTATAGCTGTTCTGCAGAGCAGGGAAGGGATCAGCAGGGAAATATCATTTTCCAAAAGCATACATCAACCACAACGTTTCTTGCTTTTTAAAAAAGAAGAAGGAAAACAGAAATACCCTCCCCTACCCCAACAACAAAAACAGATGGTGAAAACGAAGATTTAAACAGAGTAGGTTTCAGAGAACGGCTTCTGCTGTGATTACAGAGAATATAATAGAGTTCTCAGGTCGATGTTACAAGCTGCCTGCAAATCCAGAAACGCTTTAAAATTGCCTACCTAATGCTTGCCAGTAAGAAGAAGGTTATACATGGGAGCTCCAGGAATCCTTTTGAGATGCAGTCAGGTTCTTCTTCAGCAGAGATGCGGGGATGGATATCCAGATCAGCAACCTGAAAAGCGTCAATGGATTTAAGAGACAGAGGCTGCCACAATGCCCTGCTGCTGCTGCAGCATCGTGGTTTGAAGAACAGTGTATTGATTTGATTTTCCTCACATATGAGGAGGGTCAGAGCAGGGGCGTTGCTAAGAGCCATTAAAGAGGCCTGCCTCCTCCGTTGCAGCTGGGGGATCTGTTTATTTCGCCCATCTGCAGACTGCTCTCAGGCGTGTTTTCTCAGCCCTGTGCTATTCACCCCACAGACTCAGCTTTACTCCACCTAGTCTGCATCACCCCAAACTACAGCAAGCATGCCAGCTCCCGATAGTTAGCAATGCAAACAGAGAGGCTTCATCATATGCCCTGTTACACAAAGGTAACACAAATTACTCCACGTTTCATTTATTTTTAATTGCGAAGCAGAAGCAGAACCAGAACCTTTTTTCTCCCTGTTCTGCAGCATGATGCTAGCAGGTTTACAGCATGAAAAATAATTTCTCCTTCAGCCCGCCCAAGTGCTCAAAAAAGTTTCAGTACAGGGAAAATAAGATGGAAAGCCAAGGAAGAGAAAGCAGGCAGCAGAGTATTACCATCATCCTATCTGTACTATATATTAGGCTACCAGATATCATCCCAAGAAAATAACTTGAGCCACTAAAAACAAGGGAGAATCACTGAAAATTAGTAACTCTACTGTAAAGCACAGAAATTGTGCTTTCTGTTGGTGTGAGTCAGCATACTTCCAGCAATAGCAAGGGAGCTACACCCATGTATGGAGGTTTAATTTTGATTGTACCACTGCATTCGTGGGAGGAAAAGGGAAGAGAGGAAAGAGAAAAGACTCTTCTTCAGATGTCATTTGCACAGGTTTATTCTTTGTTAAACAAAATCATTGCACTCCAGTCTGAGCTGCATTAGCCCTGCTATGAAACAGCTCCCATTTGGCAAATGAATTGCGATCAGCTGGATATGAAAGGAGAATGATAAACCCAAGATGGATTCACAGTCAGCATTACCAGAAAAACTCCTTCTTCTATAGCCTTGGAAAAAAAATAAAATAAGGGGAAAGAGGTACAGCTGCTTGTTTATCTGTCTCATAATTGTCTTCTCATCCAGTATTTCCTTATTCTAAGACCACAAATTCTCAGATTTACACTGCTGAGGATGCTCCTGGGCTTGAAAAAACTCAAGAGATGAAAAATTTAATAGATGACCTGATTTACCGTTGTCTTCCACGGGCATTTCATTTAGTGCTTTCTCTTCTGTGCACTGGTAGTTTTAAAACCCCATGAAATATTGGATTACATAACTCAGAGTCTGTTACGTGACAAGGCCATTACTTGAACACTTTCCATTCCAGAGAACACGCTGTTGGATGCAAAGCAAACGTGCAGGACCAAGAGTGCAAACCAAGCCTGAAGATTGGAGTAGGAGCAAACTGCAGCTGCAACAGTAAAATGCAGCACAAGATGGTTAAAGGCCTTACACTCTTTGGCCAGTGCTACGGAAAAAAAAAAAAAAAAAAAAAAAGAAACTACATTTTGTACTATCAGATCTTTTTTATTCTTCTTCTAAAATAGAGCTCCCAAAACTGCTCATTTGTTTCTGGTCACATCAGGGTACTGTGTGCTTACTAGCAATGGGACTTCACTAAAGCCATGCCTCCTTGCACAAGCCTCTGACCTTCTTTCTGACTTGGGGGCAGCAGTGGGTAATTTAACCCTCCTGAGCTGCAGAGCAGAGGTCTCTTCCTTCACAGATGTTGGCTCTGCAATGTGTTCTCGAGGGATCATTCCACGCCAAGAAAGCTGAAAAGCCATCTTGTCCTTCAATATCAATTTTTAATAAGGCTTTGAAACCCAGGAAAGCTGCAGAATATTGGAAAAACACCAGACTCATACCAATATTTTCAAAGCACGAGTAATCAAATTGTAAGCCTGCTATTGTGTCATCAAGCCAGAGAAAAACAATGGAGCGAGTTTGGCTTGAAAAGAGATGGTGATGATACAATTTACTAAGAGCTAGAAGCATACAGTGTGCTTAGCGACTGCACACTATTGATCAGAGAGCTAAACTGATTCTAAAGCAACACAAGTCAGTAAAGAAATTAAAGCTAACTGTAATGAATGTAATTGAGAAATTAATTGTCAGGTATATTTTCATCGAGTTTGTACAGGAACGTGTTTCCAGGCCTGAGCTATTTAATGTGTTATCAGCAAACACAAAAGAAGCCTAAACTCTTAGTAAAATAAGCTTTACAAGCTTCATTGAGCAAACAACAAAAATAATGAAAACTCCTCGAAAACAGTCTACCTGGAAGCAGGTAAAATGGTGTCTCAACCTAGCCATAGTCAGAGACAGGAAAATGCTTTATAGAATGTAGGACTGTTCTGCAGAGCAGCAGATGGTAAAGCCCAGAGGGTGATGGAAGATCATCAGGTGGGCACAAGCCCTGGGTTAGACACTGTGACCAAAGGACTCCACTGACCAAAGTGCAGAAGGTGCAGCAGCAAGGAGAAACACTACAGCTGGTTCTGACACTCACTCTCCACAAAAAGTGCTGAAAGAATACAGGAAATTCAAATAGTCATTCCAGTGGCCAGAGGACTGCAAACAGACTCTTTGCAGTAAATAGGAAGTAAGAAGGACTACCTGTTTAGCTCACCAAAACTGGAAGTTAAGAAATGGCAAGCACACATAGTTTCAAAGCAAAGGAGAACTCAAGTTTCTTCTCTTGGACAAATGCATACAGCAGATTGATGGTCAGAATCATGACATGGAAGAAAGGATCAGACTTTCAGCAGCAAAGGTATTACCATTAGAATATTCCACTTACAGTTTCCAGTAGATTTTGTCTTATTTTTTCTTGGAAGCCCAGACTGGAACTTACAGCTAAAATAGAATTCTTTTTAGCAAATGGAGATGAAGCTTGAAGACTTGAAGTTAAGATTTAATGCCTGTAAACGCCGTGGCTCATCTTATGCTTCAAATAATATAGATAATCATAACATTACAAGTTTAAAAATCTTTGTAAATCTGTGAACAGCTGCCAGCAACAGTAAAGCTGATGTAAATTTTCCATGCTTAGACCCACAGCCTTCAATGCCTTCTAACTGGAACACAAAGAGAAAAGTACACCTTGCTGTCCCACAAAGCAACCCTTGACCTTTGTTAGATTTGCTGTTTGTCAATTCACTCCATAGAAAGAGTCTGGTTATTTCAGCCATCCCCATCTTTTGCTGTCTGTCAAAAGCATGCTGGATCAACTCCCATCAGATAAAGGAATCCAGCAATTAGAACAACTGTCAAGTCCAGGCTCCATTCCCCCAGCAACCACTATGCAACAGCAAGCATTTCACAACTAGGTTATAAAATAAAAATAAAAAATAAAAAAATAAAACTGGAAAGTTTCCAAAGCTGTAGAACAACTTTGAGCACATCCTTTCACAAGGAAACTCTTCTGGAGAGCTGCTGAAAGATGCTCCCTATATAAACACCTATGTGCTGATGTTGCAGTTTCTAGAGATACACAGATAATGTTAAGGATAAAAATGAACTGTGTGCAAGCCCAGGGCCTTTGCAGAGAAATGCAAGGACAGAGAAGTATTCTGCAGACCTGGTCTGTTCATGGTCTTTCTTTGTCATAAGATACTTGGATATGTTCTACACATGAAAACAAACATACAAAAAGCTATTAGAGTATTGCTTCTTTTAACGGCACAAACCAGGTGGCAGAGACATCAGAGCCTAGGAGACAACATGCCATTCACCACCTTCCAGGCCGCTTGACACCAGAAGCAGTCTTAATTCTCAGAATCTTCTAAACCTTGTTGTAGATTTACAAACTCCCTGGAAGAAAATCAACATGTATATTTGGTAAAATAACCTTTTTATCTTTAAGGTAACCTTTTTGCTGTCACCAATAAAACCAATACCTTCTAAGAACTATCGTGGCTTGAAAATCACATTGTCATATGCATTCACCAAAAGAACAGAAAAACAACATCTTTATTTTAATCTAACATTGGTTAAAACAGAGAGCAAGACATATCCAAAAATAAAAATAAAATTAAAAAAAAAACCTCAAATACATCTTCTCTTCTTATTATTAGAGATTTTGCTTTGCTATTAGGGACTTCAAGAATTAGCATCTAAGGAGGATCACACCATGCCAAATGTTCTGCCCTACAAACTTGCTGAGTACAGAAGCAATGCAAAGGATCGTCCTAAAGGCCAACCTGCTCCAAAACAGCCCATATCCCCCAGGGACTGCTCTCCCAGAAAGAAGGCCTAGGTGGCCGATGTACATCCCTTCACCCCTCAGGCATGCTGCTCCCTACATACCTTTGTCCAGATGCAGCACCTGCTCCCAACCAAAAGGCAGTGCTGACCTTCTCACGTTGCCATGTGGGAGGCAACCAGACCACTTGGTGCAGGTCAGAAGGCTCAAGAAGAGTACAACTTCTGAAGTGTCAGTCTAAAAACATTTTAAATCTGTACTTTTGTTCCAGAACCAAAGTGTCTGGAAGTTTTAGCAGCTGTCTTCTGCTTTTTGTTTCAGATATAAATGCAGAGCTAGCCAGAGGTCCTTGCCAAACAGAAAGCAAGATGCTGCAGCAGGCTGGGAACATGCTTTTTCCTTACCTCCTCATGAGCAGATCACAAGTCACAGTTATTGATCATACAGAGGATAACCATTTCTCTTTAATAAGGTAGAAGCACTGGACCGTGTAACATAGAAATGCAGGGCTTGAAAGAGAAATACAATGGCAAGTCTGCAACAAGACTGCAACAGGTCCTGTAATTGAGATTTATGCTTAACATGTCCAAGGCTCTAAGTAACTTTTTGTTGTTGTTGTTCTGGGCAAATGTACTGGGCAAATGGGTATACTGATCGACAATCAGCTGAATATGAGCCAGCAGTGTGCCCAGGTGGCCAAAAAGGACAACGGCATCCTGGCTTGTGTCAGGAATAGTGTGGTGAGCAGGATTAGGGAATTCATCCTGCCTCTGTACTCAGCACTGGTGAGGCCTCACCTCGAGTACTGTATTCAGTTTTGGGCACCTCAGTACAGAAAAGACATTGTGGAGATGGGCAACAAGGCTTGGAGAATATGCCCTATGAGAAGCGACTGAAGGAACTGGGACTGTTTAGTCTGGAGAAAAGGAGGCTGAGGGGAGACCTTATTGCTTTCTTCCAATATCTGAAAGGTGCTTACAGCAAGAGTGGGGTTGGTCTCTTCTCACTGGTGACAGGACAAGGGGAAATGGCCTCAAGTTGTGCCAGGGTAAATTTAGGTTGGGTATCCTGAAAACCTTCTTTACAGAAAGGGTTGTCAAGCATTGGAATAGGCTCCCCAGGGAAGTAGCTGAGTCACCATCCCTAGATGTGTTTAAAAACCTTTTGGATGTGGTGCTCAGGGACATGATTTAGCAGAGGGTTGTTAGGGTAGTATGGTTAGGTTGTGGTTGGACTTAGCGATCTCTAAGGGCTTTTCCAACCTGAGCAATTCTATGATTCTATAAATACATACCGAAGAGAGATGAGATCCTGCAGCAACAAAGTCAATCTAAACTGAGTGAACTGACCTAAGAGGTCATAAAGCTTTAACATAATTGTTTCCTTTTTTTTTTTAATAAATAATTCTGAAGTGAAAGGCAGACCTCTAACAGCACAACTGAGTAATACTTAACAATGAATTTCACATCTTAGTATTCCCCAAGGCAGTTCTCCTTCCGCTCTTGCACTCGTTCAGAAAATGCTTCAACCGTGTACTGCAGTACAGCTAAAGCACTAAAAACATGAGAGCAGCTGTGAACATCACTAGTTGAAAGTTTCTTCTCTATAGCATATTTTTACTTGATATGAAAAGCAGAGTACTGTAAATCTCTTTGTTCCGTCGAGTAAGCATGTCCAAGGGAAAGCATGTAATCAAAATTAACATAAGAAAGAAGCAGCAGGAGGCAGTTCCTCTCAGGCCTGTCCAGCTAGGATGTTTTTGTACTCGGTGTCTGTGCAAGAGAAAATAAACTGCCTACACTGAAGCTGTATGGTACATTTCATACCATGGAACTCAACCAAGAAAGAAAAAAAGGCTGCTGCATGTACTACAAAGCCAAACAACAGAAGGCACAGAACAACTGGAATATAAGACAAGATAAAAATTGATGTATAAAAAGTTACATTAGCACAGCTCACTATTCAGAGGCTAAGAGTGCTAGCTTGATAGGAAACCAGTTTAATATGCTTTAAAGACTTTTTTAGTACATAACCATCTACTGCAGAGCTTAATCACACACATATGCAATAGAATCCACCATTCCTCTCCCTTCAGAAAGCAGAATAATGTGTTTCACATGATTCAAGTAGTTCCACAGATTTTTGCAGCAAATTGGAAACAAAAACATCATTAAGGACAGAGACAATTGAAGTCAGGTGATTAATGCTTCTGTTTCTTTTGGTGACATCTATCACTTGCTTCTCTGGTATTATATGGTAATCAAGCTTCTATGACTTGCTACAAAGGCTTTTTGTTACTTACTCATGAACTTGATTCCTTGAAGGAATTAATGATCTGTATGTTAAGTTTTACATAGAAGAAAAATACCCCAGGTGGTTTGACCAAAATCAAGAGAATATGCTGAGTTGCTCTGTTTGTGTCCAGAGCTTCCACGTTCCACATGGCAGCAGTATCACCCCCAGCGTCTGCACTACAGCTCAGTGACACGAGCCCAGAAGTCATTTTCAGACCTGCCAAAAGTGAAGGATAATGAAGACACTGACAACAAAACTACAAGTACTAGCAAAAATAATTAAGGACAGAGTAAGGTACTCAGAAAAACCAATCCTCCAGGAGCCACAAGACAGAGCTGCTTATATTGGTAAACCAGAAAACATGAAAGACTGTTTAAATGTGCATGTTACATATTCATAAAATATACTTTATACTTGGCAGCAAATTAGATGTATGCAGAAAACAAATAGAGGCTAACAATTCATTACAAAAAATTCTAATTTGTACTTCTTTCCAAACATGTGGTACCCTTGTTTAATACAGTATTTCCACAGAAGTTTATTTATACTTATTTTTTAACTTATTATACTTATTTTTAAGCATTAACATTGAAAACAATTCATTATCCAGACCATCTACTGGCAAAGATGAAGGAGATACCACATGCAAAAATTCTGGGAACAAATATAGTATAGAAAATAAACTGACAACACTCTAACATACAAATATTTCATTACTCAAGATTGTCAAGATTTCCTGAAAGGTGAAGAGCTGGCCATCAGTACGATGTAAATCTCTGGTTTCAGGAGTGACCCAGAATTGGGACAGCTGTGCCATAATGTTGTTTTCCTTCAGACTTTCTGTTACTGCAATTAGCAGCACAGCTTTGACAACATGTTGGAGCCTATTGGTTATCATCTATCCCTTCTTCCTGGCGTCTGAACACAAGTTGGCAGTGATCAAAATGCTGGCAGTTTCGAGCACGAACACAAGGAAAATGCTGTGCCTGCAATGAGAACAGAGCTACAGTGGTAAATTTAGAAGAAAAAACATCTGTCTACAAAAAGTCTGCCTCTTCATATTTAAAGGGAATACATACTGAATTAATAAAGTGGCAAGGGAGAACAGAGAGGGGCACTAGTATTCACTGAATCTCAATGCGCTGTCTGGAATACTATCTCTATTAAGGAAGTACAGCCTCCCTTTGCACTTACACCATATATAACAAGCGAGGGCTGTAACTGTAATGTAAATGCTATCACTAACCGCCACTTAGCAAGGAGAGAAGTAAGGGAAACAGGCAGGTCTACCAAACAACTAGCATAAAAATACCCCTGTCACGACCCTTTGGTAATGCTGACATTAAGGCAACTGATGCTGCAGTTTTGTATCCTCAACAATTATGCTCACCTACCTTCTCTCACCTAAATGTTGTTAGAACAGTGGGGACACAAAAACACACACTTCAAACTACTCACACAACTGCTCCCCTCACATCTGTTTTCCACTATGTTGCTCAAAAGCACTGCAACAAGATGACCTTACCCATGAAATATGAATAATTAAATAAACACTACAGTAAAGCTTTGGAAGAATATAGTGCAATTCTTTCAAGAGAGTTACACAGCTCCAAATTATGCACACACATAAAGACACTTCCCTGTCTGAACTACTACAGTTGAACTGAATGTTTATAGATATAAGCCTCAATTAAAACTAACCAAACAAAAAAACCCCTAAAAGACATCTACCATAATTGCTAATTTTAAGCCTTAATTGACATTAGCTATTCCTGAATTCCTGCACTGCACCTTTTTCAACTTCTTAAAAGACAAAGCAATCCAAAAGATGTGACAGAAATACATTTTAAAAAAATTATCATGGTTAATCTACGAGCAGAAAGTCTTTAATTAACTTAATTCTGATTTCCCTATGTCTTTATAACTCACAAAACTTTTCAGGTTTTATTACGTGCAACAGTCCTATGACTACACATAGACGGCAAGTGTTCAACAATACATAAACAAACTGAGCCTTCAGGAATGGAAAGGGCTGAGCAATTTGTGTATGTTGTCTTTGTTCATTTTCCTCAAAAGTATGTCTTCAAGAGGTTGTAAAGCTTCAAAACTTAAGGAAGATGTGAAATTGCTCACTTTACACCAAGATGATGTATTATTCCCTTAACAGTAGTCCCATAAATAATTTTTTATGGAAGGCATGAATAGGTAAGTACTTCTGATGAGCATAGATAAAAGGGCTCTACCTGTACCTAAAGGCTGCGTGTCCTTAAGCTCTTAAAGCCTCTGCAACAGGAGTGGGGGCATTCATCTTTGTTAAGCATAGTCTTCATATACTATAAGGAAATCCCAAATTAACTTACTACTTATTCATCACCCCAAGCACACAACCAGGGCGTGCCTTTCATTTTACAACGTAAACAGTGCTTAAGAACACTACCATCAGTGACAAAGAATCTGTTTACTTCATATTGTTCACTATTTCTAGTATCAGTAATTTCAGTAAACACTTAAATTGTGCATTGCCTTGCACAGATAGATGAAATACAACGACATTATAGCAAAACACCTGTACTGAAACAGCATCAAAAACATGGGAAATTGAAGTTGTACCGTACAAACAGTAACAAAACTGAGTGAGCATTTCAGTACAAAAGGGTAGGAAGCTCGTGAAAAAAAAGATTTAAGAGGTAAAGCAGAGGTTCTACACCCAGCAGCAGCACTTCCTTACATTTTGGTCTATCTGTGCAAATGCAGCATTAAAAAAATACTCGTATTTACAAAACAGAGGTAAGGAAACAGCAGGTAGAGCTCTGTTCCTACTGTGATAGTCACACCACTAGAATAATCTCAGTGAGAACAGGATTTCTGCTACTGACGGAAAAGAGTCAGGTGTAGGCTTCATCTATTTATGCTACTCTGCAGATTACGTTAGCGTTGCCAACTTGTCAATTAAATCATCAACGGTATTCACAAGAAGTTTTGTGTCTTCCTTTTCACTCATTCGATGCTGGCCAGCTTTGCGGAGGATAACATCCACATCTTTGCTCAGAACACGATCAGCAACTTGCATAGAAATCTGCCAAGGGACATCACCATCCCTCATGCCATGAATAAGACGGATGGGACACATTATAGGGATAGGGCTATTTAGCAGACAGTGGTTTTCTGCTTCTCTAATGAAGTCGTAGGTCAAGGAGTAATATCCTTCCTCGCTGTGCTTTGTTGGAAACTTCCATTCACCTTTCTCTTCTATTTCTTTTTGTACCTATAAAAAGTGCAAAGTATAAAAGACAGATGTTACAGTGGGTTTTTTTAGAATGTTTCAATTTATTTTTGTTCTAAACACACTAAAACTTTGCCCCTTGAAAGCACAATCCTATTCAACTTATATAGAGTAAGCTGAATAGGATTCAACCCAATTTTAATGCAAATATGAGGTATTTTAACACTGAAATCCAACAGACTGTTGAACAGGGATTTGACTTCACATCCTATATGCCACAGTAACATAAACACAGTACAGGTGCACACCAGCATCATACCAGAAGCACCGTATTTTGCAGAAACTTTGATTATCATAGATTTTCTGCTTACCTCCACCACAAATACAGAAAGACTTGAAGGGAAAGTACAGCTTGAACAACAGATTTTTTTTCAAGCATTTAGCTTGACAAAGTTTTTGACTGCACAACAAACAACGATCGGCTTTACCTCAATGGGAAGCCTCTTAAAGGCTGTCACAAGATGGTCTGCTGCTACAGCTACTCCAACTAGAGCAGCTACTTTATCTGGGCGTGCTATTGCAGCATGGAGCATCAGCCATCCTCCTAAGCTGGAGCCCACCAGAATCTTAAAAGAGAAGAAATCAGATGTTATTTTATAGGAAACAGCTTTTATTTTCTTTTTACAAAGCATCAGCTTTCATCTCATTTAACTGCTTAAACCTCAGACATAATCCTGCTGTCCTTACCCAGGCAGAAATGTTGTCACCTCCAGTGGAAATTTTGCCTGAGTAAGCACCACAGAATCTGGAATATTATTATTCTTTTTGTTTGACATGGCTGATTATTGGTCTCTGAGACTGAAACACTGTAAACAAAATGAGAGTTGAAACAATTCAGTATTGCACGCATATTTTTTTCCCTTCTTAAAATGAATGCACATCACAAAGGCTCTGTGCAGTGACAAAGGTCAGCAAAAGCAACTCAGAATATAAGATGTTTTTCAAATACAATACTAGGTTTTTCTGGGATGCAGACTGACTTTCTCATATTCATTTCAAAAATAAATGAAGAAGCCAAACACTGTTTCTGCTGCTTTTTTTTTTTTTTTTTTTAAATCTATTTTATCATATAGAACATATTAACTTTCAACATTTCCGCAAATCCCTCAATAAATACATCAGCAGTGGAACAAAGCCTCACTCTTCCATGAGGAGAGCTTCCACGAGGAGCTCCTTATCCCTCTTTAGGTGAAACCTCCTCCCTTTCCCAAACCTCTTGGGACCAGGCCAGGGCTGATGTAACCCAGTGCCAGTGACAGCTCAGCCTGAACCATCTCCTGCCAACCCATACCTTCATAAAGTTGTGATCCACTTGTTTGCAAAAGCAGCCCTACAAATGATGTCATTTCAAATGGGTCTGCTTGACAGCTACCAGGTCCAAGCTATTAAACAGAAGCTACTCTACGCAGGACCTACTGCAGTATATTTTTGATTGTACAATATTCCATCTTGAGGAAAAAACATGTTCTATATTTAAGAATGAAATACAACCTGTGGTCCATCTGTAAGTTCATCCAGTACAGACAGAACATCTTTTCTCCATTTCCCAATCGTACACTCCTCAAAGTTCCCCTGTGAACTTCCACATCCTGTATAATCAAATCTGAAAAAACAATCATCAAAAGTTGTGGTACCTACCTACAACAACACAGGAACTAAAACTAAGCAGTACTGTTTAACACAAATTAAACAGAGGACAATATACTGCACTGAATATTTTCTTTCTTGGTTCTGCACATCACTATTATTTATATTATATTTATATTACTATTTATTTATATACATATGATGAAATAGTTGCATTTCATATAGCCATATCCAAATTTATCAGGGTATTTCCCAAACAAGAAATTTGACAAATTCCTTTACAACTAAAAAACAACATACTTTAATATTAAAGGCTCTTTACAAGTGCGAAAGCTCTTCTAAATGCTATATGCAATCAGGAAGACTTATGAAGTTCAGCATTCAGCCTGAATACTCAAAACATATTACCAAGAATGTGCATGTTTCTCTACAACTACAGAAGGCATGGGACAGCTCAGTACAATTCAGCAGTTAAAAATCATGCATACAGTCATAATTTAGAAAAAAAAATAGTATTTTACATGCTAAAACTAACATTTCTAAGTGTTTTCTTTTTCTTTGCTGTGCCCTTATCTTTAACATGTAACACTACCTAGACCACAGAAATTTAGATAAATTTCTTTCAAAATACATTGTCCTGATCTACCTCAATCAGATAGAAATTCTATGTCTGAAATGCAGGAGAGACACTCATCAGTTTGCGTATAGCGTAACATGCACCTCAAATAAACACCCAGGTCTATGCATGGTACCTATTTCACATTCTCAAGAACAACACTTCTACATACCTGACAAAGGCATGACCTAGACAGCTGCAGAAATCTTCAAGGGCAGTTGCTTTCTGACCATTCATATTCGACCGCAAGCCTGGAAGGAAAATAACCCCTGGATTCCTGCCTTTCAGCTTCCGGTAGGCTAGATTTGGTCGATCTGGTCGAGTAAGAAAACTGACTGATGATTTCCACCTGCAAACTAACGAGGAGAGCTATGAAGTACCACCACGAAGACAGTTCTGCAGAAATAATAACATTTTATAAAATGAGAATTCAGAAAATATATGTATGTTATGTGAAATTAAGATATTTAGGCTCAGGAGACAAGAAAAACAGAAGTGTCTTCTACACTCTTCAATACTGTAATATAATGATTTGAAGGTGCTCAGTAGCAGCATCAGTCACGTAAGGAGTCCACTCAGCAATGAGCAAAGTGGCTGACAGAAACTGAGCACTAAGATATGCTATGCTTCATTTGTCCTCACATTGTATATCATCTGGAATATTTACTTATCTCTCATAAAATGACAGCTTCTTCATCGGCTTTTTTTTTTTTTTTTTTTTTTTTTTTTTTTTTTAAGTGAATACCAAATAATTCTATTCTGAACCTAAAGCACTGTGTGGGATGAAACACACAACACACAGCATCTCCCACAATACCATTCACAGCTATTGCTACTTGAAGACGATTCAGTAACACTGAAAACTAGCAGGGTGATGAGCTCTGAGTCAAATTCCTCACAACTGTTTCATCTTAACAGCACTTTTTTCCTTAAACGCGAAGCACAAAAGGTTAAAAAATAAAGCTGCCTTTTCTGTTAATACAGAAAAAAAATGTATTAAACACAACTCGTAAGGGAGAAAGAGTTGACTGTTGTAGACCTATGGATTTCTCATGCGTTTCCTAAAGAGGCAAAGATCTCCCATCACGTGGTCTTATGCATTCTTCCTGGAGAGGATAAATTCTACCTGCACTCAAATGGCTCTGTCTTTACCCACAAGAAGCTAAATATTTTGCAAGTATTTAAAAAATGCAAGATAATTTAGTTCAACTTCTTTCAAAGTGACCTGCAATGTACTGTCAGACCTTAGCAGTTTTCCCATCAGAGAACTTATTTTTTTCATTTTTGTTAAGGCCGAAGACAACAACCCAGACACATTTGGAAAGAAGACACTAAGGTCTGAGCTGTTATTTGCATTAACAACCATCCACAAATGGAGCTGGCTTCGAGCAAGGAACAGATTGATAAAGGAAATGCTACCAAATGAAAACTATGCTGAGTTTCAACAGCTGCTACTGTATTTAATCTGAACTTGGCAGTCAGCTGCACCTCTACTGTGGATGAAGATAAGTGGTTTGTAGAGAGGTGTTACAAGGAATTAATCCACTCTATTATCCCTCTCAGCAAGATAATGTGTTAAACTGAAAGCTTGGGCAGGACTTCTGATAAGACTCTGACATTCTTAATCTTTAGATTAGAGGAGCACTGGTTCTTGAATACCATTAATCAATAGTGGAGCACAAAAACTACCCAACCCTAAAAAATACATCAGGACACCTTGGTGGTATAACCACTGGTCAACATACTACAAAAACCAGCTTTGAAAGTGCCACAACACTTAGTTATTCTGCTGCTTCCTTTCACAAACAAAGATATATTCAAATCTTTTGTTTCAGTTTGCATGTGCACAAGTACAAGTGCCATTTTATCTCTCATGTAAAGATGGGACAGTTCTTCATCCCACTGATGCGTGAAGGGGAAGTGATATAGCACTAGAAGTTTATTTGTTTAGATACATTCACACTATGCATTGTCTCCATCAGTAAGGCAATCATTTCTGTCTGCCTGTCATTAAGAGATGTATCAATAACTGCTAAACTTCATAGAAAAAAGTGAGGAGTATGTCTCTCCCATATGTGTTCATAACCATCTTCTGGGCCATTACATTTTCATCCTACAGCATTCTGGAACTGACCTCAAGCTGCCTGAGGCAAAGCAAAGTTTAAACTGAGCCACAAGAGAACGAAACAATTCCATGAATGAATCCTATGCATTCTGTAAGTTACTCCGCATACACCAGCAGCAATTCAAACTCAAATAATCCAAAAGCCTAAAGAAATCACCTCAGCCAGCCAACTACAATGCATACTTCCCTGGAGTCACATGCTAGGACTTCTTTTTCAACAGCTGAGAACATAAATTATCTGCACAGCTACCCAATACTTTCTTCTCCTTATTTCACAGAATCATCACATATAATCACAAAGACCACTAAGACCATCTATTCAAACATCAGCTCCCCACCATGCCCACTACATGTTCCTCAATGCCACATCCACACAGTTCTTGAATGTCATCCAGGGATGGTGACTCCACCACCTCCCTGGGCAGCCTGTGCCACTGCCTCACTACTTTTTCTGAAGTATTTCCTAATATCCAACCTGAACCTTCCCTGGTGCAACTTAAGGCCATCCCTCTCACCCTATCTCTGTTACAAGGGAGAAGAAGCCGATCCCACCTCACCACAACCTCCTTTCAGGAAGTTGTAGAATGTGGTGAGTTCTCCCCTGAGCCCCTTCTTCTCCAGACTCAACAATCCCAGCTCCCTCAGCTGCTCCTCATAAGACTTGTGCTCCAGAGCTCTCACCCGTTTCCTTGTCCTTCTCCGGACGCGCTCCAGAGCACTCCAGAGCTCCAGATGTTTTTCTTGTAGTGAGGGGCCCAATGCTGAACGCAGTACTTGAGATGCAGCCTCACCAGAGCTGAGTACAGAGGGACGATCACCTCCCTACTCCTGCTGGCTGCACTATTTCTGATACGAGCCAACACGCCGTTGGCCCCGGCCACCTGGTCACGCTGCCGGCGCACATTCAGCTATCAGCTAACACCCCCAGCTCCTTTCCCCCTGCGCAGCTTTCCAGCCACCCTGCTCCCAGCCTGCAGCAACGCTGGGGCTGCTGTGACCAAAGCGCAGGACCGCGCACTCGCTAAAAGCGCCACCCCACACGAACACATCCGCCCGCTCCTCCTCGCGCTTCCTTAGGAAGCGGAGCGGCCCCACTCCTACCCCAGGGACCGGCGCCGTGCCCGGACACTCCTATCTCGCCCTGGCTGGCGGCGAAGGAGCGCCAGCAAGGCAGCCCCGGGGCCCCTCCTTACCCGGGAGCCCCAGGGCCGCGCTCAGCAGCGGCAACCTCAACAGCGGGACTGAGGCGCGGCCACTGCTCCGCCACAGCCCGAGCGCCGCCGCCATGTCCGCCTCCACGCGCATGCGCCTCCGGGGCTCTGAATGGCGGGCGCGTGAGGAGGGGGATGCAACGGTCCGTGGGCTGGTGTGGTGAGCGGGTGAACCTTGCCGGCACGGTCACGGCCAAGTAAAATGTTAGCCAAGCTGCTAACTGTTGGACGTGAGCGATTTCCGTGGTGTTGTGAAACAAACAAACAAACAAACAAAAAATCAGTATCCCAGGGTGATCATTAATTTTTATTATTATTATTATTTTTTTTTTTTTCAAATGGGGTGGATCGTAGAAAATGAGAAAGTTGCTGTGTAGGTACAGTGAGCAGGCTACAGTCATAGAATCACAGGATATCCCGAGTTGGAAGGCACCCACAGGGATTATTGAGTCAACTCCTGGCTCTGCATAGGACCACCCAAAATTCATACTGCTGCCATGAAGCCTCCCCTTGGCCCCCTCTGCTTTGGGCTAAGCAAACCACAGGACCTCAGCTGCTCCTCAAAAGCATTGCTCTCCAGACCCTTCCCCATGTGCAGTCCCCCTTTGGACACTCTCTAACAGTTTTATTTCCTTCTGACATCGTGGCAGCCAAAGCTGCACCCAGTGCAGGAGGTACATACATCCAGGGCTGCCCCATCCCAGGTACAGAATCCAACATTGCTCCTGTTCAGTTTCATGCTGTTGGTGATTGCCCATTTTGTCAGGACCTCTCTGCAAGATTTCTCTGCCTCTGAAGGAGCAAACAGCTCCTGTCAGTTTAGTGCTATCCTCAAACTTATCATACATCCCAGTCCTGCATCCAGACACCATCTCTACATCAAACCTTTCCCTTCAGATAAAGCACTTAATCCTGTAGAAAGGGGCGTGATTCAAATGGCTTCAGGAACATCACTGGTTTTGTTTGATTGCTTTCTAGATTTCTAAAATATCAAATGAAAGCATTGGAACCAAACCAAAGAAAAGCGGGGTTGCACATCTCTTGTTTATGCCATCAGCAAAACATACTTGGTGTCTTGTTCTAGTTGGATCTACAGAGCAGCCTCTGGGAGACTGCTGACATGGCAGCTCATTGCTTGTGCACACAGCTACTGCTCTGCAGAAGCAGTGCTATTGAAATCAAAGAACGTCTCCAAGAAGTGGTGGCAAACTGGGAAGAGATCGCTATTTTCTTTTGTTAGCCTTGCTTGGAAAACTGATTCCTGCTGCCATCTGGAGAACCAAAAGGATGTCAGAAGGGAGCTACTCAGGGGACCGTGCAGGGAAGGGCAAGCAAGGTCTGGGTGAGGAGTGGTACCCTTTAAGTACAGTTTTATTTACTTCTTGACTGAAGTTAATATACCTGTGGCTCTGTGCAGGACTAACAATAAGTGCAGGTCAGCAACATATGTTCAGGCTGCTGCATCCAACCAGGCTCTGGGGCACCACACGGTGATGCCATTGTGGTGACTTGTGGCTGCCATGGTGACATTTGAGCATCTCCCAGTGGAACCCTCAGACAGTTCCATTGGATTTTACTTCCTGAAAAGCAGGGCAGAGACTGTCTCATTGCAGAAATGGCTGCAAGTGCAAAGTTTGGGCAAATGGAGACAAGAGAAAGTGAACCATGTGCAGAAACTTCTGCTTCTGATTCAGAGAACCTGGCTGAGTTCTAAGGCTGCACGTCTGCTGATCCTCCAAGACAGGATCAAGGAACATCTGGTGATGCTGCCATAGCATTGATAATGGATGGAAAGCAGTCAGAAATATTTATTGATGAAGACAAAACCAAATGTTTATCTCATACTTTTTCTGAAGAAAGCGTTGACAAACCCAGCATCTTTTCTGCCCTCAGCTTTCCAGAGAAACTTTGGGTGTTGGCTGAAAGTTATCAATTTGAGAGCACTTGGTGGGGTCACAGTGGAAAGTGTGTTGTAATCAATGAAGTAATATTTCAGGTGGAAGTACTGGGAAGAATAGGGCCTTGGAAAGTTTTTGAGATTGCAAGTATGAAGACTGAAAGTTTTGTTCAACAACATAATCTGTATGGATTCACCAAAACACCACATGACTTCAGAAGACCTCCCTCACTACTCAGATTTCTGGCAGAGGAAGAGGCATTTGCTGCCTGTAGGAAAGTACATCAGTTGCTCACACATGAAACAACTCTTGCTATATTCTGGTGCAAGAGATGGAGAGTCCAAAAAATAAACCTTGGTAATAGAAGAGATGAGGAGAAATGAAAATGAACTGATCTTCATTGTATGTTTTTGGTTTTTTTTTGGCTGTTGGCAGCCCTTTAGAGGTAGTATTGCTGAGTTGAAAAAATGTGAATAAAATATATTCGGGTTGAGTTTGAATGCATGGAATGGAAAGATAAGTAAACGAGGATACGATGAGTCTATTTATTTCAGTATATTTGCAACACATCTTGTTGTAGTCAGCCTAAACTGTGGGATTAAACTGACCAATGGAGCTTTTTAATGCTTTTGTTTGTCTTCAGCAGTTGAAAGTCTTAGCTCCTCTGTCTTGCTGTCTTGCACTCCTGAACTGATAGCAACTAGCTTTTCTCCTTTGCCTTTTTCAGTTACTCTTCTTTTTTAACACACTTTTCAAGAGAGATCACCCAGAACTGCCTTGCAAGAAAAGAGATGCTCTTGCTCAGAAGAGAAGAGATGTGGCTGTTCCTTCCTTGCAGTAAGACCCGAATGAGAGCCACCCGAGGAGCAGCCCAGGCGCCCAGTCCATGCAAGGAGCGGCTGCTGGGCCAGGAAGGAGCCTGCTGTCAGTGGATCCAGAAGCTGGCACACAGACAGTGGCACCCAGGGGTCCCTGCTGCTCAAGAGCTGCAAGAAAGCCATCACCCGAGCCCGGCAGTGGCAGCGCTACTCCAAGCCTGCCAGATCCTGCTGCAGCAGCAGGGAAAGAACGGTGCCATCCTCTGGCCCCGTCTCCACTGCTACCAAGCAGCAGCCAGACCCTGGATGTCACTTCTGCTGCTCCACCTTACAACACTCTGCCCTCTGTGGCATCCAGATTTACACCTGGCCCACCACAGCAAGAGCTTCCCTGACACCCAGACGCACCAGAGCTGCAGGCTCCTCGGGCTGCCCGGTCATACCGTAGCCCATCCTTTGCAATGGCCGTGATGGCAGCAGCCATGCTGACAGCGCACAACTGGCAGCCCCAGGCAGCCCCGCACTGCCCGACGTGCAGCTGCAGCTCCCACATGGCAGGTGCAGCTGATGGGCCAGCACCTCAGCGCAGGACCCTCTGCAGACAGCAGGGACAGCAACACCCGGTTACAGGTCCATCACTTGGTCGTTCATAGACTGATAGCTCTGGAAATAAGATGTTTGACTAATAAACCTTTTCAGTTGTCATGTGCTTTCAGTCATTCACTCATTCACTCGTTCATTTAATGGTGAAATCTCAGATTGGATTGAATTTGTATTTTGTCTCTCAGAAGGGAGTTGAATCACCTGTTCTAACATCACTGTAATGGTTTTGTGTTTCAGTCAAGCTCCAGATAATTAGCCATGGAGAGTAAAAAGACCAGGTCATGTTGTTCTGTGTGTGTGAAGCATGCACTGCAGGTAAGCACGCCAAGCAGACAGAGCCTCTTTGGAATGGAGGACATTGAAACACAGGGGGCCCTGGCAGGAGGATGACATCACACTCCCACAAACTCGCCATAGCAAACGCCGTGCGCTTACCACGGTGGAAGCAACCAGCGGATGGCTGGAAACGCATCCCATACTCCATGCAACCGCCCAAACTCCTATCCTGGGCCTTGAAAAGCAAGTGTTATGAGTTGACATGGCACCCCAGAAAAAGTTGAGTCAGACAACAGGACTCATTTCCAAAATAACCTCATAGATACTTTAAGCCAAGGAGCGTGGCACCGAGTGGGTATATCACATGCGCTATCATGCACCAACCTCTGGGGAAGTCCAACAGTACAATGGACTACACTGAGAGCAATGGGTGCTGAGACATTCAAACACTGGGACACGCATTCAGCAAACGCCACCTGGTTAGTCAGCACGCTGGGATCTGCCAGTAGAGCTGGCCCTGCCCGATCACACCCCTCATGTACTGTCCAGAGAGTTCTGGATGTGCACATAAAGAACATGCTGGGCCAGACGCTCTGGGTTATTCCTGCCTTGGGCAATGGCAAGCTCCTCCGTGGGACTGCTTGTGCTCGAGGACCTGGGTGCACGCAGTGGGTAATGCGGAAAGATGGGGATGTCTGGTGGTGGACCTCCAAGTGGTTTGATGCTGGGTGAGAACAGTCAATATTTGAAGTTGCCGGATGTTAACTGCTACGTAATGCTGCATGCCGTCATTTCTATGGTTGTTATATACTTTATCAAGAGTATGACAGTTAGAACCATCCAGATTGAAGGAGAACGGATTCTGATGGAAACAGAATGTGATAATCCAACACTGTGCATCATCCCTCCTGCCCTGA
Source organism: Phasianus colchicus (assembly GCF_987193195.1). Classification (NCBI taxonomy): domain Eukaryota; kingdom Metazoa; phylum Chordata; class Aves; order Galliformes; family Phasianidae; genus Phasianus; species Phasianus colchicus. Next base: position 90,654,980 of record NC_143436.1, on the reverse strand, counting down.
AAGACAGATAAGAGCCCAAAGTCTGGACTGACTGAACTGCACAGACACTACGCAGGGATGGCCCCTAGCTCACAAGAATGATAGGTGTGTGTATACATCAAAAAGCAAGATAGGTGATGGCTAATAGTTGGGTTGCATGTAAACTGTGGGACATGAGAGTGATGTAATGGTGATTGGAATAAAGAGTGGATACTGTCCTAGTTTCAGCTGGGACAGTTTTTTCTTCACGGTGCCTGGTATGATGCTATGTTTTGGCTTTAGGAGAAGAACCGCGTTGATAACACACGGATCTTTCAGGTGTTGCTGAGCAGCGCTGTAGAGAACCGAGGACATGACTCCAGTAACTCGGTTCTTAGTACCGTCCTGCCTGCGAGGAAGGCTGGGGGGCACAGGGAGCTGGGATAGAACAAGGAGAGCTGACCTAAACTGGCCAAAGGGATATCCCACACCATACGGCATCACGTGAAAAAAAACTACAAAACTGAGGGGTGTTCACTGGGGTGCGGGTGGAGAGTGGCAGTTGTTGTTCAGCTAGTGACTGACTCTGGGACCCTCAGAGCTCTGAGTTGGAAGACTGTGACTATGGTAACAGTAGACTCCAAGGCAAGCCCAAACTTGTGTGGGATTTGCCGCTACAGCTGGGTACATACAAGCGCATGGGGCCAAGGGGATTCATCCCACAGAACTCCAAGGACTGGCTGCCGTCATCATGAGACCTCTCTCAACTACTTTTCAATGGTCTTGGGAATCTGGAGAGATTCCAGTCGACTGTAAGCTAACAAACGCTGTCCCGGTTTTCAAGAAGGGAGGGCAAGAAGAAGACCCTGGTAATTACAGGCCTCTCGGTCTCTCTTCAGCGCCTGGCAAGATTACGGAAAAGATTGTTCTGTGAGTTTCTGAAAATCTCCTGAAAGACAGCACAGTCACTGGTCACAGCCAGCATGGGTTCACGAGGGGAAAGTCTTGCTTAATGATCTCAATCACCTCACAGTAAGATTCCTTATGTTTTCTACATAAAGTTGGCTAAAGCATTAATATATATAACATACCGAAAATTCTGTAAAAGAAATTCTGTAGGGCTGCACAGTCAAAAATTAATACAAGAATGAAAGAGGTAGCTCTATGACGCTAATAAGAAATGGTCTAGGAAGATTTCTTGACATTCCTAGATGCGCTGAAGGATTGCCTGTTGACTTCCTCCCCATTTTACAGCTGCAAATCATAGAAAAAAATCCCCCTCTCGTATCCCAAGAGGAAGCGATTGAGGTATTTCTTCTGCAGGCAGCAGCAGAAGTGCCACAGGAGGTCATCCAGCCACAGGGGCAATTTCTCTTGCTCCAGGCTTCAGAGGGCTACGGTTGTCAGGTGGTGAATCACAACCATCTTCAGGGCTTGGGGTGAAAAGCTGTGCCCACGGGCAGACAACTGCAGGTCCGCAGACAGTTGAGGTAGAAGCTGGGGTGCTGGGCGTGCCTGGCCGTATGCCTGGCAATCTGTATGTCCGCCTCAGCGCAGTTTTCTGGCCGCACCATGCTGCTGGCGCAGCTGGCTTCAGCCTACTCGATGCTCAGCAAAGTTCCCGAGACATCCAGCTCCTCCTGAATCCTCATCCCAGTGGCACTGAGCATGTCTTGATGCTATTGAACACATTCCTACCAACCAGAAATCAAAAGGCAGCTGCAGAAAAGAGCCTTAGCGATAAATAACAGATTGAAAAAAAGCCATGTTCAAAGCAAAACTACTCTTAGGTGTTGATTTGTCCTATAGACACAAAAAAGAAAACTCTTACACAAGGAGCACTGGTGTTAAAAATATAGCCAATTTATTTAAGTAAGAGAATGACATACTTTGAAAGACCGAAATTGAGAAAACATAGAAACATATCCTGATCCTACTCAATGCTCAGGAATGTGTCCGGTTCGTCAAGCTGCACCCCAAGAGTCATCTCGATGTTGAAGGTGTAGTTGGAGGGGGTGATCAGCTGCATCTTGCACGAGTGGCTGGAAAGCAGCAGCTCCAGGCGGCAGTCACGCGACTGAGGCAGACACCTCCAGGCTGCTTTCACCTGGTCCTGGAGCCAGAGCGTGCTTTTCTCCACGTGCAGATAGGGGCCCGTGCAGAAGGTGTCGAGCAAGCTGGGCTCCTGTTTTTCTCTCAGCTCCTCCTGACTGTGGTGCACAAAGCAGAGCATGTCCCCCAGCAGCCGCTCCCTCGTGCAGGTGCACTCCAGCTGCACGCGCACACAGGAATTGCTCGTCACTGTCTCCACGTCGTCCAGCTCTACATGGAAGGTGTGGCCGGGGGGAGGCCTCACGGGCACGAGCAGGTGGTAGACGACGTTCTCATGGTGGGCAATCCATTCTTCAGAGACGCAGATCCCGATGGCCGGCTGCAGCCTGGGCGTGAAGCTGTGGCAGGTTTGTCCTCGGCAGGCGCGCAGAAGGTCATCCACCAGCTCCTCCACCAGCTGGCACTTCTTGGCCACGTGCAGTGCTGGCCACTCGGTGTGGTCGGCCCAAACTCTGCCCAGGTCCCATGCCTCGTCTGAGTCACTGTCCTCTTCCTCATCGTCGTCCTCCTCCTCATTTCTGGACCTTTTCTGGCCGCTGCTGCCACAGGCCGGCATACGAGCCACTTTTGTGAGGAAGAAGAAGGGCTTAAGGAAGGCGGCACAGATCGCAGCACAGATCCAAACAATGCTGGTGGTTCCTGGCAAATATTTCGTTTTCCTGATGCACCAGAGGAAGCCGAAGAACAGGACAAAGAGTCCAGGAAAGGCCCAGATCGGCCAGTGCTGCAGGGCAGCAAAGAGCTGGGCTCCCTTGGCCGCCCAGCTCTGCCACTGGCTCCCCTGCACCATGTTGTGCAGTAGCTGAGCCATGTCCCGACTCTGATGCTTCATATGCAGCCAAACGTGCTCGTGCATATCGCCATGCCTGAGGTGAATTCCCAAAAGGATGATTCCCATCAGTGCCAGGGGGATGAAGACCTTCCGAGCCACTTTCAGGAGGAAGATGAAGGTCTTCAGGATGGCGACAAGGATCGCAGCACAGATCCAAACAATGCTGCTGGTTCCTGGCAAATATTTCGTTTTCCTGATGCACCAGAGGAAGCCGAAGAACAGGACAAAGACTCCAGGAAAGGCCCAGATCGGCCAGTGCTGTAGGGCAGCAAAGTGCTGGGCTCCCTTGGCCGCCCAGCTCTGCCACTGGCGCGCTTGCACCATGTTGTGCAGTAGTTGAGCCATGTCCCGACTCTGATGCTCCATATGCAGCCAGACGTGCTCGTGCATATCGCCATGCCTGAGGTGAATTCCCAGAAGGATGATTCCCAGCAATGCCAGGGCGACGAAGACCATCAGAGCCACTTTCAGGAGGAAGATGAAGGTCTTCAGGAAGGCGGCACGGATCGCAGCACAGATCCAAGTAATGCTGCTGCTTCCTGGCAAATATTTCATTTTCCTGATGCACCAAAGGAAGCCGAAGAGCAGGACAAAGAGTCCAGGAAAGGCCCAGATTGGCCAGTGCTGCAGGGCAGCAAAGAGCTGGGCTCCCTTGGCTGCCCAGCTCTGCCACTGGCTCACTTGCACCATGTTGTGCAGTAGCTGAGCCATGTCCCGACTCAGATGCTCCATATGCAGCCAGACGTGCTCGTGCATATCGCCATACATGTGGTGAATTCCCAAAAGGATGATTCCCATCAATGCCAGGAGGACGAAGACCTTCCAAGCCACTTTCAGGAGGAAGATGAAGGTCTTCAGGATGGTGACAAGGATCGCAGCACAGATCCAAACAATGCTGCTGGTTCCTGGCAAATATTTCGTTTTCCTGATGCACCAGAGGAAGCCGAAGAACAGGACAAAGAATCCAGGAAAGGCCCAGATCGGCCAGTGCTGTAGGGCAGCAAAGAGCTGGGTTCCCTTGGCTGCCCAGCTCTGCCACTGGCTCACTTGCACCATGTTGTGCAGTAGCTGAGCCATGTACCGACTCAGATGCTCCATATGCAGCCAAACGTGCTCGTGCATATCGCCATACATGTGGTGAATTCCCAAAAGGACGATTCCCAGCAATGCCAGGGCGACGAAGACCATCAGAGCCACTTTCAGGAGGAAGATGAAGGTCTTCAGGATGGCGACAAGGATCGCAGCACAGATCCAAACAATGCTGCTGGTTCCTGGCAAATATTTCGTTTTCCTGATGCACCAGAGGAAGCCGAAGAAGAGGACGAAGGCTCCAGGAAAGGCCCAGATCGGCCAGTGCTGCAGGGCAGCAAAGAGCTGGGCTCCCTTGGCTGCCCAGCTCTGCCACTGGCTCACTTGCACCATGTTGTGCAGTTGCTGAGCCATGTCCCGACTCAGGTGCTCCATATGCAGCCAAACGTGCTCGTGCATATTGCCATACCTGAGGAGACTTCCCGGATGGATGATTCCCAGCAATGCCAGGGGGACGAAGACCATCAGAGCCACTTTCAGTAGGAAGATGAAGGTCTTCAGGAGGCCGACAAGGATCGCTGCAAGGATCCAAACAATGCCAAAGAACTGCACATTGCCGTGCATGAGGAGATTTCCCAAAAGGATGATTCCAATGACCGCCAGGGCGATGTAGACCACCCAAGCCATAGCCGCTAGCCGCTAGCAGGTGCGTACCGCACTCACTGAAGGCCTACGGCAAAGTGCCCCAGCGCTGCCTCTACTGCAGCTTCTGGCCCCCCCCACCCCACCCTCCATTGTGACTCGTCTGCTGATGTCACAAACACGGCCACATCACCGGCACGCTGTCACAAACACAGCCACGTCGCTGCACTCCTCTGCTCTCCTCTCTCCAGTCTCTTCCCTGACCTCGGTACCAGGGAAAGTTATGGAGCAAATCCTCTTGGTGAGATCACACGGCACGTGCATGGCGTCCAGGGGATCAGGCCCAGCCAGCACGGGTTCAAGAAAGGCAGGTCGTGCTTGACCAACCTCATCTCCTTCTATGACCATCTGGGTGACGAGATGATTGGTAGATGAGGGAAAGGCTGTTGGGGCAGCCTCCCTAGACTTCAGCAAAGCCTTTGACACAGTCTCTCCCGGTATTCTCCTGGGGAAACTGGCTGCCCGTGGCCTGGACGTGTGTACTCTTCTCTGCATAAAGAACTGGCTATAGGCCCGTGCCCAGAAGGTAGTAGTTAGTGGAGTTAAGGCCACTGGTGACCCGTTACAAGTGGTGTCCCCCAGAGGTCAGTACTGGGGCCCATCTTGTTTAATATCTTTATGTTGGGAGGTAGTGTCGATCTGCCTGAGGGTAGGGAGACCTCTGAGAGGGGTCTGGCTAGACTGGATCGCTGTGCTGAGGTGAATGGGATGAGGTTCACCAAGGCCAAGTGCCGGGTCCTGCACTTTGGCTGCAGTAACGCCGTGCAGCGCTATAGGCTTAGGGCAGAGGGGCTGGATGACTGTGAAGAGGAAAGGGACCTGGGGGTGTTGGTCGACGCTTGGCTGAACGTGAGCCGACAGCGTGCCCATGTGCCCAAGAGGGCCAATGCATTAGAAATAGTGTGGCCAGCAGGAGCAAGAGGTAATCATCCCCCTTTATTCAGCTCTGGTGAGGCTGCACCTCGAATACTGTGTTAGGTTTTGGGCCCCTCCTACTAGAAAGACATCGAAACCCTGGAGCGTGTCCGGAGAAGGACAAGGAAACTGGCGAGGGGTCTGGAGCACAAGTCTTATGAGGAGTGGCTGAGGGAGCTGGGATTGTTGAGTCTGGAGAAGAGGAGGCTCAGGGGAGACCTCATTGCTCTCTACAACTTCCTGAAGGGTGGCTGGGATGAAGAAGGGATTGGCCTCTTCTCCCAGGCAACAAATAGGACCGCAGGAAATGGCCACAAGTTGCGCCTGGGGAGATTTAGATGAGATATAAGGAAGAACTTTTTCTCTCAGAGAGTGGTCAGGCACTGGAACGGCCTGCCCAGGGAGGTGGTGGAGTCACTGTCCCTGGTGGTGTTCAAGAGGCGTCTGGATGAGGTGCTGCAAGACGTGGTATGAAAACACTGAAGACAACTGGCCCTAAAATGGAGTCCTGTGGAGCTCCTTGGAGTTCCACGGGATGAGCCCGTGTGGGCCTTGTAGATTTGTATGCATCCAGCTGCAGCAGCACATCCTACACAAGTTTGGGGTTGTCTGAGGGCTTATTCTTACCACAGTCACAGTCCTCCAACTCATGTCTCTGGGCTTCCCAGAGCTCATCATCAGTGTTGAAGACAGTGGTGAGGAAGGCATTAAACGTCTCTACAGCCATTTCTGCTCCACATGGTGGAGCAGGCTGTCCCCCTGCAGCCCACGGGCACTGCGCAGGGCAGATCTCCACGTACAGCCATGAAGGAGCCCACGGTGCAGCAATGGATGAGGCCTGGAGGAGGACAAAGCACATGGAGCAGCCCTGGGCTGGAGCTGCAGCCCGTGGAGAGCAGACTGCAGTGGGGCTGGAGGCCACCCACTGGGGACCTGTGTGGAGCAGTGCCTGACAGGTATACCCAGCGGGTCAAAACCGTGTCGGGGCAGTGCTGGGAGAGCTGCAGCCTGTGGGAAGCTCATGCAGGATCAGTTCTGGCTTCAGCAGCACCCTTCATGGGGGAAGACAGAGACCACGGAGGAGCAGCAGAGATGAAGCATTAAGGACTGAGCACAGCCCCCTTCCCAGTCCGTCCTGCCCATCTTGAGGGGAGGAGGTTGAAGTTTCAAGTGAGAAGTTGAGCCTCGAGAGTAGAGGTTGTAGGAGAAAAGCGTTTTAGCTTTGCTTTTAGTTTTCACTGTTCAACCCTGTCACTAACAGGCAATAAATTGAATTCATCTTCCAAAAGCTGCGATGGTAACTGATGAGAGATCTCCCTGTCCATATCTCAACCCACAAGCTGTTTCATCATATTTTCTCCCTGCTGAGGACGGGGAGAGAGAGAGTAGCATGGTGTGCACTGGGTAAACAGCGAAGGTCAACCCACCATGTATGTACAGCTTTTAAAATACAGTCCGAATAAAGTGATTGTCCCCTACTCTTTCCACTGGCAAAGGTACTCCTTAAAAGGGTTCCTTTCCAGGCGTGTGAGGTGGAACAGAAAGTAAACGTGTTCAGGAACAAAAAGTTAAATCCACACCTGCAACCACGTCCACATACATTTGCTTTCTTAAAAACAAAACTTAGCCACAGAGCGACCGGTCCAGTAAAGCTACGTAGAAATCCAGAAAATATCCAAATATCCCCCTTTCTTTTTTTTCATTAAGCCTGTAGGCTTAATGGTTCTGGGGATTGAAGCAATGTGCAAGTCTTGCATTTCACATGCGGCCTTACTTGCTGGGTAGGGGCATTTTTCAGCGGAGTGGATTTGTACCGTGATTTCAGAGATTTCTGACAAAGCAAATGGTCTCATTCCCAGCCCGTATAAGGGCTGAAGCCAGCCTAACTCAGCTGGTGACTGCAAGCAACTGGGTGAGCCAGTCGCCATTGCTTTTTTCTTTCACACACTGATACAAGTGCACATTTTCAGAGGGTGTTTCCCCTGTATCCTCTGAGATCCCCAGTATCCTCTGAGATACTGTTGGTATCTCAGAGCAGGGCTTTTTGATTGGGCAGCTTGTTTTGTTTCGGCATCTTTTTCCTCCTGGCGTTCTTGCACATACCGCTAAGTCACTCGCCGAGGCTGTCAGGAGCTCCCACGGTCTCCAATGAAGCAGTTCCTTGAGGATTTGCTGTTAGTTCATCCAGGCCCAGGGGACAGGATCCACCTTCTCTTCAGAGCCATCACAGTGGCTGGCACTGCCATGAGGTTGCTCTTCCCCGCTGATGTTGTAACCAGCTTCATACCAAGCTCCGGATGATATTTAAAGCTGTTTAGGCCTTGGTGCTCTCGTGTTCTGTGGCAGGAAAGTCACAGACTCCGTTGCTGGTGCAGAACAAAGACCTTTATTGTAGGTGCTTATAACCTTTTGCACCCGCGCACAACCCCTTGGTCACATGTACCAAGCAGGCACCTCGTGCGTGTTTACATCTGGCACAAGTAGCTACCAAGCCTGTTTACACATTTGCAAGGTCTTTTGTTTATAATGTCTTTCTTTGTCCCACCTCTCCCCCTTCTTTCTTAGTTTGAACAACAAGAACTTGCTTGATTGCCTTATTAATAGAAAGAATATACGCCAAAAAACATGCAAAAACCAAAAAACACAATAATCCACATCACCTTTCCGACCCACGGTCTCAAACCTTGATACCACCCATCAAACTAAACCCACAAGTTTTCAACATGTAGCTTTTGCCCCACAAATCAGAACAATATTAACAGGGTCAGGCCATTTGTGAAATACCCGCACCACCGCAGCTAAGTCCACGGTCTGTGGAGATCCCTCTACAGTGTGAATGTCGGACATCCACTGTACAGTTAATAATCTGTGCCCTGGCGGATGCACTGATATTGCTCCAGGGAAGCCTTCCCTGGCCAGCTGGAAAAACAGCAAACTTTGAAACAACTGCTGTAACATATTTACAGATACTGGCAAAATAAGCACTGAAGGCTCCAACCCGCTCAGCGACAATAGTCTTTGCCGTCCCCTGATGATGAGGGTGGCGATCATTTCAACCCTCGTAGTGATAGTTTCTGCTTTTAATTTTGCGTCCCATTGAAAGTCCAGATTCATAATTAACAATTGAAAGGGGAGAGCTGGATCATATCGCTGAACCTGTCGTTCTGACGTGGCTGTCGCAACCTCCTTAATGGCGATTTGCGCTTCCGGCGTCAAAGTTCACCTTGAATTGAATGCCGTGTCCCTCCCCTTTGAATAGCTGAAATAATGGATGCAACGTTTCCCAGGTTATGGCCAGCATGGTTCTGACCCAATTTATGGCTCCTAATAATTTCTGCATATCATTCAGGATGCGAACCTCTGTGCTTATTTTTAGACATTGTGAGGCTATGTTCTGATTCGTATTTCGCCAACCCAAATATGTCCAGGGTGAGCTCTCCTGAGCTTTCTCAGGAGCCACTTCTAAGCCCTGATTTCTGATGCATTCAAGAACTATGGTCATTGCATGTTGCATCTGTTCCCCTGACTGGGTTGCCACAAGAATGTCATTCATATAGTGATAAATAGTCGTGTGGGGCAACCTTTCCTTCGCAGGGAATAGAGCCCTTGCTACAAACCACTGACCTGTACTGGGACTATTTTTCATTCCCTGGGGTAACAACGTCCAATGATATCGTTTAGCCGGTTCAGACGCATTACTGGAGGGAACTGAGAATGCAGACTTAGGTGCATCTTGAGGATCCAGCGGAATGGTGAAGAAGCAGTCCCTTAAATCAATAGCAGTCAAACACCAGTCTTTTGGTATCATTGTAGGGGATGGTAGTCCAGACTGCAGTGGTCCCATTTCTTCCACGACAGCATTAGCTTGCCGTAAATCTTGCAACAGACGCCATTTCCCATTCTTCTTCCTAATCACAAACACTGCAGAGCTCCATGGGCTGGCAGTAGGAATTACGTGGAACTGTTCCTGAATGAGTTCATGCAAGTGATGCAGCTTTTCACTACTGAGGGGCCACTGACCCACCCACGCAGGATCTGATGACTTCCATATGAATACTAATGTACGCTGCACCGCAAAGGCCCCTATGATAAAACTGTCCCCAAATTCAGTCCCCACTGAGAGAGGCAGTCCCGTCCCCAAAGAGACACGAACACAGGCTCTTATGCCTTTGGGGCCCACTACTTGAATCACGTGTGCACTCTGCACACGGACAGTCTGGCCTCCTATACCCACTGATGTGGTATGAACCTGTGAGGTGGGCCAGTGTGATGGCAAAGTCCTTTGGGCAATTACTGTTACATCTGCCCCCGTGTCCATGATGCTAGACACCATAAATTTCTGGATGGAGTCCCTGACTCTAGCGTGCAAGTCAGGTCTCACGGGTTATCCTTAGATATAAGTCCGTGACAGGGAGGCACAGGCCCCGCGAAGGAGAGAAGGAAAAAAAAAAAGGTACGAACGGTTTGCCGCGACCCGGCCGGCCCCGGGCCACGTGCGCTCCGGAGAGGGACCGGGGGCAGGGAGCAAGCCGATAGTGTTAACGAAAGGAAACACAACGGCAACGATCTGAGCAGGAAGGGTAATTTACTGAATCTAACTAAACCAAACAAAACGAGAGAGACAAGAGTATCAAAAAATGAGAGTCAAACCACCATAGTACGAGGGAAAAGCACGTGCGCTCTCTGCGGCGAGCTGAGACGGCTGAGCCGGGCCAGACCGGGAGATACAGCCGCTCCCGGGTCCGCAGCTCCACCCCACTTCCTCTTCTCGCCAGCTCCTCCGGAGATGCCGCCCCCTCCCGTCCCACCAGGATGCTCAGAGAGTCCACAACAGTAAACGCAGCCAGAACATTAACTCGTTAACTCCCACTGGCCCACATGATGTTCTGATGTGGAATAACGACAACAAAAAAAATCACAAAACCACAACATCAGGGTTGGCTGAATGTGTGATACCTTTGGAGCCCACAGTATGTGTGGGGATCCTGTATAGCCAAACTCCTCAGCCCCCCTCTCTTTGTCCATCGCTGGCACCCGTTGCGCATAAAAATGTACCCGTTGTGCAATACGGGCGCCTGATGGCACCTGACAAGGAGGCGTTGGATTCCACACCATCATTTTAATCTTCCCTAAGAAATCTGCATCTATGACCCCTGGTAATACAAAGAGACCTTGCATCGCAACAGAAGATCGCCCTATCAACAAAGCACTACAACCATATCCTAAGGGTCCCATGACTCCCGTCGCTACTGCCCTCACCTGGATAGACTGTAAGGTCACCGGCTCAGAGGTGGCCAGATTCACTCCGGCGGCATCACGAGTTCTTGCGTATAAATCTGTGGTGCCTGTGGCATTGGAGTCGATTGTGGTGCTGGGGCTGCTTGTGTCATCGCGTGTCCCCGTTTCCGTGAAGAGGGAGCCCTTCCTTGCCTAATCCACAGTGGCACTGATCTGCATAATGCCGACCCTTGCGGCATCGGGTGCGTACCCCCGGCCCAGGCGGCTGCAAGGCCCTTCTGTTTGGGCGATTTTGGTGGAAATGACCTGGCTGACCACATGCAAAGCAATTCTGAAAATCTTATGCTGGGTGAGAACAGTCAATATTTGAAGTTGCCGGATGTTAACTGCTACGTAATGCTGCATGCCGTCATTTCTATGGTTGTTATATACTTTATCAAGAGTATGACAGTTAGAACCATCCAGATTGAAGGAGAACGGATTCTGATGGAAACAGAATGTGATAATCCAACACTGTGCATCATCCCTCCTGCCCTGAAAGACAGATAAGAGCCCAAAGTCTGGACTGACTGAACTGCACAGACACTACGCAGGGATGGCCCCTAGCTCACAAGAATGATAGGTGTGTGTATACATCAAAAAGCAAGATAGGTGATGGCTAATAGTTGGGTTGCATGTAAACTGTGGGACATGAGAGTGATGTAATGGTGATTGGAATAAAGAGTGGATACTGTCCTAGTTTCAGCTGGGACAGTTTTTTCTTCACGGTGTCTGGTATGATGCTATGTTTTGGCTTTAGGAGAAGAACCGCGTTGATAACACACGGATCTTTCAGGTGTTGCTGAGCAGCGCTGTAGAGAACCGAGGACATGACTCCAGTAACTCGGTTCTTAGTACCGTCCTGCCTGCGAGGAAGGCTGGGGGGCACAGGGAGCTGGGATAGAACAAGGAGAGCTGACCTAAACTGGCCAAAGGGATATCCCACACCATACGGCATCACGTGAAAAAAAACTACAAAACTGAGGGGTGTTCACTGGGGTGCGGGTGGAGAGTGGCAGTTGCTGTTCAGCTAGTGACTGACTCTGGGACCCTCAGAGCTCTGAGTTGGAAGACTGTGACTATGGTAACAGTAGACTCCAAGGCAAGCCCAAACTTGTGTGGGATTTGCCGCTACAGCTGGGTACATACAAGCGCATGGGGCCAAGGGGATTCATCCCACAGAACTCCAAGGACTGGCTGCCGTCATCATGAGACCTCTCTCAACTACTTTTCAATGGTCTTGGGAATCTGGAGAGATTCCAGTCGACTGTAAGCTAACAAACGCTGTCCCGGTTTTCAAGAAGGGAGGGCAAGAAGAAGACCCTGGTAATTACAGGCCTCTCGGTCTCTCTTCAGCGCCTGGCAAGATTACGGAAAAGATTGTTCTGTGAGTTTCTGAAAATCTCCTGAAAGACAGCACAGTCACTGGTCACAGCCAGCATGGGTTCACGAGGGGAAAGTCTTGCTTAATGATCTCAATCACCTCACAGTAAGATTCCTTATGTTTTCTACATAAAGTTGGCTAAAGCATTAATATATATAACATACCGAAAATTCTGTAAAAGAAATTCTGTAGGGCTGCACAGTCAAAAATTAATACAAGAATGAAAGAGGTAGCTCTATGACGCTAATAAGAAATGGTCTAGGAAGATTTCTTGACATTCCTAGATGCGCTGAAGGATTGCCTGTTGACTTCCTCCCCATTTTACAGCTGCAAATCATAGAAAAAAATCCCCCTCTCGTATCCCAAGAGGAAGCGATTGAGGTATTTCTTCTGCAGGCAGCAGCAGAAGTGCCACAGGAGGTCATCCAGCCACAGGGGCAATTTCTCTTGCTCCAGGCTTCAGAGGGCTACGGTTGTCAGGTGGTGAATCACAACCATCTTCAGGGCTTGGGGTGAAAAGCTGTGCCCACGGGCAGACAACTGCAGGTCCGCAGACAGTTGAGGTAGAAGCTGGGGTGCTGGGCGTGCCTGGCCGTATGCCTGGCAATCTGTATGTCCGCCTCAGCGCAGTTTTCTGGCCGCACCATGCTGCTGGCGCAGCTGGCTTCAGCCTACTCGATGCTCAGCAAAGTTCCCGAGACATCCAGCTCCTCCTGAATCCTCATCCCAGTGGCACTGAGCATGTCTTGATGCTATTGAACACATTCCTACCAACCAGAAATCAAAAGGCAGCTGCAGAAAAGAGCCTTAGCGATAAATAACAGATTGAAAAAAAGCCATGTTCAAAGCAAAACTACTCTTAGGTGTTGATTTGTCCTATAGACACAAAAAAGAAAACTCTTACACAAGGAGCACTGGTGTTAAAAATATAGCCAATTTATTTAAGTAAGAGAATGACATACTTTGAAAGACCGAAATTGAGAAAACATAGAAACATATCCTGATCCTACTCAATGCTCAGGAATGTGTCCGGTTCGTCAAGCTGCACCCCAAGAGTCATCTCGATGTTGAAGGTGTAGTTGGAGGGGGTGATCAGCTGCATCTTGCACGAGTGGCTGGAAAGCAGCAGCTCCAGGCGGCAGTCACGCGACTGAGGCAGACACCTCCAGGCTGCTTTCACCTGGTCCTGGAGCCAGAGCGTGCTTTTCTCCACGTGCAGATAGGGGCCCGTGCAGAAGGTGTCGAGCAAGCTGGGCTCCTGTTTTTCTCTCAGCTCCTCCTGACTGTGGTGCACAAAGCAGAGCATGTCCCCCAGCAGCCGCTCCCTCGTGCAGGTGCACTCCAGCTGCACGCGCACACAGGAATTGCTCGTCACTGTCTCCACGTCGTCCAGCTCTACATGGAAGGTGTGGCCGGGGGGAGGCCTCACGGGCACGAGCAGGTGGTAGACGACGTTCTCATGGTGGGCAATCCATTCTTCAGAGACGCAGATCCCGATGGCCGGCTGCAGCCTGGGCGTGAAGCTGTGGCAGGTTTGTCCTCGGCAGGCGCGCAGAAGGTCATCCACCAGCTCCTCCACCAGCTGGCACTTCTTGGCCACGTGCAGTGCTGGCCACTCGGTGTGGTCGGCCCAAACTCTGCCCAGGTCCCATGCCTCGTCTGAGTCACTGTCCTCTTCCTCATCGTCGTCCTCCTCCTCATTTCTGGACCTTTTCTGGCCGCTGCTGCCACAGGCCGGCATACGAGCCACTTTTGTGAGGAAGAAGAAGGGCTTAAGGAAGGCGGCACAGATCGCAGCACAGATCCAAACAATGCTGGTGGTTCCTGGCAAATATTTCGTTTTCCTGATGCACCAGAGGAAGCCGAAGAACAGGACAAAGAGTCCAGGAAAGGCCCAGATCGGCCAGTGCTGCAGGGCAGCAAAGAGCTGGGCTCCCTTGGCCGCCCAGCTCTGCCACTGGCTCCCCTGCACCATGTTGTGCAGTAGCTGAGCCATGTCCCGACTCTGATGCTTCATATGCAGCCAAACGTGCTCGTGCATATCGCCATGCCTGAGGTGAATTCCCAAAAGGATGATTCCCATCAGTGCCAGGGGGATGAAGACCTTCCGAGCCACTTTCAGGAGGAAGATGAAGGTCTTCAGGATGGCGACAAGGATCGCAGCACAGATCCAAACAATGCTGCTGGTTCCTGGCAAATATTTCGTTTTCCTGATGCACCAGAGGAAGCCGAAGAACAGGACAAAGACTCCAGGAAAGGCCCAGATCGGCCAGTGCTGTAGGGCAGCAAAGTGCTGGGCTCCCTTGGCCGCCCAGCTCTGCCACTGGCGCGCTTGCACCATGTTGTGCAGTAGTTGAGCCATGTCCCGACTCTGATGCTCCATATGCAGCCAGACGTGCTCGTGCATATCGCCATGCCTGAGGTGAATTCCCAGAAGGATGATTCCCAGCAATGCCAGGGCGACGAAGACCATCAGAGCCACTTTCAGGAGGAAGATGAAGGTCTTCAGGAAGGCGGCACGGATCGCAGCACAGATCCAAGTAATGCTGCTGCTTCCTGGCAAATATTTCATTTTCCTGATGCACCAAAGGAAGCCGAAGAGCAGGACAAAGAGTCCAGGAAAGGCCCAGATTGGCCAGTGCTGCAGGGCAGCAAAGAGCTGGGCTCCCTTGGCTGCCCAGCTCTGCCACTGGCTCACTTGCACCATGTTGTGCAGTAGCTGAGCCATGTCCCGACTCAGATGCTCCATATGCAGCCAGACGTGCTCGTGCATATCGCCATACATGTGGTGAATTCCCAGAAGGATGATTCCCAGCAATGCCAGGGCGACGAAGACCATCAGAGCCACTTTCAGGAGGAAGATGAAGGTCTTCAGGATGGCGACAAGGATCGCAGCACAGATCCAAACAATGCTGCTGGTTCCTGGCAAATATTTCGTTTTCCTGATGCACCAGAGGAAGCTGAAGAACAGGACAAAGACTCCAGGAAAGGCCCAGATCGGCCAGTGCTGCAGTGCAGCAAAGAGCTGGGCTCCCTTGGCTGCCCAGCTCTGCCACTGGCTCACTTGCACCATGTTGTGCAGTAGCTGAGCCATGTCCCGACTCAGATGCTCCATATGCAGCCAAACGTGCTCGTGCATATCGCCATACATGTGGTGAATTCCCAAAAGGATGATTCCCATCAATGCCAGGAGGACGAAGACCTTCCAAGCCACTTTCAGGAGGAAGATGAAGGTCTTCAGGATGGTGACAAGGATCGCAGCACAGATCCAAACAATGCTGCTGGTTCCTGGCAAATATTTCGTTTTCCTGATGCACCAGAGGAAGCCGAAGAACAGGACAAAGAATCCAGGAAAGGCCCAGATCGGCCAGTGCTGTAGGGCAGCAAAGAGCTGGGTTCCCTTGGCTGCCCAGCTCTGCCACTGGCTCACTTGCACCATGTTGTGCAGTAGCTGAGCCATGTACCGACTCAGATGCTCCATATGCAGCCAAACGTGCTCGTGCATATCGCCATACATGTGGTGAATTCCCAAAAGGACGATTCCCAGCAATGCCAGGGCGACGAAGACCATCAGAGCCACTTTCAGGAGGAAGATGAAGGTCTTCAGGATGGCGACAAGGATCGCAGCACAGATCCAAACAATGCTGCTGGTTCCTGGCAAATATTTCGTTTTCCTGATGCACCAGAGGAAGCCGAAGAAGAGGACGAAGGCTCCAGGAAAGGCCCAGATCGGCCAGTGCTGCAGGGCAGCAAAGAGCTGGGCTCCCTTGGCTGCCCAGCTCTGCCACTGGCTCACTTGCACCATGTTGTGCAGTTGCTGAGCCATGTCCCGACTCAGGTGCTCCATATGCAGCCAAACGTGCTCGTGCATATTGCCATACCTGAGGAGACTTCCCGGATGGATGATTCCCAGCAATGCCAGGGGGACGAAGACCATCAGAGCCACTTTCAGTAGGAAGATGAAGGTCTTCAGGAGGCCGACAAGGATCGCTGCAAGGATCCAAACAATGCCAAAGAACTGCACATTGCCGTGCATGAGGAGATTTCCCAAAAGGATGATTCCAATGACCGCCAGGGCGATGTAGACCACCCAAGCCATAGCCGCTAGCCGCTAGCAGGTGCGTACCGCACTCACTGAAGGCCTACGGCAAAGTGCCCCAGCGCTGCCTCTACTGCAGCTTCTGGCCCCCCCCACCCCACCCTCCATTGTGACTCGTCTGCTGATGTCACAAACACGGCCACATCACCGGCACGCTGTCACAAACACAGCCACATCGCTGCACTCCTCTGCTCTCCTCTCTCCAGTCTCTTCCCTGACCTCGGTACCAGGGAAAGTTATGGAGCAAATCCTCTTGGTGAGATCACACGGCACGTGCATGGCGTCCAGGGGATCAGGCCCAGCCAGCACGGGTTCAAGAAAGGCAGGTCGTGCTTGACCAACCTCATCTCCTTCTATGACCATCTGGGTGACGAGATGATTGGTAGATGAGGGAAAGGCTGTTGGGGCAGCCTCCCTAGACTTCAGCAAAGCCTTTGACACAGTCTCTCCCGGTATTCTCCTGGGGAAACTGGCTGCCCGTGGCCTGGACGTGTGTACTCTTCTCTGCATAAAGAACTGGCTATAGGCCCGTGCCCAGAAGGTAGTAGTTAGTGGAGTTAAGGCCACTGGTGACCCGTTACAAGTGGTGTCCCCCAGAGGTCAGTACTGGGGCCCATCTTGTTTAATATCTTTATGTTGGGAGGTAGTGTCGATCTGCCTGAGGGTAGGGAGACCTCTGAGAGGGGTCTGGCTAGACTGGATCGCTGTGCTGAGGTGAATGGGATGAGGTTCACCAAGGCCAAGTGCCGGGTCCTGCACTTTGGCTGCAGTAACGCCGTGCAGCGCTATAGGCTTAGGGCAGAGGGGCTGGATGACTGTGAAGAGGAAAGGGACCTGGGGGTGTTGGTCGACGCTTGGCTGAACGTGAGCCGACAGCGTGCCCATGTGCCCAAGAGGGCCAATGCATTAGAAATAGTGTGGCCAGCAGGAGCAAGAGGTAATCATCCCCCTTTATTCAGCTCTGGTGAGGCTGCACCTCGAATACTGTGTTAGGTTTTGGGCCCCTCCTACTAGAAAGACATCGAAACCCTGGAGCGTGTCCGGAGAAGGACAAGGAAACTGGCGAGGGGTCTGGAGCACAAGTCTTATGAGGAGTGGCTGAGGGAGCTGGGATTGTTGAGTCTGGAGAAGAGGAGGCTCAGGGGAGACCTCATTGCTCTCTACAACTTCCTGAAGGGTGGCTGGGATGAAGAAGGGATTGGCCTCTTCTCCCAGGCAACAAATAGGACCGCAGGAAATGGCCACAAGTTGCGCCTGGGGAGATTTAGATGAGATATAAGGAAGAACTTTTTCTCTCAGAGAGTGGTCAGGCACTGGAACGGCCTGCCCAGGGAGGTGGTGGAGTCACTGTCCCTGGTGGTGTTCAAGAGGCGTCTGGATGAGGTGCTGCAAGACGTGGTATGAAAACACTGAAGACAACTGGCCCTAAAATGGAGTCCTGTGGAGCTCCTTGGAGTTCCACGGGATGAGCCCGTGTGGGCCTTGTAGATTTGTATGCATCCAGCTGCAGCAGCACATCCTACACAAGTTTGGGGTTGTCTGAGGGCTTATTCTTACCACAGTCACAGTCCTCCAACTCATGTCTCTGGGCTTCCCAGAGCTCATCATCAGTGTTGAAGACAGTGGTGAGGAAGGCATTAAACGTCTCTACAGCCATTTCTGCTCCACATGGTGGAGCAGGCTGTCCCCCTGCAGCCCACGGGCACTGCGCAGGGCAGATCTCCACGTACAGCCATGAAGGAGCCCACGGTGCAGCAATGGATGAGGCCTGGAGGAGGACAAAGCACATGGAGCAGCCCTGGGCTGGAGCTGCAGCCCGTGGAGAGCAGACTGCAGTGGGGCTGGAGGCCACCCACTGGGGACCTGTGTGGAGCAGTGCCTGACAGGTATACCCAGCGGGTCAAAACCGTGTCGGGGCAGTGCTGGGAGAGCTGCAGCCTGTGGGAAGCTCATGCAGGATCAGTTCTGGCTTCAGCAGCACCCTTCATGGGGGAAGACAGAGACCACGGAGGAGCAGCAGAGATGAAGCATTAAGGACTGAGCACAGCCCCCTTCCCAGTCCGTCCTGCCCATCTTGAGGGGAGGAGGTTGAAGTTTCAAGTGAGAAGTTGAGCCTCGAGAGTAGAGGTTGTAGGAGAAAAGCGTTTTAGCTTTGCTTTTAGTTTTCACTGTTCAACCCTGTCACTAACAGGCAATAAATTGAATTCATCTTCCAAAAGCTGCGATGGTAACTGATGAGAGATCTCCCTGTCCATATCTCAACCCACAAGCTGTTTCATCATATTTTCTCCCTGCTGAGGACGGGGAGAGAGAGAGTAGCATGGTGTGCACTGGGTAAACAGCGAAGGTCAACCCACCATGTATGTACAGCTTTTAAAATACAGTCCGAATAAAGTGATTGTCCCCTACTCTTTCCACTGGCAAAGGTACTCCTTAAAAGGGTTCCTTTCCAGGCGTGTGAGGTGGAACAGAAAGTAAACGTGTTCAGGAACAAAAAGTTAAATCCACACCTGCAACCACGTCCACATACATTTGCTTTCTTAAAAACAAAACTTAGCCACAGAGCGACCGGTCCAGTAAAGCTACGTAGAAATCCAGAAAATATCCAAATATCCCCCTTTCTTTTTTTTCATTAAGCCTGTAGGCTTAATGGTTCTGGGGATTGAAGCAATGTGCAAGTCTTGCATTTCACATGCGGCCTTACTTGCTGGGTAGGGGCATTTTTCAGCGGAGTGGATTTGTACCGTGATTTCAGAGATTTCTGACAAAGCAAATGGTCTCATTCCCAGCCCGTATAAGGGCTGAAGCCAGCCTAACTCAGCTGGTGACTGCAAGCAACTGGGTGAGCCAGTCGCCATTGCTTTTTTCTTTCACACACTGATACAAGTGCACATTTTCAGAGGGTGTTTCCCCTGTATCCTCTGAGATCCCCAGTATCCTCTGAGATACTGTTGGTATCTCAGAGCAGGGCTTTTTGATTGGGCAGCTTGTTTTGTTTCGGCATCTTTTTCCTCCTGGCGTTCTTGCACATACCGCTAAGTCACTCGCCGAGGCTGTCAGGAGCTCCCACGGTCTCCAATGAAGCAGTTCCTTGAGGATTTGCTGTTAGTTCATCCAGGCCCAGGGGACAGGATCCACCTTCTCTTCAGAGCCATCACAGTGGCTGGCACTGCCATGAGGTTGCTCTTCCCCGCTGATGTTGTAACCAGCTTCATACCAAGCTCCGGATGATATTTAAAGCTGTTTAGGCCTTGGTGCTCTCGTGTTCTGTGGCAGGAAAGTCACAGACTCCGTTGCTGGTGCAGAACAAAGACCTTTATTGTAGGTGCTTATAACCTTTTGCACCCGCGCACAACCCCTTGGTCACATGTACCAAGCAGGCACCTCGTGCGTGTTTACATCTGGCACAAGTAGCTACCAAGCCTGTTTACACATTTGCAAGGTCTTTTGTTTATAATGTCTTTCTTTGTCCCACCTCTCCCCCTTCTTTCTTAGTTTGAACAACAAGAACTTGCTTGATTGCCTTATTAATAGAAAGAATATACGCCAAAAAACATGCAAAAACCAAAAAACACAATAATCCACATCACCTTTCCGACCCACGGTCTCAAACCTTGATACCACCCATCAAACTAAACCCACAAGTTTTCAACATGTAGCTTTTGCCCCACAAATCAGAACAATATTAACAGGGTCAGGCCATTTGTGAAATACCCGCACCACCGCAGCTAAGTCCACGGTCTGTGGAGATCCCTCTACAGTGTGAATGTCAGACATCCACTGTACAGTTAATAATCTGTGCCCTGGCGGATGCACTGATATTGCTCCAGGGAAGCCTTCCCTGGCCAGCTGGAAAAACAGCAAACTTTGAAACAACTGCTGTAACATATTTACAGATACTGGCAAAATAAGCACTGAAGGCTCCAACCCGCTCAGCGACAATAGTCTTTGCCGTCCCCTGATGATGAGGGTGGCGATCATTTCAACCCTCGTAGTGATAGTTTCTGCTTTTAATTTTGCGTCCCATTGAAAGTCCAGATTCATAATTAACAATTGAAAGGGGAGAGCTGGATCATATCGCTGAACCTGTCGTTCTGACGTGGCTGTCGCAACCTCCTTAATGGCGATTTGCGCTTCCGGCGTCAAAGTTCACCTTGAATTGAATGCCGTGTCCCTCCCCTTTGAATAGCTGAAATAATGGATGCAACGTTTCCCAGGTTATGGCCAGCATGGTTCTGACCCAATTTATGGCTCCTAATAATTTCTGCATATCATTCAGGATGCGAACCTCTGTGCTTATTTTTAGACATTGTGAGGCTATGTTCTGATTCGTATTTCGCCAACCCAAATATGTCCAGGGTGAGCTCTCCTGAGCTTTCTCAGGAGCCACTTCTAAGCCCTGATTTCTGATGCATTCAAGAACTATGGTCATTGCATGTTGCATCTGTTCCCCTGACTGGGTTGCCACAAGAATGTCATTCATATAGTGATAAATAGTCGTGTGGGGCAACCTTTCCTTCGCAGGGAATAGAGCCCTTGCTACAAACCACTGACCTGTACTGGGACTATTTTTCATTCCCTGGGGTAACAACGTCCAATGATATCGTTTAGCCGGTTCAGACGCATTACTGGAGGGAACTGAGAATGCAGACTTAGGTGCATCTTGAGGATCCAGCGGAATGGTGAAGAAGCAGTCCCTTAAATCAATAGCAGTCAAACACCAGTCTTTTGGTATCATTGTAGGGGATGGTAGTCCAGACTGCAGTGGTCCCATTTCTTCCACGACAGCATTAGCTTGCCGTAAATCTTGCAACAGACGCCATTTCCCATTCTTCTTCCTAATCACAAACACTGCAGAGCTCCATGGGCTGGCAGTAGGAATTACGTGGAACTGTTCCTGAATGAGTTCATGCAAGTGATGCAGCTTTTCACTACTGAGGGGCCACTGACCCACCCACGCAGGATCTGATGACTTCCATATGAATACTAATGTACGCTGCACCGCAAAGGCCCCTATGATAAAACTGTCCCCAAATTCAGTCCCCACTGAGAGAGGCAGTCCCGTCCCCAAAGAGACACGAACACAGGCTCTTATGCCTTTGGGGCCCACTACTTGAATCACGTGTGCACTCTGCACACGGACAGTCTGGCCTCCTATACCCACTGATGTGGTATGAACCTGTGAGGTGGGCCAGTGTGATGGCAAAGTCCTTTGGGCAATTACTGTTACATCTGCCCCCGTGTCCATGATGCTAGACACCATAAATTTCTGGATGGAGTCCCTGACTCTAGCGTGCAAGTCAGGTCTCACGGGTTATCCTTAGATATAAGTCCGTGACAGGGAGGCACAGGCCCCGCGAAGGAGAGAAGGAAAAAAAAAAAGGTACGAACGGTTTGCCGCGACCCGGCCGGCCCCGGGCCACGTGCGCTCCGGAGAGGGACCGGGGGCAGGGAGCAAGCCGATAGTGTTAACGAAAGGAAACACAACGGCAACGATCTGAGCAGGAAGGGTAATTTACTGAATCTAACTAAACCAAACAAAACGAGAGAGACAAGAGTATCAAAAAATGAGAGTCAAACCACCATAGTACGAGGGAAAAGCACGTGCGCTCTCTGCGGCGAGCTGAGACGGCTGAGCCGGGCCAGACCGGGAGATACAGCCGCTCCCGGGTCCGCAGCTCCACCCCACTTCCTCTTCTCGCCAGCTCCTCCGGAGATGCCGCCCCCTCCCGTCCCACCAGGATGCTCAGAGAGTCCACAACAGTAAACGCAGCCAGAACATTAACTCGTTAACTCCCACTGGCCCACATGATGTTCTGATGTGGAATAACGACAACAAAAAAAATCACAAAACCACAACATCAGGGTTGGCTGAATGTGTGATACCTTTGGAGCCCACAGTATGTGTGGGGATCCTGTATAGCCAAACTCCTCAGCCCCCCTCTCTTTGTCCATCGCTGGCACCCGTTGCGCATAAAAATGTACCCGTTGTGCAATACGGGCGCCTGATGGCACCTGACAAGGAGGCGTTGGATTCCACACCATCATTTTAATCTTCCCTAAGAAATCTGCATCTATGACCCCTGGTAATACAAAGAGACCTTGCATCGCAACAGAAGATCGCCCTATCAACAAAGCACTACAACCATATCCTAAGGGTCCCATGACTCCCGTCGCTACTGCCCTCACCTGGATAGACTGTAAGGTCACCGGCTCAGAGGTGGCCAGATTCACTCCGGCGGCATCACGAGTTCTTGCGTATAAATCTGTGGTGCCTGTGGCATTGGAGTCGATTGTGGTGCTGGGGCTGCTTGTGTCATCGCGTGTCCCCGTTTCCGTGAAGAGGGAGCCCTTCCTTGCCTAATCCACAGTGGCACTGATCTGCATAATGCCGACCCTTGCGGCATCGGGTGCGTACCCCCGGCCCAGGCGGCTGCAAGGCCCTTCTGTTTGGGCGATTTTGGTGGAAATGACCTGGCTGACCACATGCAAAGCAATTCTGAAAATCTTATGCTGGGTGAGAACAGTCAATATTTGAAGTTGCCGGATGTTAACTGCTACGTAATGCTGCATGCCGTCATTTCTATGGTTGTTATATACTTTATCAAGAGTATGACAGTTAGAACCATCCAGATTGAAGGAGAACGGATTCTGATGGAAACAGAATGTGATAATCCAACACTGTGCATCATCCCTCCTGCCCTGAAAGACAGATAAGAGCCCAAAGTCTGGACTGACTGAACTGCACAGACACTACGCAGGGATGGCCCCTAGCTCACAAGAATGATAGGTGTGTGTATACATCAAAAAGCAAGATAGGTGATGGCTAATAGTTGGGTTGCATGTAAACTGTGGGACATGAGAGTGATGTAATGGTGATTGGAATAAAGAGTGGATACTGTCCTAGTTTCAGCTGGGACAGTTTTTTCTTCACGGTGTCTGGTATGATGCTATGTTTTGGCTTTAGGAGAAGAACCGCGTTGATAACACACGGATCTTTCAGGTGTTGCTGAGCAGCGCTGTAGAGAACCGAGGACATGACTCCAGTAACTCGGTTCTTAGTACCGTCCTGCCTGCGAGGAAGGCTGGGGGGCACAGGGAGCTGGGATAGAACAAGGAGAGCTGACCTAAACTGGCCAAAGGGATATCCCACACCATACGGCATCACGTGAAAAAAAACTACAAAACTGAGGGGTGTTCACTGGGGTGCGGGTGGAGAGTGGCAGTTGCTGTTCAGCTAGTGACTGACTCTGGGACCCTCAGAGCTCTGAGTTGGAAGACTGTGACTATGGTAACAGTAGACTCCAAGGCAAGCCCAAACTTGTGTGGGATTTGCCGCTACAGCTGGGTACATACAAGCGCATGGGGCCAAGGGGATTCATCCCACAGAACTCCAAGGACTGGCTGCCGTCATCATGAGACCTCTCTCAACTACTTTTCAATGGTCTTGGGAATCTGGAGAGATTCCAGTCGACTGTAAGCTAACAAACGCTGTCCCGGTTTTCAAGAAGGGAGGGCAAGAAGAAGACCCTGGTAATTACAGGCCTCTCGGTCTCTCTTCAGCGCCTGGCAAGATTACGGAAAAGATTGTTCTGTGAGTTTCTGAAAATCTCCTGAAAGACAGCACAGTCACTGGTCACAGCCAGCATGGGTTCACGAGGGGAAAGTCTTGCTTAATGATCTCAATCACCTCACAGTAAGATTCCTTATGTTTTCTACATAAAGTTGGCTAAAGCATTAATATATATAACATACCGAAAATTCTGTAAAAGAAATTCTGTAGGGCTGCACAGTCAAAAATTAATACAAGAATGAAAGAGGTAGCTCTATGACGCTAATAAGAAATGGTCTAGGAAGATTTCTTGACATTCCTAGATGCGCTGAAGGATTGCCTGTTGACTTCCTCCCCATTTTACAGCTGCAAATCATAGAAAAAAATCCCCCTCTCGTATCCCAAGAGGAAGCGATTGAGGTATTTCTTCTGCAGGCAGCAGCAGAAGTGCCACAGGAGGTCATCCAGCCACAGGGGCAATTTCTCTTGCTCCAGGCTTCAGAGGGCTACGGTTGTCAGGTGGTGAATCACAACCATCTTCAGGGCTTGGGGTGAAAAGCTGTGCCCACGGGCAGACAACTGCAGGTCCGCAGACAGTTGAGGTAGAAGCTGGGGTGCTGGGCGTGCCTGGCCGTATGCCTGGCAATCTGTATGTCCGCCTCAGCGCAGTTTTCTGGCCGCACCATGCTGCTGGCGCAGCTGGCTTCAGCCTACTCGATGCTCAGCAAAGTTCCCGAGACATCCAGCTCCTCCTGAATCCTCATCCCAGTGGCACTGAGCATGTCTTGATGCTATTGAACACATTCCTACCAACCAGAAATCAAAAGGCAGCTGCAGAAAAGAGCCTTAGCGATAAATAACAGATTGAAAAAAAGCCATGTTCAAAGCAAAACTACTCTTAGGTGTTGATTTGTCCTATAGACACAAAAAAGAAAACTCTTACACAAGGAGCACTGGTGTTAAAAATATAGCCAATTTATTTAAGTAAGAGAATGACATACTTTGAAAGACCGAAATTGAGAAAACATAGAAACATATCCTGATCCTACTCAATGCTCAGGAATGTGTCCGGTTCGTCAAGCTGCACCCCAAGAGTCATCTCGATGTTGAAGGTGTAGTTGGAGGGGGTGATCAGCTGCATCTTGCACGAGTGGCTGGAAAGCAGCAGCTCCAGGCGGCAGTCACGCGACTGAGGCAGACACCTCCAGGCTGCTTTCACCTGGTCCTGGAGCCAGAGCGTGCTTTTCTCCACGTGCAGATAGGGGCCCGTGCAGAAGGTGTCGAGCAAGCTGGGCTCCTGTTTTTCTCTCAGCTCCTCCTGACTGTGGTGCACAAAGCAGAGCATGTCCCCCAGCAGCCGCTCCCTCGTGCAGGTGCACTCCAGCTGCACGCGCACACAGGAATTGCTCGTCACTGTCTCCACGTCGTCCAGCTCTACATGGAAGGTGTGGCCGGGGGGAGGCCTCACGGGCACGAGCAGGTGGTAGACGACGTTCTCATGGTGGGCAATCCATTCTTCAGAGACGCAGATCCCGATGGCCGGCTGCAGCCTGGGCGTGAAGCTGTGGCAGGTTTGTCCTCGGCAGGCGCGCAGAAGGTCATCCACCAGCTCCTCCACCAGCTGGCACTTCTTGGCCACGTGCAGTGCTGGCCACTCGGTGTGGTCGGCCCAAACTCTGCCCAGGTCCCATGCCTCGTCTGAGTCACTGTCCTCTTCCTCATCGTCGTCCTCCTCCTCATTTCTGGACCTTTTCTGGCCGCTGCTGCCACAGGCCGGCATACGAGCCACTTTTGTGAGGAAGAAGAAGGGCTTAAGGAAGGCGGCACAGATCGCAGCACAGATCCAAACAATGCTGGTGGTTCCTGGCAAATATTTCGTTTTCCTGATGCACCAGAGGAAGCCGAAGAACAGGACAAAGAGTCCAGGAAAGGCCCAGATCGGCCAGTGCTGCAGGGCAGCAAAGAGCTGGGCTCCCTTGGCCGCCCAGCTCTGCCACTGGCTCCCCTGCACCATGTTGTGCAGTAGCTGAGCCATGTCCCGACTCTGATGCTTCATATGCAGCCAAACGTGCTCGTGCATATCGCCATGCCTGAGGTGAATTCCCAAAAGGATGATTCCCATCAGTGCCAGGGGGATGAAGACCTTCCGAGCCACTTTCAGGAGGAAGATGAAGGTCTTCAGGATGGCGACAAGGATCGCAGCACAGATCCAAACAATGCTGCTGGTTCCTGGCAAATATTTCGTTTTCCTGATGCACCAGAGGAAGCCGAAGAACAGGACAAAGACTCCAGGAAAGGCCCAGATCGGCCAGTGCTGTAGGGCAGCAAAGTGCTGGGCTCCCTTGGCCGCCCAGCTCTGCCACTGGCGCGCTTGCACCATGTTGTGCAGTAGTTGAGCCATGTCCCGACTCTGATGCTCCATATGCAGCCAGACGTGCTCGTGCATATCGCCATGCCTGAGGTGAATTCCCAGAAGGATGATTCCCAGCAATGCCAGGGCGACGAAGACCATCAGAGCCACTTTCAGGAGGAAGATGAAGGTCTTCAGGAAGGCGGCACGGATCGCAGCACAGATCCAAGTAATGCTGCTGCTTCCTGGCAAATATTTCATTTTCCTGATGCACCAAAGGAAGCCGAAGAGCAGGACAAAGAGTCCAGGAAAGGCCCAGATTGGCCAGTGCTGCAGGGCAGCAAAGAGCTGGGCTCCCTTGGCTGCCCAGCTCTGCCACTGGCTCACTTGCACCATGTTGTGCAGTAGCTGAGCCATGTCCCGACTCAGATGCTCCATATGCAGCCAGACGTGCTCGTGCATATCGCCATACATGTGGTGAATTCCCAAAAGGATGATTCCCATCAATGCCAGGAGGACGAAGACCTTCCAAGCCACTTTCAGGAGGAAGATGAAGGTCTTCAGGATGGTGACAAGGATCGCAGCACAGATCCAAACAATGCTGCTGGTTCCTGGCAAATATTTCGTTTTCCTGATGCACCAGAGGAAGCCGAAGAACAGGACAAAGAATCCAGGAAAGGCCCAGATCGGCCAGTGCTGTAGGGCAGCAAAGAGCTGGGTTCCCTTGGCTGCCCAGCTCTGCCACTGGCTCACTTGCACCATGTTGTGCAGTAGCTGAGCCATGTACCGACTCAGATGCTCCATATGCAGCCAAACGTGCTCGTGCATATCGCCATACATGTGGTGAATTCCCAAAAGGACGATTCCCAGCAATGCCAGGGCGACGAAGACCATCAGAGCCACTTTCAGGAGGAAGATGAAGGTCTTCAGGATGGCGACAAGGATCGCAGCACAGATCCAAACAATGCTGCTGGTTCCTGGCAAATATTTCGTTTTCCTGATGCACCAGAGGAAGCCGAAGAAGAGGACGAAGGCTCCAGGAAAGGCCCAGATCGGCCAGTGCTGCAGGGCAGCAAAGAGCTGGGCTCCCTTGGCTGCCCAGCTCTGCCACTGGCTCACTTGCACCATGTTGTGCAGTTGCTGAGCCATGTCCCGACTCAGGTGCTCCATATGCAGCCAAACGTGCTCGTGCATATTGCCATACCTGAGGAGACTTCCCGGATGGATGATTCCCAGCAATGCCAGGGGGACGAAGACCATCAGAGCCACTTTCAGTAGGAAGATGAAGGTCTTCAGGAGGCCGACAAGGATCGCTGCAAGGATCCAAACAATGCCAAAGAACTGCACATTGCCGTGCATGAGGAGATTTCCCAAAAGGATGATTCCAATGACCGCCAGGGCGATGTAGACCACCCAAGCCATAGCCGCTAGCCGCTAGCAGGTGCGTACCGCACTCACTGAAGGCCTACGGCAAAGTGCCCCAGCGCTGCCTCTACTGCAGCTTCTGGCCCCCCCCACCCCACCCTCCATTGTGACTCGTCTGCTGATGTCACAAACACGGCCACATCACCGGCACGCTGTCACAAACACAGCCACGTCGCTGCACTCCTCTGCTCTCCTCTCTCCAGTCTCTTCCCTGACCTCGGTACCAGGGAAAGTTATGGAGCAAATCCTCTTGGTGAGATCACACGGCACGTGCATGGCGTCCAGGGGATCAGGCCCAGCCAGCACGGGTTCAAGAAAGGCAGGTCGTGCTTGACCAACCTCATCTCCTTCTATGACCATCTGGGTGACGAGATGATTGGTAGATGAGGGAAAGGCTGTTGGGGCAGCCTCCCTAGACTTCAGCAAAGCCTTTGACACAGTCTCTCCCGGTATTCTCCTGGGGAAACTGGCTGCCCGTGGCCTGGACGTGTGTACTCTTCTCTGCATAAAGAACTGGCTATAGGCCCGTGCCCAGAAGGTAGTAGTTAGTGGAGTTAAGGCCACTGGTGACCCGTTACAAGTGGTGTCCCCCAGAGGTCAGTACTGGGGCCCATCTTGTTTAATATCTTTATGTTGGGAGGTAGTGTCGATCTGCCTGAGGGTAGGGAGACCTCTGAGAGGGGTCTGGCTAGACTGGATCGCTGTGCTGAGGTGAATGGGATGAGGTTCACCAAGGCCAAGTGCCGGGTCCTGCACTTTGGCTGCAGTAACGCCGTGCAGCGCTATAGGCTTAGGGCAGAGGGGCTGGATGACTGTGAAGAGGAAAGGGACCTGGGGGTGTTGGTCGACGCTTGGCTGAACGTGAGCCGACAGCGTGCCCATGTGCCCAAGAGGGCCAATGCATTAGAAATAGTGTGGCCAGCAGGAGCAAGAGGTAATCATCCCCCTTTATTCAGCTCTGGTGAGGCTGCACCTCGAATACTGTGTTAGGTTTTGGGCCCCTCCTACTAGAAAGACATCGAAACCCTGGAGCGTGTCCGGAGAAGGACAAGGAAACTGGCGAGGGGTCTGGAGCACAAGTCTTATGAGGAGTGGCTGAGGGAGCTGGGATTGTTGAGTCTGGAGAAGAGGAGGCTCAGGGGAGACCTCATTGCTCTCTACAACTTCCTGAAGGGTGGCTGGGATGAAGAAGGGATTGGCCTCTTCTCCCAGGCAACAAATAGGACCGCAGGAAATGGCCACAAGTTGCGCCTGGGGAGATTTAGATGAGATATAAGGAAGAACTTTTTCTCTCAGAGAGTGGTCAGGCACTGGAACGGCCTGCCCAGGGAGGTGGTGGAGTCACTGTCCCTGGTGGTGTTCAAGAGGCGTCTGGATGAGGTGCTGCAAGACGTGGTATGAAAACACTGAAGACAACTGGCCCTAAAATGGAGTCCTGTGGAGCTCCTTGGAGTTCCACGGGATGAGCCCGTGTGGGCCTTGTAGATTTGTATGCATCCAGCTGCAGCAGCACATCCTACACAAGTTTGGGGTTGTCTGAGGGCTTATTCTTACCACAGTCACAGTCCTCCAACTCATGTCTCTGGGCTTCCCAGAGCTCATCATCAGTGTTGAAGACAGTGGTGAGGAAGGCATTAAACGTCTCTACAGCCATTTCTGCTCCACATGGTGGAGCAGGCTGTCCCCCTGCAGCCCACGGGCACTGCGCAGGGCAGATCTCCACGTACAGCCATGAAGGAGCCCACGGTGCAGCAATGGATGAGGCCTGGAGGAGGACAAAGCACATGGAGCAGCCCTGGGCTGGAGCTGCAGCCCGTGGAGAGCAGACTGCAGTGGGGCTGGAGGCCACCCACTGGGGACCTGTGTGGAGCAGTGCCTGACAGGTATACCCAGCGGGTCAAAACCGTGTCGGGGCAGTGCTGGGAGAGCTGCAGCCTGTGGGAAGCTCATGCAGGATCAGTTCTGGCTTCAGCAGCACCCTTCATGGGGGAAGACAGAGACCACGGAGGAGCAGCAGAGATGAAGCATTAAGGACTGAGCACAGCCCCCTTCCCAGTCCGTCCTGCCCATCTTGAGGGGAGGAGGTTGAAGTTTCAAGTGAGAAGTTGAGCCTCGAGAGTAGAGGTTGTAGGAGAAAAGCGTTTTAGCTTTGCTTTTAGTTTTCACTGTTCAACCCTGTCACTAACAGGCAATAAATTGAATTCATCTTCCAAAAGCTGCGATGGTAACTGATGAGAGATCTCCCTGTCCATATCTCAACCCACAAGCTGTTTCATCATATTTTCTCCCTGCTGAGGACGGGGAGAGAGAGAGTAGCATGGTGTGCACTGGGTAAACAGCGAAGGTCAACCCACCATGTATGTACAGCTTTTAAAATACAGTCCGAATAAAGTGATTGTCCCCTACTCTTTCCACTGGCAAAGGTACTCCTTAAAAGGGTTCCTTTCCAGGCGTGTGAGGTGGAACAGAAAGTAAACGTGTTCAGGAACAAAAAGTTAAATCCACACCTGCAACCACGTCCACATACATTT
This sequence comes from Phasianus colchicus, assembly GCF_987193195.1. Classification (NCBI taxonomy): domain Eukaryota; kingdom Metazoa; phylum Chordata; class Aves; order Galliformes; family Phasianidae; genus Phasianus; species Phasianus colchicus. The sequence continues at coordinate 90,624,814 of NC_143436.1, read as the reverse complement.
GCTTTCTTAAAAACAAAACTTAGCCACAGAGCGACCGGTCCAGTAAAGCTACGTAGAAATCCAGAAAATATCCAAATATCCCCCTTTCTTTTTTTTCATTAAGCCTGTAGGCTTAATGGTTCTGGGGATTGAAGCAATGTGCAAGTCTTGCATTTCACATGCGGCCTTACTTGCTGGGTAGGGGCATTTTTCAGCGGAGTGGATTTGTACCGTGATTTCAGAGATTTCTGACAAAGCAAATGGTCTCATTCCCAGCCCGTATAAGGGCTGAAGCCAGCCTAACTCAGCTGGTGACTGCAAGCAACTGGGTGAGCCAGTCGCCATTGCTTTTTTCTTTCACACACTGATACAAGTGCACATTTTCAGAGGGTGTTTCCCCTGTATCCTCTGAGATCCCCAGTATCCTCTGAGATACTGTTGGTATCTCAGAGCAGGGCTTTTTGATTGGGCAGCTTGTTTTGTTTCGGCATCTTTTTCCTCCTGGCGTTCTTGCACATACCGCTAAGTCACTCGCCGAGGCTGTCAGGAGCTCCCACGGTCTCCAATGAAGCAGTTCCTTGAGGATTTGCTGTTAGTTCATCCAGGCCCAGGGGACAGGATCCACCTTCTCTTCAGAGCCATCACAGTGGCTGGCACTGCCATGAGGTTGCTCTTCCCCGCTGATGTTGTAACCAGCTTCATACCAAGCTCCGGATGATATTTAAAGCTGTTTAGGCCTTGGTGCTCTCGTGTTCTGTGGCAGGAAAGTCACAGACTCCGTTGCTGGTGCAGAACAAAGACCTTTATTGTAGGTGCTTATAACCTTTTGCACCCGCGCACAACCCCTTGGTCACATGTACCAAGCAGGCACCTCGTGCGTGTTTACATCTGGCACAAGTAGCTACCAAGCCTGTTTACACATTTGCAAGGTCTTTTGTTTATAATGTCTTTCTTTGTCCCACCTCTCCCCCTTCTTTCTTAGTTTGAACAACAAGAACTTGCTTGATTGCCTTATTAATAGAAAGAATATACGCCAAAAAACATGCAAAAACCAAAAAACACAATAATCCACATCACCTTTCCGACCCACGGTCTCAAACCTTGATACCACCCATCAAACTAAACCCACAAGTTTTCAACATGTAGCTTTTGCCCCACAAATCAGAACAATATTAACAGGGTCAGGCCATTTGTGAAATACCCGCACCACCGCAGCTAAGTCCACGGTCTGTGGAGATCCCTCTACAGTGTGAATGTCGGACATCCACTGTACAGTTAATAATCTGTGCCCTGGCGGATGCACTGATATTGCTCCAGGGAAGCCTTCCCTGGCCAGCTGGAAAAACAGCAAACTTTGAAACAACTGCTGTAACATATTTACAGATACTGGCAAAATAAGCACTGAAGGCTCCAACCCGCTCAGCGACAATAGTCTTTGCCGTCCCCTGATGATGAGGGTGGCGATCATTTCAACCCTCGTAGTGATAGTTTCTGCTTTTAATTTTGCGTCCCATTGAAAGTCCAGATTCATAATTAACAATTGAAAGGGGAGAGCTGGATCATATCGCTGAACCTGTCGTTCTGACGTGGCTGTCGCAACCTCCTTAATGGCGATTTGCGCTTCCGGCGTCAAAGTTCACCTTGAATTGAATGCCGTGTCCCTCCCCTTTGAATAGCTGAAATAATGGATGCAACGTTTCCCAGGTTATGGCCAGCATGGTTCTGACCCAATTTATGGCTCCTAATAATTTCTGCATATCATTCAGGATGCGAACCTCTGTGCTTATTTTTAGACATTGTGAGGCTATGTTCTGATTCGTATTTCGCCAACCCAAATATGTCCAGGGTGAGCTCTCCTGAGCTTTCTCAGGAGCCACTTCTAAGCCCTGATTTCTGATGCATTCAAGAACTATGGTCATTGCATGTTGCATCTGTTCCCCTGACTGGGTTGCCACAAGAATGTCATTCATATAGTGATAAATAGTCGTGTGGGGCAACCTTTCCTTCGCAGGGAATAGAGCCCTTGCTACAAACCACTGACCTGTACTGGGACTATTTTTCATTCCCTGGGGTAACAACGTCCAATGATATCGTTTAGCCGGTTCAGACGCATTACTGGAGGGAACTGAGAATGCAGACTTAGGTGCATCTTGAGGATCCAGCGGAATGGTGAAGAAGCAGTCCCTTAAATCAATAGCAGTCAAACACCAGTCTTTTGGTATCATTGTAGGGGATGGTAGTCCAGACTGCAGTGGTCCCATTTCTTCCACGACAGCATTAGCTTGCCGTAAATCTTGCAACAGACGCCATTTCCCATTCTTCTTCCTAATCACAAACACTGCAGAGCTCCATGGGCTGGCAGTAGGAATTACGTGGAACTGTTCCTGAATGAGTTCATGCAAGTGATGCAGCTTTTCACTACTGAGGGGCCACTGACCCACCCACGCAGGATCTGATGACTTCCATATGAATACTAATGTACGCTGCACCGCAAAGGCCCCTATGATAAAACTGTCCCCAAATTCAGTCCCCACTGAGAGAGGCAGTCCCGTCCCCAAAGAGACACGAACACAGGCTCTTATGCCTTTGGGGCCCACTACTTGAATCACGTGTGCACTCTGCACACGGACAGTCTGGCCTCCTATACCCACTGATGTGGTATGAACCTGTGAGGTGGGCCAGTGTGATGGCAAAGTCCTTTGGGCAATTACTGTTACATCTGCCCCCGTGTCCATGATGCTAGACACCATAAATTTCTGGATGGAGTCCCTGACTCTAGCGTGCAAGTCAGGTCTCACGGGTTATCCTTAGATATAAGTCCGTGACAGGGGGGCACAGGCCCCGCGAAGGAGAGAAGGAAAAAAAAAAAGGTACGAACGGTTTGCCGCGACCCGGCCGGCCCCGGGCCACGTGCGCTCCGGAGAGGGACCGGGGGCAGGGAGCAAGCCGATAGTGTTAACGAAAGGAAACACAACGGCAACGATCTGAGCAGGAAGGGTAATTTACTGAATCTAACTAAACCAAACAAAACGAGAGAGACAAGAGTATCAAAAAATGAGAGTCAAACCACCATAGTACGAGGGAAAAGCACGTGCGCTCTCTGCGGCGAGCTGAGACGGCTGAGCCGGGCCAGACCGGGAGATACAGCCGCTCCCGGGTCCGCAGCTCCACCCCACTTCCTCTTCTCGCCAGCTCCTCCGGAGATGCCGCCCCCTCCCGTCCCACCAGGATGCTCAGAGAGTCCACAACAGTAAACGCAGCCAGAACATTAACTCGTTAACTCCCACTGGCCCACATGATGTTCTGATGTGGAATAACGACAACAAAAAAAATCACAAAACCACAACATCAGGGTTGGCTGAATGTGTGATACCTTTGGAGCCCACAGTATGTGTGGGGATCCTGTATAGCCAAACTCCTCAGCCCCCCTCTCTTTGTCCATCGCTGGCACCCGTTGCGCATAAAAATGTACCCGTTGTGCAATACGGGCGCCTGATGGCACCTGACAAGGAGGCGTTGGATTCCACACCATCATTTTAATCTTCCCTAAGAAATCTGCATCTATGACCCCTGGTAATACAAAGAGACCTTGCATCGCAACAGAAGATCGCCCTATCAACAAAGCACTACAACCATATCCTAAGGGTCCCATGACTCCCGTCGCTACTGCCCTCACCTGGATAGACTGTAAGGTCACCGGCTCAGAGGTGGCCAGATTCACTCCGGCGGCATCACGAGTTCTTGCGTATAAATCTGTGGTGCCTGTGGCATTGGAGTCGATTGTGGTGCTGGGGCTGCTTGTGTCATCGCGTGTCCCCGTTTCCGTGAAGAGGGAGCCCTTCCTTGCCTAATCCACAGTGGCACTGATCTGCATAATGCCGACCCTTGCGGCATCGGGTGCGTACCCCCGGCCCAGGCGGCTGCAAGGCCCTTCTGTTTGGGCGATTTTGGTGGAAATGACCTGGCTGACCACATGCAAAGCAATTCTGAAAATCTTATGCTGGGTGAGAACAGTCAATATTTGAAGTTGCCGGATGTTAACTGCTACGTAATGCTGCATGCCGTCATTTCTATGGTTGTTATATACTTTATCAAGAGTATGACAGTTAGAACCATCCAGATTGAAGGAGAACGGATTCTGATGGAAACAGAATGTGATAATCCAACACTGTGCATCATCCCTCCTGCCCTGAAAGACAGATAAGAGCCCAAAGTCTGGACTGACTGAACTGCACAGACACTACGCAGGGATGGCCCCTAGCTCACAAGAATGATAGGTGTGTGTATACATCAAAAAGCAAGATAGGTGATGGCTAATAGTTGGGTTGCATGTAAACTGTGGGACATGAGAGTGATGTAATGGTGATTGGAATAAAGAGTGGATACTGTCCTAGTTTCAGCTGGGACAGTTTTTTCTTCACGGTGCCTGGTATGATGCTATGTTTTGGCTTTAGGAGAAGAACCGCGTTGATAACACACGGATCTTTCAGGTGTTGCTGAGCAGCGCTGTAGAGAACCGAGGACATGACTCCAGTAACTCGGTTCTTAGTACCGTCCTGCCTGCGAGGAAGGCTGGGGGGCACAGGGAGCTGGGATAGAACAAGGAGAGCTGACCTAAACTGGCCAAAGGGATATCCCACACCATACGGCATCACGTGAAAAAAAACTACAAAACTGAGGGGTGTTCACTGGGGTGCGGGTGGAGAGTGGCAGTTGCTGTTCAGCTAGTGACTGACTCTGGGACCCTCAGAGCTCTGAGTTGGAAGACTGTGACTATGGTAACAGTAGACTCCAAGGCAAGCCCAAACTTGTGTGGGATTTGCCGCTACAGCTGGGTACATACAAGCGCATGGGGCCAAGGGGATTCATCCCACAGAACTCCAAGGACTGGCTGCCGTCATCATGAGACCTCTCTCAACTACTTTTCAATGGTCTTGGGAATCTGGAGAGATTCCAGTCGACTGTAAGCTAACAAACGCTGTCCCGGTTTTCAAGAAGGGAGGGCAAGAAGAAGACCCTGGTAATTACAGGCCTCTCGGTCTCTCTTCAGCGCCTGGCAAGATTACGGAAAAGATTGTTCTGTGAGTTTCTGAAAATCTCCTGAAAGACAGCACAGTCACTGGTCACAGCCAGCATGGGTTCACGAGGGGAAAGTCTTGCTTAATGATCTCAATCACCTCACAGTAAGATTCCTTATGTTTTCTACATAAAGTTGGCTAAAGCATTAATATATATAACATACCGAAAATTCTGTAAAAGAAATTCTGTAGGGCTGCACAGTCAAAAATTAATACAAGAATGAAAGAGGTAGCTCTATGACGCTAATAAGAAATGGTCTAGGAAGATTTCTTGACATTCCTAGATGCGCTGAAGGATTGCCTGTTGACTTCCTCCCCATTTTACAGCTGCAAATCATAGAAAAAAATCCCCCTCTCGTATCCCAAGAGGAAGCGATTGAGGTATTTCTTCTGCAGGCAGCAGCAGAAGTGCCACAGGAGGTCATCCAGCCACAGGGGCAATTTCTCTTGCTCCAGGCTTCAGAGGGCTACGGTTGTCAGGTGGTGAATCACAACCATCTTCACGGCTTGGGGTGAAAAGCTGTGCCCACGGGCAGACAACTGCAGGTCCGCAGACAGTTGAGGTAGAAGCTGGGGTGCTGGGCGTGCCTGGCCGTATGCCTGGCAATCTGTATGTGCACCCAACTGGATGAGCCAGACGATGATCTCAATCATCTCACAGTAAGATTACCCACCTAATAGACCTAGGGAAAGCCACAAATGTGAACAGAACTATCTCCAGCATGCAGTAATCCAATACCACCCATCATCTCTCCTGCAGGTGGAGCTCAAAATCATGGACTAATGAACTCCACAGACATTATACAGGGATGGCCAAGAGAGCAGAAGAATGATAGGTGTGTGTATAAATCAAAAAGCAAGATAGGTGATGGCAATTAGTTGGGATGTATGGGAAACTGTGAGATCTGAGACTGTATGGAATAAGGGGTGGATACTATCTTAGTTTCAGCTGAAATAGCTTATGTTCAAGTCCTTTCTCATATGTCTTCCCTTCTAGGCCCTTCCCTTGTGACTTCATTTGAAAAATTATTTTCCATACTTCTTTTATGGGGAAACACACGGAATGGTTAAATTTTTATTGATTAACACAACACTGCTTGCACAAACGTATAAAATATCATTTAAAAGAGAAACAGAAATGCATCAAGAATCAAGTGAACATTTAAAACAAGTGTATTTTTAAAAACGTTTATTGAAATGCCTTCGTTGCATCATGCAGGATACAAAAATCATGATTAGAAAATCTTTATAACTATACTAAGAAGTAAAATCAAGATATGTCAGGGAAAAATAATAATTACATATACCAAAGCAATTTATTCTGATAGTGTTTTGACGTTGTTGGATTACAAGCTGTGATCTGCACAGATGATAACAGTTATCTTGCAACAACTGTCCCTTCTTTCATGATTCAAGTCAAAACTGACAAATGTCATGCTAGAGCAACCATATCACCTGTGTATACCTCGCAAGGAAGAATGCATCCCCTTCTTAACAGATACAGGATTGACATAGTACAACAAAAATATTTTGCCAGCAAACTTGTTTTGTTTTCAGTTTTTCATTTGCTTCATCAATAGCCATTAGTTTTTCATCGTGAAAAATGTCTTATGTGCTTTCTCTTATTACACAAACAAATTACATAGCACAAGTATTGATTACTGAAATAGAACCTCATTTAAGTCAGAGAATAAGAGAAATCTTGAAGTTCAATTCACTTAAGTTTTGTGTATTTTTCAAGGATTTGGAATTGGTGATTTTTAAATAGGAGACCACTGTATCCTCCTTAATTTTATTGTCTTAGGAATCTCAATCCCTGATACTTAAAATTTTCATTCTTTTTATCCATACACTGCTCAGTGTAAACCATTAGAGCTTGCCTTTCCATTTTATTCTGATAGCATTACTCTGAGTAGAAGCACTTTTAAAAAGTCTCCTTGGCTACAAACATTGCTTCAAAAAATTTAGATAGGTAGATACTTCAATGCTTACTTCATGGACGCCAACATTTGAGGTTTCAGCAAAGTGTTCATTTGGCACAGAGAACGATCAGAACCACATCAGGTGGGTCCTGACTACATAAAATGGCTGGGTCCAGAATCAGCTCGATCCATTCATCACGAAAAACTACAAAAGTCCTCCTAATGACAAAGTTAATCCACGTTAATGCATCTTTATAAAGCTGTCCTTTTCTTGTTGAGCTTCATAGATAGACTTAAAACTTACAGTCAGTATCACTGGGTTGTTTAACATGGTTTTGTACAAGTCATGAAGAGTTTTGGCACTGTCCCCTTACAGGAAGTTAAATACAGCTAACAATCTGAAATATTACAATAAGGGAGTCATACAACTCTTTGGCTCTGTTGTAATACTTAACTACTAAGGCAAGAACCGTGTGTACCTTAGGGCAGCTTTTTAATTCATAGTTTTATAAAATACTTGACTAAAAGTTTTTAAAAGTCACCTAATCATCTATAAATGTCAAATGCTGCATATTAAAATATATGCTATTACATCTTTTTGTTCCGATACTAGAATTTTTGCATACTGATGACAGCACACACATTTGTAAACTGTTGATGAAGATGTTCTCTGTTTAAGACAATTGGTACAAAATTATCATTGAATCAAGATGTTGTCATATAAGTGGCCAGTTTATTTGTTTTGGAGCACTATGACTTTCTCAACAGCTTTAGCTCTTTTGTCTCTACAAAGATCAACTAAAATAAGTAGCAAGTCCCCCTTTTCAGTGCATTTAGAAAACCCTTCCATCCTGAGGCTTTGGCTGCACATCATAAGGAGGATATTTCAGAGTATTCATTGGTATTTTATGTGGCTTTTCAGATTTTACTACATATGGCTGACTTCATACATTAACGTTATTGCAGTATGCCCTATAGCCCCATTTTGTTATAACATGAAGTGGGTGTAGCCTTCTGCGCCTGTAACAATAACATCCATCCATATCCTCATGGCTTCTGGTGTAGGAGCGACCATATAGTATATTCGGTCATGTGTCTTAACACTGAAAGTGAGTAGTGGGTTGGGACTCTAAAAGAAAAAAAGAAGCAGAAAGAAGGATATCAAAACAATGAAAAACCAAAGCTATTTATTAGCAACAGAAATAAAATTATTTACAAGGAGATTTAGGGCAGGGCTAAGGGGGAAAAAGGCACTGCATCCTACACTGCAGCTCTGGGAACAAAGATGTGTTTAAAGTATATCCATCCAGTATAAATGTTTTAATTTCCATTAGACTATCACATACCAGTACAGGCATCCAAACTGCTGCTTCATGCCCAAACAAGTCCCCTTCAGCAGGGATTATGTTCAATGGTCAAAACCACTTCGGCTTTCACAAATCCACGTACTAAATATTCAGATTGTTCATATTCAGACTGATGATCTAAATTGCAGATGTGAGCAGCAGGTAGCAGGTACCTCCCTCCCTATGATAGCTGCATGCAGCCACTTCTTAGTTTGCCAGAGCTACTGATTTTAGTGGTCTTGGCAGCAGACTATGGCACTCCTTACAGCAGTTGTCAATGTGGGACCATCACGTGGCAGGAAGGCTCTATTATCTCTGCTTCAGCAGTATAAAAGAACAGTGCTTATCACTGCTCTGGCCTCATCTTCCTTTGCCTCTACTTTGTTTTATTTTTTGTTTGTTTGTTGTTTTCATAATGTCAATGCCCTCTGATTTTACTGCAGTTGCCATACTTAGAGTACTGCCATATGCCTGATACTCAGTCAAAATAACAAAGCTTACCTTATATGCATTCTTCAGGTGATCATAATAGACTTCTTCAATAGCTTGAAAATAAATTACACCTTTTAATTTAGTTTCATGTTTATCTGAAATGGAGAAGAGAAGACGGCTTTTGAAAACTGATACGGATGGTTCTTCAAGAGGCAAAATGTTATTCTGCATTTTCATACATGCTCGGCAGATAAGTAACCGGATTAAAGCTTCCGCTTGGGAAATTCCCCAGAAATCTTCAGTCTCTCAAGAGATACACTTCTTACTTGCTCTTCTTTTCTGCCCCCAAGAAGCCAGTGGAAGTACTGAGGTATAAGACTGTGACATTATAGCATGTGCTATGAAAAGCTAAATACAATACTAAAGCAAAATATATTATTTATGCAGCATAAGCAACTGCACTAGATTTTCAGATTTTAGGCAAGTTCTTGGTTTAGTAGACTTGCACAACTAAAACAACCTACCAGTACTTTGAATTCAATTACTCCAAATTTACAGCACCAAAATTTATTTTGGAAGTCTACTATACAATTAAGATCTGGGCAGATCCTCACTCATACAAGCAGCTGTGTTTTTGCCCAGCTGGTACAGAATTCTTACGAAACTGTTTGCTGGGCTAGTGTCCTTGTGACTTAGGAGAAGTTTTCTTTGGTAGCTGAAGTTGCAGCTGTACAGCACTCAAAACCAAAACTGGTAACTGTTTGAGAAAAAAAAAAATCAGTACCTGATGAAGACACTACTGTATGTTATAGGCCTTGCTAGCCAGATGTTAAGAACAAAGTAAAATAGAATGTTTGCTCGTCACATTCTTCCAAGTATTACTGCAAATTTGTAAGGAATCATCACTGGATATGTAATTAATTCCAACAATGTACTTTTAAGATGATGAGCAATGCTTAACTCTATCATCAATTTTAAGTTCCTCATGACTTGCTGGAAAGCAATAGTATCATAAAAAGAAATGGAATCGCTTGGGTTTTTGTGGTACCAGATGTTTTCTTGTGATGCTTAGAAATTATCATGCCCCTGTCTGGCTTCTCCTAACAGTAAAAATTCAGAATATAAAATCATTTTTCTGCTTTCCTCTGAAACTTAGAAATTAAACTATGTATAGATTTGCACAGCAATCTGTGAGATATGTTAGTTCTTAAATTCCAAATCTGGTTTTGACCTAAGGTAACAATGCAATGTTTATACAATGGCTCCAGATACCATAACACATTTTAGTCTACAGAAAACTCAACTGTTGCAAGTTGTTCATTTTTAAACTCCTTAGACTCTCAAAACATGGCAAATGCCAAGTCTACTCGTATATTAAATACCCTGAAACACTTCTCAGCACATTAAATGAGGGGATTGCAGAAACATTCAGTTTAATTTTAATGGTAAATATCATAAATGTTACTCTTTTACAAAAGGTACAATAAATTGTTCTGTCATTATGGAAAGTATATAACATTTAAAAATAAATTATATGGAGCCGATATACTGTGTACTAGAAATCCAGTGATCTTTTTTCCTCCTTTTGCTTATCCACATCTCCCTCTGACTGTTAGGCAGAACTGCATCATTTGGCCATTAGGATTAAACTCTATAAGAAAGCAATTGGACCCTCCTCAAGTGTGCAAGTAAAATACTCAATAAAATGGAAATATAAGTTTTACTTGGGACTCCCTACATGTTCATAACACAACTGAGTTGAGAGGAAAATAGAGGGACAGATGTAGCCTAACACCGGTCCTGCAACCTACCTGCATAATACGTAAAAGTTCTCTTGTTTCTGTCAAAAACAAACCATCGTTTTTTCCATGTTTTAATTTTCCCGCCCATCTTAATCAGAAAGCCTCGGCAGGTCTTCTCTGTGAGGGAGACGTGGTAACAGGTCTCTATGTTGTGACCTGCTGTTTCAATATGACTTCGTAGATCAAAGTCTTCCTTTCTAATGGGCAAATAGCGAGTCAATGGACGAGCCTGCAACAAAGGAACGAAAATCTTATTATTTTAATGGAAGTCTTCACTTCTCTTTCACCCTTTCTACTACAAGGACCTACATGTCAACTGCCCATACATTCTTACAATGAAGATAACAGAAATAAGTTCTGCTGCAGCCTGTTTTCTTTAAATGAAAGATCCTTATAGATGCATACGCATCCCTTACAGAAGTGAATTTAGAACATGGAAATCTATTGAAATCATCAGTTGAAATGCTGGCAAAACAGAGCTGGTTTAGAACTAAAACATGAATTAAATGTGAAAGGAGTGCTTACTGTTTTAGATGAACTTCACTGGCATGAGGTTAAGCAAACCCATTACTTCTCTGGGCTAGATACATCTAACTCATTTAAGTGTTAAGGTATCTTCATGTAAATATAAATAGTAAGAAAATACTATTACAGGAAAATTAGGAAGAAAGAGTGAACCGTAACCTAACAAATTCCGTAAACAAAACAGAATTACTTATGAACTAATTAAACATGGTATCTGGTTTGCAGTCAGCAATACAGTACAGATAGCTGAAGTGTATCCCTCTGCAAGAGACAGCAAAGCAGCATAGGAAATGGTGTCTCATTCTTGGTCACAGTTCAGGACAATGTCTGTATTAAGACAGACAGGATAAGTTGGGAGAATAAGTAGGAGTGATTTAGCTCTGCCAGCTAAAGGGAGCATGCCTGTTTTCTGAACCTAGAGGGTCTGGACACAGAAATTCATTTTAAATGCAGAAGACCACTCATCTCCCAAGGCTCGTGCTGCAGTCAGGGCAGACAGGGGCTACAGCATAGGGCTGTTCAGAACAGAAGGTTAGCTGCCCTGAATGACCCATGGAAGCAGTTTCTCTACACTGAATTCAGAGAACATTGATAACCTAATCTGCCCTGCTCCATGCCTAAAGTTAACATTTTAAATACCAGTGTGAGTCACAAATCTAAGGGACTTTCTCTCATTGCATTCTCAAGAAATCTCTTTGAGCAATGGGAGCTGTGTTGCCTGCGAGAACTCTTAACACCCTTCTAAAATTATGCAGTCCTGTATGATACAAGCTGGAACTAGCTTTGGTAAGTGTGAAGATGGAGTTCCTTCCCCTACTTGACATTTCTAACCATCAGGAAGTACAGAAGGGAAAAACTCTGGAAATTAGGTGTCGTTGTTTTTTTCTTTCATTTATACAAAGAAAATGATCACCCTTTCTGACAGGTAGGTTTTGTCTTCCTGCCAATCCAGTCTTCAGCCTCGCTGCTAAGTCTCCCAGTTAGCAGTACCCAATAGGGCATTTTATTACAACACACAGCATGCTCCAACTTCAGATATGGATATAAGCATGAGATTGTTGATTATCTCAAGGAGTTATCATCAAAATCTCAGAGATATAAAGAAGAAATTATTATACATACAATTTAATATTCTTTTATTGTATTTCATTATGAAAACAAAGGAATGAGCTGTTTCAGGTTAAGAATACTTAAAGTTCCTCTGGGGTTGCTCATAAACAAACTCATAAAACAAAGATTTAGCAAAAGCAGTACCAATGAAAGCAGAAATGTATTCAAGTATGATATGAAATCTACTGTATTCATATAATTAAGATGGAGACATTGTCTTGCTATACTAACAATAAAATGACTGCCTAGTCTATTTGCTGTACCATGCAGATCCTCTTAGTTGTAGCAGAATAAAGAAACAGGTAAGAAAGAAAGCTCTTTCTATGTCTAAATCCTAACCTGAAACAAAGATGATGTCAGAGATAATACTGATGTTACTAAATAATGTTTCCCATATTGCACACTTCCAAGAACATTAAAGAAAATACTGTTTCTTCTTTAAAGAAGACACAGAACTGAAAAAGTGTCTTTATCTCTTTTTTTTTTTTCCAGTCAAACATTTGGGAAGCAACAATTCTTAAGATACAAGATGCTGAATAGATCTAAGCTAATATTTAGCTTTAAATAAATACAGACATCTAAGACTCCAGTGGCTCAAACATACTCCTAGTGACACAGATGTACCTCAGAAATACTAAATCTATTTATTTAAATGGAAGTCACTCTGTTTACCATTTGCAGAAGTACACTCACTTCCTCTATAGTAGGAATCTTGCACCAAAAAATTTCACGTCAACATATCTCACCTGTGCTCTTTGTTTCTCTCGTATCTTCACTTCCTTTTCAATTAGTTTTTGCCTCTGGCTAGTTTCTTCTTCCAGTCTTTTTTCCAGTTGCTCTCTGCGGCGCTTCTCTTCTTCCAGAGCTCGCTTTTTAGCTTCCATCTCCCGTTCCTAAATAACAGACCACATGCAGGACAATTGTATGTGAAACTGTACCTCATATCATTTCTGGCTAGGATTAAACTCCTTTTTGCCTCTTTGGTCGGCAGGAATACACATCCAGCAAAGTGGACTAAGTACTGGAATCAGAAATGCAAATATCACCACTCTAGAAATGATGGTTTTTCATAAGCAACTCTTTTAGCAGGTATGGGAGTAATGCTGATTAGCTTCAGATGAGATTTTGCCCTGAACTCAGAGAATCATAGGGGTTGGACTGGACCTCAAGAGATCATCATACACTACTGACTCAGGGCCGACTTGTTGTCCACCAAGACCCCCAGGTCCTTCTCTGCAGAGCACTTTTCCAGCAGGTCATCCTCTAACCTGCACAGGTGCACATAGTTATTTCTCCCCTAGGCTTGCTTTTGTAGAACCTCATCAAGGTTCCTCTCCACTCAACACTGCAGTCTGTCCAGGTCTCGCTGAATGGCAGCACAGCTTTCTGGTGTATCAGTCACTCCTCCCAGCTTTTTATCATCAGCAAACTTGGTGAAGGTGGATTCTATCCCTTCATCCAACTCACTGATGAAGATGCCGAACAAGACCAGACCCAGCACCAAATTCTGGGGAACACCACTAGTTACAGTGGTCTAACTAGACTCTATGCCACCAATCATAACTCTCTGAGCTCATCCACTGAAACAGCAGTTAATGTGTATGGGCTTAAAGATGTAGCACCATAACAAAACCATTCCAAATTAAAGGAGGAGAGGCAATTCTTTTAAGTCTCAATTAGGGGTAAGCTACTTAGGGTCCAATCTTTAGGAAGGTATTACCTAACTAAAATGTCCATTCCTATTTTTACTCATAAAATGTAGTTTTACCCTGGACTCAAGCAGCCTAGTCTTTTCAGCGTGTGCTTGTTTCAGAAGTCTCTCCATCTCTTCTATTCTTGCAACATTTGATGTGCTAGCACTGTATGAAAAACAAACAAACAAACAATGCAGCAGTTATTTAAAGGTATACTTGACATTTAAAACTGCACGAACCATTAATGAATTGAGTTGATACTGTTCTTATCCAATTCAGTGCAGTAGCCACTAACAAAACGACTTGTAAAGTGTATGATACACACTCTCCACATGGAGTTGTGAAAAATACAGACTCAAATACTTAAAATGCATCTGACAGTCCACTGTGATCCATCATCTTTTTTCAGATAACAGAATATGGATGAAGGCACTTATTATGTCCTAACAGAACATGCTACTGATTGTCAGAGGTTGCATGAGTAGCATCTAAATATATGATTTAGAACTTTCTGGCTATGGACTGTCCATTCTGTCTCACTAAGCTCACCATCAGAAGATACTTGATACAGATATCTCTAAAAGCTATTCAGTGACAGAGCAGTGTCAGATAGTGTCTGGTAGTTAAAATAACTGGCAAGCCAAGGAAATAAAGGTGATCCCAAAGTGTGCTAGATCCTGGCCCACCACAACATAGCTATCACCTTTGCTATTTTGCTCTATCTTGCATAAAAGGGTGATTGGACGACAAATTCAGCTTGCTGTCAAAGGTGGTGTCATTTCTGCATCCTGGACCCAAAAGCTCTGCAATGGTAAGTATCTTGCTTCAGAGCAAAGGGATCCTAATGTGTAGATGATAAACAGATTTACAGTGCACTCTGTAGTTGCTGCTAGATCACCACACAGGTTCAGTACACAGACTTGCTACATTTCTGGCCTCATTTGATGGGAGTTTTCTCATTAAATCTCATTTTACAGATTTACCATACTCACTGCTGTGGAATGCTCCAGCTTAATGCAATGACTAATTCTTCTTTAAACACTTATAAATGCCTTAAAATGTCACAGACACATGATGTGCAGAATCGTTTATGCCCTTTGATTCACAGTGATGCTTTGCTTAAAATATAGGCACCCTAGTGTTTCAGGATTTGACGCTTTAATTAATAATTAATTAGTAATTAATAATCCAAACAAGTCCAACATAAAGGAGTGATTTTCTATTTCATATGATCTGTCAGAATTTTAATCTGTTGAGTAAACTCCATTGTGGCTCAGCAGATACTCATTCGATAATATAGAGGTTGTTTCATACTCTTTGAGAAGGTGCTTCCATCTCACTCTTAGCTTCCACAAGAAGATATGTATTTAGGAGTGGAAGTATTCACTTCAGATACTCTGTTAACATTCTGAAAACCTCTGCCAAAATGCATTCTTCTTCTTGCAAAGGGCACTATCTCGTGCCTATAGGCAGCCAAAAAGCAATACTATGCATCTTTCTTCCAATACAAATTTTGGTGCTTCATCTCAATTTAACATCTGTGTCCCGTTACAGGACACAGATGCTAAATAAAACAACATGCTAGCCCCAAAAGCCATCCTTGTGTTCACCAGAAATTCTGAATCCTGGGAGGATGTTTTATTTAATTATCAGCCTCCACGATGCTTGTGAACCTCTTGGGACAGAACTGTGTGCAGAAAGGAAAGCACATTCATTAAAAGCAGACTATGAGAAGAAAACTGTTGGAGCACAATTTTGAGACTCAGTTGGTTTCGTTGTTTTGCTTTTTGCTTGTTTGTTTTTTTAAATGCAAGTTCTTAATGTTCCTTCCAACTGTAGCATCTGTGCTGTCAGTCTCTGAGGATAAGAAAAGCAGTGGAAAGCTCTATGCCTTTCAGTATCAGCTCTTCATTTCTACTGACCCAGAAAAGAGAAGGGAAAGGGCAAAAAGGATTGCCAGAAGATTACTAAGCATTTCAGCAAGTTAACATGCTGGACATACAGAATGAATGTACTTCAGCCCTGGCAGATATCTTAAAGAAATTTCCTCTCACAGGAAGCTCAGGAATTACCCCACTCCGAAAAGAGTGTCAGTGATTTCAGCATTGATGCTCAGGACAGACACTGATTTCTGTGTGGCATTCCTTATTTCAAAGTCTCTCCAATTTTTTAATCTTCCGTCTTTAAATATGTTTAAATATTGTCTGTTGACAAGACGATCATTTTATCTGAAGGCCTACACAAATATTATACCTATCTAATGATCTTACATTTTTTCTACCAGTTAGCAGCACTTACATTACCATGGCATCAACATTTACACGTTCTCTTGTTTAATTATAATCTTATGACCATCACACAACAGAAGTGAAGATTATTTACCTGGAAATGTTATCTGGTGAGCATGCTGATATGCTTGTCTCCATGCTGTCAGAACTGTCTAAGCTTAATGTATCAAAGGCATGGTCCTTGTAGCTACGATCTGGGTAATGGAAGCTATTCAAATACACGTTGGATTCAGATGCTGTTCTGCTGTAGAATTCAGGAGATTTCTGCCTTTGGTTTTCACATATACGTTGATGGTTATACCCTGTAGAGTACAGAGGAAACATCTATATCACACAGAAATTCTGTGACTTAACACAGCATGTTAAAAGCACAAGCATTTTGAATACCAGCCTAGATTTAATTTTCTGTGATCAAGATCATGACTGAAGTAAGACCCTTAAAAACCATTTTTTCTAAGACAGACACAAACATATGCAGGTTAGTACAGTTGACTTTTCAAGATACATTATTGTATGTATATTAAAAAAATGTAATGCACATAAACTAGATGTAATCCTGAAAGTAAAGTAGCTGAATTCAGAACTCTAAGAGAATTAGCACTGATTAAGTTCTAAAAAAACCAACAAACTCTTGATACTCAAAGGCTTTATCAGTATTTGTATGGCTGCTCTTATTAAATGTGCATTACTTTTTGTCTGTTTGGGGAACTTTGGTTTCTGATAACTGTGCTTTCAACTTTTAGTTTCAGTTGAAATAATACAAGCTACCTGTCACTTCATCAGTTACTAGCATGGGGGTACCTCCCTGGAATTTTGAAAATGCAGTGCACTCTATGGGATTAACACACATCCCTGGAGCTTAGTGACTTGAAATAAAAGCATAAATGAAGTTCTACAGTATTTAAGTTCTTTACTCTTCTGTTTTTCTATGAAGTCATTCCTTCTAAAAATCCCCCCTTCTTGACCACAGAGAATTCTTTCTTTTTTTTTTTTTTTTTTTTACTACGTCTCCTGTATAAACATTTCTTCCAAATTATTTTTATCAAATTTGTCCATTGTCTTTGGTAAATAAAGCAGCATTATTTATACAGACTTACTGAAAGGTTTTTGAGCTTGTCTAATGTAGAGCAGAGTAGAAAGACAACTGTCGTCTTAACTGCTCACATTATTTTACATATTTTAAGGTTTGAGTTATATGATAATGAATGCAACTTCACTGCCCACCTTTTCTTTGAATCCATGCAAGAATAGCACTTCCTCACAACTTTGATGCTAACAGTTTATATTATTCTCTGCACAATTCTGACCGAAAATGAGCTTATGGCTGAGCTTGAGACTAAGAATGACTGTTAGACTAAAGGAAAACCTCCTATTCAGGCAGGAAAACAGAGATTTAAGTAATACACAGTCATGGAAGATGTATGGACAAACATCCAAATGCAGCAGTGTTCACATACTAATTTTTACTGGACACCATCAAGATGTTGCTTTTAGGCAAACAAGCTTGAAGTGGGAATGCCCTCCTGCCTTATTCTCCACATGAATTTACACAGCAACTGTCTGCTATGTTCTGGAACATGACAGAGCAGGGAGAATTTCACTTCAGGGGCCGAAGAATCACAACTCCACCTTAAAAAGGTTGCAATATTCTCCAAAGAGAAGTCATAAAAGCATGACTAAAGCTATATAATTAAAGCATATTACTAAGGAAATGATGCCTACAAGCAGATCAATTGTTTCCTCATTCTTCCATTTCACTTCCCTCCATGCAGTACAACGACTTTTTGCAGACAATTTAGGCTGGTTTTCAACGAACTAATAGAATTGTACTTGCCATTTGAGAGAACAATACATTTCAGTAGAAGTTCAATTGCTCTGATTAGTAAAAAAAAAATGAAAAGGATACAAATACACTTCAGCATTTATAGATAATAGCATCACACAACACAGATGTTACTGATTTACATGTGCAGTGTGCTTGCCTCCCATTATTATGGCAAATGCTGCTGTTATTGCAGATACACAATTACCTTTCACACTTGAACCTTTGGAATGACTAATTGCTCCTGTGAAATGGTTTTCAATTATTCATGATGGAAAAAGAGAAAGAATAAATTACTGAAAGAAACTGCATTCAAATGAATGTTTTTCTACTAAGCCTTCTGCAAATGTTAGTTTCATAGTTTATATTACACTGAAAAATAAGCCCATCTTAAAGGTACAAAGCAATGTTTCGGTTTTACACTTTCCCTAAAGGAAAGTCAACTTTCTAGGAAGATAAAGAACCCATTTTTAAATAAAATATTAGTTGGATAAACTTATGCAATCATGCAAATGTAACTAAACACTGCAAGGCATGTCTCTATATAGCACAGGGGTTCGGTTGCAAAATGGCATGTGTTTCCAGAAATGATGCAGAATGCAATGCTCTCATTTGCTCCTTGTGCCCTAGGGAACAGGCAGCTCACGGCTTGAGATGAGCTGTGTACTGATCCCCAGATGCCTCTCAGTCTCATTTCCAGCCTCATTCACACATCACACATGCAAAATCAAGTTTTTAGAGAATTAACTATTCAGGTCTATTCACAGAACATGCAATTAAAAAAATTAAACTCCCTTTAGGAGCCACTAAAAGTTACCCACAAGCCAATATTGCAAGTCTAAGATCATAAAGGAACTAAAAAAAATGTTTCCTGTTGCACAAGTTTGCATTCCCTATAGTAAAATAGTAAGCTTAATGCTCTTAATAGCCATGCTGTTCAACAAAATATTACAAATATCCATAAAGCCACATCATCAAAAAAATCCTTAGTATTTGTCACGTAACTCCAAAAATAACCCAAATACACCACTACACAAAAATCATGGAGAGGTCAGAACTACAAGCAAAAGCTGTTATTAACAGCAACACTGTCAAGTATGTTAAAAAACAGTACTTCATAAAATAAAGGTCCAGGCATAACATTTTATTTCCATTCTTTCTTCTTTTTTTTTTTTTAAGCACAGACATTAACATGTCAAAATATATATATATTTTTGTATGGAAGCATGCCGAAGTAGGAAACTCAAGTCTTCCTTGCCATTGTCACCTACAGATCTGCAAAGAATTTCAGATTTTCTGCTCTACTTGTTTGACTATGAGCAAAGAAGCAAAAAATTAGGCCTGTGCCAAGCTGCAGCTCTGCAGATATTAGTGTTACTCAGAAGTTTTGTTGTGACAGTCTGTTTGACATTAAAAAAGAAAGAATTTTTGAAGAACCATCATTATTGAACAATGATTTCAAAAATTTCCAAGATTTCAGAAACTACTTGACAGTGCAGATGCAATCAGTACTTTTTGCCAAATGACAGTAGTTGCAGCCAGGGAAAGAGATGCTTTCATACCTTTTCTAGCTTTTCCTGAGAAAAGAGTAAAAAGAAAAAGAAGACTACTTTGAAAAGCTCATAGTTTGTCTTTAAATATAGACATTGCCCTCTGTCTACTCTTTTCTGGTAAAGCCTAAGAAGCATATGAATAACCACTTTGCTGGTACCCAACATGTGTCTCAGCACTGTTACTCCCAGCACTGTGCCCAGTTTCCTGTTTCAGCTTGCCACCTGCCATCCTCCCCATCCATGGGACTGAGCTGACCAATGGGCTCCCACTCCCACTGTCCTCACACAAGCTCCTGGTGCCCAAAACCCACAGGAACTTTTTGGGCTTCCATTTCTATCTGTGCAGTGACTGGTCTCCAAATCGTTCCAAATAACTTGGCTGTTAAGAAAAAGATTTTCCCATGAATGACTTATGTCAATATAAGCTGC
The DNA here is from genome assembly GCF_987193195.1 of Phasianus colchicus. Lineage (NCBI taxonomy): Eukaryota > Metazoa > Chordata > Aves > Galliformes > Phasianidae > Phasianus > Phasianus colchicus. The sequence goes on along the minus strand of NC_143436.1, from coordinate 90,604,834 downwards.
TCTTAACTCAGAATGATTACTGACAGTCACTATTTGCTGTTGGAGTGGGTCCAGAGGAGGACCACGAAAATGATTAGAGGGGTAAAGCACCTCCCCTGTGAGTACAGGCTGAGAGAGCTGGGGCTCTTCAGTCTGGAGAAGAGAAGGCTCCAAGGAGATCTTATAGCGACCTTCCAGTACCTGAAGGGGGCCTAAAGGAAAGCTAAAGGATAGATTTAGACTAGATATTAGGAAGAAATTCCTTACTGCGAGGGTAGTGAGACACTGGAACAGGTTGCCCAGCAAGACTGTGGATGCCCTTCCCTGGAAGCATTCAAAGCCAGGCTAGATGGGGTTTTGAGCAACCTCATCTAGTGGGAGGCATCCCTCCTATAGCAGGGGGGGTTGGAACTACGTGATCTTAAGGGTCCCTTTAAACCCAAACCATTCTATGATTATGTTTGTTTCAAATAAAAATAAATAAATAAATAAAAATTCCTGCTGAGTTTCCATGAATTCTGGTCTTCAACTTATTCACAGGCATTACTTGTTCCTGCACAAAGAAAACCACATTCAAACTTGAGTACCTCTTCTTCATTCCCTGACTTCATTTTTAACTTTGAATTATTAATCACAAACTTTTATATTAAATTCTTAGATAGAAGTAATAAAAACTGGAGAAAGCCAGTCAGAGAGAATTCATACCATTATTAATTTGGTAACTCTTCTGTAACATCTGTGACTAGCTGAGCTGCCCACTTTCTCCAGGAAATGCTGAATATACTTTCTCCAAATTTTTACAAACTCACTAAAATGCCCATCCTTGAAGCTGACTCAATGCTTTTAAGACTTGAGAAATGTGATGAGCTGCTACCAGCACTTCAGGAGTGCATTAGCCTCTTTGCACAGTGGTTCTCGACACTGCTGAAAAAGCAATGAATGATTAGTGGAGTAGGTGACAAGTGACAGGACATGAGGAATTGGTCTCAGGTTGCTTCAGAGGAGGTTGAGGAAGTTTAGTATATTTGGAATGATTTCTTCAGGGAGAGGGAATGGGCTGCCCAGGGAAGTGGTGGAGACCTCATATCTGGAGGTATTTAAGACATGTATTTGTGGCATTGAGGGACATGGATTAGTGATATTGGACTCAGTGGGTCAGGTAGATGATTAGACTTGATGACCTTGAAGGCATTCTCCATTCTAGATGATTCTATGGCTGCATTATAGCCCATGGATTAGGCTATGACTAGCCATCTGGCTGGGTTCTGCACTATAACAGGATACATAGGGACCTGGAGAAAGAGCAGTGCAGAAACTTCTGTGATACGCTGCTGAGACAAAGCAGCTTTCTGCAACCCAGAACCACTATGCTTTAAGGACTAGAGAATGCAATTACACTCTTCAAGTGCTTCTGACACAAGTAAACTCAGGGAGCTCTGTTGTTGAGTGCAAAGAGATTAGAGTTGTAGAATGGCTTGGGTTGGAAGGGACCCCAAGGATCAAGTTCCAACCCCCCTGCCACAGGCATGGTTGCCAGCTGCTAGATCAAGCACTAGATCAGAATGCCCAGGCCTTAGACACCTCCATGGATAGAGCATCCACAGCCTCTCTGGACAGTCTGTTCCAGCACCTCACTATTCTCTCAGTAAAAAACTTCCCCATGAATACGTCCTTGTATTCATGTCCTCTTTGTGCTTCGATGGTCTCTCTCTTACTGTGTAAATCTGAGATTTCAAATAAAGCACCTGACAGCAACATAATTTCTCTCTCACAAAGCTCGTGTCAGAATAAGCTGTTGAGAACCATCCTCTTGCCCAGTATGAATCAATCACCAAAGGCTCTCTTTATAATTCAATATTTTCATTCAAATTGCTGAATCATTTCAGCAAAGAATAATGATCATCTTCCAGTATGGAGAGCAGTACAGCACACATACTGTACCTGGCATATGACAAGTACTGTTAAGTGCCTTAACCAATACATCTCACTCTATCCTGCCTCATTTTTTGTCAATCCATAATTCAGTTTTGGAGACTTTCTTTCTTTTTCACTCTAAAGATAAAAAATCTGCCTATGCTCTTAGGTTAATTTTTTAACCGCCTGTTGACAAAAATGGAAAAGAAAAATACAATAACCATTTAAAAAACTGTCATTAGGTTTTGTAATTGTTTTAGGCCACACATCATCTTTTGCAGTCATTTTCTAGAAATAGTTCCAATATAACATACAATCTATAGCCATCAGAATTTAGTCAAGCAGTTCTTACTAATTTTCAAAATGAAATAAAGTGTTTTCAGAACAAGAGCATAATGATGAGTCTCAATGTATTTTCAAACTATTCCACCCAGGCAAATGCATTATATCACAAAAGCTTTCCAAGCTGGATATGAAGCTGCTTTTGTATTGCATCTGAAATATATCAAGCTACATTAGCCACCACAGCAGGTTTGTGGAGGGCCTGTTGCACAAATAAAGCTCAAAAAGAACAAATCCCAACTGGAGCAGATCTATGAAGTGAATGTAGTAAGTCATGATCTCTTCTCAGCGAGTTTGTTCCTTACATGCACTTAGAACTCGAGTGCATATAGCTGATTTCAGTTGTGCTTTTTTACTTTTACCACCTGTTAGTTCTGACAGGAGCTCTCCTATAAAGACAGGATGGATGCTGTCTCAGCTCCATCTGAGTCAGCACTACGTAAGGCTTTCTTACACTAATTTTGTAATGATGCAGACACCAGAAAGAAATTGAACTGACAGATGGAACTGAGGAGCAATTCCTTCTGAAGATGAGACAGTTACCAATAATGCATTTTGTTACAGCAAAAAATTAAGTGCATCAATTCAAATAGACAAACAGCAGACACAGGATTTCACAGTTTAAGAGATCACGTCTCAAAGATTAAGTACTTTTTGCGTTCAGAACTGTCATGTTCCTATTACAAATATGCAGCTACCTATGCAAGGTAAACATCTTTTCTATGTTGTAGCCCAAATACTTAAGGGAGGTTATACAGCTATACATGCTCCAAGTTATGATGGTGAATGACTGTCTAGGGAATTACTTTATCCAGGAAAAAATATATGCCAGTGAAAAAAAAAATTTTTTTTTTTTTTTTGAAATTGCAAAATGAAAACATTTAAAGTAACTAAATAAGACAAGATGTAATATTTTTAATAAATTGTCCCCAAATGAGTCAAGTTAGCCAGTTAACTCAATGTGTATCCTTTTATTTTCTGCTGAGTACTTCTGATGATCACGTCCTCCAAATCTGTATACGTGACTATGCCATAATCTTAACATCTTATTTTGTCTAAATCTGTAAATGACATTGAGAGCTTATGTTTTTCAACAACGAGTGATTTTTGATTTTACAGCCCCAATGATTACAGTTGTAACAATTTCACATTTATTTTCTGGAAAAAAAAAAAAAAAACAACAACCAAATGCTGGCTTTAACAGAAACTAATCAAAGTCTTACCTTTGTGCATCCTTCTTGATTCTGACTCTTTGGTCATGGTTGCCAGGCAGTGAGGAAGTACACTGCCACAGCTGTTGCTCTGTCCTAATGGTAAATGTCCCTGCAGGAAATTTACAAGTATGTGCTTAAAACTTTTGTTGAATTAGCAACTGATATTAAAATAAGTTGCTTTGTCCTTAATATCATTGTCATCTCAAATGAGTCAGCCATTAATATTTTAGTTTTGAACAGTCTCTAATTAAACAGAAATGTTTGCCTATTATTATCTCCCCCTTGCTTTTGTTTTTTTATTTACCACGTCCCAAGTAAGGAGTATTCTAACCTTGCACATAATTTTAACTTTACTGGCTAGATGTTGAAAGGAAAGCAGCCTGCTGAGTCTCTACAATCAATTTAAGCTAACTTGCAAGTAAAGTTCTTGAAATACATTGATTGTAAATATGTGATTACTACTATATCACCACATTTCCAGATGTGACTATAAAGGCTGGAAGCATTGGAAGGTTTCATGCTTTTTCCCATGTTAACAAATGCAAATTTCTTTCACAGCCAACGTCAGACATGAATTAGAGGGATTACACGATGCTACAGTGCTGTTCAACCTTACCTCTAACACAGTATGCTTTATATATAAAATTGGAAGGCTATTAATAGCATGCAGCTACGTACTTTAGATGTAATGCTTCGTCCAAGAGTAGAACTATTGAAGTGTGGTGACACAGTTGGAGTTGTTTTCTTGCGAGGCAAAGTATCACTCATGTACATGCATTCCCTGTGCTGTTTCTTTCGCTCTTCCAGATTTCTGAAATGCTTCAAATGTAATTTGTTGAACAGTTTTGACATAAGGAATTGACCTACTTGCTCAGTTATGCTCTATATGGAATATACTGAAGGCAATAGTCTGAGATTTCACTGAAAAGAATGAAATACCTCCTGCTTCACAGTGTTACATAGGATTTATATAAATATCACAACAAAAAAAGCATGCTGATTAAGAAAATATACTAAATTCATGTGCACTTTTTGTATACATGTCCTTGTATCTAATTTTTTTTAGATTTTTTTAAACTCAAGTCCAGCGTACAAGTAGAATCCAATTAAAAGAGACATTTACTTACAAGTTACTCTAATGAACCAGTAGCTTAAAAACAATACAGCTCTTGAAAGGCATCGTTTAAATGTATAACAAAAATTAATTTCAGGATTTCAATGAAGCCAGTGGTATATTATTGTTGCAAGTCTTCTGACAATTCCAATGGCTCCTAAACATTAATATTTGCCTCTGGACGATTCATAGAAAGGAGATTTTTTAATCATTACCATCCTATAACCCATTGTATTCATTTTTAAATGAGCAGTGCTTTTAAGTTTAACATTCAGAAAACATCACAAACTTATGATCTACCACATCATTTTAAAATCTTTCCATGTAGATCAACTTCACGGCCACCATAAAAATAACAAAAAAATCCCAAGTTATCAGCTTTGAGCGTGTTACCTGTTGTTGCCTGCGGTGTTTCTTAGCTGGCAGAGGAGGAGGTGTATCAGATAAAGGAATAGGATCTACATGAGTAGCCATGACCTCAGGCCAATGGACTGATGGAAGTTGAGCAATAGAGCGAGGAGAAAGAGAGTGAGGAAACACAAATCCAGAACAGAGAGGTGATCTTAGCTTTATAGAAAAAAGAGAAATTACACACAGAGTTTTCTTTTTGGAATTGCTCAAAAGATACGGCACATACAAGCTGCAGTTTTAGCACTGTGTTTGTGGATCATTTAGCAGACAAGATTTGTTGCATTGGAAATCTTAAGGTATAGCTATCTTTCAGAAGCAGCACATCAACACCAAATTTTTAAACCAGCTGCTGCCTCCCCACCTCACAAAGGTAGGTGTGTTTACAGTCATAAGATGAATTCATTCTATAAAAAGTGGATTTATTAAAAATGCTGTAACCATTACAAAGGCAAACAGGGCACAAAGAAAGAGAAAAAGGAAAAGTAAACTACAGACACAGACTGGACAGACTCTGGAATAGCTAACATAAGTAGAAGTTACCCATCTCTCCCAAGTATCCAAGATATACTTTCTTCTGTTACAGGAGGAAAAACATATGAAAGGAACACCTAAGCACCACTGAATGAGTAATAATTGAATGTGTTCACAGATCATATCTTCACAGGTGCATTATAGTGTTTGACAGGCACAGATTGTCACTTATTGCTGCTTGGGTCATAATCGTTTAGGTTTTTTGGCCTTTGAAGTCTCACCTACAACATCAACTGGACCATTCCTCCAGCTTTACTATTAAGCCATTATCTGATTTGGTAACTGGCAGATGAGAGCTCGCCTTAGGGTCAGTTTGTTACATGTTGAATTACAAAAAAAAAAAAAAAAAAAAGAAGAAAAAAAAAAAGGTAGCAATGAAAGAACAATGCAAACAAAGGGAAATGTCTCTCAAACAAACCTCTTTATTTTGTGGCTGGCACGTCAGCACAGCCGTGGAAGGCTCAGTGGCACCTGCGTCAGCATCTGTGGGGGGCTGAGTGGAAGGGGATATATTCGTGGAATTGCCATACAGCTCACTAATTTCACTTACACTGATATAGCCCTAAAAGGAGGAATTCAGAAGTTAAAAGGAGCAAAAGCAAAAAGACGTGCAAGAGTATTAATGTATCCAGTACGATGAAAGTTAGTTCAGAGTGATACAGCCAAATATTTGTTACCATTGAAATACTTAATCATAAATAAAACAAAAACATCATCTGGTTTCTCAAATGTTGAATACTTGGATTCTGAAAATTGTTCTCCATTTAATTCCAAATACATTTATATGATCAAAAGGCAAATATACATTAAGTGAACAGAAGCCTTCAGTAAAATGTAAACACCCTTCACGTAGCTCTCTCTTGGGATAACAAATGCAGAGTTTGATTTATTTCTTAACTACTTGGCCAGTTTAAGTGAATCAAATGACTAACAGAACTGGGAAGAACTTACATAAAGGTATGCCATTGTTGCTCCATACATTACTCTGACAAAACACCTTTCCTTTGCACTGTCTGGAAGTCACTTCTAACTTTTTGATGTTACCAGGAAACTGATACAGTAGGTGCTGCCACTGTTCACCTCAGTCTTTTCAAATTGCCTCTCAAATAGCAATCACACAGGAGGTGACAGACTGAGATAAGACTCAGACATTGGAGCATGCTTCTGCCTGAAGAGAACATTCATGCAGGCAGATTTTAGACACAGTGGCAGAACACAATTACTGCAGGTGTTCTGGTGTTAACTGAATAAATCTTATCTAACAAATACAGTATGGCTTCTAATCCATGGCATATAGGGTACCAGCTTGCAAAACAATGAATTGTCCTAACTTTTAATAATAAGAATGGTCAAGTGGAAGAAGAGTCACTGTTGAACCAATATCACAAAAATATGATGGAAGTATGCTTATGTTTAAACCAGGATGGTAAGCCGCTTTTAACTGAGAAAGTATCCAAGGCTCTTTGTTCCTTGGATTGCACCACCATGTTGACATGTCAGTATGTTTGTATACTTTGGCAACTGAATAAGGTAAGCCACAGATTGCTCTAGTATTTCTTCTTCTTAAAAATGCATAAATTTAGCAATGATCACAGAAGGCAGACTGAAAAAAAATAAGAGCTCTCTTACCTATCAGCATAATTTTAAATGTACTGTATCAGTTATTTTCAAGCAGATATACAATTCTGGACAATTAACATACTGTGAACACAACACTCAAGAAATAGGAGTTAAATATCAATTCACATACCAGTTGATCAAATATTAAACGAGGAGACCAGGTACTACTGAAGTTTTCCTCTCTGAGTATGTGGCCTTATTACAGTAACAGAGAATCCAGTATGAATAATTATAAAACCTGCTTAACCATATTGTAGCAGCAGTATATTAATCACCAAAACTTGGCAAGTCTATGAATGTAATATCATGTTCATTTTTATAGACAATAAAAGCACTTTCATTGTTATATGACAAAAATATATTCATTTCACACAACACCAGTGGAGATTATCCATGAGGCTAAGTGAATAAAAAAAGAAGCAAACAAATGACTTCATGATGTGTTAGCTCAGGCCTTATTATGTTAGGTTAAAGAAATGGCTTCAAGCCAGGCTAAAGATCCAACTCATTTTGCCAGTACTGAACTTTCAAACAGCACTGATTTTTTTCCTCACTTAAGTACTGGGGTAAGCCTTATCTTTGGGAGAGAGTTACAAATGCATGCTTTGTAGAGGAGGGCATGGAAAATACGAGATCACAGACTGATCACAGACTAAGTTCTCAACTGATGTATGAGTGAGACTAACTCCTGGGTGCAGAGAACCTATTTAAGCCTGTGTCCCTTGTGGTGCTTTATTTTTAAAGGTGTCGGAAAAATGTTGAGTTGAAGTGAGACAAATTATCATGTCTGGAAAGGAAAGACATTTCTTAAAGAAGAGAAAGCCTGTGGGGACAATGAGCATAAGACAGGTCATTTGCACTGTTCCTTTTCTCATTTATCTTACAGTAAGTCCTAATTGATTTCACTGTGGTGAACAGAATCACACTGCTTAATTATCCATTTCAACAAAAGGTGCATCAAGTTCACTTAATGTAGTTGCATTTTGAAACATCTGTGATCAAACAAATCATTACATGGGTATGAAGATAAAATCAGAGACAGCACCCACTTTCTAATGATAAATGAAAGAAACCATCACAAATGAACAAAAAGGAAGCCTGGAGTTGCCAAATGTCCTGGTGAGAGGTGAGATGTCCAGATTAGAACACAACCTTGGACATTAAGCATCAGCAACACAGCTTGCAGCAAGGAAGAATGCTTAATCCCATTGGCATGTTCTGCAGCCCATCCTGGTTCATCAGGAGCTTTGAGGCCAATTAAGCAAGATCACATTTCCCAAACTTGAAGAGCCCAACATCCCACAGTGACACCTACATCATTAGATGAGCAGACTGTGCTCAGGAGTCATCCAGCAAGTCCAGTTAGACCTCTTAATCAGAAGTTAATGAAGCAGCCACAGATACCTAACAGCATATTTTGAATGCTATTTCTGCTGCTTTCCCATTTATAACTTCATATTAATCTGCAATTTTCAGATCCATTAAGTCAAGCCAAGAGGATAAACGTGGGTGCTTAAAGATAATACTGTACATCCTGACCAAATTTTTGTAACCTTTTTTGTCTTACCTTACATTGATCTTATTCACAGTTCTTGAGAAGCTTAATGTGGTATCCTCAAAGCTATGAAGCCTTGACAGGTGCAGGTAAGCTCTGAGACTCACCCAAACTAACTCAAAGATTCAGCAAAAATTTACTCTAACTATTCACCACCTTTAAATAAATAGCTTAATAAAGACACTAAGACCACAATAGCATGAAGTCTTTAATTCACTGTTGTTTTGGTTTTTTTTAAAGATCAAAACATGTACTTATCATGCATTTTTGAAGAGCCTTAAAATAGAAGTGAGCGTAGTGGGAAAACCTGTGATAAAACTGACAGTGCAAAAATAAAGACTATAATGTATTGGTACTTGAACAGTTATCCCTGGACCTCATTTTTCTTCATTTGAATGAAGTTTAATTGTCCATTTTGAGAAAATTAGATGCTTCAAATACACACAAAAATGTTCATTTTTCCAGTACAAGAGTTTAAATTGAGACCAAATGAATCTGGGAAAATGTCAGCAGTTATTTTTGTTCTGCTACACATTTGGACTTCCACGAATAGCTTTACAAATTAATTTCATCATCTCCAGCAAAACTGTATAAATAGGACTTCATTAAATACTTTTGCATGAAGAGTTTCTAAAAGTTACTTGTGGTAAAGTAATAGGCAGTTAAAATGTTTACCTCTTTTAGACTATTGGGACTGACAGGAAATCCCTTTCCTCCAGAAAGTGTGGAATACTTCTTTTCCAGATTACAGAGATTCTCTTTTTCCTGTTAATAATAGAAATAAAGTTTGTATTAAATACCAGCAGCAATGTAATGAAAATAAATGCTAGTCATTTTCTTAAAAGTATAAAGAAACATACTAAAAACTTCAAAGCAGAGTTCCACCTTCATTCATTTACAGCAGAACCAAATAAAAACATGGATGTATGCAGCAAAAAAAAATAGTGAAAAAAATTATTGAAAAATCACAATTAAAAAAAAGGTCTTCCTTCAGCATTCGGAAAGTGCTGGTTCTTCTTAAAGAGCTAAATATGATTTCCCTTGTGGTCAAAACCAAACCAAACGAGACATGAAGGGTTGACATTAGCTTCACGTTAATTTCCAAAGGATGCCTACAAAGATGGCAAAGGGCAGATTCTTTGCTCTCCAGAGAGGGCAAAGCACATCAGGAGCAGCTGGAGTACCCTGGTTGGTTCAGAGCAGAGCAGAGGAGCTGAGGGGAGGCCTGAAGGCGGCTGCAGCTCCTCATAGGGAGCGGAGGGGCAGAGCTGAGCTATGCTCTGTGTGACAGCGACAGGGACCGAGGGAACGGCATGGAGCTGTGTCAGGGGATGGGCAGGGAGGGTTTTCTCATATTCTGTGTTCTGTTATTATATGAAATGCTCTTTCACTATGCTTTGAAAATATCTGAAAGACAATACTTACCCTCTGCAGCATCATTATTAGGTTATTTTTCTCTTTTACAAAATGATCTTGTTCTCTTTGTGCTTGTTGGACAATATGATTAGCTTGTTTTTTGAGAGCAGAAATCTTTTCCTAATAGGAAAAATATATATATATTTATCACCTTTTATATATTTCATTTTCAAAGCACAAGACAGCCAACTGCAAGGATAATATTCATAATACTTAACTCTTATGAATGAATGAGGTATTAGGAAAGGAGGTTACAACACAGCTCATTCCTTCTCTGAAGGAAAAGAATTTAGACAGCAAAGAGAATTTCTTCAAGAGACAAAACAAAAGAACAATAGCATATATTCTTAGATAACATGATGACTAATGACTCTGTACTGAAAGTAAATGGAAACGGAACTTCGGATCTACGAAAAATTCATATTTAACTAGTTCAAATAGGATCTTTACAATTGATTTCAAGAATTACAATTTTTCTTCATTCAGTGTCCTATCATTATTAAATAATTTTAAATCCTACTATATCATTTAATATCAATCATCAACAAAAAAATAACTTCAGTTTTGTCCATAGAAAATGAATCACCTTGCTTAATAACGAGAGAATGATACTTTAGTACCTTTTGTTAAAAATTTAAGGGTTTTGTTTTCATATTTTCATGCAAATATGCAAAGAAGGCATTGAGTGTTATCAATTATTTCCTTTTCAAGAAGTGCCTGATTCAGTATGTGTTACAACATCAGTGGGACATCAGTTTTGCTCTGCTGCAAAACCTTTCTCAAAGAGAAAAAATTTGTATTATTTCTTGCGACTACAACTTGACCATCTGTATTTCATCTCCTTGATATGCAGCAACAAAGAACAAATGGATTGAGTATTAGTGCTCTTACCTTTCTACTGACAATGCTACGCTGATATTCAGCTACTTCACGCAGGAGCTGTTGTGTCAGATTTTCTTTCTCCTCATCTAACCTGCTTTCATGTTCAAGCTGCTGAAATTCCAAATCTTCAAAGTGTTTGCTTTCTATGTCCAATAGATCAGCGTCCTTAAGAAAAGAAAGGAAAAAAAAGGAAAAAAGTGACATTTCATTCATTGACAACGAAGTAAACAGACTTACAAACAGGAAAAATATCTCAGAAATACTGTTTTAAATTGTATCTCACGCAACAGGTTCAGCAGCTCAATGCTTTTTATTACCTACTGTCATAAGAGAACAAATAGGGCTAATTGCTATTTTAACAAAGCTTTCTCCACTACTCCTAGCATCGTCCAAAGAAAATGACAGCTGTATTGTAAATAAGTTGTCCTTCAATGTTTACAGCAGGATGGAGCCTCTGTAGCACTGCAGCCTAGCTGCTATGCAACAGAAGTGCAAACCAACTAACTCATTGAGGTTGCCACATGCCAAACTGATCCCAGCATCTGCTCATCAACCAAAAAAAAAAACGCAGGAAGTATCATCCCAGTTGATGAACCTGAGAACTGCATACTGAACTAACTAATCATGGCAATACACATTCAAATGAAGGAGCCTGGACAGCTCTTAGAATTTTCTCAAATTTAGCCCAAGCCGTCCTATTGTTTTTTAGTAACAGACATACAAATAAGAAAAAACACAAAGTGTAGCTGTATCCTATGTACACTGCCATCCGACAAGCAGTACTGCAATCCAGCTATGCTGGTTGTGCAGCCAGTGGCTGCATGAGGACCACTGAATTGGAGCAGACAATCTCTCCCTATACAGACTCAATAAGAGCTGTCCTCACACACACAGACACTATGCAGTAGGTGTATTGCTTCACAAATGACATCAAACCAATTTCATGCATTCCAATGGATGAATGCCAAATTTCTTCAAGAGGCTGAATGCTGCAAAAGAAACCCAAGAAATAAGAACGAATCTGCCTTTCACTTACGGAGGATGAGACAAATCTTTCAGTGCTTTTCAGCACAAGAACTGAGTAACAATCTTTCTTGCAAAATATATGTGTATTCATAACATACCCTACTTCCAGATTTCTGAAGAAAAAAGAATTTTTAATAATCACAGTATTATTAAATATTAAAGCTCTCTAAAATAGAGACATTGTACATAATTTGATACAGGTTTTCATACATAACCTGTAACAATTTTTTACTGTGGAAAATTGCAAGCTTAGTCTTTTTCTCATTTCAATCTAAGGCAATAAATAGAGAATGACTGATGATGTGCACAAAGGTCTTCACAAAGGCTTTTAAAAACCACCTTTCAATTTATCAGGCAAGATGCAAAAGCTCATGAATTCAAAAAACTATATAAAATATCAACATACTCTCATTATTTTCCAAAGATGTGCTTTTCACTTCAAGTAGATAGCAAAGAGGTCCAAAGTAAAGATATGGGCTACGAATGACAAGTTACCTCCAGTACAGAATCACCTGATTCACACCTGCCATCCACCTTCAGTCTTTAAAATAAATGGAAGGGCCTTGATGAGGTATGAAAATCAGGAAGTTCAGGCTACTTGGTATCAAATAAATTGTTACTTGGGCAGAAGATGAGACACATTCCAGACAAGGCAACTGACAGCCGGAAGGCTGCATAGGATTTGTAGAACGATTGTACTCATTGTAGGTAATGACTTCCTGAACAAAGAGGAGAGTACCTCCACTCCTGCCCCTTTTACTAAAACAAATTTACATTAAAATACAATAACTGAAAAAGCTCTTAAGAAACCACAAACATGATGTTTCTATTTTGGACTTTGAAATCACAGACTTCTCCAGCATTACTACTACTTGTCACGACACTGGACAAAATTCAGTGGCAGAGTACCAAGTCCTTCCATCCAGAGTCCCACAAAATCCGTAAAAATCAGATTTTTCTCTGAATAGTTAAGTATTTCTTAGCAACTGACACTGTCTTTTTAGATCTTTGCAGGAATCTAGGCATCTAGTCTCATCCTCCATTTATGCATAATAAATACATATAAATGCATAAATGCATTATGGAAATAAGTTGTACGTAAGGCATCAGAAAGATTACTGCTCTCCCTGAATGCCTTCTAGAAGCCCTCAGGTTTCATCAGGCTTTAATGAAGTGTTCCTCCTGTCTGGCACAAAAGGTGCATATCTGTGACAGACACTGAGAAGCAACCCACCAGTCAATAGTCTACACAGATGTTGTTAACTGCCTGCTTCCCATCTCAGCCCAAACTCCAGACCCACACCACAGTCAGATGCTACAAGGAAATACGCTGCTCTCAGGTGGAACCTGGGCACAAATCACAAAGTTACCCAAGTCCAAGAATTAAAACAAAAATTCACCACCTACACATCTACTCTGGCAATAAAATACCACAACATACAGTCTCTCAAGTTTAAGTATTTAATTCTACTCTCTCTATTCTTGGGGGAGATTTTTTTTTTTTCTATTTTGGATAGAATGCTTACGAAAAAGTCATAACTTTTCTCAGCCTTGATATCACAATACTGTGCACAACTTCAGCGAAAACTTCTACTACTCCAAGCACAGCAGCCTCAGCTAACTCCCACTACAACTGGCATAGAATAATAAGCAACAGAAGCAATTTTACATCAAACTGCACCCCACCTTTCAAGTTTAGTCCTACTTTCAAATCCAAAATTGATATTAAGCCAACCTGAGTGAAAAAATAATAAAGAAAGAAAGAAAGAAGGAATAATGGAATATCCTGAGTTGGAAGGTACTCATAAGGATCAAGTCCAACTCCTGATATATAATGAAACAGATATCTAGAAGCCTCTTGGTAGTCAATAGTGGAAAAGAATTTACTACCATCCCATACCTATAAGATTGCAATTTCTCATGAATTAATACTGTCACTCTGAAAGTAATGTCTTTCCATAGAAATTACAATTGATACAAAGAGTACAAGAACACTATTTGATAGAGCAAATTCTTGGCTACAAAACACTGTTTTTCAACACAATCTCCATCATTATGCATTTTTGCTAGCGATCAATAATAGACTGCTAGAAAAAGTCTGCACCAGCAGAGGTGAGTCATTGTTCCGTAGCTGCTGTGACAGTGACATTGCCAGGAAAATTACACCCGTGTTACATATTTGATTGGCCCAAACAGATGGAAGTCAGAAGGCACCAAATTCAGACTACATGGTACGTGTGGTAGGACAGTCCAGCCAAGACTGGCAACGTGCTCCACAGTCTTCCAGTTGCGGAGTAATGTTATCATGTTGCAAGAGAAAGGCTGTCTTCTCAGGTCTGAGTCTGCAAGTTCAAGCCTTCAGCTTAGTCAGCATTGCAGTGTAGCCGCCAAAGTTGATGGTTTGCCCAAGTTCCAGGAAATCCAGAAGCATCCAGAAGACTGAAAAGCTGTGCGGAGTAAAAGTATCTGGGGGTATTAGTCAACAGATGGCAGAACATTAGTCAGTAGTGTGTCAAGATGGCCATGAAGGCCAATGGCATCTTGGCTCGTATCAGAAATACAAACAGGAGCAGGGAGGTGATCATCTCTCTGTACTTGGTACTGATGAGGCCACCTTGAGTACTATGTTCAGTTTTGGGCCCCTCACTACAAGACACTGAGGCCCTAGAGTATATCCAGAGAAAGGCAGCAAAGCTGGTGAAGGGTCGAGAGCACAAGTCTTATAAGAAGTGGCTGAGGGAACTGGGATTGTTTGGTCTGGAGGAGACTCAGGGGAAGAGACTTTATTGCTCTCTAAAACTCCCTGAAAGGAGGTTGTGGTGAAGTGGTGGTTGATCTCTTCTCCCAGGCAACAGCAATAGGACAAGACAGAATGGCTTTGAGTTGTGTCAGTGGAGGGTTAGGTTGGATATCAGGAAAAAAACTCTTCTCAGAGAGAATGGTGAGGCATTGGAACAGGCTTTCCAGGGAGTCACTGTCCCTCAAGGTTTTCAAGAAAAGAGCAGATGTGGCAGTTAAGGATATGGTTTAGTGGGCATGGTGGTGACTAGATGTTGGACTAGATGATCTAGTAGTCTTTTCTAACCTTAATGATTCCATGATTCCAATCACAAAAAGACAGCGCACATCATTTTACCCACTGAGGGCTGCATCTTGAAGTGCTCCACCAGCTGCCAACTTGACTCCAAATCACAGCGATAACACCAGATCTCATCATCTCATCACCAGTAATGATGTAATCCAGGAAACTGTCACATTCAGCCTTGTATTCGTTCAATAGGTCCTGACAAGCTCATATATAGTTCTTTCCTGTGTGAGCATTCAAAGTTATTTCCAATATTCCAACGTTGCTACCATTTCCAACATTTTGAAGCCTATATTCAGTTCCATACATAGTTCCCTGGTTGCAATCTGCCAATTCAAGCAGATGAACTGATAAAGATGCTGTTTATTTTGTATGTGACAGCTGCGCATGGACATCTGGAACATGGCTTGCCTTTCACACTACTGTTGCCACTGCTCAAACACACCACGCACTGCTTCACTGTGCTACACCCCCTGTTTGTTCTCCAGAAATATTCAGCAAGTACTGATGAACACCAATGGGTGCAATTTTTTCCACATTGAGGAACTGATGACACACCTTTCTCCACCCACATTTCCCTGTCAGGTGCTGTTTTGTCAGACTGTCCCTCTGCTGCCATCTGTTGCACAGCAACAACACGTGAGGGAGTATTTATGGGAAGGTTCAACCTCTGCTATAACACCAACATCCATCTCTGACATCATGGGCCAACATAATAAAAGAGGAAGCACTACTTTCTGAGCAGCCCTCATAAATGACTGCAAAGGAAAGGATATCTTTTAAAACTTATGAATTACTCTCTAAGGCTTCTTTTTCATTTGCTTGGGTTTTTTGTTTGTTTGTTTGTTTGTTTTTAAAACGTACAAAAAACAAACATCTTAGTTACTACAGAAGAACTTAAACTTGTGTTTTCTGAAGTTGGGCTTCTTAACTTCAGGCTCCTTGAAAAACAAAACAGAATTCTACAAATAAAGCAATCTAATTATTATACATTTTTTAAAAGGTGTTGAGAATATTTTCTATAAAACAAAAGACTTTTTATGGTCACTGATATTAAAAATCTTATTACTGATATAAAAATACTCAGCTCAGAAAAGAAAAATAAAAACCTCAAGTTTCACTTTCAGATGTTATCTTGAACTCACAATATTGAAGCTTTGGAAGTGATCTCCCCCCTATTATAGCCAACTATGTATGCTGCATAACCTATTTAATATTAATTGATGCTAAAATCTTCAACAGAAAATAAATGTAACTGACAATAGCGTAGCTTTTCCTGTTGCAAATTATACATAATAAAACCAAGTTGCAAGTAAACTTCGCGCAAAGATTTAAAAAAAAAAAAAAAACAACAACTAATGTGAAACTGATGAAAACGTATGAAAAATAAAACCATTAAAATAAGTGATATAATCTTCACAATGAAAAATTCAAAGCACAGTTCGGCCCAACAGCTAAGTTATGTACTGAAGAAAGGATGTTATCCATGGTGTGAGGCAGCAATTTAGAGCAACGCAAAGGAAGAGTACATAAAACAAAATAAAACAATATTGCTAGTAAAGTGTTAAAATGGTTCACCTCGCTAGCCAATGTTCAATATTATTTGTGTGAGCAGAATAAAAGAGCAATGCTCTACTGCCCATCTAAACATCACCATTCCAAGACTCTCCATGCAATCCAGCAGGCCTAAGGTGCTAATTACAGGTAAGTAGCCCAAAGCTTTGGAAACATTCAACACAGAATGTTAATCCACCCATTTGCACTCTACTTGATTGCCACTATTCAAAATATTTATTGCAAGCATTCTACAAAAAGGAAACTCTCGTGCAAATATCTTCAGACACCTCATAGGATACCTGAAGCAGAATATGTTAGATTTAACTCTAAAATCAACAACAACAAAGTTAATCTTGAAACTCGCTACTGACCCTCTTCAGCTGCTGCTGTAATTGTTCCCTCATGGACTCAGGGCAATTATCAAGCTGCGTCTTCTGCTCGGAGTAAAGCTCCTGAAGCCTCTCTAGTTTTTCCCTCTCAGCATCAAGTTTTAATTTTTCCTGAAGCATGAACCAGAAAATAAACAGAATTACCTTCAAACTGAAGCAGTTGTTAGTGATTATGACAGCGTGTGGCAAAAACTTAACGAACAGTTGAAGCATGTAGGTCAATGACAGAAGTTGCTTGTTAGTTGAAATACAATCATGGAATGCAAAATGATACAAACAAAACATTAATAATTTTAGTAAGGTGATTAATTCTCTCCCTCATCACTGCACTTTGTCCCCACATCTGGATGATGCCTGTAATGCCCGCTGTTCAAATGCTTGTCTCACCTAATGAAAAAAAAAATGGAAATGATATCCATGTTAGTCAGGTAACATATGAAGGAGAGAGAAAGCAGCAGCTTTTAGAAAGCAAAATGGATGGAAAATGATTGTACTCTAGCACTGAGCAGCAAATGGATTTTCCCAAGAAAATGAATCACATGTTTACGTGCTTCTGGACAGATAAGTACCTTTAGCAAGCAGTGAAAACATAGAATGAGACAGAGCTTTATAAAGAAATAACTCTGGGACAGGAAATCCTGTCGCAACAGAAACACCCAATGATTTAACAAATAAATTCATTTGCTTCAGGATACAGGAACTGTAACCATTTCTTGGAATCAAAGGCGACGCTCTGTCTTCCTGGTCTCTTGTAACTAGCTCAGCTTTATTCTTGTTCCACTAGAGCAGCAGCACTCAACATACTGCTTATCACTGTCAAAAGCCTCTACCCTTTCAACCTTCAGTCAAAGGCTACTTGCTTTGTGTGCAGCACTACTTTCAAGACTGACTGCAAATCACCTTGTAGATTATTTGTCTATGGACTCAGATTCAGGAACACATAAATTGGAGTTTAGAGAATTCTTTCAGTGTCTTTTACTTGCATGTACCTTGGCCAGCACAGCAGATACTTTTTCTTCAAGAGAGTAATTATTAACTAGAAAAAACAAACTGCCCGATATGCCAGAAAAACTGAAGGTATCAATAAGTCTCTGGAGACCACTCTCTACTTCCTCCTAGAGTCACACTGGAACAGCTCCCTTTATCTATTTTTTGTTCTGTAGCAATGCATCTCTTCTCAGATGCATTTTGTAATTCTCTCCAATAATCTACAGCTCAGTGTCAGCCCAAACATTCCAGCTGCTTCTTCAAGATGCTGCAAGAACAGTGCAAGTCCGCCACAGCATCCACTCACTTCCTTCTTTCAGTCCCAACCATTATTAAAGTCAAACGTGGCTCAGCAGGTGCAACATGCTCACCTTTGCAGCACCCTACGACACATGCCATAGAAAATTACTTTTGTATGTAGAACTTGCCATTTCAAACTGTGAAATGGGCCTTCTCCAAAATCTTCTCTTTGTTGACAAAGTTGTCAAACTCTCCACACAGTGGACGCACAACAAATTCACAATAGCTCTCTGCTTTCTTTACAGTCATATCTCTAAATCTGGGTGGGATCATTGGCTGGGATTTCTTTTCCCTAGTATTTAAAAATAACAGGAGGAAACATCCTCATTTGATCTCAATGTGAATCAAATTGCCAGCTCTGTTGTTTCCATTTACACGTGCAGTTTCTCAGCACACATAATTAGATGAACAAAGTGGTGAACACAACAGCTGGTTGGTATTTGTTCTTAAGCTTGTAAAAGTGAGCAACTGGGCCAGCATATTCAATTACCTGCACTTCCTTTACTAGTTTCTGTCTTGCAGCAGCATAAGCAAGGCTCAGAAACACAGAGGATGAAATGTGCAAGGGGTAAAATGAGGGAAAAGCATGCAACACTTGAGATGTCACCTCCAGACCTCTGTCCCCATAGAACCACATTTGCTGAATCATCCTTACTTCAGTGCATAAGGAATCTTGAATAAATCAGTAGTTCCCCTCCTCACGAACCTTGCTGTTCAACCTACAGTCTGCCACATTGCTAGGCAAATATAAAGGGGAAGATGGAAACAAATCTAAAGCTGCGAGGACTTCTGTGACCTTACATACAGTACCGTTCCTCTGAAGCTATTAATAGCTGCCTACATGTCTCTGCTGCAACAAGCACATTCACTTGTTAACAACCAAATCAAACTTTGTGTGTGAAAAGACATCATCAGCAAGAATAAAACTCACTGAGAATCATGCCAGAGATACTATTACTTCCTCAAGAAATTAGGAATGTATTCCTTTGAGATTGAAAGTGATCCTCATTTGTCCTATATATAGCATAGGAAGTGCTCACATCCCACCAAACTGTCTCCCTCCAAATTGTGCAGTCTTACAGGAAATATCACTTTCAGCAGTGAGAGGCACTACACGTTTTGCAGCTGCGGAGTTCAGTTCATCAACATCTCTAATTTTGCACTGGTAAAGATAATTTAATTCACAAAAGTAGTGTAATAAATAAATGAACAATCAGACTGTTTTTTTTTTTTCCATCCAGACTCTTTTATAAATGGATCCAGGTGAGCTCCTTTAGAAGGAAAATGATCAAGGACTGTAAGCTAAGTGCAGGACACAGCTGAGGCAGACCACTGGGTACCCTGTGCTCAATACCAGCCAGGACACAGCTGTGAATAGAGCCCACATGCTTAAGCTGCACATCCTCACCTCAGCCACACAGACTTGTGCTCGTTAAACATTTTTCTGCAGACAACTGCCTCTCATCCCCAGTGCCCATCTCAGAGCCATAGTCTGAATTGTTGCCACTCTCTTTCTACAGAAGAGAAATAGAGCTCAGTAAAACACAGCACTTGGTCTTAGCTGGCTACCCAGCCTGCTGCCTCCCGTTACAGGTTATGTGAACTTGAGATCAGCCAAGACAGACAACAGGAATGACTGGTGTTTTGATGATGCTGGGGCACAGCTTGAATCAGTTTTGAAGAGTATCTGAATATCATGAAGGACAGCAGCAGAAAGAAGTGAGCTGTAATGTTGTCATCCCCTAAAAGCAGACAGGATGGTAGCAAAGCACCCATGCTACGAACACAGAGGTTACACAGGTCAAAAAAGGAATTCATATCTGGCAGAACTGATTTTATGGGCAAAATGGAGAGAACAAAGAACATATATTCAGCACACATAAAATATTTCACTGATAACCACAGAATCACAGAACCATTAATGGTGACTCCACCACCTCCCTGGGCAGCCTATGCCAATGCCTCATCACTTCTTCAGAGAATAAATCTTTTTTTTTATATCCAACCTGAACCTCCCTTGGTGCAACTTAAGGCCACTACCTTTAGTTACCTGGGATAAGAGGTGATTAGATTAAAGACAATCATAGCCTCCATAAGAATGGGAACCAAATAAGGAAAAGAGAGATTAATTGCTTATGTGTTATCTCCTGCAGTTAAAGATGCCCTATGTCTGATCAACACTGCTACTAGCTCACCATGAAATGGACAATATGGCTGGGTGAATAGGGGTCATTCTACAACCTGAAAGAAGGAGAAAATGCAAAGAAATTCCCTCCCATTCGGCAGGCTCTCCTAGTCAAAATTCTCCCTCTAAAGCACTCCAGGACGATCCTCATTCCAACTCACCTGCAACTCATCATGTTGTAAGGTAGCAAGGTCTTATTACCCACACTAAGCTTCACATGCACGTTCTGTCTGTCAGTATGGAGCAGGCTAGTCTCACAGCTCTCACAGGTTTCTCAGAGTAAGGAGAAACATATGCAGCTGTTTGTTCTGAACAGCATCTCCATTTCATCTTCATGTTCTCACCTCTAGTCAAATTTCCTTCTTTTACACTCCAAAAGAACATTCCACCCTACTTCCCCAAGACTACAGAAAACAGAAGGACTGCATATGCTAGTAGTGTAGGTGGAAAACAGACTACAGAAATAATTTCTTTACAATTGGATGTAGTGTCAAATTACATAGTTTTCAATTCAGTAAAACATTTTCAGGAAGAAGAAAGAAAATTTAACATTATCAACTCATTGATAGAACTGGTCTAAGCCCTGCTGTGAATTAAGAAAATAGTCTACTTACTAACAAGAAGCAAGCTAAGAAACATTTTATATGTGCTTAAAGGAGCAAATGTTGGAGGAGGAGTTAAATCTTAACTTCTGCAGAACTGAAAGCATTTCCAGCAAAATGGCCGGATTTAAAAAAAAAAAAAGTAGATAAAAATCAGACTACACATATCTCTCATTAAAAAAAATACTGCTGAAATTGAGCAGATTCTCCCATAAACATACACATGCTCCTCTTTATTTTCAGACAACTCTTTACTGCACTCTTCGGCCTCTTTCAGGAGAGGAAGAAAAAGCTTGTCATGATTTGGTTTCTAAATCTCTATAGGTTTCATGAAAGAAACCATTAAAGGACCAAAAAAAATGTATGCCAGGCCTATGAAAAGGAGCAGAATGTGATAGAAGACGGTATTTCACAACAGTTATTTTTACTGTACAAGAAGTAACTAGTACAAGAAGGATGTGGAGCTCTTGGAACTGGTCCAGAGGAGGGCCACTCAGATGATCAGAGAGCTGGAGCACCTCTCATATGAAGAAAGGTTGAGGGAACTGGTCTTGTTTAGCTTGGAAAAGAGAAGGCTCTGGGGAGACCTCATTGTGGCCTTCCAGTACTTGAAGGTAGCATATCAACAGGAGGGGGAATGGCTGTTAACAAGGAGGGGAGTAATAGGACAAGGGGGAATGGTCTTAAACTGGAACAGGGGAAATTTAGTTTAGATATATTAGGAGGAAGTTTTTCACACAAAGGGTGGTGACACACTGGAACAGGTTGCCCAAGGAGGCTGTGGATGCCCCATCCCTGGAGGCATTCAAGGCCAGGCTGGATGTGGCTCTGGGCAGCCTGGTCTGGTGGTTGGTGATCCTGCACACAGCAGGGGGGTTGAAACT
Organism: Phasianus colchicus; assembly: GCF_987193195.1. Lineage (NCBI taxonomy): Eukaryota > Metazoa > Chordata > Aves > Galliformes > Phasianidae > Phasianus > Phasianus colchicus. The sequence continues at coordinate 90,582,841 of NC_143436.1, read as the reverse complement.
AGATGATCATTGTGATCCTTTTCAAGCCAGGCCATTCTATGATTCTATGATTTTATGACTCTCTCATGACTGTTTTTAAAGAGAACATGGGAGTTCAGATTTTTCTCCTTGATTCTTGTAATCATCTTTTTCCTTATTTGTGTCTTCTCTACAGGGTATCTTTAAGTTGATATCCAGAAGATACAAGCATTCCTCAGAATACTTAATTGTATATTTTGACTTAAGGAGGTTAATAATCATAGAATCACATAGAATCATAGAATGGCCTGGGTTGAAAAGGACCATAATCATCATCTAGTTTCAACCAATGTTGTAGAGAAGATAACTCAACTGTTTAAAAACATTGCTTACATCTAGTTGAACTAGAATCTGACCAGGAATGGTCTAAAACGCTATGCTATGGCATCCACATTTGTCAGAGTCATAATGCTAAAAAACAATAGGGAGAATTATGAATCCAAAAGAAAAAGAAATCCTAAGAGATGACTTGTATCTTTGATTGCTGTAGTCTCCTTTCACATGAATTATTAGAGAGATGTTCTTTCCTTGGCTCCATTTATCTTTACAGAACTAGTTCAGCAAAGAGGCTGAGCTTCAAAAGCTTTGGCACATCTGGGATACTCCACTGATCACTAAAGAACATTTTCACAAAAGCACGTAGACAAAATCTCATGTATTCCAAAAGAAGATGAGTTACTCATTGCCAGCTGCTCCTGATTTCTGCTCTTGAAAAGGAAAAGGAAACCCTGGGTAATAAAGGAATTTCAGAGTATGTACTTCCACCATGACATAAGGCAAAGGTCCTCTGGAATAACCTCCCTCTTGTAAAATGCAGTCTAAACCTAGATAATTGTTTTGAAACTCGCTGCCAAAAGTCCCATTTAACTATGATTACCTCCCACAGCACTTCTGCTGAATTCATTAATCATTTTCACTTATCCCTGTTTATTCATTAATCCATTCCTTCTTCCGACAGCAACGTTGTTATTTTCATGCTCTCACTTTGAGATAAAAGGCATGGCAAATCATTAAGTAATCTTCTCCACATATGCTAGACTGCACATTCAAAATGTAATTTGGATTAAAGGAGCACAGTATGAGAAAAAAAAAAAAAGTACTTTGCAATCTGGATAACATCGTATCGAGCAAATAAAATTTTCTCCAACTTCCCTGTAAACAAAGAAGTCCCATGAGCCAAAGAGACAGCACAAGAAAGTTGTGACTGGGAATAGCACCACACTTTCACCCTGTTATTGAACTGGGAGCATCATTATTTTACACCTTCAGTACAGCAATACGACATTACAAAGGGCCAGGGTTTGATGGAAAACACTAAAGGAGACTGGCTGACAGGTCTAATCTGTTTCTGAGGACTGTCCATTTCCGTTCTCTCCAAAGCAGGCAGGGCTCAAAAACACTGTCAATATCTGTAGCAAAGTTCTTTTCCAGAGAGTTTCAAGCTGTGCATGTCAAATTGTGTTAGTAGTAACTTATCAGGATTGTTCCTGTGTAACTGGAGCCTGTAACTAATAGCCTAGATGCTAATATTCAAATACATAGTTAGTCATCATCATCTGTGGAAGCAAGAAGAAAGGTATGCTCAGGAAGTATGATAGAGGCAAAGCTGAATCTCCATCCATACTCTACCAAAATTTCTAGCACAGCTGAGAGCACAGACAGAAGCAGGCATAGGCCATGCCCAATCTCCAGCACAGAAAGCAGCTATCCCTGCCAGGAGAAGTGAGTACTCTCAGCACTTGCATCGTGCAGTCACACCACTACCAGAGCAATGCTAATTCCTGCAGTGGCGTTGAAAGGATCTGTCTTTTTCTTTGCAAAATGGAACTGCTCATAGCTCTTCTTTCTAAAACCTAACTAAATTGACACAAATTGCTTTGCTCCTTGCAACATCTGTAACAGCATACTCACAAGAACAAGAGCAATGCTTTGAACTCACCACAGGACATTCATTACATCATCTTCCTCACTAACTCATTCATTCTTTCTCACTGTTAGTCCTGCCATGTGTTCATGTAGGGCTGAACACTTGGCCTTCAATAAGATGAAAATGCAACATACCATGCTAACATAAACACAATTGCAAAGATACAGGGACACAAAGACATTGTACCACAGCAAAGAGCTCACCACCACAGCCAGGAACTGAACTCACAAGTCTTTTTGCCTTCTGTCTTTAAGTATGTTTTCCATCTGATGCACTTGCGTAGTAAGCACTTCCCTGTTTTCACAGAGGCTAGAAATTTCCTTTTAAACTGAGGCTTTAAGACTGTGTAAAGGTTGGTAAAACTCTGTGCTCTCATCTCATCTCATGCAAAAACCATGAAAACAGTCACAGTCTCAGGTAGAAAGTAATAGAAAAACTTCCACCTATACTCTATTTCAAGAACATAACGCAGCCCAGTAATTAGGTTGAATATCATGATCTCTCTTTTTAAGAATTTCACAAGATTTTCAAACAGGTGCATCAGTAAGGATGAAACACAATCAGGCAGGGGTTTCCTGTCAAACAGGTGCTGAGATCAGTGACAAATTCCAAGAGATACTCAAGGCATTCCAGAAACAAGTGCCATCATGCCCAGCACTAATGCCCTAGCATCATTTCAAGAATGAAATCAACTATCTATTTCACCTCAAGAAGGCACCCCACAGCAAATTCAGGTGTCAGTCCCCTGCCCTAACAAAAATGTAACCACTGTCTGAACAAATGGATCCAACAACTTCTTGCTACAATACACCACCAACACCAAACTACCTGTATTATTACAAGTAAAACATAAAGGCAACTGCAGAAAACTATTACCACTGTACAGATACTAGAGCACTTGCTCTTCCGACAAACAGTGGAGAAGTAACATCAGAAGAGTGGCAATTACCAGCCAGAAGCTGAGCTGTTAAGGAGGTCATCTGTTTTCCAATTTAAATAAAACATACCTCCTAGTGCTTCCACCTGAGCACCACTTTCCTGGTGGAGTCTGGTCCTATACCACTAAAAAGCCAAGATTTTTCCTACTGAAGGGGCTGAAAACTTAAACATACTGACATATAAATCAAGCTTTAAAAAATACTGTTCTCTAAAGCCAGCCAGAACTTCTTTTAATTGACATGCTGAGTGCTGGCTGTTGCACTAATTGACGCTAATTTTTCCAGAACAATTTCAGGTACTTTGCTTAAGATTTCTTTTTTTTTTTTTTCACTTCTATTTCTTACTTTCAGTATTAATTGAGCCATGGCTCTAAATCTACTACAATCACTCAGATCTGTTTTGTTTTGTTTGTTTTTTAAACAGCATGTGAGAAAAGATTACTAAAATAAAGTAACTAACTTCAGCAGTATGCTTTGTACTTAGGAAAAAAAAAAATATTTTGAATGAATTTGCCTTCTCTAGGCTGCTTTCCATGTTTCAGTTTGAGTGAAATTTGAAGTTAGACTTAGTACTGTAATTTTTTTTTCTAATACACTAATGCAAGGATGTTATCTGCTACATACGTGATTGCATGGAAATGTAAACAACATACAGGATTTAAAATAATTTCCATGAGTGCTGTTGAACTTTGAGTCTACCAGAGAACAAATACAAAAGGCAAAAGATCTTTTGAACTTCTGTTATTTGTTACCAGTGAAACCAAGCTTGGTTTGCAAAAGGATATTGCTATACCTGCTTGCATCACTCCAATTTTAAATTCCTCTTCATAGTAAGAAAAAAAACCCAACAACCATGAAACATGTTCCACAGACAGCTTAAAATGTGACCAGAGGCACTGCTGTAAGCTGAAGAATCACTGAAGACTATTTGAGAACAAGGCAGGAAAGCTCATTAAAACTTAAGCTTGAACTGGATGTTTGCTGTCACTTTGCAGAGTGAAGAGGTGGGAGCACCATTCTCAAACACAGGTTTACTGAGTGCAGATGCAAAACAAGGCTCAGGCTCATGACAGCGTCGACAGACACTGAAGACAACAAACTCAAAATAAAACAATGCATGCTGTAAGGCTTGAATTAAATGGGAAGTGCAAGAAAGCTAAAAATGCATGGCTTGTCTAAACAAGAGCAAATAACGCAGAAGACTTTCAGATATTTCTAGAAAGTGAAAGGAGGGAAGAGACCAGCCGGAGTACTTTCACAGTGACAGGCTTAAATTATGAGGCAGAGGATGAAATTTAAAAAGGAACCATTACTGGCTGAAAGCCCTGGAAAAACTTCCTGACCTTGAGATATTATTGGCTGTGGCACATCCCCTGCGGAGAAAGGAACTGCAGGCCTGGATTGCCAGCAGAGAGCGTGCTGGAGAAGATGAGTTCCCTCTGGTTGGGAGGGACGGGTTCATCTCACAAGCTTTTTCCTTTTCTGTACTTAAATCATAGTGCTATCCTTTTTTTGCTAACAGTTATGTATTTGAGAGCAATATCTGACTCTAGAAGAGAACCAAGTAATTCCTTTGACTTAATCTTAGCAGAATTATTCCACAGTACTAAAACTGTTAGTCAACAAACAAAATGAACCAATATAATTACTCTAGAACTATGCATTTTACAGATGCTTTCATGAATCAAACTATATACTACTCTAGATATAACCACTGTCTGAAACTGCAACCTCTTTTCATACCACTCCTTTGCTGAGAAAGGATTAATTAAAAAAAAAACCTCAAAATTTATAACATATAACTGTAGGCTGAAGAACAGTTCAATTAATGCTGTTCTTTTAAACACCAGGTAACTCAAGCCCAAGCCCTCGATGGATTCTTTATTAATCAAAAATACCTTCAGAGTAGGTCAGGTCTCCTTACTTAGGCATACTTTGTTCTGCCAATCAAGTATATTTTGGGAAACAAGACTGTTAGAAGGATATATTGGTCACAATTACTTTTTCTTCCACATTTATCAAATAATTTTACTTAGTGCAACTACTTCATAAAATAGCTTCCACCAATATGTTAATTGTGTAAATGCATTTTGAAGATTAATAGGAACAGAGCACACAGCTAGCTAAGATAACTTGATTACCTTTGCCTTTTCACCAATAACATTCCTCTCCAGCTCAGCTATTTTTCTGTTTAGATGATCCAGTATTTCCTTCTCTTTCAGCAGCTCTGTTGTTTCAGATTTCTGTTCCCCATCCAAAAGGGCACATTCCATATCCAGCTAGGAACACAAAACATTTTTCAGAAGCAGTCCAAATTAAGAAGAAATCTTGATACACATTATTTTCTGGGGGAAGGGTAGTGAGTTGTTCATAATTCTCAACAGAGGAATGTTTTTGAAAGGAAAAAAAAAAGTCAATGTTACATCCACAAAGTTAAAAAGAGATCATAAAATTGAGAAAAAGTAAAACTGAAACATAAAATACTGCAAAATAAAGTCCAAACCAACTTTACTCTGAAGATTTTTTTTTTCTTTTCTAACTCTTCTCCGTGCTTCCTCCTGTTGTGACACTATACCAAGTATCTGTGCCCAGGCTCTGTAGGAAACCCATTCGGAACAGCTGTTCCTTTCCTGTGGCTGATAACTGGAGTGAGCACAGCCCAAATACCTGATCAGTTAAGTCTGCAACTGTGAGATTCCAGAAGCCGAGAGATGGCCATATAACTTTGCCACCATAAAGACAAGGATGTTTAATAGGAAGTTACCTAATTTCCTTTCTCTTTCAAGGGTCACATGAGATACACTATAAAACACTCAAGTGACACAAGCTATTTAGATCAATCTGAGCGACCATTCAGCAAGAAGATTGTTCTAATTCCGCTTATGAGTATAACGGTTACAGTTGGAACAGGCTAATCTGAGCATCACAACCATCCCTCTGCTTGGAAATAAATAACCTTCGCAGTAGGAGACTACCAGGTTCATGATTCTGTGCCTAATTCTAGTGAAAAAGCACACAATACATGCATGAACTCCCTATGTATTTGCTGAACCTATCTATGCTATGTAGATATATGAAACAAGCAAGACATTTAAAACCGAAACGTATGTCATACCTCTCTTGAGGATTCATCCATCTGGTCATTTAAATCTTTGATCTTCTGTTCAAGTTCTTCCAAGTTATTTAATATTACGATGCGCTCCTCTTCCAGTCGAGTGAGCTCCTGTTCTCTTTGATCATCACTTGTGCATTCTGGTATCTGCAGTTGTACATTACAAGAGGTTTATCAGAAAGAGGTTAAATATTGTGTTCCCTTTCCTCTCTAATATTGTGACCATTTTAAATAAGTACTACATGCTGGTTTTGAAGTTGGTACATATTTCATCCCTACTATATTACTAGTTCTATATTTAGAAAGTATACAAGAGAAACAAACATGATACTTTGCTTCCGAGCACTAGAATTAAATACTATACTGAACAGTAAATGCTATTCATACAATACAATTATTAAAATCTGACCCTTGAGAATACTTTACCTGCTGTGCTATCTAGCCTGTAAAAATCCAATTTTTCTTTTCAAAATAATAAAACAAATAGATGATGACGGTTTTTATGCAGAGATCAACTGTTCATGTAATAAAATCCAGGATGTAGAATTGCACATTTCTACAAGCAGCCAGTAAGATGGGTAGCTTCTGTAAAATGGGACAAAGCTCAGCCCTGCCTCCCCAGTTGGCCATCAGGAGGCAATACCTTTAACATGGCTTTTTTCGTTGTCATTTAATTACCAGACGACTATGCCAAGAATTAAAAAGCATTATTAAAAAAATACTTGTGATCTCATTAGAGCAGCAAAGGTTAGATCAAAGAGTATTTAGTTTCAAACATATTTTTCATGTTCACCTGATCCCAGGGGCTCATGATCAAATTACTTTTGTAAGGCTGCTCACTTATTGTCGCCAACCCAAATGAGAAGTGGGCTGTACACAGAGCTTTGCATTAACCACTCGACTACACACCATGCTCTAAAGAGGCTCAAGTCAGCTCCTGAATGGCTGTTCTGAGAGCAGGCATGGACAAAACATCATGGACAGATCTGATCTCGATATTTTGGAACAATGAGCTGTGTTTCATTAATGCAGTTGCTCGTTTATTGCTTTTCTCAGGCTTAGCAGAGCACCCTTTACAATGAATGAAAAGTATTCCTTGATTAGCATTAGTAATCCTAGCAGGAAAGCCACTTTTTGTCCAGCATCCTGCTTGGGTAATGCTGACATAATGTCTTCAATTTCAACTTCCTAAAAAGGATTTAAAATAGGATTTCTGACCTGCAGGAAGAAACAAATGGGGAAGAAAGGCAAGACCACAGTAACTTGTAAATTAAATGTCTCACTACCTTTTATACATAGAAAGACCTAGTAAGACTAAGTAAAACCTTAATGTCATGTTTGTTTAACATTTAATAATAAACTCTTCACTCTAACTACTGGATATACCTATTTAGGATGTTAACACACCATCTCTCCCCAGAACCAGTTGCACTGCTCATCTGGCACAGCAGAGCCCAGGCACTGATCCAAAAGGGAGGAGAGGCCATTCCCCACCCCGAACTAAGCTCCTGCTCTTCTAGCTGTAGGAAATTATTAGAAACACTGTTAGCTCATTTTTTAAAGGACAACTCCCCTTCAATAACAGAACAGCAAGATGAAGCAGAGAGAAAGAAGCTCCATCTCAGCAAGCGTAGGAGATGCGTTTGAGTGCCAGGAGGCAGGCTGCCACCATACGCCTCATGAGAGGCAGCAGCTGATGTGACAAGTGGCTCAGGTCCAGCCCAGGGACAGCCGACAGGCCAGCAAACACAGCCCACGCAATTCCTCTTCACCTCCTCTGCAACTGGTTTACCAATGAGAAAATAGCCTCCTCTTTCAGGAAATGGGAACCTCAGTCTAGGAGAGCTTGGTAGCACTTCCCTTCTCTTTCCTCCATCTCAGCACAGCTCTAAGTAGGATTCCTGAAACCTTGCTTATTTAAGTAGATTTAACTTGTTCAGACAAATCATTCTCCCCTAGAAATTCCTTGCAGTCTTCCCAAGCCCTACATCCTCCAGAAAAAAAACTTCCAGCACCAACAGCTTCCATAGAAAATGAAATTATCTGCTGCTGGGTTCTAAGTTATACGAGCTCTGAAATAAATTCTTGTATCTAAACCATCCCAGTTAGGACCTGTGCTGTGAAATCTGACTTCCAGAGGAGGACTTCATGCCATCGAGCAGACTGTTCTATGCCTTCCTACCCAGCATTACCTTTGGCGTGATACTTAGATACGAAGACTCAGTGGAGTCCTTCAGGAAGCCAGGGGTAGTTAATGGTGAAGGCTTCATGTTTTCGTTGAAGTGCTCATCGGCTCTCAGCCCCCGGGAAGAAAGGAAAGAAGCAGTGCTGCGACTGTGGTTACTTGGCTCTGAGAAATCCGAATCACTTGCTGACGATTTCAAGTGGTTTCTAAACCTCGTTTCTAGATTTGTCTGCGAGTCTTCAAATACCGAGTCCTCATCTGATAGCTGAAGCTTTTCAAGTTCTTTGTTAATTTTTTGAACGTCAGCAACTGTTGTAGTTGCAGCAGGGTCACTGTCAGACTTGGAGTACTCTGCACACAGATTGAGGATCGTCTCCAGCCGCTGTCGTTCCTAGTTTAAGAAAAGATAAAAGCACTAAGCTTCACATGTGAGCCAAAGTAAAGATGAAGTCAGAAAAACACATTGCTTGTTTTTACAGTGACTAATTTCAAGTCATCCAATTTCCAGTATACCTATAGCTCTCAGAGACAGTGAACAGATCTACATAAATAAATTGCTGTGTAGGACACAGAATCAAAGTTAATAGAGGGGAAAACCAAATCAAAAACAACATGGAATAAAACTCTAAAATAAAGAACATTTCACAGAAATTAATACTTACTTAAGTTAGGGCATCCTTACACCTACTTCTCTTTCCAGTGAAGAAAATTAATATTGTTTATTCTGATTGCTGTAACCACACCCGATTTGTACGTATATGTGCCCAGCAAGCTCACTGTATAAAGCACTAATTATTCTGTTTTTCACTTACACTACATGCCTACAAAGCTGCAAAATATGCACAGATTTTCCATGAACTCATTAATTCCTGACTTTTTTGGATTTTCTGTGAACTTTGATTCTCTTTTTTGAGGGAGAATTAGTCCACATTTCGAAGCACATAGTTCAGGGAGCATCACATCTAAAATAGAACATACTTCAGACATACAGAAATGGGATGGATTTTTATTTACCAGTTAACTCAAACTCTATATGGTTTCATATTAACTAGTTTGACCTGACACGCTTCAAGATGCTTTAGATGTTTAGTTCCTGGAAGACTTCTAGATATCTATAACACTTTATAAAAGCATCAGAAAGTGGCTTTATTTTACTATATGATAGCCTCCCATAACTTTTATTTCAGATGAAAGCGTTTGACCTTCTCATTTTTAAGAGGTGATGCTTTTATAGTGTTTCACATTCCCACTGCTAGAAGAAAATAACATAAACAAAAAAATTGCTTACCATAGATCTACTGAAAATTCTGCTGGGAAAAAAAAAAGAAGTGAACACACAAATAAAAAACACCACTGTGAAAGCTTCATGTTTGGCATTAATACCTGCACTAATGATCCCATTTCTTTCTTATAAGAAATTGTTTTTCCTTTTTTAATCTTATTTAGAAAGAAAGCCAAAACACTGAACCCCTCAGCTACATCCCCAAAAAGTACTGCAGATACATTCAGTTTCCAAACTCCACCCGACATTACATTTGCAAAGCAGCTATTCCTTGTGGTTGTAACATCCTACATGCAGTAGCAAGTGAGAGAACGTCAGCTAAGCAGAGCTGTAAGGGCACTGCATTGCTTCCACTCTCCCTGAAGCAAGCCACTGGCATTTTATGACAATTAAAGTCTGGTTTACAAGCAGCCTGTTTTTCATATAGTCACCATGCTGTGCAGTTACAGGCACTACGCGCTCATATCCCCCCACACTGCTCACGTTAACTGCAGAGCTGCGTTTCCACCCTTCATAAAGAGTCAAAGCCCATTCAAAGCCCTACCCAACCCAGAACCTCTGGGCAGCCTGCTCCCACGCCTCCTCAGCAGCTTTCTTGCCCCTTCCAATGTGGCAGCAGGGCTGAGCTATCCAACACGCCGAGCTCTGGGCAGTGACCACTGGCTTGGATTTTCCACCAAATGGGTTCAGCAGCTTCTGCAGTTGTCCTTCAAACCCAAACATCCAACGTAATTATGACTCTACTAAGCCCCGCTCCCTCCACATGACTATTGCCAGCCGCTCCGTCCGCTCCCTCACCCCGCCAAAGCCATTACCCTCCTTCTCAGCAAGTCTTTTGGCCACGCAACCCAATTCCTAAAGCACTGTGCAAGTGCTGGCTGGGATCGCCGGTCTCGATGATCCTTATGGGTCCCTTCCAACGTGGGATATTCTATGATCCTATGATGCTGTTCTCGCTGGTGCGACAGCACAGGGCCCGGCCCCTCAATACAATCACCCCGATGGTTATAGACGGGAAATGCAGCACTAGGACACAAAGTCCCATCCTTCCCTGCTACGAAAGGATATATATATATCATGTTACCCCAGGCCAGTCTCTCAGCAATCACAGCAAACAGCACGCTTCCAAGTACAGCTGCTGCTCATCCCAACCCAGGCACAAAGGTAAGGAGTTCCTAATGCAAACCTGTCCTTTTGTCAGCAGCCCAATGGAGGGATTCTTCCTTCCCCAAGTCTCACGTGGTCAGGAAAGCTCAAAAATCACAGGAAAACCTCTTCAGGTTCAGGCTTCAAAAACTGTTGGACACATTACAGAAATGCCGCTATCTCTCACTTCTATTTTGACATGTACCGACAGGCTTACAGACAGGAAGCCGAGCGGTTATTTTATACACTCTATTCTCATCACTTCATTTTGGCCAGCTTGCTCCAGCTCCAGCACACCTGCACTCAGCTGTTCTAGAACATGTTTCCAAGTCAAGCAGCTAGCTAGCAAAGCACCCCTGCAATGAAAAACAGAGGAACAGGAACCCATAAAAATCCAAGCAATGATTTTGCAAGAAATACTCGACAACTTAATTGTGCCACTGAACACAGCAGATAAAAAAAGGTACGTCAAACAGTGTTAATCTGGCTTAAAACTGCGAGGGAGGGAAGATGTTGAATCGAGCCTGATGTTTCCTGTAAAAATGTCCTTTCTAACAGACTAAAAACATTCTTGTATATTTTCAGTGGATCTTTTCAGACTTGGGGCAGAGTAGCTGGAAAACTGCATGGAAGAAAAGGATCTGGGGGCGTTAGTTGACAGCCAGCTGAACATGAGCCAGCAGTGTGCCCAGGTGGCCAAGAAGGCCAGTGGCATGCTGGCTTGTATCAGAAATAGTGCAGCCAGCAGGAGCAGAGTTGATAGTTCCCCTGTACTCTGTTGGGGCTGCATCTCAAGTACTGCGTTCAGTTTTGGGTCTGTCACTACAAGACATCAATGCCCTGGAGCATGTCCAGAGAAGGGCAACAAAGCTGTGAATGGTCTGGAACACAAGTCTTAAGGGGAGCAGCTGAAGGAACTGGGATTGTTCAGACTGGAGAAGAGGAGGGACAGGGGAGCCCTTATCACTCTCTACAACTGCCTGAAAAGAGGTGGTAAAGTGAGGGTTGGCCTCTTCTCCCAGGTAACAGCAATAGCATGAGAGAGAAGGGCCTTAACCTGAACCTTTCACGGTTCAACTTGAACATTAGGAAAAATTTTTTCTCAGAAGTGGTGAGGCAGTGGCACAGGCTGCCCAGGGAGGTGGTGGAGTCACCATCCCTGGAGGTGTTCGAGAGACATATAGATGTGGCACTGAAGATATTTTAGTGGGCATAGTGGGGATGGCCTGGTGGTTGAACTAGATGGTCTTAGAGGTCTTTTCCAACCTTAATGATTCTATGATTCTATCACTTTCCCTGCTGTGAGAAGGGGTATGCAGGCCTCGTGCTTTTGCTCCTGTAGCAGTTTCACCCGTACCAGCTTTGATAAATCCACATGCACATCTGAGTGGCTGGAAATTTAGGTGCTAAAGGAAGATGTGACAAGGGGACAACAACCCTGTTCTATTACATCAAAACAATGAGATTAAGAGACATCTCTAGCATCTCGTTAAGAAAAATAGTGTGAAACAACGGAGACAAATAACTCCCCATCTTTCAAAGGCAACCATGTCAGCAATCCCTGGATTTGTTCATCTGCTGCACAACACCTACATGGATTTTACAAATGCGTAGAGGCGAGGTGGTATCTAGGTATCATGGCAAGACTTCGTTAATCAGCTGTGGCAAGCAGGAAGCTTTTTAGATAAGTGCCATTAGCATCAGTACAACCCAAGATTTCATTTAAAATACATGTGCAGTCTTTCCTCTGCGGCTGAAGCTAACAAGATTTGGAGCTAATCAGTGCAGCTTCAGCTCCCTTTGTCTGCAGAAGAAGATGCTGCTCTTTCCCTGCTTCCATTGCTCTTTTAAACCCCCATGAGCAGGCAAAACCACAGCTCTGCAGCTAAAGGGCTGAACAGCAGAAAGTCAAAAAGAAAGAGGAAAAAGAGGCAGAGGGAACATGGAGGAGAGTAGTCAAGTCTCCAGGCCTTCCTGCTTGAAGTAAGGTTCCAAGCCAGACTGCCAACTGAGGCTGAGAGCAACTCACTTGCTGTTGTTCCTCTTCTCTCTAACTTGCAGAACTTTCTCACTTCAGCCTCATTTATTCTACCCTTTTCAGTCCTTGTTTTGCTATGTTCAGTCTCGCAGTCACGAGGCTATCAGTACCAGCACCAGATTCACAGAAAGCGCTCATGTTTCACATTGGCTTCTCCTGGCAGATACCCAAGGAGCCTTGCACAGCAGGGCACCGTAAGCAGGAGAGCTGCAGGAAGGCAGCAAGAAAGCAAAGCAAGAAAGCAATGGGCAAAAGGCTCGGAAGTACTCTGCAGATTTTTTGTTTGTTTTTATTATATGGTACTTTCTAATCTCCTAAACCAAACTGTTGTTAAGCAGCTACACTGTAACACCACCAAGACTGTCCAATGCTAGTGGTGGGAAAAATCATCCTCATCCAGCCTTTATATGCTTGCCTGGGGATCCTGTAAGAGGCAAGTCACTAATATTTTAAATACAGCTTTAAATACAGGGCACATCATGTTTAAAGGATCTATAAAAATACACAGTGCCAAAATAAATTTATAAAACACATACAGGAGATTTTTCCAATCTATATGGATATTTATATAAGCTCCATAACTGCAATTTTAAAATGGTACCACCTTGATGGTTCCAAAATATTTCCATTTAATATCCCCTCAAATTAGCTCATCTTGCTAAGTTGTAATGAATCAATGCAAAGTGCTTGAGAGACTCAGAGTAATTCCACATTATTTCCTACTTGCCGAATAAATGTAATGAAATTCAGTGCTCCTCCGTCTGCATGGACTGTGGAATAAGCTCTCCTAATTCTATTGCTGCTTGTTAGGTCACTGGCCATATAAGCTGAAATCCCTCCCAGCATGACTCTCGCCTTCAGTAAAACTTAATTTACAGCCATATGCTTTAGCTCCAGACCGACAGCTGGCTTATGGCCGGATCGGGCCGACACTTTACCACTCATTTCTGGGTATCTACCACCACCTAGAGGAAGAGCACTGCACTGCCCCAAAACAGCAGCACAAAACCGAGGCTGCTGCTATTCAAACAAAGAGTGTCAAACACAACTGATGGCCTTACTATCTCTAGCCCTGTTGTCCGTGCCAGTGCACAGTCAGCTCCTCACAGACCGAGAAGAATGACAGCCTTTCAGTTCCAGCAGTCACTACAATTTGCCTTTTATCTCAGAAAGGAAAAAAAAAAAAGATTTCCTCTTAAAAAAAAAAAAAATTCAATAGCTGAATCTCACTGGCTATTCTTAGATCCCAGTGCTAAGTTTTTCCCTTGTTTATGAGGCAGATCAACCATCTCCACAACAGCTCACTCTGCCATGTACTCATGCAAAGCTTGTATACACATCCAGGTGACAAGATGGGTCTGGCTGCATCTGGAGAAGAGGAGGCTCAGGGAAGAGATCTTACTGCTCTGTACAATTGCCTGAAAGGAGGTTGCAGTGAGATGGCTATTGGCCTTTTCTTCCGGACAGCAGCTACAGGATGAGAGAGAACGCCCTCAAGTTGCACGAGGAGAGGTTCAGGTTGGATATTAGGAAACATTTCTTCTTAGAAAGAGCAGTGAAGCATTGGCACAGGCTGCCCAGGGAGGTGGAGTCACCATCCCTGGAGGCATTCAAGAACTGTGTGGATGTAGCTCTGAGGAACATGTAGTGGGCATGGTGGGGATGGGCTGACGGTTGGACGAGATGATCTTAGAGGTCTTTTCCAACCTTAATGATACTATGAGAGGGGACAACACTGAATGCAACACAAGTACGTACAAGTCTTCTCTCTTTGGTGTATAGGAACACACTAAAATCTTCTGTTTTCATCATTCAAAAAAAAATTGTCCTGTGAATTTTCACTATTTGTATTGCGTTTTTAAAATGCCACGTATATTTATTTCTCTGGGTGATGAGGGGAGATCATTTGGTTTCACAAGCAGACAGTAGCAGCAGCTCAAAATGCAAATGTCCCAAGTGGCTTCTGTCACTTAAAAAGCAAACTAAACGTAAGTAAGATTCACAGAATAATTTATACGGGGAAACAAATCCCCAAAAAAACAGCACAACAAAAGGAGTGAAAATAAAGGGAAGAGGCAAAGGGCAGACACCAGGTCAAATGACAATGTCTGCAGAGGCTTTACTGAAAACTTCAGATGAGAACCACAGAATCACAGGGGTTGGAAGGGACCTCTGGAGATAAATCTAGTCCAACCCACCTGATATAGCAAGTTCTCAACAGCAAGCTACACAGAAAAGTGTCTAGGCGGGTTCTAAATATCTTCAGAGAAGGAGACTCCACAGCCTCTCTGGGCAACTTGTCACCCTCAGAGTAAAGAACTTTTTCCTCGTGTTCACATGGAACTTCCTGCGTTCCAGTTTGTGCTTGTGCCTACTGCCTCTTGTCCTGTCACTGGGCACCACTGAAAAGAGCCCAGCCCTATCCACTTGACTCCCTCCCATTAGATATCTATAAGCATCAATAAGATCCTCCCTCAGTCTTCTCCAGGCTCAACAGTCCCAGGCCTCTCAGCTTTTCCTTGTACTGGAGATACTCCAGTGCCCTCTTTGTGGCCCTTCAAGGGACTCTTTCCAGCAGTTCCCTGTCCTTTTTGAACTGGGAGCCAAGAATTGGAAAGAGTACTCCAGATGTAGCCTCACCAAGGCCGAGAAGAGGGGAAGGATCACCTCCCTCGATCTGCTGGCCATGCTGTTTTGAATGCACCTCAAAGAACATGAGCTGGCAAGAGCAACACGTCAGTTGAATAGTAATGCTTAAAAAAACTGGGATCCCCTTGCTGTTTTCCCACCAGGTACTCAGTCAGGACTTTCACCCACCTCTGAGAATTCAAAGCATACAGATTTGCTACCCAAAGGCACTTATCTAGTGGTTGTGTTGCGTCCTTATTATTCCTTTGCTTCTCCCCAAGATAGGCTTGAGCAGACCTGGATTTCCAATCTTCAGCCATGTCACCTTCCACAAAATTAGATCAAGCTGTGCTTTGGAAGCTCAGACTAGATACTTGAGGACTCTGGACAGACTCATGTTTCCATCCTCCCAGAAGGACAAAAATAAAACAGCAGAGTTTGTGAATAAGCATTACGTGACTGGATTTAAAGAAAATAAAAAATAAAGTAAAACACATTCCTTCCTTTCAGAGCACTGAAAACTTATCTGGGGGCTACTCAAGCCAGGAAGGAGGTGCTCTCCTGACATGCAGTTCTTCAACCAGCTAACTCAAAAAAAAAAAAAAAAAAAAGGGGGGAGGAGGGGGAATTGAGCAGAATCCTGAGCAGAAGATAAACTCAAACCGAGGGAATTTCTTTCACGTTCAGATTATATGGTACACAGAAAAATACTACCACTTTTTCCTGAACTTTGACATGCTTGGAAAAATGTGAGGCAAATTCTCTTTAGAAAGAGTCAGAACGTGAAGGGACTATTTTCCTGTGAGTAAAGAAACAGTGGAAGGAAAATTAAGCAGCCATCACATCCAAACATAAAACCATAATAATTTTTAGCATTACTGATTACAAAAACAACCCTGTATCAGTTCCTTACCACAAAAAATAAAACTCTTCTCCTTGAAATATAAATACACCCCACTGTAGTGTCTTTCAGGACTGATTACTGCTTGAGTTTTACATCAGCACCGTCTGGAACACTGTCTGATAAAAAAGTCAGCACCACTTTGCACACGTCAAGCACCACGACTGGGAACAGAGGGAAGATTTCAAAAACGAGTGGACCAATAGCAAGGAGAGAGAAGGAGACAACCCTCATGCAGTTCTCCTTCTGCTTGCAGAAACCTCCTTTCTCTCAGGGCATGATCTGGCAGCTGGGCCATCCCACCCTTCACAGTATGGCCCAAGACACCAGAACGAAGCCAGCAGCAAGCAGCAATTGTCCCAGGAAGGAGAGGACCACCCTGACCTCTTGGCTGTGTCCGAGGATGTGAAGCTGAGCATCTTCACGGTGCCTTACAAAGGAGCACACAGACAACAGCTCTGTAGGACAGGTGCAACAACATCCCATGGCCATTTTGCTCAAACCTACCAACATTTGAATTAAAGCACAAATATGAAGTTAACATCTCAAATTTAAGACTCAATAACACAAATTGGCTCACGTAATGATCTCAGTTTCCTTGTAGATGGTAAAATCAGCACAGTAGGAGTGCATGCAAATAGGGCCAGATGGCCTCTGTAGTCACTGCAAGAACTTTCAAGAATTACTAAGCATTCTCTTAAGGAGATTCAATATGACATCTTCTTTGACTATTCTGAAGAACAGTTATTTATTTTTAACCTAAAAGTTGTTTCAATAACACACAGAAGTCACACCTCACTACCAGTGTACTTCAGGGCTGAGGTCAAACGCGGTTTTAGTTGACCACAGATTTTGCAGAGAAAGAAGCTCTGTCCCATTTTGCTCCTCTCCATTCAGAGCAGAAGTAAAGCAAGAATGGCTGCATTTTAATGAAAATACTCAGACAGTAAAACTACAGGCAGGGCAAGCTGATGACAGACATTGAACCAACCCCAACGTATACATGACTTCATAGCACAGCACACAGGACTCTGAGCTGCTTATAGGAGATGGGTTCATCCTACCCACTCACCACAAAGCTGTGCCATCAACTAAAACCAAAGTGCTGGATCCCTACAGTGTAACTTGTGGGCTTTAACAGAGCCCACAGGATAAATGATCACAATTTATGTACACTCCAACTTATTTTTTTCTTTAAGATGGTTGAACAGTATTATCCATCTGAGCTAACAGAGTAGTACACCATTTAATCATTTGCTTCATGAACCACAATAATAAAAAAAATGCATCTGACGTTGACAAAATTTACATTTCAAAAGACAACAGCATATGCTTTGCTACACTCTCACAATGGATAGAACTGGAAGTACCAACTGCCATAAAAAACTGAATAGAAAAGAAGAAATTACCAAGCGTTCCATCTCCTGCTCCCGAAGCCGCTCTTCCCGCTGCCTCCTGTGGTAGTCCATGAGGTCTTCTCTCCCCGAAATGGAGCTGATGCTGTTCTTACGCTCTCTCACAGAAGTCTGCAGTGAGTTTGGTGTCTGTCTGTAACTTTCCAAATCTGTATCATCAAATTCCATGGAACTGGTGGAGAGGTTTCTTCTGATAGAGAACGATCTGTCAAAATCCACAGGGGAGAACGAACTACTGGGACTCGTGCCTGAGAGTCCAAGTCTATCAAAATCATCAGGAATATACGAGGAAGAAGATGCTAAAAGCATTTTTTTAGCAATTCGAGGGCTTGCAGGAACGCTAAGAGTTGAACTAACATAGGGATTATTCCCAGAGAATGAATTTGCATGTGGTAAAACCCCTGAGCTGCATGAAGAAAAATTCAGGTAATTATCAGCATCTAAAGCATTCTGAGGTAGATCCTTCTCTCCAAGTTTTTTCCTTTTAGTATTACCCAAAGAGTTTCTCGGGGGCAAACTCAATGGCATCAACTGGCTTTCGGTTGATTTATGAAGCCTGGGTAGGGAACGGCTGTACATTCCCATATGACTTAGAGATCCACCAGAGTATTTCCTAGGGCGTGAGGCCAGAGTTTCCATCATCACATCCCTATGTTTAACTGGCTTTGCATGAAGGGCCAGACCATCTTCAATATTCATTCTCCGACCTTGCTTTGGACTAGAAGGCATGCTGGCTGCCCCTGAATTGCTAACAGGGGAAAGCATCAGCTCACTCCCTGAGCTGCCGTTCCACATTGTAAGAAGAGAGCCTGAGATCTTCTTTGTGTCCAGCATTCCTGGCAAGTAGACATTGTCATACGACTTGTTTTTCTGGCTATACTTAGAGTAGTAAAACTTATCTGCATGTCCAAGAGCTTTTTCATTTTCTCTGTTGGCATGAATATCAAAGTCTGTCCTTCCTAAACTGTACCCACTGAGGGATGGAGATGTGCCTGACAGGGAACTCAAATGCTTTACAGAGAAGCTTTTATCTGGAAGATACGGACTTTCACAAGGGAAGAGCTTGCCTCCCTGAATTTTGGTAACAGAGTGTATATTTTTAACACTGGTGGAAGGACTGGGTTTAGCCATCATAGGTTGTGAAAGGGTTAAGTAAGAACCAGCGCAGTCCCCGTTTGTTTTAAATTTGAGACTTGATGAATATTTCTTTGTGTTGAGGTTTTCCATAATATCCTGGAGACCGTTTTCAAGGGAATTCACCACAGAACCCTTTCCCAAACTAGCATTTTGTAATTCCATCTGGTTTTGTGTGTGGCTATACTCTGCCATAATCTTACTGGAATCTGTAAGGAAGAGAAAACAGGAAGAAAAAAAACTTAGCAAATAAGTAACCTCTTGTATATGTATGTCTGCATATTAACTTGAAAAGAATGCTTTTCCTAAACATTACCCTGCTTGTAATAAATGTCTCAGATCATTAGAGAAAACAAGATATAAGCAATCTTCTAATCTCTATTTTAGTAAAAATTGTAGCATAACAAAAAAGAAATAGAGTCATTACCAAATTCACATCACAGACCAGCAGTAGAGCTGGGAAGATATCAGACTCTTTCTTTGGTGTCTTATCCATTGCAGGACTTTCAGTCTTTGTAAGCCTGAGTCTCATAAGATGTTATTTTTCTGAATTTTTACAGCTAAGGAACTGAGATACACAGAGAAGATACAAAGCTGGCAGCAAAGGAAAGAACTGAAGGCAATTCTTTCAGGATACAGGTCCTGTTCTGGGTGACTTTTTCTTTTAGCTTGTGCAACCAATGCATTTGAGCCCTCAATAAAGCTCAGTTCAAAGCTCACAAAGCATTGGCTACCTTTTCTGCTTACTTCAAGGTCTGCCATGCAAAGCTTCATGGAAAATCAACACTTGCTTTTAAAGGTGTTTCAGCTTAGCACTCTAATATTCTTAAAATAAAAAGCTATGTAAGTACATCTGCAGAGAACAACGGAAAGGACTGTCCCAAGCAAGTATAACGTTAGGATCCATGAACAATAACAATCATATGAGCACTAAAAAAAAAAGAAAAAAAGAAAAAACTTGGACAGAGGTTTCAAAATGCAAGTCCACTACCTAAGCTCAGAATTGTAACTTACATGCTGGGGCTGAACACAGACGAAAAAGAATTTTGTTGTGCTGGATGTTATTGTTCAGTGACACGTCAAGCTCAAGCCTACAGCTACAAGTCCCACTCTGCACACAGCAGATAAAAGAATTCAGCTCCTGACAGCATCAGTCACTGCAGGAGATAAACAGGCCCTTGATGTAAAAATGGCACCATAAACATTTCCAACAGCTCCTTGGATGTGCCATGCTGTGCTTTGAGCTAATAAGGCAACCGCTCTTCAGTGTCAGTTCCTGCAGTGTCCCTGAGCATAGCTTCTGGAAACATGGGTGAGCTCTGGGATTTTCTCTTGGCTCGGTCACATTCCACCTGTGACATCAAACCATCTCAGGAGAAACCTAATCTCAGAATGTCACTCTGCAAGAAAACCTAACATTCTAACCTGTAAAGTGCTTTTCAAAGCCTCTGAGATGATCCTTTAATCCTCTTCTGAGTACCACTTCAATAAATTATATAAACCCAGACACAGAATTTGGATTTCTGCCCCCTACTGGAACAGCAAAGCAGAACTGTGATGATCCAGTTTCACTGCAGTTCAAACATTAGGTGGAAGGTGGCAATGCATTCTTCGAGTGAGTCCCTGTTTCTGGAACCTTTGTGGCTGACAATCTCCTGGATTACTGTCCTGGGCATCATTCAATATATACCTGCTCAACAGGCTTCTGGAAATGAATTCTCACTCTGCACCACCTATGGTGAGTCTAAATGCATAACAAAACATTCTCCTCAATTCCTAAGGAACAAATCTGTACATTTAAGAACAAAGGTAATCATCAGCAATAACATAATTCAGTAGGCAGAAAAATGGTCAACATTATGAACACAAAGTCTCCTTGTGCATGGCATAACTGGCTAACCATGTGTTAACCACAAGTCCTACTACTGGCAGAAAACATCACCTTGCAGCTTCAGGTCCAAACCTCAGATTTATCACTGCGCAGAATTTAATATTTTTCTTAAGCTGACTGATGTTATTTGCTGTAATTTTAACGCATTCGTTTTGATGATACAATTAAGTTGCCTTTGAACCAGTAAGTTCAAGAATTCTGTCAGATCATCACTGCTGTGAGTCAGCTTCTTATAATGTGACATTTTACTTGGCATTTTTAACTGCTTTCTTAAGTTTTGATGAGCAGCAGCAATGAAGTGCACATGAACAAAAGGATGAATGTGATCGTGTTCAAGACAAAACAAAGCATCTGAAAAAGATCAAGCACTCATCGTATTAGTGGTGTTACGAGGAAGAAATAGAAGAGCTGTTGGAGAGAACAAAGCACAATGTATGTGCCTTGTATGCTTATCCTTCCATTGTACAACATAACCTAACTTTCATCCTCCCTCTTTCCTCTTCCCTTTTCCAGATCTCTCTTAAAATTAACTGAGAGTTAATCTCACATCAAGAACATACTGTCCAAATCGTAACTTGAACACAACTGAAGTTCAACTGGCTTTGCATAAATTCCACTGACTCCTATATAAATAGCTTAGCAGACACATTAATGGGACATTATAATTGTTTATTACTCCCTTGCAACACCAGTGGGGCACATCTCATTCTGTGAAGACTAACGGCTTTTGCCAAAAAACAAGTTAGCTCATGGAAACTTTCAGGCTCATTCACTACAGCAATGAAGGGTTCATTGTACTTTAAATCCAAACATATATAATAAAAAGAGGTCACAATACCTTCATGTAGTCATGTGGATTCAACTTTTCTCTACAATACCTAATGCAAATTCCGCCACATTTTAGGTCCAGTACGAGTGCCCACAATGTTAAGGTTAAATCCCAACTGGACTGCAGCACACGTTTAACTGAATCTTAACTTCTTCCCACAAGTCATATCATGTTTTGTTTTGTTAATTTATAAGGCAATGCCTGGAATGAGGCATTATGAATAAGCCATGATTTGTAGCATGTTCTGTCTGATGCTGCCTTCACAGCAACCGGGGCAGGGAGCTCCAGCCCATGAACTGTACAGGATCTGTCCTGCCCCAAGGTCAGCCCAAGCTCACACTTGGTAACCTTCAATGCACAGTTCAAAGTTTCCCTGCTTAGCAAAGCACTCGCTGCCAGGGGCTACACAGAAGAAAATTCTTTTTTTTTTCCCCCTCTCTTTTCTTTCTCCCCCCCATTCCTTTCCTTTTCTCTCATTTCCAAGTTCTTTAGCTGGGGGTCACTGATTTATATTCCAGCCAGACATTAAACAGATGGGGGAGGGCTGGCTGGCTGTAGTGTATCCAGCTGCGGCCCTGTTTTCGCTGGTGAAATGAGTTAGAGACAGAAGAACAGAGCACTGATCTTATCTATGTGTAAGTGAAAAGAGAGGACCAAAATCAATAATAAACCCTGAAACACCTCAGTAAATTTACAAAAACTTCATTTCTATTAATTGATTACCTGACCCAACATTCTGAAAGGACGAGGCGTTACTTCTGTTTGGCATCATATTCATCTTCTATGTGACAGTTAAAAGAAACTTAATTTCGACCTGCAAATAAAATAAAGAAGAAAAAAAACGTTGCTTTAAGAAAGGTATTCTGAGACCATGTTTCAAGTGCACAGTAAAGACCAAAACTGACTTTTCTTCATGTAAAATTTCCACATGCAACTCAAAAAGAAACAAGTTAAAAGATGTTTAGAAAGCGCACTTCATGTTTAATGTGGAAGCTGTGGAAAAAACGACTCGAGTTGTTTTATCAGTTTAGAAGTCCATAAAATTTCATTTGATAGTCTGCCGTTATCTATGATCCCTGACTCCGTGCAGGCAGTTACTAGTCACAGCTCCTGAGCTCTGTTTGCATTCCTGTGGTTTCCTTAAGAAATTGTTAGGAAGGTTGGACTCTTCTGCAGATTTTATTTTTGAGAGCCGTAAGCCCAAATTCAGCCCACACAATGCCAGCATCCTGCAATCATTATGAAACCTACATTGAAACAGGTATGCAAAACACAGAAAATATTTTGGCAAAACATGATTTCTGAGGCTCCAAAGGAGCTGGGTGAGGAACGCAAAGAGGTTCTTTAAAGTTTATTAGAAATAAATAAATTGATGCAGCTACAAGGGAAACTTGGCTTAGCAGAAATGCCAAAATTGTATCCCGGCCACTAACGACTAAAATTAAATTTAAATCCAAATAGAATGTCTCTAGAGGGTTACTCTGTTTAGGAAAGGTTGAAAAACAGGCTTTAAAGGAATCGCACCCAGTGACAGAATTAATGGTGACCGTCTGTAGGTCCTCTGTGTTTTAATTCTGGGTGAGCAAACAGAAGCGTGGCAGAAGAACAAGTGAGGAACAGAGACAGATGACTGATGCTGCCTACGGATGAGCCACTATTTGACCTCGGTGGTCACAGCCTCAGCATTTCAGGTCACTGCTGCATGGAACCTTCTTGCCATGGCTTTTTCACTGGAGAACAGCCTTAGAACAGGAGCTGCCTGCTAAACCCCTCTGGAAAGAAGCTTCCTTGCAGTAACCTCTGGCTTTTCTCCCACCCTGCTGGTCCCCTCCCTTGCTGCGCCAGGCAGGCCCTGTCCCTCCCCTCTTACTTCATGAATCACATCTGCGCTGATCTCACTTCACAGCACTTTCTCTCTCTACAGAGGTCATTCCCCACTCCTTCTAAGGAGAGAGTTTCCACTCTGTTGGGCATTTCTCCTCACAACAAGAGGCTGCCTTCACCCTGACAGCCCTCTCCAGGAATGGGAGACGTGGGCACTGTGAATGCAGTTCTGCTCTTAGGAGGCCTCCACTTGGGGCTTCGGCACCGCAGGCTTTGCGTACCCCAGGGCAGATGGTGGGAAATGGCCTGGAAAGTAGGCAGTTTTTCGGCCATAAGTGTCACGTTCAGCAGGTAATTTTGTTGACTTTGAACGTCTACCATCCCCGAGACCCAGACCTTGAACACCCAGTAGGGTCTCCCATCCCATGGAGAGATCCCTTCCTGCTCGCCTTGCCTCCTCTTATGAGTGGCTGGTGATCATGAACTCTCCCAGCCCAAAGCTCTGAAGCCTTAGAGGCTTCCCCACCAGGAAGGACCAGCTGGTACTCTGTCTTTTGCCTGCTGGCAAAACGTTAAGCAACAGGATGGAAATGCCATTAAAGTGGCTGCTACCTTCCCATGTTCACACAGTGTGTGCACACAGGGCACTGTTAAAAGGTATTTTCAGAACATTGCTCCTCAAAAAGGTGGTGGGTATCATTGATCAGAAAACAAAACTATGGACAACTTAGAATGAAAAGACAGAGGAAAAGGTTGCTTTGAAAGGAAGGATAAGGAATACATCTAATACCTTTCTGTATCTCTAGCATTACTGCTTTATGATTAAGATGACTGGTAAGATCACTGAAAAATAATTTAAAAGCCCATCCCTTCTATCCTGTAAGATGATGGCTACTACTTAATCAATACAACAAATATTAAAGAGCATACAGCTGAGAGCAAAGGATTTCTATGTAATTGAAAATTCAGTCTTCCATTTGGTGAACTCATTTTCCCAATAGTCAAAAGGAAGAACATATTTCTTAAGGTTAAATATTTATACAGCTTCGGTTCCAGTTTGAGAATTCAATACATAACTCTCTCCTTAGAGAATGAGAGATCAGAGAGGTCATCACTTAACAGTAGTTGGATCTGGGGAGAGAAAAACTATCTGAATTTTTCACCTGTGAACATAAGCAACAAACTTCAAATGAACTTGGGAGTTAAACTAACAGCTCAATCCCAATAGTTCTTCTGCTCACACGAAATCATACTCTTTCAGGTCAGAATTAAGCAGGATCTCATTCAGCGACCAGCAAGGCTGATCCTCACAACAGAGCACACACTGCACTCAGCCTTGTCTGGAATGAAGTAAAGTAACTTCATCTGGGATTTATGGTCATCTGAAGTGAATGTAGACAGCATTACCAATCACGTTTCATCCCTGCAGTGCCCAGGCCAAATTAAGTTTTGTTTTACTAACGACCAGAAGACAGAGTGATTCATGGCTCAAACAGGCGGTGAGACAAACAAAGGATTCCACTTCTAAGGTATTATAACACAGGGTTGCTTTATACCAAACATCCATCCACTCAGCTGAGCAGAAGAGATCTACAGCTCCACATAACACAGGTACAGCTTTGCACAGTGTTTATTTCAGACATTTAGGGTGTTATTTCCTCACTGCGTGGGCTCTGTCCCCTTCCTTCAGTTCAGCCTGAGCTGACAGCCTCCTCCCCTCAGGACAAGCTGTTGCAGCACACTGGTCACTCTTGTGTTACCAACAAGCCCCTTGCAGTGCCTCAGGAATAGCTACTGCGTTCCTCCAACTGAAAATAAACAGCCATTTTTAAACAAAGTTCTTAAAATTGACCATCTGCTCTCTCAGGCTTCTCTGCACTTCATTGTTTCTTCATTCCTGGTTTCCCAAACAACACTACAAGTAGCTCCGGCAGCTCCTGTCCCCTCTCACGTCCGTGACATTTCCCTTCAGGAGCTCGCACTGCAGCAGCATACAGCCACCCATGGAAAACAGATGAAACTCCACTGTGCTCTTCAGAGAAAAAAATTTTTTGCTAAGTTTTCCCAACACACACAAAATTTGGTGAATGACTGCTGATGGCTTCAGTGCCTGGAGTTGCAACTTTCCCATGGAATAGCACACCTGTACCCAAAAATGGGCTGCTCCGATCCCAAGTCCATTTACTTTTTTCCTGCAGAATCTTAGGACGGTGCACTTGTTCCTGATTAAAGCAAGACTGTTATTTTTTTTCCCTCCTCTCTTATTCTTTATTTATGAAAAGTACTGATAGGCTCGCTCACATGGATAGGAAAGTGAACTTTATGGGGCTCTGTAGTTTACCTCCAAAAACACTGAAGTGTAAATCAGCCTTTCCCCAGTCCCTTAAAGCCTACTGCCAACAAAAGCAATACATTCACAGCAAGGCACCTGCATAACTCAGCTGAGATGTTATACCCAAGGCCTAGGGAATGAGCTCATCCTTAAGAAGGACCATGGTCATCTCTGCCAAAAGCTCAGGAACTCAGCAAGGCTGCTATTTTAAAGTCCACTTAAGCATCTCAATTTCCTCCTCCTCCTTCTCCCCCACAACCTAGTACACCAGACCTTAAGCTACAGCTAATTTCCTGCCAGCACAGCCCTGAAAATCTTCCAGTCCCTCACTTTCCACAATATAGAATAGACATAGCCTGCAGTATGCCAGTGTGAATGACTACAAGGTGGTCTGATTATGGAGCTTTCATTCCCAACGCTCACCCTCTGGCACATTCACTAGACTAAATAAATTAAAAGGCAAATATCTGTAAATCCGATTTGACAAAGTCCCTCCCTTGTAACCCTGCAGGTTTCCGATGTGGAAAAAGGAGTGGCAGAGGAAGTCACTCTTACAGCTTATCTCTTCCTCTGAGAAATTATTGTGCTGGATATTGGAGAAGGAGCAGGAAAAGGGAAATGCAATAACAGAAAAAATCCTACACAGCTTCATCCTCATAATAACCCACATCTATTTTTCTGGTATAACTACACCAACAATTCCAAAAACTGCACCAGATTGCACAACTGCTCAAGATTTTTAATTGTTCCATATTACTGTGTTAGCATGAGCCTCTCCTTTATTAGGGCTGATGTAAACCATTTACTCTTTCTAGTAAACTAAAACCACATACTCATTTTTATCAGGTCAGGAAAACTGACAATTTTAAATACCCATCAAAACCAAAAACATTTACTACCATTTAAGTACCACAGTTTGATTGCAAATAGAAGACATCACCTTATTAGAACGTCCACACGAAAAATTCAGTGCAAATAACAGAAGCTGCACTGTACCAGCTACTCTTACCTGGAATTAAAATTGTTCAAGTTCACATCTCAAAGGACCTTATCTTACCTCTATGCACAGGTAGGACAAGAGATTAAACCACTTACTCAAACAGCATTATTTCAGCAGACATCCTTACCCCTTCCTTACTTCTTGGTCACATAAACCACTGTTTCATCTGGATTTGCTCACTGAGCTAACCAGAGGTTAAGATTGCTATTTTAAAATGAGAGTTCATTGTTTTCTGCCCAAACAAAATCCACCAAGAGGCAGAAATGTTTGAGAAGAAATTCCTGCTAAAACAATGAACTCCTTTCTTCACGCCGAAAAACAGGGCTGGCAAAGGACAAGCCAGCCTCAGGTCAGCTTGGTATCTCTCTGGTAGTGAAGCTTAGGAGTCAGCTACCCAGCCCACACCAGCTTACCACCATGCACCAATATCACGGAGTTCTCAGGCCTTTGTCAAGCACTATTTCATCAACTCTTTTTCTGCTAAAAAAACGTTGAGCGTGCTAAATCAGGATGTAAAAATTCACACGGACTTGGCAAACAGAGAGCTCTGCTGGTGGCTAATGGCCTATGACTGCTTGTATCTAATTGCACAGACTAACAAAAAACAAACAACATCTGGTGTAGCAGGAAAAGTACATAAATACATTCACTTTCCATATCTGAAACCCAGGAAATGCAGACTTTCTTGATCTAAAATTTGAGGAAGAAGGTTGGGTAAAAAAAAATTATGAATCCAAACTCATACATCGTAGAGGAGCAGAAAAACTTCAAAGTTCCTTCTTTCCTAACCTGACAGGATACATTTGCTGTTAGGATGCCCTAATACATTCAATAAAAACTTGCCATACACAGCAGGTGAGTGAGCCCCAGAAAATCTAAGAGGCTAGAAAAACTACTCAGAACAATTCCTAAAATTTAATTTTTTCCTCTGAGGTGAGAGTGGATGCCAGGGTTGCTTCTGGGACATCCTTACCATTTTTCCCCTATCTTCCCATTACATTTTCCCACTCTCTCAGCCAACCTTTGCCCATGATCTGCTTCCTTCTGTGCTGATTTCTTTCACTGCCACTTTGTGCCTGTCAGTTCCTTTGTTAATCAGCAGCCTTCACTGCCCACTTACTCTGACAGTTTCTCTTATTCCGTTTGTCCCTTTCTCCTCAATTTGTCTCCTTCCTGAGACGCCTGCCCTGTATTTCCAAACATCCCCTCCAGCTCTTCAGCGCGCCTTCATTTTCCAGCACTCTCAGTGCAGCAGAGATGCCCCCAAACTCAATGCTTCACATCATAATTGTTCAGCAAACCACATCATGACAGCGGCAGCTTGAGAAGCTTCAAATTGTCAGGATGTGCCCACTGCGGGCAGCAGTGCTACCAAACCACAGGCCTGCCTACACGACACACCACAGCACTTATCAGCAGGATTTTGTTCCCTTGAGCGAGGAATACAGGTGCTATACCTGTAGTTATAGCATTTAATATAATGAAGGCAGTTAGCTAAATAGTTCACTGAAAATCTGATCCCGCTTGCATGGGACTTGAGGAGGAGAAAAACAAGTTTCACGTTTATAGATTTCCCTCCTATGCTGAGGTGTGTGGAGGACCTTCTGCGGGGAAGAACTCCCAGATTTCCTCATTTGTGCCCCACTGCTCCGAAACAAAAGCCGAGTAACAAGCATCTGCTCCGAACACGCTAAGCAGGGCATCACCTTACAGCTGGTTGGCTAATGCACTGGGATGCACTGCTTGCAGTGCTGGCTGTTCTACACACCAGCATTATCTGTTTGCTTTAACAAATGAAGATGGAGAGAATGCACTACATGCACAGTGAAGGCAGCATTAACTCTTTCACCAGCAATCAGCACTTTTTCCCCCACTTTCATTATTACAGCTGTTCTCAGGATCCTGAAGCAGAAAAAACAGACCAGACCTCTCCATCCAAAATCTCCTAGAGTCCTTCAGATCCAAAACCCCTCAATTCTTCAGGTCCCAGCCAACTTCAAGGCAGACATGCAAACTTCACCCCACCCACCCCTCTGCCTCCCACAAAAAATACTCCTAGTCAGACTTCGTTCCTTCCCTGAAATGGTCAACTTCATGACCATTTCAAGAAACCAGTTGCTGATGGCATCTGGCAAGCCCCGATAAGAACCAATTTAGAAAAAAATGACTGCTCTTCCTGTCCTGGTTGCTGTCAAAGATTTCCATTCCCTCAGGGAGAACATGGACACACAAAAAAGCTGATTCAGCATCTGACAAAACGGAAAGACATTTATGGTGCAGAAAAGGAACCACTTAAAGAGACCACAGGAAAGGTATCAGTGGCTCTGGCAAGAGTAAAGTGTTGCTATCTGTAGCCTCTAAAAACTAACACTCTCTCCATTCCCTCTCTGACAGCACAGGTGAGCACTCTCCTGTGTTCTGCTAACTTCTTTTTCTCCTACATCCCTTCTTTCTGCTACAGCAAAGCAAGCCCAATCCCACTTGGCTCTACCACGCCTTTCCTCACCCTGCATCTCTTCCTTCTCCCTTATTAATCAGAATCGTGAGGGCTTGGGGAAGAAATAAATAAATAAATAAAATTCACCAAATCTAAGAACAGGCAATGTTCCCCATCTCTCTCTTTCCCCTCAAGAGAGGTACACGCCCCACAGATCACTCACTGCCCCGTTCTTATGGGCAATGCGCCCACCAGCCGCTCTGGAGATGGCACGTGTGGCGTCAAGGTGCGCAGCGACGGTGACAAGACGAGCATTTGGTGGAAAGGAACTGGTGACAAAAGCGGCGTGCTTAAGCTCGCGGAGGCAGAACCCCATCTCTCCAGCCTTTATGTAAGCACCGCTAGCCCGTTCACACTTCTCCACGCAGAGAAACGTCTCGGGCAGTTCGGAGGTGGGAAGGAGAGCGCAGGGGATCGCCGGTTTGCACCGCGCTCCGGGAGGGATGCGACCCGTCGGCTGCTCTCCGTGAGGGTTGGCTCTCCGGTTGGGCTGCCCGGCTCCCTCAGGGCGCTCAGGTGCGAGGCTGCACCCGGCGGTGCCGGCTCCCAGCGGAGCCCAGCAGCCAGCAGCCGAACAAAGAGGCACGGACAAAGAGCGCCGTCCCCGAGCCAGGTACGAGAGCGGGGGGAAGCGCAAGGCACCGAGACAAAACTACGCCGTCCTCCCGCGCACCCACCCGACCCCGCGGGACGCCGGCCCCGGTCCGCACTCACCGCCGCCGCGCATCCCGCTGCCGTCCGCCGCCGCCGCCGCCGCCGCCGCCGCCCCGTCCCGGCCCGGCCCCGAGCCGCCGCCGCCGCCGCCGGGAGCCGCCCCCCGCACCGCGCAGCACAGCCCAGCAGCCAGCGCCGCCCCCGGCAGGGCTCGGCCGTGGGGTACCCCCGCGGGCGGAATGGTTCGCTCCCCGCAGCTGGGGTCGGGGGAGCGGGGCAGGCGAAGAAGAGCCGGAATAGGGGGGTGGGGCTGGGAGGAGGCGATCGGGAGAAAAGAGCGGAAAGAGCGATAGGGAGAGGGTTGGCGGCGGCCGGCTGGGTCCTGCCCCGTCGCTCCCCAGCAGCGGGGGCTAAGCGGCACGGCGTGAGGGGCAGCGTCGGGGCCGCCCGCGAGAGCAGCCGGCCCCCCGGGGGCCTCCGCAGGCGTTTTCCGAAGCATAAATATTAATCATGAGGCAATTTCCTGCCCGTGAGATTAGCTGAGCAAATAGGGCGGTTGCCGGGAAGGTGCGGGCTTGCTTTTCTTCGCCCGGGGCCGGGGGTGCTCTTACCTGCGCCCTCCTGGGAGCCCTGAGGGCAAGGCTGCTTCCTGAGCCCCAGGAGGGAAAGGGGCTGCCCTGGGGCTGAGCCTGGCAGCCACCTGTGGGACCTTCGAACAGTTTGCCCCCATCTGGAAGAACACCACCACCAAGCACGACTTGTGCGTGCACACACTTGTGGCGTCCTGGAGAGGCCCCACGAAGGTTTCCACGAAGGCTGTGTGGTTGCTTTGCCTTACTAGCAGTCCTAGGGCAGGGAGCCAGCAGCCTATGGCCCTGCACACCAGGCAGGGTGCATTCGCTGAAATGGTGCACCCAGCCCATGACGTGTTTGTCCAAGAAGGCTGGGGACGCTGGCACCTCCAGAGGTCTGGGAGGCTGCTAAGCAATAAGGCAGCAGGGCTGTCACTGTCACCAGGGCAAATCAAGGAGCCTCCAGGGTCTCTGAGGAGACTTGCAAGAGCCAGACACACAGCCAGCGTTGCTCCTTCAGCATGTATGCATCCTCAGCTTCGTGAAGAAAGCCCCAGCAATCAGAGAACTAGCCCCATCCCCCATGACATGGGGGCAGCGGGCCAGGGTGTCCTGGATAACAGTCTTGCTCGGTGCAGTGTCACTTTGATGCCCTGACATTTCCCATTTGTGACTCAATAAGCAAGCACTTTCTGCACAGGATAGCACCTGGGTAGCACTACGCAGACCCAACACACTACAGAAACTCTGCACTGGTCCTAGTTGCAGCATTAGTTATGATCTAGAGCCCGTCTTGCATTTTCCAGGGAATATTTTACTTGGCTAAAACAATCACTTTACCACTGTACAAACTCTATAATCACTCTTAAAGATCTCAAATCTGTTTTATAACACCCTCAGTCCCAGAGAACACTAAAGAAGTAATGGCTGTCCTGGTGTCTATTGCAGTTTTCATAGAAAAAGATAAGCTTTTAAGACAAGTTATTCCAAGAGGCCAGAACATAGCTGAGTTCTTCCCCTGTGATTTCTGGGGGCTTCATCTACTGCTGGTGTTGAGCCTGGCTCTTCTGCTCTGCTCACCAAACAAACAATCAGTCCACACGGTTAAACAAATAAAGCCACATACACTTCGGGAATGCAAAGTTAAGGACGTGCTCACAGCTGGAAGAAGTGAGAATGGCTTTTAACAGTGCCTGCAGTCAGAGCCAAAAGCAGCCAGCCTTGCCTTCATCTCGCAGGGTTTTCTTTTGTTATTTTGAGTGGGAAAACTGTAATAGTAGTCTGCAAAAACCTCCCTAGGGAAAATGAAGCCTAATACGGAAAGGAGTAACTTAGAAAGGTACAAACCTTTCCTCTGAAAGAATTCAGATATGCCTGTTGAATTGTTCCTGTGGTTAGCTCCTACACAGTAGGTGGGGCGTCAGCAAAGCTAGATGAGGCTGAGTGTGTGTGTCCCCTCACAGATGTAGGTAGGTCAGACCAAAAGTGACGCCTCCTCTTTATTTCTGTGGAAACTACAACATACAAAGTACACAATAGCACTGTTTGATAGGGCACATTCTCTGCTACTAAACACTGTTTTTCAATATAGTCACCACCATTGCTATGCGTTTTCTCCAACAGTGAACTAGAGTCTGTATGCCATACTTGTAAAAATTTGCATGGCTGTCCAGAAAGTGGCTTGCCTTTCACATTGCTGTCACCACCATTGAAACACACCGCTCACCGCATCACTGTTTGATCTCCATCAATGTTCAGCCAGCATTGATGAATGCCCGTGGGCGCAATTTTTTTTGTAAGAAGGAATTCAGTGACACACCTTTGCTTCATAAGCACTTTCACATCAGACGCTATTTTGTCAGACTGCCCATCTGCTATCATCTGTCACATAGCAACTAAATGTATTGTAATACTGATGGGAAGGTTCAGCCTGTCCTACCGTACCACCAGTATCTGCCTCTGATGTCATGGGCTGAAATAGGGGGCGTTACTTTCAGAACAGTCCTTGTATGTAACGTTACCCAAATCAGTGTCATCTGTTTCTTATCGGGGAAAGAATACAGAAGCCAGCCATAATTAGAGCCATGAAATAAGTTGATAAACTGGAATGTCTAACAAGCAAGACTCTGGCAACTTGTAACATAAACTACGCATCTGAATCTTTTATGATTGAAAAATACTCAAAAATGAACAAAGAAGTGAAACTCCAAAAACTAAAGAGGTGCAACCTGCCTGCTCTTGAGACAAAAGCAACAAAACACTACTTATTACAGAAAATCAGGAAAAAGGGTATGGAAACTTGCACATGATCTAGGAGTTTCTAATGTATTCTCTTGTCCACCTAGTTAGCTTGAGCTGTCTTCATGGCGGTATCATTGCTACGTCAACTGTATTGCAAATCATGGAAGCCTTTAAAACTCTCCATCCTTGAGTATGCAGCATGCTCAATAAAGGTTTAGTAGTTTCCATGGTAATTCATATAAGTAAAAATCAACTGTTGGAAAGCTTGCAGGAAGTATATTTTAATCAGGAGCATTGAAAACAGTAATAAAAATATCTCATTAGCATGCTTTTGTAACAGGGAAGGAGAAATCTTTTCAGCCAGTTCTAAATCAAAGTCACCTCTCAGCAGGCACTCGTAGTCACCATCTCTCCCTTAACCAGTCCCTTAGCATTACAGATTTTATCCACATCAGGTGTGGGTGTGACTGCGTTTCCGTACAGTGAGCCAGAGCCCACAGCTAGGAGCTGGTTCTGGCTTTGTGCTACCTGCGGAAGGAGAGACAACACCGACCTGACAAAATCAGTCAAGATAAAGCTATCTGTTGATGACTCTGGGCATAGTTACACCCAGTTTTTTCTTTGGTGGCAAAACTGGTCCAGTTTCTTCCCTTTCCTGCCTTACGTATTCATTTAGGTTCCCAATCTATAGTCTGTGGCTTTCTTTGGTGGGCTGATGCAGCTACTGGTGGAAACCAGGTCAAAAGAATGATCCAGGTGAATACTTCTTTCCCTGCCCCCTTCTTCTGAAAAAGGTCCAATATGTTCTTGTGCTAGAGTGACTGATGAGAAGAGGAACCATGGTGCAGCACAGATCTGAGATGCTGTGCTGGAGACAAAGCCACATTTCTTGAAATAGCATCACCAGCACACCAATGGATTTTTCAATTGCACCCTTCTTGAGCAGCACATGGCAACAAATGGGGTTGTACTGACTCAGTGCTTTATAGCATGTAACCAGAGCATTTGGAACCACTGCCTCAGTAAGGAAACCCAGCTGTTGTTTGCCATTGCAGAATAATACTAACACAATTGCTTATAGCTCAAAAATAATAACAATTTTCACTACCAGAGCTTCTGAAAGCAAGTGGTAATTCTGCTGTAACGTCATCAGAGACATCTTGAGACATTGTAGTAGGCTGGCTGTGAAGGAATCTTGGTTTTTAAGGCTCACTGGGAATCTCTACTAAACAGAAAGGCAACCTGGAACATGACTGCATTCATTTGTACCATTCTGGTGAAAAAAGAATAATCATTCCTGATAGTTCTGCTTGTCATCTGAGCTACAATCTGGAAATCTGTTAATCCAGCACACAGAATAGAGGTGTATAAAACAAAAAGAAAATCGAGATGATGTTCAGCCAGCGAGGAGTTTCTGTGACTTGCCCTAAAACTTTATTGAATTGTCACACAAGAACTATCAACAACAAACCGCCTTAGGAAAATAAGTTACATGAGTAATCAAATCTCATGCTCCAGGGCACAAGTCAATTGCTGGAAGGGTCAGGAAAGGAATTTCCTCACTCTCTTCCTTTGCGCAGTTGTACACAATTAACTAGGTTGTAATTGCAAGGCAAGAAAGCGGTTAGGCTTTGCATTCCTCTGAATCATCAAGTGCTGCCTGCTTTTGCAGCTGAGTTCTGAGCTTAAAGGACCAGGCTGGCAGGGCTTGTTCTTAGTTGCTCTCCTGTGAGGCTTTGCTGATGTTTGCATTGCAGTTGCAGGGTCTGCTCTTTTCATGCTTGCACAGTATGGCTGTATTTCAGAACAACCATGAAAGTGAGGACTTAGTTTTCTGTTAATGAGTTGCCACCTTAAAATGTCTCTATCAGTAAATTACATAACTATTAATTATTCATATAAGTAGTAGCAGTGTTGTAGCCATAATAACCTAGAGATATAAACAAGACAAGAGTTGTTAGAAAGGCAACCATTTTTGTTAAAGCAAGCATACCATTTAGTGTAATAAAAGGTCTTGCTAGTTCCTATGTAAGTAATTCATTTTAGTAGTCAAAAAGATTTTTACTAACATAGGCCAGACACGACGCTTTGTATCACAAGAGTGCTGCCCTATTAGTTCGAGCATGGCTGTCTTTGTAGCTGATTAATTGCTTCCCTTTACCAGAAGCAGCATGCATTTGTGAATGAGAGAGGCTTATGATTTAATTATTCAACCCTCAGTACCGTAGCTAAACTCAGTACAGTGTTATAGAAGATCTTCTACACACAAATACATGTTTGGTACGTGAGAGCCAGTTCTGTGAACAAACAAGCTGATAACCCCAAGCACGGGGGCTACAGGCAGCACCTTGATCAGTGTTCCTTATGGATGTTAAGGCAGTAAGCAAATGGTGTGCGAAGAAGACATGGTGCAAATACAGTAGCTGCAGTGTTTCACAAGTACAGTCACAGATGAGGGCACTTCTGTACTTGGTGCTTGGATACAAGGGGTATCTAGAAGGAGCAACCGTAGGACAAAGACTTTTTCCCAGCAAGCAATATGTTGATTAATAGATTTCCATACACGCCTTAATTTGTCTCTGATGCCAAGCCAGGAAGATGTGCTGTTCCCATTTGGTCTCTATTTGTCATTATCAAATCTGGATGCACAAGTGTTTTTATATCTCTCTCTATAACAATACAGTGAGTTGTCTGAGCAAGGTAGTGCTTTCTTTAGTAGGGAAACTGAAGAAACTTAAAAACGCTTAAGCCATGTGACCAAGGTTACACAAAAAAAAATCTCAGCTAGAGCAAAACACTGAATGGAAAAATCCACAATACTTGTTTGATTTTAAAGTTAATTTGTGTAAATTCAGTTAAGTAGTAGAGTCAGAAGAGGTAAAACAATACCTATCTACCAAAAAGGAAGATGGTTGCCAAAACCATTCTTCATTCTTTTCAGAATAATTCAGGCTACAATTGAGTTAGTGGCTTTAAGGGTGAAAGCTCATCCTAATAAAGGTTAGATAAAATACATCTTCACAACAGCTCCATGGAGCTGCCTTTGCTAACAAGTTTTCATGTCTGCACTGAAGAGTTGTAGAGGGATTTTCTTGGCAGATGGCCCTCAAATGTGAAATCAGCTCTCATTAACAATGCAAAGGATGACACAATATCACCACTACTAGGGGCAGAATAAGATGCAGACAAATTCCAGCCTCGATTGTGTGTGCAGGCTTGTTGTTGTTTGTTTTTCCTCCAAAAAGGGACAGGAGGAAACAAATTATTATTTTCTCCCTATCTATCCTTTACTCAAAGCTGCTTATGTGCTTAGATAAACAAAATATGCAAAACCCAAAAGACAGACATCCTGGAGAGTCACTAATGCTTAATGCAAACTCAGCCTAACCAGAACAGTAGTCCAAGCACCTAACTCCCTGCCTACCATTGCAACTCCTTCAAGAAAATCCTAATAATGGAGCAGGGTGGGAGAGAAGGTTGCAGAATGGAGCACATTCCATCCTGTCAGACAGCATGGGCCAAAAAGGGAGACGGACCAATGTCTCCCTGCATTTTTAAATTGGTCACTACTGTAGAAAGCCAGCTCCTACACCTAAGACAACTTCAATACCAAGCTACTCACTTCAGAGCATCTGTGCCTGTCCTACATCACTGCATGCCAGCAGCCCAGCCTGCCTGTTTACAGAGCAGTCCCATGCATACTTTTCCATCTGGGTTTGCCCTGCTGCAACCACGATCCCATGTGCTCCCAATGAAATTCACACCAATTGATGTAGAATTAGGCCCACAGGAAGCAATAAAATACGCTTGCTGATCCCAGAGTATCACAGGAAATTAACATGACATTTTTTAACACGTTGTTTTAATAAATTATGATTTTGTACTTTAGTTTAAAGAGGACTGTGAAATGTGAGATAGGATGCTGGGGGTGGTCTCTCTTCAGTTTCATAATGCCTTGTTTGCACATTGCATTTTTTTCCCTTCTTCTTTGTGCTACCAAAACATTGTAACAATCAGAGAAGCATCCCAGCATTTCATGAACAACACCATTCATCTTGATTCCAAGCTCCCACTAGTCTGTCCTGTAAACTCATCTGAGAAACCCTTCATAACCAAGAAGAGAAATAAACCGCCTTAGCTAACAGCATGTGAATTAGGTAGCAATATGAAAAGGAGACACAAAAGCTGCCAGCCAATGAACGCACAAAGAGGAAGGGGATGATGTTGGATCCTCATTAGACTTCCAAGTAGTTTGTCATTAGCTTGCTTGTAAAACCTCAGAGGCTTTATAGGAGAGAAATATTTTTTCATGCAGAATACCCAAGATCTCTTTTTTGCGAATGGAAGTTTCAGGTTCCCCCTCCCCCTTCATTTCTGGAGCCGCTGCCAAGTTTTCCAAGAGCTAAAAGCAACAGCTTTCTGTTCAGCGTTACTTCATGCTTCTGGTATTAATCTAATAGAAGGCTAGAATGGGAGGAGGGGAAAGAAGCAATGAAAGCTGATTTCCTCCTATGCAGCAGGAAATCCATAGAAAATTCAGATCTAACACTAATTTTAACAGCTGGATAACTGCTTTGGCTTTTACTTGCCATAGGAACATACAACGATGTATATTTTCTTACTACAAAAAGAAAACAGGCATCAAGCAAAAGGAAGAATAAAAACAAGACATGTAGTTGTAAATATCCTTATTAACCCATCCTCTTCAACCAGTTAGGCTAGAAGTATTAACACCTTTTGTAAATTGCCCCTTATTTTCATTAACATTGCTAATAACAACATTCACGAAAATAAAATATAGAACAAGATCATCTTGCAGATAACCACATCAACAAATACTTGCTTGGGAAGTGCTCAAGTAGCCACTTTGAAGAATCTTAGCAAATCACACAACTGAGATGTTGAACTAAAACTCAATGATGAAGGTGAAAAATTCTTAGCAAAAACAGATCACAAATAAGCAACACATAAGTCAGACACATCAGCCCTGCAGCAATCCACAGCCACATATAGCATAGACCAAATAATTGTTAGTAACACCTTTCTAAAGAATGCTGTATGCTAGCAGGTAATTTCTCGTATTCAGCCTACAATCATGGGTAATCCCTTTACTGGGAAAGGCTTGCTTGTTTATTCTGGTAATAATTGCTGGGAGGGTGATGGTCACAAGTGTAGTCCTTTATCTTGATTACGTGATTCATTTTTTTCTTCCTTTCATGCTTTTCACCCAGGCTTTGCTCCACCTGTTTCTCATGCACCATATGGCTCAAATCATGTCATACTGCAGAACTCCAGATTTATTTTTTTTTTTATGTTGATGCAGAGAAAGCTTAATAGAGTACACATGCTGAAATGAAACCCTGTTTTGTAGATGAAACAGGGCTATTGCATGTTCATGTGTGCTTCATGTACCAGGAAGAATCCATTCTACAATCTGATTTCTCCATTTTAGCAAACGATGGTGATGAGAATGCTTTACCTGCCCACTGATGCATGAGATCAACAGAGTGAACATGACAGCTGGTTTTAATGTCACTAGCTGCAGCCAGCTGTTACACTGAAAGCGTTAATAACCATTTTCATCAGTCACGGGCTTGGATTAAACAGACTGCAAAACTCAAGGACTCTCAAGGGGTAGTGACTGCAGAAAAAAAAAAACAAAAAAAAAAACCAGAAGCTAACACCCAAAACACCAAGTAGGAGCCACACAATGTGAGTAGGGAGGCTCCTCTCAGGGTAGATAAGCGTAGGGCTGGAACACTTCATGGCTATAGCTTGAAGTACTGGTGGGCTGCACAGACAGAAAATAAAGCCTTGAAAAGAAATGGGAGAATGAAAAAAGCTGTGGTGGATATTAGACTAGAAAGAAGTTTAAAAAGATGGAGCTTCCTAGGGGTTAGTACTGCTGACAAGGCAGAGATAGTTAAGAAGAAAACTTTTCACTTTCTTTACTTCCACGTTCATAAAACCCAGGATTTTGTGCATGTTTTTTAAGCCAACAGGACCATTGCAATCACTCCCTTCTGTACTGCAAAAATTCCAGCTGGTATCAAGTTTTCCTTGTAATGGAAACAAGCTGGCAGAACTTCAAAAACTTGATAACAGCTTATATAGAGAAAGGACAACAATAGTTATACTTTGCTATTAAAATGTTTTTCTGACTCCCTTTTAAAAATATATATATAGTTGGAATTAAAAAAAAAAAATAGAGAATAAGTTGGATAGAATTTGGCAGTGCTTACAGGGATGGAATTTGCATCCAGTGGCAGATCAGTAAGAGAATGCAAAGATGTGGCTGTTTTGGAATTTGTTCAAGGAACAATATCTAACAGCTCAACTTTCGTCAAACATGCCATGGCCAGGGGATGTGAGCCCCGTGAAATTCCTGAGTTCAATCAGACGTTTTCAATGACTGAGGAACTGAAAGGGAAATTTTGAAAATGAAAGATATGTGAGCAGCTTATTTATTTCATTATTTGAAGGCACAGAAATCAGTCAGCCCCTGATAACATTGTCTTAAGGGCACAAACACTCTGAAG
Source organism: Phasianus colchicus (assembly GCF_987193195.1). Classification (NCBI taxonomy): domain Eukaryota; kingdom Metazoa; phylum Chordata; class Aves; order Galliformes; family Phasianidae; genus Phasianus; species Phasianus colchicus. The sequence goes on along the minus strand of NC_143436.1, from coordinate 90,543,738 downwards.
AGCCTAGGGAACTGGGTGAAAAAACATTGAGTAAGTGGAAATAACCTTTTGGACAAATCCAGTCCAAGCCTTTCCCTCTCAGGCTTATTTTTGAATGTTTCCTTTCCTTTTTTTTTTTTTTCCTTCCACAGTAGAATTCTAGGTTCAGTTTCAAGAGTATCCTAACTTTCCTTGGCTTCTGTTCTCTGTTAAAGCTATGTGACCTGTGCCACTTCTCATAGAGTTAAGAATTATGCAGGGGCTCACAATAACCAGGAGCTGAGTGTCTATATAAATAAGACATTTATACTTCTCTGGAAGTAAAAAAAGCTTCTCTTTTAAAAGTATCATAGTCCCTCCTTTATCTCCTCTCCTCCTTCTTTCCTGCCCATATGCAACCAAAGAAATGGCCTTTGTTAGTTCTTCTGGGCTGGCAAGAAGCCCAAAGATCCAGCTGACAAAAACTTCAAGTCAGCAAATGCAGTGGGAGGAATGTCCTTTTCAGAGCCCCTTTTCACAGCGTTGCTGTCACTGAACATCACAGTAGCTCTGTGCAGAAGCACCTCGCCTGGCCCTTCTTTACAAGGTGAATCGCCCTTACTCCATTCCCTGTGCTGAAGTAATGAACTCTTGTTAACCCATTGCCAGCACAGCTGCCCAGCCTGTGGGTGCTGGGCTCTAAGGGAAGCTGGTATCACAGCAACAGTCCAAACTGAAGCTGCCATCGGTGGATTTGTGGAAAAATAACAAAGCTTGGTTTGGGTGTCTCTACCACACCATATTACTCCTGTAATGTAGCATAACGTAGAGCGAAGCAGCTTGAGAGGGTAAAGTTAGCCTAGACAGTGTATATCCAGCAGAAGGCCCACATATTAGACACTTGTGTGCTGCTGTTAGTGCTGGCCCACTATGGGATCTCTGAGTGGACCAGAATGCCCAACACAAGGTCACGGGCTTCACAGAAGCTGCTGGTTCCCAGTGGTCAGAAAAATAGGTGCAGAGAACAAACTTAAGGGTCTCTCTCATACGTTAGTTGGATATGATTTCTTACGATATTCTTTTTCCTCAAAAAAGTAAAGAAAGGAGAAAATAAAGACACGGTAATTGAAGGATTCACCGGGAGGCGCAGCAATTTGCACACTCCACAGCAGAGAAGTGATTCGTTCTGCAATAAGAGCTCTTCAGATAATCTAGAAATAAACACTTTTTCTCTCACCATTTTCTTTTCCTTTCCTTAGCCTGTGGAACAAGTGAACACTGTTCTTTCTGATCCTCCCCTTCCCTCAGCGATCCTTTGGTATTTTCCTCTTCTTATTTTGAATTTCCTGTCTGCACTCTAGGGAAAGGATTTTCCTGTGAGAAACAAATGTCACACTGCAGATTTGTTTGGATGCCAACAGACAAAGTCTGCCCTTTGTGTGGAGCAAGTTCTCATCTACCTGTTACCAGAAGAGTACTGACCTAGGATTTTTCTTTCCTTAATTTTATTTGGAGGTATCAGTAGAGAATTAGCTTTCTGCTCCCTAGCAGAGTTGATATTTCTATGTATGATAAGCTAAGAATGATGCAACTGTTTCAAGTAAACGAAGACCTAAACTGGATTAAAACCCATAATTAAAACCAAACATTAAACATTTTGAAAACACACCTAGGTTCTGTAGGATCCTCTGTAGAACATGTCTTTTAGGTTATCATATTTGATGTTTTGTTTTGAGAGAGGAAGAAAAAGAAGTGTGCATACTCCACATCTGTGCACACGTACAGGGAACGGGATACAGCAGCTCAGCCAGAAACATCCAGATATGATGATACTGAACATATGCAGATGTTTCTGAAACTACAGAAGGTGCATTTTCAGGAGGGGCAATCTTCATGGTGATTCACACCTAATTATTCATGGAAATGAAGACTGTCAGTGGAACACAGGAGGAAAAAAAGCTCATAAGGATTTCAGACTTGCATCTGAGCAGTGAAGTTCTTAGATGTGTCTGCTCACATGGTTGTGACCCCAAATTTTCTTCACCTCAGGTACGAATGAGAAGATCACAGGAGAACGTGTTTACACGTGTGACTGCACAAGTGCAAAGTGTGCATGTTGTGCTGAAACTTTCTCTTTCAACCTATGTAATAGCAACAGAGTGCAAAAGTCTAGCTGAAGGATGTGGTAGGATATATTGCTTACTGCATTTTCTTTGAGAATCCTTCAGTGTGTCTGGTACTTAGGACATTGAAAATGCCTCAATGCCGAAGATGCTAGCTTCTGAGGGTACATTAAAGGAGTTGCTAGATGCTGGTCCCCATGATTGCAGCAGCACAGTTGTGGCACTCACCAGTTTGTGGCTTAGAACGGGATGTACAATATGTCTTCAAGCTGTTATGGAGCATTGGGGAGTGTTCTGTGGCTTGTGGTATATGCAGAATGGGTGATTTGTAGAACTTTTGGGTCTAACCATCTATTACCCTTGTGCTTGTGAGACGCTGTATTGGATGACCCAAGTGGTTTATTTCATGCATCTTTGTGGTATCTTGCTGTTCACTATTTTGTATGAAAAAGAATTGCCTGCATTGTATTATCACTTTGAAAGCTTACTAAGGACTTCTTTATTATACATAAACTAATTTTTGGTAACAAAAGTTTAGAAGTTTAACTCTGGGTAATACAAGCTGGAAAGGATAGGACAAGGGGGAATGTTTTTAAGCTCAAGGAGGGAAGGTTTGGATTGGATGTCAGGGGAAAGTTCTTTACAGAAAGAGTGGTGAGGTGCTGGAACAGGCTGCCCAGAGAGGCTGTGGATGCTCTGTCCCTGGAAATGTTCAAGACCAAGTTGGAAGGGGCCCTGGGCAGCCTGCTCTAGTACCAGATCTGGAGGTTGGTCGCCCTGTCTGTGGCAGAGGGGTAGGAACTTGATGATCCTTGGGGTCCCTTCCACCCCAAGCCATTCTATGATTCTATGAAAGCTCTGAAAAGACAGGACTCTGGCTGATGCTTTATCAGAGAGCTAGCTGAGGTTCTGAAGGATGCAGCAGAATAATGTACAGCATGAATTCAGCTTTGTCTTAAGCCCATTTCCTTTGCATTTTATGCAGTATAAGTGTAAGAAGCATCTAAATCAGCACTTGGCCATCATTCATGAAAATAATGCAAGTCACATTGGGACAGTGCTTTAATGAAAGTCAGGCTTGGTTGTATAGGAAATTAGATGGAGCCTGCTGATGCTTTAAAGACAGAGGAACTATCTGTGGCAGGTGCTGCTTCGGTATTCTTGATCTTTGTCTCAGCTGTAACTCAAATTCATAATAGAAATCTTTTAAATTTGAGCCTAAGGGATTTTTTTCAAACAAAGCCATAAGATAACCTTTCTGTCAAAGACAGAAAAGGCATTCACATGACAAATCTAGTCAACAAAGGTAACACTGTGCATAAAATCTGAATCCCCTAAAAGAAGGTGGCAAGATAAGTGAATAGTGAATAAGTAAGTAAAGCTCATACAAGAGAAAGCACACGAGACATTGTAAAGATGTGTAAAGGTGAATGATGGTCAAGCTGACCATGCAATCAAGAAAAAAGGCAAACCTTCAAACCTAAGTGCATGTCTCACTTTGCCAAATTCAGCTCGTATCCAGTCAGTAATGCTACATGGAAAGCACCAGTAGGCTAGGTGGGCCAGGTTTGTATTTCATTTTGACTTAGCTTGTCCCTTGACATTGATTTCCATTTATATTTTCTGCCCTGAAATCTGAAGTTGCATTCCCTATAACAGATTCACTTATCTACAGCTGGAAGCAGAGATCCCTGCTTCTTTGACACTGTAGTAATGGAGATCTATGTGAGTGTTTCCATATGCTGAGCTGAGCAGTCATCCGATATTTCTGCATCATTTCTCCCATGCAGATGGACAGCTGGTGGAACGTGGTCCTGTTGGTTTTTTTTTGAAACAAAACCTTTTGGTTTCGGTGCAACTCCATAAACATCCATTTCCTTGTATCAGTGAGAACACCGGGGAAAGTAGCACCTCGTTTGCTTGTCTTGAGCTCCAGGTTGCTGGATTCCTGGAGACTCTCTTGGCTTTTATTCAGTTAGACAGCAAGTATTTTATTTTACTGGGACTTTCTTGATGTCTTCCCTATGCATCTGCTTTGATGTCTTCTTAGTTTCTCTCCCACGTGAACTATGTTCAGCCACCTGCACCTTAATTCAGCATGTTATCAAACCCTCCTCCTACACAGCACGGGTTTTTGAACAGCTTTGCATGTACCCATAGTTTTGGGGTGGTGGCTCCTATTGTTTCAGCTATCTATTCCATAAAACCTAATTGCACTTTGCAAATAAAATGAAGGGTGGTTGTTACACCTACTACCTTCAGCAAGTCTTCACACAGCTGCCAGCATCACAATACATGCATTTTCTGTACCCAGACAAGCCATTGCAATTACAACTCTCAGAAGTGCTCAACAAGACACTAACCACTGACAACAACTTGAGTTTTCTCAGACACACTAATATATGCTCCCAAGAAACTCCTAAAACTGCAGAGCTTTTTCTTCCACCTTCTTGGAGTAAGGAAGTCCTGTATTTATGTGCTCTATCTCCTTTGCCTTGATTGTGTCTAAGTCCTACATGAAAACTATCCCTTCCACTCTTCCTCTTTAAATCACTCTCCTCTCCCCAGATGCTTCTCCAGCTTAATCTACCAGTGGGCTTTTCTCTTTGCTGCAAAAGCTGAACTTTCCTATCCATAGGTGCATAACTTTGTGAAAAACAGTTCAAAAGTAACTGGCATTGTCAGCTAGTGTCAGTGTGCCAGCTGGCAGCATAGCCAGAGCATTTTTGGCAATGAATTGGAAGCTTTTCACATATCTGGTGAGTTCTCGGCTGTGGGACACCCGTGTTCAAGTTCCTGCTCTGTCCATCTGAGAGGGTCTGGAGTTGAAACCTCTAAGGTGTGCAGAACTACCACTGCAAAGTGGGATGCATCCTGCATCAAGGCAGTGTTTGATACCACAAAATACCTTTTCAAGAATTTAAACATCCTGTTAAGAGTCCAAAAAAGGACATTAAGGCAATTGAGTTGACAAGAAAAATATATATGCAAAAATCAATAACATTTCAAAGGGTTCTTCTTTCACTCCAGCACAGAATAAACAAATTTCAAAGCCTCTGGATCTGCTAAGGAACAAGCATCGTACTCCAGCAGCAATAGGATTAGAGACTGAATAGCAACAGGATGCTAACGAAAGCATCCTGACCTAGAACAGAGATGTCCTTTATCTGACACAGGAAATTTATCAACTTTGGAGCTTTTCCACATAAAATACAGACTTGCATGAGCTCTGCTTGCCAAGACCTGCTGCATGCAGCACACAAAAGAACAGCATGTCATGGAAATAAACGAGCCACTTCCTTACACAAGTGTTGTATTCTTCAGCCTGGCGGTCATGCCCTGGCAGGAACCTCACCTGGCACCTATTTTTGTCAGCCAACAGGTCATAACCCTGAGGCAACACGTTGCTCAGGAGAGATTCAAATAAATGATTCGCAGTAACAAAGGGAATTCAATGCACAGGCAGGCTTTGGAAATCCCATGGAAGGTCTCTCTGGTGAGTGATGAGCAGATTGCAAAAATGCTTAAGTGCATCTGGGAAGTACCAGAACCCACACCTGGTCCACCCCAGGAAATTGCTTCATCATCAAGCAAAACAGTCGTGCTCCCTCTTGCTTTATCTCCCTGTGGCTTGATGAGTCTTTCTTTGCTGGCTGGATCATGACTCCACATCAATAGGTGAGGTGGGGAGTGTCTCCGTGCCAGATCACACCCTAGGTAAGCAAATTACCTTGCACATGCAGCCTAAATTTGAACTGCCTGAGGCAGGAACATGGTCCACGCTGTACTGATTCTGATATCCCTTGCACCCTGGATGAGAAGTAAGCGTTGCCACAGCTCAGACAAGAACAACACACTTCCCATGTACAGAGATACCATAGATGCCTGAGCCCAAGCCATGAATCCTGGTTTCAAATCATTCCTTATTTCAAAGTTGTGAGCATGCACCTGACCATGAGAACACAGGAACTTCTGACATATTTGTGTTAACGCTCTTTCCTTGGCTATTTGCGCTCCCCAGTAGGCTATGAATCCCCTCTTTGGTTACCTGGACCAGGACTGAAATCCAGTACAAACACTGGCTACTGAAAAGTTAACAACTCCATGCAGCCACATCTGTGCTGCTGTTGTCTGTAATGGCATGTACTGTAATGCAGCTCTGCAAAGGGTGTGTGCAGATGACTGCTAGCTGGAATTTTCTAACTTTCAAGTGCACAGTTCTTTTTTAACAAGGCTTTAAAATACACCTTGATGTGTTTCTAAGAGAAAGTTCAAAAAAGTAGGGAAATGATATCACGTGGAAATTTCAGAATTTATCACAGAACTCTAGATCCCTGGTAAAATACACTTGTGGGCCAATATCAACTCTCTGCTTCAAGCAAGAGGTACTAATGCTTCCTTCTGAAAAGGCTCAAAGATTTTTTACCACAAACACATGCATTTTCCACTCTCTGTTCAATAGCCTTTGGTGAAGTATTCAGTGAATTCAGCTTATGGCAAGCGTCCCATTTACTGAAAAGTGCATCCTTGGTTTGTGAAGTTTATCAAATACAAAGCAATTACATGAAAAGCTAATACAGCCTCAGAAGGTTAGGGGATTGATAGCAGCATGGTGGAGCTGAGCCAGCATGAAACCACCACAATATTGGTACCTGCTCTTTCAATAGCAACACAGTGCTCCTCAAAGAATGACTGAACGCATGGATCCTTACAGTGTTTCAAATATAGGCAGAATAGAGTAAAAGAGCTTTTGCCTTATGATCACATACGAGCCGGCAGAAGAGAGGAGGCAACAGAACTGGCTGTTCTGCCTTGGCAACACTTTGTCCCCAGAATTATCCATGCCCCTGCAATCTCTTATTACGCTGGCTGACCTGAGAAACAACAGCATCTCCTCCAAGTCAGAGAGAGTAGAGAGAGTCCTCATCAAGAAAAGGTTTAAGCTCACCTTCACAGCCCCACGGTGATCGTTCACACGAGGGACCTACACCCCTCCAGTCTCACCATCACATTCAGAAAGCTGGGGCTAGGATTCAGGACTTCATAGATGAAGATGTAGCAAAAGTTCTCCGGCTCAGAACACTCAGTGAAGCTGCTGGAAGGCAGAATAATCATAGAGAGGAGCCAAGTCACACTGATATTGTATGGAGCCTATTCGGAGGCTTGGCCTCAATTAGCATATAAATGAAACGATACACGCAGCCGCAGCTTGCCAGAAAATGAGACAGAATAATCTCCCCAATTTGGCAGCTCTCTAGAGCATTTAGTTTGTGAATGAGGAGCCAGGCACTCTTTGAAGCCAAGCTGGGTCCACAGCTTACAGCCAATTGACTTTACATGGTGAAAACGAGTCTTGGAAAGCAGTGAAGCAGACCATCACTTCTTCTGCTCTTGAACTGAGTTTCTATTATAGGAAAGTGACTTTAAAGTTATTCATCACAGTTCCACCTGAGAGCATTTCACCTACTGCCTGTGCAGGCCCAGATGAGATGTGGTACAGGCTTCCTGCTGAAGAGTCCTGGCCATTAACAGGGTGCTTGATTTTATTCCAAGTAAAGGAGAAGGAATTGAAAGTTCACAGGAAAAATGATATGAAGATGATGTGACCACAGAGCTGCTGAGCTTAGACAGAAATTGTACTTACAGATCTTTATTTGGATAACGAGTAAGGAGACAAAAATAGAAATGAAGACTTTCAAAAACTGGCGCACATAGAAGGAATGAGTAGTTGCATTTACTGCTATAGCCTATGCAGTCCTTTTAAGGTATTTCTATTAAGACAAAAGGAATACGGCTTGTATTTTTGTGCAAATGCGTTTCACATTCATTAGGGTTTAGTTTTCCTTCTTTAAATATTTTCAATTGTCAGGGGCTCGGCTCAGACGCAAAAGCAAGGAAATCTAAGCACAATGGCATGCAGATTTTTCCAAGAGCAGTGCAGTCTTGCTTCTATAGCTACACAGACTACGCTTTTGGGGAGATCAAATTTCTAGGAAAGAAAGCAAAACAGATTTAAACATAGGTAAAGCATATGAGGAAAATCAGTATCAGGCAAAGATAGTCTTTTTTTTTTTTTTTCCTTCCGACATTTTAAATATACTCTGATTTAAGAAAGCTGACTTGAAAAGAAATATCCATTCTTCATTTCCATTAGCAAGCACAGTCAAGCCTAGATGTAACTGTACCTTCTGTTTTTCATCCCAGCAGAAACATTTCTCTTCATTAGAAGCTTGGAGTTACAGGAAAATCTTACAGGTCTCAAGGAGGCTGTTGAATTAAAAACCTCATTACATCCCTTAGCTGGCTGGTGGCTCCCTCGTGCACCAAGTTAGTCCCTTTTCATGTTTGTGCTCCAATTTAGTGCTTTGTTATGATGCTGTAGCAGCTGCAGCCTGGAATTGTGCAGATGGCTGGTTCTTTGCAGATGTTCTGGGCCAGCTTCTCAGCACCTGTGAGTGAGGTGCTCTGCTCAAAGTCCCCCTTGCCCGTTTTGTTAATGCTACCAGCCCCTGGGCAATCTGCTTTCTTGGTAAGGCATTTTTGGCAGAGCTGGTATGTTAAGGGTGGTTTCTGAGCCGAGTTTCTGGAAAATATCCCATTCAAGTTTCAACAAGGGAGAAATATTTCATTGAGGAATTACTGTTTAACCCTCCCTCACAAAACAAGGAGCAAAGTGGTTCATCAAAAAAGAATACAGCAGAATGAAATAATCCCATGACTCAGTGTTGAACCAGAGTTATGATGTAAATCTGCTAGTGACTCCAACATGCATCTGTTTAAATTAAAGGGCAAAACCGCTCTAATCTTGTTAGGTCTTGCATATTCTGACAACAAGACCTGAACTGGAACAGCAACATAATTTTCCACTTCTCTCCACACTTTGCTTTCTTGTGGTCAAAATCTAAGAGTGGCTCTGGCAAAAAAAATAGAGAGGGCTGTTTCCCAAAATTTCCCCTTCATAAATACATTTCTGATTAGTGCTTCTAGGCACGTAACATCACCTCCAAAAATCATGAGCATCTTATGACCATGACCTATTGCTTGGAAATTACAGCTTATTATGAAGATACTAGCTCTGTCCTAAATGCACCCATAAAACATCCTGCAAAAATCTTGTCTCTTCCTTTTACTTTTCTCTCTCCCTTCTTCACCTTAAAGAAAGCAGAAAGCAGAGCAGTAATGCTTAGTAGGCATGAGTAATAGCCATTACATGAAGCATACAAGGTGTCTAGAACAGAGAAGCTGTGGATGCCCCATCACTGGAGGTCTTCAAGGCCAGGAGGATCGAGGCCCTGGGCAGCCTGACCTAGTGGGCAGCAGCCATGCCCACAACTGAGAGTTGCAACTAGGTGATCTTGGAGGTCCCTTCCAACCCAAGCCATCCTATGATTTGTTTTCACATATGTTTTCACAAATGTCATATCAGCTCTTGTAGGCCCCAGCTCCATCTACAGTCCAGGAGTGCTCCAGGGACTGTCCCCATTTCGTCAAAATAAGACCAAGCAACACAAACATCATTTTATAAGCTTAAGTTACCTGTTTCAAATGAAGCAAGTAATAAGCCACAAAGGAAGTCTAGCATCCATACTCCTTATGGGAGCCATTACCAAGCAAATGACTAGTGACCTTCTCCGCACAAGATGCAGCCTGGGAACAAGTGCAGTGAGTGCTGTTACACTGTGGACAAGTGCCACACAGGTCTCTCCTGTCTGACGTGATTTCCAGCCTCTGGCACATCCCAGTTTCAATTGCTTCCTTTGCTCTGCAAGGTCAGGGAAGCAGCAGAGGCTTCTAACAGGACATATGCCATCACTGCCAAGCTGCGTCCAGCCCTGCATCCAGCTGCTGCTTCTGGTGCTATGTCTGCTCAGGTGAACGCACTTGTGAGCAGCTTGCAAACCCTCAACCAACCCCAGCTATTTTAATGAGCTTCACCATACCTACTGCTTGCAGAAATGCCTACTGAGAAACATCAGAAATAAGGCTGATTTCTCATTCAAAAAGAACGAATGTGCTAAAAATTAAGATCTCAGATAAGCTAACAACCTTCTGTGAGGTTTAGCACGTGATGCAGAGACCAGCTGCAAAATAACAATTGGATTTCTGCTATAAACAGACTGAGTTTTACAGTGGGGTTATATATCTATTTTGGTGAAGTTATTTATTCAACAGGAAAAATACTCTTTGTAAATCACTTTGTGGGGGGAGGAAAGAAGGAAAGGAAGTCCTGCTTGTGTTATTAGAAGCTTCACTTCTACACTAGGACAGAGACTCTAAAATTAACATTTCACAAAGCCACAGATTTGGAGAGTGTCCAAGAAAAGCATGTTGGGTTGTTTTGTTTTGGGTTGTTGTTTTTTTTTTTTTGTTTGTTTGTTTGTTTTAAATAAAAGATCTTATAGCCATCAAGATACTTAAAGCTACTTTCCTGCCTGTTTTTTGCACACCCTGTTTTTCTACTTCCTGGCTGGGGGCTGGGGAAAAAAAAAAAAAAAAAAAAGGCATAGGCTACCGCCCAAGGTCATTAAGAATAGTATGTGTTATGTATTATTTGTGTTATAATCATGAGACAGTGAGGCAAATAGAGTGAAAAGTGAATGAATGTAAAGAGAGGAAACAGAAAGGTGGAAGATTCTGAGAAGATCCAGCTTAAAAGCTGTTAAGAAAGAAAAATCTACAAGAAGCTGTAACTTTTGTGCAGCCTGAGTAAACTGCATACTTTAATGGGTGAATGTCATACCTTAAATTGCTGCATATGGGTGAATTACACACTGAGACAAGGGTGGTTCTAATGAAAAGAGTCTTCCATATGAAATCAAGTAATATCTGACGCCTTTATCTACTGTAAGCAAACAAATGCTAAAAACATGTTATTTCTTCTTGCTATCCTATTTGATCTCTCAAAATAGTCCAGCTGACTCTTGATTTCTGTAAAAACACTTCAAGTGGAAAACAAAAGATGAGGTATTTGTTTTTTATTCTCAGATTTCTCCAAAAGATGAGCATGGACAAAATGGGCTGGAAACCTAATCATGAGTTGCAGGCACCCAAACAGCACCAAAACAGGAAACATTTCAGAAGTTCTCAAGCCCACAGGGTCCAGGGAGACTAGCACAGCTTCACTGAAAGACTGGCTGCCATTGGTTGTAAGTCTAAGATTATGTTAGACCTTGGCTTCTCAGTTATTTGGTTTCCTCTCCCACCATGACCTGTTCTAGATTCATCTACTCTTTTATGTTTTTAATCAGACTCAGCAGTAACACATATTAGTGAGGCAGTAATAATGGAAAAATAGAGCATCTTTTGCTCAACGTGTCCTAAAAAAGATGTTGTCATTTGAGTCATTCAAAGAAGCCAGCCATCTGTCCACAAGGCGAGATACACATTCAAGCAAATGTGCATTTCCTCCTCTGAAAGCCATTGTGAATCACTACATTATAAACATATTATTATGTGTTGTTCCCAGGCAAAATTATACCAAAATTAAAACCACCAGCATGTCTTAGACTTCACCCTACATGATACCAGACACTCTGTTCTTGTTGCAAATAGTTATCTAGACCTTAATAAGGAAGACTAAAATATATTTCTTCCTCATGCCTTGGAGTTTTGCATGGTAATTGTATTTAATTCACAGTGTGCTTATGCTCGAGTTTAAGTAGCATATTTTGGCTTTATGACAACCAGTGACCAGTGTGAGTCCTGTAAGTGTTTGCTTCCAGACCCCAGCTTTATCAAATGCCCAACTTTACCAAATTCCTTTCGTTCTTTTTGCTGCAGCAAACAGCAAGTGGAAGAGCCTTTCTGCCAAATGCAAGAATGCTTGTAAGACCTTAGGCTCACACGAGGCTCTGGGCACATTCCCAAATTTCGTACCATGAGAAGAGGCTGAAACACAGAATCACAGAACTGCCATGATTTTGAAACAAAGCTGTGATGACCTTTATTGTCCAATAAAAACTTTTCCCTATCTTTTTACTCAGTACTGTCATTTCTTCTGCACAAGTAGATATATATTATTTTTTTTTTAAGAAGATGTTAGTCTATGATGTGTTTTCTACCTTAGAAGTTCCCATGCAAAGGTAGATAAAAGCTCTATGGCTTGAGAAGTATAGCTGGGGGACTCCTTGCAAGGCAGTGTTTCAAGGTTGCATCTGTCCCCTTGCTTTTTTGGGGAATTTATGTAAGAGACAGGATTTGCAATTAAAGAATTCAGTATTTCTTTAACATTCACTTAAACCAATATTTAAAATCTAGTGTCTTTTTTCCTTCTAATCCTTGATTTCATTCTCTCACGTATTAGTCATGATTGTAATATTTTATGTATTTATTAAACAATGAATACCATGTATCTATTTCTTCACCTTCCTATTTATGTCATTTGTATTATGCACTATAATTAATAATTTAACCCTGGAGCACGGGTTAAGTTTAAAACTCAGGCCTTATGGTAAGACCTTTGCCAGACCTTTGGCAATTAACAAAATCTATTTTAATTTGTCCTAAATGTCTTTAACATCTTGGTATAAAGCCAAAAATCTTTTCTTTGATCATCTGTTGCTCAATTGTCACATCTGCAAAGGCTGATACTTGAAAATCTTGATACACGCCACTTAGTTTTTGATCTGTTCTATGGCAAGAAAAAGATTTTTTTTTTTTTTTTTTTTTCAGTAAAAGATTGCACAAAATCACCATTTAGCCAAAATTTTATCTAATTTTGATATACAAAACAAAAGCAAAGGCTACAATTTTTGCTCAGTTCAGCTAGAGTAAAGAAGGCTTTCAAAACAGATGAGATTTTCTGTGTATTGTGAAAGTTGAAAGTGTTGTAGTGCTCCCATTGCTTTGGCACCCACAGTGACAGTAATGAAATTCAAAGACCAACAACTTCTATGTAAGCGCTGGTGTCACCAGAATTATTCCCAAAAATTAAAAGATGAATAATTCAATTTGAAATATTCCAGTCAACATATTCTAAAGTAACGGTGGGTTTGGATCTCCAATTCTGCATATTTAACACAGAGCACCTCAGAAGGCTTTCAGACTGCACTGAGTACTCCCCTCTGAAAACCCAGCCCCTGCATGGTGATCTGCATCCAGGTTAAGGTGACAGAGCCCTAAATTTTGAGCAGCTGTTCTGATTGCCAAAGGAAGGACTGAGTTGTTGCATTTACTTGGGGGTCTACTGCAGGAGGTTACTTTGGGGTACCATTGTCCTCATGTGGCCCCCTAACTTTTCACATCATGGATATATGTGCAAACTTTGGAGAAGGAACAACAGTTTGTGGGAACTGTGTCATGATAATCCTTGCTTCTTTCCTGAGCTGTTATATGCACGTACAATCAGCCCATACCACAGGAAGACAGGGCAAATTCAGTCCAAAATGACTTAATTTCCAGGAGGAAATGAAAGAATGAGGTGGCTTCAGGCCTCACCCACTGCCTGCTTGTGGTATATGTTGCCAGGGCCAGCAATGGCCTGAACCCCTACATATAAGCCCCATGGGATTACTGGGTGCTAAGAGACCATAACAATCACTGTAGTGACTGTGCCACCAAGGCATTACCTATCCCTTCTGACATAAAGGAAATGGATGAGTCCTTCTCTAAAGCAATACTCCTGCTCTGAACTGCCTTCTCGAGAGCAGGTTTTTCCTTCCTTCCCAATTGTGGAAGGAAGTTATTTAGGTGGGAAGAGCACCCCAGGTGTTTAGATGAACTATCTAAGAGTCCTGTACACATCCAGTGTAAGTCCTGGCTTTTCCAGCTAGCTGACATTCGCATTCAGGCATCTCATCACCAAGTTTCATAGCATCCAGTGTGCATAGAGTTTTACCAGGCTCCTCAGCCTTCCATTGCCCCACATCTGCTCTACTTTCTTGGCAAGATACATTGTAAAAATCAGGAGCATCTTTTGGGGTGATAAGACCTGGATGAGGAAGATTTGTTAGAAATATAAATTATTAAAGATAACTGAAATGAGGAATGAGTTTTAAAAACAAAACCAGATCTTATGTAAGCTAAGAACTGTTCCTACACAAAAGTTATCTGTCAGCAGAAAGAGGCCCAGGAATGTTTCTATTGATTAAAATCCTAAATTGTCTGCAGGCTTTGTGCCCATGTATCTTACATTTTTATAAAGCTGAAAAGACTGTTTTTCTGATTGACTCCTTAATGGTCACATATATACATCAAAAAGTCTTAGAATGGATTGGGTTGGAAGGGACCTGTAAGATCATCTAGTTTCAATATATTTACATACATAATATATATATTAATTAACATAGAAGCAGACAGTCCTAGAGGCTGGAAGGTATCAGGCAAAGTTTCTGGCTTGTAAACACTGGGGACCTAAATTTTTAATTGGCACCAAAGAATCCTAAACTAGACATCATGAGCAGACATTTCCTAGCAATATCAGACCAAATTCAGGCATTTAAGAGTCCATCCTCTCTTTTTTCTTAATCTGTCTTTATTAAAAGATGACAAATACAGCATTCTCTTCTGGTCACTTACTCTGGTTCACAAACCAAATCATCAGAAAACAACCTCAGATTCTGTCTATCAACATAAAATCATCACGTACCTATGCCAAATGAGTCAGCAAATAATCCTTTCCAAGCAGATGTAGTGGCTTGCCAAAAACATATGCTCTCTTTTACGTAAACTTTATTGCTTTATTACAGACAAGCACACACACAATTATCAAAACTGATGACACTGGAAAAATTGAGACAGTGATGTAATAACTTCTGAGTACCAGTTACTCGGAGATGGTTGCAAGACTACTTTTTTCCCCATATGCCAATACTTTCTGCACAACCATATTATATGCCATCATGGAAAGATGGATACTATCAATATATTCCTTTTCCCAATTTACCACCCGTGGCTGCAGTAATGTTCCAGCTCTAAAGTGTGTCATTTCAACTCATGTGTTCAACGGATCATCACAATTTGTTTGCAAAGCTATCCATTAGAGCAGAGCATTGCTTTACAAGAAGAAGAATCACATGCTTAATAGCCTTCCCTGAAACAAGCTGAGGTAATTGCTAAGTACCTTGTATTGATGACTACTCTATACACAGGCCTGAAAGGAGAAATCAGTCTGAGATGTATTCAAGATGGAAATGCAGAGAGTAGTGGTGTTGTAATCAGAGCTGTTTTTCTTATATGAAGAAAGATTACTCAGTGAGTGCTGACTGTTTAAGAAGTAAATAAGTAATACATTCAGCTGCACACTGTTGCACTCCAGCAGTGGAGAATGAAGTTGCTGGTCCTAATTGCCTAATTAAACATTTGCCCCTCAAGTATAGCAAGCCATTTGCATGGACCGTTCCGGGATGGAGCCATTTCTCTACAGCTGAAACCCAATGAGAGACATACTGTGCTCTTGTACATCAGACACTTCAAAACATCATGCAAAGCTGAACGTAGATGACAAGAGATCTCAGCTAGGGTAAAGCGTCACGTTATTGCCTGGTATTGTAAAGCTGTACGTTCCTCCTCAGGTTAGTGGACCTAACATAAATGTCACTTTTGATTTCCAAAGACTACTGAAGCACTTACAATTCTATATCCTGTTCAGCTTGCATTTCAAATTAACCCAGAACTTCAAAAGCCACACTAATGTATGAAACAAAAATCCCCAAAAGCTACACAGTTAAAATTCTTGAAAAGGTTTGAGCCTATATCTCTTTGTTGTCTATTCCACTCTTAAAATCTCCTTTGCTGTTGATTATACAAGCCGCTGCTTGCATGCCAGGAAGGGATGTGCAAGACAGATGTCACTTGTTTTTTAAAGTTTTTTCCAGGGCTCAGGAAGAAAAGCAGGGAACATTTGAGTTCTGGCATCATGAGCAAGTGCTTACAGTTGAGGCTCTAGGGGTAGGTCTGACATCTCTTCAACTCCAGCCACAGAAGAGCAATGCTGTTGGACTTGAATAGTCTTAATTATGGTTTCCCAGACAAGTTGCACGCATCAGATGTTGCCAAAACACTGCCTGAGCAGACAAGCATCACTTTCTGCTTTTGCATAAAGTGCAGAGCCCAGAGCAGCTGCTACCACTGGCAGTACTGAAATACATTGAGTTTGGAAACCCTGCGTGAGCAAAGATGTAAAGATCTAATGTCAATGATGAACAGCTCAGAGATGGGGAGTGCAGATGGAGGTCCAGCGGGAAGGTACAGGGTAGGTGTGGGAAGGCAATGCTTGCTGATGGCAGGTGTCAGCGCTGCCTGGAAGCACCTGTGCTTTACACACTGACCAACAGATCCATAAGGGCAACTGTCAATGCCATTACAGTGTACAACAAAGCAGCAAAAGAGCTCCCTGCCCAGAAACCCAAAGGCTTGTAACTTCCTGTGTAAAATGATAGCCTATGACAAATGCCTTTGGCTAATTGCAGTTTCATCAAATAGAGCAGGATGAGAACGGAGAAGAAAGCTAAAAATAAACTGCAACATTTAAAAAAAATAAAAAGAATTTAAACCCCATATCTTAGTTTGTGTTCATTTATCAAATCAGAATGTTAATTATTTGCAAATATTTGGAGACTGCCAACTTTTCATGAGAGCATTTGTGGCTCCTACAACACTGACTAATATCAACAGGATTATTTAACTTGGAATGTCCTGTTTCTTTTCTTGCCCTAATGTTCTCTCCCGAGTGTTTCAGTCATGTACTGGGGAAAAGAATAAAAAATAGTAAGTAATAAAAGAATAATATTAAGTAAACTAGATCAAAATGACTAATGCCACATACGTCTGAAGGAAATTAGAGGTAATTTGAAATAATGAACTAACCAAGCAGGGCCAGCTTCATAGTTGGAATTATCTGTGGTGGCCAGCACTGGTAGCATCAAAAGATACGTCCACATTTGTATGCTCAATTTTTCAGCTGTCACTGCAGCCTTGCATAATTAATTCTGTCACATCCTCGCTCATCCAGACACGTCGCCTAATATGTAAATATGAATTGCTACATTTCTTCTCAGCTTTTCCCCATCCAAGCCACAGATATCTCTTGTATGCAGCATATTATTAAAAATCCTATGAAGGCAAAAGTTAACAACTAGTCTCTCCGTAGGAAAACATTTTATACAACAAAGAGATTTATTATCTGAAGTCAGACAGGCTGCACATTTTCCTGATGAGAAGCAAGCCCTCTGCCACAATCAACTGTTTTGACAACTGTTAAAGGTGATGACACACTTGAAATACCTAGTCTGAAACAAGATAAGATGGATACTTCATATTAAAAGGTTTCTTGTACTCTTGTCTGGCTTTTTGCATGTATTAGTGTCAATAGTAGAACAGCATTTGGTATAGATGAAAGTTGAACTGGAGTTTCAACCTTTAACTTAAGTCAGGAGAGATTCATAGCTCAAACTATGTCATTCCTCTCTTATTCTTTGCTTATTTTATAATAAAAAATAATGATTAAATTGATAATTATAATAAATTATTATAAAATGATTTTTTTTAAATAAATAATTCAGCCCTTAAGTAATGCCTAACCAGTGTGGAAATCCCTGTACTTAGCTATGAGACTCGTCCAAGGTGACCGCAGCTCTCCAGCATCCCTCCAGAAGTTCCTCAAGGACACCGCATGCTGGAAAGAAGCCTTGAAACACCTCAGTGCATGGACTCATTATACAGCATGTAAAAATATATTAATGCCAGAATAATGGAATAGGAAAAGACAGTATGCAATCAGAATGGAATCTCTTTGTAGGTAGCTTGCCAATACCCTACACGATAGTGCACGCAAAGTGAATAGTGAAAAAAGAAAAGTGGGTTTGCTTGTAAAGGCCAGGGGCAAGTCTCAGGGAATGAGTAAAAGTAATGACACGTATCAACTTTACTGCATTTGTTGTATAACATTTTGTAAGTGGGTGAAGAACACCATTCTGTCCTCAGACAAAGCAATGGCATAACAGCAGTCCACCAAACCAAAGCTAAGGGTTTGTTGTTGTTGTTTGTTTTGTATTGTTTTTTTACGCTATGGATTTCTTTAAGTTTCCAGGCTTAGCTAGCCAAATGAGCTTATTTTCTTGATACCGACCATCAAGATCTCCTGAGTATTCTTACATGTTCAAGCCCAAGCAACTACAGACAAAATCAAGTGCTTGCAAGTAGCCAGTTACAGCAAACAGAGCTATGAATGTTTGTGTTTGTGGGATTAGTCTATCTAAAGACAATGGTACAATGCCAGTACACTAAGATTAAAACATATTGTTAAAACAAAAACATTTCACTCAGCTCCTTCTAGAGCCAGAAGGTGATTCATTTCAGTCTAGAGAGCCTCCATAACTGGTCAGATAACCAGGAAAAAGTCTGGAAAGCAAATGCAAGTGAAGAAGCAACAGTAAGTTTCCAGTTTGTATTTCAGTGACAATGACTGTTAGTTGTAAGCTATTACTATGTACACATTTTAACTTGAAACACTCAAAATTCACAGTGGATACCATGGCTTCTCTGTAAAGCTAGCAGTCTGGCAGCACAGACTCAAAAGAATCACTACTCTGCTTCAAAGGGTCATGAAAAATACCAGTGTTAGAGCAACACCAGATTTTCTAATTGTCCCTGGTAAACCTTTACAAGTTTGAGGACAATGTAGAAGACAGTGCTCCAAGGGAATGTTCTGCAAGCTGAAGCCACTGCTGATACTATCTTCTGTAGTCCTGTAGGCTTGCCTGTAGTGGATTCACTGAGACATACAAAATATAGAAGCACTAGGATCTGGTAAACCATTTCTATTTTGAGCAAAGTTGATACCTATTTATCAGTTCAAAGCAATACGACAAGGCATCCCCAGCTCTGTTCTAAGGCAGGCAGAAGGGAAGGGATTCCTTCCTCATCACTGCTGCTGCAGCAGTCAGAGCAGCGCTAGAGGCAACAGACTGCAGCATCAAAGTCTCATCAGCTCCCCTCACAACATAACCCACTGACCTTCGCACCACGGATGGATGGCTGTGGTTAGCAGAGCAGGCAGATTAAAAGAAGTAATATAAAAATTAAAAATTAAACTGTAATGGCACATAAGTGACAGCACATAAATGCGCCTGCTCCACAGAGTCGTGCAGAAGCAGCTCACAGGGCCCATTTTCCCCTCCCTCATGCAAGCCAAAGACCTGAGTCTTTCGTTGCAGCCCCCTAACTCAAACACAGGACAAGGGTAATCACATTTCATGCTTCACGCTTTAAACTGATCACCGCATGGATTAGGAAATATACTTTGTCTCTCATTGCATATAGAGCTATCACATGCTCTCAGAGCTCACTTTCAGGGGATTCTTTGCCACAGTCTCAAGGATCAAGTGGCTGCCACTGGGGAAGATGCAGATGCTGGACATGCACAACTTCTCGGTCCTTTATTCCATGCATTCCCTAGTGCAGAGCATAGATCAAGGCAGCTTTGTTGCTCTAAGCAGAGCATACTTTGTAGATATTTAACACGTTGCACTTTCACATAATAGTATATTGCCAGGAAATTCCCTTGCTGTGCTAGTTAGAATGCGCTGGAAGAGTGGCTTTGATCATCCTCAGAGGTTTTCTGCATTTAGCCTTTGAGGCAGTGTTACCATTTCAGAATAAGATTCAGTGCCATCCCCATTAGGACATTTAGCCCCATATTTTGTTTTGCTTTCATTTTGCTCTTTTTTTTTTTAAACAAACAAACAAACAAAAAACAATCACACATCTTAAATTAAAAAGGTATTCTTAGGGAAATCCAAAATTCTCTTTTGAGAAAACTTCTGCCCTGGTGCTCCTGCAATCTGACTGCCCAGGTAGCCATCCTCAACAGCACTGAGATGGCACTCTATAACTCTCACTGTGTTAGAGGTGAATGTAACAATGAGTTGCAAGGCCTGGGTCACCTTCCATGAGATGCTGCACCCTTAGCTGCTGCCAGGCTGCAGCAATAGCAACAGCAAAGCACTTGGAAATGTGGCAGATGGAATGAATAATTAGGCACAACTTCTCCCCACCAGCCCAGAAAGGAAGATTTTGGCAGACTAGTTCCTCAGAGACACGTAGCTGTGTATCCTCCAGTGCTCTGCCTGTCTGGTGCTCAAGCAGCAGAGCATGTGTCAGAGTTGCTTCTCTTCATGTCCTGCATCTCGTTTGCTCTGCCATCATTATTGTACTTTTCCTCCCACATCACCAACTCCAGCGTAACCTCCCCTTCTTGCAAGCTGGCTCCTGCAGCTCTCTTTCACATGGCTGGAGTTTTTGTTCACTTTAGGAGGACTGCATATCTATTTCACACAATAGGCACTAGCTCCAGGACACCGCACGCAGTCTGCACAAGAAAGAGCAGTGAGTTTTCCACATAACTCCTTCCATGTAATCGATTTTCATGCCAACATTTCTGGGCCACAGCAAGCCCTCATGTTCTGGGGAGCCTTTCATAAGCAAATGACTTCAGATCGCTCTGAGCTGAATAATCTATTCTGACAATAGGTATTGCTTATGCTTGAAGCTTCAGTCAAGACTGGAGTCCTGCTGATGCTAGATAAACACAGGCAGGTAAACACAGCCCCTGCCTGAAAGAACTTGCTGTATAATTTATGGCAACAAGTAGGTAGAGCAAAGAGAAGGTGTTCCTGTTCAGGGATTGGAACACAGGGTTGAAGAAGGGGTGAAGAAAGCACTGGCCAAAATGTTGCATCACCACAGGTTAAGGCTTTTCCCCCAACAACCACTGCTGGATCGCAGAATCACAAGACTGAATGGGACCTCGCAAATTCACACCGTATAACCGTGCCTGCAGGCAGGATTGGTTACGCCTGTGTATGTCCTGATGGATGTGATCTGTGTGGCCGGAATGAAGATTCTGTGTTTCCTGCTCCAGGCCCTCTTCCTCACAGAAAAATAAATTAAGTAATTAATTAATCTTAATTTCTACCAGAGAACAGATTATTGTTTGTCTTTGCAAACAGTTGATCTATTTGAAAGCTTACACTTCCCTCAGTCTTCCCAAAATAACAAATCCCATTTGGGTTTCATGGTTCTAGGGCCCTGATCTTTCTCCTTAATTACTGGGAGCTCCCATAGTTGGTCTTGCCAAGAAATTGCCACTGTCATCTCCACATGGAGCAGGATCACACTGTATACCCTGTCACCTCTACCTGTGTAAGCTTGTGGAATAACTGACTTTTTCACTATAATTCATTGCCTCAGCCAGTGTCATTCTCAGATCTCTTTCTATAGAACTACAGCATAGCCGTGTGTTTCCTGCCTTATAACCTATTACTTGTTGCAATGCAAGAATTTGTATTTCTCTTCTTAGGACCACGTTCTATTTTCAAATCATTCTTTCCAGTTTGTCAAAGCCTTTCTGAATCAGAATTTTGCTACCCAAAGTTCCTGATCCCCACCCACCACTATTGAATACATTTCACCAAAGCTTGCTATTCCACCATCCAAACAGTTGGAGGAAATAATGACCAGTCTCATGCTGATTTGGTGCATTCTGATGTTTGGATTTTGCTTGAATGACTACCTTAAGAGCACTTTTCTGGTCTGCAATTATACTAAACTGTATATCCTGAGACTTACCACGCAAATACCTGGTTAAGTTTTGCTTAAGAAAGGACAAATGTTTATATTGGTTTTATCAAGTTCTGAAGGCTGATGTGAACTACTCTGGTGTTTAAAGGAAACAGTCAAAATGCAGGAAACAGGTGTATTAAGACATTTTCAGCAAGCATGGGTTTACCAAGCGGAGGGGGTAGTGACAATTGCCTCCTGTGCTTTCTGTCAAGATGCAGCCCTCCCTTCCAAAATCTAATTCCATGATCTGATCCAAGTGCTCTCTAAAGCAAATCAAGTTAGCCACTGCTCAGCTTGTCTTTCCCCCCTGCATATAAAAGGCCCCGCGATGTTCTTCAAGAGGATGAGAGAGGTTTGATTTGCTGCAACATCAACCAAAAGCTCTTTTCCCCAGCCCAACTGCTGCTGGGTGACAACCAAGCCCACTCTGACCAGGAACTGAGGTCTATGGAGCCAGCTCAGGACTAACCTGCCACACACAGTGTCACAATGCTGGGTCCCACTATGCCTCATAATGCTGGGCCAGACTTGAGGACTGAGCTAGATGGATCACAAACATTATGTCTCTTGCTGTACGCTGCCGAAGGAAGGGAAGAAAAAAAGAACTGCACCCAAAAATGCAAAGGCATAGGGTTCAATGAGTTTCAGCAAAGCCACAATCCAAACAAAAAATAGGAAAGGAACAGTGACAGAAACGGCATGTAGCTTATTTGAAAAACATTAGCTCACACTGTCAATGATCAACATGGCCTGCGCATGTTCAGTTTTATTCCCCATTTATTTCCAAGGAGATGCAACAGCATGATGAAACCAGAGATCTGAGAAGTCTGGGCCTAACATGAGTATTCCACACACCAAGAAAATCCATCACCTCACTCTTAGAGAAACTTGAAGCCTAAGTTTCTAAAACTGCTAAATTAAATCCTTTTGCAGTAAGGCTCTGTTTTACTGCTCACAGTTGCATCATTTTCTTCTATAGTCAAATATGGCATTGGAGAAAGTATTCATTCTCAAGCCTAATAGGATTATTTCTCATTATTACCCATTAGTGGATATTTCTCTTTGAAGAGAGCATGGTCAATTGATTTGTGTGAAAAACAATGATCTCTGCCTTCAAAGACATTCAGGGCTAGAAGTTGCGGGAAGCACCTCACCACAATGAAAACTTACAGAGCACCATAATCAGTTACAAATAGATGTAAAATCTGCCTAATACGATTCCCTGTCATTTTTTTTCCATTCTAAAACTCCATGTTTCATAAATCTTACTATTCTGCTAAATCCAAAAATGTAACACTGTTATGAATTACTCATAAAATAATATGGCTAGCACACCATTTCACAATGCAGGAAATGAACTGTAAAGCGGTAAGTTGGTCTTTATGGGAATCTTTTAAAAGAACACAGCTTTTCCACAATGAAAATTGTCAGCAGCAAAATTTTCATTAACATCATACTGCTGCTTTAGTAGGATTTTCTGTCACAGCTCATTATTCCTATTTTGGCCATCATAAGGCATATGCAAGCTCTGCTTGCTTAAGATGCTTCACACCATTTCATAACTCATCCATCACGACATGGGATGCTAATTTCCCTCTTGCTGAGCAGCATCCCAGCACTGCCACATCCCAGCCTCACACAGGGTAGCACACTTTGGAGTAGGCTTCTTCCTTGCTTGGGAATGGTCAGGCTTAGATCAGCCAAGAGGAAGTACCAGCACCAGCCTCACCATCCAACATTGAACCCCTGCCATACAAACCACTACAGGCATTAATTTCTGCCAAAGACTTACCCTCCCACTGAAAATCTGCAGATAAACATAGCAGCTGGAGGCAAACACACCCCCATGACAAACTGTAATGTCTGCTCTGGGACTGAGTGCTACAGTGAGGTATTTGAAAGCCTGTCCTTCTCCTGTACTGGTCCAGCAAACCTCCTCACCATCTTATCACTGGGAAGGCTGTACTAGGAGGAGCATGCACAAGCGTTTGCATTCATACCTGTAAAACACAATGCTGTCAAAGACGCATTCTTTTTTTTTTTTCTCCTTCTCATTTTCTACACATTT
Source organism: Phasianus colchicus (assembly GCF_987193195.1). NCBI lineage: Eukaryota > Metazoa > Chordata > Aves > Galliformes > Phasianidae > Phasianus > Phasianus colchicus. The sequence goes on along the minus strand of NC_143436.1, from coordinate 90,520,029 downwards.
ACAGAATTTTTAAAGACAGAGGTAGTCTTGAACTCAACCTCTTCCCTAGAGTACAAGCCACAAAATGACTGTGTTTATATACAAAAACAATGTGTTTATATAAAAAGCAACTGATCATACCTGGTAGGACTTTGGGTATGTAATACTCCTGGGCATGGAGATCCAGTTTGGCAATTCTCATCACCATTGCTGCAGCATTGCATGCCCTCGCACCTCTGCTCTCACAGAAACCAGGGCTCTGCTCCGTACGTTGCCATGTGAACACCCCAGCAGCTAGAACCTCTCTCTCTAAATTTTTGCAAACACACTCAAAGAGAAGGGCATGCCTCCAGGATAAAGGAAGAAGCAACTGTTTTCATGTTGCTCCTGACAAGACGGGGAACTGTGTGGAGCACCAGCCGCAGACACAAGGGAGGCAGGGATAGCGATCAACACTGATTGCACACAGAGCTATTTGTGTTAGAATTGTTTCTTTTTATTTACTTTTCACTGCTTCTTTTCATTCTTTTCCACTCAATTGCTTCTTTCTGTTTACTTCACAAAGCCCCATGGCATCTCTGCAACTTTTCACATACAGCATGTGCTCCATTCTCACTACGCAGAGACTTCTCCATTATGCTGGGAGTGTTTCCCAAGGTGGTGGGGCTCACAAAGGCAGCAAGAGGGACAGCAGGCTGCCGAGGCAGCTTTCCTGCAGCAGCAGTGTGCACAAGGCTTCTCCCTGCCTGGATTCTCTGGCGCCTATGAAGATTGCAATCACCTCTAAGCACTCTCTGGGGGACAGCAATGACTTCTCCGCCCTGCTGCTGGCTCTCTGCTTTCACAAACCTCGTCCGAACTTAATTTTGTTGAGTACCTTTCTCCATTTATCGTGCTTAACTGACATTAGACAACAGATGCTAAAAGTTTTCAGGCAGAAAAGACACAATAGCAGGCCTGATCAAACAGCCTGCTTCCTTAGGAAATTATGTTATTTTACACTTGTGTTAACTCTCTTTGTGCTGCTAGCTTACCTTTTAAGTTCATTGTTATTGGACTTTCCTATTTCTAGGTACAGTGTAGGAATCCGTGCTTGATTTGCAGCACTTCGCAGTGCCAAAACACGTTTAAAAATAACCACTAAAACATTTCATTTTATATTAAGGCTTATAATCCATCCTTCCCATTTGAAAGTTAAGGCTAAATTTCAGATCTAGGTCATATTTTCAAAAGGCTGGTACATGTGAAATATGCAACATCGGCTGCAACTGGCTACAGACTGGTGCCAATTTAGAATTTTTATGCAAGACAAGAATAGACAGAGGGAAATAGTTCTCCAGACCCAGTGTAGAATATGCCCTTTCCCAGGCCCTGTGTTATGCTTAACAGTCTGCCTGTAACCATTTTCTAGTCAGCTAGAGGCCCCTGTCCCAGCCTGTTGGGGAGGGGGCTGCTGCTGACTCCTTCTGAAGCAAGGTACGTGGGGTAGGGATTTCTTATTTCTACTCTCTGCTTTCTTTCTCACTCATTTCCCATCAAAAACATATTTTTGAATCTCTTCATCTTGTTTTTCCACCCAACCCTGGAATCCTCCGAGATGACTACAGCATAAATAGAGCAGCCTCCTTGTTATCCTGCTTCAGAGGAAAATGGACATGTCTAGTAGACAAAGCAGTATCCATTAAAATGATAACACGTTCCCTGATGTTGCAGGAAGCTACTCAGCAAAGTTCTGTTTGTAACCTTCCCTCTTCCCCAGCAACACCTCTAGCAAATGCTTGCATTGTTCCCCTGCGGTTCAGCGCTCTGTCCAGGAAGCTGCTCCCTCTGATTTCAAAGGCACAATGTGCATAAAGCCTGAAACAACAGCTGTGCCCGGTCTGTGCACAGGTGCCTTGAAGTAATAATGGTAATTTAGCTATCAACCCAGTCTACACATCACCACATCATTCAGAGAAGAGCAGAAAAGGCGGTCACGGACCCGCAGGGCCTCCTGTGGGTGGCATTTCCATGAGGCAGCCCTGACAGCCACCTCCTTCCCTCATCCCCTCTTTTGTGCCTACCCTGTCGATCAGGCCTAAGAGATGTCAGCTGCTGGATGTACCAGCTATCTGTAGCAGACAAGGGTAAGTACAGTCACATTGCTCTGACAAACAGCTATCTATGTCCACTTCTTTTTGGTTATCAGCACGGCAGGGGGTTTGGAACCCATGCATCTTGCTCACACTACCCCATTTCTCCTTGCTGTAAATTCAAGCTTGAGTTTACAGGCTAGTCCAAATGAAAATTAAAAGACTAGAGTACTGAAGGCTCTAGCAGTTAGGTCAATATTTGGATTAAATACTTTAATATAGATAAGTCAGGCAGGAACCAGTTTCTGTTCTTGGAAAACATGCTAATGTTTAAAAATAATTCAGTCTTCACAAGAATGAAAGGCTAAAAAGCTTTTTTATGTTAAGGTTAATAAAGCATCTTTTTTAGAAGCAAATTGCTGATCTCAATAAAGGGAAATATTGTCTCAAAAACTTTTTTCATTTGAAAATGTGTCTTAAAATATCAAATACAGTTTGGTTTAAATATACTCTCCAGGAAATCAAATGAAACAATGCCCTCCCATAACATGGCTGATTTGTTAAGGTGTTTTATTTCAAACTGAGATATTCTTTTTTTTTTTTTCAGCTACAACCAAATAGAGGAAATTAATGACTATAATTTATCATTCCCCAGACTCATGATTTAACAGCAAGTGTTTTAAATTAGATAAATTTTCATTGTCCCTAGCAGTAACACCAGAGAAATCTTTCTCTTGCGGAGGGGGGCATATCCACGGCCACCAGCTCTTCCTGGTCGACTGTCTACATTGATAGTTGGGGTTGATAGCGATAGGACAAGGGGGAATGGTATTAAAGTGAGACAGAGGAGGTTTAGGTTAGATATTAGAAGGAAGTTTTTCCCACAGAGGGTGGTGGCACACTGGAACAGGTTGCCCAAGGAGGCTGTGGATGCCCCATCCCTGGAGGCATTCAAGGCCAGGCTGGATGTGGCTCTGGGCAGCCTGGTCTGCTGGTTGGCGACCCTGCACATAGCAGGGGGGTTGAAACTAGATGAATTTTAAGGTCCTTTTCAACCCAGGCCATTCTATGATTCTATGATTCCTTGGACAGGGGTGTGGGTGCTCGCTAGGAGCACTGGGATTTTGACCTTAAGCTGTCAGCATGCTCTGGCAGATGGTTGTTGTGCCTGTATCAGCACAACCACAATCTGACAGCCCAAATCCAACATTATTGTTTCCAAAGGAAAAGCATGCTTCCCCTCTTTCTTCTCATTTCCTGAAAACAATAATTCCTTAATTCAAGATTCTAACACTCATTTATCCACGAGGCTGTTTCACAGTAACTATTCCGCTTGGAATTCATGTTCTACTTCACCACAGAATAAACAGATTTGTTGCTGTCATTGTTTTTAAAATGTTGGGCAAGCCCCCATTCCCTCAGCCTCCTTCTCCTCCTGCAGGACTCCCCACATGACCGCCTGCTCCTCCCTATCCTACTCTCAGTCAGGAGCATCTGAAGAGCAGCTTGGCCCACATTTGGATATTCTCCCCCAGTGCCATGCTTTGGCTGATGTGTGATGAGTGCCAAGACATGCTGTCTCCGGTTACCTCGGGGAGATGGAGCCGTGCCCATCTTTCCAATAGGAAGCCGGAAGGGTAACAGAGGTTATAAACAATGAATACCTTGTAATTAGCAGCAGTGCAATTACTCACACAAAATGCTGGCTTTGAGGGGGCTATGTGGCTGTCTGATGAACCTATGTTCCCAGTTTCGATGTGCTGTGCTAATTAATGTCTTAAAACAGGCAGGAGAACAGTTTCAGCGTTGTGAAGGAGCATCATTCAACCTCAGATACTGTACAAACACTTAATGCCGTCCACCCACAAAACAGCGTGCCACAGACAGCTCCTTAGCACAGGTCAGAGGCACAATGGGAGGCAGCATTCCACCCTACGGACATGCAGGTCACCCTTAATTAACTTATCAAAGGCTGTGAGGGCCCTCAGGGCCTCCTCCAGGCAGACAGGCTGTGGGAGTGGGTTTGTTGGCATGCGCCAAGCACGCCAGGCATGAATCCCAGCCCTGTCCCAGCATCCCTCAGCATGTGGGCACAGCCAGCCGGCACGGAGGAGAAGGCCTCGCAGAACGCGTGGGTTGCTGCTTGGAGAAAAAAAAAAACAGAGGCAGCATGCACAGCGATAACATTAGTATTGCAAAAATCTGCTAACTGTGTTGGCTGAAGCTCACTAAAAAGCCCTCAAGGGCTGTAGAAGCATCTCCATTTCTGTGGTACGCTGTGCTCAAGCTAGAGGATAGACCAAGTCCTGCTCAGGTCTGTGAGGTACCATCAGGCTGCTGCTTCCCCATCTCTGCACAGGTCAATAGTTTTTTGACAGTCTCAGATCACGTGAGAAGATACAGCTAAATAATATCTTACAGCTTTACTTTAGGCATGGTGCAGAAGAAGTACTCACAGTCTTGGGTATTGGCCGCAAGGAGCAAAACAAACCATTTTTTTCATAGAATCATTTGAGTTGGAAGGGACCCTTAAAGGCCATCTAGTCCAATTCCCCTGCAATGTACAAGGACACGTTCAGCTAGATCAGGTTGCTCAGAGCCCTGTGCAGCCTCACCTTGAGAGCCTCCAGGAATGGGGCAACCTGTTCCAGTGCTTCACCACCTCAATCTTTCCTCTTTTAGCTTGAAACAGTTTCCCCTTGTCCCATTGCAACAGACTCTGCTAAAGTGTCTGCCCCTTTTCTTCTTACAGCCCCTTTTAGATACTGAAAGGCTGCTTCCAGATCTCCCCAGAGTCTTCTCTCCAAGCTGAACAGCCCCAGCTCTCTCAGCCTGTCCTCATAGAGGAAGTGTTCCATCCCTTGGATCATTTTTGTGGCCCTTCTCTGGACACACTCCAACAGGTCCATGTCTCTCCTGTAGGAGTCCTGGAGGACTCCATATCTGGATGCAGTATGAGGACACTGATAATACTGAGCTCCCAGTTTTTCACTCAACCCTTCTCCAGCCACCTCCAGACCTCAGTCCTGAGTAAACTCCTGAACAAATCACACATTTCATGTTATAACTATCATACTGTCATAGAACAAAATCTTTAATCCTGGACTAGAGCCTGAGAAGCCTGAGATAGTCCTAAACCATGCGCAACTCCATCACTCTTATCAACACTGCTACCACTTGAGTACAAAGCTGGGCAATGAAAAACAGTAAAATTATGCTACCTTGGGACACTCAAGTATATTACAGTAAGAGTGACAGCATTTGGCTTCTTTTGTTTTGAGATCTTTGCCCTCTGGCTTTCAAAACATTTATGAAAAGGCTGAGAATGTCATTCACATCAAAAATAACACAGAGGTTTTGTAATAGTCCACATGTTCAAAGCATTGTCAAGACTTTAATCCACACAATGGTCCTGGGAACCAACATCCTTCTCCTTCATCCCACCAGAAAGTACAAGTGTTCACAGGAAGTCTGAGGGCATATCTCATTAAGTTTAGGAATATTTATCCTCTTTTCATGGAAAATATTTTGTAGAGAGAACAAGAAAACTCCAAAATAACAGTCTAGGAAGAGTTTTCCATTTTCATGTAAAAGTTATTTTTCAGTAAGATCCTTTTCTGTGAGACTCTTCTCACAAAAAATAAAATAAAATTCAGCCACCACTGCTTGAAAATACAATACAACAGATAAAATATAAACATTTCAGGAGGCTGGTAAGTTTAAAATGACTATCTCAAGAGTAGATATCAGGTCAGGGCTGTAGCCATTGTGTAATTGATCCCCATCTGTTTCTACTCATGATGCAGCTGCATCTACATGCACTGTGTCATCACCACGCCTTCAAGCTCATGGGGCTGCCTTAAGTTTTCAGCATATCTGAACAGTATTTTTGACTATTCATCTTTTCATCAGCTGCATAGTAAGCTTGTGAAGCAACCAAGCTGGAGATGTAATCAACATCTCATTGGGACCTGCTGTCTCAGCCTTTTCTTGACAAGTCACCCGAAGTCACGCTCAATAGAAGAGTTTAAGCCAGCATTTTGCTGTTTTTTCCTAAATTTCTTCAGTGAGAGAAGAGCTTGAAACAGACCTCTATAAGGATTTGGGTCTGTAACTGAGAAGCTAACTTTCTGTTAACAAGAATGGGCATCCAGCTTATGCTGTCACATCAGCAGCTCCCACCAGTAGAAGCTGTTTCACTGTCTGCAACTTCTTGCTAACTCTAGCAGAGCTCACAGAAAAGTTCTTCTTCTTCTCACCAATTCCAATGCAACTCAGGCCACTGCTGGAGGATGCTTTTGCCACTGGTGACAAACAAGGTCTCAAACTCGATCCATCGAAATAATGATGGATCCACCCACCATCATGCCTTTATCAATCAGAGCAATGGAGCATTTTGAAGAGTCTCAGATGTTGTTAGATTAAAACTCCTCCTATACATTTAATATTTTATATGACATATGCTTTCATAAGTTTATGCTTCTTTATTACTGTCCCCTTTATGCTCTCCCCCACAGTCGTGGTAAATGTCAGTAGTGCCCATCAGTGGTCTCAGCTTGAAAACTATTTCAGTCACAGCTCTTGTGAATGTGAAATTAAAAGCTGAGCTGGAAGAGGTTTTGCAATCTGACCCTTCTCCTTTATAAAGACACACCTCAGTTGTAACACTTAACCAATACCAGATCCTTAGTCAATATTTATTCCCTAAAGCTACACATATTATTTGGCTACCTTACGTTTTGCCTGCTTGTATTTTTCAGGCGGAGGTAGCTGTTCCCTGGAAAAACACCCCAAAACAAGCAAACAAACAAAAAGTACAAAGATAACACACTGTTTCCATTCACAAAAATATTCAACTGTAACTTTCTGGCCTGCTTAGCATAGTTTTAAGTCTTTGTTTTTTATAAGCCTTTCTATCTTGCACGCAAACATCTCCATGAAATCGAAGCATGTTTCACCAACGTCAGCATCAGCGTATCCCCTTGCTACCCCCAGCTTTCAAGGCACTTGCTGTCAAAGGTGCAGAGCTTGATGCTGAAGGGCTGCTGTGAATTTGCCTTCTTAACTTGAGGGACGTTAGGGAGCTGAACCTCTGCCAGAAAGCAGCCTTGTTTGTTATTAACGCAGCCCATATTTAGCAATGTGTCTCCGAAGGAAAAAAGCACATACTTTCATCTGAACAAAGCCCCATCGCTGTACAGCCAGGTCCCCGGGGACCTCTGGATCCCATTTTGCATGGCCAAATAAGGTAAAGCAAGAATTTAAAAAATGCAAACCTAGCCTGAAATTGCCCACAGCTTTGAGGAGAGATTTTTAGGACTTTTTAACCTTTTGTTATACATCAGATGATGCCGCAAGGCCTTCTTTTTATTACTTCTCCCTGAATGCCTAACTTCCCACAGATATTTTAGAATACAGCTGAGCTTTAAGATGAAGAGGTTTGGAGACCAAGGCAGGAAGAAGCAATGGGAAATGATACTATAGAAAAAAAGTCTTAAAGCTTCACCTGAAATTAAAGTGGTGTGATTTGCCAACAGGTACTGAAAGAGCATTCTCCAAATTAGAAGCAAGCACCATTCTGAAATGCATGCAAGGGGGAAACTATCAGGCTGTGCATTAACTTCCCTGAGGCTTTTAATTCAAGCCCATTGCTGTTGAGCTGCACAACTTTTCTGTGAATGAGTAGCCAGAGAACTCAGTCTCTCAAGTGAGCTAAACTGTTAGCCACTTGCAGGAGGAAGGGTAGGGTGTATATTCTGATTGCACTGAAACACCTCTTTTGCAAAGATTTCCTAAGGAGGAACTCTGACTTGGTTTTCCTCTATGCCTCTTTAACTGCAAGCACACTACCTCTTGTCCTTCAGCACTCTCTCTGTACCTCATGGCTTCCTATGTCCAAAAGTATGCGGCTGTTTCATGGGAACCCAGAGATCAAAATCTACCTTATGAATGTGCATTAAAACCACAAGAATCTGGGACATGGGAAAAGCAAGCAGCTGCATACCGTTCTAATAGAATTACACATACACCAGAGTTACTCCACTTCAAAAACAATCAGTGCAAGAAAAATCACTGAGGAGACAGTGAACACATGATCAAATCATCATTTAAGGGAGTGAAAGAAGCACAGATTTCTCAACAAGCTGAAGACCACATCAGAAAAAAAAAATAGATTTTTTGGTTTTTTTTTCACTTACCGAGGGATTAGGAGATGTGATTAGGCATTGTGGGCATCCTGCGACTGAGAAGCTTCTCTTGGCTTCCAGGGAAGTGAAAACATGGTCAAAAAACTAAGATGTTCTGGCATTACCATCATTGATGGAGACTCTTGTAAGATCACCTTAACAAGAAACAAGTGTTTCTCAGCTGGCTGCTAATTTTTGTAGAAGTGCCATACCATTAGAGTTATCTTGGTACACTGCTCACTTGATCTCATGTAGATATTGAGGAAATACCATGTATACATACAGCTGAAGGCCATTAGGGAAAAGAGGCAGTTTTTCACATCCAGAAATACATTTTCTACAGCAGATTAGCAATCAAAGCTGTTAATGTGCTAGCTAATCCATTCCAGCATTGTCATATGAGCAGCTCTCAGTTCGCTTTGCCCAAATTAAAGGTGAAAGGACAGCTTTAAAGATTCTCTTTATCTCTCCCACAAAATAATTAAAGTGAAAATTTAGCAAAGAGTGAAGTCAAGAAGCTGAAAAGTGAGAACATCATACCTTTTGCCACACTGCACACAAGAGAACATGGCATAGGTCAGGTTTTTCCTGTGTCACAGGGTTCAGACTTGAAAACTGCAGTCTTCGTCATACAGCGCTGTTCCTGAAATCAAGATTCTGGGCCATGAGCAGCTGACACAGCAGGACTATCTAAACTCCAAATGATTAGAAGACCAGAAAACTTGTCCAAACTCATGAACTTTGCATAAGTCAGTGCAAGGATTAGGAAGTATCTACCTCTACAGGCAAATTGTCACATGGTCCCCACATGCTTGACTTCTGTCAGCTGTGCTGATACAAGAGCTTTGGTTTGGACTAAAAACCAATAGGTATAAGAAGCATAAGAATCTAGGGCTGTTTCACAGAAGTATGAAAACAGTGAAAGGCCTCTATTTGAACACTCCTTTAATTTTGATGTCTTACTCAGCCAAAACACAGCCCTCAGTTTGAAGACCACTACAATGATTTTCATGCAGACGTGAGCCTGAGCATCGTTCTGGAAGCCAGAGGACTCGTGGCTAACTTTGCATCAGACTTCAGCTCTGCTCAGCACAGGATTAGGGAGACAGAGACAAAAATCCCTCCATCTGAGCAACCCAATGTTTTAAAAACATAACTCTAAGCTCCTAGAGCTGACGCATGCTACAGTGCTCTCAGGATCAGTCCTTCCAAACTGACTTTGGTATAGCAAGACAGGTCCTAGCGATCACAGGGTCTGGCTGCCTGGAGACCTTCTCCCTGCTTCTGGGAGATTTGCCCTGACCTGTTACATCCTTACCTAACAGCCCATGGGAGTCACAGGGTGTCACACTGCCCAGACCCATAGGAAGTTTGAGCTCTCAGAAAAACCACAGCAGCTATGAGTTACCTTCCACCAGCAACCCTTGACAGGAGACCTGCAAAGAGCAGGGCTCCATGGGGAGGTCTGACAGCTACATCCCAGTCAGCTGTCTTCTGGCCAGGCAGCTGTCTACCTGAACCAAAGCAAGGAGATGCTATGGAGTTTCTAGCTACAGCTTGAAACTAAATTTAGAACTATAGAAGCTTTCTCTTGCTTTTTTTCATGAAGTACTGAAACCGAGCAAGGTCCTCTAAGAGAGTCCTGAAGCTCTTCAAATCTGCTGGGTAAAATTTTAACCTTTGCCTCTGATATAGAGGAACCTGTGCAGAATGAAATTTAGCTGATAATTTTGATAAACTTGAAATTTAAATTCCTTGCTAACTAAACCTAAGATACTTCTCATGTACTGAGGCTCCCAAAAGTATTAGAAAGCTTTAGCCACAGTCTTTTCACGTTTTGGAAGTGTCTGTTTTTAAAATCAGGTCAAACTGGGGCAGATAGCCATACCATAAGTAGGGCGTCCTGTTAATAATCAACAGCTGTTTCCCTATTTAGTCTAATTGAAGATTTTGGAAGGAAAATAATCAAAAACCAGCCATGTGGAAACAAATTCTATATATACACTTCTGGTTCAGAGCCAATGAGAGGAAAAGTGGATTGTACATCTCTGGATATCATGTCATGATCCAAGGCCCAAGCACAGCACTGGCCAAGCGTTCCAGCAGAACCAGGCTCCATCAGGTGCAGTCACAAGCTGCTGTACTGGAAGCAATCTTGAAGGGGGAGAAGGGAAAATATTTGGGCAAGAGGCACTAGAAATATCTTCCTATAGTCAGCCACATCTGGAACCTCGCCAGGTATGTGCCACCAGCAGTCCTACTGGATGTCCACAGGAAATGCCAAGCTCAGTTCTTTCACTTGCATTTCTCACCCTGCCACATCACATACAGCCCTGCAAGGAAAACCACATCAGAACTGAACAAGGAAAACAAAGCACCAATACTTGTCCTACTTCTGCTAGCTGGAGCAAATGAAATTAAATAGATTTTTGTGTACGTTTCATGTCTGTGTGCTTGGATACCACACTGCAGTGGAGAACAAAAGGAAATTTTATGCCTAAAACACGTCCTATAAACTGTTTTCTACATCAGAATGAAGGAGAATGAGGATACATTTTCATATGCCATGTGGGAGTAGGGCTACGCAAAAGCTAAATGTTAGGGGTGTGCTTATGTGACAGAGGCTTGGGTCATAGCTGGACAAGCTGCGAGGACTTCTTCCTCACATTCAGGCAGAATAATGCTCTGTGTGCTTGGCAAGAGCCTGAACTGCAGTGTCCAAGTGCACGTCTTAAGTTACCCAGTCAGAGCAAGCAGATCTGGGCTTTGGCTGAACACAGAGCCCAGGCTGAATTTCAGCTGGCGTTGCTGTAGGCCCATCTCTGCTTGCTATTGCTCTTGAGTTCAGCTCTCAACCTTGGTCACAGGACTGTGCTTCACTCCTTCATCTCCACGTTTGCACATATTTGCACACACATTTTCAGTGGGTGTCTCAGGCAGCCTTCCTTCTTGTGCAGTTCATCACAGTATAATTCTCCAGAAACAAAAGTGCTTGGAGAAAAAAATATCCCTGAGTAATTTTCTATCTGTCCTTCACAAAGAAGAAACATGGAGAAAAGAATCAATCCAGAGAAAGGAAGAAAACTAGCCAGAAGTCATCAAGTATAGGGAAGAAAGAAAACTAGAGAAATGGGGAGAAAAAAAGGAAAAAAAATAACATCTAAAGACAGTTTTATTTAATTTCTGAAAGCACATTTCTGGAAAAAGAGATCTTTGCTTTGGGCTTGGAGTAAATAATCATTACCTCCCTAAAGTTCATCCCTGTACCCAAAGGATACACCGGGTCAGGTGTTCTTACAGCCAGGGGGGGAAAAAGAGCTAGGTGGACCTGGGAGAGGGCCTGGAGAACACATCCCAGTTGTGGGGTTGGGAATTCACAGCTCGATGACAAGGGGCAGCCTCAGGAAAAGCTGAAGACTGGAGAGGTTTGACAGTCCAAGGAACTCGGGAAGCACGAACTTGGGCTTGCAGCAGTGCTCCTTTTGAGCATCAGACAAGCATGCTTTAATTTTCTGAGCTTCCCAGATGAATTGCAGTTATGTACATGCTGGTTTATAGGCAGAGGAAATCCTCCTTTTATGCTTTCCAGCCCCCACTCGTTTCTCCTCCCCGGAAGTTTTTATCCTCACAGCTGTGCCAAGCATCAAATGAGCTGCATGTGTAGTTATGCTCCCGGAGAGCAAGAGCCCTGGAGAAGCAGGCAGGAGTAGGGAATCTGTGATCATCACCTTTTTTTTTTTTTTTTTTTTTCCTCTTAAGACTCCTGTTGCAGGCTATTCTAACATGTCAAATTAACAGCTACTTGCAATTCACAGGCATTTTAAAGTGAAGAAATTGTTAAAATCAAAACAAGTGCTTTCACATTCGACTACAAAGATTAAAGAGAGTTGTTCTTTGCTGGTCACCTGAATCTGTTTTATGAAGACATCTGAAAAGCATTTTTATCAACCGCTGAGCAATATATACTCACGAAGCTGTTCTAATTGCTTTGGAATGTGCACCCTGGCTGCTGGAACAGCTTGGTCCTGCTGATACACTGAGCAAAGTAATGCTGGCTCATAGGACACGCTGCTTTATATCCCTCGTTCTGAAGGTAAGCAGCATGAAATTTCAGAGAATGGTAATAAAGCAAAGAGTGCACAAATGTTAACCTTCACAAAGCTGCCTTACGTGCTTACCAGAGCGTACTGACAGGGAAAAAAAAAAAGAAAGAAAAAGAAAACATAAAAAAACAACAACAAAACCTACCACAACTGAAACACAGATCAGTAATTTCATACTAGATCTATTTTACAGATGGAAATTGCACCGATGAAAGTGTATTCCTGGTCCCCACTCAATCAGTCTCTGGGATGCAAGGATCCACAATCCCTGCGCACAGGTGAGCCCCACCACCAGCCTGTTGCCATGCCCTCCCCTCTGAGAAACAGTTGAGGCATCATATTGAGAGATCAGAGATGATCCAACTCAGTCTTGCCTTAATCTCCTAGACCCAACGCAGAACTCTGGTCTGTATTCCACATGCCCAGGCTTACTAACAGTCTACACTCACAAAACTGGAAATAGCTCTAATAGGGTGTCCCCTGCTCTGTGAGGGCACTGTGGGCAGCTCTCCCTGCATCTCCTCATAAGCCCCTGGACCTATAGGTGGTCCTCATCCTCCTCGCAGCTGCTGCCTCCCACTGCTTCACGCTTCCCCTCATGCTGCCAGCCAGCAGTCTGCCTCTCCTGCAACACTTCTTATTACTATTTTTCTTGTTTCTTCCCATTTTCTCCTGCTGTGAAGGGACCCGATCTACACAACAAAGCTTGGAGGCTGCAGAAGGGATCTTCCCCACATGACCTTTTTAATCCTTGGCCTCCTCTGCTTCAGTCAACACCACAAGTGCCTTCTGCTACAGCAATCCCCATTTGTTGCTTAGGAATTAAACATTGACTAAACACATCATTCTGCATAGGCCATTGAACTGGAAGAATGTTTGGTGAGCTCAGCAGCTAGAGCTTTATTAACCATCTCTAGTGACCTTCTCTTTCAGTGAGGCAAACAACGCAGTGGTTTGGTTTCAGACCCTTTCCACGTTCTCCCTCAGTAACCCACCATTCTCCTAAAGCTCTAACACTCACATTAAAAAGCTCTGTCCACAGACAGTGCCTTACTTACCCGTCCCACCAGAGTATAAAGCTTACACAGTTCTACGCTTCACCATTCCCTGCTCTCTCCAGACTGGTTTTGACCTTCTCAAAAGCATCGCCATCACCTTCATCTGCTGCTCCTGTTGCCCGACTGGTAAGTGGAAGTGCTGCAATCCCATTCCAAAGGGAGATGGTCTCATTTAGTACGCCTGCAATGTTTAACAACGCTCTAGAAAGCAGGTCAGCTGAAGGTGTGTTGACACAAAACAGCCAAGAGATAAGACAACAAATGGAGCTTTACTAACATCAGCAAGTCCATCATCCAGCAGGATGATAACAGAAGTCCAGAAATCCCCCCTAGGGCTGGATACTCCCTCCCCAAATAGCAAAATAACCATGAAATGCATTCTGGAGTAATTATATTCTGAATACAGGTCTGGAAAGGCTGCTTTGAGCTTCTCACTATTCGGCACTTCACAACAGCAAGAAAAAGATGAGAGAATTCTTTGCATTTTCTGAATTTTTCTTTAGTTCATAACCATCCTTCTATACTGAACTTAGAGCCATCAAAAGAGAAGAACACAGGAAAGAGCTCACATTTCCCTCAAATGCAGTGCCAATATTTCCTGCTGCCAGCTGATCAGGAGGGAAAAACTTTGAATTTTAGGTGGCCTTCTGTGGTTGCCAATCAAGACAACAAAAAACCTCAGTAAACTAAGAACACCTCTATCACCTCACCTCACTGCATTGCATTTGGTGGCATTTTGCCAGCGCTAATAATTGAGGATAATGGTTTAGTGCTTTTGAATTTCAAAGGCAGCTTTCAACACTTGTCCTAGACTAATCAGCTCTGGAAAAAAAAATAAAAAAAAAAAGTCAGTCTGAATACTGTCTCAACCTGGAGCCAAAAAGCCATACCTAATCTAATTAAATTCTCTTACAGAATACAGCTATATGTGCCAGCTATCTCTGAGCTAGGAAAACAACAGCACCAGCATTAGTAATGAGACTCACTGGGCAGGGTAGGCATGTCCTGACCAACAGGAATCTAGCAAGACAGGAACAAAAGGGAAATGCAATAATAGATTTGAGGATCCTAACACTATCTTTTTGTTCCCTCTCCTGCCCTACCACACATAGGGTTCTTTAAGAAGAGGATAATGTGTGGTGCACTGAAATGTTAGAGATGGTATCTTGGTGTATATGCTGGAGCCTAACAGTGACCTGGGGCTCAGCATTCCCCAGGGAGGTGTGTCTCACATCTTCAGGAGGAGCAAGGTAGCAAATATACCCACCACACCTCACAAAAGTCATTTTTGCATTCATATGAGAGAGTTTGGTTTCAGTCTGCTCAACACAGAGTGTATGCAGATCTCTATATTTGCAGCCCCTGGTACCATAGTAGGAGCATTCTCAAGCTTTAATGAATGTGGTGCAACACCGCTGTGATCTGGGCAGGCATAAAGATCTCCACTGTAATTTTCAGCACATTGGAAGGTGATCTCTTTTTTTTCCTAAGGATGATAACACAGTTTATTTGTTTACCACTATCAATTTTGTTCATGACTTTAGCAAAGCTTGAAGACATCCATAAGAAAAGTCTCCACCTGTTGGTTCCACAGGCATCTTAGGTCTACAAATACTATTAGAATGATATGGACCCAAGAAAAGCAAGGCCCTGGGAACAAGGCAGGGCAACTGACTCTCTAACAAGAAGGCAGGTGGTAGAGATCTGGCACAACTCCACACCTCCTGGCCAGCACTCCTTGTGAACTGAGGAACAGAAGTATACACATCTACTAAGCATTACATTTCTGTGAGCATGAGAATAGTAAAAAGCATTTTCCAATCTCAGCTTTTCCAAAGTGCCCTCACATCCAGCACAGCAGGATAATGAGAATTTCAAGTTGGCTGCTTGCTTGCTTGCCATCTACAAAACATACATTTTCAGTGGAAGCTCTGGTGTACTCTGAAGGCTGGATTTCCAGCTCGTTTCTCAGTCTCTGCTAAAGTCATTGCTGCAAAAGCTTCTATAGCCTTTGCTGTTCTAAAATCCCCAGTATAGTGATATAGCAGAGAACAAATTCACTGTTCAATCTCATTTCACTCCTGGGTAAACAGAATTTCACTACAATCATAATCTTGAGGTCCCTGGTGCTTATTGTTAACGCTGCTTGCATTATTTGTCAGCTCTGGAAAGGGAACAACCTAGCCCCAAGACAGGAGGAAGGAACTAAATGCAGAAAGGAAATTAAACTACTCAGAAGCCCTTGTTCTTTGCAATAAAGGCAAAAAGGAAAGATTCTAATTATCTAGCTTATTGCCACAAATAAGCACATTTTCAGAAGTCTGATTTTCAGCATTTTTTCCCAAGAGATAGCAGTCAACCATCTGAGAACACAGTCCTCCTTGTGCACAAAATCCAGATGGCATCACCAAATCTCTTCCCAGATGTAGTACTACGAAAACAAATGATTAACTGTTAGGAGACACCAAGGTCCTCAAAGTTACATTACCATTTGCACATGTAAACTATTGTCACAGCAGCCTTGTTCTCTTTTTGTGAAGTTCTCAATTCAACAACCCTACCCTGAGTTTTAGATTTGCCTTGAAACCTACAGCCTGTTAAAGTTTGTCTGGTTTCAGGCACAATTGTCAACACTGTGCATTGGCTACACACTGAACACATCCAGGATGCAGGGGAAAAACAGTCTTGAGAAATACCAGCTCATCACTCTATAAACACGTCCGTGGTGTACAACAAAAGCGGCAACATGGCGAGACAGCTTGCATCATTTATCTCCAGACAAGCCTGTTACCAAGGGGTACTTTTCAAGACAGATTTATGGAAGGCCAGAAGAGGATTATCTTTGTGATGCACACGTTTTTTTGGTTTTAGATTTGGCAATGACCAAAGCACATTTTTCAAGCAATAACTGCTATCTCACGGGATGAGACGGCTGTTTCTAATGCTGCAAAGTTCAAATTGTGACTCCTCTACAAAATGCAAAATTATAGGAAAAACTCTGCCATGAGATACGTAGGCTGAAATACCAATGATTGTTATTTCCCTCTGAAGAAATGCCTGGCATGTTCTATTTTATTTGCTGCCAGTGTAGTCGAGTTCAGCATTTTTGTAATCATGACACTGTATTTAACTTATCAGATGAACTTTGTGCAGGATGTGATTCAAAGGATGAACTTCATGTAATAATTTGTTCTGAAGAAAAAAACAACTTCATTTTTTGTTTCAAAGGAAAAACTGCAACACAATTTCTGCTACGTGCATTTCAGTATTTGTTTCCTCCTTCCTTTCCACTGCTCCAGTCTTTCCCTACAGATGCTTTTTCTTTCCTTCACTTAGGATGTCAGGCTACTTTCAAGCTGGAAGACAAGACAAGAATACTGAAACCCAACCCTTTGCTCTGTTGCTGTGACTGAAAAGTGAACACTCAGTAGCAGAAAGATCAAGGAAAATATCTTCCTCATCTTTAATTCTCATTTACACAGACCTCACCAAACAAACAAGGTATGTTTTTCTCCACCCAGACTGCCAGATAATGACTTTGATGCAGGGAAGAACATCCCCTCAAGCAGTCTTTTATTTCCCTTTTCTCAAAGCATATTTGCAAGAAGCAACATGTTAAACAACAACTCAGTTTCTTCTGTAGTACAGACACCCAAGTTTGTGACCCAGGATGACTTGGTATTAGAGTTGCCAAGAGATGTCAAAGGCCAAGATTCTGTCTGTAGCAGGGATCTGGGGACAGGGACATGTCTCAGTCTGCTGCTTGCCACTCTGCTCAGCAGCCACAGGCACATCTCCACAAACAGGATCAAAATATCATCATGATTGTAACACAGATGAAAATGCTGGAGACACATACAACAGTCAGTGTTAGATTAAAGACAAATTACCCTTTCAAAGCCAACCAAGGGATGCCATCTGTGCTTTGTATTTGCTGGTCAAGATCTTAAGCCATTTCAGTAAAATCTACAAGCATTTCCATGACAAGTCACTTGTTCAGCATCTCCTGAGTCACTAGGACTCTTCCAGAGGTTCATCCTGAAGCAAAGATGCCTGCCACTATTGCAGAAGGACGCTGCAACAACATCCTGTCCCATGCTTTCCGATGAATGCAACAACTGCCTTGCTAACTGAATGCAGCAGTGCCTGAGGGTATTCACATGCTGGTTTCCCTTCTGACAGCATAGAATGGCCTGGGTTGAAAAGGACCATAATTATCACATAGTTTCAACCCCCCCCCCCCGCTGTGTGCAAGGTTGCCAACCACTATACCAGGGGACTAGACCATGGAAGTGATCCTCCACTGCTAAAATCTGCCTTTAAGTTCAGCAGCAAATATTCAGCCACATGCAACTCAGGAATGATTCTGATTAGTGAGCTACTCAGAAGTTTATGGCAACAACAAAACTCTGCACATAAAGAATGCATAAATTTTTCACAGAACATGTGACTAGTTTCTGTAGTCTTTTTATGTGCTCTGCAAAGGATGTCTGCCATCTACATGTGCCCACACACCTTTGTGCAGCACTTCTGGTAGGCACTAGACTGCAGCATGGACACCAAGAGCTATTAAATCCAGTAGGAAAGCAGAGTGACTGTACTCAATCTTGCACTAAAAGTCCCCTCTGAGATATGCAATTTCTAACATGGGAAAACAATATTTGGAATTTTTAAAAAAGCAAGCTAGTTAGCCAGTCTTTAATTTATTTAAAAACAAATTATCAGTATTCCTTAGAAACCAAGTAGGACACCCTGTTCCTTATAGCACACTTCAGACAGGTTATTAAACTGGAGTCTGTTAATTTTGTCTGGCTCATAACAACATACTGCAAAGTGTAAGACTACAGTTAGGCCCTGTACTGATATCTATCTCTAGGACTTCAGGATCCTCAAACATAGTACTTACCAGATACCAGCCAACCATCCAAAGACAAGGGAATTGGTATCACCCACACCCTCCTCACTCCATTCTTGAAACAAGCAAGCTGAAAGGAACCATAAGGAAGAGTATCCAACATTCACATGGGCTTTGGGAATCATTATCAGTATTTCACTTTCTAATAGAATGTTACCATGGAGCTCTATCACCTGTCTATGGCAATAAATGCTGCACAAAGGCATCTACCTGCCTTCCATAATAAAACTTGACCCATGTAATAGCATACTTTTACCTGTTTGTTCAGGCAGAGATGCACCCATCCATGCATACAGGTGCAAGCACAGAGTTTCCTGATCTACTTGCACTACTTTGACAAACACCCAGCACAGCCTAAAAGCAAGCACACTATCTAGGTCTTCTGCCTAAGGGGCATGAGTGCAGCAAGATCTGACACCTCAAAAAACCTTGAGCTTAATAGATTTAGACTAGGTATTAGAAAGAAATTTTTTACTGTGAAGGTGGTGAGACACTGGAACAGGTTGCCCAGTGAGGTTGTGAAGGCCCCCTCCCTAGAAGCATTCAAGGCCAGGCTGGATGTGGCTTTGAGCAATCTGGTCTAGTGGGAGATGTCCCTGCTATAGCAGGGGAGTTGGAACGAGGTGATCTTGAAGGACCCTTCTAACACACACTATTCTGTGATTCTCTCAGTGACACCATTTTGAATTAGAAAAAAGGAAACAAACTGAATCAATACAAGTGACTCAGTGCAGTTTTCATTTACCAGTCAACAGCACAGAAGACACAGTGGGATTATCTCACATGATATTTTTATTTCCAGGATTAAAATCCCCAATGATATAGATGCAGAATAAAGCAGAAACAAACAGATGTCAACCCCAAGTTTATCTGCAGTTCAAGTGAGGTATCCTGGTATCACAAGACTGAATTGCACAGACTCATAAAGCATGAATGGCCAAAAAAAAGAAGAGAAATTGCACAAAATATGAATTGCAAGTAATTCTTCTTCTCCTGGCTTCCTTTGCTCCTCCCATCGAGGGTATAAACAAAAAATTTCAATTACAAAATACATTTGACATTGAGCAAAATTGAAGAGTCAAAATTACTTTGATATAGAATGTACTTTTTTTTCCCCTAACAATTGAGAATACATTACAGCTGAATTTGAGATACAGTCAGTAAATTATCACAGGTCTACAAAGCATAACAGCAGTACTGTGTCACTGAACAACACAATATGTAAATATTCATAATATAAATATATAATATAAAATATAATTTGATTCAGCAAACAACTAAACTGACAGTGCTATTCCAGGCCTTACAGTTAAGAGCTACAGCTTGTTTACAAGATTAAAGACTTGTGGAAAAAGAAAATGTTTACATGAACATACTTCTTCAGTGAGACTCACATTCAGAGGACCTGACTTTTTTTTAAATGTAAAATAGAGACTGGTTTAACAATCTAAGCCAAAGTGCTAGGAAGATAATCATTTACCTACTTACCATTAAGTAGAATGCTACATTCTTACCCACATTAGCCCAACATACACATTGTTAGAAAATCTACTCACTCTCCAGTTTATGCTTGGGTTCTTCTACCAGCTCAAGTCAAAACAGATCTATTGCACTTACACTAGTGAGAGCAGGTGCAGCATTTCACTACTGCAAGATAGCTTTTCAAACCTGTATTCAAATAAAGCTAACTTGAGTTTGAAAACATTTCAACTGAGCAATATTTGTGTGTTTCGACAAAATGCATGGATGTGCATTTCTCTTGGTCCAATCACAGACTTCTTAAAAGCCAAGAGCTGTTATTTGTAAAATAACTAGTAAATGGAGGCAGTTCAAATATAGTGAACTCTTACCATAGTACCTTCTGTCAGCAAATTGAATTGGGACTCTTAGAAAGATGAGCACCCAGCAGGTTTCCACTACTTTGTCAGTATATGCTCTTGCTACCAGACAGCAGAATAACTTTCATCATACACCTAGAAGAGCAAGAAATCTTTTTCTTTGCTAAAAAGACTACATCTTGATATAATATGAAGTTTGAATACAGTTTCGGGTTAGTTCTGGTCTTCACACTGAACAATTCTCCTGCATTCAAAGCAACCACCACAAATTACATTTCGTCCCAAGAAGCAGTCCTCAAGTTTTAAAGGATGGGTAACAATATAATGAAGTCTACCTGAAAGTCTTAATGAAAGTGCATATGGACTCTAATAAATATTTCATATTCAAGTTATCATCAAGTCTCATGGGCTCTGTCAAATGACTTTCATATTTAATGACTATAAAACAGAATCATCACAATATTTGAAAAAAATACAAAATGAACTGCTAATTATACAATGAACTCTGTATTCATGAACTGACATCTGAGACAGGTACCAAGGAAAATATTTCTAAGGCTTAACTAGATCAGTACAATAGATAAGTACCTTGGCAGACACCCTACTTTGAACCGAAGTCCCTGCTCTAAAAATTCATTACAGCATGAGTGCCTCCTGACCATCATCAACATATTAACTCAGTACCAACACAGTAGAAAACAGGTGTCAGGAGAAGATGATCCCATTCTTCTCAGTCTTCCCTAAAAATATCAGTTCAGTAGAAATACTGATTACAAAGAGGCTGCTACCATGCTCAAAGATTCTCAATCTGACACGTGTCACTGACCACCGCACCCCTAAAACATCCCTCATCAGCACCATCTCCAGCAGTGATTTTCACCATCACAGCAAAGCACCTGCAAGAAACTTGGATAATGGGGGATTTACCTTTTGTTCTCAAGTAAAAAAACAACAAAAAAAGCAAACAGAACTACAACTCAGCTCAGCTTCTCCTCACCAAACAAAGAGCAATTGATAGTCCGAAACTAAGCAACTGATAGTCTGAAAATCAAGTTACAGTTTTTCGCTTTCACTTACAAGCATATGTAAGACACTACAACTTCCATGTTCCTGATACTCTTCTCTCTGCTGCTCCCCACCAGGATGTGCAGAGGTCTGTGAGCCTCAGGTGTGTCTGAGGGCTGTACATGGCAGCACTCAGTGCCAGGAGCACGGGCACACCACCAGCACAAAAGGAAGAGAAGTGACAGCAATGAAACAGCAAATTAAGTAAACAATCTATAATAACATACCATATAAATAATTACTCAAGAACACACGTTTCAAGTATTTTCCTCAAGCAGCTATTAGTATATGGACTTTTTATCTCCCAGCATCTACAAAATGACCAAGGACTCGATTACCCACAGAGAGTTTTCAACTTTAACTGTTTAAAAGTGAATTCTACTGCTTTGAGAAGATACAAGGAAAGCTATGAGCATGCTCAACAGATGCATCAACCACACAGATCCCTTAACCTTCTCCTGCACTAATACCAATCTTTATTTCCCTTAAGGTCACACATGGCCTTGCTGCCTGCTTGCTGATCCACACCTGACCCAGCTGCAGCCCACTCAGAGCAAGACTCAGCTGAGTTTCTCAGCAGGAGCAGTGCCCACCACCAGCACTCACCAGACCTGCTCCCCACTGCTGCCACAAACCTGACTAAGCACTGCCACACCTTACACGTGGGACGCAAATGCAGCCTACTGCCTTACTCCCCTCATCCTCATTTCCTTGCCAGGTCACCTCTTCCTTGTCATTTTTATATTGCTGGAGTCCACAGCTCAAAGCCCAAGTTGGAGAGAAGCTCATCATCACAGTGCGTGAGGGTATCTAGATATGCTGTGGGACAAAGAGAAATAAGCCCATTACATGAGCAGCTTTGCTATGGGATATGTGTGTAACAGAGAGAAAGGCAGTTCTTGCTGCTTAGGACAGTTTGGAATTATCCTAAGATCAGTTCTAAACATCAGTACTGTCCAGAGCATCTCCAGGAGACATCCTGTAGCAGGACATTGTACCTGCCAGTCACCAGCTTCCTCCTGAGGAAGTCAAGTTCCTCACAGAGGCAGAATATCAAGCACTGCTTTGAAACAACACAAGCCCCTTTAAGACAAGTTTCTCCTCCTACTTCATAATTTCCACTTCTTGTCTCTCTGTTAACAACACTTTTAACACCTCGCACTCTTTTGCTCCATTTCAAGGGGCTAGAGCCAACAGCAAAGTAGTAAAAAAAAAAAACAAGTCTGTACTCAAACATACTTAACCAAAACCCTGAGTTGCAATCATCGTATCTCTACTCAAATAAATAGAACAGAAAGACCAACAACACAGCCGTTACTCTGTACACACAATATAAATATTAGATAAGCCTGAATAAATCTCTTTTGAGGTAGATATATACAGTACAAAACATATTAAGGGTCAAATGCAAACATCATACCTATTTCACCTTCTCATCTTGTCTTCTAGCTCTGTAGAGAACACTGCAAACATTTTATTTCTGCCTCATCAGCACCTAAGTTAAGTTTTTCTGCTCTAAGATAATTTGTAGCTAGAAGACCACTGAAACAGAATCTGTACATTTAATACTATTACAGAGTTCTGGCTTTGGCCATGCCAGAAGTACATTAACAAAACAACTGAAAACAAACAGGAATTTTAAATAACTCTGCAAACAAAATAATACCAATCACAACAAGTCCTAAAAGTTTAACCAACAAGAAAACAGCACTAAAAGTCTGCTGCTGTAGTTGTCAAACAAAATTTTAAACTAGAAAGTTGAGCTTCATTTCCCCGAGACTGCTTTATTTACTTGGCTCTGCCTCACTAAAGCTCAACAGAAAAAGACTGAAAGACAGAATCTCCCCAACCCCCAAGGAAAAAAGATTCAACTTAATTAAGTTTAAAAGAAATGCAAACAACTCAAAAAACCATGTAACAAGTAGATAAGATAAATCAGATCACAGCCTGCACAGAACTTGGCCAAGGTTCACATGGAAGGCTTGCAAACCTTTAGATAAAGTCCTGAGGTCAGAGTTGTGACAAACAAAAGTGGTTTGGGATTTTTCTGTGCTGTCACATCACAGTGGCAGACACAGGATAAGATAAATAATAAATCCAGAGACATTTTTCTTTTGAATAAAATACCCATAAAGATGATTCATTCTCTTATGAATAGATTAATACAAGTTAATAATCACTGAATAATTAATGCACCAACAGCTGGTTTAGGAAGACAACCAAGTAGTATCTGCTCACTAGTCACTTGTGTTGTTTTCTAAACCAAGATAAACAGATCACAGGGCCACTGTCAGCTCATCAATTACGTGCTCAGAAATATCAACGTGATGTCTTTGGTTCAAGCACACAGTCACATTTGTTGTGCATCAACAAGAATGACTCTGACTACACCCAGCACTGATGCCTGCAAGCCCTTGTGAGTACAGCTTACTTTGTCACAAGTGGGTAAAGGCAAGGAAATTTCTCCCACATAACTGTGGGAGTTCTGACTGCAAGCATAGCATTTGAGTCCAGTTTTGGAATTCACTGTCACACTGTAAAACTCAGATCCAATACTCAGATCTCAGTTTTGAGCAGTCTCTAAGTACTGTTTTGAATACCACACAAATTCCCAGGTAGGCCGCCTCCTTCCATAGGTCCTTCCATAGAAGGACTATCTGGGTGAGAGATTTTTGCCACAAAACTGGATGAATAAAAAAAGAAAGTGACCAGCAAATCAAAGAAAGGTCACTGTTTTCTCTTTTGTTTAATTGTCTCACAACAAGAATTCAGAATTGAGAGTTACAATACTGATAATTTAAGGACTGGAATATTCTCCAAATTAGTGTCAAAAGACAGACATATTAAAACACGGCCACAGTAAAGAACTGAAGTAAAATATTTACTTTAGTTTGGAATTTAGAAGGAGAGTTTGGACAGCAAAGAGGCAGTGTGTGCCATGTCTTTGTATCTGGGGTCCAAAGGATACTTTGGATATTAAGAGTGTAGCAACTGCTTCTCCCTGAACAACAGGGATATCGGTTGTTTTATTTTTCCCCTCCCCAGTTAAGTCAGAAGTAGTGTCGAAAACAGTGTGATGAATACAAGAGCAGCATCCAGTGAGATCAGCTATACCTGATGTGGCCAAAAACAAAAAAGTTTTGGCTGTAATGGTAAAACTGCTATAAAGAGATCAGCAACGACCCTTGATTTGACTCCTTGAGTTGAAAAAAAAATAGCAGGACACACAGAGACACGGTGAGTCTACTCACCAAGGAGATATGTACAGTAACTGGGTACATCTGCTTCAGAGGCCAGCCTCTTGTTGGCAGGCAGACAACACTGTGTGCTGCAGCAGATGTGTGCATAACTTAGTCAAACATGTAACCACAAAAAGAGACACAGCAGCACTCAGCCGGTACTCTGTGTTCCACTCAGATCCACAGAGCCCTAGGAGAAAAGAATCTTCTGTATACAATTTAATTTTTAAACCACATTTCCTCTAGAAAACTTTGTTTTAAATTAACTGATTACAGTAGGTTTCACTTAAAAGTTTAGCATAGTTGAAAGATCTTCTGATAAGTATAAGTGGGACACAGCATTCAGGATTTACTTGAAGAATCATCCTCTTCTAGAAGGAGGTCATTTAATGCAATAACTGTAGCAGCAAAATCAACCAGCTCCACAAAGTCGGATGTAATTATGTTAACACCCATAACACCTGGTTTCTGTGCTTTCACCCAATTCAAAATCATGGGCAGGTTCCTAGACAAAAAGAGAAAGAAAGAAAATTAAACATTTAAGATATAATCCTCTACAGGTACTCTGCTTATTTCAAAGAGCATGCTTCTTGCAAATTATGTTCTCATCTTTGATCAGGTCCTAGCTGCCACCGAAAGATGCAACCAGAATGAAAACTGCTTAACATAGCAAGCAGTTGTGAGCTGTCAAACAGAAACACTGGTCAAACCCAACTAACAGGTTGAATCTGGAAAAAAAATAAATCAATTTTTCACCTAAAAGATTGTGCTTCAGGATGAGATGCTGCATTACACTGGTTTTCATCCTGGCTCAGTTTTGAACAAGTACATGCTGAACTAAAAGCTTCGCACCTCAGATTGGCACAGAACAAAGCTCCATCTGGCACAAGATGCCCCTGCACCCACCGTCCCCTTAGGGCAGGCAGGAAAAACAGTTGTGGGCAGCACACACAGCACTTCTACTGAACACCTTACATTCACTCAGAGCAATGGGTGGAGGAAAACCTAAGCTGGATCCAGCCCTCAGCACTGCGAGGTCTCAGCATCCCACCATACAGTGCTGTAACTAGAGAACAGCAAGGTGTGCCAGGAATTGTTTCAGCTCTCAGCAGGGAGAAGTTTCAGTCATTTCTTGTGCAGACTCCTGCCTTGCTGTCTGTCCAAGTTCTTTTGAAGTTCAGTATGCAAGTCTCAGTTTTCAGCACAGAGAAAAATGACTAAATGCATTAGAATTCGAGCCACAGAATGCATATATTCAATGAGAAGATAGCAGACACGCAGATTGGCTAACAGGACAGGGAGGAAAAAAAAACCATGAAGATCTTCCACAGCTCTTGCTCCAGAAAAAGAAACTTGTCAAGAAAGAGGAAGAAGTAGAGGTGCTGTTCATACCAAGGGAGACAGACTTTAGTCAGCTGAGTGTGAGTACTATACATTTCTCTTCTAACAAGAACTCCAGAATGCTTAAATATTCATGCTCAGGGCAGAATTTCCATACGAGAAAGCAGACAACTGCAGATACAGATTTGTTCATACAGATCAGCTAGTGTGTGTAAATGCACAGGAGCAATCATGTTTTAGCAATCAGTGGCCTCTGTTTTAGGTTTTCACGGTTCCAACAGGTAAATACTAATGATGGATGGGACAGAAGGAAGCAGGGTTTCCAGCCTCTCAGTGGCTAAAAATCCAGGCCTTTACCAAAAATTACTTGAAACAAAGCTACTTGTTTATTCCACTTTTTTTAAATTATTCTTTACTAGTTTGAAAACTGAAATTCAGTGTCATCTTGCTAACTTTAATCCCAAGACAAGAGTACATAAAGTATACACTACAGAGAGTCAGATCTATGCTCTCTGTTAAGTATCCCCACCAACCGTAGGTATTTACATGCATGTTGTGGCATTAAGCACCAGTCCTAAAGCACCTGAGCACCATCTAGCGTTTGATGTTGATAACACACCAGGCAAGGCAAAGAGAAAGCCTGAAGAGGATACCTGACTATATTCTCAAACACGTTTTGCATTTAATAATCTCTTATGTAATGCCCCTAAACATAAACTTACATGATTTACACTTCACCTGGAATTTCTACATTTCTATAGGCAACTTCTGATTGCTGAACTACAGCACTTGCACTTTTTAGAAAGGCTTTTAAAGAAAATAAATTACATTGACTTTTGATTCAAAATTATACTCTTGTAATAAGATGGCTAATGATTCTCCCAAGAAGTACACACAAACTATCTGCTACAGATGTGTGCATGTTTATCTCACTGCTTAACATTAAAAACAGTTGTGGAGATCATCACAGTGAGAGTCACAGAGCCAATTAAGGCTGTTGTGCCTAACTACTCAAGTTAATTTAGAATTTAAAAATTTTACAGCCAATCTCAGTGACATCAAAACAGAGAAACAATAAGCCAGAAGATTGAGTCCCACCAGGACTGTTAGAATTTTCGTGACTTTTGGCAAACAAGCCCATGTTTTGTGGGGATCACACTCCAAGAGCTGCAATTACTTCAAGAGCTCCAAGTAAACATACTTATGCTTGCAATATCTACCCCATTACTTCTCTATTTTCAATGATTATTGATTTTTTAATGGCTGCAAGTATCTCAACCCAGCAGTAGTAATGAAGTAGGACTGCATGTTTCCTAAAAGGTCAGTCAGCAAGTCTTACTTTAAGGCAAACATTACAGTTTCTTGCTTACTCAGTGCCATTTCAACATGAAACACTTTAAGAACTGAGAAATCAAGACAAGTCCTTACCTATGAACAAGTGTGTTCTTTAGACCACGGACCAGATGTCGTGCAATAGTTTTTACTCGAGGAGTGAGAATTGCTTGAGAAACATGAAAAGTCCCATAACGACTTCGTTCCTCAAGAGTGGTCTCCAGGAACTGTAAGAGCTTGTGCACATTGGTCGTATTAGCCCACGGTGCTGGCATTTTATTCCCTGGCCATAGAAAGGGAAATTCTCGATACAAGGGGTAGTGGTAGAAAATAAGAACCTAACAGAAACAAGAAAAAGGAGACAATAATTATTAACTATTCTGTTTAGAAACAGGACGGAGTACTGGCTTATGCATTACTCCTGAAGCTAGCGCAGCAGTGTGAAGGCAAAGAAATTACTCCTGAGTCATGACTGTCAATAAATTTACTAACAAAGGATGAAGATCATTTCTGTTAGATGTGAGGACAGGATTGCTTCAGGCTTTAAGGGTCATCAGTTTAAGAAATGAAAGAATGGCCAGAAGCATAGTGAGATGTCAATTCTAAGCAATCTGCTTAAAAAGCATTTCAGAGCACTATCAGAAAATAGTGCTTCACTTAACAGTGAAGTTAAATTTTTTTAGCTATCTTGGCACCTCCTATACTTCTGTTAAATGGCTAAAGCACGCTGGGCTATCCAGAATTTTAACAACATTCAGTGAGAGGAGAGTGAAATGCTGTTAAAGTCGGTCTTACTTTCAGCAAAACCTTCTCTGAATCAGAAATCAGCATTTTATGCCTTGTAAGGTGGTTCTTTGTAAGAGGGTAGTACAAAGATACATCACTGTTATAAACCAATCTTACAAATGATTCTTTTTTGGACCCTAGCAGACTTGTAAGGCAAAGCACTAATATCCTCAAGTATCATCAATCTCCAACCCCTCTGCCACAGGTAGGGCACTAATAGTACCAGTTCAGAGGAAATCCTCAAAATCTCATTTAACTTGTAGTTTGAGAATTAAGTGCAGTCACTGAAATCCTGTTCTCTCAGTCTGCCTCTCTCTGTGGGCAAGAGTGATTTAGTCCTGCCACTATAAATGTGGATAGCTGTGAAGGAGCTAGAAGTTCCACAGCTTCCCTTAGTCACGAGGGACCATACATACTTTAAATACACCAAAATGACGACATTTTATCATATCCTCAGTAGAAGTCAGCATAACATGCTCTCTCAGAAGAGAAGAACGTTGGTAAGGAACACAAGACCCTACTGTCATCTAATGATTTAATGAGTCCCCAGCAAGCTTATATTAGCTATCAGCAGTGTCCCTGGCCCAATACCTCAGAGTGAATACTATCCAGCTTATCTATTTAAATCTGAATCTTTTGAGTGTGAAAAAAAAAATTACGGATCATCCTTCCCCTACCTGATACTTCTTTTCCCACATGTACTGTAACGTCACATATTCTACACACTCAACACAACAAAGTTTGGATCCAAATGCCGAGCGAATCCTGTTGATCAAGAAGAAGTGGTGGCTGTCATCCATGGCATAGAAGTGATTGAAATCCAAGAAGATGACTTCTTTGGGGTGTTGCTCAAGAAAGGTATTAATCTCCATTAGTCCATCCCATACTTTGATGCCAAACAATCCATGTATGAAGTAGATCTCCTGTCCTATTTCCCCAGGCTTGGAAGATACACGAAGATCAAAATAGCGGATCCCACCTTCCAATTGCTCTTTGAAAGTCAGATTTTGAGTTACTGACCATTTCTTCATTATCTTTTTAACCAAAGAAATTCTGGCCAAGCGTTTGATGGCAGTGGCTTGGTCTGGTCCCACAGGAGATTTCTCATCCACCCAGTAGCTGAAAGAATCATGTGATCCTAGAAAATAAAGCCAAGAATAATTAGTTTTCCAAGAACTTGGACTCCCCTCAGCACACACAGCCTTGTAAAGTAAAAAAAAGCCATACATGCATAGCAGGGCTGGAAAAGAGTTGCACTCAACTCTTTCAGACAATCCTTTTATACTTCGTTTTCCCTTTTTCCCCCTCAACTGTACAAAAAAAACATAAGGAAAAAACTTTTTCTCTCAGAGTGTGGTCAGACACTGGAATGGTCTGCCCAGGGAGGTGGTGGAGTTGCTGTTCCTGGCATAGTTCAAGAGGTGTCTGGATGAGGAGCTATGAGATATGGTTTAGAGGCTTGCGGTAGCAATGGTAACGGGAGGATGGTTGGACTAGATGATCTTGTAGGTCCTTTCCAACCTTGTGATTCTATGAAAGTACAGTTCTCAGAGTTTGAACTGTGTTCTTGTGTTAATATCAAAGCACTACAAAAATTATAACCACAAGGAAAATACCAGTGGTGAAGAAACTTCCATCCTAACTCCTTTCTCCATCTATAAGCTGTCAAGCAACCTCCAAAGCTCTCCTAGAGCCTGATGGATCACTGGTTTAAGATGGGACGACAATTTCACTAAAAGAAAAAAGTCACAGATTTAATCTTCACTCTACCTCATAAATTCAATCATTATGTATTTCAAAGTTTCTAGAACAGATATCTTCATTCATGTGATAGACAGAGGGATATTAACATGCACATACTCCACTAGAATGCTTCACTTTAGCCCCAAAATGGTAAATAAATGATCAGTAGTTTGGAGAGTGGCTGAAGACCGGCTGAACTCAGAGGTAAAACAATTGAGTTCAAGGTAACACCGATTAAACCTGAGATTTTCTTTCAATCAATGTTAAACTGGTGTTAGACACTGCTGAACAAACTCACCTATTTCTCTTCAATCTAGCAGTGACTTCTGCTAGTAGCCTCAAATACAACAAATATAGAATTCCTCAAAAGAAAGACCCACAATCAAAATTATCAGCACACGCTCCTTGAATATAACATGCACTTTGGCAAAGAAATTGCAGCTGCAATGAGAATTTTTGCTTACTAGAAAAAAACTCTAATGCAATACATATTTTAAAAAACCTCAGAAGTAATAAATCCCTCCAAAATAAAAACTTGCAAGACAAAAGAAATATCCCTAGCTGAGTCAAGTCAGTGAAGAGCTATCATTGAGCAGTGAAATCTCTTCCCTTGATATTGGGACAGTCAAAAGCTAAAGATAGGCAGATGCTGATCTAACAGATTGAGGATTTCTAGGCATTTCCAACTATTTACATCAGTCACCTGCATTCCAGCCAATAAACTGCAACTTCTCTTCAAAACTCCATCTAGGAAGTATTACAGAAGCTCTAAACATTTCTGCTTTCCTGTTTATCTTCAGGACAGCAACTTTTCCACAGAGACAAACCCCACCTGCATCCTGCAAGTCTGGAGCTGAAGTACAGGGAAGGCATCTTCAACTCCTGCTCACCACAAGCAGCTCTTCCTCCAGCTGTCTGAGGGCTGCAGTCACAGCACACCTCACTGCCTGCATCTGCCTCTTCCATTACTGCATGGCCCAGTTTCAACTTCTCCTCAGTCCTATGGCTTTATTTTTCCAGAATTTTTTTCTCTACCTCACTCTGCAACTCTGTAAAGAAATCCTAATGGAAGTTTTAGATTAAAACAGTTGAGTCCATAGCCTCCCTTTATCCAAGCCTTTTGTGTACAAGCGCTCACCTGAAGGCTCATGTATTTGTTGCCATGCAAGGTCAGAGATGTAAATAAGATTATGATCTCAACTGGATTACCTTGTCAGGGTTTTTAAATCCAAATGGAAGGCAAGACCAAGCAGTGGTACACAACAAGCTTAAATGTTCTCTTCTTTGCACAAACTTCAACTAGTTTGAAAGTTCTGAAAAGGAAAGTTTTGTTTCCAGGGTCTATAAAAGAATATTTAAATAATTCCCGATCAACTCCTCGTCTATCCTTCCTGGTCTTTGCAAAAACATGCCTTTTATGTGGCTTTCCCTTCAGTCGTGAGGAAGAACAAGTGACAAGTAACAAAAAGCTGTTTTTAAAAGCTGTCACAATAAACCACATCAAGAAACAGCTGTCAGTTCGGGAGTGCTTCTTCTACCCCCAAATATGTAAACCAGAACAAACATTGAATCACTAATACAGGACCAAACATCTAATGAAGACATTTCAGAAGGTGCCGTACAAAGCCTTGCTCATAAAGGAAGCTGCAATTCACAGACGCTGAAGTTTCACACACCTCCCTATAAAGTACAATGAGTCTTTCAGTCCTCTACAATATTTGTAAAGCAGACTTCATTTGCACAGGGATTGTCTTCTGTCTTTTAGTAAGTCACTTGGTAATTTTTTCTTTTAAGTTCTCAGTTCATTTTAATTTCTCCCTTCAAGTCTCTGTTAGAATAAAGCCATAAGAAACATTTTCTTTTAATTATAACCAAGACTGTGCAAAGAACTCTGTCTAGAGAAGTCACTTGCTGTTACAGCCTCTCACACAGTGACACTGATATACGACTTAGGAATGAACAGAATTACAATCTTATCTGGCATCAAATATATTGTTGTCAACATTTAAGGATTTGTCTACACAAATCTAAGCCAAGAAAGGTTGTTTTCTTAAGTCTGATAATATATTTCACAGCTACAGAAGCTTCCTTCCATTGCAGATGACCATATTTAAGGCACAGGGAAAGGTACAAAAAACCGATTTTCTCCTTGCAGTATTGCAAAACAAGTTCTATTTAGAGCTGTAGAAAACAACAAAAAAAGCTAAATGCACAGTGCAGCTTTTTCAACACATACTTTAAGAACTGGGCTCCTTCACAGGGCAGCTATTTAAGGAACTCTAACTGTGTGACATGCATCTAGAGAAGATGCTTAAAAACCCTGCACTGCATCAACTGAAGAACCTCAGTGAGACTTCTCATTTACAATGCAGTCAACACATATACAGAAACAAGTAGAATGTGCACTAGAGCATCTGAAAAACAAGGTCTGTTTCATAGAAGGACTACCTCCCTTACAGCGCAGGGTAGTATCATCTGTACTGAGAACAGTAAGACATAGCAGCAGTGCAGCCAGATTCCTCAGTGCCATTTATAGAAGGCCAGCCACCAACTGTGAGAAATATCCAGGCCACGTCTGACTGCTTTTAGTTTAATAAGAGAAAAGTGAACCAAAAACCTGAAGCAACATTACTAGCAATGCTGGGATGAGAGCTAAGACATAGGTGAGGATTCACATCACCCACCAAGCCCTTCTCTGATTTAAGATCACTGTTATGTTCCCAGCTCAGCTACTGACTTTTAATATAGCTTAGCTGTGATGTTAAACTACATGCTAAGCTGATTGCATCATGATGTCAAATTAATCCCTTGCTCTTCTTTCTACACCTGAGCCCCATGGAAGACCCAGCCATTTTGTAGACATGGCACGAGCCAGGCTGGCTCCTGATTAAGCATTATGTATAACACCAACTCTGCACAGTTTCAAAGGCAAAGGCAAGAGCCTACAGCAGATAAAAGGAGCACAGCAGCTACGTTTTGTTGTAATTTCAGCCTGAGAGCTTCTAGCTACATTCTCAACTATAGCCTAATACAACTACATATGAAAATACATAGATACTGTAATTGCATATAGTATCAACAAAGGGAATGGCAATCACTGACCAGAGCAAAAAAAAAAAAAAAGAAACCACCACAAAACCTCTCATTATGGCAGAGTGCTATGCATTAGAAATGCTCTTCAGTCTGTGGTTCCAACCAAGCAGTATGCATCTCCTCAAGTTACACAGACCCCTTTCTCAAGAAAGCTCAAGTTTCATCAGCACGACATTTCAGATGATTTCAATCTCAATCTTAAATATAAATTACACCCTGTTATTGACTCAAATACATTCCTTATACCTGCTGATTGTGAACAAAGTGATCTCAGACTGAAAAGTGAGAAGACAGCAGAGCCAAGAAGCCTGTCTGCAATTGTCCTTTAGGGGAAGAGAGGCTAGATCCCCTATTCCAAATTACCTCAAGGGCATATACTAGCACACTGCACACTGACATGACTCAAGAGGAATCACTGCATGTGACAATGGATAAATGTTCAGATTGCAGCATCTCAGAAAAGGTTGCAGTGACATAGTACCAGTGCTGCACTCACACCTTCCAGAAACCAAAGGCATACCATACAGAAACAAGCTTAAGAAAGAGCCTGCTTATTCAGAAGAAAAAAACGGAAATAAAACTTCTGGCAGCTCTTACAACAGATTAAGAGATGATGGCTGCTCTGCTTTAATTTCATTTCTTTCATCTCATAAAGATGGGAAGGTTCAAGTATTAAGAGACTTCTCACACACCAAATTGCTAAAATGATGGATGGCCTTCTTAATTTTATCCTAGCAAGTGCAACTGTGGATTAACTTTCATTCATATCTTTAAACCCCTTTTTATTCTTATTACACTAATTTCCCAAGTTAGCTGTATGTTAAATAGATCGCTACTCAATTCAATTTGTATGTTAAATAGATTGTATTTCCGTGTTCAGGAAGGCTTTTTTGTTTTGCTGAAGTGTTTGTGCTAATTGTTAGGAATCAGCCTTTTATCACCACATCTGCAGCAAAGTCTTAACTTTCCAGCATCCCTATTTGTCATGCTATTTGGTCACAGATAGCCTAATTAACCCACAGT
This sequence comes from Phasianus colchicus, assembly GCF_987193195.1. NCBI lineage: Eukaryota > Metazoa > Chordata > Aves > Galliformes > Phasianidae > Phasianus > Phasianus colchicus. The sequence continues at coordinate 90,486,257 of NC_143436.1, read as the reverse complement.
GTAGCTCAAACAATGACATTAATAAACACAACGTTATTAAGCCTTCACTTCAACAATTACTGGTTGTATCTCGTCACATGATCTTTTATTTCCACATCACTATGTTTCCATGTACAGATGCAGTGCAGGGAAAGGAATCAGCATCACCTTACAAACCCATGGCTTGCAAATGTATCTTCAAGGGATGTTTGAAGTATGAGTATGGCACACAAAACAGATCTTCCACTGAATATCATACTGTGTGCATGCTGCTAATTACTTGAAAACAATACAAATTTTTTTTTTTTTAAATACAAGCAGTTGAATCAGTAAGTTCCCCTGGTTGCAAGGCTGGGGACTAGCCAGATGCAGCAGATAAAGAAGCCTGCAAAAAGCTGGCTGGCCAAGAAACAATAATGAAAGCAAAAGGACAGGAGAGCACACAGTCATTGAGTTTAACTGAATCAGAGTAATTTGTTTTGGTGTCCACATTAAATAAATATTAACATGATGGAAAACATGATAGAATGTTAAAGATTCGTAAGAGGCAAGGTCAACACACTTGTACCAATCCATTAAAGACATTAAAGGGTCACTTATGGGCAAAGAATCGCCCTAACTGTAGTTGATGCCAAGACTTCATAGAGCGAGCTTTGCTCACTATACAAGGTGCATTCTCCATACATTACAAAGTACCACAGATGACAGAGTAGCAAATATTATGTAGCCAAGACACTTAAGACAGCAACCAAGTTCCAAAAAGACGGGATGCAAATGCTAGCAAATTAAAGTCCACAAGTGTTCTTCTAAACCAAATGTTCCACATATGCCAGAATTGATGGAAACAGGATAAACACAAGTGCCTCATGGAGCCTAGAAGTCCTCAGGATTCAGGTCATTAACAATCCAGATTTTCTAATCAAAAGATTAACTTCTTAAAAGCTCTTCACTAATGAAAAACAAATTGAATAGTTCATTTTCATTTGCCAAGCCAAAGGACAAGAGGCAGGAATAACAAGCATCCTACTGAAAGTTATTAACCTAAAACTATTTAGATAAACATTAATAATTCAATACAATTATGAAAGAATTCTTTAGGTATTAACAACACGGTTTCATTAGAGAAGAGAGAGCCTAGTAGAGATCAAATCCTCTTAGGAAAACTTCCTCTCCCTGTCAGAGGATTACCGTGACTTCCCTCCAGCCCTTTTGGGGTGGAAGGCAGTTAGGGAGGAACAAATGATGTAAGGAGAGAAAGAGAGAAGACTGAGTGAGACTTTTACAAATACAATATCACATTACTCTGCTTTTCCTTCAAGCAGGAAGAAATCAATTTGGATTGAATTATCCATTTGGATGGAGTTCTCTGCATTAATTTTTGTGCAATTCAACCATGACTTCCCATTTATTTTATTATTTCCCCGTAGAGGGAAAGCAGAAAGTGACAGCACCTCTCCAACATTTCAAAGCCTGAACGGATGCTCTTGCTCTGAGAAGAAAAACTTCAATTTAGGTTCCCACATTCCTTTTCTGTGACTATTCAGAAATGTGCAGATCAAGAGCTCTCATTCTCCTTGTGAATTATTCACATTTTTATTATGCAGCCCTTTCAAAATCTTCTCAGGACATGGAACTGAAGAGGAGAAACAAACATTAATATTGACACAGAAACTGTTTTTCTCTGTTAGGAATAAAACTTCTCTCAAATAATAGTTATGACTAGCTGCTATATGAGATAAAAGACTAAGGTAATGAAGTCACTTGTTATTTCTGAACAGGCTAATCTTGAAAAGTTTGCATTTACAAATCATATCCAACACCATATTTATGCAGATGTGCTCTGCTAATGGTTACGCCCTCATTGATTGACAGAAACCAATTAAACTGGAAAGGAAAATAAAGCTTGGTAAAGAAAACATTAATTCTGTATTTTCTTCTCTTTGAGCTTTAACCCGGCAGCCATTTTAGGTGATTCAACAATGTCTTTAATTAGGACTCCAAAGGAGTACTACTTGGAAAAGAAAACGCAGATCCAAAAGCCACTGCTTTTCCTCACAGGAGGCACGTCCACATGGCACACAAGCTCAAGAACATAGCAACAAGATGACTGCTGCATTAGCAAGTTCAACCACTTGCCTCAGGGTCGAGACATAAAAGATGAAAAAACATCACATCTCATAAGAAGCTTGTGGCCAGTTTTCAGATGGACAGGGCTGCCACTTCACCTTCTGTAAACACCTGAGTTTCAGCTTGGCCTGCTAAACACAAGGTGCCCACAGGACTTCCGCTAACCACTAAGGACAGCAAAAGTGGCCGGAGCCCATGGCTGAAGAGATTGCAGCAGCCGTGCAAGATCCCACCAGCTCAGGCACTCCCCTCAGGCCCAGCTTCTGTCTGAAGCTCTGTTTTCCATTTTGTAGGACTTGGATCAGTGAGTTCAAAACCATTGGGTTTCTCTGTCAAGCCTTCAGGGCAATTTTATCAGGAGGTGGAAACAGGGACACATTAAAAGCCTCTGCCACAGTCATACCGACATTCCCATGAACAAACTATGGAAATTTATTCAATTAAAAGTTACAAAGATAGTTAATTAAGAAATTGCATGTGGTAGGGAGAATTAAGCAGCTTCACTAGAGCAATAACTTGGAGCAGCAGATGAACCTTATCTGTTTTAGGAGGCCAAGGACACACCTCTCCCCAGATATCAGTGAAAGCAGGCAAAGACATTTCAACAACTAATGCAGCTTTCCATAGTCCTATTTGAGCCAAGGTTATTTTCTATCTTAACAAAATGCTTCTGTAAATTTGAAATTCAGCTCTAGCTACCTACAGCCCAGCATCCTACAGGCAATTCTTTACCAGTCACTCAACCTGGAGCAGACAGGAACTGAGCCACATCTTAATTGCTCTGCATTGCTCTGAAATGACACCTTGGCTATGCTATCACATACACTCACAGGAAGTGCTAATATACCAGCTGGGATCCCTGTGCAGTGACAAAAAGGCTCTGTGCCCTGTCAGAAGCAATTACTACAGTGCTGCCCTACTTCTCTCCCGAGAGGCAGACTGCTCACAAACCCACTCCAGCAGCACACCCTGCCTAGCATTACCTACAGCTCTGTATGTACTCATATCTGAATAATTTAAATTTTTTGTGTTTCAAATCAGTCTTAAACATATGAAGTTAAACACAGCTTTCCTGTCAATATTGAAAAAGAAATCTCACAATCTACAACAAGCATCACTGTGAATTGACTTTCATACCACAATTCAAAGAGAAGCATTTCTGGCAGGAACTAGCTCTCCAAAAAAGTGTTTCCCCCTAATTATCACCACCACCTGAGACATTTTCCATCAAGTTGGCTTGCTGAAGGCACTCATTCAGCCTTGGATGAACAGGCATGGGCCAAAATTTGACCTTTAATTATTCTAACGCGATGAGAGATAGAAGGAATGGAGGAACTAAAGCAGGGGACAAGAGGCATTTGGCTGGCTTAGCTGGATTAAAAAGTAGCACCTACAATTATTCTTGATGCTCCTGCAAGAAAGGGCTTTCCTACTTTCCCCACGTACCAGTAAATCCCTATCTACCTGATCGTAAGTTTCCTCTATGAGGCAAAGAAAAACAGAATTGAGGGGAAAAAAAACCTCTCAGCTAACCATCCTAAATGTGGAACCAATTCAGAGATACAGTTCAATGAAAAATTGCAAGTACATCTACCTCACATATCACAGCTCTTGATTATTCAAAGACTGAATAAGCCACTCATGATTAAGTAAATGCATTATTAGCAAAAGCCAAGGGAAAACAGACCTGTCACTTTTTAGCTCATCTCATTCATATTCAGAATGTCACCAAGAATGAGGCTTCCACCACATCCTTGGGCAACCTGTTCCAGTGCCTCACCACCTTCACTGTAAAAACTTCTTCCATATATGCAATCTAAATTTTAGTTTGAAACCATTTCCCCTTGTCCTATCACAACAGACCATGCTAAAGAGTCTGTCCCCTTCTTCTTTAAACCTACCCCCCTTTCCCTCGCTTTTGAGAACGTATAGGTCAAGAGATGGGTAAGGAAAACACCAAGTGTCAAAGTTACGCAGTTCCATAAAATTGCTTAAAAACAAAATAGCTTGAGATTAAACTAAATGCTATACAACACTGTGCATTATCCTGCTCAGGGTCACATTCACAATCCATGTTCAAGAGCTCATTTTAAACTCGCATTCAAAGAGGATTAGTCCAGAGCATAATTAAGAAAAAACTCTCAAGAGCTTACATGCAGTCATAACTTGTTAAAGATAGTATTTTTTACAAAATTAACTATATGCAGTTCGATGACATTTTGGTTATATGATATTTTTCAATTTCTCACTGCAACACTTCTTCCCTCATCACACCACACATAAAAACTCACCTATTTTCCTTAGATGGCACTGAGCTGGTTTAGAATGTAATCCCAAGTTTTTCAAGAAAAGGCCAAATATTAGAACTGATTGTACCCAAGCTTTTGAAGATGACTCCAATTTTTTTTCAAAGTTTCTCTCTATTTTGAGCACAGAATTAAATCAGCATGTAAGCATTAAATGAGTGCACCCAATAGAATACCCATCTTAAGCACTACTTTCTATCAGTTGCTTCTCAGGATTGGGCAAATAAAGAATAATGACTTCCTCTCTCCTCAGGCAGCACGTTTCACAACACATTCAGAGAAATTGAATAGTTTTGGTTAAAAAAATCCCAGAGGTCGCAGCTACCTTTAAAGTCAGTGAAAACATGCAGCTCCAGAAGCAGAACAGTTTGCACCAGATTAAGAACCCTATGCTTCATACAAGAGGGTTACTTAAATGGTAACACTTACAACGTGACAGACTGGTATAAATCCAAGTGTTTTGTTAGTTTTCTTTTTTTGGTGTATATTAGCAATTATTTAATTTTGAATAGTCCCATCCTGCAATCTCTTAAAAATACATATATATTTATCTTTAAATGCTGCATATCCCAAACCAATCATTTCAGGGTTTTGAATACTGGCTTTATTTAGACCTAAAGCAAGTTCCAGGCTTCAGCTGCTTCAGTGGCACCAATAGCATTGCATCCCCAGTTTTGCATACAACAAGAAACTGGGAGGAAGGAAGAGAAAAAAAAAACAAAAACCAGTTGATTCTGTCATTCCAGTGGTGAAAGCAAGCATCACAAGAGACAGACAAAAGCAAGCCATACCTGTCATATATGCATACAGATATTACACACAGATCAAAATGTTTCTCATTTGAGCTGATGCCTACCTTTCAGATTTCTTGAAGATACCACAGGCTGTCATTGATATTCAGCATCTGTAAACAGATGTCCCAACAGCAAACTGTTTTGTATAACCCTTTCCTTGCATACTGCTAGTAACATCACCCTGGCTGCCATAAAGGTTGCTTCATCAACCAAAAATCCACTTCAGCAGAAAAAATCACTGGACCATAATTATAAAATAAGAAAATACAGTCGCAAAGCATCTACCCTTTCTTTCTTTTCTATTCTCCTCGCTCTACTCACCACTGCTGGGACCAGTGGTATTTAACATCTTCATAGGTGACATGAACAGTGGGATCAAGTTTGTAGACAACACCAAGCTGAGTGGTGCAGCTGACACACTAGAGGGAAGGGATTTCATCCAGAGAGATCTGGATAGGCTCAAGAGGTGGGCCCACGTCAACCTCATGAAGTTCAACATGGTCAAGTGCAAGGTCCTGCAGATGGGTCAGAGCAATCCCAAACACAGATACAGGTTGGGCAGAGAATGGCTTGAGAACAGCTTTGAGAAGAGTGGGAGCGTTTGTTGATGAAAGACTCAACATGAGCCGGCAATGCACGCTTGCAGCCCAGAAGGCCAACTGTATCCTGGCTTGCATCAAGAGAATTGTGACCAGCAGGTCAAGGGAGGTAATTCTGCCCCTCTACTCTATTCATAATGTGAGAACCCATTGGGAATACTGTGTCCAGATCTGAGAGCAACAACACAAAGAAAGGACATGGAGCTTTTGGAGTGAGTCCAGAGGAAGGCCACAAAGATGATCAGAGGGCTGTGGCACCTGTCCTGTGAGGACAGACAGAGAGCTGGAGCTCTTCAGCCTGGAGAAGGCTCTGAGGAAATCTTATAGCAGCCTTCCAGTACCTGAAGGGGAGCTACAGGAAAGCTGGTGAGGGACTTCTAATAATGGCATGTAGTGACAGAATGAGGAGAAGTGGTTTTAAACTGGAAAAATGAAGATTTAAACTAGATATGAGAAATTCTTTACTGTGAGGGCAGTGAGACACTGGAGCAGGTTGCCCAGTAAGGCTGTAGATGCCCCCTCCCTGAAGGCTGTCAAGATCTGGCTTTGAGCAACATGCTCTAGAGTGAGGTGTCCCTGCTAATAGCAGGGAGGTTGGAACTAGATGATCTTAAGGTCCATCCCAATCCAAACCATTCTATGATTCTATTCATAAGTTACCCGAAGTATATGCAGGAAAGAGATGGGAAGATGCAGTAAAGTCAAAGTTTGTGCAGGTATTTTGAAAATACAAACAACAACAAACACTACTCATTCTAAAAGCAGCATGTCATGACTGAAACAAGAATTCATTAGCTTAGCTCCTCCATTACAAACTTGATGCACTGCCACTGCCCATCACTTAACCTTTCAAAAGCAAAATTCTACATCCACAAAGACATTGTGATGCTCAGTTGAACTGAGAATGATTTCCTCGCTAGAAGTTTCAAAATCAACAGCTGCCAGAACAGCATACAAACAGTGCAATTTCTTTCTGATCCCCTCTCATTGTTGAAACAAGCAAAGTTTTATTAAAAAAACCACGCATTTGCTACTGTTAAGTGGGGAAAAAAGTGTTATGGTCTATTAAAACCACATTTTGAATTGTTCCAATCTTCTACTCTAGGAAATACAGCAGTGGGTGTTGTGATACTCCACAGGAAGTGCACTTCCCCTTCTCTACATGCTCCAAATGCCATTTGGCCATCACTGCTAGGGCAAAGAAAGTCCCTCTATTTGTCAGGAAGCATCTTCCCATGACTTCTACATAACATGTACCTAAAGGTTTTTGATAATCTAATGCACTATGGTGAAAATCAAGCTAATATCAGGAAGTCTACCAATAGCAACAAGAGGCCAGCATCAGAACCATCTGCTTACAGTAGTTACCCCTAAGATCTTCCCTCCTGGGATTTAAGAGCAATACTAGATCTTTTTTTTTTTTTTGTCATTTAGATTCAAATTCAGCTGTGCTCATAAATAATTTCAGATGCATCTGTTGTCTTACTCATTTGTCAGTTTATCTATCTAAAATGAAATCAATGATGCTTAACAATTTCTTAAACTTGGAGTCACGGGGAACAACTAGGAGTTAGCTATTACTAAACTCATTTGACAAAGAGGGAAGATCTTTTAAGTGGCATCTTCAGCAGTCTTTCTTCCACTCCTACAATGGATGGAGTTCATATAAGCATTTACTCACAAGTTCCTGGACACCAAACCAAACTTGAAGAACACCTTCAAGAACTCCATCTTCCAAAATTTACACTTAAATGAGAGTTTGAGCCAGAAAGAAAATGCTTTCTAGCATGCTACTCCTAGTTACCTTCTGAGGAGCAAAAGCAACAAGTCATAGTTCAGGGATTAACTGAAGGAAGGGCTATTTAGGGCTATCAACAGCATTAATACATTTAATCCTAAGACAGGCCATTCCATTCCAAACTGAAATTGCCTTGCAAAGAAACAAGGCTTTAACTACCTGAAGGGAGGTTGTAGTGAGCTAGGGGTCACCCTCTTATCTCATGTAACTAGTAATAGGACTAGAGGGAATGGCCTCAAGCTGTTCCCTGGGGAGGTTCAGGCTGGACATTAGGATGCACTTCTCCAAGAGCAGTCAGGTGCTGGAATAGGCTATGCAGGGAGGTGGTGGAGTCACTGACCCTGGAAGTGCAAAAGGAACGTTTAGATGTTGCACTGAGGAATATGGTTTAGACCAGATGATTGGACTGAATGACTAGGTCTTTTCCACCCTTGGTGATTCTATGATTCTCAACACAGGCCTTCTGCGTGCTTGTTATAGGTCAAGCTAACAAGTACAATCCCAAGCACAGCAAATCCTAACAGGAGAACGCACATCTCAACACCAGAAAGATTTAGTCCAAATACCTGAAATCCCAGCTATTAACTATCACAGAATCACAGGGGTTGGAAGGGACCTCCAGAGATCATCAAGTCCAACCCCCCTGCCAAAGCAGGTTCCCTACACCAGGTCGCACAGGTAGGCATCCAGGCAGGTCTTGAATATCTCCAGAGAAGGAGACTCCACAACCTCCCTGGGCAGCCTGTTCCAGTGCTCTGTCACCCTCACCTAAAGAAGTTCTTGCACACATTTGTGCAGAACTTCCTATGCTTCAGTTTTCGGCCATCTCCCCTTGTCCCGTCTCCACATACTGCTGAAAACAGTCTAGCCTATAAGTGAACAAAACATTGCTTTAAACTGACAAATGCTGAAGACACCAGTCACCTTACTTAACAGGACAAGCAATGAACAGAAAAGAAAGAACAACATCTGTATGCGTTCTACTACTAAACAACGTTGAATGACTCAAAGCCAAACCCAGGATGACAATCCAGCAGGCCGGAAGGCCAACACCTACGGGAACACCCTGACCACTCTTCCCACGGCCCCAGCCACCTGGGAGGGAAGGTCAACCCCGCCCAGGCTGCCCACGGCCCAAGCCTTTGCTTCAGGCCCTAGCTCGACCGACCCCCACCACCTCGGGGACGGCCCAAGGGCCCCGTTAGCTCCGAAAACAGGAGCCAGCCTCCCGCCTCTTTCCCCGCCCCGTCTCACCTGGGATGGCCAGGTTGGAAAGCGGGTAGCTGCGCAGCGCCGCCGGCAAGGAGCCCATCCAGTCCGCGTTGCCGTCCGCCATGGCTCCCGCCGCCCGCCCCCGCCGCCGCCTCCGGCCGCCCTCTTTACCGCCCGGCGGGCTCATCACCGCCCGGCAGCCCCCGGCCCAGCCGGGCCGCAACGGTAAGGGGCGGCCGGGGACGGGGCGCTCCGCGGCCGCCCGCCGCCTTATGTAACAGGTGCGGCCCGGCCGGCACGGCTCGCCACGGCACGGCCCACCGCCGTCACAGCCGCCTCGCGGCCATTGGCCGCCCCGCTGGCCGCCCCGCCCCTATCTACGGTGTGGCCGAGAGGGCAGGGGCCTCGGCTCGAAACTCCGAGCGGCGGGAGCCCGGCGGGCTGCGGCTGGGGCAGAACGTGCGTGGGGCTGTCGTGAGAAGTCATAAGCGAAGCGCAAACGCTGCCGTTCCAGCGGTTCTTCCGTACTCTCGCAGCACGACAGGGCTCACGTGTCGTGATACCTGCAGGTGTCTCCCTGCGTACCCTGCTCTCCCTGCCTTGCCTGTCCGTGGGGGAAAAGTTAAACGTTTCCCTGGGACCCAGCCCTAGGAAATGCGCCTGCAACAGACCCACAGCACACAATATCCCAAGCTGGAAGAGACCCGCAAGGATTATCGAGTCCTCCTTCCGGCTCCACGCAGCACCACCCAAAATCCACACCCTATGTCTGAGAGCACTGTCCAAACGCTCCTTGAACTCCAGCACTTGGGGCCATGTCCACAGCCCTGGGCAGCCCGTTCCACGCCCACCGCCCCCTAGTGCAGAACCTGTCCTTCACCCCCGGCTGCCCCTCCCCTGACACAGCTCCATGCCGTTCCCTCGGGCCCCGTCGCAGAGCTCAGCGCTGCCCCTCCGCTCCTTATGAGGAGCTGCAGCCGCCATCAGGCCTCCCCTCTGCTCTGCACTGAACAAACCCTGTGAAATCACTCAAATCACTGCTCTTTCTGTGCCGCCGTGCCAATGAATGCAGCACGGAGCCCGCCTGTCTCGGAGAACAGGGGGCATTAACAGCGCAATCTGGAACCGGAGATTGTGTCATGTCAGCTGAGGTCTGAATGTCATCTCACTGCAGGTGGTACCACATGGGGGTTCCATGTTGGCAGCCACATGAAATGTCACCTCTCTGTGCCAGCTGGCTCGCCTGTCCTTGCTGATGGCACCAGCTGTGTATTCCTGCAGGCACCGAAGCCTTCTGTCACCACACTGTGAGGGAATGTGCTGCTGTGCGCCTGCTCAGTGTGCGCCTGTGCACACATGCAATGGCCCTGTGTGCACCAGCAGAAGGCTGTGTTCAGCACCACTGTGCTGTGCTGTGCAGCTCAGTTGCTGTGCACCTTCCCCACTTGGGTGCTGTGGGCAGTGCTTCACACTGGTTAGGAAAATCATAAAAACTGAAGTTGGTGTACTTGCCGCAACCACACCGCATTTCCCACTCCTCAAATGACATGGAGAGGATGGGGTCTGTATGACAGACAGGAGTCTGGAGATGAGCAAATTAGAGGAATAAGTTAGAATCGTAGAATCACAGAATCATTAAAGGTTAGAAAAGACCATTAAGATCATCTAAGTCCAGCTGTTGATCCATCACTGCCATACCACTAAACCATGTCCCTCAGTGCTACACTGTTTTTTTTAACACTTCAGGGAAGGTGACTCCACTTCCCCATTCCAATGCCTCACCATGCTTTTTAAGAAGAAATGTTTCCTAATATCCATCCTGAACCTCCTCTGGTGCAACTTGAGGCCATTCCTTTCATCCTAGAGAGTGCTGCAGGGAGTGCTTTGGTGTAGGAAAAGGAATCTCATTGCACTGCCTTGTGTCATAACCTCTGCTACGTGAGGAGCCCTCAGCCATCACATCAGCTGGAGGAGGCCTAAAACCTCTGATCTGTTCCCTTCACAGCCTCCTAGAAGTCCCTTTGCCACCAAGGGAGCATGTGACAGATCAGCTGCTTCGGTGCTGCCACAGCCCAGTGACCACATTTGTTCACAGCCAGTTGCAGCGTGCCCACATTGTGGCATAATGCGACCTGGCTTTTGTGGCTAGGATTGTTTCTAGGCACCCCAACTGCAAAGGGCATTCAGACTTCAGGATGCCAGCAGCTCGCACAAGCCTAACAAGGAAAGGGGAAGCATTGGCTCTGCAGGGTGAGACTTCAGCTGTGAGCATCTGCTGCGATGTGCAGATACTTGCTGGCAGGAACTGCTGGAAGAATTTTCTTATGGTCCAAAAAACCTCCTTCTGACTTTCTAAAGATAAGCATTACATTGCCTATTCCTTTCCCCAAAACCTCAGCCTCTCCATCTCCACAAAACTCCATAATTTTGTTTTGTAACCAGTACCAAACCCTGCAATGATGTACATTAATAATACAGGGAGGGAACTGAAGTGCATTAATGGTACTTTTTTTTTTTTTTTTTTTTTTTTTTTTTTTTTTTTTTTTTCCCCCCTCAAACTGAGCCCACAAATTATCTATGGCCTCATCACTTGAATCTGTCCAAAAGCTCCATAGCCAAGCATGTGGCCGCAGAGATGAATACCTAAGCAGGCAGGAAAAATATCGTTCTGTCTACATTTTTAAATTCTGTGTTGAGGTCAGTATGAAGCTGTATTTTTCCATGCTTCTAGAGTGCACACATCTGCATCACATACAGCACAGAGGATATCCTGGCTCAAGCTGTGCTCTCCATTCCACCACTCATTATACAGCCTTACGCCTTATACAGATTTACCGAAAGAGCTCAGCTGTTCCCTCGTGCCTGGGCTCAAAGCACAATCCAATGTCACGGACAGCAGTCAAGCAGCTCGAATCATCCCTCCTATGCCCTAACTCTCCCAGTGAAAAGATTAGATGTGCTGATTAGGCTGGTGCCACTTAAGTGCTAATACGCGTATGTTTTTCACTGTAAGCTAATTCCAAATGTATTTTGATTTTATCGTGTGGCTCTTGGGTTGGCTGCCATACATAGAATTCAAAGCCAGAACAGTGAATTTTCAAGGTGCTTTAAAGTAAATAGAAACAAGATGATAACATCAAGTGCTGTGGTAACCTTAGCCTCATTCTCCTTCCCACAATGAATATCCAAATATCACGTCCCCAAACTCAACAAGATGCACTGCTGCTATTACAAAGCTTTCATTTAAAGCTTTTCAAAATCTTCCATTATAGTCCAAAATCTACTGCGCCATGTAAATCCCAAATCCTTACATGCAATTTGTCAGCAGACAATAGATCAAAATAGTTATTGAAAGAGCTTCTGTGTCATCCATGTGTTTTAAAGGTCACTTTGCTACTGATGAGAACTGCAGGACTCACTCACACAGGGAGAAGCTAATTGCTCAACATTTCATGTCAGTACGCTCAGACTCTTCCAAGCTGTTCATTACCATTTCTACCCTGACTCTAATGGAATTATTTAACATTTAAAACCATCAGACGCACTCAATCACACAGCTCTGCAGACATCGCCGCACTGAAAATACCTCTTCTTCAAGTGCGGTGGACCAAATAAAAGTGTTCATTTCCCATTTTATATCAAGTCAGAAAAGTGCTGTGACTACAGTATCACTTTTCGTATTTCCTCAGACCACTGCAAAGAATTAGATGTCTATCACATAATGCGCATTTTCTGACACTGTCTTCCTCCACTTATCTGTCTGCCATTGGCACTCACTCTAGATGTCAGTCGGTACCCGATGCAGTATCTGCCTCCCTCTCTCATCTCCCTGCCCTGGCATCTGTGAGTCATCTGTTTGACAACAGTGAGCTATTGACTGCTTTGTGTACACCACATGAGGGTGTTTCAAACTGTGTCAAATGCCAGAGTTAATTTGGAAGTCCTCCTGCTTGGAACGAAACCAACAGGCAAACAGCTACGTTCTTCCCATTGATGAAAATCGTACTGGGGCAACCCGGTACTTTTCAAAGCATGGGATGAAACATCACACAGAAGAAAACAGATGGGAGAGGCGTTTCTAAGGCGTAATCCGATGTTCCCTGAAATCAAATAATATTTGTGGTGACTTCCCTGAGCTTTGTCTTGTCCTTGAGGAATCATTTTAAATACAATGTGATTTTGTATTATTTCCATTAAAATCTGCTTAGATGGGATTAACTAATCATTATTCCCCCGCAGAGCTTTTTAGAAGCTTTCCTTGGCTTATTGCTGAAAGTTAATTGCAGAGTCAGAAAGCATTACCTGCTAACATAAACAATAAATAAAACTAAACTTCTCCTTCATACACTGCTTCTTCTGCTGTTTGTGTACACACATCTTTCTGATGTTTGCTTGCTCTGATAAGTGATGGCTTAAAATCCAACAAAGACCACAGAACGTAATTAATACCCTGTTCTAGTTAGCAAGTGTAATTCCTGTAAACAGCTCTTAAAAACAAACACATAAATTAAAATGAAGCTGGAGCACTTGACAAGGCTTTCTGCACAGCTAGAACAAGAGAAAACCCGTTGGGTCTGTGTGAAGGTGGGCTGCTTCCCCAGGAAATCCCAGGTGGCAGGGATCACCAGTGAAAAGCTAATGATGGGCTGCCTGCCCACACACACCCTGGCCCCAGGCTGGCAGCCTATTCCCTGCCCCAGCTGCCGGGGGCCCAGCAGTGAGCTTTTAGAATCATAGGATAACAGTATTTCCAGTTGGAAGAGACCCACAAGGATCATCGAGTTCAACTCCTGGCTCTAGGGACACCTAAAATTCAAACCCTATGTCTGAGAATGGTGTCAAAATGCTTCTTGAACTCTGGCAGCTCTGGGTGGTGTGCACTGCCCTGGGCAGCCTGTTCCATGCCCACTGCCTTCTGGTGAAGAACCTGTTCCTAACTCCAACCTGAATACCTTGCTTTAACACCTAGCTTTCACAGAAGAGCTTTTATCTCACACTCCCATGGCCATCTGCAACCATCTGATAACTTAACAGTGATGGTAGGCTGTTTTCAGGCCTCCAGGGTTAACAGAATTCACGTCCCAGCTGAACAGTTTTAGCTCACATATGGGAGCAGCTGGTGACAAAACAGAATGGCTTTAAAAGTGCAAGTTTCTTTTTTTTTCTTTTTCCTAGAAAAGGATAAATTGGGAACACAATCACAACCCTTGTGCAAATGTATACATACATATTGATCCCGGTAAGGAAAATATGAAGTCAAAGAGAAGTAAAAACTGTTCTAAGTTCATTGCAGGGACAGAAAGAACCGAAAGAGTGAGGCCCGGGAGCCCAGCGGGGCCGTGCCCGCCTCCGGCTGCGGTGCTGAAGCGCCACCTGCTGGTCACGGGGGGCGCAGCGCCGCACGGCGGGATGCGGCCGCTGCTGACTGGGGGCTTCGGGGCTGTTCTTTCCCCTGTGTGGGGGGGGGGGGGAAGGGGGCTGGCAACGAGGTTGGGCAGGCTCTAGGCAGACCCTCTGGGTTGCCTGAGCATTTGCATTGATGTATCGGCAGCAGGTATGTACAGGCATCAGAGTCCCTTGATAGTGGATTCGTTGGGCTCTTCAACCTGGCTATGGTGCCTGTGGAGATCACGGTAACCCCGAGCTTGAACACTCCTCAGGGCACCCCGCAAACCCTCGTACCAGAGGGACAGTGCTGCCATCAGGCAATTAGAATTATTAAAATATCTATAATGATAACTAGAATATGGCTATCCATCTTTTTCTCAGATACGTATTTACTTTTGTTCTTTAAGCATCCTTCTTTTGCAATGACAGTCTAACAAAAGTTAAACTGCTTTGCTTCAACAAACCCAGGCAGACAACAAGTACTCAAATTAGTAGTCTTCCAAGCATGCAAATTCTGTATAATTTGCAGGAAATAAAGTCTTTTCTATTGAGCACAAATATTACCTTAGCAGTGAACTTAAAACTCCTTGTACTATAAGGTAAATAATTCTCCAAAACACTGATTGTCTGACAGATTGTTCATTCCAGTTAAGTTATTCATTCATGTAAAGTCAGCAGACATTCCATGCACTGAACCCTAGTAGTCAGTGCCCAGTGCTTAGCAGTAAATAATGCAAATCCCATTCCTGGATCAGAGTACCAATTTTAAATTTGACATGATTTAATTTTAGTTTATTTGCCTTAATTGCAGAAAGACCACTGTGCTAACAATAATTTTTCAAACCAGCTTGCGGGGACAGTTTCTTGGCTTGCTGAAGTCAATGTGAGAACATACTGCTGCCAAAAGCTGTGCTCCTGCTGTATCTCTTGCACCCTGCATTGATTATCATGCAACCACTGACCCAGCTGAGATTATTCAGTGTGCTGATCTGACCCAAACCATGGAGCAGTCATTTGATCTTTAGTGTCAATGCAAGGAATGGAGTCAGTCTTGTCTGTCCCCTCCACAAGGGTGAGCTACCTGGGAAACGTCCTCCAAGGTCCTGAAGAAGCTAACGATAGCAAATGACAAAATATGATGAAGAACAAAGAAAAGTAAAATGATTATATTCCTTTCCCTTTTCATGTGTACCATAAAATGTAGTACTCTGTAAAGCAGACTCAAGAGAAATTATTGTTTCAAAGGCACAGCTCTTTCAGAAAGACTGGCACATAAAGTTATCCTTGGTGTCCTTGTTCGTTTCAGTCCTTAAGCATCTGGTCCACCTATGACTTGTAAATGAGCCCAAAGCTGACTTTTGTGACATCACCAAAGACATCTCAGTCTTCTTTCTGAACACATCCATTGTGTTGTTTGGGCTCACCTGCTTCTCCCAGCCATCCTGTGCTGCAGCCCCCCAGTGACAGGTATTTCCTTTCTGTGTAAGCGACTGATTTGTGCCTTGGTGTCTTTTTTTATTTTTTTATGGTTCGGTTGGTTTCACAGTGATAGGAAACTGTTCATTCATATTAGTCAATATTTGCAGAGTAAAAAAATTAATTGGAAGATTTGCTCATGTAGGTATCAAAAAGCTTGTATTAAGCCAAGGTTTCCCATGTAATCACGGTGTCCATACGGCAAAGCTGTCATCTCGATACACTTAGTAAAACAGAAAGCTTCAGCACTCTTTAGGCAGGCTTATGGAATGATGTGTTAATCTACTCCCATTAACAAGACAGCAAATTCCCAGTTGATTACCCAATTCAAATTAAGCACATGTAATCTCCCTGTGACACTCACAATGGTGTTAGTATAATGCATAGAGAGAGAGGCGGGATGAAGTCAATGTGCTCAGGAGTGCTCAGCTTCCAACATTAATGTCATTTAGGCACTCTGAATTTTAATATGGGTCATTAACACCCAGCTCTTGTAATCACTGCTTTAAAGACAGCACTCCTTAATTGTCACTCTCCTACACACTGCACAAGGAGCATAGGCCATGTTACAGGTTTTCCAGTTGGTGGCAGGATGGGGGAGTCCCATCAGAGTCACCATGGAGGTGTACTTTATGGGCTGTGGTGGTGATTTGAAAGACAGAGGTCTGTTCAGATTGAAATGTAAGAGACAAAACATTGTATAACACAAAAGCCATATGAAAGATTGTTGTAAAATGTGCACAGGAGGATAGAGAAGGCAGTAAGCAGACAGCTTGGTGTAACAGCACCTGACATTAGCTCTCACACATTGTAACTTCCCTGTCTGTTTTATAACCCCAGTGCACCTCTTCATGTCCATTTGGCTTTCCCAGCTCCCACCTCACAGCTTTACTTCATCCGTGCTTTAAAAAATATCATTGTCCTGGTGAACAACTCAAAGCCCTCACAGCAGTCTTCTGCTCCCACTACTCTTTGGAAGCATATTTAAAAACTCATAACTTTTTTTTTTTTTTTCTTTTGCCACTTTATATGCCAAGGTAAAGATAAAGAAGATAAAGTAAGAACCTGTCCCAAATCAGTGAAAAAAAAAAATCAATTTTTACCTTTGATATCTAGGGTTTGATGTTCTGTTTCTAAAGGATTTTCTGGGACAGAAAATTATTTGTGATCTGCATGACTTTTCAAGCTCTTCAGTAAAGGTATTAAGATTAAAAATAATTGGCTCTTAGATACTGCTTTTATCAGTAGATCTTTCAATGCCTTACTAGGGAATTAAACTTTGGTAGTAATTACAAACTTAGTGCTTCTCTGACTGGGATTAAGAATCAGGTAGACTACTTTCACATATATTATCCACAACTCAAATAGTCTGTTACCCTAGAAGTACAGTTTCGTTAAAGAATGTTCTCTAATTACCACACAAAATTAGAGAGAAGTGGGAGGCTCTGGGGAAAAAATTACTTGCATTCTTCCCTCCTACCCTATAGCATGCATTGAAGCTGCACCACAGCTTTTTTTTTTTTTTTTTTTTTTTTTTTTTTTTTTTTTTAGGTTTATTTTAGAGACAATCCACAGAATGGATGAAATGACTGAGACCGCTCTACACTTCATGCCTCTGCATGAGAAAAATGGCAGTAGTGATCAATGCATTTAAAGGCCTTGAGTGCTATGGATAGTCTCAGATTACAGAGTCACAGAATCACAGAATTGCAGGGGTTGGAAGGGACCTCTAAAGATCAGTGAGTCCAACACCCCTGCTAAAGCAGTTCAGTACAGTAGGTCACGCAGGTAGTTGTCCAGATGGGTCTTGAATATCTCCAGAGAAGGAGACTCCACAGCCTCTCTGGCAGCCTGTTCCAGTGATGTGTCACCCTTACTATAAAGTTCTTCCTCATGTTAGTACATAACTAATTGTGTTTAAATTTTAGGCCATTACTCCTTGTTCTATGGCTATGAACCACTGAGAAGAGACTGACCTCATCCCCTTGCCTCTCACCTCCCTTTATATACTTAGAAACATTTATCAGATTTGCTCTCAGTCTTCTTTTCCTTAGGCTGAACAGACTCATGTTAGTCAGCCGTACCTCATACAGGAGATCCTCCAGGCACTTTATCACCTTCGTTGCTCTCCCCTAGACTCCTGCCAGGAGATCTATGTCTTTTTTGAAATAGGGAGCCCAGACCTGGACACATTCTAAATGTGGCCTCGCGAGAGCAGAGTAGAGGGGGAAGATTACCTCCCTTGGCCTACTGGCCATGTTCTTTTTAAGGCATCCCAGGTTACCATTGACATTCTTGGAGAGAAGGCATGCTGCTCATGGCCAATTTGTTATCCACCAGAACACCCAGGTCCTTCTCTAAAGAGCTCCTCTCCAGCTGGTCATCCCTTAAACTGTACTGATGCATGCAGTTATTCCTCTCCATGTGCAAGACTCTACACTACCTTTTGTTAAACCTCGTCAGATTCCTCCCTGCCCAACTCTCCAATCTGATAGGTCTTGATGAATGGCACAGCCTTCTGATATGTGTGAAAATACTTAAGTACAAACATCTGGACTGGAGTTTGTGCTGTACTACATTTTCTACCCTTTTTGTTCCTCAGGTTGATACTTACATTTCTTTTTGGTACTGACACTATTTCCTTATGCCTGTAAGTCTGTGATTCTCTGTGAATATTAGAAAGCTACAGAAGAGGAGGAGGATCACCACTGGTCAGGGAAGGTGGCTGCCTTTTGTATTCCTCACATTGCTTGCAAAGGACACAGGAAACAGTGATAAGCCAAACCTGGTCAGAAGTTGTTCGGGCGTCCTTCTTTTGGCTTGCTGATCCTCTCCAGACCCATGGACAAAGCAGCCCCACACAAAAAGGCCAGGTTTCTTGGCACACCACAATAAATGCTGAACATCACTGCCCCAGTTCATGGGCTTGTGTTCTGATGGGGTTCATGGGCTGAATTCAGCCACCCAACAGTAGCAGAAAGTGATTTAGTCACAGCCTAACAAATGGCTTGTCAGAAAGCCAGCCATGTTCTCTCTTCCCCATGAGTTTCTCCACAGTTTGGCAGTAGCTCAGCACAATCCCAGCCCTCATTCCCACCACTTAGGATTTGTAGGATTGTGTCTCAGCAGCACTACTGACCAATGGGCTGGTGGTAAAGAAATGTATCCATATGGTAGCTGAAACAGACTGGTCTGTGTGAAGGACACATTACATGCAAAGTTACTGGCACAAAAAATTTTTAGTAGCTTACTTTAAAATAAATTTTTCTTCTTTTTATTTTATTTCACTTTTGTAAACAAATAATATTTCCAGGCCATTCTATGATTTTATGTTTAGAAGCCACCATCATTCACTTTGCTGAGGACTGGAAATCATATTCCAGAGAAAGCGCAAAGTGCATTTGGTGGAACACTTGCATTTTTGGCCTACAACTGACTGGTAGGCAAAGAAATATGCTTTTATCAAATTAAAGAACATTAGAAGAAAGAGAGGATATTAGGAAATATCTATTAAGATGTTCCAGCAAACCAGTCTGGGATAGCGATAAGCTTTTTGCCTCTTTGATGCTAATGAAAAAGCTGACGATACTAAGTGGCTTAGCAGCAGCCCAGTCTGCTTCTGCCATGACTGAGTGAGGCCTCAGTCTTCTGTATCAAGAACTATCTCTGTACCACAAAAATCATCTTTAATCTATTTATAGGCAGGTATTTTTCCCTTTCCTAATACAGCTAAGCTGCCTGCATTTAAGATCAGTGCTGCCAAAGGACATATTCCTGCTTTCTCAAGCTACCGCTGTGTTCATGCCCTCCAAAACAATAGCTTCGATATGTGGCTACGTGACTACATGGTATCTGCAGAACTGCCACAGCACTTACAGCACTCAGAGGTTGTACCCTCAGAGGTGCATGCTGTGTTGTTGAGGCTCTGCAGGAATTCAGTGGTAGAGTCATTCAAATCTGTATAAAAGGAGAAACATCATTAAATTATTGTAACAGCCTCTAAGCAGCTGCTTCATTAGACTTAAGTGGGGCTATTTTATGTCATTCACTTTTTCCTGATGCAAACAACAAATGCGGTAACAGAGATACCTGAAAGTCTTTAGTATAATTGCTGGTTTATAGATCAAAGAAAAAAAGATCCCACCATTTAAATGATGTAAAACAGTGGCTAGACAGAGCCAGGAAAATCTCTAGTTCTCTCATGAGGTGCTGGCTCTGTTTGAGATTAAGCACTCAGACACATATATATAGTAGGTTATTTTTTAATACGTGTGTATGTGTGCATGTATAGATGTACTATATCTATGGATATTTTCATACACATGCATTATAAATCCCTACCTACTATATATATGTATATATGCACTCAAGCATGTATGAATGCTCTATTACAATCAGAAAAAAATCAATTTGCTTTTAGGGCACTCTGAAAATTCACTGCGAGTTTTTTATGTTAATTCAATTTAAATTTCCTTTTTGCCTTGCTTATCAGGTATTAAATTCTACAGGGATAAGCATGGCAGACCTGTCATTTAGGAAAGAAAAAAAGAAAAGGAAAAAAAAAAAAGGACATGGAAATCTCATAACACAGTGCTCTATACAGCACGCCAATGAATGCAACGTATCGTTATTTACATAATGGTTTGTGTTGCAGCCTCAGAGGATTTAACTAATAGCAGTAATCCCTGCTGTAGGAGCCTGGTGGCTCCAGTGGGACACTGGAGCTCAGTGCTGTGCCTCAGTGCATTATGTATGCCCTGAAACTGTTGTCAGTTATAGCTCCCTTGCTGAGGACCTTCCAGGGCTGTGGCTCTGCTGCCTGATAGACAGATGGGGGTGTGGGAAAGAGGGCGAATGGAGCAGCAAATGGAACCTCCTTCTTTTAATGAAACTGCAATGAGCAAGCTGTGAAAGAGCAGGATCATGAAGCATGAGGTGCTGTCACAAGGTTTTGGCCGAAATGCATGGCTGTAGGTTATACTTTGGTAAAGAAGGAGCAGTGTGCTGCCAACAATATATTCAGAAAAAGGAAAGTGGCTGTTCGGTTTGCGCTTCAGTCAGAAGAGGTCTGCCATACAACTACAATAGCACATAGACAGGTTCTGCCTGTCCTGAAAGCACAAACCAGGATGTTAAGAAATAAGTTAATTTCTGGCATTTTGCTGCTAAACAGAGGCTTTCTGAAGAGAAAGATCTGTGAAAAAATGTCCACCCCCACCTTTTTTTCATTCATTAGTCTTTAATGAGGCTGTTTTCCAGTGCTATATTAGCCAGCCTTTATAGCCCCACATTAGCTCATGATTTCATTGCTGCTCCATGATTTTATTTAGCTTCTCCAATAATTTATTTCATCCATGAACTACTATCAGTACTCACTGCATTTGCCTAGCAACTTTCCTTATTTTTATATTATTAAATTAAACACATTTAATAAAAACAGTATACTCAAATGTTTTTAGTTTCTCTCTCACTGCTGCAAATCCTCAATGGATTGGAAGACTCGTCTTTGTTTTCTAACTCAGTGCAGGGGAATGCTTTTGTGGAGCATTAAAGTGCTAGTACATATGATACCACCCAGTGTTTGGTCTCTGCTTGGACACAACTTCACCATATTCAGTAATTATTTTTGGATGGCAATGTGATGACTATCAGGCAGCAACTGAACATAAGCACAGCAGTTGTCATGTGCTTAGCAAAAGCATTACAAGCTGAAGTTGTGTACCTGCTACTGTACTTTTTGCAAGAGACTCCTGATTAACAGAGATGTGCAAACCAACACTAAGTTTGTACTACACTTGCACTTTGGAGCACCTGTAATTATCTTCATAACTCCCCTGCTACTGATCAGGCAAAGAAGATGCATCATCTACTCGCATGCTGCATCTCTCTCCTTCTCTCTGAACACTGGTGTTAATACAGCTTTTTGTGTATAGGGTAGAAATCATAGAATCATAGAATGGCCTGGGTTGAAAAGAACCACGATGATCATCTAGTTTCAACCCCCCTGCTATGGTCAGGGCTGCCAGCCACCAGACCAGGCTGCCTAGAGCCACAACCAGCCTGGCCTTCAATGCTTTCAGGGATGGGGCATCCACAACCTCCTTGGGCAACCTGTTCCAGTGTGCCACCATGCTCTGAGTGAAAATCTAACCTAAACCTCCCCTGTCTCAGTCTAAAACCATTCTCCCTTGTCCTATCACTATCTACCCTTGCAAACTGTTGTTCCCCCTCCTGTTTATATACTTCTTTCAAATATTAGAAGGCCACATATTAGAGGTCTCCCTGGATTCTTCTTTTTTCCAAGCTAAACAAGCCCAGTTCCCTCAACCTCCAGCCCTCCGATCATCTTAGTGGCCCTCCTCTGAACCCGTTCCAAGAGCTCCACATCCTTCCTGTACTGAGAGCCCCAGGCCTGGACACAGTACTGCAGATGGGGCCTCACAAGAGCTGAGTAGAGGGGGACAATCACTCCCTCTCCCTGCTGGCCACTCTTCTTTTAATGCCGCTCAGAACATAATCTCTCCTATTGAAAAACACACATGCTTGCAATAACTGTTGAGGATCCTATCGCTTGCTCTTTATTTTTCCCTCTTTCTTCCCCAGAGATGTCAAATCCATGTTAAACTACTACCTGAAATTTTGGCTTCCCTCAGGCACCACCACAGAAAGCTGTGTCTGGTTCTAAAGGTCTATCACAAGCTTGAAATGCCAAATGAGCGTGGTGAAATAGATGAATTAACTTCAGGGCGTTAAGCCTGGATTTCTGGTTTCACCCGAGTTTTAGCTGAAACTCAAAACTATGAGCATGTTGGCTCTTTTCAACGTGATATCAACTGACTGCAATAAACAAACATACATAAATCTGCATTTAGACAGGGTTTTACCTGCTCTAATGGGATGAAACTGTTTTCCCAACTAACAAAGAGAAGTTTTGAGGAAGTTAACACAGAGGATTCACACCTATGATGTCTGGTGCTATCAACTTATTTAACATTTTTCTTTAATCTTCCTTTGAAGCAGTAAGTATTCTAGAGCTGAATATTTATCTGATAATCAAACACAGACAGATGGTGGTTAGCAAGTTGACTTCTATTTGCCCATGAGGATTATTTCACATTTACTAAAAAGAGACCATCTTTCCTAACACCTGTCTCATTTTTGGAAAAGTACCATTTCACTATCTGAACAAACCTGAGAAAGTGAAATACAGCTTTATCTTAGCCTGAGCATCTCTGGACTCAGAGACCAAGCTGTGAATTTAAGAGCCTTGGTTTTGTCTCCCCTCCTCCTCCCACCTATTTCTATGTGTTGTTCCCTTGTATTAATTCCCAGCTGTCTCTTCGTTTTCATTTAAAATCTTGCAAAATAACAAGAGCTGAAACAACACCCTTCCTTACAGGCTTGTACTTAGCAAGCTCAGCTGCAGCCCAGAGAGGGCCATAGTGGCACTGGTGTGGGAACCAAGAGTGAGCCAGAGATGTGCAGCATTAACCAGTGGTCAGCAAAGTGCTTCTGCCAAGCGTCTAGGGTGCTGGTTAAAAGACAGCTGTCCCAGGGGCTATTTATAGCAGAGAAATGGCTCAGCTGCCTTGCACTATGACTTTGACATTGTATCTCCTCAGCCAGTGATGATATACCATCCATTTGCATTGTATATTTATATCTTAGGCAATTTATAGGCAAAATTATTCCCCCTTAGTGACCCACTGGCAGCCAGGTCTCTGCTTTAGGAATTGAGGAAAGCAGACTGAGAAGAACCCAGATTTAATTTCAGTGTCGCTGCAATCTCTGTTCATATTGAGGTATGTATATATACACACACACACGTATATACATATATATTTATGTATATACATATGCACACAAATATAGCCTCTTCATTCCCCAAGGCTTTATAAGAAGGGATTCAGCTCCCAAACAGCATTCTGCTGGGTCAGAACCAAGTCTTTTGCTCAGTTTCTTCTGCCAGTACTGTGACACACGCTGCCAATTGCATTGCTCACCCATGTCTGGGTAAGTACCATGTCTGGTAGCATAATAGAGATTTCTTTAAGCGAATCTTACAGGGTTGAATCACATGGGTGAAGGAGGACACTCAATACCTCACAGGCTCATGAAAGTCAGCCTGTTGCAATCCATTTTGTTTGGAAAATAAGGCTGTGGTAGACACTGCATACTGTATTTACTCTTAGCGTGGCCACTGTGCTGCTATGGAGGGGAGGGCAATGTTCGGCACTTCCTTGTGCTGCTCATGCTGCCATTTTGCATGTGCCATTTGTCTCCAGAATGAGAGATTCTGATCCTTTTGTTCACAATGAAGCAACAAGGAAAGCATTTTGGCCGAATCCATTACCTCGTGTCATGAAAAAGGGAGACAAGCTTGCTCAACTTGTGAAATTTAGAGAGCCTGAAGATGTAGGCTGGTCCTCTAAAGAAACACAGATTAAGAAGTATCCCTTTTAGTTGGTAGAGTGTTTCAAAAATATTATGAATAAATAATAAAAAACCTCAGATGACTATAAATCAAAGAGCTTGCAGCAGGCACTGGGTAAACAAGGACTTTGTGGCAGGAGCCTACTGTCAGGGTTGCAGGTTAAATGCTCAGAACACATCCCATAAATTCAGCGGGTGATCAGTGACAGTTAAGGTTATTAAAGCAGACCCTTTCACATGGGTTGGCTGTGCATTACTGATTTCTGTTTTTAAGAGTAGAGCTCAGTTTAACAGCTGTGAGGTGGATTACGTAAACGCTGGTGGTGCTCTTCAGACTAATCAGGGCCTTTCCAAAAGCAGGCTTGGGAAGGCACCATGGCCATGTAGGTCTGGGTGCTCTCAGACTCTTGTGGCTCTTCCTCTCAACTGCAGAAAATAGTTTAATGTGGCTATCCATATGTTTCCTCTAGTAAAGCAGCAGCACTTACCCTATAATTAATGAATGGGGACGATTTGTTACTGTCAGGTCAAAGTAAAAAAAAAAAAAAAAAAAAAAAGAGGGGGGATTTTAAAATTCTTTTCTGTCACAGGCACCTCTCCATCATAATAGGATAAATTTATTTATAGATTTATAGGGTTTCTATTCCATTTTATAAAAAGTATAAGAATAACATCTGATATTCAGCAAGCCATTTTACATGCTGTCCTAGTATGACAGAGCTTTAGCAAGATTTGTGTTAGCACTCTTGCTAAATGATTTCACAGCTCACAAATTCCCATCCAAAAGCACTTCATGTACCACCAGTGCAGGGCATGCTGACCTCTCACTGGTATGCCTCTGGCTCTGTGTACATGGCATTTAAGTACAGGTCAAGCAAAGAGCATACCTCTATTGAATGAGTAATAAGGAAGGCTTTTAAAATTTTTCCTCACCTGAGCAAGTCATGACAGCTGACTGAAGTACTGAATTTCCAAGGTCTATAACAAATCAAAGCAAATACCTTTACTAAGGGCAAAAAGTGTATTTAGTCATCTTTTTTTTTTTTAAAAAAAAAAGAAGATCATTCAAGGGCTTAAAGGTGACAGAGAGTGCATCACGCTTAATTTCCAAGTAATCTTCTGATGCACAACCCAACCAGGTGGTCTGGCAAGAAACAAGCAGTAGCTGAAGTAACAGGGCTTCGCAATCCCTATGGAAGCTTTTGGGACTAAAGGGTCTGAAGCTCCTGGAACCTCCAGTACGTACCTCACCTAAAGAGAAGCAGTGAGCTACCTGGTTTTATCCCATACAAACAGATGCGTCTTACCAGCATGCAGGTTGAAATAGCATGTATAACCTGGTGGTGGCACCTGCATGGCTCCATCCACAAGCCATCCCGGCAGCTGCAACTCTGGCAGGAAATGTAAAGACACTGCATTGAAAAGGGCTCACTGAGTTCTCAAAGAAGTGGAGACAAATAGTTTGGTTTCTTACAATCCAAGGGCTGTTCACCAGTCAAAGACAGCAGAGACATTGTCCTTCCCAAGCAGCGTTTACATCCCAAGTAAGAGGAAGCTTATGTAGAAAAACACACTTCTTTCCTTGCCATTTATCCACAGCACTTCTCTGACATGCTCACATGACCCACCACTGAAACACAGCTGTATCCTGGACAGAGCAAAGTCAACTACGCAAGGAAAACCATCTCAAAAGGACTTGGTAGGGAAAACAGTTCACTTACCTGCAATAAGCTGAAAATAAGATTAACTTGTGGAGGCAGAGAATGGATTTGTCAAATTTACACAAATTAAGATTCCATCAGTTCCTCAATTAGATAGAACTGTTGAGGATGTTGGTTGTTTCCTTAAGCAGTATGTTGAACCATTAGTAGAGATGTTGTTTTTAATTACCAGCTCAGTGCTGAAAGAGCTGTATTCAAATGCCAGCTAAGGTGTCAGGAATAACAAAGGCTAAGGTTTAGTTATGTCTGGGTTTAGCTATGATGGATTGCATCACCAGACTATCTCTTCATTGTATTTGCTCTGAAGTCATAGCCGCAGAAAAGGATACCTTACTATGCAAACAGAAGGATACCTTACTATTGCAAAATCATTTCTCTAACAGCTTTAAAAATTATAGAAGCACCCCGAAGATAACCCGAGTTATTTTGTTTTCTAATTTGTTCTACCTTCTGAAGCCATCGTGGTAAAAGCTTGGGATAAGGCTTCATTAGATATATTTTCTTTGTGGGTGGGGGGGAAGGAAAGTAGTTCTTAAAAGAAGTGAGGTTTGTTTGTTTGTTTTTTTTAAAAAAAAAAAAAGCTGAAAGGTGAGTTTGGGATTTGTGTCACACTGTGCATTAATATGGCACCTCCACAGAACACAGCCAAGAATTAATGTAATTTCCCTCCTTTCTGTCACATCTAAATACATTAACATTTTTATACAGAGTGGCGCTATCTTAGTATAGCCCACAGGCAAGAATGTAGACTTCTTTAATTGATGGCTCTCTCATTTGAGTACATTTCTACTAAACTGCAAATTGTGTGAAATGAGTCATTTTGGAGAAAAATGATCATTTATCTTCCATCCCTCTGAAACCATATTTTGAGGGGACTGAGCTTTGGTTTTCAATACAGTCTTTGCTAGAAAACATACTGATACGTGTATCCACAGCTGACAGTGAATACAGGTGCAAGCAGTTACCAGTTTACCTGGTGCATCAATAAAGGCTGCTCAGAGTTCAGCAGTTCAATTATATTGTTAATGTGCAAAAAGCACACACATTAGAAGGAAAAAAAAAGGTTTAACTGTGCATTTACACCTGAATATGAGGCATGCACAAGAGGGTGCTAAAGGAAGTCAGTCTGCGCTTTTTGCCAGCCACACTGCAGGATTACTCATTGAGAAATGCATAGTCAGAACAGCTCACCAGTGCTGTGTAGATAAGTGAGGGTACTTTTGGATATTGGAATTGCAGCAAAATACTTCCTAACAATAGCAAGCGTCTTCTGTTTGTGTAGAAGTTTCTTCTTAACTAGTTGAGTTTACTCAGGTGTTTTTGGCAGGTTTCTTAGCTCATTTAGAGACATGAGCAAAGAAATCTGTCAGAAAAAAGTTCAAGCTGTGTGACGTGTGCAGTACTTCCATACAGTTACCATTTATTCTGTATTTCAAATAACAAAGTATATATGCGTTTAGTGTTCTTAACATTTCAGATGTGTCTTATCTATGAAAAAGTCGCCAAAGGAAACAAATATTTCTTCTGATGAAATACTCCATATTTCATTCCCAAGGAAGGAAAACAGACATACATATGACAACATCATATGTGCCTGGTGGTTCCCTTGTAACATCAAGCACAGATCTGATGATAGAAACCTTCACTGTCTTGTGAGTCTTTTTATTCAACAGACATTTCTGGAGAAGGAAAAACAAACAAACACACAAAGCAAAGCTGCAAATCCCTTTCATTGCACTTTAAACTATAAATCAGAATGGCGCTAGATGCTGTTACTGAAAAGCAAGCTCATATGGCTGAAAGTTTCTTGGCTGAGATGCTATCCAAAGTGGTAACCCAGATGGCAGGAGTGGTTTAGCAACCAATGCTTTTACTGTTAATCATTTCGATGGTTATGTCATTGATCTATTCATGAGCTTTTTACCTCCAGGCTGCTCTGTCAGGTTTTTTTTGGTCCATGTACCACACAGTGCTTGGCTTGGGAAACACCTTTCTCACTATGCATCTCTTGTTAGGCTGTAGGGCAGTAAAAGCCAATTGTTAGCCTCCAGCATTTCTCACTCATCCTCCACTGCTGACTTCCAATATCCACAATAGACAGAACCTCTCCTACAAATTTACCATCCTGCTTGGAAAGGAAGCACTTCCTTCCTCTTTATTTATTGTGTTTCTTCTCCTGCCGTGTTTCTAATTGGAGACATAATTGAACGAAAATCAAGGGACACACTCATCACTACTTGGGGCCAGGCTGAATAGCGGGCTTCCACATCCTTCAGTTCAGTACCTCAGGGACAAACACCCATATGGAGAAACACTACTACTAGTAGTGGGCATAGTGCAGGGCCAAGAATGAGACGCTTCCCGATTATTCCTGATTACCATGCTACTCCTACTTTTGTTAGTTGTACAAAGAGACAAATTCCATGAAAAAGGCTGCCTTGCACACTGATGCACTGAATACACAAAATCAGATATCTTTCTAGAGTGCGTCATATATAAGAGGTTTCTGGAAGTCACAAGAAATTGCACGCTGTAGATGCAGTAGTTCTGGTTGTATGCCAATTGCTCCAAAAAAAAAAAAAAAAAAAACTGTTTTTGCACTCTCTTTACTTTCTCCTTAAGCAATAAAAGGGAAGGACTGGACAGATTCCAAAATCAAGGCTGGATAAATTGATGCATACTAGCAGGGTGGGAGATCTTATCTTCATACTGCCTGGATATTCCTAATTACATTTACTTAGCAGCTTATGATACTAAGAGGAATTGCTTTTTCCCCTCTAAACAAAGACATTCATACTATTACCCATGCAGCACAAAGACCTTTGCACACACAAATCGAAGAAAGTGGTATACACTTTTAGCTGAAAGCAAGTTTGATGTATTCCAGGCAGCACAAGTCAATCAGTCAGAATGAAGACTGGAACTATCCAACTGAAACTTTTGGTAAATAGTCATTGAACTCATAGTGTAATTGCTTTCTCCTTTTTTTCATTAATCTCTTGTTGTTCATAATATTTTTGTAGATGTTTACTATGAGAAATATAAATCTGCCATCCAAAATAGATTTAAACCTGACAATAAAGCGTAGAAAACAGAAGGAAAAGTGTGAACATTTATTTGGAGGTGAAGAACAAATACTCTTGAAAGACTTCCTATCATCAGGTCCCATGATAGCAACACCCCTTGCTCTGCTCAGCAGGGCAGTGCAAACAAGTGCTTGCAGTGTCCAACACCAAAATTGAAAATAAGTCACCAGGAAAATTACAGTGGTTTTGCAGAACTGCCTGAGCATGCCTTGTCTGAAAAGGCATGATATGGACAATACAAGGCTCTGCCTGTCCTCAAACACTCTTTTTGAGGAGAAATTTCTTAATTTGGGATGTCTGTAGATCAAAAGCTTCAACCTGGATGGAGGCAGTTGAAAGCAAAGCATCATAACAAGAGCAGCTTTCTAGTCAGTCTTAAGGTCTACAAATACGTTTTGTGCTAAGTACGGCCAGCACAGTACAACAGACTTTCCATTTAGGTTTTGCTGTTACAAAGCAGATGATAAAAGAAAGTCCCCAAAGCATACACATAAGTGTTCAGCTCTATGTAAGGATCATCAAACTTGGATCTAGTCACTCCATTGATATTTGGTTACTCCAGCTGTGTTGTGCTTGTAGCATGATACATTACACCTGGCAAGACCATCACTTTCTCATTAACACTGTAGGTAACTTGGGAACAGCCCGAAACTTCAGCCCTGAGTCAGAGTAGCACCACATCCACCTGAACTTCATGGCAAGAACACAGGAACTGTTACCCAAAATGAATTTTCCAGGGGAATCTCTCAATCAGTCCTCATTTCTATGGTACTGAAGCTCATCTCAGAGAGAGAGATGAAACACTGCCAAGTTTTTCTGGCAGTTGGTAAATGAAAATGCAGTTGGTAGTGACAACCAAAATACACCTGCTTGCCCAAAGCTAGAGTTGGTGATCTTCATGTTATTCCTTGCAGCCCCAGTCATGGTGGCAAATGATCTGCTCAATCTCTCCTGGAGCTTTCAGGCTCTCACTATGAAGAAGGGTTTCCCAATTCTAACCTAAATCTTTCTTGCACAGTCTAAGTCTTTTGCTTCAGGAGTCTATATGCACGCATCAGAAAGGCTATTCCATTCACCTTTTGCTGCAATCTTTCACAGAGGTGAAGAATCATAGACTGAAGAAGAAAAATCTGAGAACTGCAAAGAAGATCAGTTTTAATTCTTTCCCCAGCAGATTTTGTTTAGATTCCTCATTTTTCATAATCAACAAGAATGGTTAATTTGGTCCAAGGTGTTACCTATTAACCTTTCTGTGCCTGCCAGTTTCTTCACACTGTCTGCAATCCAAAATGGCAGTGAGAACATTTCCTTGGAAACTTTCTACAGTTGGAACATAGCCATTAAAACATTGCAAGTTTTTACTTGAAACTTAAAATAAAACATAAATTTTGTGACATAGTAGTTTCCACGTCCTAATGTGACAGATATTGCAAAAGAGGAATGGTTGCCTTTTAGGAAAAAAAAAACAGCGGCATTTTCTGACTAGCTGGCTGTAAACCATGTTTAATTCAAGCCCAAGGAAAGGACCACCCACAAATGATTTGTGTTCTCTGTCTTGCTTATTCCTCAGAAGCTGACTAGCTACTGTGTCCCTGATTCCTTACCTTTCCTTCCCTATGCAGTATTATTCCCTTGGATAAATATCACAATTTCCATTGTTTCATTTTTGTTTCAAAAAGTCATATATACCGTGAGTAAATAGCTACTTCCTAACCTAAAAATAAATAACTGAACATGAAGCTAAAGCTCTAAAATTTCCATCATGTCTCTTGAGAGACCTGCAGCTCTCTGCACAACCACTGACCACTCACAGCCTCTCCATCCTGTCCTAGAGCCTTCCGTGGGGCTAATGCAAGGTCAGACATTACCACCCCCCAGAGAATCCCTCAGCTAGCTCCCATTTGTGCTCACAGAAGCAGCATACTGCAATAGGGACAGGAATTGCTCAGAAGCAGGGATGTGAGTCACAGACAGTGGCTAAGTGACTTGCAGCTGCTGTAGGAGCTCACTGTTTGCAAGGTACCAGCCGAGCCCTCCTGTAGGCCAGTCAAAATTGCAGGGTAGGCTGGAAAGCAAACAAAAATGTTTTAATGAAATGGGTACTGAAGGTCACAGCAACAACTTCTAATGAGACTTAATGGCCTTGTTTTGTAAAAAGAGTGCAAATTAAATCCTATATACACCCACATACCTGGCAAGATAAAAGCTTGCATATTCCAATTTGAGGTCAAGGATGTGGTTTAGAAGCATATATCAGCAGCTACTACCATCAGACCTATGATGCATTTCCCTGGCTTTCAAAGTATGCCTGGGTGGCTTTATTAAAGCTAGCTAAAACCATCCTGCTATCACAGCTGACAGCAGGGCATCAGTTTCACCTGTTGATTCTTCCAGGTGTTTGCCTGTCAAAACCACCTGCAAAAGCTTTAGCCATTGCCTGCTGTCCCCCAAAGTGTCTGTTGATGGTGAGTAACCAACTTCTCATGTTCTATTATCTGGGCAATTGTATGATAGTGTCACACCACAGACACTTCCTGCTTGGTCAAGAAGCCCAAACTTCACTTTTGTGTCAAAGCAGCACATTTTTGATGACCACAAGGAATGGAAGATATGTTTTATTACTTTATTTTGTTTGCACAGTATTTCTGTTCCAGGCACAACTGACTGCATAGATACAAGCTATCAGGCACCATAAGCCTTTATTTTCCAAGCATTTCTGATTTAGCCATTGGTTTGCAGCTATGTTGAATGTTAAGTAAGAACTGCTGAAACTGTGGTAACAACATGTCTCAAAATAAAAAATGAATAAATAATATGAATAAAAAATGACCCCCTTTTGATCCCTTTCTGACCCCTTTTGAGCCTTAAAACTGGACTGGAAACAAGTGAAGACCCTGGATTACTTAAGAGATCTGCAATTTTTTCTCTTTCCAACATAAATCTCATATAATTCTCCACCATTAATATAATTTACTTTTCTTCTTTTTTTTCTAACCCTGTTAACCCATACAGGGTCACCTCAGTTCTTTACTTTCCTCCCTGAGGTAATGAGTTCAAGTTTCACTGACATTTTTTACAACTAATCCACCTAGGACTCTTTCTCTCTCTTTTCTTCTAATTTCTACTTTTCTACCTAGTGTTACTGACTGGTTATGCCTGGATTGACTTATTGGTGTGGTTTAACCCAGCAGGCAGCTAAACACCACACAGCCTATTGATCACTCCCTCTCCTCCCAGCAGAATGGGGGAGAGAATCAGGGAAAAAAAAGTAGTAACTTGTGGGTTGAGATAGAAACTATTTACTAAGACAGAAAAGAGAGAGAGAAATAAAAGTAATGATAATTATATATATATATATATGTATATATATTTACAAAACAAATGATGCACAATGCAATAGCTCACCACCTACCAACTAGCCAGTCTCCAAGCAGTGGCTGCCCTCCCTGACAACTCCCCTCAGTTTTATAGTTTTTTCCACATGATGTCATATGGTATGGAATATCCCTTTGTTCAGTTTAGGTCAGCTTTCCTGGTTCTGTCCTCTCTAAGCTCCCTGTGCCCCCCAAGTCCCCTAACTAGCAAGACAGCATAAAGACCTGAGAAACTAGAATGTTCTTGGTTCTGTACAGCACTGCTCAGGAACAACCAAAACATTGTTGTGTTATCAACATTATTTTTCCCCTAAAGCCTAAACTTAGCATCACACCAGATGCTGTGAAGAATATCAACTCTGTCCCAGCCGAAACCAGAACACCTATATTTAATAATCACAGCCTTGTGTTTTTCTGAACGTAGGGTACATTTTGGGTGGAGTTTCCCTTGTTTTCTTTTTTTTTTTCCTTTCCTTTCTGCTTTTTGTTTGAAGGATTCTCCTTATCAGAAAATGAATGTCTTAAGATGTTCAAAGTACAAATTGTAGTGGGGCTGTCAGAGGAAAGATATGTATTTTCAGATGTAAGAAAACATACGGTAAAAGCAGATTTTCTAACATGAGCTGAAGGTTGGCTAGTAGACTAAATAATATTGAATCTAGTGATGATTCTTCTTTTGGAGTTTTGATGAGAATAGGTATGTATTTCCACTTTTGTTTTGGGTGCTTCTCTGCTTTTTCAGAAGATATGTTTTCTGGATAACTATTCTGGAAGGCAGCTCTCATGCACGGCTCTGAATTACCAAGTAGATCTTTTTAATTTAACAGCTCAGCCTCTGTTAACTGTTTGACATTTATTTGTCTTTACCAATGGTTTGGGTCTAGCAGAAATTCAATTTTTAGTATAGCTGTTTCTGTTGCTGAGCCTTTACCAAAAGGAGAAATCAATATTTGGCAAAGTTAGATGTGAGAAGACCACACATTTTCTCAGAAATTTGTACCTAAAAGAACTCCATTCTAGGAAAGATATATTTTTAAGCATTTCAGTCTGAAAGTACCCTCTTCAGAAAAGCTCTCTTGATTGAACACCATCTTCTACTCAACCTATCAAGATTCTCAGCTTCATTGGGAGACTCTCACTTGCACTCCCTATCCTTCTACTGTGCTCAGTCATACCCAGGCCATCTGTGAGGAAGTGTCACAGCTGTCCCTCAGACTTGTGTTGCCTCTGCTGTGTTCATGCTGCCCAGCCTGTGGGGTCCCTGCACTCGTTCTTCCCCAGCTCCTGCCTTACCAATGAATGGGCTGAGATTCAGTGAAGGGGCTTGGAGCATACAACTACACTGCCTCCAGGATCTGGTCTCTGTCAGTCCAAGGTCTAAGAAGGCCACCTCAGCACTCATCACTCTCAGCACCCATTTCTCTCAGAGGGCTGCTCCAGCAAATCCTATGTTCAGAGCACTTCTAGAGGCTAATAACCCAACACCACCATCAAAGGCCAGCCAGCAGTTTCCAGGAGCATCAGAGGATGCCCAGAGAAACCCAACAGCAAAGGCTGTGGTTTCTTTCTCTTGTTTGTATCCTTTCCACTGTTGTACTAAGAAGCTGGTGGGGGTGCGTGCACAGACAGTCACACGTGACACAGTAATTCAGAGAATATGCCAAATAAAGCAACCACTTTTGTTGAGTGATGTTCAAACCAAGGCAAAGAGCATCAGCAGGGGCAGAGGACAGGGAGAGTTCAAATATCTTAGTGTACTTGAATGATTATCCAGGTAACACCTGTAGCTGCTTGACAAATGTTGATTTTTTTTTATAAGTAGGACTTACATTTGAATCACGCAAACGCAAGAGGAAATCTCAGATCATTAACTTCTATTTTTATTTCTCTTGCATCAGTGACTGACAGCCCCAAGACGGAGGTTTAGTTTTTCTTTTTTTCTGCTTTTCCCTGTAGAATCTTCCTTTGCATCCTGAGCTTCAAACCTTGCATTACTATGCCATCTCTGAGCCATGGGCTTCCTCAAGTAAGCAACTACAGTCAAAGTATCATTGACAGTCTGTTTGACACTGGTTGACACCCATTCACTTTAGGAGGGTTGGAAATTTGTTTTTCAGACCCACTGGTGTATAAGCAGAAACTACAACCTTGGCAAGAAAACCTCTTGCCATCATCAATTATTTTAGTGACAAAAATCTTTAGAGTGTTATTCAGACCCAAGTACACTCTGCACCCAGACAGTGCACAGCCATTCCCACACACCTTGGGATAGGAGGACTGCTTGGTTATAAGTTCCTCTTTCTTTCCATTTTCCTCCTGTGAATAGAACACCTCACATGAGACGTGAAGACAAAACATTCCCTCCTATTTTTGCAGACCAACACAATTCCCACCATGAAAATAGTGAGGAATAACTCTAAGATGTACTTAAACATTTCCAACACCTATTTTTCCCAAATACATTGTCTTTTTATGATGAAATCACTTAGAATTTCAAAACCTATTGTGTTCATCATCTTACCAATAAACTATGGAGTAAATAGCTGCATATAATAATAATAGGGAGATAAAAATAATAGGCAGAAGTCATATCCTCTAACTGCCTGTGTGCCAGTTGCCCTGAGATAGGGACATGTAGCACATCATGGACAGCTGTGCCTTGGTACATATTTGCAAGCTGTCCTCTGAATGATGCCTGGTGACCTATGTGTATTATTGTGCTGACCTTTTGTGGTGTTTGTTTTTTTCCTTACTCTGCTGCTTGATTTTGTAGAGTGACATGGTTGCACTAAATCATGTTAAGGGCAAACATGTTCCCTTTAAAAATGTTAAAGAGCTTTAAAATTCAGAATTCACTGCAAAGAAATCTGAATAGGTAATGGCCTAAGATAGAAGACTGAGAAACCTATTGTGTCTGAAAGTCACCTTAAAGAAAAACCTCAGCAATTACAACTCATCAGTGATAACACAGAAACTTAAGGCCAAAGCTCAAGCACTCTGCTTGCTGGTATTTATACTGAAGCTAACACTAGAAGGTTAAGACTCATAGTAAAGTGCTCAAAGTTTTTATGTAAGTTGTTAAATACGAGGGCTGCTCTGAAAGTAATGCCTCCTATATTATTATGTTGGCCCACAACATCAGAGGTGGATGTTGGTCGTATGGCAGTAGAGGCTGTATCTTCCCATCAATATTCTGTTACATGTTGTTGCCATGTGACAGATGGCAGCAGAGGGGCAGTCTGAAACAATGGCATCTGACATGAAGTGCGTATGAAGAAAAGGTGTGCCACTGAATTTCTCCATGCAGAAAAAATGGCACCCACTGACATTCACAGATGCTTGCCTAACATTTATGGAGACCAAACAGTGCATGTGAGCACAGTGAAGCAGTGGGTGGTGTGTTTCAGCAGTGGTAACAGTGACATGAAAGACAAGCCACGTTCTGGATGGCCATGCAGAATTTTACAAGACACACAGGTTCTTGTTCATAGCTAGCAAAAAATGCTTAGCTAATGGTGATGCCTATGTTGAAAAACAGTGTTTTGTAGCTGAGAATTTGTTCCATCAATTACAGTGTTGTTGTGGTCTTTGCAACTGTTGTAGTCTCCATGGAAAGAAATAGGAGGCATTATTTTCAGAGCAACCTAGGTAGATGACTGGGTTTGCATGTCTTCAGTGTGTGCCTGTGGCATGGAGGTCAACAAAGCACAAAAGCTTTTTAGCTTTTTCTTTTTTCTTATTTAAAAAAGCCTGATTTCTCTCTAACCTATGTAGTAGCTGTATTTTTCAGAGATATTAGAGCTTCACTACAGCAAAAATCCCTGAGAAAGCTGATGCAAAAAATACTTTAGTTGTTATGTTTGTTAAATTCTTTCGCATTTCCCACAGACCTGCTCTACATGTGCTCATGAATAATTAAAAGCAATTAAGAAAGGGCTTTCCCTCTTTTTTTTTTTTTTTTTTTTTTTAAACAGGTATTGTTTGTAGTATCTATGTTGCAAAACCACATCTATACCTTTTCCTTTATTATCATGCTCTAACACAATTGAAAGCTTTTGTTTAACAGATCCTGCAGGACACAGTAAGATCTACCATTTCTATTTCTCTCTGCAAAAATACCCTATATTTTGTTCTCTAATTTGTACCTGAGATGAAATAATACATATACTTACCACTGTCCATTTCAAAGCATAATTAGACTAGTTTCTTGAGGTCACATTCTTAAAGCATGGAATTTCTGAAGTCTGGTTTAACTGCATTTCCTTTAATACTGCTCTTCTTTTATCATGGCAACAGCAGTAACAACAACTGAAAAGCCCGAGAAGGAAAATCAGAAACACTGTGTTAATTATGATTCAGGAACTAATGCTGACTGGTCTTCTGATGAAGGAACAGGAATTTTTTTTTAATTAGAAGAGTAGTTTTTCACCACTATCCATAGACACATTTGTTAATGAAAGCCCTGCATCCAATTTCATTCAGATGCAATTTCATTACTCTAATTCATGACCTTACCAAAATTCACAAAAACCTTTGCTTAACTGATGCACCAAGGCACTTCCGTTTGAAGCTGATCTTCAATTTTTCTCATATGATTTTTTCTGCTGCAATAAATCTTCACATCAACCTCATGCCCCTCTTTTTTTCCTTTTCTCTGCAGACTTTCTTTGCATCAGGTAAGGTGTTCAGCGTGTCAGACAGGTTAAGATCAACTCCATTTTTCAGTGTAAGTGGTCCTTTTTTATTCTCAAACCTGCCTTCCCCTGGGAGCAGAGCCTCTCACTCTTTCCTGTGTTGTTTATTCTAAACAGTATCTCAGCACCTCCTACCCTCCCCATTCCTTCAGGGCTCAAATCCACCTGTGGGAGGTCAGAAGTAATGCATTGAACAGAGCGCATCTGTGATCCAGAAGTCAGATCAGTCTGCACTCCTACATTTAAGCAGGAAGAGCAGTGGTACAGTCATGCAATAGTGTGAGTGCCTGGGCAGATGTTAAGATCTCTGGCCAGCCCCTGTGCTGCAGCCCGTATGGACGCTCCTGAACTTTGCTCTCCTGCTAGTTCTGGCTTGTGGACTGAGATGGAATAGATAAAGTGCTGGATTCACTTTGCTCTGACGCAGCTGGGAGCTGTACTTTACTGATAATGACTGCCCATCTCCATTCCACTCACAGGCTGCATTAAGGTCTTTTGCCTTCTTTTGAGTGGACAACGTTTATTGCAAAATCTCCAATTTAAAATGACAAGCTTCAAGAGCTGCATTGCAGACTGACTTTTTTAGCTCGTCTCCAGCGAATGTTATCAGTAATACATAATGCAGTGGCTGAAAAATCCACAGTGATGCAGATATGAACAGCAGCCGCACATATTTAACGAATGTGGACCACGTTTACAGCATCAAACATACCAGTATCAAACACAGGCAAGGAAAGACCACCAGTGCTTGATTATCACTATTACTATATTAGTTATATTAGATGCAGAAAAATTGCACAAGGGATAGAACTGCACCCATGGGCACTGCTTCTCTCTGCTACCTCTAACTTCTCCTGCCCTGCTCTCAGCCCTTGAAAGTATGCTGGGTACAGCCCTAGGCAGCAGCAGGTGAGCATGCTAACTTTGCAACTCTGAACTGAAACCTTGCCAAGTTTTTTTGCATCAGTTTAATTCTCAGCTTGCTAACAGAAACCTGGGCCTGAAAGAAGTTTCTGGGGTCATCAGAATCTTGAGCACTGACACAAGATTGCCCTGTTCAGCCAACATCTTTGCCCAGCTCTGTCTTCTTATCAATTTAGACTCTTTGCCCTCACTGCTGGCCAGAAGACACAATTGTTGTTTAATTTGTAGCTAAATCCACTCATGTCCTACTTAAAACCATTTGCTCCTTTACAAGCATGTTTAAATATCATCCCTGTTCACATTCTCCCCTAGGGATTACTTAATGTTGTTTTCCAGCTTCCTTCTGTCTGACAAAAGAAGCCAAATCTCTGGCCCTGTGGGCGTCTTAAATGATGTTCTGCTTCACAAAGTTCAGTTCTCAGCCTCAACCAGACAAGGGCATTTTCTCTTCCTAGTCCTCAGTGCAGCACGGCAGAGGCACCATGTTGTTTGAAAAGCTGATGGCTTTGGTCCCACCATACCTCAAATCACTTGCCCAGGCTTCTCCCCATCATGTTTCACCAAAATGAAAATATAGACACTGTCCACCTGACCACCTTTTGTGCATTTCAA
The DNA here is from genome assembly GCF_987193195.1 of Phasianus colchicus. Classification (NCBI taxonomy): domain Eukaryota; kingdom Metazoa; phylum Chordata; class Aves; order Galliformes; family Phasianidae; genus Phasianus; species Phasianus colchicus. The sequence goes on along the minus strand of NC_143436.1, from coordinate 90,447,734 downwards.
TCTTACTTCACATTTCTCCAAAAAAATAAGATTTCCTAATCATGAGCTGGTTAACAGCTAACAAGAGCCTGAGAGAGCATTCAGTGGCACCCTTGCAAACCTCAAAAAAGGCCACTGACACTGACCAACAAAATTTTGTCTATCCCGGTTATCCTTCCTCTTTCCACTTTTATGAAAGACTTTTAAGATTAACCACTTACCTTCTGCCTTGATGACAAGTTGAATTTTTGCAGCCTTTGTCCCACATGGGTAAGTAGAAAAACTGCACTCATACTGCCTGCTAAGGAAGATAGTAATACTTTACTAGTGCACAGCCCACTGGTTACATTCAGATGAGGAATCTGGGCCAGGAGAACACCAGGTCTCTGTCATGTCCCTGTTGTAGCACTTCCTGCAAGGACACAGAACAGTAGTAATAAGTCTCGAAAAATTCAAAGTAATGGATGCCAAAATTGGGGTGATGGACAGATATTCTGAACAGCTCATTGCTATTGGTCTTGGACCACTGTGCCCACACTTTGTGGATGTATTCTTGTTTGGAGAAGGTGCACTTCAGGGTCACATTGGTGCCTGGAAAAGCATGGACCACTTCTGTATGTATAATGATGTCTCCGAGTTGGCCTTAAAAACTAATGGAAGAGTTTTCAGCACAATAAAAGTTTAAGCAAAGCTTTCTCCTAAACTGTCTTTGACATGATTGGGTGCCTTAGCCCCAGATAACTCTGAAGGTGCTGTGCTCATGCCTATAACAACAACTCTCTTTCAATGAGAAGATCTAGAGCTGAGAGATGCTGCAGATCCCTGCTTCTGTGCTGCTTCAGCAGAAAGCTGCTTTTTCACCTCTGTGTTGTTAAATAGCTTCTGCATGGCCTGAAGCAGTGACCACTTCAGTATCAGTGTGAGCAGCCCTGGTATGAATGGCTTCTTCCTGAATTAATTTCACAGAGCATGTTGGCAGTCCTCAGTGTCCCATGTAAAGGAGTAATGGGTCAGTAAAATGAAGGGGCTTTCAACATGAGCCTCCATTCCTTGTTTGCTGCTGCTCTGATATGTCCCCATGCTGCCCCAGCTTAGCTGGGAGCCACTTGGGGCACCCACAGCTCCTTTTTGGCAGGGAAACAAATAAGAACTTGCCTGTGTAGAACTGGCTGAGGTTTGGGCCAGAGCTGCTAAAAGTGGCATAAACACAAAGGGAACAGGTGCATGGAAAACAAAGCTAATAGATGGACAGGGCAAAATCCCATCTCCTGTTTATCTCTGTTCATGAACTGTTCATCTTTTAATTCATTTCCAAGAGATGAGAAGAGGTAGGAAGGTAAAGACAAATAAGTCTGAGTGGATAAGTGCTGTGGGAAGGACTACATAAAACTGGCTTAATTGGGCTAAAGAGCTTATTATAACAAATGTTATAGTGCTGAAAATTTTGCATTAGCAAATTCCAATTAGCAATGTTTGGATTAGACTAGCAGGCAAGAGATACTCAGCATGTCACCTGTCACATTCATACAGATGCAGTATAAGGTCAAAGGACCACGTAAACAAGGCTCACCAAGAATTACTTTAATATTTTGTATTAAAATGAATAAATTCCATATGAGAATCAGTATTTTATTTTGTATTGCTTATTAGTAGCCTCATATTTCAGGTTATTCAAAGTAGAACTCTCTCACACAAAAGGGTTTCTAACTTAATATTTGCAAGTCAAGGCAAATAGTCTATGCTATATAGTTATATTAACTTCAGTTTGCCAACTCAAGTACTGTCCATTAGCTGATATTTGAGCTCCATGTGAAATTACTAAATTTCATTCTGCATCTATTCTCCGCTATGGGGATGATGGTGGTCACTTTCACTATGAAAATAGTATGAATGACTTCAGCAAGGGTTTCATTCTCAGGAAAAAAAAAATCCTACTTCCCTCTGAATGGTATTGTACTGAGCTTTCTCTTCCATTTGTATGAGATTTCTATTTAGTTTGCATCTGAGAACCTTTTATTTTCTATGAATATACATATGAAATATTTCTCCTGAGTTTAAATGCCATCTGTCTCACTGACTTTGAAGACAGAAACAGCCTATGTTAGATACCAAGATTCATTTTATCATACCAGTCAAATGCAGGAACCTTCACTTTTTCCTTTCCTAATTGAAAAAGTCTTATTCCACAACATTCTGTTTCCTAGATAGCAATAAATGCTCCAGCAAGCAGGACAGTCAGCTCATTGGGGTGGAAGGGCTTGTGAGCTTTTCCCTTTTTCCTCAGATAGCTTTTTGGTTTAAACTTCTAACAGAGATGCAGTTCTCCTTACTCTAATTTGCTGAAAATTTTACTTGCAATGACAAACTCAAGCCTTTAAAGTGGCTCATAGGGCTGGGTGGGGAAGAGTCTGCTAAAGGGGTTACAGCTGTGCAACTTATCCTTTGCATGAAGTGTTTCAGCCCTTCCTCCTTCCTGCACACAAAGGTATGTGTGTGAGAATGAGATTTTTCTTTGCTCTTTGAAAGCACAGTTTGACTTTTCCAATGGGAGATGAGTACATGCTGTCCTGAACACGAAATCAACTCAGTGATTATTCTGATGAAAAAAAGGCTAGATGTTTTGAATAAACTAATGTAATCTGCTCATCACAAACCATTCGCTCCTTATCAGCTACATGATATATCCAAGGTTATTAGAAAGTTGTCACAGAATAGAAGATCACTATTGATAGTTAGGATAGTTGCTCTAGAAATACACATTAGCAAGGTTTTCTCTCTCAGTCCAAAAATACCACCCTTCCCCAGCCCCTGCTCTGCAGGTCGAGTGCGGGTGTCCCACCACCACTCTAACCTGCAATATGGGATGCGGACAGCAAGCAAGAGATGAGGAAGAGCCATCTTCTCTTTCTGAAGCTTGGTTAAGTACCTCAGGTTCTCTTGGGCTGTTCTTGGTAGTTTCTCAGAAGATGAAGTCAGAATGGCCTGTCCTGTGTGCACAGGCAGATGTACAGCACGGTCACGCTCATCACTTTAGCTTGACTTCAAAGAAATGTTTCATTAAATGTGAAAGCCTCAGTTTTCTGTTGCATTTAGTGTGTGTTGTGAAACCTTAACGCTGTAACACTACTGTATATACTGTAAACCTGTGTTCAAGACTATTTTTTTCCTCTGTCTTTTCAGATGAAATCAGTGTAAACAGTTTACTAGGTTAATTTCTCCCTTGAAAACCTGGTAAGGGTCTAGGGTTGAATGTAAGGTACATAGCATAAAAATATTGCTTTTTCTTTCCCTTGCCTCATTTCCTTTGTGTTATTTCAAAATAGCTCAGATATACAATTTACAGACTCAATTCCCACTGCCTTTGAAAAAAAATTAAACCTAAGTGAACTGAGTTTTCCATGATCATATTTTCCAGTGGAGCAGAAAGCACTAATTAATTTCTGCAAGATGAAAGATCCCAATTGGTTGACTATACCTCACTCAGTTTGGCTGGTTGTTTGGGGTACTCAGTAGCTAGGTCCTGATATTTCCTTCCTGAAAGCATTTCTGAGGGGCTGAAGACCTTTGACAGCCCCTTTTCTTTATGAGGACCCTTCCTGGTACTCAAGCAGTGCCTCTGAAAGCTGCCAGCCATCACACGGAATTTTCTTCCCAACAGTTTTCTGCTTCCTTCCCAAATATTGACTTGTGCTGGCCATGGATCTCTCTCTGTAGTTCCAGCACACAGGACACAGAGCTCAGGAAAAAAAAAAAAAAAAAAAGACTACATTGATACCACTTCCCTAATTTTTGCATATGCAAAATTTCAGTAGTGTGTTTAATCAAGCTAATGCGCTGCAGCCGGACCAGCTGCTACTGCTGGCCAGGTACTGAGAGGCCTCCAGGCAGGTGTCTGGGAGGACACATGCTACCTTTTCCTTTTTTTGTTTGCTTTACTCAGCTACCTAAGGATATGCACTAAAAGCAGTCATGGATGCCTGGGCTGCTGCAAAGGGAATGCGATCAGGTGATAAAATCTCCACTTGTCATACAGAAACAACTTAGAAACCTGTTCATGAGAACTGGGAAATCCCAAAGCTGAAGATGAATAGAATATCCAAGCCACTGCATTTGGAAGCTACAGAAATAAGTAAAAATAGTAAAGGTAAATGCTCTGGTTTCTGGTTCACACAGGAGATCACAACCCAAATATTATTTTTAGAGACTAGAGTCCAAGAAAATTGGACTTGAATCTAGAGTTTGGACTTTCAGTCATGGGTGGAGTTACCTTAGATTCTCCTGCTGATCAGATCATGCTGATTTGTACCACTTAGTGTAACATTCAGGACAAAGAAATCTCAGATGAGCCTTTTTATTGATCTGAGATATGCATCACAATTTGACAAGATAGCCTAAGTGTCATGGGATGTATTCAGCAACCAAAGAAATCCCTGAGCAGTTTCTTTATGTTACTAGATTGCTATCTCTTCCCCTTAGTATATGTTCCCTCCTGCCTAAAGTGATATCCTAAAAATACACTGCTGCTGTGCCACAGCGAGTTGGCTGAATCCAGCCACCTAACATCATTGCTGACCTTAGTGATTAAAGAAAGGAAAAAAAGGCACCTCCAGTCTTGATGGATTTTTTCCTCAATTGGTCCCAGTGTTCTGTTTGCAGCAACACAAATTATGGTGAGAGAAGCCCTTTCTTTCAGGCTGGACTTGGCTGCTCCTTGTGGGAACCAGCATCCCAGGCAAATGCTGAGGAACTGTCAGCCTGGGGGAATCGTTGGGCTCTGAGCACCCCTAGGTGCAGCGCAGAGCTGCCCTGCCTGCTGCTCACAAATGCTTCTGCTGCCTCATATGGCACTAATTTTTTCCTTCGGGTGGCAGGAGGGTGGCAGTGGGGGATCCTCTAATTATTTTCTGCAGATCCACTCACTGCTGGAGGAGGCATTTGGAACACTATAAATGTCTCTTTTCATGGCAATCATCTCGATTATGCGTCACATTCAGAAAAACCTCAGCTGTAATACCTTTCTCCTACCTCAGTTAAAGTAAGCTGCACGTAAGGAAGAAGCAGAGCTGCAGTTAGTCCCACAGAAAAAGAAATCTTGTGCTCCAGAGACAAATTCAATTATTCACAAAGAGAGCCTTCTCGGAAATGCGAGTGCACGAGCTCTTCCTGCCAGAGGCGAGGATGATTACCCTTGCAGACTAGTGTCCTCTAAACATCGCTTAAAGAAAGTGCTGCTCCCCTGTGAAAAAGAAGCGGAGACTTTGAAGCAGAATTTCATTAAAGAGCAAGCTAACCTTACAGGTCTATCTGACACTTAGAGCAAAATCTCCCTCTTTGTCATTGCTTTGTTTTTGCGTCTAGCAGGCATTCTCCGTGCGGCACCAAGAGGAGCCAGTGGAGGGGGTTTCTCACTTTGTTTCCTCTTCTTCCTCTCCTCCTCCTCTCTCCTGCCTATGTGCACACGTCTGCACATTGCTTTCGACATAGCACACCCATGGTTTCAGTTGGGTTGTTTAAACAGCACTGCAAAGACACACACACCTCTTCTCAGTAGTGATTTTTCCGGCCAAAAGATGTTTGAAGACTTGATCAGACTGTTCATCCCTTCTCCATGCCTGACAGCTCAGAGGAAGGAAGGCAAACAAGGAGATCCCAGCCCTGGCCACCTGCCTGTTCCAGCATGATCTGTTCTGGCTCCAGGGATGCTCCTTCCAGCAGAACTGCTGGCATGAAATGAACATTTCATTTGCTGTGACATCCTACAGACATTTTCGGCAAATCCAACCAGGCAATAGCTCTTTAATTATGCCTTTTGCTCATTCTGCTGCTAACTATTGCTTTCTTCTCTGTATCAGCTGGGAACTTGCTTTTGAATGGCCTTGCCCAAGGCTGTGAGTTAAAACGAACCGGTAGGCAGGGAATAGAGCCTGCAAACCCTCGCTTCTTGCTTTCTGTGGGAAAGTATCTTCATAACTTGTTAAACTTGTTCGGTGTTTAACTGGGCCTTTCAGGTAAGACAGTAGGGTGCCCTTTGTGAAAATAAGCGGATCACAGAGAAGTCTTGGGCTGAGTTCCTGTGGGTGCTCATCTCTGGCTCTCTATTTCTGTGACAATTGCCTGGATATAAGATAGAGACTGCAAAAATTGGCACTAATGTTTTTAACTAGGAGGCCTAGCTTACAGTTCATGTTTCAGAGAAAGAGAACGTAAATTTGGGAATAAATCGAAGAAAACAAGCTCCATCACCTTCTCTGCCATTCCAGACACAGCTCCCTGTGGTCCTCGACCTTTAATGTCATTGCTGATCAATGATGGTCAGCTGCTGTAAACTGTTAAAAATTGCATTGTGCAAAGCACAAGCTGCTGACAAAAACATATAAGAAAACCCACAACCATCCAACAAAACAAACACAAATCACACTGTCTGAAAAACTACACACCAGTGAAAATTAATATGTGAGTGCCAGCTAGATATGTCCAAAAACTTAAAGACTGCATGAAGTCATTACTGTCAGAATAATATGGAAGGCAGATACCAGCCCTGGTTTTTTTCTTTATTTCCCAGTTGCTTTCTCTTTTTCAGCTAAGCACAAATCATACTTTCCCCCAGTTTTGTACCTAGGCATTACCTAAGGCATTTCATTTGTACATCTCATGTTCCAAATTTTGTAATAAAATTAAGCTAACTAGGTAAATGGTTGTATAACAAAATGCAACAGCACTCATGGCTTTAGAAAGCTGTTGGTTAAAAAATAGTAGGCATTGTCAGCGCTGGGAAATATCTGCTCATATTAGACTAGAGGGATTGTCATCTCCTGGTCACTTTGGCAGAATCCTCAGAGATGATGTTTGGAGAAGCTTTTGTGAATCATGCCAGCAAGAGAGGACAGGACTCTGCTTGAGAAAGGGCTTTTCACAAACACTGCTGTAGAGCCTTACCTTGAGATCCACGTGAAAGAGGCAGTTGTTGAGACAAACAACAGACCACTCACTCAGAAAGGAGAATTGCTGTGAGCCTAGATGAGTTGCACATCTCATTATCCTGTGCAGACTGCTTCTGCTGGGTTTTGTTCCCAGATTAATTTAAATTCCACTGCGCTATTGTATGCAAATACCATCTCCCAGACACACAGCCGTCTGGCCAGAGCTAAACACAGCAGCCTGGATAAAATTCACCGCTGAAGAAATACATGAAATAGAAAAGATTAAGGGTGTGAAAGTGAATTTCAGATACAGTAGCAGTGACAATTTGAGAGCAGAAGCAGCCTTTTTGTGATATATGTATAAAAAAAAATCAAATCATTTCAGCAATAAAAGGCCAAGATACGGTGACATTGAGAACCATAACCTGGATCTTTTTTGGTAGAATGCTATGAAAGCCTGAGACTTAATGTGTTTGTTTGCACGCAATACTATTGTAGCCCTATAAACAACTCTCAAACTATCAGCGTGTCAGAAGCAATCACAGGGAATTGATATCTCTCACACATTACATCCATCATCAATTAAGTTGCCAACAACATCCTAATTCCTTGTCCCTTCAGAAATGGTACAAATGAGAAAAGCAAAGCAGAGATTATTTTTCACATTGATTCTGTGTCTGCAGAAAAGAGACTGCAAATGCTCTCCTCACTCTGAGCATCTCAACAGAATTAACAGTTGTTAGATAGGATAAATCCAGCACGCAAATAGCTAGATGCTGAAAAGGAGAATAGGAAACTTCTTGGATGTTTTTGCATAATGATGTTTTTCAGATGGTAATCAAAGCAACGTTCAGACATGGATCCTTTTTGTTCACTCCACGCTCAAAGGTGTAATATGAACTTGCTCTAGGGAGCCTACAAGGACTCATCAATGCAGTAGAGTGCACTATGTGCCAACCTCCTCTGAGAACACTCCTTGGCCAAATAGTCAATGAAAGGATGAGAAAATATTATAGTTTTCAACAGATAGCGTTTGTCTCAATATAAGTTCCTGAAGTTTTTAACCAACAGTGAATTAACAGACTTCTAGTTTCTATTTGGTTAGTTTGCAAGAGTACAATGCTATAAAGGGAAATAGCAGAGTGGCTAAGACTTTGGCTACAGCAATTGAGAATGAGCCCAAATGCAGCAGCCATGGATGCAGGAATGAAGAAAAAGAATTGCTTACCTTTAAGAGACCTCAGGTAGGCAGGAATCTCCAGCAAGACACCCTCACCTCCACTGCCAATCCTTAAATGAGGTCTGGGAAAGGGTGGATCCTGGCTCCACTGGGTTGGCCCTGCCTTCCCACCAAGTGCTCAAACACTGCTTCAGTCCGTGACTTAGCATTTCCACTACAAAGGGTATGGGCCAATGTAAAATAAATGATCAGTTTCTAGATGAATTTGTCACCTCCAGATACAATACTAAGAGGGGCCTGTATTGCTTCCCTTTGTTCCATTAAAACACTATATCCCAAATAATAAAGCTCTTCCATTGTCTAAAGTTGGAGGAATGATGAGAGAACCACATCATGAAAATCATTCCCAAGTGTTCACTTGGTCTGAAGCTGTGGTTATGAACCACAGGTTGATAATCTTCTGCTTTACGCTGCCTGTCACTTAGACCCCCAACCTAAGTGACACTTCCACCTCAATTTACAAGGTGCCTTCTCCCTTTACTGAGCTCCTGACCCACTGCTGGGCCTGAGCACCACTCCTCCACCCTCTGACAGCAGGGTAGGCCTAGCTGTTGCACTGATGATTGGGCTGAACAATAATGCCAATGGGCACAAAATCATCTGAGACCTCTCCTAGAGCAGCTGAACTCTATTCTGCATGATGGTCTCCATTTTTTAAATGAGTATGTGGTGGCTCAGATGGCTGAAGGACACTGCCCAAGATAAATAACAGGTAGCGTCTGGACTCTTCTAGAGTATGCATCCAAAAAACAGAGCCACCATGAAGGCAAGGGAAGCTGCTCGCGTTCTCCAAATCTTGTCTTCCAAATGGCTGAAGACACCTCCTGCTCCTTGGAAAATAAATAGTTCAATAAATTAATTTCAGTTTTCTGCTGTAATTGGATTATAAAAATCAGCATCTTGCTTGACTCTCCTTCAAGTCAGCAAGCTAGAGAGTTGCGCTGTGACAAACCAAATACCTCTAACAGTATTTGACATTTTAATGGCAAATAAGGGAAAACTCTCTCATTACAGAACTGAGCAAGTTGGCTTGTGAATCAGACTCTCCAGAGGACCCATCCCTGCCCCCCACTCAGCTGCACAGCAGCCAGAGCAGCAAGCATCATGCAAACGAAGCCAGCCACAGCTATTACCAGTCATCCTTTCTCCCTTCAAAATTGCACTGACTCATGTGGTGTGTTTCTCTAACAGATGTGCTATGGCAAAGAGCTTGTCAAGGAGGGAAAAAAGCCCACCACAGAGTTATACCAAAAAAGAAAACCGACAAAAAAAGCTCCCACACAGATTTTAGACATGCCATAGATTTGTGCACGAGATTGGCTCAAAATCATTTTGGGCTCATTTGAATGATTTCACTGAATACTCTAGAGAGGTGTTTGGCTTGCAGTGATTCTGGAAATCCTTGGCTGTGGTCTTTAAGGATGCAAGAGAAAGTATGGGGCTGTGGAGTAGTGCAGCTGGCCAGCTGCTCAGAGCACAGGTACAATTTTAGAAGTCTGATTTAATATCTTGTTCTACTAGTGATGCTCGTGGCTAAATGGGAAATAAAACTAATCTATCCTTATTAGATTTGGGCTGTAATCTCATATCACCCTCATATATTGGACTTCCCTGGCAGCCTTCCTGCTTTGCACTGGCTGTAATTCCCAGGAAGCAGAAGAGGCTAAGGTGCATGATAAAATAAATGTAAGTTCAAAGAAAATTCATATATAGTTTAGTGGTTTGAACAGCAGAGAGACTTAACAATCTTTATGTGAAACCAAAAGGGAAAGAAAGACTCTACGGATATGATCAGTTTAACCACAATAAATGTTTAGTGATACCAGCGTGGATGCTACATGCTTTTAAAAACACTGGGTGCAACTAATGTGTTTCATTGCCAATTTTTTCCTGATTAGAAAAGTGCCTATATCATATACCCCAGGAAATGAGTAGTGCTTTTTAGCGGAGTAATTGGTTGTTCCAAAATGAACTGTGGGTAGTGCTGAACAGAACAAGTACATTAGCTGTCTCACACTTCAAATCATTATCTAAAAGAACATTAACCAACAAATAGCTTAAGTGTACTTGATCTTGCTTTGGCACAAACTGGGAGATTAGATCTCTTGACAACGTCTCCAGATTTTTTCCCTGCAACTCCCCAGGAAATTTCTCTGTGTAGGGGTGGATTTTCCCCCTCGCACCCGAATTTTGTTATGTCACCCTGACCAGCTCTTCGAGCAGTGTCTCATGTAGCTGGGTGGGCCTTCCGGCAAGGAGGTCTCCAGCACATCTATCAGCCTGACATCTATTGTTTTGCATTTTCCAGAAACAGGGTGTAGAAACCCACATTTGAACACCACTAAATAGACTATTGTTTTCCTGGTTCCTCATGCCATGTAGTTAATCTTTGGGAAAATGCCAATGTCTGTCTCAGGAGGTTGTTATTTTGCTCCAAGAGACCGAAATCAATCAATCAATCTGTGGCTTGGCAGTGCTAGAACATAAGATCAGGGCTCTCAAAGCAGATTAAAAACACAATCCCCTCAATTAACTTCTCCAGGATGGGATAAGGTGGTTAGGGCCTCATTAAGTCAATTATTAACAGAGATGGTCAATGTGCTACTTCTTTTTTTAATCTGTTTTTAAATGACAGATCTCATTAACTTCATGTACAACCCAGAGATAGGTAAAATAGTGTGGCCGCAGCCCTGCTTGCTGGGTGTCAGGGACAAGCTGCAACCATGTGAACATGTTAGATACAGGTCCTAGTTTGCACATCTCCAATAATGTTCCTGCTTTGGAGTAGGAAAAAATGCAGAGTATGACGTCTCTCGTACTGTATTTCACAAACTCTCTCTGAAACAAGAAAGTTCCACAAGCACTCACAGCCCCTGCCCTTTGCACGAAGAACTGGTCAAAGGAAACATTTTGTGCCCGAATGCTTTCAGTCACAACCACGTAACTCACAGCTTCCTGGTCCTGAAAAAAGCTTTTAGGTGCACATGTATTTTTTACAGCTGGAATGCACAAAAAAACTTGCACTGAAATTGCTCTGGTAGTTTTTCCTGCCAATATGCTCATCATCCTCAGAAAGCCTTTCCATAAAACCCATCGCATTTTTAACAGCTGAACCTTCCCTGCTGCCTTTCACAATTTTTCAAGATTTAACTTTAAAATGGTAGCAGCTATGCATAGAGAAAATGTATTTCATCTTACTGCAGAAACTGGCTATTTGTCAAGAGGATGGAAACTAAGTATGCGAGTCACGCTTTTTGGGTCGCAGACCCAGCACATAAAGGCCAGTTTCTCCTGCCATTATGTGTCATGCCCATAAGGCAGCTAGCTCATCTGAGTTAAGGGATCAGCCTCTCTATTTGAAAAATGAAGGTATTCAGGGCTCCGCCAAAGGGGGGAAAAAACCTTAACACTGTACATAGACTGAATTCCCTTACAAGAGTTCAAAGGAAGGAAGCTGAGGTATGACCCAAAAAGACTGAAAATAGCTGTAAAACTCTCCATTCTATGACACAGTATTATAGCCATGTTCCCTGCTTGATAATTGATTAAAACTTCCTCCTGCCTGAACAACATTGAAGCACAGCCAAATGAGCAGTGGCCTTGGCAGGCACCACCCTGCACTGTACCTGTGAGTAATTAAAATGATGCCAGGCAAGGGTCTTACTTAACCTTTTGTCATAGTGCCCATAGACCACCACATAATGTGAGGCATCACATGTTTGCTGGCCTCCAGGGAAAGAGCTCCAAATTGCTTGCCTGTGAATGGTAAGAAGATGGACCAGCTCTGGTGTTGATGAGCTTAGTGCAGCCTGACAAATGATGGAAGTGGCTGGAGATACCCCAATGCTCTCTCTAGGCACAGAAGATGGCTTGTCAGCAGGACCCAGCAGTGTGATACGTGGCTGGTCAGGAGTAGGGACAACTGAAGGCCAAAAGTGATCCTTGTGTTCATTCATCTGGATAAATATTTGTTGCAGTTATGGATGCTCACCAGTGGGAATACCTGATTAAAACATCTCTAGTTCGTAGTGCTTCAATGCATTCAAGTCAGGCTTCTTTTTTCCAAGAGATGAACAACATTTAGAAGTCCCGAATCTTATTGTAACTTCAGGTATTATTGCAGGTGAAAATCAGAATATTTGTACTTTGACAGCTTATTCTGCATGTATTGATATATGATTAAGATTCATACATGCATCTCTAAACCCAAATCAAGCTCATCTTCCCAATGAAAATATAATTGCTACAGGTTTGCAATGGAAATATACAATACAGGTTTTGTGAAAAGGTAATCTATCTCACCTCATTCATCTTTTCACCTCTGTTAGCACCTTTTTTTTGTTTGCTCATCACCCCAGTTTTACAGGATTCAGAATCTGATGCATATGACTGGAGTGCCCACCTTACACGGGTGAGTGCTACCAGAGGTAACAATTTCTTCCACACACCTCTTTCTTCCACTTTCTTTATATAAGCTAACGTAGCACTATCCAGACCAGAAAAGCAGAAACTAGAGCTGTGCAACTGAAATGATGGAGTTTCTTAAGACTACAATTGAGATAAGAAGCTGCCTAATAAACTAAAAGGCAGGATGCCTGTAGTCTGTCAGAGGAGTAATTGAAGACTGGAAAAGACACTTGGGGTACTTGAAGACCGGCTGTGCAGACCCAGAGAAGCCCAATTACAGCATCTCAATTTATACAGAATAAATTGAAGACAGGGCTAATGGTGAAGAGAATGAAAGCTGAGTACTTGGCAGAAGGCAGTGATTGACAAGGAAATGCATAGTTCCCTCTGTAAAGAACTTATTTAAATTATATAAAAGGAGAGCCTGACTCTAGTCTTCAGATACTGATTTCCACAGTGCTGGACCCTTCCAGGTACAGAGTTGTATTTGTTGCTTTTCAGCCATTCTGCTTGAATGAAGGGAGTTGGGATCCACAAATACAATACTGAATCAAATTTGTGCTTAAAGACAGTTTAGTAAATTGGGATTTCTGACTGGAGAATGGGAGGAGGTGGGAAGAGCAAGGACAGCCTGCTGAGCACTTATTATCACAAAGCTGGTGATTGACAGTGGCCAGCCTTGGCAGGACTCATCAAACCACCACCATGCTATAGTGACCAGTGGGAGAGGCAGCTCCTGGGGATAAAGCAGCAGCCATGAATGCATATCGTGCTTGGAAAGTCCAGCTTCCTAACAAACAAGGTCTGAAACATTCACAAGTAGCTAGGTGCCACAGATGGGAGCATTTTATCCATGGCAGTTTCTACCATCACTCTTTCCAGAACATATAGTCAATACTATTCACATTTTTTTCATGTTCTAAGAAATTATCTAGAAAAGAATTGTTGTTTCTGCAGTATACATCTTTTATCGCAAGAGCTCTGGTGGTGCAGGAAAAGAGAGTGTAGATCTTGAACTAATATCAAAATACTCTACATTACACTTACAGGGCTGATCTTGAGACAGCAGCACCATGTACATCAAACTCCCAGGATACCTACCATGACAGTGGGGGAAACAACATAACCCCAAGAATGATGCCCTGTTAAAGGACATGACCAACTTCCATTCTAGCTCTTAATATGCTCACAAATTTCTCCCCAGTTTTATCTTCAAAGCCAGGTTTTAACTTTTCTCCTCTCAGCTAAGCTACAGACTGCCCATAACATCATGCTATCATGCATGGAACTCCAGGAACTCAAAGAAATGAACTCTCTGAAAGGCCCTATGATCCTCCCAAGGCCAAGGTGATTCTGCACACCCATTGACATCCCTCCAGTCCTCCTCCTGCTAATTATCATCTAAATAGATGCTAATGAACAAGTAAAGTGCTTCTGAGGGTTTAACTTTTTGCAGCTGGTGATGCCATTCCTCCTCAATTAAAGTCAAATGTCTCAAAGGTACTCAAATCCTTGTTTGCTGCCAAGATAACTCTGCTCTTGGAATGATAGGTTAAAATCCTTTGGCAGAACTCATTTTGCTGTTCCTCCTTCATTTAAGGGCTTACCAGAGATTTAGCAGTCACTGTATTTCAGGTGAAACAATGCAAAACAAACAAAACATAAATCAGAAATGTTATACTTCAGGATGGGTAGAGTCATTAATAATAACACTGCGATACATGCTAATTAGATTTTTAGGGAAAGAGACAATGCTGTGTTGCTGACAAAGAAGTTAACACTGAAATCTTTCTCTTTAAAACAGAGGATTGGCTTAGAGGTATTTTAACTGTCAGTAGTTTGTCCACTTGTCTTAGCAGGGTCATAAGCTGGCTCTGCCATTTCTGTGTGTTGGTGATACATTCTGAGCTCTGCCAACACTCTCTAACTTTGTATCTGCCTACATTCGAACCCAACACTCGAACCCAACACTCTCCACTCCCATCAACACCTGCTTGCAGGCTCTGCTTGGCTGTAGGAGGGACTGCACTTTAAAAAACTAAACAGCACTGGAAAGCAATCCCCTGCAGGGAGGGCAATGGGAGAGGGCAGCAGTGGGTATGGGACAGCAGAAAGATCACCCCACCCACAGTCCCTAGGGGAGGCAAACTGCTACAGCAGGCTGGTACCGTGAAGCAGGGACATGGTATAAAAACTAAACCCAAACCACCCACAGATATCCTCTTTGAAAACGGGCCAGCAGTTTCTCTACAGATGCAAAAAAATCGAAACATCTTACAGGAAAGCCTTCCCCATCCCTCCCTGAAGGCTGCCCTTCTGACCGAGTGCAGGCTGACTGTAAGCATACAGTTAGTTCTCTGACGCCTGTGGTTTTCCAGCCACATGTTTGTCACACTATCAGCCTTTGTCTGGGGCTTCGTACAGAGCAGAAATTTGTGCCTGTCCCGCGGCAGAAGTTGTTGTTCTCCTTTCAGGTTTATCTGGTTACTGGCAGTCTCCATCTCCCAGCCCATCAGTTAATTATTTTCTTCCTGCCTTTTAGCAGCCACCTCTGCCAGCTGTAGAGATCGAGCAACAGTGCATTTTAAAAAGGCTTAAAATCCAAATTGACTCAAATTATCCCCAGGTGATTTGCCCATAAGCCAGCACAGGGATGCCCAGATGTCACCGAAGCCAAGAAACAACATTGCCCTGGGCACACAGGAGCAAGCTCCTTGGCACTCACCTCTGGCACTAATTTTGGTCAAGCAATTCACCTTAAAGCAGGCACAGAGCAGAATGTCATCTGTGTCAACGACTGCTAATGCATTTCACAGTATATTTGATTTTAATACCTGGATATTACATTTTGCAATACCAAGAGATAATAGACAGAACACAAGCGTTTCCATGGGACATGGCTGTATTTTGTGTTTTATATTTTCTCCATGCTTTGCTTTGGTGGTACAATATGCTTATATGCCATTACCATAAATTCAATTGTTTGCAAATTCTCTCTCAATTTTCCATCCTCTGGCAATAAAACTACATTTAGAAAGGGCTGTCTTTAGCAATTGCTTGCCATCCTTTTATTGATGGATCCTCCGAACATCTCATTGCACTTTTATTCTATTATCCTTTTAATGGTTTTTCATTTCCTTCAACACAGACAGCCACAATTTTTTCCCAAGCAATGTTTTACCACAATAGGTGCCTCTTCTCCTTTCCATCTGAGGTCAGAGGAAGAAGGAGGAGTATTTTTCTCTTCAAGAATTATTTTATGAGATGAAATCTACTTTTATATACAAAATATTTGGTGCCTTGAAGAGTCTTTTCCCTTATTTATCCTCCGTAATATATAGGGACTGTGCACTGAAAATGACTTTTAAAGTCCTTTTTGCACTAAACTGTAAGTGTTTCTATGTTTAAACACACAGTTTGTTTAGCAAAGCTCAAACCAAATAATATATACTGACAATTATTTCAATCTGAATTAATTTACTAATTTTACCCAAATACAATTTTATTACTGGTGTAATCAGGCGATACAGGAGAATCAGGAGAGTCATTACTAATTACGTTTTATTTCAACATCTCTCATTTCATGTGGTTGCCCAAATAGGATGCGCAACTGTTCTTTAGGAAGAAGAGGGTCTATAGATCTCCACAAAAAGGAAATGTCTTTCACAAGATGGCAAGAGCCAGTCACGCAATTAGGTACCGAAGACTTCTGGTTCAGAGTGTAAGAAGCTATGAGCATATTTTGTCTAATTCTTCTGTTTTGTCTAATTCTTTTTGTCTAATTCTTCTGTTGTTTAATTGATGCAGTCTAACAATTTCTGGAGAAGTGGTATCTACTCTCTCTATCATTTCAATAGAACCTCATACTGAAGCCATTTAACACTCATCTTCTTGAATATCAACAAGGTCAGCCTTTTCAAGACAGCACAGACATCATGGATTTTGCACAGAGATGGCTTTGGAACATTTAGTGAAAATGTATCCATTCTCCATTCACATACGTTGCTGTGAAAACAAAACAAAACAAAATAGCAAAAAAGTCCCTAACCAACCTCAAAAAATACCCATGTGACATGGAGAAGTAGAAAGAATTAGGAAAACACCAAACAAACAAACAAAACCCTTGAAAATCTCAAACAAGCAGCAAACCACAAGGGAACAAAGATGCCGCCTCTTTCTTACTCACAAGGAAATGGCCTCACATTTCATGTGTTCCAAGAGGCTGCTTACATGCCTGGTGGCTCAGAGCAGTCACTGAGTGAACTGAAGATAGTGCTAAAAAAACAAAATATGTTCTTACCAGCAAATAGTAAGACAATGGTAAAACTTCACCTTTGAAACTGACTTGATGTTTGAAATTCACCCGGGTTGGAGCAATCCCAAGCACAGATAGAGGTTGGACAGAGAATGGCTTGAGAGCAGCCCTGAGGAGAAGGATCTGAGAGTGTCGCTTGAAGAAAGATTCAACATGATCCAGCAATGTGTGCTTGCAGCCTAGAAGGACAACTGTATCCTGTGTTGCATCAAGAGAATTGTGACCAGCATGTGGAAGGAGGTGATCCTGCCCCTCTGCTCTTGTGAGATCCCACCTGGAGTATTGTGTCCAGTTCTGGGGCTCCCAACACAAGAATAACATGGAGTTCTTGGAGTGGGTCCAGAGGAGGGCCGCAAAGATGATCAGAGGGCTGGAGCACCTCCCCTATGAGGACAGGTTGAGAGAGATCAGGATCTTCAGCCTCAGAAGAGAAGGCTCTGAGGCAACCTTATAGTGACCTTTCAGTACCTGAAGGAGGCATATAGGAAAGCTGGGAAGGGACTTCTTATAAAGGCATGTAGTGACGGGATGGGGGAAAATGGTTTTAAACTAGAATAGGATAGACTTAGACTAGATATCAGGAAGGTGATGGTGGTGAGACACTGGAACAGGATGCCCAGAGAAGTTGTGGGTGTCGTCTCCCTGGAAGCATTCAAGGCCAGGCTGGATGTGGCTTTGAGCAACTTGGTCTAGTGGGAGATGTCCCTGTCTGTAGCATGGGGTTGGAACTAGGTGATCTTAAAGCTCCTTTCCAACACAAATCATTCTATGATTCTATGATTGCTTATCTTATGTGGACTAAGCTGGGTTTTATTAGCAGTCATGGATATTTTGGAGCCATTTAGAAGATGTGTTATTTTACAGAACAATCCTGCAGAACGTGGACTACTTCATCCCACCTTATCCTCAAACTGCACAGAAAATGGCTGCATCCCAAGAAACTGAATGTCTCTGCAAAGAGATAATAATTCTTCAAAGACTGGGCTCCAGCAGGATCAGAAGTTTCTGTTTGACCACAAAGAAAAGTCTTTCTATTCTTTTCAGCATTCTGCAGCTGAGAAAATCATCATCTTGTCATGAATTTAGAGATCGTTTCATTCATGCAACAAAAGAAAAAAAACCCGAGAAGCACGATCTCTTTGTTTGAACTCAATCATTTATTCTACTCAATACTACCACAGTCTGAAATTAAATATATTCCTCTTCTCCACCTAAATAAAATGTGATCCAACATATTATGCAGTTCTAATCTATTTTGGCCAGCTACATTTTTATGCTGATAAGGGAAAATTAATTTAACCATATATGCACAAGAATACCATCACATTGTGCATGGAAGATAAAATTGCACAAGACATTTGACTTGCGAATGCAGCTTCCAGGAGAATGTTCATTTCCAATTGCATTTTCCCCCCAATAGATTCTTAATTTGCCTTGTTCTATATGGTTTTGAGTTATCATTTTGTATGGCAATAAAAATCAGTGAGGCAGCAAAAACTTACAGGCCTGTGCCTAGGTTTGATTTATATAATAGATGGCATGATATTACTGGTCTGCATAATTGAAATTCATTCAGCTCCCACTGTTCATAATACAATTTTAAAGTACTTTGTGTATTTATTGATAAACAGTCATTTTATATGCAATAGTACTGGAAAAGGAAAGGTGTTGCCTTCATTTCCTTATTCTGCATATGCTTTATATATATGAAAGTTAAATTGTAGAGCTGTGTAAACCTTGCTTGTTACTATCAGCTTCTGCATCAAAGCCTTAAATAGAATCATAGCTCCTTATAAAGTTAATAAAGCAGGCTGCGGCAAAAAGTCACAATTTTAAGACTTGAAATAGTACTCATCTATATGTAAAAAATCTCAGTAATGAGTAAATTCAGTAGCTGAGCTGAACATGTCACAGATAGCCTGGGTTCTCCCACAGCAGGAAAGCTGCAGCTCCAATCGTTTTTCTGAAGATCAATTTTCTCCTAATCATGAAAAAAAAAACAACAATCAAAATGTCACTTTCTGAGTCATTTCCTGTAAGGATTGTTTCTAATGTTTGTTTAAACAAAACACTGAGGTCTCTCTTGCACAAATTTAATCAGGTGTCTTAATCCTACTGTCAGGAAAAAACACATACTTTTTTTGCATTTCCCCTCTACTTCATAAATGCTACATGCTATATTTATGCCTGTGAAGGCATCATTTTAAAGTCCCATTTTTCCTTTTATTTTCCTCTTTTTTTTGGTGGCACAATTTAACAAAATCTTATTTTCCATCAGAACTGCATTCATTCTAGTGAGGGTCATTAGACTGACAGCTTTGAAGTCAAGAATTTTTCATTTACCCCACAAGAAAGCACAGTATAAACAACAGAAAAGCAATAATATGGTTTTACCCTCTCCCTCAATGAATGACTCCTGCAGATTGGTCAGAGTAAATATCATCTCAAGGGCCCTCTTAGTTCATGACATTTCTATCAGAGTGCTCACAAGGATCAATAGTATTTCCTTTACAATGAGAATTCAATAACTTGCCTCTTTCAATAAGAGATACATCTATCTCCAAAAAAACCCTTATTTCATACTGGCCAAACGTAAGTCACCTAAAGGTGATCACTTTAATTCATCTCTGAATCAGAATGAGAATAAGAGCTGTTTTTAGAAATGTACCATTCTTCTGCACTAAAACCTGGATTTACATGGTGAAGATTTCAGCTTTTACTACATGGTGGAAAAGCCGACTGATTTGTTGCATTTTGTTGCGTGGCTTCAAATGGTGCTCTTTTTGGAAATGTTTCAATCCAGCTTCTAGACCTGACAGTCTCCTGCACGGTGACCTCACCTTGGGATTTGCAACCACAGCTTCCAATGCATTCTGCTTCTCATCAAATGACACAGGTAAATTACATGGGGGTTAATACCTTTGGTGCCAAGAAACAGTACTGGCACACACTGCATGAGTAGGGTGGTGAAAGTCACGTTCTTTGCTGTTTATTCACATTTCCAGGGTGGAGCAGAGATGGCAGTGAGGGGAGAGCTAACTTCCCACTCTATTGCAATTAAACTAACTTGAAAGCATTGTCTGTAGCACTCAAAACCAACGTACGCCTATAGCAGCACTAGCTGCAAGATCTCTCTTTTACTGCTTCCTGGAGACCAAAAAGAGTTTTTTTGAGATCCCTTCTTCACCAGAAAAACTTAGATAATGACTCCACTATCTTGATATATCTCTGGAAATGTTCTACCCATACATGCAAGGCAGGCGACTTTATGAGTTATTGCAACTTCATATCCTTTGACCAAACCTCCTCTCCTTCTAGCAAGGATTGATTTATGGTGTTCAGAAGCTATTCTTGACAGATACAGAGTCACTGGTATTGCCACACAGTGCTATTTCAAATGAACCTTACTATTTTTACTCTTTTAAACATATCTAGCTATTGGATTTATGGTCCCCTACGAAGTGGTTTCAACTGCTAAGCTCACAAGTGTACACAGACTACGTTCCTTGCTTATTTATCTTTGATTTCTTTCTATTGAGCGGAAGATTTAGGCAGTATACGGGGGACTGATTGACAGCACTACTATTTTCAGGTACCAAGTCCCTGATGAGATGGTTTCTGTTGATTTTTTCATCGTTTGACTTATGGAAGCTGGCCCAGGGTCTCCTCTCCACCCTGGTCCTTGGCTGCAGTGATGCCCTTAGGACAGTGAAAGCCCCCAGGCATCTGAGAGATGGATGCAAAGAAGATAAGGTCCAAAGCCAAGGAAATCTCAAGAATTATTTGCTCTGACAGAAGTGCTGCTCCAGCACTGGCAAGGAGCCACCACTCAAATGCCTTGATCAAGGTGTGCATTTGTGACTCAGTGAGCAGCACTGGTAGTGAGAAGAGAAAACACAAAATATGTTGGGGAGAAGTATTTCAGGAGCATAGCTGTGTCCTGGTGGTTTTCCTCATAGCAGCAAGGCATAACCAGCCTAAGCAAGAGGTACCGGTTTGTTTGGCTGTGTCTGGTTTCATACTCCAGATGGATTTGGTCTCTGAGGAAAGTCCATTTCTTCCTAGCTAGCAAGGGCTGGAAAATAAAAATTCCCCTGTTCAACCACTTCACTAACAAACAGGGAGGGAAACAATAATGTTGGTTCTTATTAAGAAAACACCACATCTAGAATGGTCTTAAAATTAGGAGGAGCTGGAGCTTAAAGAAGTGAATGGTGATTTTCCTTTTCATAATGTATTATTACATTTCAGTAATACTAGTGCCAATATTTTCCTTTTCCAGATTAAAATAAAAGCTGATTTTTTCACTTTTTTTGATCATCTTTAAATTACTTGGACTATTCAAACATTCATTTGAAACTTCTTCTGTATCTTAGGGAGCCTACAGATGGGAGGGGAATCAACTCTTTGAAAGGGTAGATAACTGCAGGATGGGGGCAAATGGTTTTAAGTTGAGGGAGGGGAGATTTAGGTTGGACATCAAGGGGAAATTCTTTACAGAGAGAGTGGTGAGGTACTGGAACAGGCTGCCCAGAGAGGTTGTGGATACCCGGTCCCTGGAGGTGTTCAAGGCCAGGTTGGATGGGGCCCTGGGCAGCCTGGTCTAGCATTAGGTGGAATGGTTGGTGGCCCTGCACGTGGCAGGGGGGTTGGAGATTCATGATCCTTGAGGTCCCTTCCAACCCTGGGCATTCTGTGATTCTGTGATTCTGTGATTCTGTGATCTCTTTCTAACTTTTAATGACAAAAAAATTTTTTAGTTCTTTGGCTTCCCAGGTGTGGAAATCTCTTTCCCTTTCCTATACTTAATTTAATTTTCTCTTTTGAATCCTTGTACCTTGCACCTGTCCACATCACTGATAAATGTACTGTGATTTTTGTCTTAAGGAAAATAACGACTCATCATATTTAGTGCACTGTAATATCAAGCACAGAAAATTTTAGGTGGAGCAGTGGGGAGTAAACAAGCTGGAAGGAACTTATCTTAACATTTAGAGCTTAAAAAAATTCCTGAGGTTGAAGACTTCTTTCTGCCACGTGTTCTTTTCCAATCTTGGCAAAAACTGTTGTTTTTTTTTGTGTTGTAATTCAAATATATAGACGGTAGATTTACCCTCCTTTCCCTTGTTTAATTAGCAGATTTTGTTACTTACAATACAAAGCAATTCTCAAAAGGCTTACCAAAATCTAAAAAAGCGTTAGGAGAAATAGAGAATTATCTTTCTTAACTGCCAAAGAATTTTAAATAAATTTGATTCCTTTATATAATCTTAGTGAGAATAAGATGAAAACTCATCTGGACAGTCAAGTACATTGTAGATTGATGTAATTTAGCATACAGTTCTCAAGACAAACTAGAATCATAGGATCATAGATTCCACTGGGTTGGAAGGGACCTCAAGGATCAAATGTATTTAAAAAATTCTGCATTCTATAGTATGTCAAAGTAAATGAGCATTTTTAATTTAAAAGAGTAATGCTGCAGAGAGAGAGATTGGTAATGCTTAATGGTGAAAGCTTTTACACCCTTTAAAAATCTCTTATTAGGAAAGCCAATCCAAAATAAAATAAAATAAATTATGCAAAAGAATTAGTAAGAATTAAAACCCAGTGAGTGGGCTCTCTTTCAAGTCACAACCAGTCCAGGTGATTTGCTTACAAGTTGCAGCACTATATGAAGCAATAATCTGGCCCTTGTAGCCCACTGTTTAGAAATTAAGATGGAAGAGCTGAATATATTTGAGCCTTTTATTGCCACCATGACCAAAAGTATGAATCTTCCCCCTGTTCCCCATCTAACATGCTGACTGTCTGAATGCCTTATGCACAAATGAAATGGTCCCAGTCTAATTGTATCTCATCAAAGATGATGAATGTCATGAGAAACCAGGTCTGTGAATGATTCATCACTTTATAGGCTGACTGTATATCAGTTGAACAAGATACCCATTAAACTTGATTGACGTGAAAGACTGTCCATACTTTTACAGTTAAGTTTTTGTGATTTTTTTCCTTACCATGAGGAACTTGTGCTCTTAGGCTGGTGACCTGAGGAAAACTGTGGCCTGCCTAAACTCAGTGGCTAAATTGAGTGGCCATGGCAGAGAATGGTTATATGAAACCAAATTTACACTTGCTAGAAATAGTTGTTCGTCTTTCAGATTACCAAAGCTGATTAACAGGTGTGCTAGAAAGCACTATGACTGCGAAGCTTCTTGCATTCAGTTCTCTTTGTGGATTCAAATCAGAAGATATGCTGAGATGCATGAATAGAGGTGCATGTCCAGATACGGTGTGAGACTAGGGAGCGACAAGTTCAAGCAGCAAGCTGAGTAGCACATAGAATGAAAAACAAGTTATATGACATCTGCGTGCATAACTAAGAACAATTAGAGGGGAAAAATAGTATTTTAAAAGCTTCACTTGTGATTTCACAAAGGGACATTTTAATTCTCTCAACACTACATCTGGACTCTGAAGATGACCTGGTGAGTTTCATATCCCAGCCTCTTCTGCCTGAGCTACAGCATCTCTTGAATTCTGAATGCAAAAAGGAGACAAATCCACAGTAAGAACTGCTTTCCATGAATAATTCAGCAACCTCCAGTCATGAAACCCACAACAAGCACTGCAAGGAAGATGAAGTATTTTTGCTGCCCATCATTATGTATGTTCATGCCACAGGGATTTTTCAATTATTGAACAGTGTAGAGTTGCCTTTGTTTGTAGAAAATGTCAATTTGAATTGTGTGGCTTCTACACATTCATTTATGTTTGCCAAAGGCTGCCTTAACCTTAGTTTGGCTTTTTATTCCTCTGCCTCATGAAGTTGTAGATCAAGATTACAGACTCATTATTAACATTTTAAGAAGCATCTTCAGTTTAGATGCCTTAGCTGTCAAGACAGTTTCAATAGTTTCTTCTTCTTTTTTTTTTTTTTGGTGCCAGAAAAAAAGTTCTATTTCATTTGTTTTTATTCACCAACTCAACCATTTAAAATAAATCCTAATGATACAGAAGTATGTTATAAGCATAATAAGTAATAGAAAATGAAAGGTAAAGCAGTTAATGTTAAGTTTACAAGCTAATATCTTGGAAAGTATTGCTGCTTTTATTTAGTACCTATTGAAATTCAGCCCACAGTTTAAGAAGGAAACGCCTGCATCATTTACAGAGAGTACAGGAATAGTACTTTGAACAAGGAACATTTTCTGGATGTATATACTGAGCTTCAGTGAGGTAGTGTAAATAGCTTAATTTTGCTAATGGTGACAGAAATAAAGGAGTATCTGATGTGTAAGTTCAGAGGCAAGAATCTACCCTTTTTGAGGCATCAGTGAGAATAGAAATATATAGCTTGTAAATTTCTGTTACATGTGGCAAGAGTTATTGCATTTTATTTATTTGTGAGATATGATGAAGAAGCTCAAAATTCTTCTATAATTATAATTTTGGTGTAGTTGGGCATCATGGCTATGCTTGCATATGTAACCAGTGCCCTTCACTCCTTGGGTGCCAGGATTTTACTATTACCCCTGGTTAGTCTCTGTGTTGAAGAATTACTGGACTGCCACAGCAAAACAAGAGACAAATTTTGCAGGAGATTGGGTTTTTTGTTTGTATGTTTGTTTTTGTTCGGGAAACAATCTGCCCACGTCTGCAACTACTGAATACAACAGGATTGTACATACTGTGCTGATCTGGGTGGATTCATCAGCTCAGATAAAGATTCTGCATGTGCTACAAATCTTGTCCTAAAAAGAATATTTTATTTGTCAGACAAGTTGAGTTAATTGTTGAAAGCAGCATCCCAGTTTTATAATAAAGTAGAACTGAGAGATGTAAAGTAACAGGTTCACTGAACCAGAAACTTGGAAGAAGGTAACTCTACTTCATGTCCTCTTTATCTTCAATATCTATGTATAATAAATCATTCTCAATAGCAAGACACTATCAACAATGCAAGACAAAATCACCAGTGGAAACCTTACTGGAATGTTACCCTTTCCTATTTTTTTTCAACTAGTAGATAATATCTCCATCACCAGAAATTCATCACTGACATTGAACCAGCTGCTAAATGTTAGGCATCCGATCTTCATAATCAGCTTCTTGTCTATATACCCACAGACAGATCCTTTCAAAGGCAGTGCATGCTTTCCTATTTGTTTAATAACTGATATGGAACAAAACCATCTTGCCTGTATAGCTAAACATGATTACCATTTTTAACCCTAAAGTGAACTTCAAAATTCCTAAAATGATTTTGTTGACATGGAGACAGACTTAATAATTATCAGTGTTATATCTCTTGATGAGAACTATAAGAACTGACTTATTGATTATGATGAAGTTTAACTGGGCAAGATAAAACATAAAACACAAATGCAATAAAGCTATTTGGCAATTATGGTTAAATAGTTCAATAATTTTTTCTGAAAAAAGAATTTCTAAAATACAGATTTTTTTGTTTGTTTGCTTGCCATACATATACATCTTAATTTTTTAATTAATTTTGATGCTTTCTCAGTATCCCTTACTATTAAATGATTAAATGATTAAATGTTAAATGACTGGGAAAAGGCCAATGAAGTAAAATTCAGAATAAAATAATAGATCTTACATCTTAGAATTTTCAAAGGCTTACAAAGGTTCAATAAATTACCTCAGTACAAAAGCAAGGGTGCAACAAATTTCCTCATTAGCCACCCTGTCTATTTCTGTGTTTAATCAACATGTATTTTTTCCTCAGTCCAGAACCCCATGTCAGTGCCATAAACACTAAAAATGCATCTTTACTCTAAGATATTTCTCTGATAACCCTATAGCATTGCATATCTATGGTAGACATTATGGGCATCCAAAGCTAATGCACTCACTTGCTGGATGCATTTCCAAATTACAAATGCGTGTAATCAACATGTTCTTTTTGACTCCTATTGTAGCCAGAATTTCTTCTCTTTAGCTTTGAACTGTATCTTTCTTAAAGGGAAACCCTAAGGGAGCATTATTCCTTTATAAAATGAGTCCTTATGGCCATCACCTTTACTATGTCCAGGAAAACAAATCCAAATGCACAGCCCATCAATTGAGGCAGCACAATCATCAGCATAGGCTTTCCTGAGGAACGGATTGTGATCTCAAAACATCAGCCTGAGAAAACTAACCCAAAAGTCAAGTAAAGA
Organism: Phasianus colchicus; assembly: GCF_987193195.1. NCBI lineage: Eukaryota > Metazoa > Chordata > Aves > Galliformes > Phasianidae > Phasianus > Phasianus colchicus. The sequence continues at coordinate 90,421,688 of NC_143436.1, read as the reverse complement.
AATCCACAACACTCACACACTGGAGCCATTTCAGCCTGTCGCATAGCCCCCTGCTTTCTCTTGCTGTCTGGTGCTGTATTTATGTCCTGTTCTGGGGTCAGATCTCAGCTTTGCTGTGGCAGTCCTTGCACACTGCTCTGATCATTTCAATGTATGAATGCCTCCTGGCAGTTCTCGCCATCAATAGTAATCTACAGCAGGCTGAAAAACAATTATTTGATTATTTGACATGACAATTACTCATTGGCCTCATTTCTCCTCTGAGAAGTGCATCTGAATATACATCACATCTGAAATTGTAGCACCGCTGCACGGGGAGAATTACTGTTGGTACTACTCACCTGTGGTAGCATTAATTTAATTCATGGTTTGTTCCTTTCCGATCTATTTTCAGCTCTCTGCTTTTCCATGTTTTTTATAAAGGTACAACAGAACCAACACAAAGGTATTAGGAGAGAGATTCATTATGAATGTGGGGTTGAGAGCAATCCTGGCATCTTGCTCCCAACCTTTTTGATAATGTGTCACTTCAGAAGGAAGAAATATTTATGATATTCCCATTACCTAAGATCATTTTTCCATTTCTAATTTGCATGAGAAGGATTGACGGTTATGCATCCATCCTCTCTGTGGACATTATGACAGTACATCCAGCAATGTTAAATAAGGGGACTAACAAATAGCAAGCTCAAGTTAACCTGCAAATCATGATCTTATGTTCAAACACTGATACTTCAGATTTGAGAACAAACAAACTGAAAAAAACAACAGTAGTTCAAAATTGTTGTCTGGCTTTAGTGGAAGTAGGAATTAATAATAATGTCAGCATCATTTTGGGGCTGGTATGAATGCGACCTGTGAAATTGGCAGATGAGGAATAGGGAAGAGGCAGTAAAAAGAAATTTTAGAACAGAAGGATATTTTGGTCAGCCCCACCATCCAGCTGATCTCTTTTTCAGCTGTGAAACAGGCATTCACCTGCAAGTATGTGGAAATGGGAATGATGAGGTACATTGCTAACAGAAACAGACTGCTAACTTAGAGAGGATTTAAGGAAGTGATCCATCATGGCTTCAGCTTGCTTTTCACCAAGGTTATGCATTTGGGAATGTGTGCAACAACAGTAACACTGTTTTTCTGTTATTAATAGACTTCTATGAATAGAAGTCTTTTCATTAAATATTTGGTGGCTCCACCAAACTATCTCACACTTCTCTGGCTGCTGTCTCAGCCATAACTGGCAGATCCTTAAGGACATTACAGCTTGCCTAAGACAACATCTTTCCTACAGAGGTCCATTAGAAAGCTCATGCATTTTACTAGGAGCTTCTTGTGTCGTGATATATCCTCACTATAGTGGATGATAAGATACAAGATGATAAAGGGCCTAGAGCATCTCCTGTATGAGGAAAAGCTGAGTAAACTGGGTCTGTTCAGCCTGGGGAAAAGATGACTGAAGCAGGATCTGATTCATGTTAATAAAGATCTGAAGGAAGGTGGGTAGCAAGATCTAAAGGAAGGTGGGAAGCAACTGAGGCCAGGGTCTTCTCAGTAGTGCGTAGCGATAGGACAAGGAGTAATGGTCTAAAACTTACACAAAGAAAATACCATAGAAACATGCAGAAGAAATTAAGTAAGGGTGACAGAGCACTGGTACAGGCTGCCCAGAGTTGTGGAGTTTCCTTTTATGGAGATATCCAAGACCTGTTTGGACTCATACCTGTGCAAACTATTGTAGGTAACTGCTTTAGCAGGGTGATTAGAATCTATGATCTCTTGAGGCCCCTTCCAACCCCTGCAATTCTGTGATACTGTAATCTGAAATTTCATATCTATGCCAGTGACTCCCAAATCTGTCTTAGTAATGGAAAATCCATGAGCTTTTGTAAGTTTTCCATTTGCTAGTAGGTCAAATAAATGCTGACTCAGTCCAGGTTTTCATTATCAAATGTGTACCAGAGACACTTTTAAATGAGTCCTGTTCTTAGCCTTAGTCCATGACCACTTCTTACATTTCTGATACTTCAAAAGAACTTCTTGAAGGAAATGTGGGGAAAGATCATGTCTGCAGGGAGAAAGCTCACTCAGAACTGATTTTCAATTAGTTTTTTTAATTAGGTGGATCATGGAAAAGGTGAAGCTATCTTTTAGAATACTGTATTTTTTTGATTAGGTGAGTTGGTAACTTCTATAAAATCAAGCCACACATTTCTCATTTGGACACAATTGGAGCAATACTCATAGTGCACAAAAGCTCCATATAAAATGGTCTCTCTTTTTTCCTCAACATTTTCACAGTATGGCTGCCAAAGAGCATTGGCATGAAAGATGGTTCAACTGCTATCATAACAAAGTTACTTGCAATAGATTTGAGAATGCTAAAGGATGAAAGATTAATTTCAAGGTTATGGTGATGATGCGCAGATGGTGTCACAACTCTGATTCTATTTGCAGTTTCATATCTGGGTGTAATTTGCCTATGTTATTGATGGTTTAGCAAATCTCTCCTCTTGGGCCTTGATACCCATGTGTCTTAATGATTACAACTGGCAAGATTTATGTCCTGTACATAGAGACCTTCCTTAGGATTTTTTGCCTGTGTGAGTGAGCTCTGTTTTATTTTTGATTCCCAAGTTGTCTTTAACTTTCTATTCATTACATTTTCACTTCTAGAAAGGCTGTGTTTGAAATGACCTGTTGGGTTACTTAGGGACAACTTGTACTTGCGACAAGTGGATGTCATGCGCTGAGATAACCAGACAGTTTGGAAAGACTGCAAGCTGTGATATATCAAATAAATTAACAGCACTGAAAGGAAGGAAAATCTAAAAAAAAACACGTAACAATTACATAAATGTCTCAGATTTTGAACTTATTTCTTGCTTTTGCATTGATACAGATGACTGTAAAGGCAAATGTCCACACCTTGGTCAGATACAGCCATGGAAACAGAAAATTTATGCTAGGCAGTTTGCATCAGAGTTACAGGAAGGACAGGGAAAGCACAAGCTTCTGAATAGGGCTGAAGACACATACCGAACTTCAGGGAAGTGCCACTTTCTAACTAGGAAGTTTGGGTCCGGTGATGTTATGCCTACACGCTTGAAAAAGAAGATGTAGTCCTAAAAAAATAAAGGAATCAGGTCTCAGATGTTGCTGTTGTCAGCTGTCTGCATAATTCTGAGACCAGAACTCTAGTGCTGTGAAAAAGGATTCCTATTATAGAGAAATCAAATATTGCCAGTACTGGTCAACAAGGCTAACACGCTTGGAACTATACAAATGAAGTCATATTTTTAAGCCTATTTCTCAGCTGAACTTAATAATAAGTATGATATAGAAGATGTTTGCTTTCTCCATCAAACACACTAAGTGGGAATAGGAGAGTCCTTACCATTGTGCTCAGTCTGAATTACACATCCATTTTGAGTCATAGATCAGGAATGTAAAGAGCTCAGATTGCTCCTAATGATGCCACAAGCATTTTACAGACAAAAATTCTGTTTATTAGTAATACTGGCTTTAATCTATGAAGTATAAGATGGAATAATGTTTTACAAATATTAGGATAATTAGTGCAGAAATAATAAGCAAGAAGATCAATAGCTTTTCAGGTGTGCATGTGCATACTACTGACTGTCTAAGCCCTACAGAGGTTAGATTTCAGATCTTGCTTCAATCTAATATTGTATTCAGAGCAGTGATTTATTTCATTCAGGTAAACCAGTCTTTCTGTCTCTGCTTGAAGAGCGAGGATCACATGGAAGGCTTCTTTAGTTCAAGCAGAGAAAAGACAATTCACAGATTTTTATTTTTAATACATCAGAAGCTGATTCCTCAAGCCTCCATCTTTGCTGTCTTCACAACCAAAATTCACTGTGTTCACACATTTGAGTTGTTATTCTGTTTAAAATCCTGAAATTATAAATAGCCAGCACTCTTTTCCTGTAAGTCCTTAAATGAGTTTGTTCTGTTTTCCAGCATCCTTAGTTTTTAACAAATTACCATGCTTAAGCAAGTTATTTTGACATGCTTTTAGAAGGTTTTGCATCAGCTGCAAGAACAGGTTTATAAGAAGTATGATAACAATTATCCTCAATCTCAGCATACTTGAAGAAGAAAAAGATAAAAGGTATGTTATCAGTGTTGCCATTCCTCATGTGGGTTCCTGTATGGAGAACAGATGGTGAAACTATTTTAGGGTCACACTGCCAATACAGCTTGATGTTGAGAGGGAAAGGGAAATCTGTAGATCCAGAGATGCTCACCCTTTTCAGAAATGAGCATGAAAGTTTCAGCTTTCAAACAAAAGAAAACACAAAACCAAACAGCTAGTGCATTCAGAGCTGGTTACTAGGATAATAGGAAAAGCTTAGACCTTCTTTGCTCAGGAACTTACGGCAGCTTCAGAAAAAGGTGGGCCTCATTGACCAGAGGCATCCACCAACTAGATTATAAACATGCTCTTAGTACTTTTTGGTCAAGTCTAGGCCTTATACTCCAGTCTCAACCTATGTCTGATATTTTGTACCCTGGGCCCTGCAGTGACACAATAAAAAGCTCATTTTACCTGTAGTAGGCCTCTTTCAGGAGCAGGCAAAGTCATCAGGTACTGGGTAGATCTCTACAGATCAGCTCATAAATAAATGCCTGTCTTTTACTCAGCACAGGAACCAAAGGAAACATCACAGGAAAGAGAAAAGATATAAGAGACTAAAATAATTGTCAAGAATTAAAACCAGGTTCAAGAAGTCAAGCCAGAATTTGTAACTCTTGTGCAGACTCCCTAGATGCAGACAGTATCATGAACCCACTGGGGTCATTTTGTACCCTGATTTTCTGGCTAAGATGAATCAGCTACATCACTTACAACTGTCCATAACTGTGATAGAACATTTCTCCTGGTCTGGATGGGGCACCGTGTCTTCAAACACATCCATGACTCCACAGAGTTATGTATCTGAGTTATTTCATTGCTATGATCTTCAGAGTGCAAAGAGGATTTAATAGCAGAAAGATGTAGTTGACTGTGGGACTCCAATAATGTTTAGTTTAGGGTAAGCCAAAAGGTAGAGAGTAGACTATTTTGGCAGTTTTTTTAGCACCATCTCCAAAGATGCTTGCTACCTTTTAAAAAAATATGTAATCTCTGTATATATTTTGCTTAGCAAAAAGAGAAGCAAAAGTCCTGCATCTTTCTATGCTAGGGTTAAGCAGTACTAGCTTCAAGGGTTTTGTTTATTTTCTAAAAGAAGGTCATTATATCCCTTCTTCAATTCAGCTTTCCCTGTGGAACTTATACCACAAACAGGCCTTTACAAATTAACTCCAGTCCCAGCTGTTTAAACAGAGCATAATCTGACGTATTTAAAAGACTTTTTTTTTCCCCCCAGCATCTGTTACAACCCGAGGTCAATCTGAGAATGGCCAAAAAAAGCCAGAAAGGCAGTGGGACCTAAAAGGAGTGAATAGAAGCCGTACTCACTAATCCTTCACCATTCTTAAGGATTCGCATCAATCAAGGAGCAATTTCAGGCAGTGCCATGCACTCAAGGCTCTGCTGCAGCGTGGGGACACTTGACAATATTTGTCTGTGTGTAGAAAGATGGGCATGAAGAAAAAACAGATTCCCTATCATCATCTTTGCAGAACAAAAATGTGGAAAGCAGACTATCTGAGGTACTAGGATAGGCACGTCTTCAATTTCAATTCAACTGGGTCTTGTTATGACCAAATGGCCACAGTATTTGCACAGTCAAAGCCAAGAAGAGTTTCCTTACATCTGCTGTAATAAGAATGGAAGGTTATGGGGTTTTTTTGGATTTTGTTCTATTTTTTTTTGTTTTAAGTTCAAGACATCTTATACATCTTGCATGGAAAAGGTAAAATACTCTATTTGAGGCTGTCCAATTGATTCTACAGGAGCATGAATTAAAGAACGTGATGTCATTTTAACCAAATCTATTGCCAACAAAGCTGCATAATATGAAATTAGGGAGATGCTTAAAGGCTGAGAGATCTTCAGTTTACAGCTACTACACTAAACTACATCAGTAGTCCACTATTGGCAGTCCTCGAGTGGGGTTGCTTATGCCGAGGTTTGGTGACAGAAAAAATGTAGCTTTAAAACTGTTACTTTTATCTGGGTAGGAAGCTACTGTCAGAAGCTGTTTCTGACAAAAGATGTTATTTCTGTCAAAACAGAGACTATATGGTTACATAGGCATTTGGAAAAGCATCTATTTATTTATTTATTTTTATAACACTTCATTTTATGTTCAGTTTCTTGGAACTGAAATCTTTCTGCTTTTCTCAGAAAAACAAAATTAATTACATTAAAAAAAAATTACAGCTTAAAATCTGAAAAAGCAAGCTGTCCTATTGAAATGTCTCCAGTGAGCTCCTTCAGCTCCTGTTTTTCTGAAGCTCAGTGCCCTGCCAGAGATGTAGCATGAATACACAAAGTGTGCCTTACCCACCACACAGTGGATAACGCTGTGCACGGACAGCACAGCATGTCGTGCTGCTCTGTAGCTGTATGCATAGCATGAAAAGAGAAAAGCAAGACACTGAACAAAGGTATCAGCTGCACCGCTTCCACAGCATGGTCCTCCCAGTATGTTACCATTTATCTCTGGAACAGAAACAAAATCAGACGACAAAAACAAGAAGTTCAGCCCTGTTCATATTGCTGAAGCTTTTGTCAGTTACCAGATGAAAGGCCCTGTGCAAACAAATTCTCCTTTATTTGATGTGCAACTGGCAGAAGAGAGGCTATTCTGACGCCATCTTCCATCCATCCATGAGAGCAGACTCTCTGATCCATTCTGGAAAGGCAAGGAGGCATCCAAAAGCACATTCCCAGCTTCTTTCTCTTTCCCCACACATTTGTGCCCTCAGTTTACCAACAGCTTGCTCTCAAATTTCAGATCGATAGTCGCTAACACGACCACCTGTATAAAGGAAGCAGTGTTGCAGAGAAACAATAGTGGGGAACAGACTCACATCTCAAAGAAACTGCATCAGGACGGGACAGAAAACTTTACTCCACAACAGGAAAGCAGCTCCCATGTCAAGGACCAGGAGAAGTGAGGAAAATCTCTCCCATGTGAATGCTGTCACCTAACCAGGAGCGACCCATATTTCTCATTGTTCAGGACTGAGAATGCCCCTCACACCAAGACATTTCCATTCGTACTAAGGCAATGTGCAGTGCAAGAGCACCAAGAATGAGCAGGACAAGAACAGAATAAAACAATCCCTCACACATTCAGATAGTCTTGATTCACTTGCCCATTTAGCTGCTAAATAGAAGCTAACAGCTTGGTAGGGCTTAAGGGCTTCAGGTGAAGAAACCAAGGCTGATAATTCTGCTTCAGAGATGCATACAGCTACAGAGATGCATAATTTCAATTTATTTCCTAATCAAGATGAGTGTTTCGAATCCTTTTTTTCCAGTACTAGTGGGCTATCAATCTATGGGCAGTAGTAGCCTATATATACATTGCTCTGCATATAGTTTAAAACTCCCTTATCCCACTACACGAAAGCCAATCTGTCTTTCTAGACCTTGTGCCATGGTCCTTTCCCCATCTCCAAGAGATTCCTTGGTTACGCTCTTTGTCATTCAGAATTTCTACACTGCTTTGTGCTGTGAATTAAATTCAGAAGAGAAAGCTGTCTTCGTCTTTTGTCAGTTTATGGTGTATTTCATCTCCCACTATCTCATAAAGTGACAGCTTGATTATAATGTAATTACATTTTTTAGTGAACCGAGTGCACAATTTTATTTCCAGATGGGTTTATGTTCATTATATTTAAGCTTAAGAAAAAAGCTTCACTGGGAAAATACAAAGAAAGGTGGTTGCTATTTTTTTTTTTTTAAGCTGAACATTATCTAGGGCTTATTGAGGGAGGGACAAATGCCAGCATCCCACCAGAGAGAAGATCACTCTCAAACATGAGAGCACAGATGAATCTGAGAGTCCTTTAAGACATTTATATGGAAATTGAAAATATAAATGTTTAATTTTCATTGCATGGAATTGGTAAAAAATAACAGGTTGAATAGCTGCACTATCCAAGAAGAAAAGAGCCTGAAAAGCAAAGAGCATAGAGTGGCTGCAGATGACTATGGCAGGGACAATGCCTGCTCACAAATTGGTGAAATTGAAGTCTTTTTTATTCAGTCAAATCTTCAAGCCTCCTATGGCTGGGTCCTTGCCAAGGAGCTCGTTTGCAAGTCAAGTATTATTTGTTGATGCTAAGAAGCACAAGCTGATACATTTTGCCAAAACATGTGTCAAGAAAATCCATGTAAATCAACAGTGCTTTGCAGCAGAAACTGTGGTTCCTTTCTGAAAACTGTCTTAGTAAAATGGCACCCTGGGGTTTCCTGTTTATTGCATCCCAGTGACTTCCAAATCAAACATGATCAGCTCAGGCACAAGTGATAATGATTTTTTTTTTAAACTGCTGCTTCTATGAAAATAGAAATAAAATTGTTCACCCAAGACGTGCTTTCTTGGTCATGCATGAGCAGTATAGAACCTACAACTGGTATTTACTCAACAACGCTATTTACAACTTACATTCCAGTTTCCTTTCTATCATCCAGTCTGCAGTTTACTGGCATTAAAAATACATCCAGAAGCAAAAAGAAATAATAATAATAATAATCCGCAAGAAAACATGTTAACCTACTCCTAAAGTGAAATTGGATCTTTGTTGGAGTCCATTACTTTAGCAATATTTTTACTTTTGGTTGAGCATTTGCTAACACAGCTCCTTTCCTGTCCAAACTGGAGGTGCAGTGCAGTATACAGTGTGGACTACATCAATTTCCTGAAAGGAGAAATTACTTAAATAACCAGTGGAAACAAGTATTTTCACTTCTCACTGCCATTTCACCACTCGTAATCCTCCAGATGTGGCTGGAGAATGGTGGCTTTTGGAACCATGTCTTGTATGACATGATTTATTGGCACAACTTTCCAGGCTCTTACCTGAGATCAGGCTGAAAATCCTTCACACTTTGCTCCTTGAAATGCACTGATACTCCTCCTCTTTCATCAGTCATTACTTCAAAATATACACCCTGCAAATAAGCAGTATTTTGGTTTAGAAAAATATGCATGTTCACTTATTTTCAAACAGTTCTGGTCTTATTTTCCCATTTCAGGCTACTGATAAGTAACCTAATCTGCTGTAATGAGAACACTGCTCACTTTCCATGCAGTATCAATCCCACAGCTCTCTTGGGACACTTTAAACTAGCATGTAAAATTTTGATATTCCAGGCACGTATTCCACCTCATTCTATTACTTTGCCACAGACCTCGGTACACAAACTTAATTGTTCATTTGTCTGGGCCTGTCAGGTTTTCTATTTCCACACTCCCACCTCAGTACCAGCATTCTGCTAGGTAGTGGGAAAATCCAGAGATTATCATATACCACAACATCATTTGTATGCTCTATCAAACAGGAACTAATTATTGATCAAGCTGATTCACTAGAAAGCCTGTGAAATAATTTGATCAAGAAGTAGTTTCTATGTAAGAATTGGACCTTAGAAATTCAGATAAAAGATGAGAAACACCATCACTTAACTGCTACCTTTCCAGGTAAAAAAAAATCAACAAAAGGCTAGACACCTAGAGTAAAGAAAAGGGGAAATCACGTGAGAGAAAAAACAGAGATAAAAGAGAAAAACAGCTTATATTAAAGCTTAACAGTCCTGGGGTTATTGCGAAGGCTTCTGAATGGATGAAGCATTTCCAGTAATTACGATGAATCGAACAAATACTGTTAACCTCAGGCTTGCTGCAAGACTATCTTGAAAAACAGACAATTGGTTTATATATATATATATATATATATATATTTTTCCCTCTGAAACCAAGTTATTGTTTCACTTAAGTGAATAGAATCTGCCTACGAGAAAAGCTTTTTGCGTGGGATTTTCAACACTTAGAAAATCATCTTGGGATTATTATTATTATTATTTTTCACAAAGCAATCTATTCCCTTACTTGTCAATCCGCTCAGATGAGAAGTTTTTTTCAGATGAGCTGCAGAGCATTCGAAACCCAATATCACTAATCAAACAATATTCTCTAAAATCAAATCTACTGGAGGAGGTCAGTCAGAGTTCAAGAGTCCTTAATTCCTGAGCAGGTTCAGATTTCCCTTTAAGGTTTACAGTAAGACTCAACACATCCTCCCTGCAGTGATCTTCAGACTCCACATCTTCTTTGCCTCTTTTTCCACATATTTTGGCAATTAATTGAAGAGGCATCAGACTTCTTCCTGCTGTCTTCAGTAGAGGTCACTGAACAGCACAGGGATGAGAAGGCCTACTGAAGCCTGTAGTTTTTGGGGTCCCAAATCCAGAACAGAAAGAGTTTTGCAGAGTAAAGCCATAGATGGGACCAGAGAAGACATTAATAGAGCTGGGACTCTTCTCCTTATCCAACACCCCAGAAGAGTTCTTGACTTTAACTTGCCTAACTCCTCACCCACATCCAGAAATGATGGGTAACAGCTGAAGATATCTCCTCTGTGTACTTAGCTGCTCCCTTGTTTGGCTTTGCTCTTGTACCAAAGATAGAACCAGATAAAAAATTATAAATAAATATATTTATTTATATATTATTTATTTATATATATTTATAATTATAGATAAATTATATATATATATATAATATTTATATTATTTATTTATAAATTATAAATCTTGGTAAAAATGAAATTTGAAAGCAACACTTAAAACTTCTATTTCAAAACTATAAAGTATATGTCTTGAAATCAATGCCACAGTACCAGTCCTTCAGGGCATAATTCAAAATAGCCCTCAGCTTATTCATAGTGATGTAATACAAGAAACATATTCATAAATGGCACAGGACTAGTTAACTTTGCAGTTGTTTTTCTTCGATCAATAAAGTGGCACAGAGGTCAAAGCTTTATATGACTGAGAAGCTATCAAGCTGGTGACAGCACTAAAAAACAAAATGCTGAAGTGCCTGTTAAAAACTGAGTCCATCAAAAGAGAAAAAAATCATGTCAAGAGTCTTACTATACAACTCAATCAACAAGATTTTGTAATCAATACATGGTATGCAGTCCACGTAATTCAATTTGAGAAAATTTTAACTAGATTATATCTTGGCAAGAAGACCTTATGGGTCACTTTAAATTCAATTTTTATCTGTCCAAATAATGAACTCTAGAAGGTTAAGAGATTAGCACATTGAGTATGTTTTAGTGCAATCAAAGCTTTCCTAAGAGAAGGCTATTGTACTGAAATTGTTCAAATTTTGCCTGGATTATCATATAGACAAGACAAAATCCAAGAATTAATATCTGCAAGTTTCCTTTGTCAAGATAAACTAAGGCATTTGCAAAGTGCTATAAGAAATGCAGACAGCCACTTCCATTAATGTAAAAGCTTACCCCCAAATGACTGAATAAATTCTAGAATAATAGGAAGCACTGTCCCAACACATAATTACAAAGATGATACTAGTCCAGAGTATTTTCTTTAAAAATATGTATATTCTGTTCCACTTCTAATCCTTGTCTCTTCATTCTTTGCAGTTATAATTCTTTGCTACCCTCATTAGGATTTCATTCTTTTTGGTCCATCAAAAACTGCTCTGCATTTTTGTTTTCAGCTTCTGGGGGGACCAGTGCATGCAAATCACAGCGCTTCTGTTCCCTCTGGCTTGCAGTTTTACACACAGAGAGAGCCAGCCAGGAAAGAGAATTAAGAGGCGGCCTGACCCACTGCCTTGCCAGGAGGGAGGCTCCATTATATCTGTGTCATTTTTGACAGACTTGTCTCTCTCTCATTTTGCATTGACTGCCAGCAGCTGAAATGCCACCAGATCCCCAGGCCATCTGTTCCCAGGCTTCCCTATCTTTTAGCACTGAGAAATTTCTTCTTACTTGTTAACATAGGGAATTCCATTACATTTTGTCCTCCCTCTTAAGGACAGGGAGAATTGATCGCTCACTCACTGCCTCAACCCTGTACCTACTGATGGACATCTCTACTTTCAGTAATCTGTGAACTACTCATTTCTCCCATTGCTTCCCAATGCTCTCCAGGCTCTGATTCTCTTGCAGAAACTGTAAAAGCTAACCCGCACCTCTGGCTGCTGCAGGTGCTTTGGGTGAAGAGTAGCTGCTTTGGCAGGATGAGCAGAGCCTTATCCTGGTGGGAGACAGGGCAGCCTGGCTCAGTGCTCTTCTCATGCTGGGCATTGCTGCACCTCACAGCTTGCACCCCAGAGCAGACCACTGTCCACCACTGCTGCAAAATGCCATAAATCAGCATTCCTGCCCTTCTGGGATGGCCAGAGTCTGATGGACACATCAGCACTGAGACAAGGCTTAGCAGGACTCCTCAGGGAGTATAAATCCTCTGTGCTGAGGAAACCACTATGAATGCTGGGTCAGGATCTTTTGCTTATGCTAACTGATAAAAACTTGCTTGATGTGTCCTCTATGGCCATCAATCTCAATAACATATCTGGAAGTTCTGATTTCCTACTGCTTGTTATTGTTGCATGTGACTTGCTTACATTTTGTATATGATAAATGAGTAACTGTAGCTATCCAGAAGAAGGCTAATTAAAAAAGCAATGTGAGGCCAACTAGGCAGAGATAATTGAGTATTAAAGTACTTGACCTGGCCAGGTGCTTAAAGATATTGCCAAAAAGGTCTTCAAGTTAAAAAGAGAAAAAAAAGAAAAGCAAGCAAAAGACCACCTTGACAGATTATTAAATGCTTAAACCTTCTGGCAAAGGAGCTGCTAATAAAGAAACACTGTAAACGAGAAGACAACAGTAGCAATAGTAATTATGCAGCAGAATGATTAAACAGCTCACAGCCTTAATGACTCTAATCTATTTTATGAGAGGAAGTCAAAGCTACAGCATTCAAAAAAAAAAAAAAAAAATCAATTAGGGAGCAAGGGAGATGGAAAAAAATCTATTTAGGCTGCATTCCTACAATCAAGTGATAAATCAGTCATGATTAATTGCAGAAATCAGTACAGCTTACCATGTTTTGATAACCCTGCAACTCTACCAGAGATGGGAGACCCATTCAATTTCTAAGCATCCAAAGAGACTCCACAGAGTAATCTGAGAGAAATTGCCATGTCCCACAAATTGTGCTGTCCAGCCAGAAGAATATCCAGAACTACCAGCATTAAGAAGCTTGCTTTGGAGAACTTTGCTTATTTTTATTGCAACAAAGCTACTTTCAGGTCAGTTCACAGGTACCTAACAGGATCAATAATTCTCAACAACTCACGATTTTTTTTTTCCTCTTCCTTTACTTTTTCCCTATTCCAGATTAAAAGAACTTCAGATATCATCTTCCCACAGTGTCACTAGCCATGAAAATGTAATTCTTGGAAGTCTGCTACATCCTCCCTTACTGCAGAAGACAGAAAGTTCAAAGATAGAACACTAGGAATGCGTGTGGGAAAACCAGAGGTGGTTGCTGGTCCCTTCTCTCACAAAGCCCTATTTGTTACATCAGGACACTGATGGTCATGGTCACCTGTGCTGTGAAAATCAGCCCTGAAGAAGGATCTCATTTTCATTGCACTCTCACCCAATTCTTGGCGTGGCGGTCAGGAAACGGGGGGGAAAGAAAAGCCACAACTGGCTTTGGATCAGATTGAGTGTGTGAGTGCGAGAAAAGAATACAAAGGCCGGTATTATTCCAAAGGTAATAATAATACATTAGTCAGATGCTCATTTTTGTGAAGTTATTTTAGGTATCAAAACCAAAGTGTTTCTAAACCTTTTGTATTTAAACTTGTCACTCTCTTCTCCAGCATCCCATTTGCAAACACAAGTTGAAATACAGAATTTCTCATTTGCTGCATTTCTATGTAGTTTTCTATGTAGTTCGTATTTATATGTATATATTTATATATTTTCTTTTTTAATGTTGTGTTTGTACACTTCTATTTTCTGTAGTTAAAAAAAAAAATAAAGTCATTTGCAGAAGATGATAGGAGATGAAGAAATTCCATCAGGACTTACCCGTGCCAAAGTTGCTCAGGTGCCTCTCAACGTTTCCCTGGAAAAAATAATTGCTGGTCATTACCACCGTAACATCCATCCCCATTTGCTCACGGTTTACTTTTCAGGGCAGGACGCAATTAATTAACAAGGGTTTACGTTTGTTGTGTCTTTAGACGGAGAAGTTATTGACAGCCACTTGACATTAATTATTTGTACTATTGACATCTTTGTGCTGTGGAAAGCTCTCTGGAGAAGAGCTTGGGGATACGCCAAAGGTGGTGAGGAACATTGCTGAAGGCAAGCAGGTGATGATGTTACACGTGTACAGACTAGGAAAGCAGGGGGAATTAATTCCTGCTAATTCTTTCATCAGAAATGCTCAAACTGTAATTGTTTTAAATCAGAGGACTGTGGTCAGAGGCAGCAGCCCAAGTGGTGCAATGTCAGTGACAAAAATTGGAGTGACACCAGCCTGAGCGCAAGCATGGGAGATGCTACCCAAGTAATAGCAGCTGAGAAGAGAGGGGGTCAGTGGAAGACCTGCAGCTGTCTGAGTTGGCAGTGCTGGAAGAAGGTTACCAATCATAAAGCTTCTTTAAGTGGACCATCAACTGGATTACACAGGAATCAAGGGACTCCCAAGAGACATACAAGAGCAGGAATCAATTTGAATAGAAATAATGTGCAAAAATTTGTGACTGTTGAAGCGAGAGAGTGGTAACAGGTTGTTACTCAGTTCCAATGAGAAACTCAGAAATTCATAGGCATATCTTAGGGTTTTGTTAAAGTTCATTATTGTCATTTACATTATGGGTATTGATCTTGAGTGTATATTTCATGGATTGTTTTTTATTACTTTTAATTTAAGTTTTTTACAAAATCAGTAAGCTATGTTGATCCTTATTTGATCACAGAAAGACTTGGGTTGAAGGGACATCAAAGCCCACTCAGTTCCAAACCCCTGCCATGGGCAGGGCTGCCCGCCACCAGCTCAGGCTGCCCAGGGCCCATCCAACCTGGCCCTGAATGCCTCCAGGGATGGAGCACCACAGCTTCTCTGGGCAGCTGTGCCAGTGCCTCACTGCCCTCTGAGTGGAAAATTTCTTCCTACCATCTAAACTAAATGCCCCCACTTTTAGTTTAAAACCCTTCCCCCTTGTTCTGTCATTAATGGATCTCCTGCTTGTAAGCTCCCTTCAAGAACTGGAAGACTTGATATAACAACTTAAATTGTGCAGCTTTTTTTTTCCCTGAGACAGCAGGCAAATCAGGTGGCACACAGTACATAGTGAGTAATTAAAGTCTGAGAAAAACAATTTCCTGCTCACCTGTAGGTGCTGAATCTGAGGTGAGCACCCACCTGATGTTCATGTGCTGCTGAGAGCTGGTAAGCCAAGAGGACTGAGGATGACTGTATGTTTTTCCTTTTGCTTAGCTGAGGCAAACAGGCCGGTGAGGATTCAAATAAGAAAGGATTAAAACATTTTTACTCTAATAGAAATGATCCCCTCAATCAGATGAGCAATAATCAAGAATTTTGTTCTTACTGCTCCACATGTGCTATTTTCAGCACTGTTTTTCAGAAAAGTACAGACAGAAAACATAATACCAGCAAGATGTGCTGCTTTTCAGCCAACAGTTCATTCCCAGAGGTCACAAACAGTCCAAGTAGGCATTTCTGTCCTTCAGAGGAAGACATCCAGGTCCACAACTGCTGCTTTGTTGGGTCTTTTCCCTGTCCTATTTGGATCCCTTCCTCTTCATCTTCCTCTTGTTTTGCTTAAACACAATGTAGATCCCAGAGATCTGCAACCCTGACCTCAATAGATCTGTCTCAGATTGAAACGCAAGATCTTCTCTGATGGCCTTTCTCCATTTTTCTGCCTGCTTCAACTATGGAGCAGCCAACTGGGGCAGCAAGTCACAGAAGGATGTTGTTCCTATAGTAACTCATTTCCGTTACCCACTCATTAGATTAACACATTTCACATCAAAGGTAGACATCAAACTATCTCAGAAATGACAGCCTGAGACATTATTTAAATATAAATGAAACCCATCAGGCTGTGTCAAATGGCACTATTTGATATCAAAACATACATCTTTAGCTACTGTCATTACACTGTCCTGCCTGAAAATCAGCAAAAGCACCTCAGCGTGTTCACTTTGTTACTAGTTTGTAGACAACTGCTGAAGTACTGAAACAATCAGGAATTCCCCTACATCAGACCTGAGCTGCAACAAAGCAGGGAGGTTCACTATCTCTGTGATCAACACTTTCGGTGTACTTAGCATTTGATAACATTTGCAACACTGCTTTGGAAAAAGTCTAAGTGACACTCCAAGTAGCAGCAAATCTCCCATCATTTTTGCTTCCCCCAGTTTCAATTTTGCTATGTTTTAATGCTTCAAAGTTAGTTGACTTAATGGAGGTTTGAGCCTGAGGAACAAATCTGTGCACTAACTCTGTGCACCCAGACCATATGAAAAGGCTGCGTTGGTTCCAACATCATACTGAAACTCTGCTGTGCCTTAAAGAAATCCTGAAAACTGCACAGACTTTTTGCCACTGAAAGTTACCAACATCATCTTCTGGTAAAACACCTGACAAAGAGGCAATGTCAGAGGCAACAGACAAGATATATATTTCCTACTTTCTATCATGCTTACTCTGGACTTTACAGAGTGTTTGGTACTCCATCCCTCGAGACATTCAAGGCCAGGCTGGGTGGTGGCAACTGTGCCCATGGAAGAGGGTTGAAAATAGAAAATCTTTAAGGTCCCTTCCAAGCCAAGGCATTCTAGGATTCTATGTTTCACTTTTCTCAGTCTCAGCTCTCCAAATAGAAAATGAGCCATTTCATTTTATTTCCTTTCTCGTCATTCATCTTTCCAAATTGATTCTCAGAGAGGTTTTGTCAAATATCTACATTCATATATACATATATGCATATATACATACGTATATACAAGTTTATACAAGCGTACATACATACACGGCACCTTCTATGTATACTGCTTGTGAAATCTGAAGTGTTATAATGGGTCCTTGACATGGCTTTAAATGCCACCTTAATGCAAACTTGCTGAAAAACCCTGTTCCCAGCACTTTGCCGTGACTCAAGCAAAACCTATTTATGCCCAGCAATTTAATTCAGAGACTGACCCTCATCGGTATTTTCATGTCAGTGTTCTCTGTTCCCTGTACATTTGTATTTGAGAACCAGCATTCTCCTGATGACAGCTGCAGTTTCACCAGTCTGTTCAAATCACCAGGTACTGAACTTTGTTCTTTTTTAGTTTGCCTTTACACCTCTCCTTGTCAGAAATCACTTTTGTCAGCTGTGCGGTCTCATTGTGCCAGCTCACTCCATCAGCATCTTGCCTAACTTCTCCTAAGTACAATATCTCACAAAAGTACAATTTGCAGGTGGAAAATATAATTATCATCTCAGAAAATCACCCTAGAGTTGTGCCAAAATTCATAAAAAAGGTGTGATGTATATTAAGAACTTAGAAGTATTGATGCTGTTCATCATTTCTGATCGCAACATCAGTGCAGCCATCTGTCTTCTGAGAAAAATGCTATGATTATGTTCCCTCATACTGAATATCTTCACAGTCACTTCTAATACCTTTCCAACATTGCCTCATTTCATAGAATCATAGGATCATTAAGGTTGGAAAAGACCATTAAGGTCATTTAGTCCAACCACCAACCCATCACCACCAATGCTGCCCACTAACCATGTCCCTCAGTGCCACATTCACACAGTTCTTGAACTCCTTCAGGGATGGTGACTCCACCACCTCCCTGTGCAGCCTGTGCCAATGTATCACCACTCTTTCTGAGAAAAAAGTTTTCCTAATATCCAATTTGAACTTCCCCTGGGGTGACTTGAGGCATTTGTTCTTATCCTGTTGCTGTTGCATGGGAGAAGAGGCCAATCCCAGCCTTGCTACAACCTCCTTTCAGGGAGTTGTGGAGATCGATAAGGTTGTTTCTTCACTTCCCATTGTCTTGTTGGCTCTCTGACGGTCCTGCCCTTTCTTGGTTTGCTCCTGCAAAGAGTGGGGAAAGCTAGATTGTTGCAGAACAACTTGCATGGACTCTGAAGTACAGAATGGTGCATGGCTGGGTCTTTGCTTTTGTACCAAAGAGTACATTTCACCCAGGGAGAAGAGGTAATTCTGTCCTTGTTTCCAAGTAAACTGCAGAAGAAAGAGACATTTCCTGTTTTGTTGTGCTATAACCTTATGCAAGTGCTTTAAAATATATATGATTTTGGTCCTTAAAACCTGTAGCCTTTTCCTGTCATTTATGTTCTCTATACTTTGTGCCTCATTAGAAACCTGAGAGGAACACAGGCACTCCGACATGATGGAAATGCCAGCCAGCAGCCAGTACATTTTGAACATTAAAATGGAAACGGTGAAATGGTAAATGAACGTAAAGAACAAACAGTTTTTTCTCTTAGCTTCCATTATTTTCTGCATTAAAAATACAGTAGTCAGAACAAAATCACAGACTTTAAAATCAAGGAAAGAAATTGAATGGTAAAGTTGGCCATGAATTCTGTAAATTACCACTACTTAGTAGCTACAGCCCACTGTGGTTCTTCAGAAGAAAGTATATGTCACTCATGTCACTACCCAGGGAATAATCAGAGACACATCTTAGTTCTTTATCGGCAGAGAAATACCAGCTAAGCTGCCTGCTTTCTACTGGTGAAAGCTCCCTCACAGGTTCCACAAAGGCAGGCACAGACCCACAGCATGGTTGGGGTTGGAAGGGACGTCCGGGCCATCTGGTGCACCCTCTGCTCACACAGGGACACAAGAGCAGGGTGCTCAGGAGCAGGCCCCTCTCTGTTCAAGGTGATGAGCAAAGGGGCCTTCCCATTTCTGAGCTCAGTTCTGTTTATAGAAAATACTTGCTGCCCTTCTCAGGGCACCAGGGAGGGGGAGCGTACCTTTCATCATCAGATACCAAGGTGACATTGACCGGTTTTCCTTTCTCTCAGTTCTGATGTGGTGCTTTGCTGATTTTAAACATCTGAAAGAGAGAGAGGAAAGAGCATTTTCCCCAGAAGAGAAATCTGCAAGCACTCGCATTTGCATGAACTGATTTTCTTACCTCTTTTCACAAAAGGAGCTGGCCAGCAATTAGAAGGCAGGCAGCACTTTGGGAATAACTTCTGCAGTTTTCTGCCTTTTTACCCATGGCAGATGAATGCTCTTTCAAGTCTGCCTCTGGACCAGACATCAGCATTGTTCACACCTGTAAGTGGTACTTTCTATTTTGCAGGTAGAAAGTCACCTATCACAACCACTGTCCTTGTGGGCAGAACTGTATTGGGATCCCTGGTTTCACCACAGGAAGGATAATCCTCAGTGCTATGCAGTTTGTTACAGGATAACTTTTCCTGTTATTTCCGGGTTGGTCATTTTTCAACTGTCCAGCTTTACTTCAAAGTGCTCTCAGTTTTGCCATAAGCTACTCATTTGTTACGTTTAGTTACGTATAGCTGCTAAAGCAATAATCACCTTACAGTTTTTGGCTTCATCTGATACAACTGTTTTTTTCCTAAGCAGACATTATCCAGCTGCTCCCAGCTGCTAAACCTGTCTCTGATTAAAAAGTCATGCTCTGGAATTCAGTATTGGTATCCATACCCCAGGGCCTATCCATAATCCCAATCAATACATCACACAGAACACGGATTACAAGAGGTGCTGCCCAGCCACCTCAGTGCGAGCAGTCACTCTCTCCCTGGCAGCTTTCCCAGTAGCCCTGCAGACAGCAGACAAAGCACAACCTAGAGCAAAAGCAGTTTACTGGCAAAGATGTGCACTGTCACACAAATAGCAGACAGCTGCCCTAACATATCATGACAAGGGAGCTCAGATTGCACTTGACACTTACATGGTATACACACACACATCCTATAGGAATCCATCAGACCAGGCCCTCATGAGAGGCAGGGGTTAACTTGCCTGGAGTTTGTCAGCACCACTGCTCCCTTGTTAATAGAAACAGCAGCAATTTGCTTTAAAGATGAAGGCACAAAGTGACCTTCGCTGCTGCCTGGCAGTCTTAAATCCAACAAGCACAGCACAATACCTTGCAGGTCTCAGAATGATTTTTAATACATGCTGGACTGTAATAGCCCTCTCCCATAGCATCTCATTTCAGCCTATGACTTGGGCTAGTACATTTTCCTTGCTAAGCCTTCTATGGCAATGCTAAATGCTCAAGGGCTTTGTCAGCTACACAGTACGTACCCCAGAGGCCCATGCAAGGTAGGAAATAATTCTGCACAAAAGGGCACGCAGCCATACTACCTGAACACACATCTGTCAGCTCCCCAGTCACCTGCATCAACTTCCTAATGCTACCAAGAGCTGCCTAGCCAAATGGCTCAGCAAACCGTTACACTTCTAAGAGAAGATCCAAGACTGACATGAGGGAGTTATCCTAAAGATGAAGATGCTGGTGGCTTCAGCAAGGGGTAAGGATCACAGCAGAGCAGGTGGCATGTGTAGGAGTATGTCTGGCTGCTCCTGTCTACCACCACCACTACCAGCAAAGGAGTAAAGCAATTACAGAAGACTAAATTTCCAGCAAACCTGCAGACAGTGACTCATTTTGAAATCAAAAGGATTTAGAGAGGAAGTGCTGGAATTTTAGTCGTTGCTTATTAAAAAGAGCATGAGCAAGGGAGCATGGACTTAAAGGTGTTCAGGACCTTTTCATTTTGCTCGCCTCTTCTCTCTCCTCTAAACTACTAGGTCTCCTAGCACTCCTGATGTAAGAAAATATTCACAAAGCATGATTGTTCTTCTCCAAAGAACCAACTGCTGACCCATCCTTGTCTCTCTGCAATCTTTTAGGACGAGAGTAGGCTTCTCAGAATAGTGCAAATCAGCTCTGTCAGCTGAAATCAGCCTTCCCTCCAAGCAATAGGCTAAGATATTTTGTATTAAGCAGTGAAACATAGAATCATTAAGTTTGGGAATGACCACTAAGATCATCTAGTCCAACCATCAGCCTATCCCCACCACGCCCACAAAACATGTCCCTCAGTGCCACATTCACACAGTTCTTGAACACCTCCAGGGATGATGACTCAACCACCTCCCTGGGCAGCCTGTGCCAATGCTTCACCACTCCTCAGAAGAAAATTTTCCTGATATTCAATCTGAATCTCCCCTCGTGCAACTTCAGGCCATTCCCTCTCACCGTATTGCTGCTACGTGGGAGGAGAGGCTGATCCCTCACCACAACCTTCTTTCAGGCAATTGTAGAGATCAGTGAGATTTCCCGAGCCACCTGTTCTCCACACTGAACAATCCCAATTTCCTCAGCCACTTCGCATAAGACTTGTGTTCCAGACCCCTCACAGCTCTGTTGCCCTTCTCTAGACGTCTTCCAGGGCTTTGATGTCTTTCTTGGAGCGAGAGCAATCAACAACACATGACATGATAGTATTAGATACTGTAATAACACTGTAATGCTTCTCCCCATGTGCTTTTCCAAACTGATCTTCCATCTCACAGGCTCTGAGTTGGCTGGTGACAAGTGCATGTTAGGAACTGTGACCACTACAGCAGACTGCCAGACTCTCAGTGATCACTCTGCTCTGCTCATATCAGCTCAGAGGAGCCTGGCCTGCTGTCCTTCACAACAAAATGCGGCACTCACCCTGTGGCCCAGCTGACAGGGCAGCTTCCTACAGTGAACTGCCTTAACAATACATTCCAGTACAGTTTGACAGCTGGTAACACATGCTGACACACTTAGCATTTATTTTCCACTTTGCACCATGAAAAAAACCTGAGGTTTTGTACAGATTACAAACACTGCCAGTAGAAGCAATCGCTGGACAACTTTTTATTCCAATGCACAGTACCCTATAAAAGTTTTAGATTTATGTCTAAATATTTAGTACAGGAAAACATTTCAGCCAAGAATCTGATTGAATTCTTGTTTAGTTTAGCTTTGTTTTTAGCAAGAAAGGGGGGAAGGAAAAGGCAGACGGGCACACATGAAAAGAGCATCAGGAAACTACTGTGAGAGAAATAGCTATCCACTTCCTTTGGGTACCATTTATATGGCTCTATAGTGCCAGCTAAAATCTTACACTGAAAAGTAATGCAGCAAAACAAGTTTGCTGTTCAAAGTTGTCTATTTTTATTCATCTACTGCTGCTAAAGTGACAGTCACTTAATAAGGAAGATCTCTGGGATCTCTGTGAACAAGTTCACTAAATATACAATTATGCATAATTTTAATTCCAGCGTCACCCCACTCACAGCATTGTTTTCAAACCTTCTCATTAGAATGGGACCAAGAATCTTCAGGCGTACTTTAACATTAACACTGACTCTCTCCTAAATAAATCATGCAAAGGAAAGTAGTTTTTGAGTCACATTCCGTGTTAACAATCAGTCAAGTTCAGAACAGGAAATTCCATTATCTAAAACATATTTCAAGGTAAAGCTCTGGTTGAAAAATATAAATGATTTTGGCCTTGTTCTATCATACATTTTGAAATAAAAGGCAAGAGACTTCTCAGTCTTCACAATTTTATTTATTTTTTAAAATCAATCTCCAGAAAGAATAAATACATGATCCAAAAAGCACTTATTCAACCCTAGCCCTATAGTTTGCCATAATCAAGCTTTTTTAAAGCATCCTGAAGAATTCATGCAGGAAATTCGGGATACATGCTTTGAAAATAAAAGAGATTTCCTTTAACCTTATTAAATGTTTTAAAAACCCCTTTCCACTGAGTAAACTAAAATGAGATTTTACTCAATTGAATAAGTTTAAATTGGCTTCCAAGGACTTGCTTAGACTAGTTTTATGACTCCTCTATGCCACGTATTGTATACATTTGCAAGTTGTAGCAATGAAGGCTTCGAAAGTATACCTAAAAGAACACAGTGCTGCACTGGAGGGAATTTTTTGTCAAGGCAGGTTGGAGTATAGATGAGTTCTCTGCTATTTTATGAACTATCCAGAGAAACCACTGTGGAGAGTCAGGATTTTTATTTTATTATTATTATTATTATTATTTCTCAACCTAACAACTAAATATCCTTTAAACATCCTTCTGCCCCCCAACAAAGAAACATTGATTTCACCCTTTTGGAAGTGAAGGAGAACCCAGTATCATTCCACACCACAATGTGTGGAATGGAGGCCATCCATCTCCATTCCACTGCTGTCTTTGCCCCGGCCTTTTTGTCTGATCTCAGGCACACCCCTCTCATTCAAGTATTTCAGAGCGGAGTAGATGCTGGTAATGTTCCTTACTAGAGAAGTGATTTTTGTTTAGCTCTCAAAGGAGTCTGTGTTTCAGGGTGTATGAAATAGAGTTCATGCCACTGCCTGGCTGACAAACCCTGCCAGACTGAACTCTTTGAATGTCCTGAGATGCTAGCTGCAGTAATGGCTGTTGTGTGTGACATTAAGACAGAAGAAGCCTCATTCCATCAGGAAGTACCTCTTCAGGGTCAACTTACAGTCCTGGAGAAGCCCAGCTGCCAGCTACCACTGTCCGTGCACATGCTTTTGTGAGGCCTGGACTTGCCTTCTGCTAGGGATTACTCAGGAAAGTTGCAATTTCAGTCTTGCACCAAAAAGTTATGGAGTTGTCACTGCTCCAAATCAAATCTTGCTCCATCTGCTTCCCTAGCATCGGTTCCCAAAGCATTTCCTGATATCCCTCAGTGAAGGAAATTGGTCTGCTGCATGTTGTTGTTTCTGAAAGGATGGGAAAAGAAGAGAGGAAGCAAAATTGGAGCTACATTAAGCACATAAATGTTGCTTAGGCCCCATTGATCAAGTCTGCTTTGCACAGGACACAATCACTGACAATGAAATTTTTCCCTTTTTCCGAGATCTCTGTGAAAGTGCCAAGCATGATTCTCACTTGACTGGTTCCTGTGCAGAGTAGCAACAATACATGATTAAGATGTGAGAAAGTCATTTATTGTCATTTGAGAAGAGAGTTATATGTGTCTCGCTAAAGAGCTTGAGACATTTTGATAAGGTCTAATGGCATAACTACCTTAGCAGATGTCATAAATATGTCTGTAGGGAAAAAGAGTGAAAATTCAGAGATGTATATGAACAGTGATAAAGAAGGACAGAGTGGAAAACATGGAATGAAGCAAATAATTTTTTTAGGAACAAAAATGAGGGAAATAGAGATGAGCCTGAAATAATAAACTAAACATAGTGATTGTAGCCAGGAGCCAGAACATGTTTTTCAGAACTAGGTGAACTTATAAATGCAGACATGGTTTAATAGTGTCAAGACTGCAGGCGAGAACCATAAGAAAGCACAGAACAAAGACGAGGTCCCACACTTTTTTCTCCCCCTCAGAGCAAACACAACTCCTGCCCCCATTAAAACTGCTGAATGCAATCCTAGTGACACGCTGATAAAGCCAGGTCCAAGACAAGGTTGACCAAAATAATCAGAGAAGTAGGTAGCAGTAGAGTCTGATGTAGATCTGGACCTGGAGCCATTATATAATTTAGTTTTCCCTTGCAATTCTGACACAGGAGTCCAGGCACAACATTTAATTAGTAACTCAATTATCATTTAAATGTTTGCTCGTAAAGTTCAATAAAGATCAAGCAGCTGAATTTTGACACAAGTGGCTGTGTCATCAGTGATTTCCCAGGGGGTGGCTTATTTGAAGATTAGCAATTCAGGCGGAGGCTTCTAAAAGAAATTAAAAAAAATATATTTCAGTATATACTTTTGGCTGCAGACATTGCCCCTATTATTTGATCATAATAGAGTAGGAAGTATTTCATACCTCATAGCAACAGACTGGTCCTAAGCTGCTGTCAGAGATGTCACCTCCATCTAAACAGCACTTTCTAAGAAGTAAATCACAATTGTACTGCAGAAAGTTAGCAGGAGATTCACTAAAATGACTACACCAGCTGCTGAAGAAAAGAGGGAGAAAGGTGTGCAGATCCAGCTGCTAGAAATCTGTTTCTGAGAGGAAACAATCTTAGATTTGCCTGGTTTTCTTTAAATAAACATCAGTCTACTTCATCAAATATCTGACCTTGGATATCATAAGCTAGATACATAAGAAATTTATCAGGAAGAAGATACATTAATCATAAAACCAACAGGTAGAATAATGTGAAAGTATTCCTTTCTAGCAGTGAAGCCGACTAGAATTGAAATCTGTTATTTGCCCGCTATATCCCCTAACAGGTACCTACACAATGGCAATACTCTGATGACCAAACATAGCTAAGCTTCCCAGAACATTTTTCCATGTAAGGAGACAAAGAGAGGATGAAAATCTTTAGTAAGTCCTTAAGACTGAATTGATGGAGCTCAGTTTTGCAAAGGCAGGACATAGCACAGGATGAATAGCAGAAAGCTAAACAGATCTGATATTAATGTCTGATCCCAATGTAGGATCCACACCACGCTGCAGAAGATATAACCCTAAAGATCATTGCTAGGCTGTCCTAGCAGAAGTCACCTTCATAGCTCTACTGTGAAGGCAACAGAGCAAGGGCACAGGCTGCCCAGAGAGGTTGTGAAGACACCTTTTCTGGAGATATTTCAAACCTACCTGGACACTTTCCTGTGCGACCTACTCCAGGGAACTTGCTTTATCAGGGGTTTGGATTTGATGAGGTCCCTTCCAACACCTATAATTCTGTAAATATGTGAATTCAATTTATTACTTCTCTAATAGACTTTTTCTTAAGGAATTTACCAATTACAGAAGAGGCTCAAAATCAGCAATCAAATTCAAGATTAACATGGCTAAAGATTGCATGTGGTGCTAATGAAATTGAACTAAAACAGCTTGGCACCAACTGCAGTGGTAATATGAAATAGGGATATAGAAATGATTTTTCACCTTTGTTGTTAACTTAAACAATTTTTGGTCTAATTAGACTGGTTATTATTTTGTCTTTCTGTAAAAAAAAATGAAAACAAACAAGTTAGTTCTGTTTGCAAATAAAGTGCTCTGTTTTCATGCAACTCAAAACAATGCAATAAAAAGAATGTGAGCATTGTTCACCAAAGAAAGGAAAGAAGAGGCTGATGGATGATGTCCTTTTTCCCTGCTCTAGGCAGGTTTTAAAGGACTGGATGGGAAACATGTGAGGCCTTCTGCTGTATGCTCAAGAGGATACAAACTGAAGTCTCCCTTTGGCAAGAGAGCAATGGCTCGAGCTGTCTCTCAATAGCTGCAAATGATTACAACATGTGTCTGAACTGGGAAGGGACTGTTCGTCCACCCCAAGTGCTTCATTGCATTGCCTGCTCTTAATTTTAAGAAATTCAGTTAGGAACCACTAACCTGTGAATCAGATGGAGGTCTCGGAGGTGGCAGGCTGTGGTACATCTCCAGCTCAGGCAATTACCTATCATGCCAGCTCAGGCTAGCATGAATGTGCATAGGGGAAGAGGTTTAGTTTTTCCAAGGAGAAAAGCAGCACATCAAGGCTTTCAACAACTCACAGCACAGCCTAGATGTCTAACTTCACTTGTTTGTTTGTCCTGTAATTTAAGAGTCATAGATCCATGATTCAATTCCCAAAATGCTCAGACACTGCAGGTCAAGATCATCATTGAGTCATAGTCATTGCAGAATGCCTTTAACTTTTTTTGAGCAGCATTTTTCTTTCCTACTGCTGTACTACCTACTGCCTAAGTGTTGCAAGCAAGCCTTACAATAGAGAAATGGTTTATCTTTCCCACCCTTCAGTGCACAGAAATAATTCTCTCTCCCTTTACCCACTTTTAGCGCATTAACATACAGCTCAGTCAAAGTCTGACAGCTCGCCATTCTTAGCCACAAAGTAACGTGGAGCTGGTGGAAATGTACAGTGCTGTAGTAAGGAGGAAAGGAATAGAGGCACTAGGAGCTGAACCCAGCTAGGCAAATACTTTGGCATTGTAACTGTTAATGCTGTCTTAGTACTTGAAAACAAAATAAAATAACTGGAAGAAGAAAACTGGGAGAAATGTACTTCCCATCTTCCCCACGCCATCCCCTGCCTGCCTCAATCTACTTCTTGAAAACACCTTTACCTAACCAGAAATACTACAGAAACAACAAGTAGCTAAAAATCAATTGAAACCTTTTGCAGGGTGGAATTCTCTGTCTGGGTGCAGCCTGCTTTTGCATTTTGTCAAATTGTCTCTAGGCAATTGGAAGTGGGCTCTGAGTCATTCAGTTCTACCCATCAGCAACTACAAGAGTAGCCCAGAGATGCCCTGGTCCCAGAACTGGACAGGGACACTTCTGCCCACTCACACCACGGCTTCTGCAAGGCAGGAGCCTGTGGGCTGCAGACATTGCTTTTTTGGTCACCAGCTGAGTCCTTTCCCAGGCTCCCCCCCCCCCACAGTCTCATCTAACTAAAACAGCCCACATCTGAAAAAGCCAAATATTAGTCTTTGGAAGTAATAGCTTTTTAAGGGTAGACAGAACAGATGTCTTTGTGTTACAATTCTAATACGAATATCAAGCCCATCCCTTCTGTTGCCAGGCATTTGGACTGTGACTTCAGTTTTCTCACAAAGGATAAAGCATAAGCAAAGAACAGATGGGGAAATGGTATTTAAGCCACCAAAAAAAGTTACTGGAGATTTTTGGTTTTTTTTTTTCCTCCCCCCCTCCAAAAAGAAACAGCATTCTGGAAAAAGAACATGAACATAGCTTCAAACTAACAGATTAACAGATTAGTATCTTTCAAAATTCAAATAGCTGAATTTTGTAATTAAGATTTTAGAGGATGTAAAATCAAGAAAGCAATCATTCCAGCTTTTGCATTTTTTTCCAAATATTTTATATTATTGAGGTAATTTCCAGAATGAGGGCTGACCCTACTCCACATTTAAAGAAATATTTAGCACTTTGCAGAATCACTGATGAAATCTAAGCAGTGATTTTTTTTAAAACTCCATTTCATGAGAGGAATGGTTTTTCAAGAGCTTTCAAAACAGAAGTAGAATTTTCTATGTACTTTTTAAAACTGTGGGCTTGTTTTTCTTTGTTGTTGTTTTGTTTGCTTGTTTTTAAAGGAGATAATTTCCCCGGACTGGTCAGTCTTCAAAGTTATCTATGAACTACTAAGAGGTTTCTCAAAATAAACATCAGAAATTTCTTATTAGAAATTAGAGCAGTTCAATTGGAAGGGATACACACAGATTGAATCCAACTGCCTGACTACCTCAGGTCTAACCAAAAATTAAAGCACATTAATGAGTGCATCATCCAAATGCCTCTTGAGCACTGACAGGCACAAAGTACCAACCACCTCTCTAGGAAGCCAGTTCCAGTGTTTGACCACCTTCAAGGTAAAAAGACATTTTGCAGTGACCACCTGGCCCTCCCCTGGCACTGCTCTGTATCATTCCTATCCTCCCATCAGTTCCCAGGAGCAGAGCCCAGCACCTCCCTCTGGTGCTGCAGAGAGCAGCGAGGTTGCCTCTTGGCTTCCTCCATGCCGGGCTGCACCATGTCCTCAGCCTCTTTTCACATGCTGTGCCTTCCAGCCCTGTTACCAGTTTTAGGGCCCTACTCAGAAAATTCTCAGGGACTTTAAAACCCTTTTATATTGTGCAGCCCTGAACTGCACACAGTATTCAAAGTGAGGCTGAACAAATGCTAAATTACGATGGGAGATTCACCTCTTTTACCAGTCCACCACACTGTGTTTAGTGCATAATAAAATGCCCCTTGGCTGCCAGGGCACACTGCTAGCTTGGGTTGAGCCTGCAGTCACCAGCATCCCCATACTGCTTTCTGCTGAGCTGCTCCCCAGCAACTAATCTCCCAGTCTGTGCCCATGTCTGGCATTCCCCCACCCCAGGTGCAGTACCTGAGATGAGATTTACCCCTGTTGAACTTCATGCCACTGATTGTTCAGTGCTCCAATCTTTCTTGATTCCTCTACATGGTCTCTCCACCCTTGAGAGAGTCAATAACACCTGCCAGTTTTGTATTGTCAAGGAACTTGCTAATGACACACTGAACTCGTGCATCCAGATCACTGATAAAAATGTTGAGCAGAACTGAGCCCTCAGGATCACTGCTGGTGATTACCTGCCAACCAGATGAAGCCTCTTTAATACTACTCCTCTTTGAGCTCTACCATCAAGACAGCTTACCATCCAGTATATTGTCAACCTGTTCATTTCACTTGGACAATTTGTCAGGTAAGATGCTGTGAGAGGCCACGTGAAAAGCTTTACTAAAATCCAGAAATAATACATCCACCGCTTTCCTTTCATTCACTAAGTGGGTGAACTTGTTAGAGAAGGATGTCAAATTAGTAAGGCAAAATTATCTCCTGTTGAACCCATACTACGTCTGATAAAACCTTGTCCTTTAAATGCCTTTCGCTAGCATCCAGGATAATCTCCATAACTTTTCCAGGGAATGTCATTTGATTAAGGGACCTGAAATTTCTCAAGTCCTCTTTTGTGGCCTTCCCATAGTTTAGCACAACTCTGGCTAGCTTCCATCAGCGGAGATCTCCCAAGACTCCTTCAATCTTTGAAAAATTTTGAGAGGAATCTGCTAACTCCTTCAGTACTACAGAGTGAATCCCATCAGGCTTCATGGACTTGTGAACATTTAGTTGATGAAAATGGTCCATTACAGTTTTTATGACTTCAAATGGAAAAGCCACTGCTCCTCCAGTCATAGTTCTTACCACATAACCAAAGATCCATCATTAATCTTCAGAACTGAGCCCAAAAGAGTAAGAAAAGCCTTTACCTTTGCCTAACCTCTAGTTGGTAGGTGACCATTTTCAAGTATCAGTTCAAGGTTTTCCTAGATGTCCTCTTAGACTTCCTTAAATGTAGACATACTTCAAAAAAAGCTTTTTTTTGTCGCTGTTGTTGTCTAACATCACACTGGATAGTATGACCACATATAGAAAATGTAAATGCGCATCCCACAAAGCTCATTAGAAAAAAGTCTCTTCTAGTCCAAATGAAAAAATGCATGAGCATACACAAAGATCAAACCATACGGTACACAGAGGAATAAATGCTAAATTAAAAAAAAAAAAAAAAAAGAGTAAAAAGTTGGGACGAGTAGTAAAATGTTGGCAAATAAGCAACTTTGACAAGTTTAACAAAGATGCCATTTCTTACATACCACCAACTCATTTATAAGCCTTCAATGCCTGCTGGTCATGCATGGTAAAAAGTCTTTTACAAATTCTCTTAGTTTTCCACACAAGCAGGAAATTCCAAATAAACAAAGGAGATTTATGTTGCAAAATTTATAGACCCAAAGAACAAGTAGAATTAGAAATCAAGAAAGAGTTTAGGAGTGCAAGTAGAAATAATCAGTATGGGGTTGTTTTTTTTTTTTCCATCAAAAATCAACATCTTTCAAGTCAGCCTCAACATATGCATCAGAACTAAAGAAGCTTTTCAAGATTTGTGAACAAGATATAATGATTGTAAACAGAAATAAAGAAAGTTACATTTGCATAGAAGTCAAACTTGCTTTACTCTGATGATGATCAAACTTTGCAGCATGTTGCCCAGAAAAGTTGTGGAGTGTCCATCTTTGGAAGTGCTGAAAATCTGACTAAACACCATTCTAGTGGACAATCTGGATAACCAGAGATGCCTTCCAACCTCAACCATTTTTTTTTTAATAAGTGGCAAAATCATATGCACAGAGCAACATTGGTGCAGGCTGCCTGTCTGAGTCCAGATAGTCTGGTCCAAACAACAGAAATATGTGTATTTTGAAGCTCATATGAGCTGCAGTCATTCCCACTTGTTTCCCTGAAAAGCAGCATGCATGCATGCACACACAAACACACATGCATACAAATACCCAAGATTTTCCTCTCAAATACCCAAGATTTTCCTCTCAAATTGTCTAGTAATGTCTGACACTAGTGTTCAGAAAATTCAGCTTATTATCAGAGTGAATAAAACAGATCTATGATTCTACTCCTTCTCAAGCCTGGGGCAATAAGTTGTCAAGTCATCAATGTGACAATTTACTTCAGTCACTAAAAAGTCTTTGACTACTCTGTGAGGTTTCTAATAAGTAGATTTATTATCATAAAACACAGTTACAAAAAGCTTTTCACATCTCTCCTTAAAAGCAGCTTCCCAAAGTCAAGCAGTAAATATCGTCTTTCTGCTGACTTGAGTCAGTTTTGGATCACTAGCCCCCTTGACAAGTTTTCCTTTCACAAGAAAGGAAAAAAGAGTGTATATAGATCCTGTAAGCACTGTATGTTAGAATGAAAAGATCAGCCATTGGCTGTACATTTAATACGATGATTTCTTTCAAAAATTGCCTTCTATCTGAACATGTCCCTGATAACCTACAGAAACCAACTGATAGGATTGTCTGTGCCAATGGGTAAAAATTAATGAAAACAAAACGTGCCTGCTATAAAGATTAAAAATAGCCAAGTCTAGAAACACATAGAAGGTCTCTCTTGTCAAATGTTCAGGACAGAAAATCTTACTTTCTTGGAATCTTTCATCTAAGCAATGATTAGATAAATGTGATTTCAAAATACAAAAAAGTGCTTACTACTCCCATTGCAAGTTTATTTCTCAGGGCTTGAATCATCAGGAGAAAGGCACCCCAGGAAGTTTCAAGGATAGGAGTCAACTCACTGTGTAACTTGTGAATGGGACCAATAGAAATCAAAGCCTTTGTTTTCTGCTTCATGGCTTGATTGACTTTGCAGCAGATTAAAGCAATGAGCTGTGCAATTGTCAACTTTCTCCTGCTACATAGTCTTACTCTTTGAGGAGTTATTCTCTGGATCAGATTTTTATTTCAGTAAATACTTCTTTTCATCAAGTAATGCTTGTCATGTAGTAAAGTGAGGTAAAAGGGGAGAAATAGAAATTATGTATAAGCAAATTACACATTTCCAAGAGCAAATTGGTACTATTTGTTCAGGTGGAAGAAAATAATGCTAGGTACACTAAGTGTTTCATAGGATGTGTGCATGTTCATTAAAGAATGACTCATTACAAAATTGTATTCAAAGATTGCATTCTTTCTGTAACACAAGGAATCACTTCCCATTGTTCACAAACAACACCTAGATGAAAGCATGAGTGGCCATTAGTTCGGGTTTAAAAGCCAGTGAACCATTTCCACTAACTTGCTCTGTACATATGCCAGTAAAAATTCTACCTTAGCTTTTACACTACTACTTTTATATGCGCATTGGAAGTCCTATATTCAAATGACTGTGCTAGAAATGAAGACGTACATCTAGCAGCTCATCTATTGAAAAGAAACTTACAAATATATTTTAATTCCATTCATTTCAGTAAGAAAGAGATTCCTGAAATTCTCCAGCAAGATTTTGCTACTCAAATACTCTAGCACTCTGCAACTTTCTGCAAAGGAAAATGCATTTATTGATTACTCCAACTCCTTCACATTCAGTAGTACAGCAAAAGGCTGAGTTTCTCAACAACAAATGAAACAATGGCAGAACAAGGAATAGATCGCTTATCTTCCTTTGTGGCCAGCGTTGAAGCATTTAGACACCAAGACAATCTCTA
This sequence comes from Phasianus colchicus, assembly GCF_987193195.1. Lineage (NCBI taxonomy): Eukaryota > Metazoa > Chordata > Aves > Galliformes > Phasianidae > Phasianus > Phasianus colchicus. The sequence goes on along the minus strand of NC_143436.1, from coordinate 90,389,046 downwards.
TGTCATGCTCCCACATGCTTTGACTGCTTAGCAAATCATACAATCATTGAATGGCTTCGGTTGGAAGGGACCTTAAAGACCACCTTGTTTCAAACCCACTGGCACTGGCAGGGCTGCCATCCACCAGAGCATTGCCCAGAGCCCCATCCAACCTGGCCTTCAACACCGCCAGGGGTGGGGCATCCACAGCTTCTCTGGGCAATGTCTAATACACGGAGCTGATTTTTTTCCATCCTCATAGAGTGATTAAGGAAGATTTTTAATTGATATTAATGGGATGAAAACCCTCATATAAAAGAAAATACTTCAAATTCTGCCTTTAAAATTAGAAAAATTAGATGATTCCTGACATTTTTACTCTGATTCCATCAAATAATAATTAAAAAATGCTTCTTAGTTCTAATTAAGACATAAACATTACTTTGAGAAGATCAACGGCTAGGACAGGGATTTTTGTGCCTAGATTGATCACTGGCTTTAGAAATTTGGAGATAAATTTTAGAGGCCAGAGAAAGAGCGCTAGGAAATGCTGCACGTGCCAATAAAGCCGAGGAATGTGGGTACTGTCCGAGGTGCTGTATTGAAGTTTAATTGTACTTACAGAAGGACTGTCTGACATACAGTCCTACAATTAAGTAAACTGCCTTCCCCACTTCATTCCCACCCCTGAAGCACAATCTTGCTGAGAAAAAGCATTCCTCTGCCAACCTGCCTTCTATTCACCGATCCACACAATACAAGTACTCACTGTGCTGGTTCCTAGAACCAAATTAGTCCTGTAATACATTCTTATAGTCTTCTTTTCCATATTCAGTCTCCTTGGTTAGTCATCACACAAAATAAACAGGAAGGGCAGACGGGGAAAATTACCTTCTTTTGAAAAGTAAACAAGGAAAAAATGACAGAAAAAGAAAAAAAAAAAGGTCAGGCTAGAAACTGTCTGCTTACTCAAATGCTGTTACAGTTGATTCATGCCTGAGAAGGCTGAGGAGCAGTGAAGAAACAAGTATGAGTAAGTAACTACTGACAGCACAATGGCCCAGTGACTCACTGACCTACAGCATCACCATCAATTGCTCATTTATGTTCATGACAAGCTGCAGAGAAGTCAGCCATCACATAGCAGAGGTTACTTGGAATGATAACATTCATCTCTGGCCCACAGCTACTCCATGTACTTTTTCACCCATAGCCACATTCTGGAGTTGCATTCTCAAAGTCATTTGCAATTGAGGCAGCATCACAGGAAAAGCAGAGGCAGAAAGATTTACACAGCAAAGGAAGACAACATCCTAGGTATCTATGGGTCACTTTTTCAGGCATAAGTCTCTTACACTTCTTAATGCAAAGTAAGACCAACGAGTATTGAAAAGCTTTAGTTTCTTTGACCTGCCTCCCTTCCAACTCCGTTAAGGCTCAAGGACACCATTTTGACTTGGTCAAAACTCCAGTTCTGCCTGAAGTGGTACCTTGCACGTGCTTGTGCCTGGCCACAGTGCCTTGACAACCCCCTTGGGCATCACCTTGGGGCCACTGGAAGACTCTACAACTGCTCCCAGCTCAGGGTTACCCTCACATCCTGGCAACCTTGCTCCTGCTGCTCTCTGGGCCCTTCATCAGGTAGGTAAATCAGAATCAGACCATCAACAGAGAAGGAGCCAGAAAGCCCATTTTGCTGTGTGGAGCATCACACTCTCCCAGAGACAATTTATTCATCCAGCTGTAATGGAAGCCTACCTATGGACAGATTTTATTTTTTTTGTCACATCAGCCAACATTGATGTCATTCTCAGCACACAGCTTTCTTCTTCTGAAGAAGTCATTTCACTCTCTTCTGCCTTCATTTTGTTCATACTCCTTACAATTTCTTTTGCCTGACAGCCAAGTGGCTATCCCATTACATAGAACCCAACAGAAGACCCTCAGGACATCTGTCATGACCTGGTTTCTGATATTAGTCTTCCTCACTCACACTCCTATGATATTATCTGGATGGCATCATCTTCAGAAAAGAGCTATTTTACTATCATTTTCCCCCAGAGTAATGCCCTAGGACAAATATGTTGTTGTTATAATAACAAATTCAAGAAGAATTATTTTGCAACTAAATTATATACCTAAAGTATGAACAAGTACAAATGAAGAATGCCTAAGATCCATGTAATTAATACTCTATTCAGAGTTAATGGAAAAGCCCAAGAAGCAGCACTGAGTTCCAGACTTCTTTATCATTGCTGGGAATTTGAAAGAGGAAACTCAAGAATGATTGACACCAACAATTTTGTGTGCATTCATTACCCAAAACTTCAATATATATTTTTTTTCAGATTTACTCACATTAGAAAGCAACAGGCAGCTTTTAGTACCATTTTGGTTTATCTGCAAAAAAACTCAAAAAACAAAAAACATACGGTTTTGCTGAAATTAAATCTACTTGCCTTCTCTCCTATTTTCTGTTTCCTTTCCTACAGTTAAAGAAAGAATAAAAGTCTTTCAGTTAAGGCTTCAACAAGTGTACTCAATCATGAATGACAAATACCTATTTCATCAACAATATAATGATCAATAAACACGACTATTATTATATTCTTTCTGCCAAGGTGGACTTAAAGTAGAATTTTCATCAAACTGAACTGTACGGCAAGTTGGATCAAAACTAGAAGCAGACAGAACTCTCCATTTTACAACAAACAGTTAATTCCTAATAACAAGACCTTTATTCAAAACCACTTTTTTTTTTTTCTTTTCCATGGAGGACTTAGAATAATGCAGCTCAGAAATTAGTTATTACTGAAGGCGCAGCAAGATGTGTAGATTAAGAAACAAGAAAGCTGCGCTGGAAATTTTACCCCTGTTTGGCAGTATTTACTCCCATTTCATAATTAAGGCTGTGAAGCTGCCAGAGAGGATGGAAAGCTTCCCCCTTAGGACTGGAGACTGAGTCTAGCTGCAGTTCGTCCCAAGTACAGACCCTGTTTGTCCACACTTTGTCCAGTTTGTTCCCAAGTGCAGTTTGAACAGCATACTGGGGCTTGCAAATTAGGCAAATACTACCTATTAAATGTGAAAGCACATTTAAAAAGAGATTAGTAGCATAGTCTTTAAGTGTCATCTTTGTTACTGACCTTTCTTTATAGAAGGTGATTTCAAATTGATCAGCATATATATGCATTGGCATACAAAGTGTTAAGCACTGTCCAGGTAGAGTTGTGAATTCCATATGCCAGAAAGCAGCTAAACAAGTGCACTAAACTAAAACAATTTTAAAATCAAGGTGATGGAAAGAAAACTCAAATCCTTCAGAGACAAAAATACCTAAAACTTCGGTGTTGTTTTTGTCTGCCAATGAATTCTCATTATCCAGATTTAAAGGCTAAGGCTACATACAAATTAATTGTTCTTCTAAAAGAAATGGTTATATCAGTAATTTTTGCTGCACCCTCAGCTTTGACAGGTTGGACAATGATGTCCCCTGCAGAGCCAAACCATGTGTAAGCACAGAGCCCATATGGCTGAGTTGCAGAGCTCTCTCTCCCACTACTACAAACAGTACTTCCTCCTTCTTATCTCTCTCAATAGAAAAATTGAGCTCAGAAATTCTCTAAGCTTTTCAGCTATAGTCTGTCACTACACAGAAAGAAACCCTGTAAAACCTGTCACCTCCAGCCTTACTAGAAGTTTCTTCTGCTCAAACAGCAAACTGATAACAGGACTTAGAGGATATCTTTCAGGTCACATCTTCTTAAGGAAAATGTGGCCTTCTACAGAAAAATCATATTCTCTCTCATGCCTTTCACCTGCTTATTTCAGGCTGTAGGCTTATTAGCACGAATACTTCCTACAGGCTTTCATGACTTGCTAAAGCTCCCAGTATGCATTAAGGCCTTCACATTTTAGAGCTGCATAGTATTACTAACAGAATATAGAAGGGTAATCTACAGATAAATTACTGTAATTGAACACAATCTACCAACCATGTTCTAACTGAAAAATACTTTCTATATAACAGAGAAATACTGTATCGAATTTTAAGAAAGCAGTGAAGGCAGCAAGACAGAGTTAACATCTATTAATTACAGATAGTCTGGACAGAATTTTGCCTGGCTTGTTTTCAACTTTTATTAAGTTAGACACCAAAAGCTGTGTCACTGCATGCCATTTTCACCAGGACTTTTCTATCTTTATCATTAGCAAGGTTTACTCAAACCTGTTCCAAATCTCCTCTGTTGCAGTATCACGTCCCCACCTTTTCACTAAGGGCATGAGGGAATATGAAGGAATATACGAGGGCTATTCCAAAAGTAATGCCTCCTGTTTTATTATGTTGACCCAGATAGTGGAGGTGGATAGGATGCGGATGTCAGTGGTATGGCAGTTAAGGATGAACCTTCCCACCAATGTTCTGTTACACACTGTTGCTGTATGACAGATGGCAGCAGAAGGGCAGTCTGACAGAATGGTGTCCGACATGGAAGTATGAATGAAGTAAAAGGGTGTGATTGAATTTCTCCATTTAGAAAAAAATGGCATCCATTGGCATTCATTGATGCTTGCCAAATGTTTAATGGAGACCAAGCGGTGGATGTGAGCACAGTGAAAGCTGGACTACGTGCACAACATTTTCCCCCCAACGACATTGTTGTAGCAGTTGTGGGACTGTGGGTCACCTCTGTTCCTATTGGTTGTCATGGTATTGGGATGGAATTATAAAATATGTGTCTGATTTATAAATATTCTGCTCAGCACTTATTTTAAAAGGAAATCCATGACAAACATTTGACATGTTTCGATAGGCCTCAAAGAATCACAGCTGCTGCTAACGTGGTATTTTTATCTTCAGAAGATTAGGTGGGAAAGATTAGTACCTTCTGCACTTCAAGCAAAGCAGATTGCATTAGAACATGGCAGTGATAGCAGGAGGAGCAGAAAATGAACCAGAAGGAATGACAAAGAGCAGAACAAACACCTATAAACACTATTTCTCAGAGACCAAGAGATTTTAAAATATCAAAGTTATTACAGTAAAGAATGAAGGTATTTCTGTTGATATATGCCCATCTCTTAGTCAGAGATCCCTTTGGCTTCTTACAGAATTTGCTACTGAACTGAGTTAAGATTGCCTCATGGTGACTGTACAGCATGCCAGACACTCAGTGTCCACTCAGCAATATGCCCAGTAACTGTCATCTACTGGAATTTAAAGCCAAGGGTCAGCCCTGTATTGAAAAACACTTCATCTCATCTTCCAAAACATCATCAGAACATAATCAATTGATAAATCAATGGTATCCCCAGGCTAAAAGAAAATTTTAGACCCTAAAGGGTCTAAATCTCCCTGTAAAGTAGACTTTTTCTAAGAAATCACCTGCAGAGGGGATAGATAAGTTACTGTGGCCTCCAGGTACTAGTGAACACCAAATACATTTATTCCTGCTTTATTTTTCAGTATATTTTTATAAGCATTCCTTCATCATGTAACCTCACCCCTTCCCACTTGTTCAAATTTACTAGACAAATTAAAATGAGCCAAAGCTTTAAGACCTCCAAAATCATTATGAGAATATGTACTGATTTTTCACTTTGGAGCAGAGATAAGAGGTATTGTTGGTTTTTTTTGTTGTTGCTTGATGTTTAAATGTTTCAGCCATCCATCTCATCTGGATACAGAACTGTTCAATGCCTACCTATTAATTCTAACAAATCTGTGAATAATTCATGCAGTGGAGGAGATCAAATTACCACCTACCTTCACCTGTGGATGCCAAAAGATTAATAACCATTTAGAGTCCTTTTTCTTGTATTTTGCATTCCAAATAACACAATCAGTGTGGCTCTCAACACCGAAAAGTGAAACAGATGCATCACTGGAAGGCAGAATTCTTATACGGATTAAAGAAAATGTGTGAGGAGGCCACTCTGTAGATCACCTCACACCAGGCTGAGGTTGGCTTCTCATTTCATAGCAGAAGAGCACTCACTCATCTCAGAGCTTGGGCCCAGAAGTCCATCTCTGCTTTAGGGAAAGAGGTGAGGGGGAATACACAACAAACAAACCTGCTGTGTCATGGGGCTGGATATAAGGTAAAAGCAAATCAGTGCTTTCTGGTTTTTTGTTTGTTTTTTTTTTTACCCTGTAGGTGAGGTGGATCTGTCTGGCCCTCCTAAAATTGAATAGATTCCACTGTGCAGAGCAAAGAAGCACCATCTACTGCTGCGAAATCAAATCAATTCCTTTGTGCCTTAGGCAAATGCCTGCTTTGTAAGCAAAGAAGAAAATATATATTCTAGCCCTTCTGTTCCAAGTATGGAGCCTCCACCCATGGAATACAAACTAAAGCACAAGTATCTTCTCTGGATTTCTCTACTTTGTCCTATTTGCTTATGCTGCTGGGGCATCACAGTTAGGTCGAAGCCATTCCCTTTAGCAGCACTTGGAAGTTCACGCTCTTCTGGGGGATGCTTGTTTCCCTCATATCAGAGGGCAGCAATGCTCCTAGGGGCCTCCATGCCTGGCACCAAGCTCAGAAACTGCTACCACGACCAGCTGTTTCCTAACAGCTCCCCAAAACACCAGACCCAGCTGAGCACTTGGTGCTATTGCACCAGTCCCTCTTCCCATCTCTTGTCTTTCCCCTAAGCTAAAGGCTACTGGAACAAGATAATACCATGTAACAAACCCAGGGACACTGGGAAGCATGGCATAGGGTTAATCTCATCTCAGCCTGCCACACACCCCTGAAACTAAGCTGCCTTTCACCTCAGGACAGCCAAGTTTTCCACTCCAGACCACCCCAAGCTGTGTACACTGCTGTTCCAGAGTTAGCAGTTGGGCCTTTTGCTACCCCAAAGCCTACCGCAGCCAAAGCAGAACAAGCACATTACCCAGGCATCAGCTGTGCAGGGCAAGAACAGACAGCCCCCCCTCTTAGAATCATACAGTATCTGAACTATGAGCCCGCCAAGAGCCAACACCAAGGCGAGGTCTGAAGCAATGCTCATGACGAACCTAAACCTCTAAACCTGTTCCTTCCATACCAGTGTGTTCTGAAAGAGACATGGGAACTTTGTTCGTACTATGTCCAACCTCATTTCTCTTCCTGCTTGGCAGCTACATGATGGCTTACTGTTATGCCTCTAGTGCTGCTAGCTTTTACTGAAACTCAAAAGCCATGAGAACTATCGAACTACGGAGTGGTTTCCATCACTGGTTAAATGAACAGTATTTTCCTGGGGGTGAACAGAAAACGGACTTGAACAAATTAAATCATTTTAGATTTCTTTCTTTTCCTAAAATTTGTTTCAGAAGAAACTGAAGCTTCTCTCACAGATATCCAAAACAACAAAAACTTTCTTCCTTAGTGTTACCACGAAATTAATTCAAATTAAATATTTAAGATTTTAGTAAACTAATATGAAATTTATTTAACTGTAAGCACCAAGAAAATATCCGCACGTATGCAAGTTAGTCCCAGGTTGTGCTTTTTGCTTATCATTGTCTTCAGGTTTACTTGTTAATTTTTTGAGTTTTTATGCTATTGTTTTGTTTACTTGCGTATTTATGCCTTACGGATAAAACATTCCCCAAATCCAAGATCAGATATGAAGAATAAAAAGGCTGGTTTCCAAATACTTGGTAATACAAGGTAAACAAGCAACCTTTCACTCCCCATGGCCTTAAGTCACATTCATCAGTTTTAGATGAGTCTCAGTGAAAGCCAAAAAATCTGTATAAAATTAAGCTTCTGCGTAAAGCTTAAAGCATTTTATTACATCCAAGTAACACAACAGGCTTTCATTGCTGCTCAGGAATTGTCAAAAATTGTTTGGTACAACTGATTGATTACACACTAATTTCTGGTGCCAGAATCAGGTATGTATGATTTGAATTGTCCTAAAGCATTGTGGATATTGTAAGTTGTATGATCATGCTTCCATGAGAAAGATATGGCCTGGAATTTCAGTAATTATCAAGAAGGTCGGATTACGTATGGATGGTGTTGGATTGAATTTCCTTCATATCTCCCCACAGCCTTATTACACTATGGCACTGAATCTGTCAAATGGTGCTGTTTAGGTTTGTGGCTTGCACTACTTGATGCCAGCTTCAAAGCAACTTCCCAACTCCGTCACATTGCTGAAACTACCCAGCTGGAAAAAAGTTACCAAGAATATACAGGGAACATTAAAGAAACAGGTCTTTAGTGCTTCCCTTCCTGCAAATGGTACGAAGCAAATCAACTGTGAACAAAACTAGCAGCAGAAATTGGAATGAATTATGCAAGCTATCTCAACTGAACATTTTTTCCCCCTCATCATTTCCCTGCTTTACCTAATGTAGGAAAATTCTTTTAGACAGCTGTTATTTCTTTTGGCTTCTTTCATACATCACCAGGAATACCTCCCACTGGGTTTCTCGGGAGATTGCTAAAATAACATAAGTAATACAGTGCAAGCATTCTATCATTAGTCACCTCAGATGAAGATCATTCTGGCTTTGTCTATTCCTCTCTGTGATTCCTTTCAGTGCATCAGCACAGCCCTTTGTTTTTGTGAATGTTCTGTGAATATGCTCATCGTTCCTCAATTCGTGTAGCACCTTTGTGACAAATTATTGCACTCAAAATCTTGTTATGGGCAAAAGGAGAAATGCTTCATTTAGAAAGCCAAGCGCTTATTGTCAGACTAATTAAAATCGTAACAGCCTAACAACAATACAATAAATTGTTATTAGATATCAGTTATAATGATGCTAACACTCTAAATAATCTAAATTACCTAAATAATTCAACGCTCATCTCAGTAATACAGTAAAGGATTGCTATACAAAAGCATTGTTTGGTGCTATGTTCTCCCTTATCCTGCTCCTTCAGCTCCTAAGTGTGACAGTAAGTCATCTTGAAGAATAAACTGTGAGGACTGCAACAAATTTGCTAGCATCCTGACTCCTTTTCTAGGAGGAGCATGATGCTCATGATGCTGTTTGTTTCCTTTTGCTGAGAATTATATTGGTGGTAGTTTCTTCTCTCCCTGTATAAGCCTATATTTAAGAATTTTTCTATGTTTCCTAACACAATGTCACTCCTTAATATTTCAATCTTGATTTTGAACTCAATATTATAAGCAGACTCCAGTATATGCAGATCTAAAATATTTTGTATACCTGCCCCTTTTCTTTGTTACCACTAGAACTGCTTTTGTCAAGCTATGCAGTTATTTAACCAAGTACTGTTAAGTTGCTGATAGCTCTGAAGGCTCCAGACTCTTCCTCTGATACTTTTATCTCCCTGTGCCCTTACACCACTTCCAGTGCCCTTCCTGGTAGCATCTCCTATCACACAATGACTACATTTCTCCATGCTACATTATGCTAAAGACAGGTACTTCATTTTAATAACTACTTGCTATAATCAATATAAAATTATGATAATTCCATGTGCTTACAGAAAACTAAGCAAGAGCAAATTATGCAATAGCCTCCTTATCATTAAAAAAAATCTTGCTAAAACTTGCTAACTAAACTAACACTCTATGCTGGCAAAGACAAATTCAAGTAAAGCCTGATGAGGATTACTCTTGAGGTCTTGTAAAGCAAGCAGTCTTACAAAGCAAGTGGGCTACATGGCTGTAATGGCCAGGTGATGCTAGTCTTTCCAAAGCATAAAAACTCAAGCCTCAGTCTTATCAAGTTTTGTGCACAACTGCAGCCATTGAAATGTAGTGTGCACTTCTGTAAGGCTCCAATTCCACGAGGCCAATTACATCACTACATAAACAAATGTTTGGGAGATAATTAAAAGATGATTTAGAAAAATTACAGATCCAGCTGTTAATGGATGCGAATGCAGAGTTCTATGATTAGAAACATTTGTTCCAGAGAATCGTTGGTTTTGTTTTTTCTGCAAGCATACATGAGATTGAAAGTGATGGAAATTTTAAGTTCAGCAGCTGGAAATGGGAGAATTGTGCAACTCTTTAGAATTGTTCTAGAAACAACAAACACAAGTTGATCAGATGTATGCTGTTCCTGACTGTACACCTATTACCATTACTATACGGCCAGTTACACATTTTCTCTGCTGATAGGTGTGTTGAAATGCACCACGGAAGACTGAACTGCATCCTCAATAGAGCTGTTTTTAAGCATCCCCTCAATGTTCATCTCCAAGCATGAGTGGGAGTGGAAGCTGCTGGGCTGTTTTGCTGAATACCCTGGATCTTCCTGGACAATATCTGAAATCTGTGAATTACTTGTATATTTTTTTTCTCTCTTTTTCTTTGTTTCTTTCTTTCTTTTATTTATTTATTTTTGCCTAGACTAACCAGCTTTCACAGCAAATATATGTGGATCCTAGTCTACTACGTTGTGAAAGCCTGTCAAGTCCTGAGAGCCTAAGCCAAATAAAACATATATATTTTTTTCCTTCCCATATTAAAACACAGTTTAGAGAATCAGATATTACCACTTCTTGGCAAAGAAAAAAATGCACATTCTGGCAAAATAAACCCATCATACATATCAAGAGAGCTGCATAGTAGAATACTTGGTGCAATGCATGGAAGTCTAACTTGTGAAAACATATAATTGCCTACAGCTTTCTCGTGAGATCTCCAAGGAGATAGCCATTGAAGAACATACTCTTCTAACACCCAGCAGGGGCTGCAGTAGAACATCCTCATGTCAACTACCACAAAGTATTGCTTGTAAAAGAATGAAGATTGTAAGAAAATCCTCTACTGTTTTATATATTCACAAAATGAGACCAGTTGTTCTGCTGTAAGCTAAGCCTATCGCTCCAGACGCATCTTTGTCAGTGCTGAATAGAGAGGAAGACTCATTTCCCTCAAACAGTCACATTATTCCTGATAGAGTTCAGGATGCTGTTGTGTTCTTCACCATGAGGGTGCATTGCTGTTCTGTGCTTAGTTATCCATCAAGACTCTCAAGTCTTTCTCTGCAAGTTGCTTTCCAGTACGATCTGATTTGAGCCTATGAATGAACGCAGGGATACCCTTATTTCTGTGAGCACTTTCACAGTGACCATGCACACTCAGAAGATGTAGTGTCGTATCTGGCCAATGACACACCACAGCTGGATCAGCAAATATGCAGTGCTATGACTGACGTGTTGACTGTCACTCAGACATTCAGTATAACTTCTTTTCCTCCAAAGAATGGTAGAGAGAAGCTGGAAACTGCTTTCAGCAAGTCTGAGAACACTCAGATGTCTGCATGTCTGGCTTATATACAGTAACGAATTGAAATAGCATAGTTAAGAGGGCTTTTCCAAGATCATCTAGTCCAACTGCCTGACCTCTTCAGTGCTAACCAAAACCACAGAATCATTAAAGTTGGAAAAGAGCTCTAAGATAATCTAGTCCAAACATCAAAATTAAAGGAGGGCATTGTTAATGAAAGCACTGTCAAAATGCCTCACTAGGAAGGTGACAGAGAGCTGACTGACTCATAGAACCCAAAGGGTTGGGTGGAGAGGAACTTGATGAGGTTCAACAAGTGCAAGTGAGAGTCCTACACCTGAGGAGGAATAACCACATGCATCAGAACAGGTTAGGGGCTGACTTGCTCGAGAGGAGTTCTGCAGAGGGGAACCTGGGTGCCCTGGTGGACAGTAAGCTGGCCAATGGTATCATGGTGTGCATGGCTAGCAAGTCGAGAGAGGTGATCGTGCCTGTCTCCTCTGCCAGTAACGGGACAAGAGGCAGCAGGCACAAACTAGAACACAGGAGATTTTATCTGACCATGACAAAAAGCTTCTATACTTTGGGGGTGACAAAGTACTGGAACAGGCTGCCCAGAGATGTTGTGATGTCTCCTCTGGTGATAATGAAAAGCTCCCTGGATGTTGTCCTGTGTGACCTATTGTAGGGAACTCGCTTTAGCAAAGGGTTAGACCAGATGATCTCAAGAGGTCTGTTCCAATCTCTATGAGTCTGTAATTCTGGGAAGCTTGTTCCAGTGTTTGACCACCCACGCAGTAAAGAAATGTTTCCCAATACCCACCTGAACCTCCCCTGGTGCAGATCTGTGCTGTTCCCACCCTGCCATAAGTTCCCATGAGCAGAGCCCAGCACCTTTCTCTGCAGCACCTTCTCAGGGTGCTGCAGAGAGCAATGAGATCATCTCCCTGACTCCTTCAGACTAGGCAGCTCAAGTGCCCTCAGCCCCTCTGCACATGCCTTCCAGTCCATTTTCAGCTTGATTGCCTTCCTCTGAATGCACTCAAGTACCTTAACGTTGTTTTAATACTGTGTAGCCCAGAACTGCTCACAACATTAAAGATGCAGCTACACCAACGTTAAATAAAAGTGGAGGATTTTCTTACAATCTTCATTCTTTTACAAGCAATACTCTGTGGTAGTTTACATGAGGATGTTCTACTGCAGCCCCTGCTGGGTGTTAGAAGAGTATGTTCTTCAATGGCTATCTCCTTGGAGATATATATATACACATCTTGATGTAGAACATCAGTTGTAACTTCTAGAACCAGAAAAAGAGAGCACGCCTTGAAAATTCCAACTGCACCACCTGTAACCTCAATCTGGGAACCCAGAGGGCATGCATTTCAGCCAATAACTACTCCTGTTGGTATGACTTTATACCTGCGCAGTACTTAGCTTTGGTGCTTCAGGATCAAACACAACAACAGGCTGACAACATCCACTGCTGACAAAAGCAGGATAATTCATATGAACATGCACTTCCATTCCTCCTTCACTGTAAGAGGCTCCAAATCCTTGCCAAGTAAATTCTCTCTTCATTTCTAAGGAAAGTAATGGGGGAAACACACATGTTGTATTATTATGAGAGTTCATAGTATAAATTGCTCAGCTGGAAAAAACAAACAACAGCAACCTTGTGAGACAGTCAAGCTGTGTAGACCCTCCTACGCACAGACAACACTCACCCTCCAGGACTGCTTTGCAACTAGGCTGTAATCCATCACATGCTATGTGGTCCAGATCCCATGGTATGATCCAGATGCAGAAAGCTTACAGTAGTCCTACTTCTGCAGTTTAAGAGGAAAAAATTATGCTTTTCCTGCATATTGGTTGTGCTGAGCCACACATAAGCAAACTGGAACATTTCAGAGAATTTTCCTGCTAATGAGTTAACATTTCCAAAGTGGGCTCAGACAGATGCAGCTATAAAAGTACTGTAATTCAATTCATTGACCCCTGGTGGAAATGAAGCAATGAATGAGACATTTGCTTAACAGTGACCCAAGACAGTTAAGAAAGCATTTATCTTATTACCTTAACATCTTTTTTTTTTTTCTTTATACAAGGCAGTGTGTGCTGAAAGTAACATTCAGAGGAAGTGTTTTAGTACATATTTTTCTTCCCCTTATCTACAATGCTGAATATTAAGTACATAAAACAAATGTCTCTGAGCTACTAAGGCATGCCCAAGGAGTACATTTTGTCTCCTTTCAGCAGAGTGCTGTCAAAATTGTCACACCACCCACAAGTCCTTTGATACTTCAACTTCATATGACACTCACAGAAGTTCCTCCATGATGTGAAACAGTTTGGTAAGAGTGATCATTCCTCCTCTCCCTCTTTCAACCCACTGGTGTGAACGACACTGCACAAAATAGCTACAACAAACCATTGACACATTGGAATGCAATCAGTGGGCTGCTCAAGGAAATCTCCTATTGCTTTAGCACCTATGGCCCTGCTTCATTTGCTGTTTACAGACACATCTAGCACTTTTTTTCACTGCATCAGTCATCATCTATTTTGGGACTATCAGTTTTTCAGCAAATCTGCTCCAGCTTTCATGAGTGCAATCTCTGAGCACCAGCCCACTGTGGTACTCTGTCATGCAGAAAGCACCCATGCTGTTGTAGCTAAATCATATTCCTATTCAGGAGGCATTGCACAGAGAATGCTTTCTGGAGATCAATTCACTTTAAGTTTGATTCATCTGGGATCCTTCCCAAATTCTTCAATGCTGCATCTAAGTGAAGAAAGACTAGGAAATGCCACTCTCAAGCAATAGAAATGGATGCACAAGTTCTGGAAAGTCCTATTGTCTAACTGAAGCTTTGAGGGATGTATGTCTTTTTTCCAGCACTTAAAGAACCACTGAACTGTTCTGTCAAACATTTATCTTGAGATATTTTCTCAAAGCAAGGGAGTTGCTCTGAGCCATCCTGGGCTAAGCTGCACAAACCTTGCACCTGTGCTGGATAATCTGAGCTAACGTAAGTAGTTTTTCCTACTGCCACATATTTCTCTTGTAGCCATTTAAGCAGGACTTAAGGTATTGTTTGGTAATATTTTTACTTGTCAAGACAGTTTCAGATTTACTCTTACTGAAGAGTAATATATTTTGTACTGAAGTCTCACAGGTTTTCTCACTCGCACTTGTCATACTTTATAAAGTTCTAAATGTACATGGAAACTAATCTTCTGAATTACTTTCTCCTTCACAAAGCTGTTGCATGTATTCACCCCTTTAAGAACTTAAAACAGAAGTACTGACACAGCTGTATGTCTTGCAAATGCCACTTTAAGTGTAACACACTCAGGACACATTGTCCTTTTCTTGCTTTTCCTGTCTTCCTCAGTACTGGGCTGTAATGCCATAGTGAGTGTGCAAGCATATAACACACCCTGGGTGTGCTCAGAGCAGAGGAGCTGAGGGGAGGCCTCATGGCGGCTGCAGCCCCTTTGCTCTCTGTGACAGCAACAGGGTCCAAGGGAACAGCATGGAGCTGCATCAGGGGAGGGGCAGCTGGGAGTTAGGGACAGATTCTGCACCAGATGGTGGTGGGCATGGAATGGGCTGCCCAGGGCAGTGGGCATGGCCCCAAGTGCTGAAGTTCAAGAGGCATTTATACTCTGCTCTCAGACATATGATCTGATTTTGGGTGGTGCTGTGTGGAACTGGGAGTTGGACTCAAAGTTCCTTATAAGTCCCTTCCAACTTCAGACAGTCTGTGATTTTATTTTTGTATAATATACCCAATTTTTTTTTTTCCCCCTCCCCTTTATAACACACAGCTATCAGCAGAGTAGCTTGCACAAGGAGTAAAGGAGGGAATCTAAGAACTGTGGGCACATCTATAAACTGCCTTATATACAAAAGATATAAGGATCTCATAGGGACTCCTAATGCTTTAATAAGATACAAGAATTGGTAAAAGGTACAAATCCAGGATAATGCAGTAAAGAATGCTTTATGATTAGAGCTGATTTTTTTTTTTTTATAATTAAGTGGAAGTACAACAAACAAACCAGGAAAAAACAGTTCATAAATCATCAAACAAATTAGTAACAGATCTCTTAAGAAATAACTCCTGAAAATGAGGCTTCTTCTTGCTATTTATATAGCACCTAGCCAGCCATCTCTATTGCAACGATGCCAAAGGTTGACAGACAGTAACAACATCCAAAGCAACTGTGCAATTAACTTTAAAAGCCATTTATTCCCTCAGTTTCAGGAGAATGGTTTCCATATCAGGTCCTCAGCTTTTCTGTGTGACATTAAAGAATCAGAAGTACCATCTGGATCCAAACAACCTCTTAGAATACTAGTGAATAGATATTTCATTTTTAAATGTATTGATTTCTGTAATGTTTAGTCAGATTGGCAAATATGCATTTGATAGAGTAAACTGTGCATTTTTTTTTTTTTTATGTTCTAGCCTCTTGCTCCTTACTGCTTGCACAGGGACACTCTTGCACCCACTAGTACATAGGAAACATCAGTTTATCATTCCAGCCTCCTCCCTCTATTTACCAGTTGACCCAGCAGCTCAGCTGCTCCTACCCTTAACCAGCTTGTATTTGGATTTTGTTTCTTCCAGCATTTTTGCTTTAATTTTAGTATCTTTCTTGCTCTTTATCCTGAGGCCATCAGGTTTTGTGTGACTGATCATTAGCAGCCGCAATTATCTGTGACCTACAGCTGATTAAGACCTATGGCTAGACCTCATCACTGACACTAGAGATCTGCTCTCTAGATTCAGTGCTCCTTCTGTATGTTTAAGCCATACCAAAGTCAGCAACTCCTCTTTCCCATGCACTGCCTTCACTCATGGCTGTACACCAGACACTCTGAGACATGCTCTGAGGTTGGGAAGTCTCAGAAAGGTGTCTTCATGCCTCTCTCCCACTAATGGTAAAAATGAGATAGAGAAGGACCTTCCACAGATTAAAAAAAAAGAACATGTCTACAGCAAGTGGACAAACCCTGGCAATAGTACAGATTGAACAGGTAAAATGTGCTTAGCATGAAGTCAGAGTTATTTGCCAGATTAATCACTGTAAGAGACAGCAGGATTTTACTGACATTGTCATACTGTAAACAAATTTTATTACAGTCCTCCACATATTCCAACAGCTGTGTTAGCATGCCCTGGGTAGCAGACTTCAGATTTTTCAATTTCTTTGCACCTTTTATATTTTGATTTGTTTAAATCTCTTGATCTGATTATTGAGTCATGCCAATAGTCATCTGCATATTATAAGTGATCAGCATATTCCAATTAGAGACAGTAGCTTATGAGTACGTTTAGTTGACTGGAATCCTTTTGGGCCTGTCAGCAAAAGCCACTTGGAAAAAAAAACCTTTACAATGTCTAATTTGGTGTTATTGATCTGTAAATGCAAGAGATGAAACACTGCTGGAAAACTTCCACAAGATTATGTCAACACACAGTGGGAGCATTAAAACAATCATTTTTAAAGAAGCCAGACACAGTGATTCACCCTCTTCAAGATGTGCCTGGACTTTGGAATGACTTATGATTTTCGTATTATTTACTTGAACTGAAAAGCTTTACTTTCTCCCCAAAAAGTTAGTTTTAAGGTTTAAGAGGAAAATTCATCTTGGCCAGAGCATCAGCTCACTGACTAGTTTAAGCGCCCAGCTCTATTTGACTTCATAATCACACAGGGAACCCGCACGCATGAACACTAAGATCTACATTTCTGGCAACTTGCTCCATGCTGCAATTTGTTCCAGATATAACTTCAGAATAGAGATCAGTCACAGCAGCCTCCGGGCTCCGCAGTCACCGGCACATGTGGCCAACAGCCTGTGACAAGATTGGAGTGACATTGCAGCAGTGGAAGCTGTGGCATGCAGGGAGAGGCAGCCGCCTCCAGCTTTCAGCCTGCTCTGAGCCTGGGTCAGGGGGCACACATTGCTGGTCACCTGCTGAGCTGCATTTTGCCTCTCTGATCCAACAGCTTCCTGTGTTGCTTACAGGCATGCTTCACCTACAGCTACCTGACCAAAAAAAAAGCCACTAACCGCGGGTAGAAGCTGTTTCAAGATGCTTTTATGCCACTATAATTTTCCCCCCCTATGAAGTTCTACCAGGGTATCATTTTCTTCTCATCTGAGATAGAAAATATATCACCTTGCTATCTATTTATGTTATTTAAATGGGAATTCAATCAGAATTATATAAATGAACCCTCTACACATAAGCCCCATACTAACAGGTACCTCGAGAGCGCTGGTAAAATTTTACAGACAGCATCACCTTTCCCAATAGGGCAGGGAGTCTTCAGAAAAACAGTAGGAAATCTGAAATACCTTATTTTTGACAGAATGCTTTTGATGCTATTGATTATTAAAGTCTTCATTTCAACTCCTACTCATGCAACAGAATATATTGCTAGCTAGCTTACTGGCTGTAACCCCATCTACAAGCATGCCAGGCAGCCCAATACCACAGCAGGGGCTATTTCAGCCCCTACACCAGCATGGGCTGTCAGTCCAGGCCAGCTGGCCTCCCTCAGACCCACATTCTAAGCCCACTGGGGTTGTGAACATGTCCAACCATTAGTCACACTCAATCAGTGGCTCAGGAACAAGGAGAGCATTGAGCCTGCTGCTTTTCTCCATTTTCCTGCCCACGCCCTAACACTGACATTTAAGCTAGTCTTGTCCTCGTCTTTGGTGGCAGAAGTTTGCAGCAGGGTAATGAAAAAAGGTGCAGCCCATTCTTAGGCCAAGGAAATGGAAATAGAACTGACATTGCAGATCACGGGTATACGTATGTAACACATTATATTAATGATAGGAAATAGATTTAGGAACAGGAACTTAAGCTATCACGATAATGTTTAAATACACATTGAGAAAAGCAAGGAAAACAATAAATGCACTTATTTCCACTCATAAACAAGCAGAAAACTAGAAAGCAGGCTCAGAATTTCAATCAAAAACCATGAGGGCAACCTCATGGTAATTAAACACTAGACAGCAGGATTCACAACAGTAACATCAGTTTTAACTTAAGATTCTCCTGTTACTCATTTGCTCATTATAATAAGCCACACAAGGGTGAGTTTCTGGATATCTGGTTTGATACTTCATAGCTATCCCTTCTGACACTTCTACGCTACCATCATGATCACTCCACAAGATTGATGCACAAGAATTCAGCAGGGCCTCAGCCTTGTGCATGATCCAACAGTTCCATTCTGACTCCAAGTCCATTACTCTTCTGTGCTATGTTTTCTGCTCAGTCTCCAACCTGTGGGACAGTCTCCAACATGTGGGACAGAGGAACACACTCTTCCAAAACATCCCCCCTCCCAGGAAGAACACATTGTTGGACACTGAAAGTCTGATTAGTTGCTCAAAGTGAACAAAAGACAGGTTCCTTATTGAATACATGGCAGCATAGGACTTCAAATGAGCATGTAAGTGCTGGAAGCGAATAAATCATTCGGCAGGAGAGGTGGTAATGTAATTCAGCTAAGATTTGTTTAAATTAAAAAGTCATAAGGAGACTATGGGAGAACTTCTTTGGAGGTGTACCAAAGCTACCTGCACACTTAACATATTGCACTGTTGCCACAGGTATCATCTGTGGGGTCCACCATATAACCATACAGAGCAATCACATACTTGGGTCTCTTGAGTTCTTAGCAGACCATCTTGCTAAGCTTTAGGAGAGATTACTGTTATAGGCCTACATAAATAAAACAGATTCATTTCTTTTGTATTTGTATGTTTTTCTTTTTATGTCAAATTCAGAGGTATTCAAATCCAACACGTATGCAGACAATGCATTATCTGTTGCCACTTTTGTCCTCTAAAGATCTTTTCTGTGATTTCCAGTGAGTATTAGCAGCTTCTTCACAGAGAATAAATCTGACCTGTCAACACATGCTTAGCTTTTCTGCCGCTCACTCAGAGTAAAGGAGCCAGAGTTTCCAGAAATTCAGAAATTTTTCAGAAAAGGAGTTCGGGGCTACCCACAAAAACTTTTTTTCTCTCCATTTCATGGTCTTGTTTCCACCTCACTTCTAATTGCATTTAGTACAATCCCCAGCATTTCCTGGCTAGATTTGCTTGCATACAGGAACAAAAAACCTGACAAATGACCAGATCAATGACGTTTGTTTACTTTGAGAAGCAGAACAGCTTTTAGTTGTTTAAAACTTACAAATAAGGAATATTTTCAAGTTCTAACAGAGATGTAGGTTCATTCCTGCCAGTTTAACTAGCTGAATTTAACTCTGTAGACATTTATTGCTGAAGCCCATGCTCCATTTCTTTCTACCAGTAATTACACGTCTCCCTGGAAGAAAGATTTTGAAGATTAGACATTCCAGTGACAGCGTCTGCTCTTTGAGAAGAAGTAGCAGTGAACTCCCTATGTTTATCTTATTGAGATGATTTTATATTGCTTAATTCTTGAGTGAATATGAATACAAGGCCTAACTTTCAACAGCTTAATATTTCAGATTGAACATGTCTAATACAGCCAAACAGGAGGATGCTGACAGACAGGTGATCCATCTCACAACAACAGCAACTCTTACTTAAATACTTTCACTACTTCCCATTAACTGGATTCAGCAGCCAAGTAACTGCAGTGCAGGCCTTTAACCCAGCTGAAAGTTACAGCCCCTTACAGTGTCAGAGTGAGCATAATTAATTAGTTGATTCATCTTCAGTTTCCTGACAGCAAGCAAGACTAACAGTTGGATTTCTTGCACTGAAGATGAAAATAACCAGGAGACTGGACCAGCTTTGTGCAGCTGAGTTAAAACTACAGCTTTTTCTTATGCAAGGTAACCAAATTGAGAGGAAGGAGAAGAAACTGACAGTTTGTTGAAGCAAGGAAGGGAGAAGAGTTTCAGTTTGGGTCTGAACACATGACAAGAAATAGAAACACAGGACAAAAGACTTAAGTTCTGAGTAGTCCCACAGAGTTAATCGCAATTGTGCTTGACAAAGACACGTGTCAGCAGTCTTACTTCACATCATACTACCATACGCAGCTGTAGGACTTCTTTTGGGTGAGGTAGTGCTTAGTATTCCCATTACTATTCTCAATGAGTAGCTCATCCAAAGGAGCCAATTCCTCACTCTGAACTCAGAGCGATGCAGGCAGCACAAAGGCTGCATTTTAACACCTCTAGGTAACAGGCCTCCCAACATTTCCACCTTGCTTGGAAGCCTCTGATCTATTTCACAGTCAGAAACATTCAACACTTCATATCCACAGATCAGCACAAGCACAACTTCAGCTTTCTTATATCTATTCATTTTCATTCCTTGCTGATTTGACTTGTAACTGTTCTTTAACTGCAAGCAGCCGCCTCTTGCAGATTAACTCCACTGTTATTTAGTCATCTGCATTCAAGTGTAGTGGCCATAGCTGAACTAACATAGAAGTGTTTCAATGACTCCAATAGCTTTTCACTAAGACACAAGCATCACCTTTTGTGTTGTACCAGAAATGGTTACTCCAGTATTTGAGCTCACTGCTACAGACAATAAGAAACAGTGACCCTGTGCAAATGAGCTCCCTTGGCAGGGTTCCCTTCGGCACTGCTTCAACAACTGGGCAAGTAAGCAGACAACTAGTAGAAAGAAGCATCTGCTGCTCTTTCTTTCAGTGTCAAAGCAATTTATTAGAAGTAAGATAACCTACAAATAGGAAGGTCTGCTGCTGTGCAAATGCCAGCTCTCCTCACACACCCCCGCAGCTGTACTTCGCTACAAACACACTCATTTCTCAAGCGTTAATACAATGAACATCCTTGAGAGAGCAGCTTTTTCCTCCCTAGTTCAAGCTGCTGGTCAATCCAGTCCAGTAATCTCATAGCCAGGTCTCCCCACTTCAAAGGAGGACAGAAGCAAAACAGGTTCGTTCAGGCCAGTCAATGCTCACGACGCTGAGCTCCCAGATGCAGCTTACCAGTGCCAAACATTGCAGCCTTCCTATAAACACTTTCCACACAGTCATAGTCTAATAAAGATATCTGCTCAAGATGCTCACCAGGAAGATATCCTCCTCCAAGGCCCGAATACTGTCCATACCAGCATTCCCTGCAGGTCCAAGGTAGACAACATCTCACTGCACACACAGTTTCCCTTCCCTACTACCTGCCCAAGGAGAACAGGAACACTGCCATACCCCCTCAAGGTGGGACCTGTTTTTCTCCTGGGTACAATCAGAAAGCTGAAGCAGGTCAACTCTGTAGCAACAAACATAGCTGAAGGCCAGGTAGATCTCATCAGGCTTTTACAAATTCACTTCTGAAATTGGAAATCAAACTTAAGCATCTGCAGAAATAAATCTTTGGCAAGTCTGGGTAAACTCTCAGTTTGCGCAGCACTTGAAAGAATGTTACTATTGTCATCCTTGACACTGTGAAGGACTTCTTAGATGCCTGATTAGTCTACTACTCAAAAATGAGCCTGGATGCTTGCTTTACAGGTTCTTCCATGCTACAAATCCTGGCCCAAGTAACTATAGAATAATTGATGCACTTCTTACAGAGGGGTGTAGGCACAGGGCATTTAAGCAGACCAAGGCAAGCATAGTACGTGCCTACTGAGGCTTATATGCAGTAAGGACATATCTCTGTGCTCTTCTAAGAGGCATTTCTGAATGTGATGCAAGAAATACTCTCTGCCCTTTTTGATGCTGACTGATGAGCTTATGTGTTCTGAGCTGCAGAGTACACCAAAAGGGCATCCCAAGTCCCCTCTGACACACTACTGATGTGCTGTTTGTGGCATCGCCCATCTCCCTCTTCCCTCAGCCACCAGAACAATGCAGGATATCTCTCATGCTTAATTGCTCTCCTTAACAACTACAGCTTGATTTTCAAAACCCAAACAACTTCATCTTCCCTGTCTCTAGCTTTTTGAGATTTCTGCTATGCTCTTGGTAAAATACTGATCAGTGACTTCATGCTAATAAGACACAATATCTCTAGAATTCACATTTCATATGCAGTCTCCTAAATTAACTTCTTTATGAATTTTGGAAACTGTTTTCAATCATTTCTATTAAAGGTGCACCCCTATTTAAGCACGTTAAAGGCTGCTACTTAATACTGCACTTCCTCAAATGACTTAGAGCTGGAAGACAGGACTCTTCTAAACAAAGTGAACACGGTAAAAATGAAAGATAAGGCAGAGATACATAGAAAGTCACAGGACAATCAGCAAGTTAGTTTCATTAAAGTACCATACTCAGCCAGTATCAAACAGTTAACATTTCTTACAAATCTTCAGCTAAATGGCTTGTGAACCAAGCACATACACATTTCTGGACGTAACTGAACCTTTCCCCCACTTGCCTGTTCTAACATCTGTACAAGAGGCAGCAGAAATCCAGTGTGGCTTGTTATTCGTACCTAGCCAGGCACGTGCATCCTGGGTTACATCCACTGTTGCCTTAGCTTCCACTTGTAACAGCTGATCAGACAGAACTACATTTTATTCAAGGAAATACTGGCTCCCTAAAAATGCCTATTCGAATTTAATGGTAACTGTTCTATATCCCAGGGGTATTATCAGTGTTGCAGTTGGATTTCTACAATTAATTAGTTCATCGTCTGCCCTTCACGATTACATGGCACTTCTCCATGGCAACATTGATTTATGTAGCTTAGTTCAACAAAGAGAAGAAATCCACAAACCATCAGATTTCAAATTTTCTGGCAGCAGCAGCAATGAGAGCACTCAAGCTGCAAATTTTAAGAGACATTAGCTGTTTTGCCTAACTTCTGCTGTGCTTCAGCAATTGCTGAAATTTGCATTGACCAGTGCTTAGCTGGCCCTTGTCTAGGGGGCTTGTAGCTGATTAGTCATCTGTTGGCTCATTTCAAACATACTAGAAAAACAGCTGAAATGAACAGCATAGGCTTTATAACAACCTGGGGTCCATCCTCATTTAATCAGATCTGGGCTACTACGAAGGCACCATTTATTCCTCACCGTGTTACAACAGGATTTGTTTGTTTTTAAGCTTCCCTGTTGCCTGGTTTAATCACGCCTCTAACACCTCCTACTCTGTAGTAATAAGAAATAACAGCATCTATGCCTTAGATTGTTTTCTAATATTGGAAGATCCCAAGACATTCCATACATTTTGTGAAATGCATTCAAGATATCTAATAACCTACCCAGCAATGAAATGTGGTGGACACCTCTGAGCTGCAAAAGTTGTGCTTAGCAGCGGATACTAGAACAGCCACAAAACATTAAGTGACACAGCAAAATCAGACAGAGCCACCACTACCAAACCTGAGCTGCAAAGAGTTTTTAATGCTCCAAATTTTAAGTTGCCAGTACTTTCTCATTTTTCAAAGAACCAAGGACACGTTTCACACGTTGATATTTTGTAAGGTGACAAAACCCCAGGACAGTCAGCAAATGAAGTTAGAATACTTAATACCATAAACAATCTTAAGTCCACTTTCAAACTCCTGTTTCATCTCTATTGTGCATTGACATTTCAATATGGGAATTCACAGCACTTGCTCAGTCTGTTTTAGGAGCAGTGGCAGAAACCTTGCTTTCTCCCCACCAAGATAATAAAGCCAGTGAATTCTCTCATATCCAGTGTGTTTGTCCACAACACATCTCTACCAGAAAAAAGCCTTCGGATCTCTGATCACTTTCCATTATCAATCCCACAAGACTCTCATAGTAGAAGCAGAGAAAGCACAGGTGACCAGAAGAACCTGGACAGGCTTGAGGTGGGCCCATGCCAACCTCATGAAGAGTAACAAGGCCAAGTCCTGTACTTGAGTCAGGGCAACCCTAAGTGCACACAAATGTTGGGCAGATAATGTCTTGAGAACAACCCTGAGGAAAAGGATTTGGATGTGTTGGTTGATGAAAGATTCAACCTGAGCCAGCAATGTATGCTTGCAGCCCAGAAGGCCAACTGTATCCTGGGTTGCATCAAAAGAAGTGTGACTGGCAGATCGAGGGAGGTGATTCTGCCCTTCTACTCCGCTCTCATGAGACTCCACCTGGAATACTGCATCCAGTTCTGGGGCCCAACACAGGAAGGACATGAAGCTGTTGGAGTACGTCCAGAGGACTATGAGGATGTTCAGAGGGTTAGATCACATCCCCTATGAGGACAGGATGAGGGAGTAGAGGCTCTTCAGCGTGGAGAAGAAAAGGCACTAAGGGGACATCACAGCAGCCTTCCAGTACCTGAAGGGGGCCTATGGGAAAGCTGGGAAGGGAGTTTTAATAAGGGCATGGAGCAACAGGGTGGGGAGAAATGGTTTTAAACTGGAAGAGGGTAGATTTAGACTAGATATTAGGAAGAAATTCTTTACTGTGAAGGTGGTGAGACACTGGAACAGGTTGCCCAGACGATTTGCAGATGCCACATCCCCTTCCTCCCAGAAGGCATTCAAGGCCAGGCTGGATGGGGCTTTGAGCAACCTGGTCTAGTGGGAGGTGTCCCTGACTATAGCAGAAGGTAGGTCTCTTCCAACCCAAACCATTCTATGATTCAGAAGACATGAACAGAACCTGGTGGCCCTGTGGCAGTCAAAGAAGAGTCAAAGTCCAACAAATTCAGGGCAAACTCAGATCACAGCAGTGCTCTGACGGCATCTATACACAGCTCCTCCTGTCCCCAAAACCTACAGGTCTGTACAGTGCTGGATAATCACTGCTCTTCACTCTACCTATAACATACAGAAATCCAGCATGGGTAAAAGGGAAAACTCATTTTAGCTCCACATTTAACAGTGCATAAAGTAACCTAGTGAGTTACAGTACAATAGGTTTCTGCTTTGTTGCATTCTATTTAGCTCTCACCCATAACCAACCAGAATTACCAGTTTCACATCCCTGTTGTCTGAAATAAATATTTTATGCTTTACCAACAAAAATAATTAGGCTTTTTAGAACAGCACAAAACCACTAACACACACCACAAAGCTATCAGTTAGGAAAATACAGGCAATTACATCTCCAGCAACACCCAACTTAAATTTGAGGTGTTCTGTTCAACTAGCAGATTTCAAAGTACTACTAATTGGTAGGATTTCAAGTGCAATAGATCACTTCCCTGCAGGACTTCCTGGTCACTCTGATGGAATTAATTTTATCCCAAAGTCTCAGTGTTCATACTATGCAACCTCCTCCAAGAAATACAGCATTTCAAGTAGTTAAAACCAAGTTAATTACTCTGCCAGCAACTAGAAACATGTACAATGCCACCGCGCATTGAAAAAGAACCACCCACAGCTAAGGAACCAAACTGTTTCCCACACATCTGAATGGACTGAAGAAGCAACTCTTTACATTTTTAATAAGCAACACTACTAGTTTATAGATGTTGGGTGTGAGATTTGATGGGAGTATTCTAAGAGATTTGAAAGCCTAAGAAACACTCAGGACAAAGAAGGAAAGGAAGGGTCAGGAGTTATGCATCTCTTAAGGTGGTTACATACGAAAATTAGGCATTATCAAAGAGCTCAACTTTAATCCAGCACAATGAAAGACAAGGAGGAAAATGGATGTTGCAGATGCACTGAAAGAATAACAAGAATTCCACAAAAGCTTCAAACTGACAACAAATTCATCATAAAATTAAGTAATATAGATTTACCAAATACACCTCTATAATGGAAATCAGAGATCCCTAGCCAGCAGACCTTTCAAGCATTGAGTCTTCCATTTAGAGCACTGAGCACTAAACCACAGCTTCACAGATGAAGCAATGTCAGCCCGTTAAGGTGAATATAAGACCAATGAGATGTGACAGCAGGGTACTTAATTTCATAGCCTGAGATATACCTCCAGTCTAATATTGAAGTTCTCAAGTACTCCATATGTTCCAGCAGATTTCAGTGTGACATTTTACACATACCCACTTAAGTTTCAGAATTCAAGCACTGTTAAAACATGGAAACAGTCTGCTAGGCTTTTCTGCAGCCTATTACCTACAACACAGTATGAAAGCATTTGAACTCTCTGGCATAGGTGTAGGTAAGTAGTGACCACATTTTCTACAGTTAAAAGATGTAGGAGCAGACAAAAAGATTCAGAAGTTGCAAGTAAGCACTCGGCAAGACTTGAGGCAGACACAGTGCAGCATTCAACAAATCTAATGTAAAAAAGTTGTCTATCCTCCAATTTCATTTACAGCTTAGGTCATTCAGCAGCATTAATTTGCCACTGTCAAGTCAGACAGCATTTTTCACCAGGTTCATAAATGTTACATAAGTTCAGTTTCTAGTAGAAATAAGTCTGTTAGGCATTAGGATACTTAATTGCTGATATATAACTAATTGTCGTCTTTCACCATCCACCACATTTACAAGCTTGTTTGCACTGCCAATTTTAGGCTGCCCTAGTAAAGTCTGGCAACTGCTTTTCCACAATTAGCATTACAAATGTGGTGGAAGCTTCTATATCAGATTGTATTGAGCTGCTTATTCCTAGAAGGAGATAGCACATAAGAACTTTGTCTTTCCTAGTAGGTCACAACCACAAAACAAAGTCTTGCATTTTCAGAAACTGCAGAATGGATCAGCAGCTAACAGAAAAACAATTTAAAATTACACTGTTCAGAAGCAGACCATGCTTTCCTCTTCCTTTAATTCCTTCTGAAGCCAACAACTCAGTATTTGTTAGCAAATCCCATCATGCTACCATCTGGGGTTGTTTGCCTTGAGAGGAAGGCGACAAGAAAGTGAGGTGGAGTGTGTGTAGAACACTGTTTCAAATTGTTTTGCTTTTTTTTTTAATTAGACTTGCCATACATGAAGAACTGGTCTACATCCTGACAAATAGTAAGCAGTATCTTCTCAGTCATAACCCTCAACATGACTTCATTTTCCACGAGCCCTAAATCTGAGTGCTCCACTGATTCAGAGGACAAAAATCCATCATGCTTTAATCCAATACAGATGACATCAAATTCTTCCAACAGAGAAGGACAATTGCAGGACATCAGATAGAATTCATTATAACAGACTGCTGCATCTTATTAACACCTTTCCCTTCTAGCTCCAAACACAACAGTCACAGGAACACCTTCCTGAAAACTGAAGATGTTAGTCCTCTAAGAAGTGTTTATTAGATTCATTACCCAATAGAAGCCACTGATAAAAGCAAGATAAAAGCAAATGACCAGTTAGATTCTTATGTTGTCAGTATCATTACTAGAAGTTAGCCTTTGTTACAAAATATATGGCAACTCACTGAAGTGATTCTGTCCTTACATGGAATTTATGGAGAAACACGATTAAGTCTTCCACTTCATATGAGAGACTTTTTAAAAATCTAGGTCAAAGTTTAGTGATGATTACCTTTCTTAGCTATGTGCAGAGCACAGATGTATTAAACTGAGTACACAGTAGGATTCAGTTCTTCAGAATAGAAACTTTTATCTTGAGCCACATCTTCACAAAATACATGAACTAAGATGAAGTTGGCCTTTACAGAAAAGTATTTGTCAGTGCTGATGAGTAACAACCTGAGCATGAGCCAGCAGAGTGCCCTTGCAGCAATGAAGACTAACTGCCCACTGGACAGCGTTAGGAAGACTGTAGCCAGCAGGTCAAAGGAAACGATTACTTTCCTAGTTGAAATTTGTGAAGTCTCACTGCGTGCCTTAGCAGTCCCAGTGCAAGGGGGAGGTGGCCCAACAGGAATGATTCCCAGGGAGAGCCACAGAGGTCAAGGGCTGGAGCACGTGATATACAGGGAACAGCTAAGGGCTTGGGGCTGTTCAGGAAAGCTACCTTAGGGGTGGGTTATAGCAATGATAGATTAAATCTTTACATAAGCAGTTTTGCACTGTACAAGAAGCAACAGAAGCTATAAGTCTCATTACATTTAAGAAGGCATTTTTTTCTGCTATGACAGCAGTCAAACACCAGAACAGGTTGTACGGGGCCTGTAAAACTGCCATCCTTGCAATTGCTCCAAGCTCTACTGAACAAAGCTCTGAACAACTTGATGCAATTCCGATGACTGCCCTGACTCAAACGGATAGTTAGACTAGATCATCACCAGTTATTCCTCCCATTTTAAGTTATTCGTATAATTTATAAACCTGTAAACTTGGTCATTAGGAAGGTTTCTTCTTCCATTTGAATTATTTCTATTTCTAGAAAAGCCTTTATGACAACCAGTGCTATTACAGTATTAAGAATTAAACCAAATTCTCCTCACCTGTTTCATTTCATTTATTTTTAAAGCTGGAACTTTTCACACAACCATTATCTTCCAGCAACATTTTTCAGTAAGAAAAGAATCTTTGAAGCTTCCATTGCACGTAGTTACAGAGGAAACTAGATCTGCAGACTAATTGCAAAGACCACTGCAATATTTTCAGCTGCTGGATGTACCCCGATTCTGATGCAAAAGACTTTTTTCAAAATACACTTTTTCCTAAATTCACCCTTGCATCCTAAAGTGCATGTCCCACAACAGAAAATGGAGAGAAGTGGAACTATCACCATATATATGATTAAGGAGACATCTGTTCTCCGTCTAGACTATTACTATCATTTATTACTAAAAATCTCGTGAAACAAAACTCAGAATAATGTCCAGCTTATTACAAAAAATCACAGCTGAACTACATTCGAGACAACTATTAAAGGAAAAAAAGATGTGTAACAATATTGACAAAGAACAAATTTGAATCAGGACAGAAATAAAACAAATTTGTTCCCCTTCCAGGATATTTTTTTCTTGTTATCTGCAGGAGAACAAGAAAATGCAGGATTAGAACAGGATCTTGACTGAGATGCAACAATGCTTCACTTAACAACTAAACAACCATGTATCTTCAGACTTCCCAAAGGCTAAAAGGAAGCCTAGGTTTCCTTGGAACAATGTCAAATTGCTTCCAGGCACATTACAATTTCATTTATCTTTTTTCAAAGGGTCACAGCTCAAGAAACAGTGTGTTTCCATTTCTTCTGTCCCAATCAATGTCACAGTACACGCAGTGTTCTCTCTTAAATAGCAAATAACCAAAAAGCAGGGAGAAGTTATTCTTAAGGACATGAAAATCACTTGAAAGGATGCAGCTGTCAAGACATCACAATGGTCATAACATTTTTTTTTTATTACTCAATGTATCCTGTAACCAGCTGTACAAATTGAACACCACTCAGCAGTTATATTGGAATTGCAGACCTAATAAGTGTATTAGCAGTGACAACTTACCTGTCAGTAACCTTCAGCTTTCTTTAACTGTTCAGTCCTGCTAGGAAGACACTGTCTTAATATTTATTGTTTCAACTGAAGATGAAATAATATTACTGGTAGAGCAATTAGCCATATGCGTTTGCTTCAAGTTTTATGAACAAAAAAAGCATTTTAATAACAGCAGAACAAATCAGGCAAAAACAAAACAAAGGTGTTTCTGGTAACTTTGTTTGTATCAGAGATTTAAGATTAGGGATTAACTAGAAGAAAAACATCATCACTGTCAGGGTACCAAGCATGCAGAGTTAATATATTAAATTGTAATAAACAACATATTAGGCTGAATTCCATCTCTTATCCCTTGACCAGCTCTCTTTGGTTACTAACCTTTTGGAATTCCATTCTTATAGAAAAGCTGGTCTTGATCCGTGTGTCTGTATAAATATCCATAAGTTTTCACTCACCTGCGCTAAAACAAGTGTGTAGTTATTCTGATATAAGAGGCCAGCACGTGGGAAGAAAAACAGAAGGCATATTCTGTTACCTTATGGGAACACTCAGTAATTAAAACAATTATTTGAAAGGTTTCAATTATACCTCTAATGAGGAAAGTCTGTTCATGTTTTAATTATTTACTGATGCAAATCAGAGCAACAAAACAAGCTCTTCAACAGAACTAAAACAACCCTGAGAGAGCAAGCACTACCCAAGTGCACAGTCCTCAACAATTACTACTCTCTAGCCTCACTTCATTCCTCCAGTAAGAAGTAGAAGCACCTCAGGTAGCCTCAGACTGGGCTTTCAACACTTGTATGGAAGCTTCTATCAGCTTCCTATTTGGTCAGCTGTGTGGGTTTCCTCCCACTTTATTTTCCACAGTGATGCAAAATATGGTATCTTCAGAAAATATGAGGTACGCAATCAAGTCCAAATCAACTGTCATCCCAAAGTCAGTGGTTATGCACTCAGTCAAGAATCATCAAGTGATTTACATGCTCACACATTATCACACTTAGACACACGCAACAAACAAAACTGTTAAATGCACAGATGTATAGAGAATACAAAACTCACTAAATAGACTTGAGGATCAAAATTGAGTTTACACAAACTCCTATTAAATAAAACAAATGCTGACAAAGCATTCGCTTTCATATCCACCACTGATATTCACAAGTGGTACTGCTAGAAAAGTCATAAGATTCAACTACACAACCAGAGACGAAGAAACACATCATGCCAAGAAACTGGCTGCATTTTTAACAACTTAATCTTAAATGTAAACAACAATAAAAGCCTTTATTTTGTATATTTTTTATTTAAGCCATAATCCAAAATACAAACATTTGAATATGTACAAAAATAAGACATTTTCTAGACCTTAAAAAGGCAGAAACTTCTAAGTGTGCAACTTCTGTGCAAAATCCTACCTATTTATACTCTCATATTTAAAGAGCTCTATGCAATATCTCCACCCCAGAACATCTAGCCACACACAAAACTGTAGGCAACATCTCAGAATACTTATTCTAAATATCCCTGAATGGATTACAAAAAGAAGTCCTCACAGATAATAACCACAGTAATGTATTTTCCTGACTACTTTAGGGAAAAGTACATGCTAACAGGCAGCTTGCAAGACTTTCTATAAGTTCCCCCCACCCAGACCCCCCCCAAATAACTTGAGCAACACAGGCAGACTACATCTTTCTTAAGGATACTCTCACATTCTTAGTATTCTTTTCAAATAAAATTAAAAATTTTGTTGATAACATTATTCTTCCCCTCACCCCACCGTTTCAAACTCTTCATAACAAAATACTTGCAAACAAGAAATAAAGTGTAAGTTCAGAATTCCAGTCTGTGAACACAATAGGAAGTTATCATCAATATGATGCTCAGAGCATCATATTGAGCTAACAAATTTAGTGTAAGCATTACTATAATACAAGTTTTGAACCACCTGTAATGCATATTCAAGACACTTTCATATCAAGTTTTGCTCAGTGATATTTGTCTAATATCAAAAAACAACTGACAATGGAAAAATTTGTGGATGCAGAAGACCTTATTCAAGTCCCAAACATAGCAGGTTTCAAGTTGAGAATAGTTGTTCAGAATTCAAATGAGCATGCTCATTAGTCCGTAACAGCAAGTTTTCAAGTGGTTCAAAACAGCTCCCAAACATCATCTTCACCAACAATTTACTCCACCACTCCTTTAGCTATCAACTTGGCATCTGATATGGAAGTTTGTATGAAGTAGAGGTCCGCCACTGAATTCTTCCGTGCAGAAAAAAATTGCACCCACTGACATCCATTGATGCTTACTGAACATTTAATGGAGACCAAACAGTGGATGTGAGCACAGTGAGGTGCTAGGTGGTATGTTTCTGCAGTGGCCACAACATGAAAGACAAGCCACATTCCAGACAAACATGCACAGCTGCCACACCATGAAATGATGAATGCTTCCATTAACACATCCATTAGCTCATCCCTGCTAATTAGCTAATGGTGATGACTGTTGACAAGTGTTTTGTAGCTGAGAATTTGCTTTATCAAATAGTGTTGTTCTGCTCTTTTTATCTGTCTTAGTTCCCATGGAAATTAATGGGAAACATTTCTCAATAAGCAGCTTGCTTTTGCATAAGTTGCTCCAAAAGTAAAGAATGAACATCCAGTTCCAGAACATGAACATCTAAGCCATCAGCTTCTAGCTGCTTCCTGTAACAAACTAGACATATTTACCTAATGCTATTGTAATTAGTGATGTCATTAACTTCACTATAATGGAGATGAATACAAGTTTCATAAAAGCATTCTGCTCACAGCATATTTAACTATACCTATCAGCTTTCAATTCTATTGTTTCTACAATGGTGACTCTTTCCTGTCTTAATTTCGAATGTCTTCAAGAAAAAACCACAAATATTACAGAAGCAATGTTCAATCTGTTACAACAATTAGTTCAGAAAGAGACATAATTAATGTTGTCTTAAAGTAATCTGACTGAAAAATCATTGTTCTGTACTTATGTGCAAGTTTGAGTAATTCCAGTCAGCAAGACGAAGTATTTTAAAACAGCAACAATAAGTAGTCCCATGAGCTCATTTTGGCATTAATACAAATATACACTTTTTTACTTGCAGAATATTTGTTTTACTGTGAAAGTTTTTGTTTTTGTTTTCCTTCCCCTCTCTATGAAGATCCTGAGCAAGTTTTTTCAACCATTACCCACAATGATAAAAATTTATCTGGAATAATGTTAGCACTGGAGGCATCAGGACATTCAGCAGTTATTTCATAGTACTGGCTAAGATTAGAAAATGGTGCTGGAAACTTGAAGACTACTAAAGCTCTCCTTATCTTGCTAAGACGTGAGAATGCCTCATGGCAGTAGTTTTACCACAAAGAGCATAAAATGTATTAACTGCCAAGGAAGAAGAAACTCCACAACACTTCACTGAGGAAGAAGGCTAAGTAGTAATTTGTAGTTAAGATGCATTTAAACGTAAGACGCTTTCAGACAGTTTTATCTACTAATCCTTGTCCAGCAAATAAATTTCATATAGACCTACCTGAACCTATAATGAAGAAGTACATCGATTCACAGCCAAGATCCAAATAAAAAGGAGAAAAGCTTCTGATGATGTAAGGAAATTGCATCTATTTTTACAAGGTGAGAAGACACCTAACATTTTATAAAACAGTAATTTAGTACTTGAGAGGTAGTTTAGTTGCTCATTTGACTCAAAGAGGTAGAGGCAGTGGAGAAACCGGTTGCTAAGGCTAGTCAAAATGGTAACTATCTCAAGTTTTCTAAGATGCAAAGGAATTGATTCACAGCCTGAGACTACTCATGTCACCACGGATCCAATTCCCTTGACAGTATTTACCTTACTTATGTAAAAGTTAGTAATTTCAAAATATCCATTTAAAGGGAAAACATTCCCTATGGAATCATATATAACAAGGGCAGCACATTTTGTTGTCTGTCAACTAACTGAACTGTAGATAATACTTCTTAAGCCTATAAAGGATAAATAATAAAGCCAGATAGCTCTCTCCTCTTTTGGCAGGTTGACATTGTGCTGTAACTACTAAAATACATACAAAACACTAGAAGCAAGATTAAGTCACAAATTCCATAAGGTTTACTTATACAGAACTGCCATGCAATTTCTTCCCACAGGAAAAAGAAAAGCAATTGTTTTAGAAATGGAAGCCAACAAGACTTATTGGTCCTATGGTCAGTAAATATGCAAAACCTCATATCTTAAAGCTAGCATCAGTATACATAAATCATACATAGTGCTCCCTTGGATTGATGTAGACTCTTCCAGGTCCGGAGTTTTGAGGGTGTCCGCTGTTCCAATTTTTGTAGTATGTCTGCTGATAAACAGGGTACATATGCTGAAGACACTGTTGTTCCTGTAGCTCTTCAGCCTCACAGATAAGTTGCCTTTCATTCACAGCTTTCTAAGCACACACAAGAAGTAATCAGTTTTATAGTTCATGTATAGAGATCACAGTACTTAATGTTGTTAGTTTTAATGAAAATGAAGACAGTATGATCTCCAAAACAATCCTAAAAATTCAGAAGCATGAACTTAAGAACTCCAACCACTAAGACTGTTAGATGACAAAAAAATGTTAGTAACTATTTAGTTGATGTCAAAATATGTTTCAAATGACAAATTCTAACTCTAATTCAAAACACAGAATTATGAAAGCATCTGTCAAACATTCCTGTATTTTGTTATGTTTTTTTCTCCTCAAACAAGAACTTGGAAGTTCTGATGTTCATGCATTTGAATTAGTCAGCAAAACTAGGACATACCGGATATTGAAGTGATACTGACCCATTCCACTGAGGGATAGCAGATCCATGTACCCAATAGTTACTGACTAGGATGGCCAAATATTTTGTTTTTCCTAGCAGGAAATATCTTCCTACCCTTATTTTAAGAAACATGATGAAATCAAGGCTTTGATCAAGAATTCAAGCTATCTGAATATTTACCATGTGCTGCAAGTTTCCAGTATCTTTCTCTCCATACTGACTTTGCAAAGCAAGATGTTCTTTCTGGAAAAAAACAAGTTATAGTGGAAGCAAGTCAAACCCAACACTGCAGAACAGATTCATTTTACACAAAAAAACACTACTAATCACAAAACGCATTCTGTGTTGCAAAGTGTCTTAACTGACCGCCTTTTAAAATACTTTTTACCAACTCTTCCTGGTGGGAAGCAGAATGCTATTGTCAGTTTAGAAATGTTGTTTTCACGTATTTTATTTTTACTTTCAACACAAGCATGTTGAAGAAATTAAAAAGCTTTAATTTATGACATCGATCTTAGACAAAATAGGTTAAAGTGAAATTCAAAGCATGGTAAAGTTTCCACAGCTATATGGATTAATGCTGAGTTTGAGAACACACAAGTAGTTAACAGAAAAGCAATTTAACTGTATACTACTGAAAGTAGAAGGGAACAACATATTTGCTTCTCAACTTGATGAAATTAAGTAGAGCCTTCACTTCAGAAAAATACAGTTTTCTAGTGGCAGTATCCCAAATTAAATTGTTTTTTGCCTTGTTGATTAAATCAGCATAAATATATTTGTAGCTCATCTACTTAAGTTTGTTTTGCTGATTAGTTTTCCTATTGGCAGTCCATGCTGCCTAGATCTTTTCCTATGATTTTGTTCCACAAAGCCAAAACTTGCCTCTTAAAGTCTGTCTTCAAATTATTATGTGCTTGGAATTGCCCACACCCAGCCGCAGGACCTTGTACTTGGCCTTGCTGAACTTCATGAGGTTGGCACAGGCCCACATCTCAAGCCTGTCCAGGTCCCTCTGGATGGCATCCCTTCTCTCTAACCATATGCAGAAGTAATAACTTCTCTAACTCAAGGGCCCTCTGCTTAATTAAACTAACCAGTCCTTTGGAACACTGGTAATGCAACAGAAGAATACTCACAACTTTGTCCACCTGACGGGGTCTGATTTGATCACTTGTCCTACTTTCAAAAGTAGCTAGAATCAATTCTGCAATTCTGCCCTTCATTGGTTGAAGAACAGCATCATGACCAAGATTAACACAGTTGTTTTTTTTTTTTTTTACAGACAGCTTAACACTGAAGTTCCCAAGTTCATCAGCACCCCAAAGATATTACAGCAATAAAGCAGTCTTAAAACTTACATCAATCTACTGATCAAAGACTTGGATAATTACTATCCTATCCAACAGTTTTCTCCAAGATAAGCAATGAAAATAGAATTTCTCTGATAGCAAACAGTTATTGCTCTCTGCCCCACTTATATCTCATACATTTCATAACACAACTGTTACTGCATGTACTAGGGGCTTTGTGTCTGGTTGTTTTGATATTTTCAGATGCAACATACATAGCAAACAAACATTAGAGTAAGCAAGCCTCGTGATTTAAGCATACCTGCTAGCAGACAGAACAAAAGTATTAATAGTTACACAAGCATAAAAAATGCTAAAACAAAGATTTTACACCTGACCATTAGAATATTTAATAGGGGATAAATAACGTCTTAAAGACTGAAGATGTAACAATGGTAGAAAATACTATTTTAGTAAGTTCCTGAGTTGTCATACTGCTTTTGAAACAGATGGTGATTATTACTACTGCTGATACCGTAAGTAGGACATAATTGTGGTTTATGTGTGTGTTACATATTAATGATAACTAAAACCATAATGAAGTACGTATACACTCCATAACAAGCTATGCTTAAATTCACCTACATATCTGAAGAAAAAGCTAAATGCAACTAGCTCATTATCAAAAATAAACAGCATATGATTAACACGCACATATAGAGCAAGTAAAAGTTACTGGTATCATCTATTATTAGAAAACCAGCACTACAGGCAGTGATATAGCAAGCTCTTGAAAACAAATTAGAAAATTATGATAGAAGTGAACTTCCAGAGCTCCTCCAGACATTTGGTTCAAGTATAATCACCTATATCTTGCCTGAACAGCTAGTGGAGATGCTATTCAAAACCTGCTTGGACTACAAGCAATGTTCCTACGGTGGGCTATCTTATTTTTCTATTTGCAAGCTTTCTTAATATTTAAGCACATTTCTGCAAATACATATTTTTTGTCTTAATCAACAGGCAGAGAACAGATTCTTCCATTCTATGTAATCCTTCGTCACTTTGTAAGAGAAAAAACATCTGCCCTTCTATATTTCCTCTCAGAACGGTAAACCATTTTTTATTCAGTCATTACTCATTTTGCTTCAAGCACCGATCATGCTAAACAATGCTCAAGTGCCTTACATAACTTCTGATGTGCTCAGTGCTTAAAGGAAAAATTTGCTCGCATCTCAGAAGTGAAACTAGATTAGATTCAGCAGATATGAATGAATTTATCTGAACAACTCAGCACAGATACAGCAAGAAACAAGAGGCATCTGCATGGTCTTGATGTCTCACCCATGCTAAGTCTTGTAACTTCTACCATTAAAATCATAATCCAGTAGCAGCACTTCTCACAGAAATTGTTCCACCCCACTCTAAAACTTAAACCTTACTCTGCAAAGCTCAAGATGAACATTCATTTTACTCTTGCAGTCATTTTCTAAAGAATCAACCCTCTGTCAACCTCTGGGGTTGTTCTGGAAAAGAATCATTATGTCTTCCAGCAGTCTTACTATGTGGTGTAAAGAAGACAAGTAAAGGGAGATTTCTTTGTAGTAACAACTAATTTGTCACTGAAAGCTATGTAAACTTGGCAAATTTATTCAGAAAATAGACAACTCTGCACCTTATGTCTACTTGCTTTAGTTCAAGTCTGTCACTAGTCCATTTAACAGCTTCACCATTCTTTGGCCATCAGCAATCTCAAGGGGACCAAGCAGGCAAACAGCTGAAAAACATTACTGGAACATGGAATAGGCTATGAGACCAAAGGCACCAGAATGTAGCTTGAGGTTATGTAGTCAATGGCCTGAGAGAGAGAAAGGTCTTGAAAAGTGAAACTTTGTGGACAACCAGAGCACAGTCTTAGTAATTATAGGATTAAATGACAAAAAGAAAGAAACAGCTGACAAAGATATGGTGCCTGTAATTACCTCCACAGGACAATGGCAACTGCACTGCATTGGGAGCAAAAGAATCATTAAAGAAATCAAACCTAACAAATAACCATCAAATTATATAATTTCTATAAAGGGGTGCACTGCAAAACAAAATACAAAGAGGCTATAACTGTGTACTGTTCATAAAAAACTACTTAGTTGGATACAGCTTCTTCTTCACAACTTCAAGTCAAATAGTTCACTGTTGTTAGCACCTGCCTATGAGAGCTGCTCTGAAAGTGATGTCTCCTACATTATTATGTTGCCCCATTGCATCAGAAGTGGGGGTTAACCACGTGGCAGCAGATACTGAACCTTCCTGCCAAGATTCCATTATACGTGTTGCTGTGTGACAGATGGCAGCAGAGGGGCAGTCTGACGAAATGGCATCCAACATAGTGCATATGAAGCAAAGATGTGTCACTGAATTCCTCCATGTGGAAAAAACAGCACTCTTTGACATTCACTGACACTTGCTGAACATTGATGGAGACCAAACAGTGAATCTGAGCAGAGTGAGGTAGAGGGTGGAGGGTGGTGTTTCTGCAGTGGCAACAGCAAGTCACCTCTGCTAGTACCTATTTTGACAGGATAGGCACACAGGCTCTTGTTCATTGCAAGCAAAAAAATGCATAGCTACTGGTGCTGCCTATGTTGAAAGAATAGTATTTTGTAGTGAAGAATTTGCTCTATCAAGTAGTGTTATTGTGCTCTGTTGCAGTTTCCATGGCAATAAATAGGAGTCACTGTTCAGAGCAGGCTATGTACATACACAAGTTCAAAAATATTTCCATGAAGTTACTCATTACAGCACTGATCAGCTTAAACACAGTGTTCATAGAAAGTTAGAGTTTGGACTAAGAAAAAGAGTCTAGGTCTAAAAATGCCTGGTTTATCCCTAAAAAAAGGAACAAAAGCACAAAAAAGGAGAGGAACACTTTATTCTGAAGAGGAACATACAAGAAACTTCCAAACAGAAACAGCTGAACTAAGACTTAACTTAGAATACATTTTCAAGCAAAATGCCACTTCTCATCTGGTGTATTTTTATATACTTACCTTTAACTTGAGTGTATCTGGGAGACAGAGTTCTAGTATTTTAGTAACAAACGCTTATTTGCCCCTTTTCTGTGCTTCACCAAATACACTGCACACGTTACAGAGAATGCATTTGCCCACATATTTAAGTCCCATGGAACCCCATTCTTCAAACATTTACAGATTTAAAATATAACAAGTGATACAGAGTATCCAGAAGTTATTCCATTTTTTCTTTTCTCTCTCAATCTTAGGTTTACAAAAATAAAACCTGTAATACCCTTCTAAGCAAGCAATTCAATTCTCTATTATTTCCACGTTTAGTGGAAATCACTCCTTCAGTGATATATGATATTTTAGTGGTATCATTTCTCCTTATTAAGTTATTTTGAGCTACTTAACTTATAACCTTATCTGCAAATACATGGTGAAACAAGCTGAAAAATCTCATGCTTTTTTCCCCTATTCCTTCACTATTCTTTTCCACTGTCTTCACAGACCTATTTTTTCCCCAAACTTTTGTCAAGTTTCCTGCTTTGTATTTCCTATTAACTCTTCCCTTCCCACCACTGCAAAGTCATACTTCTTTTAAACTTAAATTCTCAGATTGTAATCCATGGTTTAATGCAAACTATTATTTACTGCTAACTAAGAAATGCAGTGTTCTCTCATGTTAGTGCTAACAACAGGAATTCACCATATAAAGAGTGGTTCTAGGAGGAGAAAAAAATTCATGTGCCCTAGAATTTCTACCAACAGTGGATTTAGACATGACTGAGGCTAAATCTATGAAGCCAGAACAGAAAGTTCCACTGGAATCATTTATTCAGTTGAAATCATTGACAGAGGAAATACTCTCAAAGGGCAAGAAAACAACACTTACTACAAGAGACTGGAATTCCACATGTTACTGCCATGGAGCAAGTGACAATTCAGAATCATATTCTGTCAAAGGAAACAAGTGCTGATCTACCCAACAGTGCTTGCATACAGAAGTACACAACATATCTGGTGCTTTAAGCTCTTCTATGTACACTAGCTTCCATTTGCCTACCTTCATGTATTTCAGTGTTTCATAAGAGCACTGAATTTTACTCTAATTGTACTCTCTCAAACAGTCCTTTAAAGAACTAAACCAATTATCTCACTAACATCTTCATCTTGCACTTCTCTACCCCTCATCCTTTTTGATTTAGATTATAAAGATGTCCTTTCTAATCCCAACAACATTTAACAATTCTTATTTATGGGAATCCATCCCATACAGAATAAATTTCCTTCATACATTCAAAGTCCATTAATAGAAGACTCAGTGCTTCATTCTACTCCCTATCAGTTTAATATTTGTCTCCTATTTTAAGATCCTACATCAGTATTAAATGACTACCTATTTACATTTCCCGTTTTCTTCTTTTCTATCTTGCTTGCCTAAACAGTTCTCTCTGTCTAAAGCAATGCTTGCTTTTCCCTCAAGGAAGACCCACCTGTATTAAGATCAGGAAAAAAAACTACAAGAATGCAAAAGAGTCAATCTATAAATGAATAAAGACTATGCTATTTAATTGAGACTACTGAGAATTATTTATTTTTTAATTTAATCCAAAAATATTGTCACCCATTCAAGGTCATTACACAATGTTACGCTTTTAATTGTGTTATGCAAGCTCACTGTCTGTTTGTCAGCTGTCCTAATTCTGTTCCTTCCCAGCTCCTTGGGCCCCTCATTGAGAACTGCCTTGGCTCTGAACCACACTGCTTAGCAGTTATAAACATCAATGTGTTATCAACATCGTTTTTTCTCCTAGAACCAAAACACAGCATCATGCCAGACTCTATGAAGAAAACAGTTTTGTGTCAGCTGAAATTAAGACACTACGCTATCCAATCAAATGTTAAAGTTCTTTACTGGCAATAGAAATATTCCTTTTCAAATCAGGGGAAAAGAGAAGCCATACCATGACATGGAGCTTTGAAGGGTCTTTGAAGTTCAGCTCTCTCTCAAGTTGCTTGGGGGGCACTGGCTTAACATCAGCCTGTGGAAGGCAACTGCTTTTGCATCACTGGCTACATACATATCTTTATTTTTATTTGTCATAATGATGCTTTCCTCTATCTTAGTAAATAGGTTTTTCCTCAACCCACAAGTTCTACTTGTTGTTGTTGTTTCCTCCCCACATCCCACTCTGGAGGGGGGAAAAAGTCAGTGAAGAACTGTGCAGTGCTGAGCCACCTGTCAGGCTATACTTAGCTACATATATTAAGTACTCTTAGATGTTTCAAGTCTCAAGCCAGACTCCTCAGATACAGAATTACCTACTGAACTGTATTTCTTTATTTCTGTTGCTACAAAAAGCCCAAATAATTTTTTGGTACTTCAAGATCTGAATATTCATGCATTATATTATAAAATATACTTCATTTGTGATTTTGTATCCTTCTTTTGGAAAGGTCTGTCAAGACAAATAACTACTGTTTCACAATGAAAAAAGAGTTCCTGCTTCAGGTATGTTTTTTAAGTTTCGGTTCCTAGCAATATATTCAAGTAAAAATAAGTCATTTTTTTCTTTGTTCCATTTAATATCCCTTCAGTTTGGACTTCTCTCTCCCCCACTCTTAGGGCCAACCATAATTCCTCAATTCTTATAGGAACCATAGGAATATATACTCTGGTATCCACAAACATCAGTATAGAAAAAATGACTTCCAATAATAATGCTTCAGTATAGATAAAACGTAATTCAAAGACCTTCTATTGACACACAAAGAGGATAACTTCAGCTAATTCAGTTACATCTGAAACACTTAACGTGACCCAAAATACTACTGTGCTTGACTTAAACATAGAGATAGTTTACAAAGCTGCATATTATATCAATTAGCTTAAACCGAAACAATGCTCAGCTACTGGAGTATGCTAAAGACACCATTTCAATTCACTATCCTTTTATATTACTTTGCACTTTTGTGTGGTCTATGATTTCTGCTCAGATTTCATGTGTTCTGTTGCTGTCATCAATGCAGCAACACTTAATCCACCATTCCTTTCAGCACTACTGGAAGCTTTCACCTGAATATATTTTATAAAGAGGCTCACCAGCACACTTCTCACATCTGTCCAGATACTGCAGATCAGACAGCACTTGGAACCAATGGCATGGCTAGCACAGACACTTTGTCAAACAAGACACAGTAGCAGGCTAACTTGTTTTTTCCCCCTCTTGACAGCTATTTAACTATTGCCTCTTAAACAAAACAATACAACCAATCACTTCTTGACTACAGGTAGTATTTTGACATACCTGTTAAATTAAGCAGAAGCACTTGCCTCAAGCATAACAGACAGTACATGATTATGAGTAGTATCATTAACAGCTAGGAAGACAGCCTTCAGTTTTTTTTCAGCTTTACACAATTTCAGAAGAGAAACAAGTATGCTAACAATGTTATGCCAACATCTCTTTTTTTTTTTTTTAAGTCAACATCTGGCTTCAAAGAAAACTGGATCTCTCCCCACTACCCCAAAACAACTTATAAACATACCCAGTTTGAGGAAAATGAGTATTTTCTTTTTATATGTAAAATGTATTTCAATAAAACATTTTGTTCTTTGAACAAAATAACAGTCAACTGCACTTTTTCTTAGTTCTGGAATACTCACTAACAGAATCCACAGCAAGCATCACCATAGAGAATTCAAAGACAGCAGACAGTTCATAAAAGGAATATAAACTAAACTCTATGAATATCCCTGTAGAGGATAAAGAACTGCATTTCTTTGTTATCACTTCACTGTTTGGCAGCACTACAGATATGCTGGTAACTCAAAATATGCTATACCTTTGATTAAATACACAAGATAATCTTTCATCATAATTCAAGTATAGGACTGTATTAACACAAGTATGATCCATCAGTATTGCATTCACTAAGAAAACATCAGAAGAGTTACATCATTGTAAGCACAAGAAGGTACTCAACCTGAAGTGCAAAAAGCATTGTTTTTGTTACCTTATGTTTTACACCATCATTAAGACCAAATGATGAAAACTCACTATATTCTTGCCAATTAAACTTTCTGGACTTTCATATCAATAAATCATACTTGTACTAGTAACAGTAGATTTCAGATTCCCACTTCACTCAAACAACACTAGCAACTGTTACTCTGCTTTTTATCTATAATGCACCATATTCTTTTTACGCATTTAGAGGAAAGCTTTTATTGGCAATTCATATTTGGAAGGTTTAGTAGCTAGCAATCACTTGTAGATCTTCAACAGAATTTCCAGTGCTATTAAGAACATCAATAGCTAAGACTTCCATGTCAGACTACAGCCACAGAACAGCCAGATGTTTTAAAAAACACAGACCAATGTCATTTGTATAGCACCACTAAAAATTCAAGTACTTGTCACAGAGTTAATGTAGAATCTTTTGTTGCTGATTTATATATTCAAGTAAAAAAGGAAGCAGATAGGTAATTGCAGATGCTTCAGTGATTTTGTGATTCTCACTGAGAATCAAAAAAGCATACTCTGAGTTAATGACAGCAAAGCTAAAATACTAAAATATTCCAACCACTCAAACTTTTTGTAGCTTACAAAAAAGGCAATTATTAACCAGCAAAAAAAAGATCATGGTGCTCAAGTCTTTTGTTAAGTCCAATATGTTTCTGCTCCTCGTACAGTAGTTTTTTTTTTTTTTTTTTTTAAAAATCAAGCTATGTATATTACCTTAATCACCACAGAATCTCAAGCATAACTTCTACTTCAATAGTAACGAAGTCTATCAAACAGTATTAGAGATACAAAAAGGATCTATCCACCAGCTCCCAAATCTTTGGAGACTACATTAACACCAAGAACATAAGATTCAGATATCACATCTGTAGAGAAACCTTTCAGTTATGAACAACCAGTCTCTGTACATTATCAACAAATTCAAGCAAATTCAAAGTAAAGTAATCCAGCAAAGTTAACACTTTGTCTCTACGTATAATCCCTTACTCACCTGAATCACAGTTTCTTTCTGTGGTAGAGAGAATGCTCTCTCCTCACGTGAAGATGGTTTGTGAGTGGGTGGAAGATCAATCCTGTATTAAAAAAAGATCAAGGTATGACAGGATGACAAGCCACATTCGTGAAGTCCTGCTGAATGGTCAGAAAAGACTTGTAACCAAAGTCTTGCACAAAATTGGTTATGAGCTTTCTCAGCAAAAGCAAAAGGTTAGTAACTTAAATGCCTAAGACTTCACATCAATATTCTTAACTCAATATTCTAACTACAAAATCTAACAGAAACAGACATCAGTTATTTCTAGTCACTTTAGAAGTTTCTCATCTACAGGGTAACACCTGACTTATCTTCCAAGATCAATTCAAGCATATTACTCTAGTCCTCAATAAGCATT
Organism: Phasianus colchicus; assembly: GCF_987193195.1. Taxonomy (NCBI): domain Eukaryota; kingdom Metazoa; phylum Chordata; class Aves; order Galliformes; family Phasianidae; genus Phasianus; species Phasianus colchicus. The sequence goes on along the minus strand of NC_143436.1, from coordinate 90,345,030 downwards.
AAAAGATGAGGGACATTCATTTCCCATTCAATTTCAGTGTTAACTGTGTAGAGTATATGTGAAAAAAAACACGAGAACTTATTTACAGATATTCACCACTGTCACTTTTTAATGCATGCTCCAAATCAGGTCTACACGGTTTGGCTACGTGGACTAAATCCCTACAGAATTTGTTTGCCTAGTTTTGCATGTCTATATCACCTACCTGGACACTTTCCTGTGCTACCTACTGCAGGGAATCTGCTTTAGGAGAGGGTTTGGACTAGACGATCTCCAGAGGTCCATTTCCTCACAATTCTGTGATATCAGGTGCTTAACATAAGAAACCATGTGCTGTATCAGAAACTTAACAACTAATGTGCCAGGAAGCACATTAAGTCGGTTGTTCCTGAGCATACATACCTACAGGTGCTTGCTTCATCTCACACGTACAGCAAGATAAATCTTAACAGACCTTTACTTCTACAGAGCAAAAGTTTACTTTCATATTTGATCTATGGTTATGATAAACCAATAGTCTTATATCTATGGCAGGTCAAGATGGATCTCCCTCTACCCTCTAAGCAATTAGAAAAATATAAAACAGAACTAAGATGAAGAATACGTAGATGAATATTTACTACCTTTGAAACAAATCCTTAGCTTCTTCATTAAAAAAAAAACAGTGATTTTTACATGTGATTACCCTGAAAATACAGCCCTAAAGTCATGACGACTTACAGACTCTAAAGAAGCTCAGTCATTTGAATTACCTATGGACTAAGTGTTTTCTACACATTGTGCTCAATTAAAAAAAATGCAGTACATACTTACACTTTGTCAAGATAGGATGGCCTTTTCTTCCTTGGGGTCAGCAGCACTGTCACAAAGATGGTAATGATAAAAAGAGCAAGGACTGCTCCAATCACAGCCCCTGCTACAGCAACAGAAGATGTCTGCTTAAATGGCATATCTGCAATGTGATAGCATAGATTACACTTTTATGAAGTTCACATACTTTCAATGCTCAAACAAGCTATTTCAGTGTTGCCCTGAGGAAGGTCTCTCCTCTCCATCACCAAACAGAAAGCCTCTTCCTGTACTAGCACTCTCGTGAACCTTGCTCCAGCCACCCATTTCAAAAATTGGTGAAATTAAGCAATCTCTTAAGTCACAAATATCAATTCAAGCATTTCATTGACTACTTTTAAAAAATACTATGTGCTCCAATTTTAAATTTCAAGACAAAATGAAGATGAACACACACTATTTATATGAACGAGGTATTAACTAAAAAAAACTGGAAAAAACATAACATTACCAGTGATCTCTTCAAATTAAGTCTACAGAAAGGAAAAAGTGAAACATACAATCAAGAAAATAAATACTATGAAGAACAATGCAAACTCACTTATGCTTGGCTCACACTTAAAGCAACTGCTAGGGCTACCTATGTTTCTCTACTACCTAAAGCTAAGAGAAACAGCCATTTGTACCAGTAAACTTAATAAGGGGGGCTATGTGAAGAACAGCAACATTTTTTCCTTTAAAAAATAGCATTTTTCATTTAACCACAGCAGTGCTACATCTTATGGTTAACAATCACATTGAATTAGCACACGTCAGCCATTAAACATCACTTGTTTCACTACGCCAGGAATTCAATAAGTTGTAAAAGATTTCTAAAAGTGTGAAACCTGCTAGCAAGCTCTGCTTCAACATTAGATTCAACATTCCCAACTTCCAGTAACTTATCGAACAGTTGTGCAACAGGAATAATTCATATATCAAATAATACACTGGCTTCATTAAAACCACTAGTTGTAAATTACTAGTGGCACACAGCAACAACTATTCAGATCTGTATTGATACAGAATCAGAAAGACAGCAGCAAAGGCGTTTCAAGTTAACACAGCTCTATAGTTATATTTCTAATGCAACACACCCCATTTATTTCCCTTCTGAAATGCTCATATCCTTTCTCTGAACACTAAACAATCCTCCTCAATTTAGCTTCCTAGCTGAGGGAACTCTAGGAGCCTTTTCAGCTGCATAAACATCCAAGAACAAAACAACTATATAAGCTTTCTTTTTAATCAATTACTCTGCAGCAGTTCAAATGTCATTTTACACTGGACTAAAGCACGCCTTTACTCATCCCTGAGTTCAAAAGAAAAAAGCATATGAAAGCCCTGGCAACAATAACCCCCTGGAACCACTTACATTTTTAAGCAACAGGAAAAGACTGTATTAAAAAGAACTAAGATGATGGTGTTTGTTGTTGTGTGTTTTTTTTTTTTAAATTTGTGAATTTATGACTTTATCCCTTAATTTTAACAAACACATTACAGAAAAAAATCAGTGTAACTGTTTTTACCATACACGCCTTATTTGCCAGTCACATACTTGTGTATATACAAGAATCATATATATACATATATATACGAGAACCTTAATTCCCCTCCTCACATAAAAAAAATGGGCACATCAGACAGCAGAAAGCTGAACTACTGCATTTTAAATGGCTTAAATTTAGATTACACTCAGTGCCATCTTATTTAAGGAAGTGTTGTCAGAAGTTAATATATAGGACTAGGTTCAGTAAAAGTTTAGACACAGAATTCTGTTTCTGATGTGAGTAAAGTAGCCACCCATTTGCTTCCATCCAGGAAACACCGCAATATCCAAATAAGTGTCGAGTACACAAAAAGCAAAGTGCAATTATTGCAGTGCTCACTTAGTTTACTTTTCTGAACTGCTCTGGCCAGATAACAGACTTTCAGTGTAACAAGATGAACAATAACAAACCCAGACTACTTTGCCAAGATAACAAGTCAGAGAGCACTAAAGATGTATAGCACCAGCTACATCATTCTTTGATCACCAGTAGGTGCAAGTAGATGGGAATGAAGTTACAACACATAGTTAAAGAACAACTACAGCAGCTGAGTAAAGAGGATGCTTTTTCTTGCTGTGGTTCTTTTTTGAATTCTATCCTACACAGTGCATTGACAGTGCTTCAAGTGCAATTGTATGGAAAGCAACTCTTATTCCTAAGGTTCTTTAATTTCTAAAGCAACTCATTTTCAAAGGTTAGGGTCTCCAAGAGGAAATGCTAAAAAGCTGTTTTAACAGTCTAATTAGTATAGCTCCTAATGCCTGTGGTTTTATGCTTTTAAGTATGTCTGTCAAACTTTTTAAACACTACCTATATTCGAGAATGTAATAAAGAGTTTATTCACACAACAGCCATTTATACTTACAATCATTTTTCTTTTTTTTTCTTTAAACAGCAGACATAATATACAAAAACAATGCAACACTTGTATGTCCTATACCTATTATCAGCTTCAATACCAAAACACTTCAACTTCTTAACCAATGGGAATTAAATATATCTTTTTTCTTTAAAAAGCAAAAACACCCACAAAAAACTCCACAGAGAAAAAGATAACCCATGTGGAGAAAATGTTTATGTTGTATGGTTTTAAAGTAACACCATCTTTTAAAGATGACATATCAAGTACTGTTATTTGGAGAGGTATGGTCTGTTTATTCCAGAAATAATTTGCATCAGAACCCTCAGCTAGAAACAAACTCTGAGTTTGCTCTCTAGCTACTGATACACAATATAATTTTCTAACCTTCTTGAGACTTTGGTTTACGTATCAGTATTCCATTAATCCAGACGTGAACTTGAGTTGTTTAGGGAAGGTTTTCCATTTGAATTTCAAATAAAACTGTTTTAATCTTTTTTTTTGAAGACATGCAGTCATATGCAATCACAGTGTATTGTCTACAACACTCAAATCAGCTATTTTTATAAAGCTCTAAATGCTTTAAACTAGCAAAGATCATGAGGATAGAAAGTAATTCCAGCAAAAAACTCCACTCATGAAGTAGCTGCAAGCATGTGACCCATTTCATTTCAAATTTAAGTGTGTTTTTGTTTTTTTTTTTCATGCTTCAAATCCTGATAGACTTCTCAGCTTCATTTTTTTTCCATGCTAGACATTTTAAAAGCATTTCCATGCTATTCCTTGTCATTCTGAATCCATTTTTCTACAATTCAAGCACACTGTTAAAACACTAAGTTGTCTGCTGCGAAAACAAATCCACTGCAGTACAGAGACTGCACATTTTTATCTCAATTGCTGTGTCTTACTAGATTCTGTAGTTGCATCATTGCATTGCATGTTTTCACTACATGAAGCAGCTGCGCAAGTGTACACTTCCCTAATAATAATCTGAAGTTCTAGTTACTCTGAAAGGAAACATTCTAACTTACACAGAAGCAGAGTAAAACCATTGTTTTAGCTTCTGGTCATATAAACTCCAGCAAACATTTTGACACCTCTTGCACACTGTGTTTATTGGCATCCCAGAAAATATTCAAGTTCGCTTTCACCTCCAGCTTAGAAATCCATTGGACCTTTCTTACTAGCTGTGTCCAGTTTAAATTTGGATTCCCATTTCAGAAAGGGTTCACTGTACTTGCAAAAGGAGACTGATGTTCAACAAAGGATTCTGACATCCTGACAAGTACAGGCTTAACAAAATACCATACTGTATGTATATATACACATAAGCTTAAGATTTATAAATCAATGACTATACAAAAATAATTTTCTTATTCAAACAAGCCTTTTACTAGTTTACAGTTACTCCTCAAAACCTTGTTCATAACTTACTTTCAGTGCAATGACTTCTTTTAAGTACATCGTTACAAGAAGGCTCATTAAAATGCTAAGAGGTATTCATTTTTGTGCAGAAAAAAATGAAAAATAAAGCTTTGATTCCACTGTAACTCATTGTAACTGGTAAATTTGTTATATAGAAGCATTAAGATTACCACAAATGGCAGCTAGATTTGGAGTTATTCACTTACTACATCTGCAGAATAAATGCCCCACGAAATTTTATTCAATCGCTCTTATGTAAACTTTTTTTTTTTTTAATCAGAGACCCAAGACAGCCACTTCATATCCATTAACAAGTTTGACTGGTAACTTTAATTTAGCTTTTTCTTTTTTTAACCTCTGACATAAACCAGTATTATAAGCATTCCGCTTTCAAATTCAAATCTTAGACAGTAGTACAACATAGGGGAAAAAAGCAGCTCAAATACATTTCTCCCAAATTCAATATTTGCAGTTGTCAAGTCACAATATAAAAACCTTCCAAAAAAATCAGTTTCAAAAAGTTTATTCCTCCCCATATGTAAGTATAAACAATCTGAAAGTGATCAGCCAATGAAACGAACTGTAAATACAAGTTTTTTTTTTCAGTGGCTACTACACATACCACTCCCTCCGGGATATTACCGAGCCATCTATGTGAGAAACAAAGTCTTCTTCATTGTCATCGTAACAAACACCACCCATATACTTCATGCCCAGTGTTCCACTTTCATAGTAATCCATTGGTCTTTCATAACGTTCCTGGTACCTGTTAATATTGTCTATATTGTTCCACTCTGGTTTTTCAGGGTCTTCTAAATAATCTTTAGATATTAAGCTGTTCATTGGATGCTTTATTTCTTTTTTTATACTGTCAGGGTAAGAATCCACATCATCTGACTGAAGAACATCTATTTGAGACTCTTTTTGCATATCTGATGGCGGAATGTAGTTCTTAGCAAAGTAGTCACCACGGAACGTCCGTCTTCTCCTATAGCAGATAATTCCAACCAGAACACTGACCAGTATGAGGAAGAGGGCCCCACCCACAGCACTACCGATGACAGTACCCCAAGTGTCTTCCTGCATTGCTGGCAAAGTTGATGATGGGAAATCTATTATTCTAGGTTCTGTTGCTAAACCTGTGATGCCATCAGTCGAAGGATGCCAGGGAACCGTGGGCAGTCGAGTGGTAGTAGTAGGAGGATCTAATGAAAAGAGCAAAGAAGTAGACAAGACACAGAAAAGGCACAGAATGTCAATGCAAGCTAAATCAGTTAAGGGTTTATAAGAAAGCAAAGTTGATGGGTATGTTCTACAAGAATAGTTTTTCATTCTCAAGTTCATGTTACTATGAAGTCTTATACTTCCTACAGGCTTTGAACCACTTCAGTATATTTTGGTTTGATCTGTGCTGCAGGATAGGAAGCTTCCTTCAAGTGTGCCAAGAAAAATCATATTTAAGTAGCTGTCTTGCACTCAAAGCAAGCTGCTTTTCCACTCAGATATTCATGGTTCAGAATTAACCTCCCTTGTGGAAGAATGCTGTCTACTATATAAATCCCATCTCCTACCTTTCCAGACAGCAATTACAAATATTCAATCAAGTTGTTTATGCCATAGAATAAATTACTCCACAAACTCCCCCATCAGATATTGTTCAAGGTACTAAGCATTGTAAGAATGAAAAACTATGAGTTGTGTACTCAGTCAGCAGCACATGAACTACTGATTTCAAGCTATTCTCTCCAAAATTATCTGTTGCATTAATATCTTACTCAGCTTCACCTTAGGGTTAGCAAAGGAAGCATAATTTAAATTCGCATGTATTAAACTCCATAACACTACGTTGAATAAGGAGCTTTCAGGATTTCAAGATAAAAACTAGGAGATTTGTAGTAAAAAATGTTCTCTCCCATACCTCCTAGAAACCAATTTGACTCCTCAAAACAATTCTATATTCATTCCACAAAAAAAACACCCAACAACTATCAATTTTTTTTGTCAGACTATGCAAGAAACAAGAGATTGCCAGAAACTGAGTGCTTCAAGAACTAAGTTTTTCCTTTGCTCTTTAAGTTTTCTGGGGGAGATGTATGCAGCTGTACTGAAGACAAGGCTTCAAGTCTTGGATTGTTGACACAAAGATGCTTCCTGAAATTATTCCAGCCAACTTCAAGGTGACATGCAATACCAGTTTCTACTTCAGCAGTGAGGTAATAAAAATAAAACTTTCTGCCTCACCCAATGTAAGGTAATTTTTAAAAAGTAAAGCAATTAATTCTAACCATATTATTATAGCTTAAGTATTTTAGAGAGAATATTACACTGACAGTCAGGTAGCCATGTTATTTAAATGCCCATAAGCAAGATTCATTGAACTACTAAATATTACAGAGGAACCCTAAATTTACCACTGCAAAAAGTAAGACTGCTAGAACTGGAGATTTGTTAAGCGCCCAGTTATCTGATGAGACATAAGCTTAAGAATGCATGATTTGTAATTTTACTATTCAGAGATTGTGACAATTCTCTCACATTAGTCAGAATTGCTATATTAGTCATCATCATTGCATACTGTGTTTCAGACTGCATCCCATTTCAATTCAACATTTTAAGCTTGACATGTTACATTTTATATAGATTTTCAAAGCAGATAATTATATTACCTGATTATGTGTAAGTGGTGATTTGTTAGGGAGGCATACGTAAATGAAATTAATTTGACAGAAGACAGGAAATTGAACAAGGAAGATGTGCTACCAAAATGAACAAGAGGAGTTCAGGTTGTGATTTTAGTAAAAATGGATTTAAAGTGAGTTTCATAATTTAACAAAGAAGTAGAGATAAGTAATCCAAATTTACCAAGGTTCCCATGTCCTACAATTCCACAGATCAAGTTAAATTCAAGCCTCTCTTTCTTGAAAAATGTACTTCAGATACAAGATGTTAGCTTAGCTTACAATTTCAGACAATACCAGCAATATTTACTTCCAGGATGTATGTACATAGAAACATACACTAACTTAATTCTTTACCCATTTCCCTCTGATAATGAGGTTTTAAGTCTTATCCTGCACATTCACAAGTACATGCATCCTGGAAAGTTTAATTACCACATGTAATTGCTACTGCTGTTTCATACTGTTATTAATAAAGATTTTCGTACATCTGTTAGATCTTATTCACAAGTTATCAAGTTGTTAAACTGCATTATCTACAAAACCTAGTTAGCATCTTGATCTCCATATCACTACAGTTGTAGTAGCAATTCAGCATTTGTTTATATGCATTCCTGGAGTGTATAGTCATTGCAACCTTTATTGTCCATCTGTGTCAGTATCTTCTACCATAAGATTAATTACAATCATGAACATGCAGATTTACCTTCTTATTTTACACAGAGCTTTCAGAAAAAATACAAATAATTTTTCCATACTTCCCACTGTAAGCGTATTTCACAAATACAAAACATTCAAAACAAGAATACTGAAGTTCCTTACCTCCACTCCATAAAAAACTCTTTGTATTACATATCTTAGAAAGCATGCTTCAGACAATTCCCCTCAGTGTATTTGACCACCACAACCTAGAAAAACTAGATGCTTACATGCCAACTAGTTGTCTTCACTACGGTAATACTTCACCTCATCAGCAACTTGTTGCTTTGAATTCTTTATGCTTTCCACAACACACTGTTTAAACTCCACATTAATTAATTATATGGTAAGTCAACAGAAGCTAAGTCCTAAAAACATGTAAATAAAGAGATAGGCCACCCTTAGAATCAGACAGATAATTACCTTCAAAAAATTAAGTTCTGTTTTAGTACCACCCAGTATATCACTGTAAAAACCAACTGCAGAGCACAATATTTTTCAACTCTAAGTGAATTTGTATTTAGCACAAGGGTTGCTCTGAAATTAATGACTCCTATATTATTAGATCAGTCCACAGTAGAGGAGGATGATGGTGGTAGAGCAGTAAAGGTTGAACCTTCCCATCAACATTCTGCTGCTTTGCAGCAGATGGCAGCAGAGAGGCTGTCTGACAAAATGGCATCTGATGAAATGTATACGAAGCAAAGGGGTATAATTGAATTCTTCCATGCAGAAAAATGGCTCCCTCTGACACTGATGCTTGTTGAATGTTTATGAAGATCAAACAGTGGATGAGAGTACGGCAAGGCAGATGGTGGGTGGTACTTTCAGCAGTGGCAACAGTAACATGAAAGACAAGCCATGCTCTGGATGGCCACACACAGCTGTCACCATGAAATGAAGAACATCTCGATCAGATCATCTGTGCAAATCAGCTAATGGTGGTGACTACACTGAAAAATGTTTTGCAGCTGAGAACTGCTCTGTAAGTGTTATTGCGTTCTCTGTATTCACTGTAGCCTCCAAGAAAATAAATAGGGAGCCAATACTTTTGGATTGTGTTAGATAACTGAGCATTATAGAAGTAGTTCTAACTGCTAAAAAGTTTATTTTTCAACTCCCCTACTACAGCCAGGGAAGTAGCCTTTCTATAAAAGAAGGCACTCTGAACATCTGAAACTGTCTTTTCTTCAGATCATTGGTGTATACCCAAACATTCCCTCTCTAAAAATCAGGTAGTAGGTAATGACCATAACCCTCTCCCCAGAGTTTTTCAAAATCCAGTATAGAACCTGTGTATAAAATAAACATTTCTCTTTGGATTTTCCAATCTTTGCAATTTTAGGATTCTACCTGAAGTCTGTTCCTCTTTTCTACTTCAGCAGCATGATAGATTGGAAGATTTGAGATTGGTCAGAAGCAACTGACAATTTTAGATCAGAGTCAATAACTTATTTTCAAAGTTCAGCATACTTCAACAACATAACCTCAGGCTTGCAAGATGTATTCAGAAAGGAAGTTTAAAGATAACATTTAAGTTTGCATTTAGCATATCTTGAAACCTTTTTCTATATCACAGAAAAAAGCTTGCTAATCTCTTACATTTTTTAGTTTGTGTTTTTATAGTTTAATAGAATAAAAAAAGTCTGTTCACAGGGCTTCCCTCTAAAGATGTATATAGAAAGAACATAAGAAGCTAAAATAATGAGCAAAATCTGTTTCCTCAGTCCTTAGAAAAGCCACCCTTACAATAAAGTGGCTCTGTATTTACAAACCTCATCTTCCTAGAACTGCTAGGTAAATCCAGGCTTTACTTTTAACAAAAACTGTCTCCTTCAAAGGAAATTTGAAGGAGGTGACGAAAGAAGCAAGTATGAGCTCATCTGAACAAAAATCTCACCAGTCACTTCTCAAATGCAAAGGAATTAGGCCACAACAATGTAAGCAAGGGAACAAATTGCCAGGAAAATAAGAATCCTGTTTTACACAAAGTACTGGAAGTCAATATGTTCTACCAGATTAGGTGGTTGACACATTAAGCTGTAAACTAGTTTTGGAAGTCTTGTTGTTGTAGTGCTGGATCAGGAATTTTAACAATACTTGATCACCTCCAAATCCCATAAGCAGCATGACTTACTTTCCTTTGCTGAACAACTATACAGAGGATCTTCACATCACTGAACAAAACATTGGGAAGTTAAGATATCTGTACCAGTAAATAAACCCCCCCCCCCGGCTTCAAATACCATGTTAATATTGCTCAATTCATCAAGACAGATTATTTACTGTAGCTACAATCTAGTATAATTTACTAGATCTACAATTTAATCCTTGTCAGCTACTCTTATAGTCTCCTGACTTCAAAGGTATTAAGCTAAAGGTCAAAGTAAAACAATGCCTATAAACAATTTTAAAAGACTAATGCATATTAAGGCAAAAAATATTTTTGCTCAGGTTACACTCCAAATCTATGACACATTTCAAATCAATAGCTATCTACTTCCTAAAGCTTTATAATTACCAGTATCATGACTTCTCAGAAACATTAACTCCACAAATCACCGTTGACAGGTTCATTATTGAAATTTGAAAGATAATATGATAACATAGCTTTGTCCACTAGCTTCCGAGCTTCAATTAACATTCTTGCCAGATTTTATACAGTGGAAAATGATTAAGATAGAGAAATAAACAATTAAACGATGTCTCTACATGCTTGCATGGTGAGAGAAGGACATCCACAGGTGTCACTCATGACTAGATAGTACCTATCAGTTAAGTATAGAATTAAGAGTAAAAAGGGAGTAAACAGCTTGCTTTAAGTTTTACTATTTCAGTCTCATTTTATGCTCATCAGATTGTCCCCTCCACAAAGAAGCCAGAATGGTTATTATATAATGGATATTTCATACAATCTACTCACCCTACATAATTTCAAGCACATTTCAGTTGTTTAATAATCCAGTTAACACAAAAGCTACTCTTATAGTCACAGTTAAATGAGATGGATATTAATTTCTGAAAGCAATACAATTTTTGGACTTGATGAACGCCTCACTGCTTCTTTAATCAACTCTTCCTTAACTTGATACACATTACTTTTAATTATTTTGTTGTTCTAAGTAGTTCTAAGAAGAGATTACAAATATGCTAGATACTTAATGTTAGTTAATGCATATGACTTATCTGAACACTATTTGCACTGGTGTAGCACCAGATTTTCATTTGCCTGAAAAGTCACCCATATTTTCTTGGATGTTCATGATGCTGTCTGTCCCAAGATTATAAAGATTATGCTTTTAAGAAGCGAGATTTAATTCACCTCAACTAAAATGTTTCTTATTACTGGTTCACATAACTTGTAGAACCATAGTCTTGAATGATCTAAAGAATAGGAAGTTTCAAAATGGAACCTTACAAAGAAAATTTAAAGATTTGCACTGTAGTTGTTGCAAAAAACAAGAGGTACTAAGTAAAACTGAGAAAGAGGCACAAAAACATTCATGCAGCTTAACTATCTTTGCTGTAAACTAGTTCTAGTTGTTGTGTTTATCATGGGCTAGAAGAAACCTTAAAGTATAGCTCAACTGGCATGCATTTCTACTTTACTTTTTGAAAAACTTAGTCTGAGAATTCATACTTGCCCTTCTAGTATGTTAGTAAACACTATCATTCAAATTATATTCGCAGTCTTATATTTTTGTGTGTTCTAGTCATGGGGAAAAAAGTTCTACTAACAGCATACAGCATTCACAGAATTGACAACTCCAACAGTTACAAAGTTGGGTCAAGTTCTCCCCTCTTTAACATTAGTACAGCACTCATGACAGAGCATTGGAATGCTACATTCCAGAAGCATATTTCATCAAATCAAATGACATCCTGCTAATTTTCATGATTTAATTCTTACAACAGAACAATATCTTCAGACTGCTACACAGCCATGAATCAAGTTTCATGTAATATTTAATGTTCTGTTTTTAAGTAATTCCATTGTCTGCAAGTACTTAGACATTTCCAGTTAACTAGCTCATTAAATAGTTATTTAGAACAGCTCTCCACAAAGGCCCTCCATGGAGCAAAGACTGACATGCAGCATGATTACATCAGTATGATTAACTGAATCACTGTCCCTTCTAAAAATGCTGCTATCTACTCAAAATGAATTTTTGAGACATGGCTTTAGGCATCCTCCATCTTCAGTTTTTATCTGAAGCTTTCACTCTCATCTCAACCTTTTGAGCATTGGTGTTTAGTTTTATGTTCTTAGGAAATCATTTGTGTTTCCTTTCATGTAGCTTGTAACCTGTCAGAATACATTTTAATGCTCCTTCACATTATGAAATAACTACTGTTGGGAACTTACTGAAAAGCAACAACACACAAGAAGTGAAATACTAGTTTTTCCTGTCTTGTTTCCTTAAGTGATAACTACCCAGATCAATAAGTGCTAATATATTAATTTAAACAATCCATTGTTGAGTTTGGGAGAGCTTTTTCACACTTGCACAATGCTGTTCAAGTATACCTTGTTAAGTCATGGTGTTCTCTCAGAGAAGGTGTCACAGTATTTTGTTATAAAGATACAAGTATTTTTCCCCAACAGAAAAAGTGCTAAAAAGAAGAACCAGTTTCCTATATTATGCCATGCAGATGAGCAAATAGGAGCATAAAATACTTATCTTTATGATTACTATTACCTTCTGAGAAAAGCAGACAGTTAAGAGCAATGAACATGCACTGAATATAACCTCAACTTCCCCAATACAGAGGATCTTTTAATTCTCTGAAGACAGCTGTTCCCCATTAACATCTGTTTCAATTAATTATGGACCAGGTATTGTTTACTGCAGTCAAAGTCTTATTAAAACACAAGGTAAAATTGGAAAAAACAATTTAATCTACCAAAAAGTAAACCTCAGAGGCACTACGGCAAAAAACTCAACCATAAGAACTTCCACTCTTCATTGCTATTATGAAGAGCCAGTTTAATCTCAAGTTTCACTGTAGATCTGAACTCCATACTTAACTTACATACAACCAAAAGACTCGTACTGAAGAGCCACTTGACACCTGAAATTTGCTATTAGAGTCAACATATTGTTGCTGCTAAGAAGTAAGACTTACCTAATATGTAGATGGTCTTCTGATCACTTCTCTGACCAAGGGAATTAGTCACCTTACAGATGTAAGTCCCAGTGTAGTTGTAAGTCAGTGGGCTGTTGAACTGCAGAGTATTGTTGACAGACAGCAGTCCTTCAGGCCACTGCCCATCCAGCCTAAAATGAAAACAGTTGGCTATACTTCAGCTGTAAATCTTCAAGACCAAAGTCCTAAAGTAATTAGGTTAAAATACATCTACTACTAGGCTAGTAAGACACTAGCAAGATACCTACAAACTAATACAACTAAGGAAGCCATCTCAAAACAATGGAGGAACAAACTAAATCAAGCTGTAGAAGTTAACAGTCAAACTAGAATGAATTTATACTGCTGTCAAATAATATACCTGTCTTTTTCAGCCATTTCAGCTATCATACTGAAGAATATTTCTGGTAGTGCAAGCTTAATTTACAGGATAAAAATCACTAACATTTCCCAGCAGGAGTTGAAACAGTTTCTTCTCTCTCAACCTGCCTTCCCTTATCCCTAATATCTGTCTCTCCTACATTACAGGATCTTAACTGTGATGCCTAGTGATACATTTCAGGAATCAACTGGATAAAAAGCACTCAAAAAAATCAACTACCTTCTCCAAAACTACTATTTTCCCAAAGCATCCTAAACATAATTTCAATAACAACTCTGAGAGAACAACAAAAAAAAAGACAGAAATTGGAATTATTTTAACATAGCTGTCAAGTGCCTATTGAAACATGCCTAATCTAATGCCTAAGTCAATCCTGTTGCATCTCATTTTGCTTTCATTTTTGTAACCATTAGAAGTTAAGTAGAACTAACTTCATAATCAAGCATGATCACCTGGACCACATACCATACAAGCATTTGGCAAATAAGATTTGATAAATAGCACCAAAACAAAAGCCACCTCAACACCATACTAGGTTTACTATTAAGCAAGTGAAGTCTTCCTCCTTTTTTCTGAAGACTATTGCCTAGAATTACTTCAGCTATATGAAGCTGATACAAATGATTAGCAATATATTTTAAATTATTCATTTTGAAAAATACTATAGTCACTTTGTTACAAATGTAAGCAGTAGAACAGAGCTTTCAATACACACAGCATTTTAAAATATTCCTTACAACCTTAAGAAGCAAAGATAACATTGCACTTGCAGCAATTCAAGCTTCTAGGATACCACACCAAGAAAAGTTATGATCTGAAAAATACTACAAAGCACACACTTTCAATACATCTAGTTTGTCTCCTTAAAGAACTCAAGTTTTCCTTATGCATAATTTTTTCCTCCTAAAAAGTTCAACATTCATTAGTATTACAGCTACTCAGGTCAATTTCATATTTGCCAAAGCGAAAGAGCACACTCCTTTTATTCCAGTAAATTAAGTTGTTCATGTGTAAGTTGGTTCACTGTTTGCCTTAGTAACTTAATAGTGACTTCTAAAGCTTAAAGTGTTAAAAGCTATACGTATTTTTTCTGTAAATAATGATTGTATTGCTTAGTTCATAAACTCATCTCAAGTTGAAATCAAAGTATGAGTACCTGGCTCATCTGAAGAAAAAGGCAGTAGTGCTCTCAAAATCCTGGCTTTAAACAGCATTACTTTAAACAGTTTTTTTTGTGTGTTGAAATCTCTCATCATAGTAAATTTAAGTTAAGCATATAGATAAAACATTTAAGTGTAATCACAACATCCTGCAATACTGACTCTATATGTCTATTCCTATGTTTAGGATCTAGTCTGTTACATGACTGTAATGCTTAATTTCCCTATAAAACCGCCACTCAGTTATTCTCAAGTTATCATTTCCTTCTTTTCAACCCTATAATGATTATCATTTTTATATGCTATTTTTTAACTGCCATTGGGAATGCAGGGAAATGAATTACAACTGAAGAACACCCATCTACATTAAGTTTTATTTATTTTAACTAGAGATATACATTCAAAGTTTAGCTTCCATTAAGCTGAATACTACATTTATCAGTCTTAAAAATTACTTAAATACTTTTGAAAAACATGATAAGTTCCACAACTCAGTAAGAAGTAGTAGCCTTCTCAACTGTAGTTCACAGATTTTAAAACACAGGTATTGATAAGTCTTTTCACATGTTTAGAATCTACTTCATGTAATATTAAAACAGAGCTAATCAAATAGTTGTTTCCCAGCGCACAGGCTATGCTAATTTAACTATCAAAGATTTTATTGTAGTGGTAACAATAAATTGTCCAGGCTTGTGAACTTCAAAAATATATACCCATCCATATTCACAGAATGGCCAGGGTTGGAAAGGACCTCAAGGACCATGAATCTCCAACCCCTCAACACATGCAGGGCCTGCCAATCTCCTATTTAATACTAGACCAGGCTGCCCAGGGCCCCATCCAACCCAGCCTTGAACACCTCCAGAGATGGGAGCATCCACAGCCTCTCAAGGCAGCCTGTTCCAGCACCTCACCACACTCTCTGTAAAGAACTTCCCCCTGACATCCAACCCAAACCTTCCCTCCCTCATCTTAACACCATTTCCCCTCGTCCTGCAGTTATCAACCCTTTCAGAGTTGATTCCCCTCCTGTTTGTGGGCTCCCTTTAGGTACTGAAAGGCTGCAGTAAGGTCACCCTGCAGTCGTCTTTTCTCCAGGCTGAACAAGCCCAGCTTCTCCAGCCTGTCTTCCTAGGGGAGGTGCTCCAGCCCTCTGATCATCTTTGTGGCCTCCTCTGGACCCTCTCCAACACACAAATCCTCTACCCTATTTTTAGAAGACTAGTTAACACCACTACATGCTACCCAATACAAGTCACATAGTCTGTTTAGTTTACAATACCACTTCAGATTACACCACCATAATCATGCCACAAGTCCTTCTTTTGTAAATATTTACCTGGTCCACATGAATTCCATAGGTAATGGATTTGCGTCAGCATTACATCTGAGCTGAACATTTTCTCTTCCAATGAACCAGTTTCCATCATATCCAGTTACTGAAACTTCTGGGGCATCTGCCAAAAAATAGTTTACCTATCAGTATCCACAATATTTTCTTTCAACACAGAGTAATGATCAACTTGATGCAAGAGGCAAAGGGTTTTCATTTTTGTGTTTTAGTTTTGATTTTTAAGAACCACCAGAAAAAAAAATAAAAGGACATAATACAGTTGTTTTAACTGGTACAGCTGTTCCACTTACGCAAAGTGGAAGAAATTCTATAGGAAAGAACCAATTTTGCGTTCCTTTCATATTCTTTGGTAATTCAAAGCTACTTCTCACTAGTAAGATACAGCAAGTGATCAGAAGCAGTGTTTTGAAAAGCAACCTAATTAGAAAATCAAGTTCACACCCCCAGTTGAAAAGGTTAACCATTATCCACTGCCATTGTAACGTGTAACTATGTTGTTTTGCAACTAAAAAGCAAGAGGACCACTTCAGACAAGTGAGACAGACCTTGCAGAATTGTTAAAAAAAACAGTAAAAGAACCATCATTACGAGTTAGTAACAGCTCCTACAGCAAAGGCATAGCAATATTTCCAAAAGCCGCAAGTGGAAGGGAAGAAAAGACTACAACACAATCTCTGAATCTCGTTTGCTCTTAACTGCTTTATATGCAGTGGCATTAC
Source organism: Phasianus colchicus (assembly GCF_987193195.1). Taxonomy (NCBI): domain Eukaryota; kingdom Metazoa; phylum Chordata; class Aves; order Galliformes; family Phasianidae; genus Phasianus; species Phasianus colchicus. The sequence continues at coordinate 90,328,228 of NC_143436.1, read as the reverse complement.
AGATTCTGAATTACATGCTAGTGGTAACTTTCAGATATTAAGGTCTACTTGCTTCTCTTAAATACAGAGCTTCAATCTCATTCACTGCCAAGGCAAGTAGTCCTCACTTCTGTTTTGGTCTCACTTAAATCTGAGACCAATTTCGACGCTGATAATAAAACAGTGATCAGAACTGATCTGTATGTCCAAATGAGCAATTGCTCATTTCTACTAAGACAACGACATTTGTGCATACAAGACAATAAGAAAACGTTTATCCTTTACAAGTTCAAAGCCTTTATCTACCAAGCGTTAAACTACCTATGCAAGAAAGTTGTCTCAAGTTCTGAACAGTAACATTACTTCCAGAAAGAGGGGAATGAGGTGCAGCAAAGACTGCCTCAGTTCACAACAGTATCCTTACACAAACTGAACACAGCTTTGCCAGACAGAACAAATGCATAAGAGACTTTAGTCATACACCGATGTAACTAAGTTCATGTTTTCCAGTCATGAGATTTCTTCCCACTAAACAAAACAACATACAGCTAAAGGCTAACAGAAGTCCTTAAGTCATAAGAGTATCAAAAGAATGAATTAAAAACAGCTTATTCCACTGTTCAACAAAATTGCTTAACAATTTAAAACAAATTTGTTAAACAAATCTGGTACCTGAACAGTTTAAAGTTGAGTAACAAGTACTGGTACTGAATATATTAAAATCTTGCTTTCTTATGCAAATTAGAAAGGAAAAAGCTTTATGTATAATTTTAAACTTACTCAATACCCTCCTCCCTTAAGTCATACTTTAAACTCATCATTACAACCATAAACCTTTATTTGATTTCTTTAATACTGCTGAAATCATAGGACACCGTGAACAGTTTATAGACCAAACTTCATCTGTAATTTTTTCATTATTCAATAACACTATGAATAATAAGTTCACCCATGAGCCAGCATCTCAAACAATGCTATTTTAGCTTCGTTACTAGACTTTTTTTCTTTTTTTTTTTTAAGTTACAACAGAAACCCAAGACTTCTACTCCTGGCTCATCCCTTATCACACGCTTTTCTAAGCATTTTTATTTTCTCTTTTTCTGAAGAATTACATGTTCAACACGTCCCTATCAAACCTAAACACAGATAAAAGACAGTTATAGTAAATTCATCAAGTAGCAACAGCTACTTAAAAATACTTACACTGTATGTCCAACACATGAGAGAATCTCATCTCCTTTTCCAAAGCTGGGTGCCTCACAATACAAGTTATTCGTCTTCCTCTTGCAAATCGTGTAGGGACAATATTATACTGACTTATGACTGTCACTGTTTCATTTGGAAACAAAGTGGAGCTGGATTCCATTTCACCAAGACCTCCTTCCCAGTCAATCTCTGCAGCAGGTTTTCCAGTGGCTGCTGTACAAATGGCTGCTATTGTTTGATTTGCACCATCAATGAGAGGGTTTGGTCCTTTTGTTAAGCTGACAACAGGTTCAACTTTGGGGGAGAAAAAAGGTAAATTTAAGCCAGAAAGTTCAGAACTTCCACCCAACTCACTTACATAGCAACGATCTAACTCATTTTACAGAGCTCACACTGATCAGGCAATAAATAAGATCAAATCATTATCAAAGACAAACACTCTGCAGTGCTTTGGCCCACCAATATTGCATTTGCTCATGACTTGCAGTTTAATGCTGCTCATTCCTTATGTTTAGTGCTCTGACAGAACTCCAGAGTTGTTAGGCTCAAAGCATGAACTACAGTGTTTCAATTCCAATGTCTGACAGTAGGTTTTTTTTTTATGTATTAGATTGAAAATATACTCCTATATTAAAGAAAGCCTGAATTCTACTGCAAAATACAGTACTGTATTTAAAGTATTATCTACACTGACAGTTTTGATCATTTTAAAACTACTTAATATCTGGTGTTATAACACTAAATTAAGATTAAGTTTCTTACAGTTCTTAAGTGCAACAACAAATTCCAGGCTAAAAACAAGAACAATCAAGAATTGCCTTTTTAAAGATTTAAAGTGTAGACATATACACAGTACAAACTTTGCATTAAATTATTAGTGTATATAGTTTACAGAATTTTTATATATAAAATTGAAAATGTATATACAGATGCTATCAGCTATAAAGGTTAAAAACTTGACCTCAATACCTTGTCCAAGACTCAAGCAGCTCAACCGAAAGAGCCTGACATCCTTGTAAATCCATTGCTCTGCCACAAGTTTAGGGACTTATAGAGCAAACTTGTTTCTAGAAAGGAAGCTATGTTACTGATCTACAGGTTTGCCACAGGCTGTAAAGTCTTTAAAGTATTCCTTCCTGTTTCACTAGTATAATCTTGTTAAGCTGGAATAGACACCACTTACGACTTAAGTCCACAGACCATCTTCTGCTTCTGATATAAACTAAGGTTTTGAGTTTTAGGACAGTTCATTTCCCTTTCTAATACTGGGACATCTGGGCTTCTCAGTAGTACAGCACCCTATTACAAAATCCTTGTGCACTGATTCAGTTAAAACGAGCTCTCCAAAGTAAAGTCATCACTACACTTCAGAATCCATCTCAGTGGATCAGTCCTCAATTACAAGAGCAATGGCAATTCTTTCCACTTGCATACTTTCCAATACCCCATAAGAAGAGGTTTAGTTCACAGCATTTCTTCCAAAAAACCTGAAGCTAGCGCACATTAAAATGTAATAAAGCACACTTCACAAGAGCTGGCAAGATATTCTCAAGATAACAATACCTTGAAAGAGATAACAGTAACAACTTATTTTTGTGTGAGTGGGTTCTAGAATCAGTTTGACTGATTTCTGGTCAGTCTATACCACTTCTCCATCACTGAGAAAGTATGATTATTTGTCCAGTTACACTTAAATGAAAGAACACAACTAAATGGATAGCCTTATAAAAAACTGTTCTCTTTTCCACGCTCAGGGTATAACAAGTGCTTGAAGAATATACCTCAAACTGAAGGCTGGCTGCTGTCTTGGGAAGAACATCAAGACTGAATTGCTTTCTGCATCATTTGTCTGACTGCCTTTCCTGCTGTGCTATGTAAATGACCCTACCGTAAATAAAACAGCAGAAGTTCTTCCACCAAATTCTACATTCACTGTTCTAGATTTGCAACATCTGTAATAGAGCTCCTCTTTCAGTTTGATGTCTTACTCTCCAACACTACTGAGAACTGAAGCTTTCTTTCCTCCAAGCCCCTCTCATCCCCCCATCACAGCAAAATCAAAAAGCTTCACCATTAGTATTACGTTTCTTCACCAGAACTTTCAGATGGAAGAAAAAATGTTCATCTATTTCATCTCTTTGAACTTCTCTTGAAGAAGAAACTCCATAATTTTTTTCCCACTGTTTATGAAGGAAAAGTTATTAGTTCACATGTCTAAGAGTGCATCTCTAAACCCAAAACAGATTACTCAGTATGATGCTTCACTTACTAAGCTCATTAAAATAAATTGTCTTTGAATATTAAGTGCCAGAGAACAGGATACAGGATTTTAAGAACTTAGTTTATCCTAATATTAACTTTCCTTCAAATGGTAAGCTTCCTTTCTTAGGTGACATCTGATATTTTTAAGATTTAACAGCCTCAGCTGATAGAGTAATTCTTAGTCCTTCACCCACCAGAAAGAAAAAATTAAACCGATAAGTTACTCATCTTGACAAAATATAGCTCTTTCTAGTCCGAAGTGCTTTGGTGCTTTATTGTTGCATACTTTTAAAGTGTTTAGTTACATCTTCCATAAATCACAGCTTTTGAACTACACACCAACTAAAAAAGATAAAAAGGAGTTAGCTGCCCATTTGGTTATCTTTCACAATTACTCCACTCCAGCAACCCAAGCCAATTAACAGTAGAAACCCAGCTACCCATTCTGTAGCCTTTCAAGTTGTTTTACCTACAGCTTAAGAAAATTATCTTCTGAATGAATCCTTAATTACAAGGGTCTACTGCCATCTCCCAGTCATGCTTTTCACATTGGGAAACTTAAAGATGACCAAAAGCAGATACAGCACAGAAGAAGCTGAGAGAATATTAGAGAAGCTGCTTTCACCATTATTAGAAATATTATATCCTATTATACTTGATTCTATGATCATGCTCTGCTCAAGTGAAATAGAAAACACGGTGGAGGCAATGTTTACCTGGGGAAAAAAAAATAATTCCTACAAAGAGTCAGAAGCAAAATGGACCTGTTTCCAAAGCATAAGAGTGAAAGGGAAGTGGCAGCTCCCCATTAGCCCAATTAAATAATCAAGGAAAGATTAGAGACATTGATTGATAGAAGGCATCAAAAGGTCGGTGAGCATGGGTTACCTTGTTTGTGTTGAAGAAGAATGGTCACACATATTGGAAACCATTGCACAGTCTTGATTACATTTTGGTTATAAGCCACTGTCATATTTAAACTAAACTTGCACCTATTTAGGAATGCTCAACTCATTTGCACACATTCATATCAATCCTTCTGTTTCACAATTGCTACCTAATTTAAGCCTACCCACTCTAGCTTTATGTTACACACAGGAACCATCAGATACCATTAACCAAGCTCTCACACTTTACAAAAAGACAATATAACAAAGTGTCTAGAGCGAAAGTGTACAATGTTTCTTGGATTTACAAGGAAGTTGGATTCCTCTGCTTTTTTTTTTTTTGAAATAAATATTTCTACAACTGTATGCAGGAGGTCTGAATGTAACTGGCATGAATACAATGCAAACAATATTATTTCAACTGACCATTAAACTCACTAATTAATTAGTCACAACATGACACTGGGAACTGTCAACCATTTTTCATCATAACCTACATGTAACTAGTAAATTTTCCAAAGAAGTATTCTTAATAATACTTCCTCTCCACCTTCACATCAGCTAGCTTCATACAGACATGCATCTTCCTTTAAATTTTCATCATCATAATTTGTACATCAGTGTGCCTAGGGATCTATCCAAGGTGGCAGACGTAAATTCACTTTTAATAATCTGTGCTGTGCAGCTCATTTGATTCACAGGTTTTAAATCCTGCCTGTCATGCTTAAGAATAAGTTTCTAAAGGAACAAGAAGTACTTCATTACTCAAGCTTAAAAATCATAGAATAGTTTGTGTTAGAAAGGATCTTCAAAGGTCATCTAGTCTAACTTGCCAACATCAGTTGGTTCCAACCTCTCTGCTATAAGCAGGGGCACATCTCACTACACCATTCTGCTCAATCAATCTGGCTCTGAATGCCTCCTGGGAGGGGGTATCAACAACATTGCTGGACAACCTGTTCCAGCATCTCATCGTTTCACAGTAAAGAATTTCTAGTATCTAGTCTAAATCTACTCTCTTCCAGTTTAAAGCTACTTCCCTTTGTCGCTACATGCCCTTATAAAAGTAAGTTCCTCCCCAGCTTTCCTGTAGGCTCCCTTCTGGTACAGGAAGGCCACTATACAGTCCCTCTGTCATCTTCTCCTACCTAGGCTGAAGAGTCCCTGCTCTCATCCTGCCCTCATAGGGGATGTGATCCAACACTGTGAACATCCTCACAGCCCTCCTCTGGCTCCATTCCAACAACTCCATGCCCTTCTTGTATTGAGGGCCCCAGAACTGGATGGAGTAATCCAGGTGGAGTCTCATGAAAGCAGAGTAGAGAGGCAGGATCACCTCCCTCAATTTGTTGGTCGCACTTCTCCTGATGCAGCCCAGATACGGTTGGCCTTTTAGGCTGGGAGCACACACTGTTGGCTCCTGTTGAACCTTTCATCAACAGACACCCCCAAATTCTTCTCAGGGCTGCTCTCAAGCCATTCTCTACCCAATCTGTATGTGTGCTTGGGATTGCTCTGACTCAGGTGCAGGATCTTGCACCTGGCCTCGTTGAACTTCATGACTTCTCCTCTCAAGCCTGCCCAGGTCCCTCTAGATAGCATCCCTTCCTTCTAGCATGTCAATTGCATCACTCAGCTTGGTCTTATCTGCAAGCCTGCTGGCAGTGCACTTGATCCCACTGTCCACATTGCTTACAAAGGTGTTATTTAATACCAGACCCAGCACTGATCCCTGAGAAGTGCCATTCGTCACTTCCATTTGGATACCAATCCATTGACCACAGCTTTGAGTGTGACCATTGAGCCCATTCCCTACCCAGGATGTCATGCAGGACAGTGCATGTATCCGCTGATGCTGTAACTCCATTGTAAAAAGTCACCCAGTTTCACAAACACAATTTGCTCTTGGTGAAGCCATGTTGGTTACTAATCACCTCATCTTACTTTTCCATGTGTCTGAAGCAGAGCTTTCAGGAGAATCTGCTTCACAATCTTGCCAGGCAGAGGTGAGACTGACTGGCTTGTAATTTGCTGGATTTTTTTTTCCTTTCTGGAAAATGGAGGTTACATTTCCCCTTCTCCACTCAGTGGGAACTTCAGGCTGCCATGACCTTTGAGATACGATGGATAGCAGCTTGGCAACTTCATCCACCACTTCCTTCAGAACCCATGAATGGATCCCATAGACTTGTGCACCTTCAGGTTCTTTAGATGGTCTCAAACCTGAACTTCACTTACAGAAGGAAAATCTTCCTTCTCTCAGTTCTTGCCTTTGCTTTTTGCAATTCTGAACTCTAGCTTTGCAAGACAGTGGGATAAAAACCAAACCAATTATTTAAATCATCATATATAGTATTCGATTAGCTAGCAACAGAAGTACCTCTGCTATACACCATCTCTTCTTTCTTCAAAGACCATTTTAGCCAGTTTAGTCACTATCTTGAGAAATGGAAGGCACAGAACATACAGTCTGACATAAAACTTCTTTTTTGCTCTAGCTAATAGGAGATTTAAGATCTATAGTTTTAGATAGATTAATTAGTCTCTGTGACACAAAAAAGCATTTACATTTCTTCATTTTACCTCTCCTCTTACAGTGCATTTCCTTAAAGTAACAAAATACTAAGCTAAGCAAATAGACTAAGCAAAGTCATTTCATTTACATCTGTTAAGCTTAAGAACATAAGATAAAGGTTCTAAACACCAACTTAAGTGACCAATATATTGTGGCAAAATACAACATTACCTTGCAGTTATTTTTTTCCTCAGTCCCTCTGTTTTACATTTTAATAGCACCTATTACTAGATTAAATTAATCTACCTGCTATGCATAGTAAGCAAATCAATTCCTTACTAAATAGGAACCCGAAGGTAAAAAGGTGATGTTTCTACTGGAAACAACCAGTTTCAACCTCAGCTGGACTTTTATCACTCATGGGACAATTTTTTAGAACATCAGGAAAACAGTCAAAATAAAGCTGATTAAATCACATCAGAATTTTAAGTTCTGACTGGAGCTATTCTATGCCTTAAAACAGACCTGAACTTCTGGCAGTTGAACTCAAGCTACCGAAACCCCAAAGACCACTCTGAACCACTACTTCCCTATTGCTTTTACTACTTAACTCTAGATACCACTGTAGCAAAAAACTGTCAGAAGAACAGAAAACATTGAGGAGGAGTCAATCCCAAGTTACCCAGCTCTGTGTGTAAGCTAAGCATCTGCTAATCAGGATGGAAAAGCAAGCAGTTAAGACTGCAAATTAAAGGAAGAAAACTAATATTTAGACTCACTTCTGTCAGGAGAGGCTTGACCTATGTATATATTTGTCCAGTTCCATAACAGCTTGTATTTCGCTGAAGATTTACTACTCAAATATGCATGTTTGTTACTAACTTGGTGAAGAATTGGTTGAGGTTTCCAAGATCAGAGGCTGACACCATGCCACTGACAGGCTTACAACTATCAGTAGCTATCTACATCATTAAGAAAATAAGCCATGATCAAGACCAGTATACCTGACATACTATACTTCGGATGTTCTAACAAACGCTGTTATATACAACTTATCAAGCACACTGCAGTCCTACATTTTCAGATGCAGAACAATGAACACACAAACCATGGATTTGCTTTCCAAATTGCAGGGACTCTTTGTACTTCAAAAAACACAAGACCCAAAGGGGCAAAAATAGACAGCTACTAGTAAGGTGTGAAGAATATCAGAGGAAGACTAAACAGAAGAGATGAGGGATAGCAATAAGAACCTCCCAATGTTTAGTGTTAGAAATGAACCCAAAAGCTGAGAGACTGCTTGTCACAGACAAAGTCATAACAGGTGAAATAGAGGCAGGAAAGAATCAGAAGACTACATGTTTTGTAACAAACAAAGCTTTCTTAAAGAAGTTAGTGAAATTAAATTGGATTAAGTCATTTGCTTTGATATATCTATTTTGCCCCACCTTGTGGTGGAAGTCAGTTTACATACTATGTTACATCATCTGATTTATTTCATAGGGCATTCTACTATTTTGGAAGACATCAGAAACCAAGAATACCCTAAAAATAAAAAAATGTACAGAAAGTCACTGAAGGTCAGCTCTGCTGAACAAAACAGCACTTGACTACCTGCAATGGATATATAAATAACTCGATTGTTAGAAGACAAGTTATGACAAACAGTTAAGTCATTAGGCCAAAATAATTGTTTCACTTCATATTGCACAGCTATTTAAGTTAACCTGGTATTCAGTACTGGTCCTTCCAACAGAACACAACAACACAGGACTCTCAATGAGGTAGACAAAATTTAAGGTGAAGTTTTATATAAGTTTCACATTAGATAACTACATAACTATACAAGGGCTTGAATTCCCAGAAATAGTCTGAACAATTCTACTTTACACTTACAAGGTGTATTCAACAATTTATATTACAAACCCAACCAATGTCATTAACTTACCATACTAACAGCAAACTTAGAGGGAAATGAAGATTAATACTGTCTTCAACAGCTTCTCAGCAAGCACACACACAGATCCCTAGAATTAGTATTGTCTCCAAGTTTAAATTCTAAAAAGCATTGTCCAAATGTCTGGATTAGCAATATACCTATAAAGAACCTAGGTATCAGGACAATCAAAACATAAGTTTTTAAAGAAGCATGGCCAGTAAGACATATTCTCAAAGATAGTAAGAATACCAAAATATTATTGCTTCAAAAGATGAGCGAATATATTTTTCCATAGCAATTAGGTTAAAAGTAAAACAATATATTAATAAGTTGATGCTACTAATTTCAATTCTTTTCCTTAAGTTTACTTACCTAATACTGTTACAGTTACTGACGACTGTGAATTTCCAAGAGGGAATGTAACTGCCTTACAGATATATTCTCCTGCATCAGAAAAGCTTACATTTTTTAGGATGATTGTTGCATCAGTAAGTGAGTAGTTTTTAAATGACACTCTTCCTTGGTATTTTTCTTGAATAGAAATTCCATATTCAGGATGATGAACAGCAATAGTCTCTGAAATTTTACCGTGGATCTTCTCCCAAGAAACTTGTGTTATTGTTTCATTTACATCAATTATGCATTTCAGTGCAACCTTCTTCCCCCAAACTGCTGTCACATGTGGATCAACAACTGGTCCAGCTAAGGCACCTAAAAAAAAAACCCACACAAGTATTAGTTGTTAATGTGAAGACTTCTTATGTACCTCTTCATCATTTAGCTTGCCTTTTACGAAGAGAAATCCTACTTTCCTCTGAGAAACCATATTCTTTTACCTGATCCACAGCCATGTAAAAACACAGCTTAAACTTACAAAAGCTTGCCTCAGGAGAAACCAAGCTAGATATAGATCAGTCATACTTCTGAGAACACAAACGTCAAAATGCAGCACTCTGTAAAGCAACATGAAGACTGTGTAACTAGTATACTGATCTTCCAGGAAGTTAACTAGTTATGAGCACTGTATATGTTCATGTTTACTGGAAAACATTCCAACATGGTATTTTTGCAGCTTGATTACTGATCTAAAGCATCAGGTAAAAATTTAAATACTTCAGTTACTTCTCCTTTCTTGAGATGACACTAATGAAGACCTCCTAACAAGAAAGGCATAATTTAAGCCTTTTAAAATAGAAATCCTGTTTCTGGAAAAAAAACATCTGAACATCTTTATGTGAATCCACCCTTGGAAGGTTTCTATTTCCCAACAATTTTTCAGTCCTCAAGTCATAGCTAAGTCAATGAAGTAATTTAAACAAGTGATTAAAAGATTCAGATAAAGATTTCTTTTGGTATACTACTGACATCAGTCAGGAATTCTACGAAAACACTGAGTAGCACAAATAAATCAAACTAAAACAGAATTAGAAACTAAGACAGCTGATAAGCCAGTCAGTGGGAAAGGATGGTAAGGGGAAAAGTAGTCAGAAATCTCAAAACAGCAATAAAACAACTTTCAAAGAGAGAATATTTAATACTTTTAATTTACAAGTAATGAAAGAATGTTCTCTACTGTTTCTATACCTTTGTAACCAACATGCATCACTGAGAATGCTGCCCTCTCTGAAGTGCCTATGCAAACTCTCAATTTAAACTTTTCTTCAAATCTTTCTCAACTTGTCATTACTACATCTAAGCATGAAGTGAAATACTAGAAAGTGAAAGATAATTCTGAAAGATAACAATTTTACCTTATATAGAAGGCTCATACTTTATTTCTGAAATCTCAAAATATAAACTAATGTATTTCAGAACCTGTACTGCCATTAATGTAATAAGATATTTTTTGTTCAGAAATCACCCATTCATGATGTTCTAGTTTGCACTGAATCTTACTCTGTACTGAAGACTAACAGAATGATCAGCAATATTAACTGCAACAAACTACTCGGACAGAAAAGCACCTGAAGGAAAGTTATACGAAAGCTGCTTAGACTTCCAGCAGCATTAAAAAATGACTCATTCTACTTGGTAGCAGACAAGCTGTTTTGTCTCCATTTAAATTGGGTTGGGATTTTTTGTTGTTTTATCAGGATTTTTTTTTTGTTAAGTCTACTTCTAATGATCAGAAGCATTAGCTACATAAAGATGACCATGGCACTTCAGGAAAATACATATTACACATTGGTACTCAAATAGCCATTACTCCTCCTTTGGAGTAGTGAAAAGGAACTTTTTTACTACCAGTACTTCTAACAGCTCATTTGTGTGCTGAGAACACTGTGTCATTTCTTATATTGATTGCATGGATATTTTCAGCAGTGAAGTTTTGTTGTTGCTGCTCTCAAGATTTACAGGCTTTCAAGAAGATACTTCAAATAGAGCTCCAACCACAGAACATTCATCAGTTATATTTTGTTCTTCATTTATCTGTTCCCTGAAAAGAGCCAACTGAACATTACCCTCAATTTTACATGTTTATTTTGTCTTTTGACACATTCTAACTCCAAATACAAGACAAACTCACCTATACTAATCCAGTTTTTTATTAAAATTGTTCTAGAGATTTCACATAGAAGACTTATTCTTCTTTTCCAGACCCTGCAATACATTGCTCAGTGCAATCCAGCACAAAACTTCTTTGTATTTCCACGTGCATTATCAAACACAATATTCTACTTTCACTATAGATTGTCACTTACTTCAATTGCAAACACCCATCTTACAGCAAATCTACGTGCGTTTACTTTGGACACGCTCCATATTTTCATGGCTGAGAATACTGAGTCCCAGGGAAGCCAGCAGGTTCTCTTCAATTATAACACGGTTCATCATTATAAACAAGTCACCCAAAACCTAACAGTTAATGCATGATTATAGGAATATATCTAATAACCTTATATGGAATGAAGCATACAGTTGCACTGGAAGTTTTGAGCCTATCTTTTACTGGAAAACTGTTAAAATGTAAATGAGAAACACTTAGTTTTTCAAGTAGTCTTGTTAGTGTTTGAATGCTGGGTCTGAGCAGAACATGAAAGAAAAGTTATGACTGTTCGAGACTCTCTGCTCCCAACAAAGTAACAACTCATGCAGGAAAACCAGACTTCAGTTACTTCATCACGAGGAGGATCTTACACAGTCAGTTTCATATTTCAAGCAATTGTAAATTTCATTAATTGCCAAAAGCCAAATTCTGACAGCAGCCTTTAGATACCACTGAGGTTTGGAAACACTGTAGTGTCATGCAAAACTTTTTCAGACAAAACTACAGTTAAAGGAAGAAGTCTTTGTCATATGGACTTAACTTTTAGTCATTTCATACATGGTTCCCTAAAGTAGTAATGATCCATTGATGATCATGTGCACACCAGTTTAATTTTCAGTACTAAAAGGTGAATAAGAGTAGACAAAAATCACACAGATTCTATTCTTGTATTTCAGAAACTCAAGGTTCTGGCCCACTTTTACTTGTCACTAGATGTTTTTATGACTGTTCAGGATCTTAAGTTCCTTGCCAACAGTATTTCCCTTCCTATTTTTATTTTAAGGTCATGTTCTGATGATGTCCATCTCCTCTTAGCTGAAGAAAATAAATAAAAAAAATAAATCAAGTTAGCACTTCCAGTTAAATGAATCAAAGCAACTAAGAAAGTCATGAGTTTTTTTAGTGAAGAGGTTCTACTGCCTACTGACAGGCAACTTGCATTAACCACATTAACTCAGATTTGACACTACCTCAAACATTTCCATACAAGAAATCCCAACTCTTACTGAAGCCACCTGTTTTAAAATAATTTGAAGGAAGAAAATCACACATCCAAGTTACTGTCAAAGAGCACTTAAAAATATCAGAAGCTCTTATTGTTCACCTTCTCTGTTTACAGGACAGATTATAAAGAGTTCGCATACTGAAGACAGTTTGTTGAAGTCATCTGAAAAGATTCTGAAGTATGGCATCCTAAGTCTTATATCCATCACTTGATGTTTTGATGCTATGCTTAGAATGGCTATAAAACTTGTTAAATAAACCAGTAGGCTGCCTCCCAAACAGACCATATAGAGATAATGGAAGCAATTACTCATTAAAGTTTATTAGAATCGACAAGCATTCTTTGTTGCCGTTCCTCCCAGGCCAAGAAATCACTTCTTTAAAAATTACTTTGATAGTTCTCAGAATCATCCTCTTTTGTATCTGTAAGCCTACTTTGTCCTTCCCAAACCCAGGTGAGAACAACCACATAGTCTATTTGCATTCATATCTCTGGTTATCATTATTTAACTTCTTTTGGTTGCTGAACAATCAAGGTATGAGTTTAAACTAGCAAGTTAATTACTATGTTGATATTCAGGGCTCACCATGACTCCAGAATTCTTTATTAAAGGTTAGTATTTCCTTTGACACAAATATCTCCATTCAAGAATTTGTTTTGCTCAAAGACTAGCAAGTCACATGTCTACTCTAAAACACAGTTTTAGAAGCTTATAATGCACAAGTCACTTTAAAGGCCACATTTTTTTTTTTTTTAAATCTCCTTAATTTAACCTAAGATACCCACACACAAGACACAGTGCTTTAAGAAAGCTTAGCTACTCTCCTTTCCAAACTTAAGATTGAAATACGACCTTCTTTGCTTGCACACTTAAAAAGTTGGATTTTCACCATCATTTTCAACATCCCTGAAGGAAAAAAATCAGTACTCAAATTGAGATCTTGATTTGCAAACACTCAGCTCAAATCCAAATATTACTGTGTTTATTCTTTATGTTCAAATCTGTTGCAGATAAGTTTTCTTTTCACTCAGAAGTTCCTTTTCTACCTCCTTTCTGATTTCCTCATATATACTGACAAGTTGCACATTCCAGGACGTCTTTTCAGCACAGGACTTTTTCATGCAACTCATCTAATTGAAGATACTACCAGATAGATAACTTCTACTAGTGGGTTACAAAAAATTTCTTCAGTATTTTATTGTGAGATGGCATCCAATGCTGTTAATGCAAAAGTTTTCAAAGTAATTGCATCATTTGGCCTGTACAAGTGTTGGAAAATCCCTTGTTTGCACTAGTCAGACAGGCTCTTGGTAGCTAGACCTTTGCCTCCATGTTCATCCTTTAATGAGTGTTCATCCTACTATTTATATTGCACAGGCAACAGACCAAGAGCTTACCTTGTTTTGATCAGTTAGAGATTGTCAGTAATGTTTTTCAGACTGACCCACGCTCATCAGATTACCTCTTATCTAGCACAAAACTACCCTGCCTCTAAAACCAACAGCATTTAAGCAGCTGAGTTTCCCTCAAAACTGATCTACAACTCAAAGTACCCGGTTCCCCAGTCTACTTGTAAGCATGCTAGTAAGCCTCTCAATCCACTCCACAGATAACTCTTAAAGATGCACGCAGGGATTGACAATCAACTGAGCTTCTCAAACTACTACAGACCCTCCAGTTTTACAACCTTTGAGGACTTATAAATCAGTATTCCTTTATTACTCATCATTCTATAGTTAATAATACTCCAGGACTGTCCTACCTCAGACTGAAATCTCAACATGCGCATTACTGCAAAACTGAAGCTATGGACTTACTCCTTTGTGAAAGCAGGAACAGAAAGCATAAACTCCTTGTTAAAATACCTTCTAGAAGAGCAATTTGGCCCTCTGAGATCTGACACTACTCCCTTCCCAAACAAGCTGCTGCATCTCTCTTCATTCTTCCCACCGTATTTGGTATCACACTTAAATTGAGGGCAGATTTCAAGGCACAGTATTGCAAGTGTATTAGACCAAGTTGCATAAGCTAGTTGTGCCTGATTATGTTTAAACCAAGATAAAAGAAAGCCTTGACTGAATTTTAAAGTTATGAATGTTGAACATTCAGTTCAACAACTCTCCAGTTTCAGGCTGCTTAAAGAATCTACAACTTGCTTTTAGTTTTAAGAGCCACAGAACTTGAGGCTATCAAATATTGACCACAATGATAAAAGCTGATAATTCTTAAACTTCCCATCAGTTGAAAAAAAAAAAGATAGACAATAGAGTCATGAAAATATAGCAACTGTAATACACCGAAGTGCTCATGCTATTACATTAGAGATTACATGCTATTACATTAGAGATTAGTCTCCACATTTCCAACTTCTTTATTCATAAACAAAATAGAGATGTTTCTATATGGAATGGTTATACACAATTACAGAAATGCTCCTTTTTTTGTTTATCTGTTATAGAACTGCAGCCTACTACTTTGCAGTCTGACACTGTTAAGGAAGACAGACAACCTTGCCACTTCCTAGCCACTTATTCTACACCAGCTTTCAACTGGCTCAAGACAGTAAGACTCAAACACCACAAGACCAGAAAACCTACAGTTTCTCCCCACATCAGCAAGTTTTCCAGAAAGTTAAGGATGTATCCTGCTTTAGCACCCACTAACACATGGAACAGCTAAACAAGAACTGAAATCAAGAGTAGAGCAAAACAATAAAGACATCCTATTTCAGTGACAGCAAGCTGCTAGGTCAGCAGAACTTACCACAGAATAGTTTCAAGGTCAGACTAAATATCATGAGGTCAACCTAATTTCAGCTAACATGAGAAAGACCAGTTTGATTCTTCCAGTCATTTCCCCACTGCATCAGTGTTTATCAGCTACTTAAGAAAGCTCACTCTAGAAAATAATTTAAAAGTCACTTGTTTTTTTCTGAACCAACTTTCCACGTTGACTAAACAGAGGATAACCCAATCACAAGTAGCAATGTAACAGTGGCAACAGCCACACATTCTGGTGGCATTTTAAGATTTGTTTAGCTAGAGATTCAAAGCACTTAAGGACTCTACAGAAAGTAAGCCTGAAATCACCACTTGAGGCTTTATAAAATTATATGTTTAAATTGTTGGGAAGAAGTCTGTGCACATCTTCAGTATAGAGAACACAAAGTGCAAAGTCAAAAAAAGATCAGAACTAAGGCAGCACAAAATTTTTCAACATCAGCTTGTGTTTCAAATTGTTAACCACGTCCTCAGGAAAGAAAAAACCTGACTGTAGACCAATGAGCTACTATTTTAACATAACCTTCTTCCTCTTTCAGCATCACTTGCTTTGTCACACCCCTTGCTTGAAGGAGAAAGCTACTTTGTAAGTGAAGTTTCTTTGCAACAAGGTAGGCAAAGAGCAGAAATGAAGGATGAGGTAGGCTTCTATGACCATTATGTTCACTACACCAGTTCACCTTGCTCTTTTTGAAGATTTTTCTGGAAAAAAAGAAAAGGTATGTTATTTCTGTCTTTGAAGAATTCTTAAACTTTGCTCAGTGTTAATCACAATAGTGCAATATGCATGGAAACACCTACCATAAGACAAAGACTTGGAAATTTGGCATAGAAGAGGAAAAGTACTGGGTTAAAGCAAAAGAAACTCACTAGCTGTTTTGCTCCCCCCCCTTCATTTTAATACAGTTCAAAGGACCCCAAACTTTTGAAAATAATGTCATATTCCTAAATCTCTCCTACAGCACCGATGTATCAGCACTAATGCAGCTGTCCACATTCTTCACTTTCAAATGTATTGATTTAGTTCTAAATGTTCATTTGTTTTATCTATAATTGGACCCAAACTGAATTCCAATCTTAATTCCAACAAGGAAGCAGCACTCCCTAGGAAGTAAAGCCCACATGTTTACAAGGGCTCCAACAAAAAGGGGAACATCATGTCTAATTGACAACTGTAGCTCAAGAGATAAACTCTCAGTTAAATATTACCATAGAATGTTCTGAAGAATTTGCAGTTACTTTGAACCTCCACCTTCTGCTCCTAAGAATAGAACTGACATCGCACCACACCATTCTACCAAGGGACTGGTGTTAGCAGCTCCTTCATTCCCTCCTTTCAGAAGGCCAGATAACACAACATTGGACAAAGAAAAACACTTACTACTATACAAATAGCTTCATATACAGACTTGATGAACTTGACCTAACATTTTTCCCCCATGTCAGCAAGTTATACAGTTGTACCCCTCTTTAGCACTCACTAACACATGAAGCATTTTGTTCATTAGATGGATACCTTCCATTATGGGAAGCAAAGTAACCTATTGCTAGGTGCTGTTTTACTCCAGTGAAATACCAAGTCATTTTAAACTGCGTTTAACGTAATATATCTCAACTTATACAGTCATAGCTACAAGTCCACATCTAAGCCACCATTCTTATTTCACAGGGCTTTTCTTCACTTGAAACTAAAGCAGAAGCACAAGTGACGCTAACTCCTCATACAGTCCTTTATACTGCATAGTACCACATTCTGAAGACCTTTTGTATCAGGCAGTAGAAAATTAAATGCAATCTAAGATACTAGCTAAGTTCTTAAAAAAGGTTAAGCTCATGATTCAAATTGAGTTTTCAAGGACAGTCTCAGTAAGCCAATTTTATAAGGTTAAAGCTTTAAATCCAACTACTCATAAATAATGTTTACAGAGCCTCAGCAACTTGAAAACTTGCTCTGGAATTTCAACTTAAACCACATTAGCTTCACTGTCTGCTTAACACAGTCCTGAACTATTGTCTTCTGTGTATGTTAGTATACTGTAAATTTGGACACTTGTGTTTACTCTGATACTAAGCATTCAGATGTTTACAAAACTAATGACTGAGGGAATCTACAAGGCAGCTGTATGTTCTTCCACAATAAACATTCCAACCTCAGTTTAAAACAGACAAAACTTTCAATTCCACTACTTTTAAAGAGGAGCAAGCAAGGCAGAACAGCCTTTTTCCAGGAATTGAGTCAGGCTCAAAAGCAGGACTAGAGGAAAACATCTCATCCTTAGTCCTGCTACCTCAAATACACGAATAAGAGTGTTGTTGTAGTTGTGCACTCCAGTTCCAGCCCAAGAACTAAATACTTCATAGTCCCATTTTAAACGGATTTAATCTCAGGTGTAGCATTTAGGTACAAACACTAAATAAAAAGTAAGGGAAATTACAAGGGAAGTTCTTCACATTACTACTCAGATCTTTGATGGGAACATTTAAGTACTTCTACAGCTTTAAAACCTTTTAAAACAGCATGAGTTAACAGTCCTGACAAACCAACCAGAAGGTAAAGGCTGAGGTTCTCCTATGTGGTATCCAGCTTAAACACAACTGAAATGCCAACAGATACAGAGGAAGGTCAGAAGTAATGCTGTGCCTCTGTTCTGTATCTTTGTGGGGCTGCCAGGAAACCGTGTTAGAGACAAAACACACACATTAAGTTGAACATAACAAGTCTTTCTCAGTCAGTCTAAAGAAATAAGATAGAACTCCAAATTCTAACAGGGCCAAATTAAAACAGTAGTCAGCAGAAACAAATACAAATAGCAGGGAATTGCTGGAAATTAAAGCAAGTTTACACATATGGTAATTATATTTCAAGAATTGCAAGTGCCACTCTAGAACATTTCATGTAAACACTCAGCTCTGGGTAACATCAGTCAGGATTGATCTGAAATTCACCTTGAACATTGTACTACAATAGCCGTTTAGGGAGTCTCAAAGCAAACAAAGCATGTTCAAACACCTCACATATTACATGCAAGAAGGGACTGCAAGAACTCATTTTTGTTCTCAGAGAAGGCAATCCAAGAGAGGTCCTGAATTACTGTGCAACCCACTTTTTTCAAATTTAAGTACTTGTTACCCATACCAAGTGAGCAAGGGCACCTCCAACTCAAAGAAATACAATGAATGAAATCCCACTGCTCACTAGCACCATCCAGGTTTTTTTTTTTTTTAAACTTACCATAAACATGAGAACTCCTAGGTGCAGGTTTCTTCATAATACACTGCTCAGAGAAGTCAGATAACCTCTAACGATGATTTAAAGTTATTTCACATATGGAATCTCATCCAGTCAAGTTTTGCCTACTACCACAGTCATGTTCTTCAAGCACTTAGGGCTTCTGCTTCAGTAACTGATTGTCCTTTGAGATCTATTTTTCCCCCTATATTGACTTAGAATTTCACACACTCCAGCATGTCTATTTCTTCTCATGTCACACCTCTGAAGCGAGCCTGGATCCATCTCTGTCACCCCCTCCAATCAGGCAGCATTGAGGTCTCCCTCCCCTGCTCCACAAATTGTCTTTAGCATTGCCCTAACATCTCCTGGATGTTTTTTGGCCAGCCATATTGTTCTTTTGGCACAGATTTGCAATTCATCCTGTTTGCTTTCCACAGTGGATGCACTTGCACCTAGGCAGTATGGATGGGGTCATCATTTGTGCTGACTCAAGTGGGAATAAAAAAAAAGGAGCCTCTCACATCACATCCCTCTTGATGAATTTCCTTTTTGTCCCTCATGTTTGCACTTCAGATTACAAAAGTATCATGTCCTCCACACTCTAGGTCCAGAAAACAACCACAAAGACGATCTGAGGGCTGGAGCATCTCTCCTATGAAGGAAGGTTGAGGAAGCTGGGCTTGTTTAGCCTGGAAAAGAGAAGGTTCCGGGGAGACCTCAGTGCAGTGTTCCAGCTCTTAAACATAGATTATAAATGGGAAGGAATCCAACTTTTTTTTATACAGTCTGATAGTAGAAGGACAACTGGGAATGGTCTTAAACTAAAAGAGGGGAAAACTTAGTTTACATGTCAGGTAAAAGTTATTTACTCAGAAGGTGACGATGCTATGGCACAAACTGCCCAGAGAAGCTGTGGACGCCCCATCTCTGGAGGCATTCAAGGCCACGTTGGATGGGGCCCTGGGCAGCCTGAGCTGATGGGTGGCAACCTTGGTCACAGGAAAGGGAATTGAACTAAATAATCCTTCAGGTCCCTTCCAAACTAAATCACTCTATGACTGAGGGTCATTCTATGAATATAATGAATACCCTTGAAAGAATCACTAATGACCACAGGGATATCTGCAGTGAATGGTTATCAGATCAGACATTCTCTCCACAACATTCTGAATCCAAAAGCAATGTCTCCAAAGGCTTCAGGTCAGGTCAGCAAATGCCATCAAAACTTACAAGAACCTGATTATCTACCATATTCCTTCAGTAACACTAGGTTCTTTACACAAAATGCAAAGGTATTATGATGCACAGAATAAAGTTAAGGCATAAAATGAAATCAAACTAATTTTAATGTCTTTCATTTGATGATTAGAAGTGCTGTGATCGCAGTTTAAGATATATCCCTATCAAGACTAATCCCAGCTAGCAGCCAGCAAGTTAATAAGCTTTCTTAAGCAAGAAACAAAAGCTATCCCAATGCCTTTCAGTTGACATTTTTTGCAAAGGACAGTTGAGTTACCACTACTCTGACAGGCTTGTCCAACATTAATGGAGTTCGGCATTTGGGATACTCAGAATGCCAGCAGAATTTGGTGTTGAGAGAGTACACAGTACTTCCAGAAAGTTTAAGGATAACCTAGCAGAGAAATCTGTACAAACAGGATTTCTGAATTTCTTAAAATAATCAATTGAGTTTTGGCAATCCTATAGCAACAGTTCTAAGCACTCAGCATTCTAAATATTCAGCATTCCCTGTTCCTATAACTCTGCCTTCCAAAAGGATTAGAAAAATCATTTAAAAAAAATGGTGAGGAATACTGTGTGCAATGGCCTTCTAGATGAAGGAGCAAAACTTGCAATCTTCAGGAAAGCCTCAATTCCCTTAAAGAGGAAACTATTCATATAGTCCTCCCCTTTCTATACAGGCTTGTCAGATTATGGGCACATAACACCTATTCTAGGAATAACAGAGGTCTGGGGAAAGAGAAATTAAGTTGTATTTTGTACTATATTAAGTAGCTAAATCACAAGTTCATGAAGTCAGCTAAACATTGCTAAGCATTGACTCTGCATTTCTACCTACTTAGAAAGTTGCAGCACTATCTGTCAATAGTTAACAACTGCAATCCTATTATAAAACACAAAGTGAACACACCGAGCAGCAGCAAATCATTAAATATAAAACCTAGATCTTCTCTATTCATGACAAGATCTGATGAATTGCCAGTTACATTACAGAGCTATGAAAATGCCTGCTGCCTCCTACGTCGCTGACTTGAAGCTCTTAAGGCCACCCTCAACTGCAAATTAATCCTGAAGTTAACCCTTTTATACAGAATACGCATCAAGACAGTAAGCTAAAGTTAGTGATAGCCAAGCAAATTAATGCTTTATAGCAACTGCCAAAGTACATTTTCAGTATCTGTTATGCTGCCAGCACTACTCTCAGCTGTAGTACGTCTTACTGGCTACTTACTGAACTAACAGAAGAAATACAATCAAGTGATTAAAAAAACCATTATAAGTTGTTACTTATCTTAGGGGTTAACAATGAGAACCAACCTTCAAGTAAGCTTTTAGCAATTCTTAACCTACAAGTGAAAAAGCTTTAAAAAGAAAATCTTGTTTCAGACTTGCACTTGGACATCTCAAGCTTAATAGAAAGAGACTTCTAAGCACTTCTACGTTACTTCAAGGGCTAGCGACTACACTACACCAGCTCCTGCCTACTCATGCACAAAATATGAGGCTCTTTTAGAAGGCAAGGGACTTCTGGAAGTTATCCAGCCCTATCCCCAACTCAAAGTAGGGCCAACTTTGAAGTCAGATCATGTTCTGTGTCATACCATAGTCAGGTTCTCAATATCCTCAAGGACAGAGAAACCACACTGTTTCACTGTTTCATTTGTGTTGTAGAAAAAAAAAAACATTGCTAATACACTATTAGAATTTCTCTCGTGGTAGATTGTTGCCTCTTACTGTTTCCCCGGCCACCTCTAAGGAAAGCCATTTTTCCTGTCACTCCTTCCCTATCCCCCACTCCGCCACTGCAGCCAGCAGTTATTATTTCCTCCCACCACTCCTTTTAGACTTCTTTGAAGGTTGAAAAAACCCCTCGCTTTCAGTCTCCCTTCATACACAACACATTGCAATCTCCTTATCTCAGTAGACCTCCACAGAGGCATCAGCACCCGCCTTGTACCTTAGCATACAAAAGTGGATACAGTATTCCAAGTACAGCTTCAGAAGCTTAGAATAGTAGGGATTTATTACTTTTTTCAACTGGCTATGTTCAGTATGCTCTTCACCTTTTACATCACAAACATACACTGCTGACCTACAAGCACCCCTAGGCTCTTTCCTAGAAAGCTACTTTTCTGCCAGTACACACTACACTTCTATTGCTGCACCAACTCATCCTCCTCCCTCTGAGAATTTCACATTTGTCTTTGCTGAAATCCATGATGTTTCTGCCTGCAGACCTCCCACTCAAGTAGCCCTAGCCTTCAGAATACCCACTGTCCCTCCCAGTTTATTATCATCCACAAAGCTTGATGGAAGCATATTACTGGTTTGAATGAATGGCTGGTATGAAGTTGTCCTAGTACAGACCACCAGTTTTCTTTGTACATGATCAGAATTTTCCCAGACCCAGTTGTACATGCAGATTTCTTTTAGGCAAGTAGACTATAAAATGCATCAAGTATTCAACAGTTTGGTTACAAGGGCATTTTCAGAAGTCTTGTTGAAAGCTTTCCTACTCTACTGAAGTAAATAATACTTATTTATTCCTCGACCAATAGCTGTGTCCAATACACTTGTAGCAATCAGATCAGGACCTCCTCACAGTTCAGTCTCAAAAATGGTGACTCCTTAACTCCTTTTCTTCACATCCCTTAGTTTTCACCTTATTTATAACTACACTGGCTTAGCACACCTACAGCGTAGCACACCTGCCTCTTAAATCTCTGGAAACAATTACAAAATGGCTCTTGAGATTTATCAACCAAGGGATTTTCCACTGCATTTCCATTGGGTTGTACAGTCCTCACCTCCTTCTGAGAGACAACACTGAGAATTTTTACAAAGTCCCACATGAAGCTTACACAAAACAATTTCTATTACAAGACTAACTTATTTGCCAGAAGGCAATGTAAGTTATTAGATATTTGTGAAAACATTGACATATCAACTGATAATATCAGTAACTGATAATCAAGACATTTCACAAGAGTAAAAAAACCTGTTTTATACTCATTGAACTTAACAGTTGTCTTAAACATAAGCTAGGTTTAAACTACATGTAAACTGCACCTCTGATACCATAAACTGCTGAAACAGCAGAATGCCATCTACCTTTAGTCAACTTCTTCCTACATACAATATCCTGAGTAAGTTGTTATACTGCATGTGCTGGCTAGCAGAGGAGGCTGTTTCATGCTATCTCAGCTACTGACAACACACTGAAACTTTCAGCAGTGTGCTCAAAAATCTCATAAGAAATGATTGGTAGTACGCCCATAGTCAGATTCTCTTGTTTATTTTCTTTAGCTCTACTGATAAATGCTTAAGTACCTTAATAAAGAAATACTGTTTCTATTTCAAGAGATTATCTCTTAGAAAAAACAGAAATGCATCAAAAATTTTAATGCACAGAAGTAGTACTATTTAGACTGTCTGGTACATTTGTACAGTACAAATATCATCTCCAACATCCATTCATCCAATAGGGTGTTGATAACTGTGCTTGTCCCAACAATAATTAGTTTTCAACTTAATCACATGCAACATGGGTGGTACTGAAAGTACAGCAGCAACAGAAGTAGGAAAAGAACACCCATAAAAATACTGGATTAAGAAAGAAAGTTCAGACTAACTGCAGGAAGATAGTGAGGACAAGCTTGAAGTGTCACTTTAATAATAACTTTGACACATAGAAAAGAGGAAAAATGATCATCTGTACCTTAAATGAAAATTTAATACAGGAAGAACAGTAAATAATAAGCAAGAGCCATCTACTGCTCTAAGAAATTCTAGTATTCCAGGCAACTCTAGATAAACTCCATCTGACTGGCTTTAGTGCTGAGAAGGTAAAGCCATGCTATCTTATTGTACGCATTACAACATTAAAAATTATTTTACTTCCATATACTACTTGAGAAAGCTGAAAAGACAAAAATAGTCAAGAATGGAGTAGTGATTAAAGAGGAGAGTCTGAAAGCTTGGTATTTCTAGTACTGAATCCAACGGTGACCTTCTTGCTAATGTCCAGATGTAAAAACTTGACCAGATCGGTTTCCCACACTTGGGAAAACACTGGGAGCTAGATAGAAGACAACAGCACTTAAGTAGTGCTTTACTGTTTCTCCTATTTTTTTTTTTTTAATTCTACTAGTAACTCAAACTTGACAAGTTTATCAGTAAGCATTCGAAGCAGCCCAAAGTCTAAAAGCTAATTAACAGAAAAGAAAGATGGAGGAAAAATAAAGGATTCATCTATTTGATAGCTTCAAGAAGTTGTTTGTTTCAACTTGACTTGGAAGTTATTGGGCTGTGCTTGAAGCTCCTTAAGACTACAGGCCTAGCTTCTCCAAACCTAACCTAGCTACTAGCCATGAGTTCCCTAGGAGCCTGACTTAAGCATGCCTGCAGCACAGTGCCATCTGCTATTTCACACCTACACTTCTTGCCCTCCACATCCAGGGGAGGAAGACAAGCTCCTTAGCTAAGAGCTTTTTCATCTCTTCTTCCTTTATAGACCAGGAACAATTGTTTTCACTGATGTTGCCTATTACTGCATGATTTGCTGTTTAACTTATTCCCATCTAATTCCCTCCATTTCACCTACATTCACCTATTCTTATCTTTCCTTAACTCTTCTTGGAATTTTTTCCCCCCCAGACTTACACAACACTCTCTCCAATTCTATCATTCTGCTTCCTAATCAGAAAACAGGAAGAGCGTTTACAGTCTTTTTAGCTTATAAAAAGAAGTTTGATCAACCTCTGTTGTGCCTAATTCAGTAACTTGCCATCCCCATCCTCTCAACAAAATGTATTTCTGGTTATGGTCTCTGAGGAACTGAATGCCACTGTTCTCTAAATAAGCACCATTAAAAAAAACTGGATTTTAGATAGGTTACTTACACAAATAACCTCACACATCCCCCCCCCTTCACACAAGAACAAAAGCTTGTAACAAGTGACATAACAAAACAAGAGTAATTAATTGCACCTACACCTGCTCTTCAAGTGTAACTGAGAAAATCTGGCCAGTTAGCACTATTCATAAGGTCCTAAGGAAATTCCTCATGAGAAATTCTGTATCAGTATCTATATGCCACAAAGTTAGTTGGTCATCAGGAAAAAAAAGCATTTAAACAACCTTTAATACAATATAGCCATTCAAAGCTGGAAAGCAGAAATCAGATTACAAATAGTACTAGCAAGAAGCAATCTTACCACAGAGTTCCTCTTTTAAGATGAAATAAACCAGGACTACAGCAGAAGCACATAACACAACCACTCACAGAATGGCTTGGGTTGGAAAGGACCTCAAGGATCAACTCCCAACCATGCGCCATAGATGGGGCTACCAACCTCCAGATCTAGTACTGGACAAGGCTGCCCAGGGCCCCATCCAACCCAGCCTTGAACACCTCCAGGGATGGGGCATCCACAGCCTCTCTGGGCAGCCTGTTCCAGCACCTCACCACACTCTATGGTGAACTTACCCCTGATATTCAATCTAAATCTTCCCTTTTTGAACTTGAAACCATTCCCTTGCCCTATCACTGGCTACCCTTGAAAAATGTTGATTCCCCTCCTTTTTATAATCCTCTTTAAATATGGGGACCAATATAGGCTCTCAGCTCATTGCAGATTTATCTACTCAGTCTGTAGTCATAGATTCCAGTAGAGAATTTGGTTTGCACACAGAAAAAAACAAAGGTTGCCTTCTATCACAATACAGCAGGCCAAGACTAACTCTATAGCAACAATATGGTGTGATATAGGATGGAAAGTAATACTTCTGAGGTCTACTGCTATCCAATAGATAACTGAATTAACTCAAAGAAACCCCACCAACATTTACTTGGAGCACTACAAGTAGTCACTGCTTAGCAAGACTAACTTTATCCAGTCTGTATACCAAGTATTTCAACTGTCTTCTATTCACTGTGGATTTTGTTTCAAAAATTGCAACTTAGACTTCGAAATTGAAAATCTAGAGCTTTCAACTTCTCAGCAGGCTCTAAGAACATCTTCTCATTAGCCTCACACACTGCTTACTAAAATAGAATACCCCCGTGCCCTCTCCCGAGCCAACGCATTTAAATCTGCAAGGCTGCGTACCTTAAAAGCTACAAGCACCTAAAAGATAATCAGCAGATACAGATTCTCTGTAGAGGCAACAGACTTTGCTCCTCCTGTAACAGAACAGTCCTGCTTCCCAATACCATTTGTGAGCAATGCTGCACAAAGGAGTGGGAAATAACAATCGAAACCTGTCTATTTCTGAAAAGGTTGCTTAGTCTTACAAGAAAGGAGTCCTGCTAGAATCCTCATTTGTTCAACACAATCTTCATATTCCATGACATAAGATTAAGTTACTTAAGGAGGCAATGAAGAGAAACATACTGAATCAAGAAATGAGTCAGTCTTTAATGGGTAAACAACCATCACAATACTTTTAGAGTACTCAGTGTTCAGACCTTAACACCTCAAAATAACATTAAATTGCACTTCAACAAGCTTAGGAGCATTCTTGCACACCAGAAGCAAAAATGGTACTTGGTACCCTTGCATCTCATTCATCCTAAAATTTGTGATTGCTCTGACACTGACAGATATAAAGCCTACCACTTGCTTCCACCCTGTCATACAAGTTTTATAATCACTTTGCTATTTCATGCAACATTACAAATATAAAATCTTCCAAAGTTTAAATAGCAGTCAAGTCAATATGATATATTCCATTAAGACGTTAGCATCTATGTTTACTTATTTTGCATTCCTTTTTACATGAGTTTAATTACCACGCTGTAAAAGTGAGCTTCAATAACAAACATACAGAAACAGAACAGAGCTCAGAACTACTCCAAAACTGTATACTGCATATTAAATAGAGTTCTCCCCAGGTAGGAGCTAGACAAATCTCTGGTTTCACCTTAGATGATTCTAAACAAACCAGATTCTCTCTCCCTCTACTTGAGGTAAGTTACTCCTCCCAGCGCAGTTGCTCTGTTTCCTCATGTACGAGTTTCACACCTCCATACCTACCACATAATTGATCAATATTTCACCCTCTACAACCACTATAATCCCTTGTACCCTATCCTTACTCCTCTTAACATTGCTTTATTGAATCTACTAAAACACATCTCTTCCCACCACCTTCAAAAAAAAAAAAAAAGCATATTCCAACATGAATTTCTGAACAACTACACTGTACTTTTTCCCCTTGATGTACATAACAGGCATTTCATTGTTTTCTTGAACTCACCTCAACACCTTACTGAAAAAGCACTATTTACTAATGCAGCTTTATCTGTAATCAAAAATCCAGAAGTCATTTCAGATTCCACAAGCATTCTCTCCTTTCCTTCCCATTTGATTATTTGGGGGGTAATATTTCTCTAAGGAATTGCAGATCAAATCATCACCTCTGACTGTCAAAGCAATTTCATAAAAATTTGGTTTTATACTGGAGCTTCTCCTCTAGGGTTTTTTGGTGGTGCTCTTTCCAATTCTGCCTTTTGCAGGTACTAACAGCCCTGACCAATGAGAAAGAAGAACAGTGATGAAATGTAATCAGCAGCTTTGGGTTCTGTCAACATCTCACCACATTTGAAGTGTACTCACACTAGATGACAAACATCCTCAAAAGTCACACTCACTGTGTAGACCTTTCTCCCTTCATACTTACCTGTGACATTAGGGAGACAACAAAAACTACCGGGGAGAGTTTCAGGGGCAGGAAGAAATGTTACCTAAGCAGTAAGATATTGACCAAAATCTGTCTTCTCCTGCTCCTGACCTCATAGACCACAGGTCATTTGTACTTGAAGATTCCCCCTTCTGTCCACAGATCACACATCAAAACCCTCTGCTTCAAAAGCATTATTTCAAGACAACATTTCAACTTCTGACAGATGTTCTGAAGTGTTATCGGTCAAGTTCACATATGCCAAAAGCAATCTGGGAGGACTGACATCTCATTTACACTCATTAAGACTAAAATAGTAAGCTGCCACATGACACAGCTCTCAACTTCATTGTTACAGCTATCTTCACATTTTTACACGCACAATTAGTTTGGCAAGGTTATATCAAGCCAGCAGCTCCAGCTTTCTCACCTCCAAGGAGCACAAGTCACCCCAACACCTGGTGGTGATGAGTTGCTGCTTGGATTAAATGATCTTTGTGGTCTTCCTCAACCTTTAAAAATTCATGAAAGGGTGAGAGCGATGTGCTAGTGCAAGATATTTGCCAACTCTATGAAAGCTAAGTCTTCAAATCTTAGAGTTTTTGAGATGTAGCATCTTATTAATATAGAGACAATTCGCAACAAATACAAGCAAATACTAATAGAAGTGTCTGCTATTGATCAAGTACTCTGAAGTCTTGTATGTGGAACATTTAACTGTTGAAGGCACGTCAAAGCCAGAGCAGTTGGGTCTATAGCATTTCTTACAACGTTCAGCCAAGTAGCTCCAGAAAACACAGCGTAAGGCAGCACATCTTGTTTCAGTTACTTTCACAGCAGCGTGGTACAATAGCTCATGAACCGTTAAAAAAATAAGACAGACACTGATACAGACACTTAACTCCTCAGCCAAGACATATTCACTGTGTGCAACACAAGAGAAATTTCTGCGGAAGCGCTTCAACTTTTAGACTACTTCTTTAACAAGCATTTCATCTTCTCTAAGGAGTTAGCATCCCAGTGATCTCTGCCTGAGCAGTCTCCTAACCATGCAGAACTCCTGTGTTGCGATGAAGCACTGCAGCCCAACAGAAATGCACGTGAGCACATTAAGTCTCAACAAACTGTAACGGTCACAGGCTCACCGGCAAAGCAAGAAGCGCTGGCAAACTGCTTTTTTTTTCCTCTGAATCAACCCACGGTACACTGAGACCCACCCTTCTGTCTTTCCCACAGCCGCCTTTCTTTAGGGACAGAGAGAACACATGCAATTTCCACATAGTTTCTTCAGCAAACACATGTTTTTAGGCTTAAATTAGTAATAATCATCTATTTCGGAAAGCTACACCATTGCCAGAGGGGGGAGACTATTCCATGCGACAGCACCATCTCGCAGCAGCACTGCCCCAACTCCCTCCCTGAAAAAGCATTTCTCAGCTCCTCCACAGCTGCTTTATGATGGCACGGCTTGCAGGCTGCTCGCAGTATTTTTATCACACCAACCTCCAGAGGCTTCTTCCTAACTTGTTCCTCTTTCCTTCAAGAGGAGAAGGACACGGCACATCCTATAATAAAACATCCTTGCCAACTCCTCATCGCCGCGTTGGGAATACAACGGCAGAACGACGGTTCTCAATGTGCTTTTGAAGGAGAAGAAAAAAAAGCGGCCCCGCCGCTCCCACTGCCATAAAACCACACCGCGCACACGGGCTCCCATGCAATAAAAGAATAACCGCGCCGCGATTTAGTTCCCAACTTCCTCAGTGCCCGCAGAGCGGGAGGGCATGAAGGAGGGAAGGGGGGGTTATGCACAGGGCCCAGCGGCACCTGCCCGGAGGGGCTGTACGCACACGGGATATCCGGAGCCGAGGGGACCGCCGACTTTAACTCCGGGCTGCACGCAGCCAAGGAGGCCAGAAGCCACCTTACACCATAACCAACACCGGCTTCACCCTCGTTCGAGGGAAAGCGACGCAAAGCGGCAGCACGGGGAGACGAGAGGGCACCCCGCGGACACCGACGCCCCCACGCTGCCCGTAGGATGACCGCCACCGCCCGCAGGCAGCGGGGATCGCACCGCGGCGGGAAGCGTCGCTCCGAGCGGCGGCGCACAAACTTCCCCGCCGCGCCCGGGGCAGCGCCGCCGCGGAGCCGACCGCGCCGCAGGGAGGCTGCGGGCAACCGGGAGGGGGCCGCGGCCCGCGCGAGTAACGGTCCCCGCACCGCCGGCGGGGCCCAGCGGCCGCCCCGTTTCGCTCCTGCCGGGCTCCCGCACGAAGTTTCCCCCAACTCTCCCGCAGCCCCCGACCCCGGAGCGGCTCGGGTTTCCCCGCTCCTCCTCTTTCTCCGCCCGCCCCCCCCGCCTCGGGGAGGAAAAAGTTGCACTTACTGCAGCAGAAGCGGGAGAACACCAGTCCCAGCAGCCCCAACCCCGGGGGCAGCGCCGAACCCGCCCGGCGCCGCCGTCTCTGCCACCGCCACCACCGCGGGGAGGCACTGGCCGCTGGAAAAAGTTCCCCACGACCGAGAGGAGCCGGCGAGACGCGAGAAGCGGCTCCGATCGCTGCCATGCTCCGAGCTCGGCTGCTCAGCCGCTCCGGGTCCGGCCGCCGCCTCCCCGCGCCGGGCGCGTTTAGCGGCGAGCAGCGAGCGCTGCACCGCCCCCCGCCCTCCGGAGCTGGGCCACACCACCCCGCCGCGGGGACGGGGGGACGGTCGGGCCCCCACCTCCTCCCCCGCCTCCCGCCTCCTTCCTCCCCGCCCCGGGGCGAATCGCCTCGCCCCACGCTTCCCGCCCCGCTCGGGGACACCGCGAACCGCGTCCGCCTCACGGGGGGTTCCCGTTAGCGATGCGGCCGGCGCGGGGAGCCGGTGGGAGGGGGTGAGGACGGCCTCCCCCGGGGGGGTGTTGGTACGGCCCGCCCCGCCCCCTCCCCCGCCCCGCCCGCCCACCCGCCGCCGCCCCGAGCCGGGCCGGGGGCGCCGCGCTCCTCAGCGGGAGGGGCGGTCCCGCTCGGCTCTTGCCCGCCTTCCCCGTCCCGCCCGGTCCGCTGGGAAAGGAGGAGGTTGCGCCGCGCGAGCTGCCGGCTGCAGTCCGGGTGCCGCGCCTGAGGGCTGCGGTGCGGGCAGGCCGTGCGGGAAGGGAAGGGAAAGGCGCTTCCTTCCTTCCTTCCTTCCTTCATGGGTCGCCGGGGCGGGATCGCGCCACAACCCTCACGGCCGCCCTCAAGCCCTCAGCGTGTGCCCACAAGCGTTGGTCCCCCTCGACACGAACTTCTCCCGGAGCACCGAGGGAGTCCTGAGGGGACGAACGGGCGGGAGCCTGGCAAGACGACGGGGTCCGGAGCGGACGCCGAAGCCCCCCGGGGCTGGGCGGGAGATGGCACCGAGGAACGCCAAATATGGCCCTACGCAGCCCTCGGGGCCCTCGGGGAGTTTCTGTCACACAAGCGGCGGGGATCCTGGGCTGTGGCACGGTGCCCGGCTGTCCCCTGGGTCAGGCTGGTGACGCTGCGAAGGGGGAAAGGGCCTCAAGCCCCTGCCTGAGGTCCCCGGGGCCCGTCTCAGGCTGGCTGGCACCGGGTCGGTCGGCTGGTGGTGGCTCTTAGAGGCAGCGCAGCTTTGCTGCTGCATCCCCGCACCGAACTGAATGGGCGCAGTGTTGCCGGGTGCACCCCTACATCGGGTATCCCCGTGCAGGAGCTTGAAAGAATAAGGCTGTCAGTGGTGTTTTTACAATCTGGATATGCTTTTTCATCTCAGATGCGTTATCATTGCAAGAGTGCAAGAAAAGTATTGAATGGCCAATTATCCTATACCTGGTGCTAAGATGTCCACTGGCAATGGGTTCCCTATAAGCCCACGGATCACATAATCACAGAATCTGAGGTGTTGGAAAGGACCTCTGGAGATTATCAAATCCAACCCACCTGCTAATGCAGGATCATTACAGGAAAGCATTTAGGTTGGTCTTGAATTCACCTCCGGAGAAGGAGACCACCGTACAGTGAAATATTAGATCATTTCCTTCAGTGGTGGGCACAAACTGCAGTTTCTCCCCGAGCCATGCATGGCTAAGCTTATCAGATGCTCACAAAGGAATGTTCATCCAGTCCTCAGCTATGCAGAACGTTTGCCAGTTAACTGCCCTCATTAGTTTGTAGCTGTGAAACAAAACCAAATTCAGACAAAGAGTTACTGAGGCAAACTGTTAGCAGTGATGAATGTTGTACATTCTTCACCATTTTGGAGGGCAAACAAACATAACTGAGAGTACTCTCAGAGTTTTGTCAATTCGATTTGATTCCCAAAGTCCGGAGTTCAGCTCATATGAAATTCTCAAACCAGTTTCACCTGGGACTGGGATTCCAGTCTATGCAGGTGGTGCATAGGATCTTGTCCAAAACTGTATCAACAACTTTTGGGGACAGCTTGCTTAAAGGAAAAAGGAATATGCAGTGGAGTGGTCTTCCCACTGCTGAAGCTTCAAAGTCTGATCATTTCATCTGTTGCTGGAATCTTTGCCGTTTTGATTCCATGGAAACCAGTATATCCCTCCACGCCAATAAATCTGGATAAATATAATACTGAATTAATCATTAGAGTCTAATTTGTTTTTATACTTCGAGCCTTTTTACATGCGAAAATTGATGAGCTATCTGCTATAGCAGAATAATTTACATTAATACAGCTTTGCTGATATAACATTCCAGGTAGATGTATTAATTGTGCATAATTATTCCATTTCCCTGCATAGACAAGTCCTATATAGATAAATCCTTAAATCTCCTTTTATACTTAACAATCGAATCAAATTACATCTCATAATTACATTTACACCAAGTTCAAGGCACTCTTAAGCTGGGCAGGAAATATAATGGGGCCGTAGTGTAACTGAAAGTGCAACCCTTAAAATCCTATTTGTGGCAGCTATAATCTAATTGTCATCTGCTATATTATTTTCATTTCTACTCATTCCAAAGTAAGAAAAGGCATAAATTCCATTAAAGCGAAATGTTTTGAAGGGCTAACACCAAAATATGTGCATCTATTCACCGTGGCTAAGGAAGCAAATGCAGTTTGTCATGTTTCAGCAGAACTGTGCCCAGTCTGTATGTAACTGCTGCTAGTGCCAGGTTCAGCACTGTTGTAATCAGGCATCCTGGGGACTTTGTGATAGGAAAGGAAATTTGACTTCATGACATCAAGGCTAAATTTGGCTCTCCGATGCTTAGAACACTCCTGAAGGTATGATGCTGCAAACAATTAATCCTGCATATTATTGAATAAATGCATATAGGACACACTGGCTCACTTCTTGCAATTCCATTGTTACTGGCATATTTTCTCATAAAGAGATGTTTTTTTTCCAAAGCTGGCAACAGTCCTGTTCGAAAGCATCTTTGTGCTGCAGAGACACAAAGGACCAGACTCTCTTTCCAGCCCGCTTTCCCCCCTTCCCGTTTCCCTACCCCCACCATTGTACACCCACCTGCCCTTCCCCCCGTGAAGAAAAGCCCTTCCCCTTCATTTAGGCCGGGTTTTTGGCAAGGCTTCTCCTCTCTGTTCTTAACCCTTGTGGTCATTTGAAAACAAAGTTCTGAAGCAGTGTGAAATTAACTTATATGCATAACATTTGAAGTGACGGCACAAATTCCCGCTGGAATGAAGGGCCATTCACTTCAGTGGGAATTTGTAAATAGATTTGCAACAGAACCAATGCGCTTTTCTGAAAACTCTCGCTGCCATTCTCATGGATGGGACGGGGCCTCCCTAGCAATGTTTCTGCACCACCACCCATTATGGCCTTTTAAAATAAAAATACAATGAAACAGCCCAATAGAAAACCTGCCCTTTTCCCCGCACTATCCGCTGGATGAGACATTTTGCCTGCTGCTGGGTAGAGGGTCTGTGATTTGCTATCAGGTGCTTGCATTTCCACAGAGAGAGAGACCATCACTACACCTTTACTGAAGTTGGAGTCATCATGTCTCTGTCCACGCAAAACTCCAGATGGGGTTAACAGTGCTGTATGGAGACAGATGTCTGTCCAATTCCTGCTCCAGGAAGCCACGGAAATGCATCTCTGCAGGCATGATTGATGCCAGTTCCAGAAGGGTCAAAGGTGCAGAGAACGTGGGCTGCATATTTATCTGCATGCATCTCGCATCTCTACTGTGGGCTCAGTGCTCTGGTCGTCCATGAACTTGTTTGGGAAGGGCTTAGAAGGGCTCCTCGCAATGTACAAAGTTTTGTTTATTGCTTTTGAAATGCCCTCTTAATAGTGCTGGGTATGCTTAGGAATCTTTGGGCAAAGGATACTCTATAACCACACTTCTTACTAAAAGAGATGACTAAAACTAGAAATAAATTCTAAAGTTGGATTATTCTTACTTTTTTTTTCCTGCTTTCTGCATACAGTATGATGCAGAATGGTTTGTTATGCCATCTTATAGAAAATTCAATCACAATATTTTGATTTAAATCATAAGCAAGCTTAGCCAAGAACAACATACATACAGTTGTATCATATATGATGTTTAAAAAATCCATTTGCCAAATATTTTATTAATCGAACATGGCATTTAAATCTTGTACCTTTAAGGAGAAGTCTGAGTGACTGACTCCCTCTGTATTGCAGAATGCTACTAAGAAAACTTCGGTTCTCCTGCACGCAGAGCAACCCTGTTCTCATCTGTTAGTGCAAGACCTTTTCTGTGTCTCGACAAAGTCTGAGAGCTCATTCTTCATTTCACAACATAGTAAAGTAGGTCCCGACAGTAATTATCCCTAACCTTACGTTTCATATCCGTGGTCAGATGTACACATCATCCCCTCTTCAATTAAATGGAGAGTTCCGTTGTCTCAGCCAAGAGGTTTTAGACTCCCAGCCAAACAAGCAAATTCCTTATCCATTTCTGACAGGCAAAAAAAAAAAGTAGGCAAGGTCCGGTTTGCAGTTACATCTCTCTGATTACCGCTTACATCCCTGAGAAAGAGGACAGAAAACATAAGGATTCCTCTTGGAAGAACGCTTGCAAGCCAGACAATGCTTCCTCTGTTTTCTTTCTGCTCTGCTTCCCTTTACTGTAATCTCTTGCTCTCTTTCTGTGAGCCTGTTTTCTGTGCTTTCTCTCTCTTCATCTTTAACTATTTAGGTGTACTTACACAGATACGTACATATGATATTTTACATTACTAAGTACAGAAATACCCCTTGATTAATTTGTAGCTGTGTAGACAAACGCACAGCTTGTGTATATCATTTTGAAACGATCACATTTCCTTCCAAGACACAAGCAGTAGATATTTAAGATGATCAAAAAGAGAACATGGGAAGTTTGTCACTCAAAGTAGTCCCGATGCTACGTGAGAGGATGCTTGCCATCCCTCTCAATGTTTTGCTCGTGGCTCAAGGAATCTGCTTTCTTGCTGGGTCAAAAAGAGCAAAGATTAATTCCTGGGGAAAAAAAAAATGTTTATCCCAGTGAGGTCACAATTTCATCGTGCATGCCGACCTTTCACGGTGATCTTCTCATTGTTTCTATTCACTGACATAGTCCCAGCTCCAGCAAGAGCTTAGCTCTTGATTCAAGGAAAAAGCAGTTTTTGCATTCATTTTAATGGGATCTTTTATTCATTTTTAGTATCATTACTGTTACACCAGCTTTACTTAATTATGAGAGAAGAAGCAGGCTTACAATTCCCCAGAGAAATTTTCTGTGGTTTTTTTTTCTTCTTAGACTTAGTCTCTTTGTCTTCTCAGCCTCTCCTCCCTTAGTCTTTTAATTTTCCTTGAGTGTACTTATACTTAGCTTAGAAATAAGCACATTTTCATGAGATTTTAACTGCTGTAAGTGGTGTAGTCTTATTTTTTTCTTTCCCATCATCTTTTCCTCTGTGTTCTGATCTCTAGATCCAACAGGTATTCCTCAGGAGCGGGGTTCATGAACCCAAAGGTTGTGCCTGCGTCTGTCCTAGGAACACAGCTTGTATATGTAATATAAGAAAAATGAATCAGGGTAAGGTCACAAGGCAACTGCAGTAATATATATATTCCTGCTGTTTACATCCTCGTTTTATACTTGCAACCATATTAACTTCTGCAAATTCAAAGACCTGCAAAAGGTTGAAATATGCCATGGTTCAGTAAGAAAATTTCACCTTAACTATACCTGTAGATTTCTGCTATATTAAGCATTAAGCCCACATACTTTGCAGGTTCTACGATGGCATTTTTGAATGTATGTCAGAATTAGTGTTGGCCTGAAACTAAATTAAGGTTTCAGTCTCTGAATAATTTTTAAGTATATTTTCAGTCCTTTACAGATCAGGTCTTTTAAAACTCTGAGTGGGAAAGAGAAGTGTGTATTAATTTTAGACAGCTATTTTTACACTTGTGTAATTGAATTCAGAATTTGCCCTTCTGCCTTCAACCTGAAAAGAGTAGCCTAGAAGGTGCCAACATGCCTTTGATCCTTTGAAAAAGATTTGTAAACTGAAGAAATCTTATTAAACTTTAAAAACTAGTCTCTGTGCACTGAGTGCTTCATTTCTATATAGCTTTGTAATAGATGCCCTTATAGACAGTTCTCAGTACGATATGATACGATATGATACAATATGATAATCTCTACTTTAACATGAGCAATTGTTGGTCTGTCTCAAGGTGTGCCTTTGAATCAGGGGATGAACACTGGTCAACAAAGAAAACATTACTGAAATTGAGCTCTTCATTTACATCATATCTTCTGCCACTTAAATTATTCCCATGTAGAAAAGAAAGATGCATTTATACAGGTATGAATAGCCTTTTTTTTTCCTGTACAGAAAAGAGTGCTTTTATTGATAATAACTGCATCTAAATTGCATTTATGTAATGCTTTTACTTCATATCAAACCTGTTATGCAACAACCAAAAATCTGTGTAGATTAAGGGCTCGTGAGCAGTGAATTTTTTCTTTGGTGGTCCAGCCAAAACGTGGGAAGAAAAAAAAAACAACAACAACATTAATCTGTGCAAAAAAGAGAATATGGTTTTTTTAATGAACATTCTGTCCCCTTCAAATTAGGTCAGTTTCTGGACAAAAGCACCTTTTAAATGTGAAGAATCAGTGTTTGGAAATATTTACCATCTCATTGTTTCAGTTCTCCAGAACTGGACACTTCTACTATTTGCTGGAAGCTGTCCAAAATTCACATTTTCCAATTCTGTGAAAATTAGGTTTGTCTATAGCAGCGGGGCTGGAACTAGATGATGCTAAAGGTGCCTTCCAACCCAAGCCATTCTATGATTATTTTGTCAGAAGCAAGGCAGGAGAACACAAGGATACATCTACACCTTACAGAAGGGTTCACAAGGTCTCAGAATTTTTTTCTTTGAATGTATTGTAATCTGCTCAAAAAGGATTAAATAACCCAAAAGAGGCTATGCTGCAATGAAAATACAGAAGTCTATTTTAAGCTGATGCTGAACAATCATTTTGAAGGAATATTTTATTCCAGGTGTACAGTACCGAGAGACCCAACTTGCTTATAATTCTTCCTTTAATAGACACAATCAAGGAAGAATACAGACTAAATTGGTAGAAAGCATACGTGTAGCTTTAGGTAGGAGAACCCAACAGCAAGAAAGGAAACTTGCACTGAATTGTATGTGCATGTAAATACCTTGCTAAACAAGGACTGTAAAATGTATTTTTCCTGCCCATAAACTCACACCTGCTAATACACCTTGTAAAATTAGTTGCATCCTCAATAATACCCTTCAGCAATGAGTTCCAAGGTCTAATTATATGTTTGATTATATATTTTCTGTCAGCTCATTTACATCCAACTACAATCAACAGCATGTCAGCTGGGATCAATTCTTTGACAGTGATTTTATTATAGTTTCTGTGTAATCGTACTTTGGTATATCCACCCTGTTCCCACCCGTGAGCATATGGTATCTTCTTTTATGCATCTGAATTAGAGACAAGCACCAGCATTAAATATGAATCTCTTGGCTTTTGACGGTTGCCAGTCCTCAAGTTGTTTGCAAATGTTTTTGATATCAATTTCACTTCTGTACCACAAGTGCTTTGTTAACATCTGCCCTGCAGCAGATGATCATTTTTATTTACTGATTTATTCATATATCTATATTGTGGTGTGAAAACATATTCGTAACTCTTGGGCTTTAATCTGTGGAAGGAATACAACATAATGAAACACAGCCTTGCTTTGCACTTGAAAGGAAAAATGCATTATTTCTTTGTTTTTCAAGGTAATCCCACGTATAATAGGTAGCATAGCCGTAATAAGATCAGTTCTTTGTTGAAATTCTCCTTCCCTCAGCCAAAGAGCCATGCTTTCTCACACATCTATAGTCTATCAAATGTTCTTGGAGGATCTTTTTGCACCGGATGCTATCTTGTTTCTCTTTGTGCTTCAGATTAGCTCCCTAAACATTTTGACACACACAAAGAATTATGCCAACTAGTAACTGACATATCCTGTTTTTCAGACTTTTTCTTCCAAAGTTGCCCAGTCGTGC
Organism: Phasianus colchicus; assembly: GCF_987193195.1. Lineage (NCBI taxonomy): Eukaryota > Metazoa > Chordata > Aves > Galliformes > Phasianidae > Phasianus > Phasianus colchicus. The sequence continues at coordinate 90,290,192 of NC_143436.1, read as the reverse complement.
AGAGCCACAACAGTGGCTGAGTTCACTTTGTCATTAATGAGAGCTTAACGTCCCATTATCTTATGCTTCTGCAGTGTATGTACGTGGATAAAATTGCATGACTTTGTGTTAAATCTGTTCGTATGTTAGCTCTATATACCGAGATAAGTGACAAAAGTCTCTGAGTATTTACATCTTGGTTGTGTAAATGATTGCATGTGGTCATGGAAGGGCAGCATCCAGCTCATAAGTTGTGTTTTCCAAGAAGACTCCACGTTCCTACCAAAGATTTGCCTTTAGCTTTGAGTGAGCTGTGATTTTCATTTAATTGTTTCAAGCTGAATGGCCATTTGATGTTAGTTTTAGTGACGCTGTGTAGTTTTGGGTTTTTTTTTTTTAGTCAGAAAATGTGTGCGAGTTTAAATCAAAACTTCCCATTAAAATGCATGTACCAGTTCAGAAATACTGAAATTTCCAGTGGGAGAGGTGTCTAAGAGTGAACAGTAGCTTTGCAGGACAGCTGTGCAAACCCCTGGGCCTTTTTGCTGAAATACGCTTGCTAGATGAGACCACTTAAGTAGACAGACAAACATGAACTGGTAAAGGAAGAAGTCACTGATGTGTTCACATGAGGATTCACATGCAGAGGTGCTACTTGAAGTCCATGTGCAGCTTCTGGCTTGGGCAAGAAAGGAGATGAGGCTGAGTGGTGAAGTAATGTGGAAAACAAGCAGCAGGAAGGCTGGCTTTCAGGGGCAGCACTGTTAAGTGTAGGTTATCAGTAGACAAACTGAAAAAGGCCTACTAGGTTACTTCCATTAAAGTGAAATACTGTTTCTTATTCAGCTGTTATGACTGTGTCTATTGTTCCTGCTCCATTTTAGAGTGAATATTTTTATTCTTTTATTGTTATAACAGCAAGGATAGATTTTTTTTTTTTCACTTACTGGAGAAGCTACCAGAAAGTGTAGTTGTAAAGTGACCAAAATTGTTCACACCAGTGAGTGTAATTTGGCAAATAATTATGACTGAAAAAATATGGAAGCAGTATAAAAAGATCTGAAATGTTTCATTTCAGAAACACCAACTGCTTATTTTGACATTTTTTAATGAATCATTTTGGCTTTTCCTTTCTCCTTCAAACAACATTTTTTACCGGTAAGTTGTGTACATTTTTTAAGGAAGAAAGAATTAGGGATACATTTTCTGAGAACAAAATGGAACATTTAAATGAAAAACACGCAAAACGTTCTTTTTTATTTCAGTGGAGCAGACAATTTTATCCTTAGTTTTCTATCTAACAAAAAAATCATCATTTTCTCTGCTGCATTATTAATGACTGTAGATGTCAATAACCCAATGTATGCATCTCAGATTATACCTACTTCCTTCCTCTTGGAAGGAAGAAGAAAAACAACAGAACTCTGTGTCAGTGCCATTGTATATTTTCATAACGCTGTCATGCCACACAAAGAAATAAAGAAATAAAGGTAGCTACACCATTTGTGAGTACATGACTGTCCAGACAAGATCCTGAGAGCCGATGCATATTAGCAGAAGAGCTCTGCAGAAGCCTGGTTCTGCCATATGTGGCAGCTTTGCAGGAACAGCTGTCATAGCAAGGACCTCATCAAAAGCCCAGAGTTCTTTGCAAGACTGGCTTAAAGCCATACAATATATATAGTTATAAGGAAAGGCGTGGGCTTTTTTTATTTCCTCCAGTCTTGGAGATGTGCTGAAGAAGCAGAACGGGACAGCTACAGAAGTAGAAAGCCTGATGTGCTCAAGAGTGAATTTCTGGAAGATGTGTTTGAAATACACCAGAGCCATGTTTTAGAGCTTTGGCATGGGAGCACAATGTGCAGATCTCATAAACAGGGTAAAGAAGAGTTAAGATGCATGGCACAATTCCAGGGTATACAAGTGTTAAGTATTAAAGAAGCTGTGCTGATGCAGAAGAAAAAAGGGGGTTGGACCATGTTCTTTCAGTTATTATTATTATTTTTTTATGAATTGTTGTAAAGCTGATCCAGTGATGCTCCACCAAGCATCTGTTGGCTCCTGATACAGCACAGAAACCCTCAATGCAGAATTCTCATGAAATGGCGAGGCTCAGGGACCCTGTGATAGGCCCTTGTGCAGAATGGCTGTGTTACCCTATTCTACTGAGTGTCGCCATACTGCATTCTTCCAACTCTTCCTCCTGTATTACAGCAAAAAAAAATAGCTATTTTGTAACTGCTTAATGCAAGCTCCTTTGTAAATTGAAATGGCTCTATATCCCCCTGGGTTATCAGTAGTAAATTGAAGTTTGCATGTGCCAACTCTTTCACATCTGTGTGTAAAGAAAACTGAGGGGATTAGTCTTAATACCTTAGAGCTAGATAAATATTTACTGAGTTTGATTCTGTCATCCTTTCATGGCCAACACTAAGTACAAGGTGACAGCAGGACTACTGAAAATATACAAACAGTATTAATTATGTTTTTTCTCCGTTTTCAAACCACAGAATCCACTTTCACGCCATACTTTGATTTTACATTTATCTCAGGTGAAATAATGGCTTCTTGTCACTTGTGACGCTGTCATGTCTCGTATGTGTTTCTGAAATATAATGCTCAGTTTACCTATTTAGATATGCCTTTTTGAAGATCTACAGCAGAAATTTACCGCCACAGCAGCCGCAGCCAAGCATCTTCTGCAAAATCCTTCCCATTCTGGAAATCCAAACTAACCATTGGTCACTCCAAACAAGAATCTGAACATTCAAAATCTGATCTCCTGGTAGCAAGAAGAACTTATTTTTAGCTCCCCACATAAGGTTCAGCTGATAGTCAGAATCATTTAGAATAGATACTAGTGGTATTGGAATACCAAATACCCGTAAATGCATAACTTTCTGATACATGAGTAAAAATCACAAACTTACTGAAGAAACAGAGAACAGTGACTTTTGCATTATTCACTTTCATGCATGATTACTATAATTCACTGAACCTGCAGCTTTATGTGAGAATGACAAGTAAAATTACTATGTTGTAAATGTAGCACCTTATGCTGATTAGCATCAGACTTTTGCAAGTAGAAGAGATTCTTGCCTCTTTCCTTCCTTTGGCTCCAGACCATCTCCAAAGTCTGCTGAAGGCCTCAGACGTAATCCTCTGAGTAATTAATGGATCAAGTCTCAGCTACACAACAGATCTGGTTGCAGTCTTTGAATGTCTGAGACAGCTACTTCATTTTGGGGGGGGGGAGGGTGAAGCAGAGCACTGAGCTAGAGAAGCTGCTTTCTAGCTCCTATGGACTGTATACCCATGACATATCCAGATGTCATTGGAAAATCTTGCAAAAGAGCTTGGCAATGCCAACGTAGTTGATGGCTAACCTCCTTTTGGAAAGGAATAGCAATCTTCCTTAGATGACATGGTTTCACGACAGCCTTGAAACTTCCAAAAAAAAAACTTTTTCTTTTAATAAACAGTGCAGCCTTCTCTCTTCTCCCAGTATAAAAAGCATGAGAGTATTAATCTAATGAAAAGTAAATGTATTTTCACCATGCTGGATCTTCTCCACAGATGCTGGAGAGGAAAAGTTGTTTCTGTGGTGTTGTTCACCTCATCCTGAGGTAGGGTAGATAGACTCACCCTTAAAGTTTGCTTCTTGTTTGAATAACTGGAAAGGCTGAGCTAACTAGCTCACTTGTGGCATTTGCATTTTAGTCATACAAATTAGGGAAGAGGAAGTCCACTCCTCATGAATGTATTTTGGACTAAGTCTCATCATAATTAATGCAAGACTATATCATTTTCTTAAGTACCATGTATACGTTAAGCAGACTTTATGTGACTGGAGGCACATTAGTGTCCTCTATACAGGAAAAAAAGGAAACTGTAAAGTGCTTGAACATACTCAACTAAAAACTGGCACAGTGACTTATAGGACAAAAGGAAGAGACCTTGCACAGTCACTGAGTAAACTGTGTTACAACCACATTTGTTCATTCATTGCTGACTGCATCACAAGGCCAGCTGTAGGCACCACACGTGTTAACCAACCTGAGTTCAGAACAGCTTCAGAAAGGAGAGTCCAGAATTTTATTTGATATTGTTCCCAGCACTGCTCTCTACCAGAGAACTAACTCCACTAACACTGCCAAAAGTGACTTCTGTTTTCTCAGCTGTAAAAGAAATGTGGTAGAACTACCTCTTGTAAATCCTGAATTTGCTTACTTATTTCCACTTAACTAAAGTTAAACTTCTGCTAGATTTTCTTTCTTTGCTGTTTCCTAGAACATATCACCAGCACCAAGGGAAGCTGTTGAAGCTGACAACATCACGGACTGCACAAGAAGCGACTAACAGCCTGATGTTGAAAGCTCAGAGGCTTTAATAACAATCAGTCTTTATGTGTTGAGGTTTCCTCTGACATGAATCCCAAACATAGCTGTGTATAGGCAGTGTTTGTATATGCACCTTCTAAAATGAGAAACACTTAGGGGAGTTGGGCTTCGAAGCATGCACAAGCTTGTTTGGGTGTTGGTGTAATTAATGATGACTGCTGGTACTGTATTATCCATGTGTATGAGAACATAAGCATACAAGTTAATGTCTGAAGTCACTCCTTCCTAAGATTTACCTATAACTGATTACAAAAATGGCACTGCAAACCCATTTTCCACTCCAAGAATTCTCCTTTCAGAGGCTTCCATCTCAAATTTGAAATCTCATGGCTTTTTTTCTTGCTCTATGGTACCCTACTAGGGAAGTAACTTGCAAAACATACCCCCACATTTTCAATTAATATGACAAAAACTTTAGTCTCACTGAAGTATGAAGTTCAGGAGAGATTAAGATTTTGAAACCTATACACTGCCATACAATCATAGTAATTTTTACTGACCTGCTGTTAATTTCTTTTCCAGCTTAGTGCCACGTAAAAAGACTTCTGACGAGACACTGAGTTACAGGTCCTGAACTTGAGCCATGTAATATTTGTCAGGTTATTCTGAAAACTTCATTACTGTATAAAAGAGTAGCTATTCAGTGTCAACTGACCTCACTGCTGATTTCACATCTTTTCTGAATTTTCTGAAAGGAAGTATTTTATCCATTTTACCACAAATAAGATCTATATTGAGAGGAGCAGTGGAATGTCTTGACATTTTGATAGAGGGCAACCACTTGAAGAAGAAAAAGTAGCTACCAAAGAAACTAGCAGAAAGTCAAATAATGAAAGTTTCACCAAACTACAATCTAATCTGTTGATGTTTTGCAGGTGTCCAACTGCTCACCAATCAACTCTGCAGAGTTAAGGCCAGGGCATTTGGAAGGAGTGGTGTGGTTGAGATATTTTAAAAGAGGAAGTAAAAATTAAAAACCCAATGGAGAATTTTAAAGGACGTCTTTGAGGGTGATGGAGCAGGTGCTTTTGTAGTCATCATTGACCAGAAGCTTGAGTTCTTTGAATAAGCTGCTCTGGAAAGTGTGGTAATTTAAATGAAAAAGATCTTCTGTTGCCATGATTAATAATTAATTAAATATTGACTCTGAAAGATATCTTGGTTGAATTTCTTATAGCTACTTAAGTATGCTCTAAAATCTTTTATCTCATTACTATTTCTGGTCACTGCTTACTCGGAACCCTTAAAGTTAGAGACTGAAAAAATATATATATACGTATTGATATTCAAGTAGATAATATTTTTCGTTCAGAATTCATGCAAAATCATGCAAAATTCTGTAATAAATTCATGTAGTAAATTAAAACCATTCTGTCACATACATCACCCAAGATCTTATTTATGTTATGGCAGTTTGGGTCATCACATGTCATTCATAGCAGCTAAAAACTTTATTAACTAATATCCTTTTTCAAAACCATTTTTTAATGATTTCTTACTATTCAAAGTACTGACTGTTCAGAATTACAACCTTCCACATAGTGGTGGTAAGCAAAAATAAGGGAGTGATTTAATTATGAATATTTAGGTGAATAACTGTGTAAAAAACTGACTAATTTATGATCCTCGTGTTGAAGTACTAAGTGGCCGAATTCCAAAATTAAGAGTTTGAAAATGTAATTCAGTGTCTAGTGTGGCTTAATGGCTATATGTCTGAGAGAGAAAAGTGCAGTCCACGAGCTTGGTTTATGTTCCCTTCAGAATCTTTGTGCTGAAAAGCCAGGCCTAAAAAGCAATTGCAGGTTTTAGAGTACCATTATTTATCATACCTCTGAAACTGCATTGATATGATTTCAAATCCACATCAATAATAAGCATAATTTCTATCTCAGATATTTTGAGTTATAGCAGACTGTAATTTACATTACCATCATCATCAATTACATCACGATTCTGTCTAAGACTTTAGTATGAGGGCAGGAAACATATCTGCACACTTGTGCGCTCTACAGAGTAATGCTTTGGTATCTTGTCATTCACTGAGACCCAGGAGATGTACAAAGCAGCTTATGCAGTGTGCAGCTGCAATCATATTTGCAGTATTTCCTGTGTCATGGAAGCACGGCAGCTGGTGGCAAGTCCTATCATGCAGTGGTGCTGGGGTAGAGGAGAGGGTGGCCAACGACCAAGTGCCAGAAGAGAGGCAAAGCTCAAAACTCCAGAATTTGAATTCCTTAGGAGCTGCAATTTTGCAGAACCAAGGAAAGCAGAGAGATGAAGGACCTCAGCCCTACAATGGGCCATGGTTTTGAAGCACTCTACAGCTTACTATGGCCACAGGAAGGACAGTCTGTCTCCTCATGCTACCAGTTATCACAGTTAAATGTGTTGCAGAAATGGTACCTGCCGAAAGCAAACTTCTTCAGTAAATTCTTTGTGGGATGAAAATCAGCTCAGTTTTTATCATTCAGTTTAGTGAGATTAGCTTTTCATGATATAGTTTTTTTTTCAACCCCCTATGAAAACTGGAATGTGACACAAGGTGACCCGAATATGAGAAAAAATTAGTAAAAATAGTAACATTTGTATATAATTCTCACTATTTTTATATGTATGTCATCGTAAAGCCATGCTATTTCTTACTTGATCTCTGTATTATGAATCCTTTCATTTTAACTGACAGAAAAACAAAACTGACCAATGTTAGCATTTCCATGACTGAAATTACTTTGCAGTATGCATGCAGACTTCTCATCATTTTTGTTTTGTTGTCGTTTGTTTTGTTTTGTTTTTTTTTGCATCCACAAGCTCCTAGTAAGACAGATTTCTATAAGATGCTCATTGTTTCATCTGTGCCAGTCAGCACTGAAACAGTATTATTCAAGGTTTACAGACATCTTTAGTGAAGGCACACACACAGACTCTCCAGGAATCTCTGATCTTTGTCTTCTGTTGCAATTTTAGCCTACACAAGTTTGTCTGACTTGTGAACTGTGCAAAATCTTTTCTGAGCTTTTTTTAAGCTTTTGTTTTGTCCATGGGAATGCATGGCATTTTATTACTTCAAATGTGAAGGTGTTTGTTATAACAAGGACAGAACAGCAGGAGCTAAAGCTTGTTGAAAGAATGTTAGTTAAGATAACTGAGTGGCAGGGACTCAGATCACCTTCACTTACACCAGTCTTGAATGTAAGTCACGAAGTAAGAAAAATGATTTTATTCGTAGAGCAAAAACATTAAAATAATAAAAAATATCTTTTCAAATAAACATTAAGGTCTGCTCTGTTTTACTGGCACAAACATTATTCATTCCAGTAAAGTCCGTCTTTTTGTCTGAAGTGATTTAATAAATTACTGATTACACTTTCTTCATAGCTGGACAAATCCAGATGTGTTTAGAAAGTGTGGTATATAGCTTTGACTGACTTCTTAGATCAGCATGTCGCCAGTGATTAAGGTGATGGATTCTATCTTATGGTGCTGTCAGTAAGTGAAACCAAGAAGCTGATGTGAAGAGCTGTGAAGTCACGTGCAAGACTGTATGCAGACTATTGCACAGTACAGAAGAGGATTGCTGAGAATTATTCTTACTTTTGAGTTCAGCAATTTATTTTAAAGCTTTATTAGCTATATATCATTAATCTTTCAGGCAAGCTATAGGACATTCTGGCATATCTTGAATATTCATACAAAGACAAAGCTGTCTGAATACCTATTGTTAAGATTTTGTTAAGAAAATATCTTGTTTTGATGCAAAGCAATCATATAATATGGAAATAGGCACTTGTTACTTGTCTTCATCTGCATTACTGAAGCAGACTACTAAATCATTTCAACATTATAGCAAAGGACCTGATTCTGTGAACTGTAGACCATTTCCACTGAGAAACTGAGCACTGTGTGTTCCTGTGTCAGTCAACCAATGTTGGGGGTGTTCAAGCGTTTGCAGAGCCTGGACCCAAGGGAAGAGGTTCCACAACATTTTCCCATTAATTTCATGTTTACGGTTACATTAGCAGGAAACTGTTCCAAAGAACATTTACTGGAATATCTACAGATGAGTTACGTGATTGCTGATCACTTCCAGTAAACATTGCTGTTGTGTGATGCAAATCCTGTAAAGCTAGGATAAAAGCTTTGAAGATAAGAATTATCATGTAAATGTCATTATTGGGAGAGGAAGAATTAAATATGCTACCTTGAAAATCTTTAATGATTCTTTTACCTACATGCATATAAAAGGAACAAGTGCCAAGATCAGCGGATACTTGGCTTTTTGAGATTTTAGGTATTGATTTGGGTGATAAATACAGGCTTAGGTTTGCAGCTATATCAATTCAACTAAGATTTCCCTTCAGGTTTTACAATGTAGTTTTGCAAATGGCTTCTTCCCTCCCTCTTCTACTTCACTCTCCTCTGCTCAAATCATTTTCTGGGTGGCTCTTTTTAGAAATGTGCTCTGTATGAAATATGAGTATCAAGAGTAATAGACTTTAGATGATACTGTAATTCTCAAATATGAAGAAGCTAACTTTATCCTAATAAATCATAGCTCTAGTAGAATAATGATGAGACTGAATTTGAGTTTTTTTCCAATCTTGCTGTGAATTGAAAGATTCAATATGCTTTCAATTAAAAGCAGCCAAATGGAAGTTCAGATCATGCTCACAATTCTTCCTTTTTTTTTTTTTTTCAAATTGAAGGAGATAACAAGTGTGCTAAAACTGAAATTTTACCTTAAAAGTGCAGACGAAGTCAGAAACCGTATTTCAGCTTGCATCTCAGAGTTCAATCTCCACCAGTATCAAGGAGGGCAGACCAGTATCTGAGTTATGACCTTCGGTTTTGATAGAAGAAAAATTATTTGAAAAAAAATTTCACATTCTAATTCAGAAAAAAATGATAAAATTAAGGGTAGGAAAACATCTCCACATCTTCACCATCTCGCATCCAAGATAGCCAGGTCAAGTGACAGATAACACAGTAAATAACACATAAATAACACAGTAATGTAAATATTGTAAATATTCAATAGAAACCATTCCTCTAGAAATGGTCATGTATGCCATTTCTTAGATCTGAACTTGGATACTTAAGAAGTCTTTTTTACACAATTAATGTGCATGAGTACTGAGAAATTATTAACGTACTGGGCCAAACACGTAGGACCATGTCCTGTTGGATTATAAAACCAGAGCAAAACAATGGTTCAAGGGGTGTCTCTTAACCTTGTTGAAGACGCTTCTCAAAGACCCTTGCAATAAATACCCCCACTGCCACTGGACTGTGACCCATTGTCCTACTTGGAAGATTTTGTTCCCCCTATGCACACCACCCTGCCAATATCTCAATACTTGTTTTTTTCTTTTCATTTTAACAAGCATTTTGTCCAGTGCTCTGTCTCATGTTCTGTCTATACTTTAGTCATGAATTGGAACTGGGCTGTTTCTCTTCTGCTTCCTCTCCCAGTGCTGTATCCCATTTCTGGAGATACTGGAATTTCAATAAACAAGTTCTGTGATTTCTCTGCCCAGCTGCCGAAGTGACTTTAGAACGAACTGTAAAGAAATGTTTGATTATGCAGGATCCTATGGCTTGTAAATATAGGACTTTGACCATTGAACAACTTCCCTATATTAACATTTTCTTAGCTACTCTGATCTCTGAGGGCTTGGAATCCATTTACTTTAGGAGCGAAGTTGTCCAAAGATGTATGTCTATTTGTAATGAAATCCATTTTCAGTCTTCAAACTGAAGACAAAAGTCAGTTACATAAGGTAACACAATGCAGAGTTTTTTCTTCTATTAAAAAAAAAAAAAAAAGTTGAGAAGCTTAAACAGTGAATGCAGAAAAGTGATCAGTGTGCTGCTATCAGATAACTTCAGTCTTTTGGCAGTGAATACAACAGTCCATGTTCTAACACCTGTGGCCCTTAGCTGCTTCTCTCAGGAGCCTTGCTACTGCAGTTGCAGGCATTTGTACAGCAACACTGTACACGCTCTTTCACAGCTAAGGGCAGATTAGGCCTCCTGTGTAGATGGTGATTACAGGTTACACATAACTGCATTTGTCAAGTACTTTAGGCCTTTATGAAGTGCTGTAAACTCCTATTTGAGGGTCATACTTTCCTTTCAGAGCGCTCTCTAAAACACAGAAATATCAAATAGCCAAAATCAATAACAGGGATTGTTCTTTGCAGAAACAGCAACTTCACAGAGATTAGCTCAGTTTGGCCTCTTTTTTCGTGGAGATCATAATACTGCAGTATATTACAGTGATGAAAAGGTGATTGAAATTGAGACGATCGATACATCAGCATCGAGGCTGAGAAATACCACCATGTAAACAGTGAACATCCTGAACCACATTGGGTTGTCCTGGGCTTTAGCATATTGGTTTGCAGTGGAGAGATGAGTCAAGTGAAAGCTAGAAGGTCTGCTCTCCTCTTTGCTGGAAGCTATTGGCACGTCATTGTTGAAGACAGAGGAGTATGAGCACTTAAAGTAAGAGAACATAGAGCAAACTGTGTAACTAGGTCACAGGAGGGACTCAAAGGAGACATCAGAAAGGCATGAAGACAAAGCAGTAGTGCTTCCTCTCAACCAGCTTTATATACTAACACGATCTGCACTGGTGGCATAATAAAGCAATTGCCGTTATCTTCCAGAAGTTAGTTAAATAAAAAGGAACAAGGGAATAAACTAGAATCAGGGTTCAAAAAAAAATCAGCTAAAGGAAAAATCAGTGGGCCTGATTTTGTCACGTCCAGACTTCACTCCACAGCAGTGTAAAATGTCCTCAGAGTAAACAGGAGTTCAGCGTAACAATGCATGCATCACGGCTCCTGTGAAATGTCTGAGAGCTGGTCTTATTACGGTCTTCTTTGTCCAATTTAATAAATAGTGAGCTGCAGAATTCTTGGCACACAAAGGAGCACCATCTGTTCACAAAGCATGGATCCTTGTCGCAGAGAAGGGAGTTGCTGTTATTTTTCATGGAGAGGTAGTTGCCTCACTGTAGGTGAGACTAATGGTGAGTTCTCAGGGTATCAAGTACAGTAACTGTTTTATTATTCTCTATGCTGTTCCTTGTCTGATAAGCCCCAGAAGTTATTTACAGTTCAAATCATTCCAAGGTCACTGGTTATTGCAGTAGGAGAACACATTGTCAGGCAATGAAGATTACATGGCTTGGAAGCACTTTACTACAAGTAAATAGAAATTTTTCCAGGTCGCTCTCCTGCGTGGGCCAGGTTCATTAAAGTGAAGGCTGGACCAAAATTCCTATGGGGCAAGGAGCCATGAACTGAATTCCGTGCTGGTGTAAATAAAGTAGTATGTGTTCTTGAAGGGCATCTGCACTTACTCTACATAATCTCTTGTGAAAAAAGCTCTTTTCTACCACTACTAATACCTTTCTTGGGTACCAGAGTAATCACATGTTGTATAAACAGTCCTTGACTGCATTCACTCCCAACCAGCTCCTCTCTTGTTTAATCACTGTTAATTCTTCCTCTAACATCTCTTCAGTTGCAGTCTGTGCTGGCAAAAAGTCAGAGAGAAATTTTGGCTCCCAAAGGCCTCCTGAGCCTTGGGGATCTGTGTGCTTCCTCTTGTCCACATGGATGGATACTCACCTGTGTTTACAGACACCATTAGTTCTTGCAGATTTCGTCCTCTCCCCACAGTCACATCGGATCTGACTTCAGCATCTCCTGTTTCTAACCTCAGGAGGGTCATGTTCCTGGAACATACTTCATCTGTACCAGTGGTGTAAAACAGGATGCTTAATTTTTAGCTCCATTTCCTACGGAAACAAGATAATGTAATTCTGACACATTTTTTTTTTTTCCTCCACTAAATAGATTTGAAATAGTAAGGCAATTTCAATGATCATTGATGAAGAGATAGAAGTTTTAAAAGATAGTTCGGTTCCTACAACTTTAAAGAAAATAAGTGTTCACAGAGCTGAACGAGACCCTTTTTGTGCATTTTTAGGCAAATTCTACCATTTAAACTCCCATCATACTATGTATCTGAGAATGCATGCATCAGAGTGTGACAAATTCCCACCTATGGCAAAAATTTCACTTCGAGCTCAAAACAAAAGAGCCAAAAATAAACAATAATGAGACAACTCTTCACAGAAAAATAAGCTTCCTTAGGCTGGTACGTGTGGGATGTCCCATATGATGTTTCTTACTGGGGGCCCTCTAATACCATAGTGAGTTGCATCTTAAGTCCCATCTGTACATATCAGCGAACAAATAAATGGAAAGATTGCAAGACCGTCAGCTCTGTAAAAATACCAATAACAAGAAAATAATAATTAGTGCTGAAATATATTGATTCTCAGGCCATTTTATTAAAGCAGTTGCCAAGGCACAGTCAGAGTCCTGTTAATACAGCTCAGTGCTGCAGTAGTATTAATGCAACATAAATGAGTGGGTCTTGTTTAGCCACCTTGAGGGGCTGCACACAGTAATTTTTAAAGTGTTCAGGAATGTACCAATTGCTGTGGTATCAATTGCACTGGAAGATTATCAAGAGCCTTCTGTCCTGAAGTTTTGAGCAAAATAATTAAAGATTTGAACCCCTCATGAGTCCAAAAATTCTTTATTGTTTAATACCATAATCTTCTTTGTTATAAATAAGGGGTCTAGTCATACAAAATAATCCAAAGCCTTTGGCAACACATAATCCAGTGAAAAGACTCTAATTTTATTTCAGTAAGCTATTTGTAGCAGGTAGAGACAATAGCAGGATTTTATAGTGGTCAGCGGTTTGAGAGATCCTCTGATAGAAATCTGTGAAGGAAAGCTGTAGTTCACTGTCTGGGGAAGACTTTGTGAAAAGCGAGTTGTTCCCATTTGTTTATTCAACAAGAAGCATCTCTGGAATGAGGTTTTTTCAGGCTCCAGGTCAGGAAATGCAGCTTTGTGTCCAGTTTGTGTCTGCATTTACCGAAGTTTAAATACAAATAAAATCCCAAATCATTGTAACAGCAGCAGCTGATGATGAATCACAGATAAACCAGAGAAGGGAAGACAATTGTTATCAGTATACATCTACTTAGGTTGCCAAATCACTTTTAAAATGAGGGTGAAACATCAAATGGAGATTTTTAATTGGGAAAATAACTTCACTTCTGCCCTGTGCAGCTGAAAGGAAATTCAAAGGTTTTCCAGACATTAATCTCTTAATTAATCCAAAGGAAATCCTTGGATGATGAGAAATAGTTTCAAAATGAACCTCAGGAGTTACCTCACGTAAATTGCAGGACTAACCCAGAGATTCCTCTGTGGGTATCACATCCTGGCTATTAGCTACTTAAATGCATCATGTAGCTCAGTACACTGATGGATGCTCAGTGTCTGTTGGTGCATTTATGTGGATAACGTCTCTATCAAAATCCTCCACCAGCTATTTACATGACAGTCATATCTCTCTTCAGGCTTCTATCTTCTGAGTGCTCGGCACTTCGTTCAGCCCTTTCACCAAGAGATTTTCAATTGATGATATGCAAAAGCAATATGTTAATCTGGACCTTTAGAGGCTGAGGGAAGATGTGCTCAGATCCAGTGACACCAGTGTGAGCCGTAGGATGAAGGCTGCCAGGTTTTCAGTGATCAATCCATCAAGAGCAACAAGGCAGCTCTGCAGCTGTCTTCTAACTCCTGTGAGTTCTTTATAGTATTGTTAGGAACCTGTAAGTAAGGTAACTTGTAATTTACCACAGAATTATATTATGCAGACTGCTCACTGGCTACCAAAGACCAAATTCTGATTTTTTTGTATGTGTAGACCCCCATCATGACTGCTGTTGACTTCAAATGGCTCAGTGTTCTTGGGTGATTTTCAACCTGTAAAGTCTTCAGTTGGACAGTGCTCTCAGATAAACCATAGGAGTACCTATAAAAAAGCTTCACTAACTTTTCTGCAACTTGAGTTTTGTGCTGATTATGTGAAAAATCACGAGTCAACAAGGAGTTACAATCTCATTTTTCTCTCAAATGCATGCATCCTAAATTTTTTAGAAGTGGAATTTCAATGAATACATTAATGGCAGTTGTCTCAGAAGAATTAAATGATATATCCTCTGCTCTGCATGTTTTTAATCTTTTCACTTAATTTGTCAATGATACAGTATCACAAAATACATTTCCCTTTTGATTAGAAGGGAAATTTATGGGATTGTTAATTTTCCAAAGAATAGTACAAATAAAATGAAATTCAGAGAACAAAATAACCATTTAATGCACCCTCTGTTGGTACCTTGCTTGAGTATAGACAAATAAAAATATATTTATGTGCATTATGAGCAGATAGTCCTAGAAGTTGTCACACGTTGTGTTCCCAAGGGTCACACGCTTTGAGCAGGTGAAAACAACAAATGGAATGCTGTTGAACTTGGTCTTCCTCCAAGGCTTTTTTCTTTGAGCACCCAGACTGCAACAGCAGAATTTGTGGCCAGACTTTTCATACTATGTCTGGGCTCCTAAATCCTTATTTTGACAGCTGATTGGGAACTGATGGGGCACCAATAAACCTCACTGAAGTATTTGCTTTCGAAAACCAGGCTTTCTTTATTTTGGTGATGAAAATGGATGTAAGACCCTTCATCTAAGCACCTAAGTTTGGAAATATTATCAGAAGGTTTTACATTAACCATAGATTAAACAGAACTGCAGACAGCAACTGAAATGAAAAAATGAAAGTCATTCCCTTCCCTGACCAATGTGTCTCTTTCTTGCTTACAAGAGACTCAGTTCCTTGTTTTGCCTGTGCACCCAGAGCAGTTCATGTGTTTTCAGAGCCTGGGTTTGTTTTCCACCTGCACTTTTCATAGCAGTGTTGAAGCTGTTGAAGTGTCAAGGGATCAGTGAGGGCTTATGAACTCAGTGGCAAAGGCAGGCAAGTAGAATACAGTGATTTTATTCTTTTTTTTCACCCTCCTTCCTTGACATCACTGCATCAGCTTTTCTCAGATCCACATTTGCCTGCATTCCTGTGGAAAGCATACCACTAGTAGATGGTACTTTCATTCTTTCTTTAGCTCAGTCCGAACAAACTCAGTCTAGCTATTCATTTATTCTCTCTAACCATTATTAACGTATAAATGATACCTCCTCAATTCTTTGCTTCACTTAGCTTCTTAGAGGAATAAGTTAACAGCTTCACAACTTGCAACTGTGCTTAACAGTTTTTGAACATATTGGGCAATTTTGGTCACGGACAGGAGGTCCTCAGGACCCTCAGTGCGTCACTTGGCCTGCAGAGTATAGAGCTCCTGTTCCTAGGATTCGTTTGGGTGCTTATGTTTGTATTTATTTTCCTCTGCTGAACTGAATGTTTCTAACTCAATTTCTTAACAAAACTCATAGCCTTGATCCTGAGCTCAGCTGTGTGAATCATTACTGAGCCATTTTTAGCATATGTTCCTAATTCAATACTCTTATTTTTCAAACTTCCTAACTTTCCTATGCAACTATTTAGATGTCATTCACTTTCATTTTTATTTCCCTTTTTCTACTCTCTTTTCCCTATTAAGAGAAAACATGCAAAGAAAAAAAAAGAAAAGAAATGTCACTTATTATCTAGTAAGTCTTCATGTGAAGTGGTCAATAGAAAAACATCCATTTTAAGTGATGGCAGCATAAAGCATTCATACAATAGAAGTGCCGTTTTCACCTTGCAGGTATCTAATTTTCCATTTCTTTTAGGTAGGGAGGACAAATAGAAATCTGAATGTGAAAATGAGAATAAAAATCGTATTTTCTTTTAAAATCTCATCTTGCCAGGAATGCTAAATACCACTTCTCTTCTGAAAGTAAGCTTGGAACAGGCAGACAGCCATTTCAGAGCTACACACCTTGTGGCAGCAGCGAAACTAGGAAAGTTCCCTGCAGCTCTAAACAATATAACAAAATCTCTATCTGTATATGTTTACACAAAAGTGATGGTGAGAACAGTCTGCACCACCTTTAGCTTGCAGGGCAGCATGCCTTTTCCACTCCCCACAGAAAACAATACAAGGAATGAAGCAGCATCACCAGAGTGCAAATAAAAAAACAGTAAAGCATGAGGAAATGACTGAGTGGAATTCTCAGAAGTGCCAAGGATTGTTTCAGCAGAGAAATGCACTTTTAGTATAGTGACATCTGAAGGGACTGGCTAAAGACCAAGCCGGTGCCTGTTTTTTCTATTTTCTCCTGAGAGCTGCAGGGCGCAAACATCTTTCCAGTGGCAGAAATACTTACCCTGAGGGCAGCAATAAATTAAACCTCCAGTACAGAGACTGCTGCAGGTCATCCCCAAGGCAAAAAACTGCCACAAAGCATCTCTTGGAAGTTCCCCTAACTGCAAATGAGAAATTGCCCCTTTTCTCCCCATCATCCCAGTGATGCTCTGACAGAAAGATGCAACCTGGCACAGGCTCTCCAGCAGTGGGAGGGACGGGGCAAGACATTTCCTTCTGCCTGCGAAATGGTCTCCAAATCGAATGTCCTGATGAAACTGAACCACTCTTCCCCTCTCGTAGTTATTTTTTCGAGTCATGTGGATTCATCATCTTCATGTTGGAAAGCCTCTCAATACTCGCTGGACGTGGTACAGTGCTGATATGCCTCCATGCCAAATATACTGAAAGAATTCCTACTGTGAAAAAAATGAGCTAAGGCACACACATATGTATTCCTAATAAAAATATAAACTCCACAAGTCTGTGGGTTGATATGTTTGAATCACATCGATTCGACAAGTTCCTGCTGCCAGTAACAATGAAGGAGCAGTCAGAGAAGTGGCATGTGCGTGCGCTTACAAACAATTCTTAACCCCGTCAGATTGCCTCGGGCTTTTGTTCTAAGGATGAATTTTTTTTTTATTTTAGACCAAAACAAGTCCAAAATCTTTAGCGGAGAGGAATAACTTAACAGCTTCACAACTTGCAACTGTGCTTAACAATTTTTGAACATATTGGGCAATTTTAGTCACGGACAGGAGGTCCTCAGGACCCTCAGTGCGTCACTTGGCCTGCAGAGTATAGAGCTCCTGTTCCTAGGATTCGTTTGGGTATTCATGTTTGTATTTATTTTCCTCTGCCGAACTGAATGTTTTTAACTCAATTTCTTAACAAAACTCATAGCCTTGATCCAGAGCTCAGCTGTGTGAATCATTACTGAGCCATTTACCTGAATCATGCTGTATAGTCATTTCATTTTAAAGCCACTGAAGTCTAAATTTAAGAAAAAACAATAACAACAACAACAATACGGTTTTCTGGTCAGTTTAAGCTGCCATAAATGAGCCTTTCAGCTGACTGATGGAAACCATGCCACTTTGCTCCCAGCCATGGTGGCGTTTTGGCATATGGAGTCAACATTCATATCTCTGCTGTCTGTGACAAAGAGTCTGAGTCTGTAGCCTACTCAGGACAAAACCTCGCGTGCAGCGGTGTTGAGACCTCACAAAATCTGAGACAGGAAAACAGATGTGGGTGAGGACAGGATGAAACCTCTCAGTTTGGATTCTTTTCAGAATCCACTTCAGATGACAAATGATACAAAACTCCATTTGTAACTCCAGACTCAACTCTGCATGAAACTGAAGTGCACAGTGATATTCCTTTGTGGGTATTTATACTCATTTATCCTTTTGAAAGATTTGTTTATATTCCTCACTGATGTAATTCATGTTCAAAATCCTCTGTGATATTGACACAACCAAAAGGAATTTCCCATACCTGGGTTCAAGGCTTGAGAATAAATCTCGTCTCCAACTTCAGAAGTGACATGTAAAGTCATGCAAAATTTTAGAGAATGTTGTCATGGATGGTTTTGTTAATTTTCATCTAAGCATCTAAATTAAGCCATTGGGAGCCTTGGCTCCTGCTCAGTGCCTGTGATTGTAAGGATGGGAATACTTCCCAAGCCTAAAGAAGAAAAAGTGAGGAGTCCCGTTTTTCTGATGTCTTTGCAAAAGCCTCACCAGCTTTACCACTGACTGTGGCTTTGTCAATACACTGGTTTAATAGACATGGAGCATTCTTGCGTGTGTTTGGCTTTTGTTAAGCTGGATTTTAGATCTCCTTTAGGCTTCCTATTGTAAAGCTAGCAAGCTGAACAACACGCACAGCAAGTGTTAAACAGCTAAGCACTATTTTCTCTGATAAACAAGCTTTATGTGAAGAAATGGTAACATATACACTTTCTAGAGCTCATGTAACAGGATGCGCTTTCAGATGCCAAACAAATCATTGAAATGACAAGTAGGCATTAATTACTCTTGTTAGCATACTGAGAATATCTAATACCTTTATAACACAATAGAAACATGAGATTTAAGTAACACTAGATAAGACCTGATAATCCATTACATTTATATAACTTTTCTTTTTCTGAAACATGTTACATTAGAGATTTATAGGTCAAATATAAACTGCTTTACAACTCTCTACATACAAGATCCCCTCATAGCACTGCTGAATTTCCAGGTGACCCAGAGCCACCACTCAGCTTCAAGACTGTTTTTCTGCCTCCAGACTAGTGGGAACTTCTTAACAGGATGTCACCAGTAAGAGTTGATTCACTTCTCTCAGTTGTGAGTGGCTGATATTAGCAGCACAGGAACCATTCCAACGGACTAGGGTCAAGATCAGCTTCTGGATAGGGCAGATCACAAAGCAGATTCAAACCATTTTCTGCTTCCTATCATTCTACCTTCAGCACTTTTTAACTGCTATGGAGAAGTTTTCTGTTGAATTTCTCTTCCTCCTCTCCCCACACTAATAAATGCAGCTCATTTTTACTGTGTGCATTATTACTATTCATCACTTAAAAGGGTTGAATTGTAAATGAAAATATGTATATATAGGCAATATGTGTTTACCTGAAATGGACAGTCCATACATACTTCTAGACTGGCCTTCTGGACAATTCTCC
The DNA here is from genome assembly GCF_987193195.1 of Phasianus colchicus. Taxonomy (NCBI): domain Eukaryota; kingdom Metazoa; phylum Chordata; class Aves; order Galliformes; family Phasianidae; genus Phasianus; species Phasianus colchicus. The sequence continues at coordinate 90,270,874 of NC_143436.1, read as the reverse complement.
TTCAGATAGATGGCAACAGCTGACTTGAAACTAGACCTTATCTGACAGTTGTTGCTAATTGATCAGTCAGTTAGTGGGGTCTATTAGATCAAAGTCTATGAGAGGGAAGCAACAAACAAACACTGAGCAACAGGCTGGCCAGGCCCACTGTGCAAGAAGTATTTTTGCAAGAGGATTAAAATAAAATAATATAGTTAAGACCTTGTAATACTTGAATTTTCCCAAAAAAGAAACCAATTGCAAGATGTTTCTTTGCAGTTAATAAGGTTTATGAGCCCTACAGGTAACTCTGATAAAAGGCCACGAGAGAAAATGAAGTACACCCTTGTGGATGGGTTCCTGGTATTACTTTATTATTGGGTAAAGGACACCTCCTTTCTACTGCCAAATTAAGTTCTTAATTCAGTACTGACTCAGGGAAATGTGACACCTGCTGAAGCAAAAGCCTATATAACGTGCATTCATAAAGATCTCCCATCCAAGCTTGAATTGTGCCCTAAGCTGCCAGACTTTGAGATCATAGCCCATCTCACTGTGGGGGAAAGAAGAAGCTGTTGCAAAGCTTAATGCTTCTGCACACAGCAAATGAATCACACACTTTGGTCATTTGAGTGGGCTGAAAAAGGTTTGTTACATCGAGATATGGATCTCATTCTTCTGAACAAAGCAAAACATTTAATGAAAAACTGACGTTTTCTTAATATAAATGAGTAAGCACAGTAATTTGCACTTATATAACTCCTTTCATCTCCTCCGAGGCTCAGAGCTTCTTAACAGTGAAAGGTTATTTTTTTTCTTTTGTTATATTTTAAAGGAATAATTGAAGCACTTGTAAGTGACTTGCACAAAGAGTTGAGTCAGAACTCAGGTCAGTCTCCTGTTCTTATTGTTGCACTTTGCTCCATCCTCCTCCCTACCAGTTCAACAGTTTATTGTTTGCTTTTCTTGTTTTCACATAGTTTTCATAATTTAAAGCAGTTGCAGAATGATTAGTTACTTTATTGTCTGGATTCATCCCGTGAGCTTCGGAATGTAAAAATAATAATCCTGTGCTATTTAGTACAGTTAATTTTTAAATACTTTAGACCAGCTTCATCAGAACTGGTACAGGATAAAGCAGGAACATGGTTACACATATTTTTCTTTTGGTGTCAGCACTAGTGTACGCAGCTCTCACAATGTCCTCTCCTTCAATACTTTCATGGCTCTATATTTTTTAATGCGGTTCACTGCATAATTGTTCTACACACAATGGAGGGAGTGGGGTGGAGAGAGGGAGTGCCAGTGGACAACAGGAACTGCCCTGACCAGCTTTGCTACTGAAAAGGAAATCCGTGAATATATCAGTGAATGTTGTATGTCCTAGCCATAGTGAATATAAAACAACCATGCATTTAAATGCTGAACCTGGCTATCTCAAAGGTTCGATAAGAGCATACAAGGTCTTTATCTTCAGGTCACTAGTTCAAACCACAGGATCTGAGGTCCATTTCTTAGTGGAAGAGTGTGAATAGCGCTGATTTTCACTCTCCTCAATGCTCTTAGTAAAGAGGCAGCAGCACAGGGAACGCATTATCCCCTCTGCCCTGGAGGCGGGTCAAGACTGAGCACACTGGCAGGTCTGTGTGTACAATGCTGCTTCTCCCTTTGTCTCTGGTGAACAATTAGAAAATTAATCCCTTCAGTAGTGAACGGGACACCTTCCAACACCACAATTTCACAGAGGCAGATGGAGGGAAAGAATGCAAAGTGCTTGTGCGTAGATTCACACTGTGTAGATCAGACACATCCGACCTGAGGCCTGGCACAGCAGGAGATGCGTCCCAGCACTCACCCCACGCCACCTGCCCCCACTGCTGCTGCAGCTCTGCCAGGCTCTGGCAGCACACCCACTGCTCAGCAGCAGTCAGACATTGGGGTGCTATTAGCGCTGTCTGAGATGCAGCTGGGGCACGGGGTTTCAAGGATGAAATAAGTAAAGAAAGAGTAAAATTTCATCAAAAATCTCTGATGAACACCTTGAGAGCTCACTGAGAATCGCTCGCACTGCCATCAAACTAGATTGATGCATTTGGCTTCAAAAAAACAGGGTCACTTATCCCACTAGTTCTGTGCTTTCGTTACTCTCTTTTCATGTTTTAATAAAAAATCCTAAAGATTAAAATAAGTTTTGTTACTTATATATGTTAGACATTACATACATTAGCTTCTCACCAACATTCTCTTACATGCTTTTGCCGTGTGACAGGTGGCAGTAGAGGGGCATTCTGACCAAAATAGCATTTGACACGGAAGTGCATATGAAGCAAAGATGCGTCACTAAATTCCTCCATGCAGAAAAAATGGCACTCATTAAAATTCACTGATGCTTGTGAATGCTTACGGAGGCCGAACAGTGAATGTGAGCACAGGGAGGTGGTGGGTGTTGCGTTTCAGCAGTGGCCACAGCGAATCACCTCTGCTACTGCACGTTTCAGTGATCATGGCATGCAGCCTCTTGTACACTGCTGGTGAAAATGTGTAGCAAATAGTGATTACTGCACTGAAAAATAGTGTTTTGTAGCTGAGATTTTGCTCTATCAAATAGTGTTGTTGTGCTCTTTGTATCTGTTGTCATTTCCATGGAAATAAATAGGAGGCATTACTTTTGGAGTGACCTTGTGTATGCTGCCCAAGTAAACTGAAAAGTTGGGCACCCATGGTGTAGATCAAAAGGTACTCAGAAGCAATTTATATCGGACAGATATAAAACTGATACAGCCTAGAGTCACACCAGCTTCCAACTGATTGAAAAGAGTGTTTAATAAAGTCATTGCAACTGTACAATTTTTAATTGCCTCATAAAGCTTTATGAAACTGGATCATCACATAAACAGTAATAGCATGCAAAAAAGTGCAAAAAACATACTAACAATAGCTTAATAGCAATTCTGACAGACCATATTTCATGTGAACCTGTTTACTACTGATACCCTTCATAAACTTATATTGGAAATAAAGGCTATTAAACTGCAGTCAACCCATGACATTATTACAACAAACATTCATTATTTTATGAAGCAGCCTATTGGCATTCCTTAGCCCGTAGAAAGAATTATGAACTCTTGTTACACTAATACACCATAGCTAGGATTTAGATTATAAATTCATCACAGTGTTCATAAGCTCTTGTCAGTGTTTCATTGCTTATGTGGAAAATTTGTGTGTATTTACCAATCTTGCTAAAATCACCACTGGATATAAATGATTATGCTAAAATGCCAGGGCTTGACATGTACAGGAATTGAGCTGTAGTTTTGTAGAAGATGAATTACAGGGCTGCATAAAGCCAGGAATACTTTTCTCACTGCGTTAACCAACACTGTACAGTATTGTACTCCTAAGGAAGATAAGTACATCCATAGTCTTGTGGATCATATTCGTGGGTCAGCTTCAGTGCCTGTGAGTCCAGATATCCCTTAGGACTGTGAAATAAAACATATATTTGAAATATTTTCTTTAGTTACTTATGTATGTAGATTGCCCTGAAAGTAATGCCTCCTATTTATTTCCATGGAAGATACAACAGATACAAAGAGAACAATAATGCTATTTGATTGAGCAAATTATCAGCTACAAAGCACTCTTTTTCAACATAGGCACCACCATTAGCTATGCATTTTTCCCAGTGATGAACAAGAGCCTACATGCCATGCTTGTAAAATCTGCATGGCCATCTGAAACATGGCTTGTTACTCATGTCACTATTGCCACTTATGAAACGCACCACTCACTGTTTCACTGTGCTCACATCCACTGCTTGGTCTACACAAACATTCAGCAAGCTTCAGTGAATGCCAGTGGGTGCCATTTTTTCTACATGGAGGATTTCAGTGACACACCTTTGCTTCATACGCACTTCACTGTCGGATGCCATTGTGTCAGACTGCCCCTCTGCTACCATCTGTTGCATGGTAACAGTGTAATGGAATATTTGCAGGAAGATTCAACCTCTGCTGTCATACTGCCAACATGTGCCTCTGACATCATGGGCCAACATAATAAAACTGGAGGAATTACTTTTGGAGCAGGCCTCACAGCTGTGCTGTCAAAGCCTCACAGTCCCAGTCAGGCCACTAGGAGTTACTCATTTATGGCTAATCTCTCTGGCAGCTACCTAAATTATATAAAAATCTTTTCTTTTGAACAACTGTAGACAATAGATAGTGTTTTGTCTGGCATCACCATGTCAAGCAGAATGTGTCCTGTTTGCACATGGACTAAAGTGCATCAGCAGAACTTCCTGAGTGTAAACTTAAGGTAGTGTAGGAGATGCAAATATAGAGGATCAGCCAAATGGGATTTAATTTACTCATGCTTTCTTTGTCTTGCTTCTATTTTTTTTCTAGCCCATGGAGTTTCTCTTGTTTTTCCTTGGCTATCTATTTCACTACAACAGTTGGCTGAAGAACCAGGAAGCTCTTTCTGATTTCTTAGCTTAATTTATAGTTTTGTTTCCATCCTGCATTAGTTACTTGGTCTCCTTGAAGTTTCAAGCTGAGAATACTTGAAGAGCTCTCAACTTGGTGATGTTAGTCTTTCCAAACCTCTCACAGTAATCCATAAATAAAGTGATTCTAAATATTCATAAGTGGAAAGAAAGAGTCCAAATATGTTGAAGATTCACAGTGGCTCTCAGGGTCTATGAGATCTAAAGCTGCCAGCCCTGAGATTTCCTTTCCACATCCCACCAGAAGAAAAGCTCTTCTTGGACTTTGTGAGTAACCCCAGAAAACTGCTATGTCCTGCCATGCACTTTATCACTGGATGACAGAAGAGGATTCTGACTACTGTTAGGCATTGATTTTACTTTTCACCAACCAAAATCTCCAATAAACTATACTTGGAAGAGTTGTTTGGGCTGAGTAATCTCCTTGTCACACACTTGCTGCAAACAGATGGATTACTTTTGATGTAGAGTAGTAAAACACTTCTCTCATTTTGGAATCTTGAAAGATGTACTTGTGCAGATAGTAAAAGACAGCACATTATTTCAAGTGTACTGGAAATGCCTCTGATATCTACTGATAAATCAGTTCTGATAAGAGCAACCAGTCCAAGTTCCAGTCCAAGGAAATATTCAATTACATGAGATTTTCATTTGTCAATACATTCTGACAGATCCTTTTTATATGCCAATATCTTTTCAAAATGGGATTGGACAATACTGACAACATAAATGACACTAAATCTTGTTTCTGATTTATGTTCTGTATTTGGTCTACTGTAAGTCTTGTAAATTTGGAAAGTTGTGCTTCTGCTAATTTCAGAAATGTATTTGTATAATGTTTGTTTTTGTGGTTGTTAATGTCTGAGAAATCTCTACATAGAGTGTATTTGGATGAGGAACACGATACGATATGTGTGTGAATAAAAATTGCAGCTTCTTTCAGAGTGGAGGAAAATAATATTCCTCCTCTCCAGCACGGTTCTGCAGCAATCTGAAGGGAAGGGACTGCAAACTCTTGTAGCTTGCTCTAGGCCCCAGAGTAACCAGTCATCTGTCAGTGCTGTGCCTGTCTTTCCTACCAGCTCTGCCTGCCTGTCCCGCTGCTATGTAACCCCTCCTTCCCAGAGACTGTACTGCAGCCTCATAAGAACATTGCTGTGCATAATGACATGGAAATTAGCAGTGCAGATGACACAGATGAGGGGGACATCAACTGCTGAGCCCAAACTGAAAGGGTGTTTTCACCTGGAAAAGCTGGAAATGCCTTGGAGTTCGGTTGACAGCCAACAGAAATTTGTAAATAACATACAAAGTTTTTCACACAGAGATTTTAAGATAAGACTAAGGGATTTAAGTATATGAGATAAAAGAAATTTTGGATCACATGGGTGAAAAACAGCATGAAGGCAAAGGAAAATTGTCAATGCTTTGGTAAAGAAGGCTTTTTAGATGTGTTGAATAATTCAATGTAGAGTCAAATGTATTCCACAGACATAACATAGCGGATGTTGATACATCTATGGAGTATCTGGGAATATTTCCACACAGAATGATGCTCACAGATTCAACCTCATAATCTGGGCAGCCAGGTGTGATCACTCTCCTAATCTTTTCATTGGTCTGAGCTAAAACCTGCTAAAAGGCAGTACATGACTGGATTCAGTAGTGCAGTGTGGATGTACGCCTCGCCCTGTCTCATTACTCAAGCAAGCAAACTTGTGTGTACTTTGCATAACAGCAGGACAAGAACTGTCGGGACAGCAAAACACAACACTGTTTTGTTCCCAGATGTTACAAAGGAATGCCAAAAGGCTTTTCTTGCTTAAGAATAATGCTCAGTATTTGTTGGTTTTGTTTTAGATGCAGAAGATTTGCCCACTGTTCTGAATTTGGTTTTAAACAGACCCTTAGCTTCACTCTACAAGAAAAAGTATCCATTTTGTTTGAAGGAGGTGTCCTCTTCTCATTTTGATTTATTTTGTAGTGAAATATTCTTCTTTCATTTTTCATAATATCTTTTCTGCTCTCTGATCAGTGAATGTAGTTTGTATGCTACTTGAAAGGATCTGTGTTTCTCTCGTATCTCTACTCAAGGACATATTGCCTATTATACTTGTGTTCAGACACCTTTTTCTTCTAGCTGCATAATAAAGCAAAATTAAAGAGACTACATATTTGACAGGTACAATATTATGTTAGTCAATATTTGATAATACTAATATTTTGAGGGGTAAATGTATGACTCTTTCAACAATGTAGAATCATACTACTACTTGCTTACTACAGCAAATGGAAATCCTGTGTTTTTTATGTAAAATTTTATCATTGGTAAGCGGAGGTTAAGAAAGTTTTCTTCTGGGAATCACTTTCAGCTATTTACACAAAATACAGTACATGTTAGAACAATATAATTACAATGTTACCTATTGACTTTTTCAATAAATTTCTATTTTCTTCAGGGGGGAAAAAAAAAAAAAAAAAAAAAAGCACCCATGTAACATATTTCAGTTAAAGTTTAAGTCATCATTTCAGGTTTGCAAGTAAAGAAGTAAAGATAAAATTCAAAATATCAGCACAAGATACTTCTGTAAGATGGAGAGCCCTGGAACCTGGGCATCTGACAGTGCCAGCAGAAGCGCCAAGTACACCCTTGCCATTGCCAGGATGCTCCCTGGGGTGCTACAGCACAGCAATCCTGCAAAGGGCACCCAGCACATAAAAGACTAGCATGTCTGATCTGATTGATGGAGACAGTAGACTGGAAATCATTGCTTACCCTAGGAAACCAGTCAGCTAAAATGATTGACAGAGAAATTAAGTGATGCTACATTTGCAGAATTATTCTCACTTGCTTCATTAATCAGAATTGGAATTTAGTTTTCCCATTTCTCTTATTAGTTATAGAATTGTAGTTGAGGTGAATTATTAGGCTCCATAGTTTGTCTTCTAAGATGTAAATATTTTGAAATCTTGCGGTGAGAATCTATGTTCAAGTTTATTTGGGAGGTATGTGCTAGTTTGGGAAATATATCCTTTAAACAGATAGAAACTTTACCAGAATCAGAAACATATGTAGGTTTTTTTTGCCCCAAGCTAACCATCTGTCTGGGGGGAGATGTGTGCATATTTCATAAATTTTCACTAGATATTATAATTGATTCCTTCTAATATGTTTAAAACGTTTTCTTCTTCTCTGTAAACATGCCTGAAACAACAAAGCTTCTGGTGAGATAGCTGTTTGCTCAAAACTAGAAGTTTAAAAAAATAATTATCCTCCAGTGGAATCTGAAAGCAAAAGCACTTGTGTATACTTCATCCTAAAAATACTGGGCTGTGCTCATTAGAAGTTGACTGACATTAGAATTAAAAAGTGGATCCCAAAGTGTGCATGGGGAAGATGTACCTGTACTACCAAGAAACAGACACAAAAGGAACATCTATCTTTTCAGTGAGCACATGCTTGGATACAACAAAGTAGAACTACTACAAAGACTTTCTGCTCTTTTTCTTAAAATTAATAAAAATATATTGACTCTTTTTTTTTTTTTTTTTTGTCTGGAAGTTTCAAAGCCTCAGTGTTGAAAGAAAAGTTGTGCTGAAGAACTTTGGGATAGGATTAACTTTTATTTCTTTTGCTAAAAAGAAATGTTTAAGACTGCTCATTTACTTTTGATCCCGTTCTTCCTCCAGTAAGATGTGATAGAACCGTAGAATCATAGAATTGCTCAAGTTGGAAAAGACCTTAAAGATCATCAAGTCCAACCACAACCTATGCATAGTACCCTAACTCTAACAACCCTCTGCTAAATCATGTCCCTGAGCACCACATCCAAACGGTTTACAGAATTATAGAATTGTTCAGGTTGGAAAAGACCATAAAGTGATACATTAGCTTTGGCAACTTAATCACCAAAATCTTTTTTTGTTTGTTTGGTTTTTGTTTCAGATCATGTTGGCAGTCCTCTTTAATGAAAAAGTTCTGGTTTGCTTGCCTCTTATGGCATATGCTTTTGTCTCATGCTTTTTCTGGAATGACACACAAATCAAAGTTTCTATTCACAAACTAACTAATAATGTATTACAAAGAAATTGAGAGGAGCTATTGACTCCCTTGAGGGCAGAGAAGACTCTGGAATTGGAGGACTGGGCAGCCACTACCTTGAGGATTGGAGGACTGGGCAATGACCAATTACATGAGGATTAAAAAGACCAAGTGCTGGATTCTGCTCCAGCAGAACAGGGCAGGGGTGGATATTTGTATTGACTGGAGTACAAGAGGCTGGAGAACAGTCCTGCAGAATGAGTCCTGGGTTCTGGCTGATGGCAAGTTGAACGTGATACAGCAGCATGTCCTGGCAGCCCAATGGGCCAACGGTACCCTGGGGTGCATCAGGCCCAGCACTGCCATCAGGTGTGGCAGGGATTGTCCTGCTCTGCTCTGTGCTGTGTGGCCTCATCTCCTGCACTGGGTGCAGCTTTGGGTGCCACAATAAAAGAAGAAAATAAAACTGTTAAGGAGTGTCCAAAGGAGGGCTGCAAAAATGGGGAAGGGTCTGGAGGGCAAGGTGTGTGAGAAACAGCTGAGCGGTCCTCTGTTTTATTCAGCCCAGAGCAAAGTAGGCTCAGGGGACATTTCATGGTGGCCTGCAGCTCCTCACGAGGGGAGAAGAGGGGCAGCGCTGAGCTCTTCTCTCTGGTGACCTGTCTGGACACCTACCTGTGTGATCTATTGTAGGGAACCTGCTTTAGCACTGGAGTTGGACTCAGTGATCTCCTGAGGTCCCTTCCAACCCCTGTGATTCTGTTCATTTAAATATGCTGACATTGGCAGATACTCTGTTAGTAATGTGACTTCATTGGGTTAAATGGACAGTGACACCCATTTTCACTTTAAAACTCAACTTTGTGTATTGGGCTTAACAGTTGGCTTCATATCTAAACAACCCACTAAAAGACTGAGGAGGTAGAGTGACAGACTGTCAGAGTTAACTGTGCCTCTTCTGCATTGGAAAGGAGATAGGAACAGATAATGGGCTTCCAAGAGAATCAGGAAGATAAAGAAAAAGGAACATAGGCATGTTTGTTCTTGTTTTCTTGTTTTGTTTGTTGCTTTTTTTCTCATTTTTTTCCCCACTAGCACAGGAAATTATCTATTGCCATTTAATTGCTAGAGGTTTTAAAAATGGTGTTGAAACACTTTGAACTCAATATTTTGTCATGATATCACTGGAAATAAATATTACAATCCTATTCTTGATAAAATGCTAATTTTATTTGAAAGTTGGCTTGCTACTTGATGTAATGAATGACAGTTAACTTAATACTAGGTATTTTGACTTCAAGCTCACAACTTTTCTTAGGCCTCCTACAAGTAATACACATTTATGATATTATATAAATATTCATCTATGTATAGTGCTTTCTTGGTTGTAGATGAAGAATGAAGAAGATGAAAAAATGTGAGCTAGAACTCATAAATATACTAATACTTCTGTGAATTGTTGTGTTGACAAATCTTAAAGGAAAAAAAGTATTTTCAGTAGATCTCACCTCCCCCCTTCTGGTAATACTAACTCTTTGAAGTTCACTAGTCTGTACCACAGTGCTTCACAGTGCCATATACTAAACACAAGACTCTTACAAACTCAGGTATTTTTCCAGTCCATGATTATCTCTGTAACTTTGAAACTGAACAGTATTTTTCTTGAGTGAAAAAAAATTGTTTTGTCCAAATCATGAAAGTTAAATACATTCAAGCTCTTGCTAACGCATAGTATGACCATGAATAAGTCCCAAAAGAGATTAAAGAAAGAGATAATATTGTCAGGCAGCTACTCGGCATTATGATATGCTGATCTGCACTGTTCGTCTGAAAGGTTATTGAATACTATTGTCTGTGTTGAGAAATGCTTCCCTTTGATGCAAATATTGGGTAACAGATGATAGCATTGCTGATAGACTATTGAAATGAGTGAAAAATCATCTTTAGAGAGAAACTAAATACATCCCACCAAACTTTCTGAAACAGCACGAGTAGCCTTTTGTTATTTAACTTGCTGAGGTCTTCAGCAAGATGTTAGGAAGACAAAGTAAAATTTTATGTCTATTTAAGAAGGATGAGGAATACTAGTAATCTTGTTTTGATGGCTGAAGAGAGGACGCCTTCCTAAGAACATCTTTAAAGTTCCCATTTCTTCTTTTGGAGCATGTGAGAGCATGTGAGAAGATATTTTTTAGAGATGGGAGCTGAATCATCATTACTAGCACTCTTTTCTCAGGACTGTTACAAGCATAATATTAACTAGCCCAGTTATTTTTGACTTAAAGGTAATAAATTTAAATAGATGTCTTCAGTGGGCACTTTCAGCTTACATTGTTGATCTGAAGGCTATCTAATATCGGTAGTAGATAGGTTTAATTAAAGGAGTGGCTAGCAGAATTAGATAGATGTTAGTCAAGAGTAATAGTGATTAAGCCAATCTGAACCTGTAGAGCTGTTCATGGTGCCACTGTTTTTATAAAGGGAACAGCCCCTAACGTGAGGGAAACACAGACCTTTGTCTTCAAATTTAGGGAAACTTGAACTTCAACATCTATGTTTATTTCTGTAAAGATAAAAAAGAGAAAAAAAAGACTCATCCAGAGAAGATTTATCATTTCAGTTGAGGATAACTTTTTTTGTTGGTGATAAGGGAAGGGAAAGGTGGGTTAAAGAGTAAAGCAATTAAGATTAAAATTTGATTACACCCAATTAACGTTGGGAACATGAATAGAAGCACTGTAGTACTGATTGATTCTTTTCAGTATGATGAAAGTGAGTTGCACGTAATTGACCATTGATGTGACAGCAAAATGAAGGACTGTGGTCATACAGTTAAACCTGGTTGTGCCAGCTCTATGGCAGCTTCACTGTGTTTACAACAGTGAAAAGTAGTTGCCAGAACCTGTTCCCAGAGCTGGTTTCCAGGATCCTCTATGAATTTTAAGCCCAGTTTACCACATCTATGGATGTTGTGTAAGATATGCCAAGCTTTCTTGCAACCATATTTGGTTTGACTTTACTGTGTAATTCCATTTGAGTAGGAATTCCATCCAGCAGGAAAAAAGTGACTCAGTCTTTCTCCCAGAATGGTGACTCTTTCTTCCACAGCTGAGAACTGTGGCTCAATTGTTTGAAAGAGATGAAAAGCAGTTGGTTTCTTATCACTTCTTACATGTAAGAGTGAATTGTGGTTGAAATTTCAGTTGAAATTTCAGTTATATAAAACTTTAACAAAAATTTTACTTTTTTGTTAATTACTAATGGCATGCACTTGGAAAATGGAGACCTGACTGCCAATTTAAATCTCTGCTGTGGCCAAAGAGCTTTAAAAGACAATACCCATCCTTGTCCATGCAGAAAGAGTACCCTGAAGCTATTAATGGAAATGAGCCATGAGACAAATTATTATAAAATATAAGGGAGGGATTGTTGGCTGAAGTTGGGCTGTGACTTAGGAGTGCAGTGTATCCCTTACAAGGTGTAATGGATAACCCAGCACTGCCTGTTCTAGGGCTAGTAGGGCAATATAGTTATTGCTTCTGTCACTTGTTTTCTTAGAAATCAGTATGACAGTTTAGTTTTATTATCTGAAAAATATAATGCATCATGAAATGGCTACTGCAGCAAAATAAGATACTGGAAATTTAAATTAACTTCAACTGAAGTCAAAAGCATAGTATTATGATGGTACATGCCAAGAATGACCAGGATAAAATATTCTGTGCAGGTGTAGTTTTGATATAAATAGTAAAAAGAAAAACAACCCAAAACTTACCAGCATGGTCTTGATATGCTTTCAAACATGAACGTGTATAACTAGATATAAAATCATGATTATTTTGTTTTATCTGAGGTTATCTATGGCCAGAGAAGGTCACTGTGATTAAGAAGAAATATAATGATGGACAAATTACATGGAATTATGTAAATGTAACCATTTGCTGTTATAAATGTGTTCAGTCATGGTTCAGAATCACTTATAGCTCAATGCCCACGGTAATGGGCCATGGTAGTTGCTTTGGTGCAGGGAGATAATGTTAAGTTTTCTCATTCCATATCTGAATATAGGGAGACAAAAAAAACAAACCCTCCAGTTTCTTCTAGTGCCAGAGCTGCACTAAGGCTGCCACCGGTGTAATTCAGTGATGGAAAAAGAAGATGATTTGTCATAAATGAAGCCATGGTTGACTCAAGTATTTGAACTATAGTATAAATAAGGCAATATTTTAAAGGCAACACAGCTATTAAACAGTAATGAAGAACTGAAAAGCAACTCTGCATAATCATCATTTGGCTAAATGATGATTTCACAGATGGAAGAGCAGATGAAATTCAGCCAAATGATTTTAGGGGCAAATGAATAGGCAATAATGTACTTAGGAAGCATTAGCCTCTCCTCATTCTCAGAGACAGTGACCCATTGTTCACAATTAACAAACACTGAGGCACAAAAGGGACAGAGACAGTGGCTGCCCAAGTTCAGATCCACACAATAAAACAGGCACAGAAAACTGTACATTATGCTGTATCTTGACATAAAACAGAACCTTCAATTACTTTCATGCATTCAGATTAAAATGCAAGCCCTGCTAAATCACAATGAGTTACAATTCTCCTTCTGGATCTGATGAAAGTCACTTTTGCTATAAGTTAAAGGATCATTGGTTAGGTAGCAGTTTAGCTATCCTTTGCTCATAGCCTTCCTCGAGCACAAAGAAGCATGCAACAGAGACCAGCCCTTAAATGCCAGATTGTCCTTGAGATCTGAAAGCTCAGAAATCATGCATTGTTATCTGTTTGCAGCAAAACAAATTTAAAAATGAGAAACATGTGGCAAGAACGTGAACCAGTAAAAACCCTAACTGAAAGCTTCAAAAATGAGTTACTCCTTTCATGTTGATAACTAACACAGAAAAAACTTTGAAGAGAGAAAAATGTTTGCCTATAAATAGATAGACAATACTACTGGAAGGGAAAGCAAATCCTAATAACTCCAGTAATTCATCATCATAGATGGGTAAGTTTAGAAACAACTAACTTAAAACTTTTTTTCTTTTGCAAGCCCAGAACAAATTATATCTCTATTATGATTATTATTTTGTCACACAGCAATGTAATTAATACTTTAATCTTGGAAAAATAGAGAATTACTTGCTCCTTCATTTGAGAATATTTCACCCTGTAATATGTGTCAAAAGTTGATTTTAATGCTGAGGCTGTCACATTAGTGTTCTAAAACCTACAGTGCAATAAAAGGGCAAGTAAATGCTTTGCAGTAATGGTAACGTGGGAAAAAAAATGTTTTGCAGGTGCCTACCATTCTGAATATTTTACATTTTTGTGTGAAATGTGATACTTATGGAAATAAACAAAGTAAGTTTAGAACTACCGTGATCTTTTAGCACATCTGGGCTTGACAAGCAGTTTTTTTTCTGTAGTTTCCCAGTAGCTTATACTATCCCCCCCTGCAAAAGTACAGACCTTTAAAATCATTGATATCATGGAGAAAAAGAAGATGAGATTGCTACTTATTTATTTGTCAAATGCTAGAACAAGAAGTCTGGACAATTAAATTGGATAATTGGATAATTAAATTATCAGGAAGAACGTTTAAAAGCAATCCAAAAGATATCATTTGGAGGTGAAGAATTTGCAGAGCTAAATGTTGGAAAACCATAGTTGATTGCATTTTATGTTTAAGGATGAAATGTAGGCGGCTATAACCAGAAGGACTACTGTGCTATACTTGGCTTTTTATTATATTCTTTCCTTTGATATTTTCTACTGGTCAAGCAGTGTACTGCAGGAAGGGTGGATCTTGGGTTTTTAATCCTGTGTTAGGTCAGGTTGTCTCTGGCCCATCATTTTGCTGACGTTGTACAGTCACATCATGCATGACACAGTATGTGATGTCTATTTTCTGCGAGAGCTTGACTACATTCTCCTCTTCTTAGAGGAAAGGAGAAGGCAAATGTCTTCATTCTTCTTGTACTGTAAATCTGAAAAGCAGGCATGAGAAAAAATCAGTCTCATCCCCCTAGACATCTCAGAAGAATCCTTGGGGCACAAGAAAAAAAAAATAAAATAACATTCTGCATATACTAGCCCTTAAGGAGGTACATGGCTTCTACTTCCTTTCCAGGCTCCCAAAAAATCAGTACAAGTAAAAAAAGCAGTTTGGGGGATGAGAGTGATGTGTGTGAACAAACAGAAGATGATTTTTCTATCATAATATAAGAGAATATAATATAAGAGAAGAGAAACAACCAAATTAATGTAATTGCACCTGTTCAACTCGACTTTGCTTTCAGGAAAACTAAAATATAGATATACTAAGACCTGAAATGCAATCTAGAATTGCAGAAAGCTCATGTAAGTGTTTTAAGATATAGTGAAAATGAATGTGGCAAGCCTCTAACTAAGAAAGCCTCAGAATACCTATTATAATGTTTTAAGGAGAAGTACGGTGGAACTGGTTTTTTCAGTGCTGGAAGGTTTCCAGAAGGATTCAAAAAGTTTTGTTGGAGAAAGGAGGAAGGTATAATAATTACTTAGCAAAATTTGACTCTAAAGCTAATTAGTTATATTTTAATACACAAAGCATAAATTTGAAACAGTATCTTTGTGTGCGTGCATGTGTGTGTGTGTTGGTGTGTTTTCTGGGTGTTTTTTTTTTTCAGATACAATGGATCATTGTGTGGGTACTGAAGATGAAACAATACTTGAAATGTAAGTTTGCCAGTTTTGAGTGACTTTCATTAAAAAAAAAAAAAAAAGAAACGATGTGAGAAAAAAAGTTATCAATATTTTTGGCATGTATACAAAAAGGTGTCATTTTTGTAGAACTCAGAAATAGTACGTAAGTAGCAGCAATATGGGCATGGAAATAAAAAAAAAAGTTCAATTTTTTCAGAGATAAAGTCTGTGAAATGAATACATGTTATGCATACTGCATACTGTAGTCTAGTTAACACAGCACTACATTAAAGATTAGCAAAATATGTCAGTATGTATTCATTTTTTTAATTAAAAATTCTGGTTCTTTAACAACTAATGAATATCCAGATAGCAGACATTTCATAAATAAAGTTTTGGTTCCTGTTTTGATAATACTAGCATACTTTGTGTTTTCTTTGTTAACTTGTCTAATCGCTGTATATCTAAGCAATCTAAAACTTGAATTTGTTGCATTCATTATGATTTTCACACTTTGAGTTGAGGATTTTTGCAGCTTAATGTTTCCAGTATATTTTAGAAAACATCCCAACTACAACTCAAAATTTCACCATGAGCTACATTTCAGGCAAATTAGTCTTTCCCTCCCCCACATGACATGAAAAAAAAAAAGCAAACAATTTTTTTCCCCATACTCTTGAATCTTTAAAAGTAATAGAACCATATGGTTTGACACTCCTTGTACTTAACAAGAGTAAAATAATGACTAGTAGTGTTGCACAAGGCTAAAAATTTGTTTGCTTTAATGCCCAGCAAAGCAAAATGTCTTGAAATTTTTCTCATAATGCTGTAAAGGAGGTTAAACTAAAAGATTAACATATCCTGCCCTCCCATGACACGAAATGCTGAAACTTAAATATTCCTCTATTTATTTGTGCCACTTCTTTTATTTTGTAGACTAGTTCTGGGGAAGGTTATAAATAGAGCTTTGTGCATGTAAGTAACAAAAAACAAACTGACCCTACTTATGAAGTAGCACAGAGCAGGAGAAGGCAGGCATTTTAAACTTCAAGTCACAAAAAAAAGCAATTTTTGTCAAATTTACACTGCCAGATTTTAAGTCTTGAAAATGACATGCCTGGAACAATGCACACTTAAATGCTGCTAAATCTGACAGCCCTAAAAGCTCTACAGGAACATACATTTATATTTCTAGACTTTATGCCATTAAGCTAAACTAAAATTAAATCCTTTGGTAAAAACTTGGCTGCATATGAATAAGTATTTTTTAACATTGTTAAGGGAGTGATAAAAAGCCTACTCTGGAAAAGGAGAACTAATGAGGGCTGACTACTGATGGAGATAGATAGCTGACCATCTTTGAATGCACTGATGTCTAGAAACATTGGAATGGAAGAGAACATTTAAATTCTTGGTCAACCCAGGTAAAAACCAGCCCACACTTCTGAGCTGAGAAGACATGACTAACAGGATCCAGATGAAAGAGGAGCTCAGCAAGCTCATCACATCACTTGTGTTGCTGCTTCCAGAATGATGTGTTCACATTTCTGCAATGCCAGTATCATAAGTTTAGCTGCAGCCTTCAGCATCGCTTGTTGGCCACTTAGGCAGAACACCTTTGCTACATCCGTCAAAGCCTGCTTATACAGGCTTGGATAGCAATATGGCCTGACTAGAACCCTACCTGGAAAAAGTTAAAAGCTCTCTGTGGACAGGAGAACAGGAGTCAGGCTGCTTGTAGGATGATCCTTCCTTATTCTGTTTGTTAGAATATGGCAGTTACTGTTATAATATGCTCTAGGTACACTGCTTGGCAAGAAAGCTATGGACAAGGCAGAAGATAAAGTTAGTTTCGTTCAAAGGTGATAAACTAAGATCTCCACCAAAAACTAGACACCAACGCTCTGCAGACAGATACAGCCATTTATTTTAGATGGAATTCTAAATTCATTGCTCTGGGAAGGCTTTATTCAGATTATACAGAACTTGATCAAAAAGAGGTTACACTCAGGCATCAGGCCAACAAACAGTTTATATTCTACCATTATTCTCCAGTTTATTCATTAGTGCAGTTAATCCTATTGCAAAGTTTAGTGTGCATGTAGAAATAGCTCTGCTGGAAAAAAGACTTCACCCTGGCTTGGTTGCAGAAAAGTTAATCAGTCAATGAAACTGAAAAACTAGCTGAACTGGTTTTCCAGGGCACAAACCAAGAAAAGTGAGAATGAATAAAAGGGCTATCCTCAGAGTGGGAAGGACAAAGGAGTCTGAAATGCAAACCTCCAGTGTTTTATCACACACAAGAACTGTGTGATATTCAGCAAGATATTTAAACTATAGACTGTAGTATTTGTACACAAGGTATTTAGATCAACGAGGTGTGCCAAGCAGGATGGAGGAAACATCCTGGCGGAGGGCTCTGCTCGTGCTTTCTTAATGTAATTAGGGGAAGGGAGCTTCACCTGTAAATTATTCCAGAAAGTGCAACCTTTAATACTGACATTTATCAACGACTCTTAGGGAGCTGGTGTCAAAGCCCCATTTCTGCTGATCTAAGAAAAATGAATAAATGATCATCTATTAGGGTCCTGAGCCAGCCATCATCCTTGAGTGAAGGAGCTGAAGCCTCAGAAAAGATGTCAGTAGTACCAGATGTAGGCCAGTTGGTCAGATCTGCCTTACATTGCTTGGAAAAACAGGAAAGATTGAGTAGTTGCTACCAACGGGGATAATGACTTGTTTTGATTCATGTCCATTTCTTGCTTAAAGGCAGGCTATTTTCCATCAGTCTTGGAGACCACAGTGAGAAAGTTTGGGAGAGAATAAAAAAGAGATTACAGTCCACTGGGCACGAGTTTCAAAAATGGCACCTGAATTTGTTGTATCTTGATGACTTAGTCTTTTAGGGGATTCTTTTATCTTTTTTCTTTAATTTTAATGACAATGTGACAATTCTTTGTCAGCGGAAATCCCACCTTTGATCTCTGAGTGACATTTCAAGAATTATTTTTTTCAGAGTATTGTGGATGCTGTACATTTGTATGAGGGATACATAGTACTGATTTTATATATAAGCCTTTAAATCAGTGCAGACTCATGCTGCAGTTTAGGGTTACATGAGACACTCAGATAAGGGAAATATTCTTGATAATATCTAACTCTTTGATACCAGACAAGCAACTGATATCAGCCCTTCAAGAAAATGCAGAATTAAAACTATAACATATATACTTTGGTTGAAAAAGCATCACTTCCTTTTGACAGGGTGTGAAGTGTAATAGATTGATGGAATGAACTGTTCTTTAAAAAGCAGAAGCTTCATAACTCAAAGTAGTTTTCCTAGCTTAAAATAAAAAATTGTATGTTAGTGTTTAATAGAAGACGAAGAGGAAATAAAACGGAAGGAGAGCCTGGCAGTAACCTTCATACAGCCTTGGACTATAGAAAGCGTTAAAAATCAGACAGTAAGACATGTGACAACATCATACAGGAATATAAAGAAAGTTTCTCCTCTAGATACTCTTCTTTAAAGCCTAAAACAGTAATCCACATCAGAAGTTTTAAATTGACCTATCAAGTTCTTATTAAGTATACACAAGATACAAAACAGTTTCTTGCTCTGTTTAAAAAAGAATGATTGGATGCTCATTATTTCTCTCGGGAAACATGTAGCTCACTTAGAGGATTTGCATTTTTACAACACCTTGATGTTCCTGAGTTGCATAGAGATTTTACTTCAGAGGCATCAAAAACCACTAATGAAGCGTTTTTTTGCTGAAGCCTTTTATGAAAGGAATATAACATATAATATTATTGTTGAGGAAGTACCTTTACCATAAATTTGAGTTTTGTCTTTGAGAAAAAAGTCTGCAATTATTCCTAAAGAAACAATAAAGGTTAAAAATGATCTGACTAACTAACCCATTGTAAAGCTGCAAGCAGTATTTCCAAACTGGGTAGGAGACTAAGTGACAAAGCTGGACATCTGACAAAAATTCTTTTTGCAGCCATTTTTGTGCTGTGCTAACAGAGGAATGAACATGGATTATGTTAGCATAAGGCAATTGTCTTTGTACAAGAAAGAAAACCAAAGAAATCAAAAAGGTGCAGGGCAGACAAAGATAGAGATTAGCAGAAGAAATGTAAAATGTAATCCTGGAATGAAAGATGGTAGAATTGTCATGGGTTAAATAGTTAAATTCTGTAAAGATCAGTCATGGGGCCTCTAGTAATCATGAACATGGAAAAAATCTGATGAAATAACTAGTAGCATGGAGATTAAATGCACTAAAAGAAAGCTTGGAGGCATTCTTAGTAGGTGCAGAATTAGGATATTTTTCACAAAATCAATATAGCAAAAATAGAATAAAATTAACAGTGGGCAAGGCCTTTTACTTGCATGATAGGCAATATTGTAAGGTGATAGCTCTTCAGTCTGCTACGGCATAAAAGAAAAATGCCTGCCTGTGACAATGCATTTCAGTTTATAACAGAAAATTCTTTAATTTGCCAAAGATGTTCCCTGTAGAGAATGAAGTAATAATGGCACTATATGTTGCATTTAGGAGAGTTCTTCAACCTAATTTTAGAGAAACTAAGGCGCTGAAATTTATATTGCTTTGAAAGGGCGCTCATTTAAACAGGAATAGGGGCAGGCAGCACAATAACTGGGGAGTTTATTTCATAAAGAAATGAAAACTTTCAGAAATAATAAGGATTGTAGGTCTCTAACATGTAGGCACATTTTAAAAATTAAATTAAATTAATTAAATTACATTAAAATTATACTGCAAGATTTAAGGAACATATTTTGTTTTCTGTCTTGGTTTTTCTATCTTGTGATAGCACAAGCTGAATTTGATGCCTGTATACATACTACAGAAAGAACTTTCCTATAATTTACAAGAATTAAATTGAAAATAATAATAGTATAATAATAATGTAATAATATAATATTAATTATAATATAATATAAGTATATAATAATATAATATAATAATAGTAGTAAAATAATAGATCAATGCACCTAGCTAGCTATTAATGCAGCTAGGACTATAAAGCTCATATTATCTGCCACTAAGAAGAACTGGCAGGTTCTTCCTGATCCTAGGTATTCAGAAGCTTGAAATTCTTTCAGTATGTGATATATAACTTAAAGAAATATAATTTAGCCAAAATACATGCTAACTCATGATTGCCTTGGGATTGAATCCAAATGCATCATTTGAGCTAGTTGTTAATATCATCAGCACAACACAAAACTGACTGCATTTCTGCCTTCTAACCTTTTCATCTGTAGTATCATCCTGATGGCTTAACATTTAGCATTTTACCTCAACAAGTGTGAGTTAGAGATTATAAACATTAGACATTGCTTTCTGCATTATGCTTTTCTAACAACAAAATTCCAGTGTGGTAATAAATAACCTCCAACTTGTTATCCTGAAAAAAAAACCAACCCATATCTAAACATCTTTGCTGCTGCTTAAATATAAGAGTTTAGGCCAGACAAAGCAGTAGATAAAGCCTGGGGCTGCTCAGAGGCCTGAAAAGTCTCTGTTCATCAAGCAGGCTGCTTGGAGGAGACCTTGGTGATGAGTTACCTACAGCTAGACATCTGGAGCAGTCCAAAGGGGAGGAAAAGGCTTTAAATGTTAATTGCTCAGTTCAGACAATCAGCAGGAGTAGTGTGTAGAGATCAGATGATAATGTTAAGCCTAAGAAAACAGTTTTCTGCAGCACTAGGTTGCATTTATGTGCAAATTTGCAGCTCATGAGAATAATCTAATAATAAACTTTAAAGTAAATGAATGTGACTAGTTGAATTTAAGGGATTAAGTAGCATCTTTCAAAGCTTTATGGACACATTACATTTAGTAACACATTAACAACTGATTGCCATCTTAAAGAGCAAATGAAGCC
Source organism: Phasianus colchicus (assembly GCF_987193195.1). NCBI lineage: Eukaryota > Metazoa > Chordata > Aves > Galliformes > Phasianidae > Phasianus > Phasianus colchicus. The sequence goes on along the minus strand of NC_143436.1, from coordinate 90,249,725 downwards.
ATACCATCCATGTGAGCAGACTTTTGATAAACAATTTACTTTGGTTACATTTAATCCAATGGAGTTGTTCTTAATTGACTTACATCTCATAAACCTTAACTTCAAGGTTCTAAGTAGCCATAACATTTTATTGGGCTAAAAAGCCGAGAGAAACGTAAAAACACAGAATATCCTGGAAGGGACCCGCAATGATCATCAAGTTCAACCACTGGTATTCTTCATTCTCATTCTGGCGTAACAACATGAGTTGATGTATCCTTCTGACAAACCACATTGCACATACCACTCTGAACAGTAAATGTGTATGATTACTACAGAGCTTTTACATTTTAGCAAAGTCTTCTGCTTGGTTCTGAGAGTTGTGTGACAGTTCCACCTGAATGAAATGCTTCAACCTTTTAACAACAGTCAACTTCATCTTCTTCAGTAGTAAATGCAACTATCTTTTCTACTTTCTAAAGTAGATGTTGAAAAAAGATTTGGTAATGATTTTGAAAAGATTCAAAAGAGATCAACTTTCAAAAGTCACAGATGTGAACATAACAATAACAATGAAGTAAAATTCTGAAATTCTTTAAATTTGATTTCAATTAGGAGGTGATTAAGGCTGTAATATACAGAATAAAGTAAGGGAGGGTCCCATTTTTCAAACAGCTGTTTGTTCTTTAAAATCCACACTGCATATTTCAAACTATGAACTGTAAGTTGATTGACTGAAGTGTTCATTATATAAAATATGATGAAGTGAAAATTACAGGCATAAGAAGCATTTGGACATCTTTAACTATTAAGTGAGAACTAAGAAAAACTTATCAGAGAAAAACAGGTGAACCACAAACAGACCAAAATAATTGGTATTTGCTGAGAGGAAATAATTACAGTTGAGTAGCCGGAGTGGACATGCATTGAGGTGTGCCATAAGAGGTAGGATTGAAGTATGAAATAAGAATTAAGAAAACAATTGTTTCTTTAAGGAGGGATTTTCTTTGGCAAATGTTTGCCATTGGCCATTTCTGTACTGAATATCCTACCAAATTTTACCTCTCTACTAGAGACTGCCAAACTGAGAACAAAACAGAAAATGCAGAAAAAAAGGACGATGAAATTCCCAGAGGAAAGGACATTTTTAGAAAGGTTAAAATAATTCTCAAACAAATCTTTTGTACTGACACAGCTCAGTGGTATAAGGTTTGATTTTTCTGATTACCACTTTCTTGCTGACTCCCGTGGTGGTTGCAGTTATGTGAATGTAGCAGCTTTAATGAACAAGGAGAGGAGGGAGATAAACATCAGGGAAAGCTCTGTTGGTGTGCTGAGATACTAATTACATCTATGGAGTATGTGATCCAGAATGGTAAAACTCTAAACTAGATAATGCCTGATTGTCAGAAAAGATGCATATACAAGAGCTCAAACCACCAAAGTAGTGGAAAGGCATATAGCCGTATCTATCTGAGGCATGAAAACTGTGAATCACAGTTAGAAATGAAAACGTACAGTGTTTAAGGAAAAGATAAAGAGACAAAATGGGAAGTTACTTGAAATGCAGCCCATTAAAAGTTAAAGATTTTATGGTTAGTTAAATTACTTTGAATTACTGAAAGATTAAGAACCATGCTTAAGCTGAGTAGTTGTCTTTCACATAAATACATTAACTATAGCCAATTAAATTTGCCTAATCAAGCTTAACAAAGCTACATGCTGTTTCTCATTAGAAAGTCAGTATTTTTAAAAAAATTGACTATTTGAAATGTAATGGTAAAGAGATTCTGTACAGATATCCAAGGGTGCAGCCATCTGACACTCCAGCTAAAAGTAAGTTGATGTTGCTGTTTAACATGTGTCTAATGCATAAGAAATTGTGCTGATTTTTTCTTTTTTTCTTCTTTTTGCAACTAAAAATGTAAGGAAAAGAACATCTGCTTTTGTAAAACTGGAAGTGATGCAAGTTCTATCACATTTCAGGTTACACTACAACACTTTCACTCATGTTCAGTAGCACTAGAGCTGCAATTCCAGCTTTCTTGTGTCAGGTTACTATTGAGCCTTGGAAAAACTGTCAGCTTGAGACTTTAGTATTATCCATAGAATATCCTACGTTGGAAGGGACTCATAAGAACTATTGAGTCAACTCTTGGTTCCACACAGGACCACTCAAAATCCAAACCTGAGAGTGGTGTCCCTTCAACTCCAGCAGCTCAGGGCCATGCCTGCTGCCCTGGGCAGCCCATTCCATGCCCACTGACCTCTGGTGCAGAACCTGTCCCTAACCTCCACTTGACTCTCCCCTGACACAGCTCCATGCCGTTCCCTCAGGCCCTGGTGCTGTCACAGAGAGCAGAGCTCAGCACTGCCCCTCATGAGGGGCTGCAGGCTGCCATACGGTGTCCCCTCAGCCTCCTCTGCTCAGTTCTGGACACACCTGTGGACCTCAGCTGCTCCTCACTCACCTTGCCCTCAAGATCCTTCCTCATCTTCATAGTCCTCCTTTGGACACTATGTAATAATCTTATGTCCTTCCTACATTGTGGCATCCAAAGCTGCATCCAGTGTAGGAGGTGAGGCCACACAGCAGAGAGTAGAATGGGACAAGACCTGCCTTTGCCTGGTGGCAGCACTGGGCCTGATGCACCCCAGGGTATGGGCTGCCAGGGCATACTGCTGGCTCACATTCAACATGCCATCAGCCAGAACTCCAGTGAAATCTATGGTAGTGACTGAAGATGTTAGAGAAGTTACAGCTCTTTTTAAAGGCCTAAGAAATGTTATGTTTATTTCAGTGTGACTCGCTGCAAATACTTATGGACTAAGACTGCAGGATGCTTGGTAAAGGGTTCAAGCATGACACTGCTTCCTAAAAGCATATGGAGTTGAAGAAAGGTTTATGCTTATTGTTGAGATATAACTTGCCAGAAAGATAGGTAACATGTCAGATCTTCTCTAGAGCATTTAATGTAAACATATGATGAACACTGATAAAATCAATGAAGATGTTGTTATTGTCTCCATACTAGGAATGCATCCATGTTACGTCCCATCTCTACTGTGTGAAATTGCTGCAAGGACTTCCTCCTTGTATAGTTTTTGTGAGACGGACTGATGAAGGACAGAAGCAGACCTGTCAGAAGCAGCTCAGAACTGGTTGGTTTTATTCTATCTATTCAGAGTGGGAAGGGGAGGAACACCACTGGATTTTGCCTTAGTGGAGTTTAACTGGAGGCTTCTTAGCATAAGACTGAAATTTGTTCAGTTTAGTGTGGAAGACAGGGAAGTGTTTTAGGGAGCTAGAAAGGCTGCTGCCTGAACTTCTCCAGGGATCACAATATGGTGCATGACTACAGAGGCTGGGTCATGGGGAAAGAGGCAAGTCAAGGGACAGAGCAGATCTTGTTGGCAGGTGTAAGAGTAGACCCTACCTATCAAAGGTGACCCCAATGGGAGACTGGATTTAAGGAGGAAGATTCTATAGTTTGATGTAAGAAAGACACACAAGAAGGACATTCGAAACAGTGAATATGAACGGAAAGAAAAGAGAAGTAAATTTGCATCTCAGTTCCTTAAAATTGTAACAATCCATCCTAGCATACATTTTTCTTTATTTGAACATCAGATACCTCTTTCTATTAAAGAACAATGACAAAAAAACAGAGTCTAAATCTAGTCCTTCAGACTCACCCTCCTAAGCACAATCCAAAATAATGGATAGCAGAATCACAGAATCACAGAACTGTAGGAGTTGGGAGGGACCTCTAGAGTTCATCAAGCCCAGCCCCCCTGCAAAGCAGACCCCCTACAGCAGTCTACACAGGTAGGTGTCCAGGCTGAGAAGTTGTATCTCAACATAAACTCCACTGAAGAAACAAGTCTGTAGCCCAAGAGATATTTTCTAATAGCTAGAAAGATCCTCCCTCATCGTCCCGCTAGATTCCAGATTCTGTTACACTGACAGAAGTTCCTAGAGCTGATATGCTTGGACTAGGAAGGCTTATTAGCACTTCCTGAAAGGAAGTGTGTTCCCAGACATAGCTTCTGACACTGTAAGGTGGAACAACCTAACATGTCATCCACGAAAATGGTTCAGTTTTAAGATTTCCTCTTAAAACATTTCTGCTTCTCTGTGCTTACTTTTTGGAAGAAAACTGTGCCTGCAGCTATACTTACAGTCCTCACTAATTCTATATATTCTACTCATTCAGTGGGAATCTCAGCCTTCAAGCAAGGAACCAACTGAAAAAAATGTCATATTTAGTGTGAGATCAGGAATCACATGGCTGACAAGAAAGATTTGAAAAGTCAAATTTGGAATCCAAGTCCTAAAATACAGCTTTCCCATATATGTTTTGAGCATCAGGTTATATTAGATGAAGTGAACAAATGTGGTCTTGATATCTAAGAAGAGAAGAACCATAGTATTGTTAACCATGCTCTTTTTTTATGCAGCAAGCATGTTCAGTGCTCACACAAATAAACAATCCTTTATGGAGTATCTAAAAGAGCTACAGAATTGAAATGATAAAGTCTCAATAATTAATATCTTAATAATATTTTTAAATTAATAATAGAGCAGAATGTGTATCTCCTGAAGAAACAGCAGTGCTTACATTTTGAGAGCTTGTCCAAGTGACAAGTAGCTGATTTGGAGATCAGAATTATTCATGAGCTTATATTTCAAAATGACTCTTGTTCCTTTTTGGAGAGACAGACCAATCTTTGAGAGCCTCTAATTTGTTTTGAGGTGTCAGTCCTTGAGGGTTTGAATTTTACAGTGTTGGGAAAACAAGAAGTGCTTATTGCCTGTCAGTTTTATTTTATTTCATATATTTACACAAACTTACTGCGAAAATCACACATTTTATTCTGGCAAAGATAAAGGATTAGGTTCCTGATTACACAAATTATAAATATTGTCCTATTATTTTGAGAAAAATCATCATTTGAGGCTTGCCCTTGGGTCTAGTGAGCAAATTAATAATTTTCTGGTCTTCTCCCTGCCTGATGGCCTGATGGACAATGGTATTTTTTCATGGCTGTTTTTCTGCATTACAAAATTTACACAAAACTTTTGACTGTGCCCAAACTTCTGTGATGTCACCAAGCTACTATGGTGGCTTTCTGCAGTAAATATAAAGATGACTATTCAGCTGCCTATTAGTGTAAATTCCATTCCTCAACATGTTCAGGAATTCAGACCTCAGCAATTCAGACCCCATAACCTTTGGATAACTATACTAGTGTACCTCTCCAAATACACTGCTTAAAAAACCCTTAAGTTATTTCCCTGAAGCCACTCTATCAAAAATGACCCTGCCGACAGCAGTTGTGAATCAGTGGTCAGCTTAAATGAATTTTAGAAGTAAAGTCTGCCAATGTAGTAAAAAGTCAAATGAACCAAGAGTTTATTGGCAACTGAAAGCTTAAAAGCTTAAACTAGTCCTGTAAACTGCACTTTTCATGGAAAACACAGCAGGTCATGCAAAATGAAGCACTTGTTTAACAACTTGAGGATAGCAAATAGAATTAAATCCCAGAAAGCTATGCTTTCACACTGTACACATGGATGCTTGATGACTTGTCCTATTGGCTTAGGCAGCCTTTCATAGTAGTTCATAGTCTCTTCTCCATTCACTTTGGCAAATGAAAGCAATCGAGATATTGGATAAGTTTGAAATATCACTTTATATGTATGTTGTTCAATAAAGATAAATAGCTAACCTCATGTTGAGTAAATAAACTTATTTTAATTTCATCTTATTATACAAGTCAAGTCAACTGGACAGGATTTGGAAAAACCTGAATAGTCTTCATATAGGAAAGCCAAGGGCAAGTTCAAGTTCACTTGTGTTAGTATAACAAACAGCACCTACTGCTAGAAATATCCTGCACTAAAAAATGCCCGTACAGAAGAAGAGTAACAGCAGTACACAGAACTTCCTATCGATCGTGATCACCTTGGAAGTCTGTGAAAATATCAACTGCCCTCATACTATGCTCAACAGATTAAATGAGAACCTATAAAAGACATATTGATAGCATTCGTTTGACTGTAACTATTAAAGGTACCAATAAAATGTTGAAGTACTGGAAGTAAGCAAATAAAGTACACAAAGAATTGAAAAAGTTTCAGTCTGTGAATTATATAAATAACTCTGGACCAACTGAACAAGCACAGTACTGAAACTAAGAGAGAGTTGACAGCAGCTCTGTTTATCCTTTTCAAGGACTGTAAGCAAGCTTGACTCAACTTAAATTTTTAATGGAGATCTCCTTAAAATCAATTTATATTTTTGCTCACCAATTTTTACTGCTAGTTCTTATTTTTCTTAATTTCAGTCTCTCCCTTCATCCAGCCTCCCCAGAACACACAAAGGTGAAGAAAAAAGAGGAAGAGTAACTTTGAGAGAAGCAACTGATATGTCATCTCACAGTTGTTCATTCAATTTTTAAAATTGTCTTAATATTGGAGTTTTATGAAATCCCACAAATGAAACAATCACAAAGTCAAGTAAAGCAATGAAATCTACATGCAGAGCCACGTGTGCAGGAATGGCTATCTTGTATACGTGTTTTATAATGAATTGTTTTGAAAATGAGCTATATTGCTACCCTTTTCTGCTATAGTGATGATGAAACTAAAGGTCACTTGTTGTTTAAAGGATTTTTTCTTCAACAATGCTATGATAATCTGACCCGGGTAGAGTAAAAAAAAAATAGGACTGTTTATCCCTGTTGGAATAAGCGACAAGGAGAATAAAGTAGATAGTAATCTTTGTAGAATGCAAGTGAATCAAAGAATATCTTGGATCAAATAGTTTCCATGACCTTCACTATTAATTTATAATTTCTTTGGGGAAAAACAAAATAAAAAAGAGTTGGAGTAATAAAAAGAAACATATCAAAAGTGCAGACAAGAATAATATCTAGCTATGGAGAAATGCACATTTGAACTTTTGACTTCTCTGATGCCTTTTGTCTGCTAATCCATATGTCAGAATGATGGCCAGAATTTCTGACTGGAGTCTTTTATGTATTGATGCACACCTGACTGAATTTTGGTCACTGTGGCCACAAGCTTTGCATGCATAACAAGTATCCACATCTCAGCTGTTTTATTTAGCACTTCATTTCACTGTGTGCAGTGATCTTGGAGCAGTAGTCTGCTGACTTGGTGTTGGCTTGGACAGTTCTGACAGTTCTTTTATTATGGAGCACAGGGCACTGCAGCATATTTGCACTGATTTACTTAGTCATCTTTATACTCCCACTGTACTTGGATCATTTTCATAAAGTGTGCTTTGCTTTAATAGTGGTGGGCTGCTAAAAATGCCCACTGTGTACAGTGAACTGATAACATCAATAACATGACACCTGGTTATCCACCAGTGCTCCCTGTGATGTGCACACCAGGATGCGTTTCTGTAGAGAAACTGAAGAGTGGTCACTCACAGAAGTGCTGAGCTTGGAGGAGTTTCCCTTTTCAATGTCATTTCTAAACTTTTCTTTTATTCCTAATATTCAAAAGATTGCATCAGAACTTTTATTAACTTCCCTAATAATAGTCAGTTCTGTGATAAACTGGAAATCTGTAAATGCTAGCCTAAGCAGGGAGACAAGTAACAGTACAAACAGATGCTTGTTTTTCTCTGCCATGGTTAACCTGCAGTGTAGCTGCAGTGCTCTAGTCCCAGAAGCCAGAACTGAAAAGCTGTATGCTGCAGTGCAGTATAGCTAATAGCAGCCTTGCTCTAGTTTGTTTGATGCTACCCATCATGAGTCTGCTAAAAGTCAACAGTTCCTTCCCATCTGCTACATCCTGTATGATGCGTGTGACACCTGTACCAAAACTGTTAAGCCACATTGCTTTGTTTGTAATACTGACTCATCTATAACTCATTCTAAACAGCATGAGAGCTCTTTCCCTTTCTTCTTCTGACACTATACAGGAGACTCTCATTAAAAATGGCATCAACTGTGAAAACTGTGTAAGACTTTAAAAGCAGTTAACTTGACACTTACCCACAGTCTGATGCGTTTTTTCCCACAGGTGTAAAAGCTCAGACATGTATCACCAGTTATACACAATCTATCCTTGGCTGGCCTATTACCTTCCTAAAGTGAATCTTTCATGTCTAGAACGCTTTTGTACAAATTCAGAGAAGAAACAGAGAGAACCAATAACTGTTTCTTTTCAGCTGTCTGAGCAGTCCTCTAAATTCAAGTGCTTTTCTGAAGCTCTGCTGATCTACAGCACAGTTGTGAAATAGATTTGAGACATATTTTCTAGTTAAATTCTGAAACAAGCCAGTTCACTCTGACTTATTTACATTTCATTGCATTGTTATTCTGAAACAAAACACTAGGAGGTATTTCTGGGCATCACCTGACAGCACAGTACATTCCTGCAGCTCCACATACCCAGGCTTTAGTACACTGTGACTGCAAATTCAGTGGTACATCAAATAGCTTGCCTGAGGCTCAGCAAGCCTCAGAGTAAAGTTTTCATGCTCAAATTTTATTCTACAATTTACACACAATTAGGAGTAGACAGATAAGTAATTATTTGGGATCTTTGCTTGTTGATGGAGTGAGAGAAACAACTCAGATTTCGAATCTCTGGTGAGATTCAGTCATAGATCTAATACTTAGGAGTTTTCATTTAAGGAGCTAGCTTACCTATTAGTTCCTCAGTCCTGTGGACACATTTAAAAAGCAAACTTTTATGAGTCTATTCCATTGACAACTATAGACTCTAAGTATAGTTTTCCAACCCGAGATGTTTCCACTGGTGGGGTCCCAAACCGAACAGGTATCTATTTTTCAGCATAAGTGTCAGTTGAAATAACATCACACGACAAAGAGAAAATAGGGCTAATTAGTTATGTGAACAGTGACTCAGCTCTGTTGCCCAAATTAGAAGTGTTTTAGTTCCATTAAATAAACAGTCACTTTGGCTGGTTTTCTTGAGTCCTCCCCTTAGCTGCAAACATATGTAAGAGGAAAGGAGTGAGGAGATAAAACATAGTTTACTTTCTAAGGCTATATGCATAACTTTAGGCTGCATGAATAAAACACATTTAGTGTTGAAATGACAAGATATTTTTCATTTCCAAATTGTAAATGATCTGACAGGCAAAGCCTTTCTAGGGAAAAGGCTGAAAGCTCCTCCCACACAAAATACAAGAAGTATTTTTCCATAGAAAGGAAGTTTTAAGTTGGACTATCAGATTAGAGTAATTTTATCCTAGACTGTCTATTGTTGTGTTTTTTTTTTTTTTTTTTTTTTTTTTTGTGTGTGTGTGTGTGTGTGTGTGCTTTTATTTTAAATTCCTTATCAGTACATCCCTTGCATTCACACATCTAAATCATCAACAGGGAAGAATCTGAACGATCTCACTTTTCTGACAGTTTTGACAGACCTAGTAAACTCTAATTACTTCTAGGGTTTTCTTCCTATCTCACATGCAAAAGATTTACACTAAAATAAAGAACCAGTTTTCATTCAAACAGTTTCAAGAAAGGCCTGTGCTCACTGGATTAATTTCATTTCTGTTCTCTGGTTTCCCTGTATATTGCTCCTGATTTTCATAATATCCTCTTTTTTTTCCCTTAAAGATACAATTTAATAAAAGTTTTTCATATCCAAAACTATTTAAAATTGTGTATTTCTAATAAGTGCTCACTTCAAGTTTTGTGATGTCAGAACCAAATAGGTTTCACTAAGGTTTCCTAGATGAGAGGGAAGAAGTGCCTAATGTATCTCCAGTTGTAACTACTGGTGAATCAGGACCCTGATGCAACTTCCACTCCTATTTTGTCTTTTACATTAACACATAAATATAGTCCCTTGAACTATACTTATATCTTTCTTCTTCCAGTATTTTTTTTTTTTTTTGCCACTTTTTTCCAGATCTGTTTTTTAGACAATGGATTCAGTTAGTAAAATTTGGTAGATTCTGCTAAGTATTTCTTTTCCTTCTTGGCACCTGTTAAGAAATCAACTATTTGATTATTATCACCTTTTACATGTATTCAGAAGTTTGTTATGTGACTCAAAAATGCACAGAAGGAAATGATGGCCATTAGTTTTCCACTGTAGGTTTGAGTCATTTAAGGACATCATATAAGTATTTTATCCCATTTTAAAATAAGATGTTGAACATTCCACTCCTGCATAATTTGATCCGGAGGACAGATGACATGTGAAAGCACTGAAATCAACTTAAGAATGCAGCAGAAAGGATATCTTAAAAGCTGTAAGCAAAATCCTGTTTCTGGTGTTCTATCTCTCTTTTAATTGCAATCGCCAGTCAAGATCCTAATCAATGCACATAAATTGTCACAAGACTACAGGGACTGAATTTCTGAATTTGCTGCTTAGGGATTACACATGTTTCATGAAGAATTAGCCCTTATGGTTATTAACTTTTTTCTGAACTTTTCCATTAGCATTCTACCTCAAGGCCACCCAATGTATTCATCTTACTAAAATATTGAAACATTAGACTGATAAAATCAGACAACCTGTCTGCATATTCATAAACTCATGTTGCTTTTACAGCTTCTTCCCAAAGGATCTTTATGTGAACTCACCATGTCTGTTGGTTTTGTGGTTAAGCCAACTCTACTTTTCAGAAAGCAATTATTATCAGCCAACCCAGTCTTACTCCACTTCCTTTCCATGTCCCTTTAACTTTTGGCTTGTTTTCAGAGTAAAAACTGTTTACCCAGCTTTATTCGAGTGGATGTCCCTTTAAGTTGATTCAACTTGCCAAATCTTTATTAATTTCTCATCTCCAAATTGGACTCTCAGTGTTATGCATGTACAAATAGTTATCTTTCCTTATTTTATTGCCAGCATCTATCAATAGATACATGATTCTTTGCAGCTTGAAGATAGAAAGGTTTTGCTATTGCTCGTGTTTTATTCCCACTTTGAGGAAACAACTCTCATCTCTGGAGATCTAGAATTTCATTGGATTATTCTTCTTCAATTTTTCCTTCTGAATACCATGTTCTCTTTGCATTAGTATTCATTATGTTCTCCATCACCATTAATTCTTTCAGGAAAGTAGAAATTATAGGTATGTCAACTGCAGTACAAATAAGTAGATCTTTCTAAGCGTATCTTGTCTTCCCCATATTGAGGTAAGTGCATTGCCTCATTGATGTGTCTTTAAGAAGTGAGGACAAAATCTATTTCATATTTGTGCTTCCTGAAAACTAACTTAATTACGCTAACATCTGAAGGCAGTACCCACTTATAAAACTATTTAATCAAATACTCATGTTTGAACCCCTAGACAATAAACAACAAAGAGTTCTCCTCTGAGACCCGTGTACAAAATCTTCACTTAAGTATCTTTGTATCAGCCCATTTCTGAATAAAAGCCTTCTTCTAGTTCAGTGAAACTAGTCTAACCAGACCACTTTAAAAAAACATTCTGTATTTTTCCCCCTACAGTATTACCTTCATATTATAGCCTTTATGTTCTATGATTTTCATGCTTCAGAAAGCTGTGGAACAACTTTAAGAAGGTGACCTTTCAGAAAACTCATAAACTTTCAGAAAAGCCCTGTATGCTTTTTTTAACTTTTTGTGCAGAAGGTGCTGTAAGCAAGGATATAAATAAAAAATCTTGTTTTTATGGTGTTGCTTCTAATTATTCTTTTTGTTTTTTTACAATGTTGATTCTCTACCCTTTCCCTCTTCCTCTCACAATACAAACATATGCACACACATTTATCTGCTAGCTGTTCAAGACTTTCTTTAAAAAACTGTAGGTTATGGTATGAAGGATGGATGGTGAGAATTAGTTACCACTGACTCTTATCTAGTCAACAGCTCTTATCTATGGACTTATGAACACTATGTTTCCTGAAGACTGGTATGAGGGACCTGGCCTTCATTTTATTCAGTGTTGACTGTGCAATCTGCCATATGAACTGTTTTGTGCTCACAAGGGTCCCTCATCTTGGTGAACAGTTGTGCTCTTGATACAAGAAAATCTGTCAAGGGCTGAACCAACAGAAAAGCATATCTACTCAACATAATATGAAATGATTCTGAAATCTCTTTGTAGTTGTATCAACAAGTTGAGAGGTAGAATATATTCTAGCATAGCTGTAAGAGTACCTTCATGGCCATTTTCCATTCAAGTTTTTCTGTTAATACTTTAGGATCTTTGAAATAAGCTTGCTAAATTAAAAGCTGTGAAGACCATTAATATTCATTATTAATATATTATTTAATTTTGTACACCTACAATACTAAATTAAACTGGAAACAGTGAAATCCATTAGCTTGTAGCTGATTGGTAGTTAGTACCTCACACAGTATCTACCTATCCATGTCTAAGATTGTAAAATCAGCCTGATGAACTGAATGTCTGAAAAGATTATTTCTTAATAAATGCAATTTTCCATGCCCAAAGAACACAGGAAAGTCATGTAGTGAAGATGATAGTTGAAAGCCTGCCCAGAAATAGATAGAAAATCTATTTGGAACCACTTAAAGGTTTCAGACAGTGAAAGTCACTTGCAAGTTAATGTATTTTTTAAACTACGCCTGGCTTCTAATTTAGTTTAAGATCTTTGATAGTACTAGGTAATACAGAAGGACTTCGCTGTTAATCCAAATTCTTAAAACTGTTTGGCTATTTGTCTAGTTTCTCACGCAAGCTGCTATTTTTCAATTAAATGGATTTATTAATTTTTTACTTGCTAGTCTAAAAGTATACTGACTGCCTTGTTGCTAAATATTACAGGAGTACTATCACTATCAATGTCATTTATTAATATATTTAAATCACCTCAAATATGGTACCTATAAATAAGAATTCTGTAATAGATATAACCAACTAAAAGAAGAGGGAAGCAATCCCAAGCATACTATTGATAATAAATCACAACTTTAATTTTATTGGGAAAAAGAACCCAAAAAACTCATAATTATTAATAAAAAGATCTAAACAGAACTAGGGCAACTTAACATATTCCAATTACCGCAAAAATTTTTTTTGAATCAAAACTTCTTCTTTGATATGATTAAATTGATTTATAACAAAATAAGTAATGAAGAAAATTCAAGGTAGTTCGGGATATGCGGTAGACATTAAAAAACCCACTTGCAAAAGATAAGCACACCACCTTTGGCCCCTGTTATCTCAGTCACAGGCAAATTGAATGGCAAGTTCTTTGAGCTCTGAGCCTTTTTTGGATGAAAAATAAATCAAGGTGACAAGATTTCAGAAAGATAATATCTTATTAGGTCTTCAGACAATTTTAATTTAGAAGAGAATTTAAAAAAATTACGAAGACTGTAAGAATATGGTTATGAAGTAGAATTTGAACCAAAATGGAGAGGAACAAAAGCCAGAAAATGAAATAAAAAAGCAAGATGAGATCTATGATAATCTCTAAAATTAAGTGTTAGTTATTTGTTATTACACTGCCATGTTTGGTTTCTCTGAAAGTTAGTAGACAAGAGGATATAATCAGTTGTATGATGAGAAATGCATCATTCAATTTTGCAGATTGTTAATTATAACAGCAATCTTGCAGTGTTAGTTGTCTTACTAAAAGGAGGTATAAGTGGGAAGAAGTAGCAGCATGCCAAGCAACCCTCTGTACATGAGAGGGGAATCAGTTTCTGACAAACTTTAAAATCATTTCATTAGCATACTTGCAAATGCCAATAAGTATTTAAAGATTTGTTTGCTTCTGTAGCAATGAAAACTTATGCCCTCAGGCAAATGGGATCTACAAAAACCAAAGTAGTAGTCCCTGTATAAAAGGAGCCCTCTGAGATAGGTGTAGTGGACTTGGTCATTTATTTCCATGGCTAACTGTTGTCTCAAATAGAAAAGATAGTTGGAGTTAGAGATCAGTGTTGGCTATGTATTTAAGTTTCCTCTAAGAGAAAAAGTGCTTTGAGGTACTTTTGTAATATTTCCAAGTTTTGATCAAGAGCTCAGTCCTCTGGTTCTGAGAATAAATGTAGCATTGACTGTCTTTTTTCAGAATAGCTGCAGTAACCTGAGAGGCTGGGTACATATCATTTACATTAGTTGTTTCTTAAAAAACATAAGTTTTGAAGAAAACACCTTTGCTTGAAAATAAGAGAATAACAGGGCAAAGTTTTCAAACCAAAACATGAGACTGAGTACACTGAATACCAGGATATGGAGCAATGTTTCCAGGTGAACGTTGTATTGTGCTTTTTGATAAAGACAAGGGAAGTCCACAAGTGAAGGAAATCTCATCTCATCCTGTAATGATTTGAAGGATTTTTGCTTGAAGAATTTGTAATAACAGCATTCCATGAATGAAATACAATGGTTTAATTAACTCCTCAGAATTTCTTGGTGTAGTTAAAAGGAAGAACTATCAGAAATTTATATTAAAGTAGGATAATATCTCAACAATGAAAATGAAGAAATTACCCAAGTTCTATCTGTTGTCTGATGTTCTGAGAAATACCATTCATGTGAAGCATTTAAGCAGCTGCCTTTGCCAGTTTATAGGCTAGGTTGCAAAATTGTCAGTGCATTTCAGAAGCAGGTTAGCAACTGTTATGCTATCTTGCTACTGAGCATTAATGTTGGACCTGTGTCTTGATTTAGTCTGACAATTTTAATAGCAACATAGATTTTATCTTGTCATGCCTCTTGGTGGGAATATAATACTGGCTTACAGAAAGTAATTCTCAAAGAAGGTGGCTAATGATATAAGAACAGCACCAATTAATGTCTTCATGTTTCTATCCTAGTATACTACTGAGCTTGTTGTGTATGTGTTAATGAGATGCTGACTGACAAAATCCCAGCTTAAAAATGTTACATGGTTAAACAAGAAAACTCTTTCCTAACTGGCAAATACAAAGCTCTTATAAGCAAAAGACACCACTTCACAACTACAGGAACAGGTTTTTAGATTAAAGAAATGAGAAATCATACAGAGTCTAATATAAAACAAGTGCAGCTAGAACAGCCTGGGGAATAATTCATGCATGTTCACCTCTCTATTTCTGAAAGTTCTAGGTGATTACTTTCAAGTCATCTTTGCAATCTACAATCACAAACTCTTTTGTAACGTAGCAGTGACTGATTTTCCTCTCTGCAGAACTTTCTGTGAATAGTTTCAAAACTCAAGTTAGTGTGCAATTTTTTTTTTTAAATTTTGTTTATGAATGAGAAAGTACTAGAATTTTAAGGAAGCCTTGAGACTATTGCAGCTATTGTTTTCAAGTTGCAATGACATTTTTACTGGAGAAAATACATTAAAAGATAACTCATATTACTCTAACAAAGATTGCACTTAGAATAAACCAGAGAATATAAAAGCACATTGTCATGAACAAGCATTATAATAAAAGGGAAAAATACACCATATAATGTACAATGCATAATTTTTCATTGTATTGTGTTTCAATCAGCTGTCTCTATTTAATTTCCATGGAGAAAAAAAAAAAAAGAGGGAACACATCAATCCTTTAAATCAAAAAATAATTATCCTGTGGTAAAAACAAGTCTTTGGCATTTGCAGCATAATGTATTAGAAAATGAATTGAAGATTTTGGAAGTTGTTTTTTTTTTTTTTTTTTTTTTTTTAATACTTCAATCAGGAACTCTTGGAAGAAGAATCACATCCATGGAGGGAGGGAAAATCCAACCTGATTTTTTCTTTTTTTTAATGAAGTTTGTGAAAGGCTCAGAATTGCTATGTTTTGCACTCACTTATTGAACAAGAAAAGAATGCACTATTCAGGTAAAGCTAAGTATTACATCCAGGCTTAAAGAAAGTTATGTAAATACAGTGGTATACTAAAAGGCTGCTACTGTCAGCATCATGTAGGAGCAGGTGATACTAACCTCAGCATGAAATGAGGAAAAGATGTATCATTAACAATATATCTGCTCAACAGATAAATGAGGAAAGAGATTCAGTTTGATGAAGATTCACCAAGAGAAGCCAAGTATCCACCTCCTGTACCGCAATCACTTGTCCCAGACTTTATGCCCCATAATGCACAACAAAATGAGTACAGCAGATAAAAATATATAGTGCATACATTTAGTATCTCTACAAGGAAATAAAGGACACTTAGAAATTATAGAATTGTCCATGGCAAGGAAGTTGCTGAAGTGCTTTCCTTCTCAATGTTGTTCATTGATAAACAAGTAAAAGAAAAACAGCTACGATCTTTGTTCTCACCTTGTATTTTTATGGTTTTTGTGTTCAGTTATGACTACTGTTAGAAAATGAATACTAGCTTGTATGGATCCTTCATACTGAATTACTGAAGAACCCACGATTGTTTCTTATGCCCTCTTCACTTATCTGTGTTGACTCAGCTCTGACGGATTCTGTAGAGACTTTACACACATCTTTGTGAAAGCTGTGTACCTCTTCACATAGGTTCACCTATGTTATTGGAAAGATTAAAGACAATGTCTTCAATGTTTTAGACTTGAGTGTATATGTAAAATTTATGTAGGGATTCACATTTCACTGTTTATCCTGTATCATGTCCTTGAGTAGCTTTGTTTAGACTTGGATTTCTCTATGATTACCATTTTTATTCTTGTCTGAAGAAACAGATCTGCTGAATAGAGATTATCTGTGAGACGTGGAGACCACAGTAAGTTTTCTATGGTACGTGATTTTTCTTAGGCACACTCCTAAGTGTGACCAGT
Source organism: Phasianus colchicus (assembly GCF_987193195.1). Classification (NCBI taxonomy): domain Eukaryota; kingdom Metazoa; phylum Chordata; class Aves; order Galliformes; family Phasianidae; genus Phasianus; species Phasianus colchicus. The sequence goes on along the minus strand of NC_143436.1, from coordinate 90,233,034 downwards.
GTGACATTTAGCTGTATGTAAAATCTGGGATGTAAGCCTCTAAATATGGCTTCAGTTTTGTTTTTTTCCTATGAAGATTTTTGTACAAGCTGACATTGCTTCAAGTGGAAGAATTTCTGGATTGGTGGGCGAATGGATAGCAATGTGCCAACTAATGTGGACCAGGCATTTTTAATCTTCATCGTGAGAAAGCTTGCAGCAGGCAACCTTATATCCATGCAACAGAATAAGAGTGCAAAATATCCTTGTGTCTGACTGGACATAAATAATACCCAGAAACAAAAAATTCATTAACTTGCATGTGTTTTTCCAAAGAAAACTTGATTTAAGAATTCACTCTTGAACAGCAAAAAAATTACTGATTTGAGAAGTATATGTAAAAACAAAGGCTTTTCAAAAGTAGATTTCAAATATGAGTTGTAGTCAATTCGTAAGGTAGCTGAAAGATAGTTAGGTTTCCCCTCTTGTTCAGTTACGTAGGATAAGCATCACTTCTTGTTATGTTTGGCACTAGAATGACTTTTTTGGGGCAGCAAGGGTAACGATACTACAGTCTTCCCAGCCTATGGACATTACAGCAGGGGGAAGCCAACTTCCTTCTCCCATAGGTGCAACACATTTTCTCAGGAATGACATCTTACAAACATTTATCAAAAAGGCATTATATCATCACATCTATTGGAGCTCCTGGAGTGAACATGGGTATAACTCGTCTAGTCACCCAGTCCTTGTGCTGCTCAGAGCACAATTTCAGCCTGTGACATGAAAGAAGATGATGCTCCTTGGGTAGCTGCCAGGGTTATATTCTCTGAGAGATGGGTTTTCATGGCACTGCAGATTTCCTCGCTAAGAGCCAGCTGTAACAGCAAGGTGCTGATGTCCATTTACTGTTCTGGGGGAGTGTCTCAGAACAGCTTGCTAATGCACCAGCTCTACAGGATGGTTTAAGTAATTTTTCTCAGAGACAGTTTCAAACTCCCGGTGCTTTTGTTTGCAGTCAGTCCCCAAGATGTTTGCTACAGGTCTGATGTTTTCAGCTTGTGATGGGAAATATTCTTTTAGTTGCACAGTTCCTTCTTCTCTCTGAATCTGGACAGGATCAAGATTTAAATTATTTATTTTCAAACACTGTCCATATGAAGTGTCTCTACTGGAAGGTATTATCAAGAAATATATATGCAAGTAAGGCTGTTTTTTCCCTGTGTAAGACTGTTGCTGACAAGTTCCTGAAGCAAATATCAAGAATTAGAAATAGGGATGGAAAATTTATTCTGTAAGTTATTCTTATACTGAAGATTGTTTGTTGAAACTTGAAGAGGTGGATCCTTTATGTAACGCATCACATTTTTTCTAAGCAGTAGAATGAACAGGAAAAAATAATCAGCTCTGCTGCCACTTGATGTGAGTCCTTTGATAAGAGGTGTTCTTAGCTGGCTGCTCAGACTTGTTCCCAAGTGGCAAGACCACAGATCAAAAATATTATGCAGAAAATGAATTAGGAAGCCCTTAGGACCAGAGTAAATACTGTCTCACTAGAAAGTGAATACTAATAGGTCCCTATCAGCTTTAATTACTTTGAGTTTAACACTGTTATCCATATAACAAGCTTCCCTGGCATTTCTTAGGAACAGATATATTTAATAAATAAATAATATAGTAAAAACTATTTCCTAATTATACCTATTAGAAAATTTAAGCTACAAAAAAGCATAAAAGCTTTGGCTGTATCTCACATATACAGTAATTTATGAACAGTTCTGATAAGTATGAATTAGCAAGCACCCTTTTCTTTCTTGAATATGATAGCTCAGATGTTTTTTTCATTGAGGGAAAATGTCTTTTACACAGAGCATATTCTCATGTTAGTTCTCAGTCTGCCATTTGAAATTCATGTGGCCGCTAATTAAAGATAATATGTCAGAAAAACAGATATGAAAATGAACATATTGAAATCATACATGTACCAAAAGAGAGGCAAAAGACAAGGTACAGAAATACTAGTTTGTATTAATTATTTGGTAAACTCCACAAATGAAATAGTTCAAAAACTCACTTGCTATCACACCACTTGCTACACTGATAGGTGTGTGGTAAAAATAAAGTATTTTTTTCTGCTTTTTTGCATCTTCTTAATCATCATTCTGATCTGAGTTTTTGTAAATGCAATTGTAATCTCTATTGAAGATGGCACATTGAGGGAATGTTTCTGTTGGATGTAAAAGCAGTAAAGACTTCAATATTTTTATTTTATTTATTTACTTAAATTCTGTCTTCTTCAAAAATGGTCAGGATGCTGTACCAATCAAAAGTTAAGATAGGCAGGATTTTAGTGCTAAAATATATTTGAAGTGCTGTCATTAGATGCCAAAAGTGATTTTATTTGTAATCAAATATTGGCTACACAAATAAAAACTCTTAACAAATTAAACACTCTACATTGTAAACATAAAGTTAAGTACTTGAGCTGATCAAAGGTGCCTTAAGTAAACTGTGGAGACAATCTAGTGCTAAGCATCATTTGAACCAATTACATGTGTTTTGTTTCAAACCTAAGAGTAAATAAAGCCTCACTTTTTGGTTTGATAACCTTTCTCTTTCTCAACAAAAGGTCATTTAAGGTTGCTGCTTTCCTCCAGTTTGGTCCCACTTGGAGGCAGAACAGACTTCAACTCTCATTTTTGGAGGTTATCTGAGACTGATGCAGGAAAGGGATGAAAAGGTCATTCTAACCTTTTCATCCCTCTGCATTGCCTTGAAGAGTGATATTTTGTCACTGTGCTCTGTAATTAGGACCTCCCTCACTTCATTAGTTCTGAGGCACCCTGATGGGATAACAACAAACTGGACTATGTTTCCAAGGAAAGCTTTCTCTCTGGTGGGTAATGTCTTAATTAAAAAATGAAGTCATTCCGGATCTTAAAACTTGGACACTTTTGATTTTGAATACAAAGAAGGATTCAAAAATAATTCCTTTCTTTTGTAGGAAAAGTCCCCACAGACACTGGGAAAGTGTATTAATCTATCTCTCTGAAGGAAGGCCCTTGAACGCTGAAAGATCTAGTTTGTTTAAGAACTACTGTACATCTTCAACAGGTATTGTAGTAACTCTGAAAAATGGTGAAAAGTAGTGCTCTGCTTCTACAATTGCATTCTTGGAAACTACTAATTACAAGACATTAGAGAACAAAGGGGGCAATCGGCTTTAATCAAGGTGCTTGGTGTCAGATATGGCCCTTTCTGGGTCATTAATGAACGATTTTCTAGAGGAATGGGAATAACAGTTTCCTGTTCTTTACCAAAGCACATGTCAGAGTAAACTGTTCATGAGCATTACTGCTAATCAGTGCTTAAAGGCATTTTTCTGGTTATATGGTCAACAAAATGCAAACCTTGTGCCACAAAACCTGAAAACATTCTTTGGGAGTTCTTTAGGAAGCATTATGGCTTCTATTGTTTGCTTCACCCTTCGGGATGGAATTTGTCCTTCAGGTCACATTATGCCAAGGATACTCATAAGGAAAGCAGATACAATAGTTACAGTCAGCTAGAGACTTACAAAGGCTTATATGCTTATTTTTTAGCGTAGTCTGAGTTCCATGGATGTAAAATAACATAATATTCAGTAGAAAAGCATAATGTAAATAGAAGAAAATATCCAGTTGGAGGGATACTTTGCCAAAGCATTATACTCCAATCTCCAAAAAGGTTGGAGGGTTCTATGCAGAGTGAAGTAAAAGTTTATGTACTATATTTCTTAACCTATATCTGCTGCTTGAAATAATACTATAATGTACTTAAACTAGTTATGTACAAGTGTTCTAAAACATATACTGTATTAAGTTACAAGTCTGTGCTAAAGAACAAAAAAGCATCTGTCTAGATCCTGGTCTACTTTTAGACAGGACCCGATGTGGAAGAACCTGCTGACATGCTCATTTTCAGTGGTAGTTGATGGATATTTACAGCTTGTGTCCTTGGCATGCGTGCATAGTTTGTGCTCTCCATGAGTAGCAAGTAAGCTGTCATAGGCATTGGGTCTACTCTACAGTTTTTGGTCCTACCAGCACCTGCAAATTTGCAAGGGTGAGCTCAAAATTAATAATACATCATGTGGGACAGTGGAAGCAAGAGTAATTATCTAAATTAATTGTGGCAAGAATAGCACAGAAATAATAAAAAAAGATAGTCTGCGCCAAACACCTGCAGTTTGGGAAATTGCTACTCAGTGGAGAAAAGGTCATGGAGATTTTGAAACAAATACTGCTGCAATCCAAGTTTAGCTTGCCCCAGAAGATAAACATGATTTTTCAGCTGTGGAAATACAGCATTTACAGTTCTAGAAATTGATCCTGTGTTAACCTAAACGTGATTGATGTTTGGATGAATATTTCTTTCTTTTCTTAACTGTTCATCATCATTCAGCAGCTAGATTTTAGAACTTATTCTCTCATGATTTAATAGTATTTGTATTATTTTTTAATGCGATGTATTCTTTCTAAACAGGTAAGAGAAGGTAGAGGAGATAAAGGCATGTCAGTTGCAGTCATCTGAATAAGTGTATCAGCTGAAATGGCTTAAGCTCCTCTGACACAATACACACAAAAGGACTGAAATTTGGTGTCATCAGTATGACAGAATTCAAGTCTTGAAATATGTTTCTATATTTTAGGTAAAAATAGCAGAAACAGAATGGTTTAGTAAGATATATCACGTCTTTGTGACTAGGATGTTTTAAGTACTAGTACTGATTCAGTTTCTGATTATGACAAGAATTAAATTATTTTCCATCATTTTTCTCAGTACAAATGAACAAGATACATGCAAGTATGTACCATATGTATAAAAGTAATTGCATCTCAGAAAAATACTTGCTAGAATATCAGTATCAACATAACTGAGTTGGTTAGCCCTCATGTTTAATGCATCTCCCATCTAAACACAAGAAGATGGAAGGTAAAATAAAACAAGCAAAACTTGGGAAAGGGTGGAAACAAGTTTAGAAAGGCAGATTATAGAATTAACTTTTGTATCTACTGATTGTGCACATGGAGGCTGCTTCTGGATCTCCTGAAATTATTTAAGAAATTAGATATGATCAGAGAGTCAAGGGGTCATATATCAGGAAAGTGTTTAAATTTACCCAGTTACAGTTATCACAGCTCAGTTTAAAAGTTAATGGATCCTCTTTAGGTCTTCATGAATGTATTAAAATGTATGAATTAGACTGCTGCGATATGAGGCAGTAGTTGCACTGATAACTGTGCTACTCATTATGGTTCTATTTTTGGTTGAACTTTTTGTAAGCTGCCAATGTTCTGTTTCACAGACAGATATATTAAACAATCACACAAGGGCTCTTATTAAGATGGAAGGAAAGAATATGGGTAGATCTGGGCACTGAGGAGCTCTTATAGTATTTAAATGGGGGAATGAAGGATCTCATTATGAACTTTGTTTTACCACTGGTTTACCTGAAAATGTGGTGTGCTGAAATAAAGCGTAAATGGAATGGCAGAAGGTTATATTGTTTCTGCTGTGGGTTTTAAATGACTCAGGCAGTTGGCCTTATTGCTGAGGTTCAAAGGCTGTGAACCCAAGAGCTTATATATCTTATGTGAAAATACTGGAGGAGAAAAGCTCCCTTTAGTCACAATAGTGAGGCAGAGTGACAGGTGCTCATTCCCCCAGATCCTTCCTGAAATGAATGCCTGATTCAGTTTCCTACCAATGGGATTTTCAGAAGGGGAGCTGGGAGTCTCTGACAAAGCCTTATCACTAAGATAACAAAAGACAGTCCTCAGATGTGTTGAAATTGTTGCAAATACTAAACGTGGAAATAAGCTTTCTTGGTTTAAAAACCATGTCTCCATATGAGACATATCAACCCCTAGGCTTTCAAAATCCGTTTGAATTCAGTAAAAGAAGCTCTCACTGCCTCCAGAAATTGACTCTCAGCTGAAGATTTCCAAGTTCTCACAGCAAAAGCCGTGTTAGTATTTAATGAGGGTCCCTTGTAGACCCACCAAGCCAACTGCGCAAGCAAACTCTACATTTGTGGGCTTTTTACTCAGGTACTCTAGGGAAGAGACCGCATTTGATCAGTAAGTGATAAATAGCTGCAGAAACTGGTTCAGTCTAGGGAAACTGAAAAATATATTCTAGTTGGGACTGTTGTGACATCTACTATAAAGACGTGCTACTAAACTACCTTTGAGCATCTGGCTTTTCCCACAGTACAATTTGTTTGGGAATGTGATCTCTACAAACTGTTTCTTATTTCATGGCTGAAGAGCAGTAACTGAACATGTTCAGGCAAATTTACCATGAAAGTATTGTATCCCTTTTATCTTTGGACAGAGGAAATTCTTCAGGCAAAGTTTCTTTTGATCAGTAAATGCCAACCCAGCAGCGCGCTGCTGGCAGTGATGAAGCTGTAGGTATCTGTCTGTTCTGAGTTGACAGAATGGCCTGAAACAAAAACAAAAACAAAAAAAAATCAAAAAAAAAAAAAAAAAAAAAGCATGAAATTCATTCTCCAAATTCCTTGACAATGCCAGCCAGGGAGAAAACGGTGGTGACAGTGAAACTAATTGTAGCAATAGGGTCCTCCTCCTACACTTCAGGAAAGGTGGGAGGAGTGCTCATAGCATACAGGCTGTGGTATAGCCAAGGAACTGTGGCAAGAATCCTGTTAACAAGAGGAAGAAAACTTTCTGCCACAGGGTACAGCTCACTTGCTTTTATCTGTTTTCTGAAAGGGCTTCAAGAGTAACAGCATTTCTGCCACACAGCTAAGATTGTTGCTGTCAGAATAAAAGTAACATAAAGCATATGTAAAAGTATAAATGGTAAATGTTCATTCACCTCTTTGTATACGGCAGTAACAGGAATACAGAATTCATAGTCTCGGTTCAAGGAAATTTAGTTCCTCTTCTCCAAGCTCCACTCCAAAGAGTGAATCTATCTGTGGCAAACTCTTTATCTTTCATGTATGATTATCCAAGGTAAATGACTTAATCTGGCTGCACAAATTCTTAATTATTTCTGTGCTTATGCTAAAGGAAAGGCATTAACAAGGTGGGATAACCTACTGATGGGTAGGGAAAATACTACATTAGTGTATCTGGGTAATTCATATGCTAAAACAGACTGGTTATTGTTTTCTCTGGTGCCAAGCAATTGCCAATACTGCTCAGACAATCTGACTGAGAATTTTATCCCTCTGAGTCTTCAAAATGAGAACTTAGTCACAGTTCTTAGTTTACAGTCTCTGTAAATTTAAAATGTTTGAAAATGTAAGGAAAAGGAGAAGAACAAGATATATACATATCATGCACTGTTAAATCATAGAATCATAGAATTAAAGAATCATAGAATCATAGAGTGGCCTGGGTTGAAAAGGACCACAATGATCATCTAGTTTCAACCCCCCAGCTATGCGCATGGTCGCCAACCACCAGACCAGGCTGCCCAGAGCCACATCCAGCCTGGCCTTGAATGCCTCCAGGAATGGCGCATCCACAGCCTCCTTGGGCAACCTGTTCCAGTGTCTCACCATGCTCTGAGTGAAAAACTTCCTCCTATAGGAAATCTCCCATCTTCGTTTAAAACCATTCCCCCTTGTCCTATCATGATCCACCCATGTAAGCAGTTGTTAACCTATATTAATTTTTAACCTATATTTAACCTATATAAATAAAGGGTGTATAGTATATGCTGAATTTTGCTGGTAACATTTTGAATTTGAGAAATAATTTCTAATAAAGAAGAAAAATCATAATGGTCTTCTGAACAACATTTTCCAGGAATAAAACAGAAAAATGCTGCCGAACCTTATAGAATCTAGATGATATTTTCCATCTGGAGGAGTAGAACTGACAATATCACTAGAAAACAGATCTTTCAGAGGACTGGTGGCTGAGCTGGGTAGAAAAGTCTTTTCTTGAACACAAAATTGCATTAAGTGAATAACTGTTCATCTGCTTTTTTTCAGTATCATATACCTGTTTCTTGTGTATCCGTAGCTAAAGCTGAAGTGAAGTATGAAAATCCTAGACATAAAAAACGGCAAGAATCAACTGTACAACAAACTGATTTTGCAGATAAAAATCTGAGTTCTGAACAGATGGTGTAATGTCCTGTTATCCATATTAACATTGGCTGTCAGAAATGTATCAAAATCTGGTACCCAAAAAAATGGAATAAGCAATGGGCATACTGCCATTCAACTGCTAAGAGATGGCATGGATATTAATTATACTGCAGAAAAAGCAGACCACTTAATAGCAAAAAGACACTAGCTCTTTTCAGGATGAGCCACAGAACCACCTCAGACGTGTTCTGACTTAGAATTGCATGTGAAATACTGTTCTTCTGTCCTGGAGCTAGTGAAAACATTCTTTGCAGCATGCAATGGAAAGGACTCTGTTCCTCCAGTGGATGCACTTGAAACTTGCAGCAGAATTGAGTACTGGACAACACATGTGCTCAATCATTATCTCACACTGTCTGGGCATTTTAAAATATGATTTGTGCTGCTGGGTTTTTGTTTTTTTTTCCCCTCAGTTTTCCTTCATTTTTATTTCTGTACCATATAATATCTGATAAATATTTTAGTTTGATCAATAGAACACCATATGCACGTTATTTTAGGATTTAAAGACCATCTCAGATAGGAAATCACATCAGATAACAGAGTTGTCACAGTTCAGACGCCTTTGTGAAACTAGAGAAAGTTTCCTTTGGTTAAGATCCTGTGTGCTATAAATATAAAACCTGAAAAACTGAATTTATCTGACTGTGAACAGAGACTAATAAAGAGCTTTATATTAATCTGGACTTCTCTTTCAGGTTTTAGGAACGTGGCCTATTTTCATGGACCTTGGCAAAGCCTGCTTTTTTGTTGCTGAGATATCTATAGCAGACAAATAGTACATGGCACTTTCATTTGTGATTCTATTTCCATTTCAAAATCGCATAGAGAGCACTTGATCACTACTTTCATGATTTTCTTGTACTGTCATAGCCTGAAATCATACTTAATGTCTATAATGCTAGATATTACACATTCCTCTTACCTCATGAAGATGCCCTATATGCACATAACTACGTGTTACAGACCCTCTCTTACTTCAACTAGCTAAATATATCATCTTTAATAGCAGAAAAATAGAGGGTGACACATCCTGTGTTCACTAGATGGCTCTTGAATATTGATGATGAAAACACAGGTGGAAATGAAAGTTCCATCAAGTTATTGTAGGCATAAGACAGAAATGATTTTTCATAGTAACATACTTGAAAGTTCTTTCTGAAATCTGTGATAGTCATTCAATTTAGTAATTTCCAGCAGCCAAGAATGCAAAACTGGAGAGATACACACTGGCTCACAGATTTCCAAAAAGGAATTTCAGCTCAAGCTCAAAAATTGAAAGAATGAGCCCTTGTCAGTAAATTCATGAAAATGTACTTGTCTGCAGTAGGACTATAGGTTTTGAATTTTGTGATTTTAAACATGATACTTCAATGCAGAGGGGACATTGAATGAAGCACCCAGGCAATAACTTCACTCAGAGTTTCCAATAGCATCATGAAGCTGTGTCCCACGTCCGTGGCAGAGAATAGATTAAGGATTTCATAGTAGACAAATTTATTGTTGATTGCTTACAGCAGAGGTGTTTGTGCAGGCTCAGATGAGATAGAATAAAGCAGTGCACTGAGTTTATTTGCCAAACAACCACTTTGTTGGAATTTAATACTATAGCTTTTGATCAAAACAGTTAATATAATCACTGAACTTGATCACTGAATTACGGATAATTTCTTAGAACAATGAAATAAATATAATTATTCCTTAAGCACCAGTTTGGAGGCTGAGAGGCAGAACTGAAATGAGCAGCCTGAAATTACATTACTTTAATGCTACCATAGGGAAAATGTCTTTACATGATATGCATCCTTGGCAAAAGAGTAGAAGCAAGTTTCTACATTTAAGAAATCACAACATAAATTTATGAAGAATCATTGCACCTTGAAATAAAGAGCTGGTTAATCCAAAGAAAACTGAAAGAGAGTTGTTAAAACGTAATTTCCAAAAAATGTTTCTGTGATTGAATGTCTATCTACAGATTTGATGAATCAGAAAGCAAGAAAGAAAAAGGAGTCAACTGCTGTGTCTTCATTTGCACCTTTTGTGTTTATGCTCCAAGTTCTGTGACTGCCTGGATTGTGCCAAATTGTGAATGATTTCTGTCTGAGGATGATGCATTACAAAAGGTTGGACTACTGCAAGAATATAAATTTCTGCTGGCATTGACAAACACAGGACACAAAAGGAAAAGAATACATTAACTAGAGCGCAGTTGGAATGCGCTAAACGGGAATGGAGCTGTGCATGATTGTTCTATCAGGAGGAACCTCCTTGTGATTATAAGATAACTTTAAGGATAACCTCACACACTGTGCTGTCAAGTCTGAAGGAAACATAAGAACACATTTTTCTATTTGATGGACCATGGTGGGAATGAGGAATGAAAATGAAGAGTGAAATTAGATTCAATCATCAGTACTTTGGAGATAACGAAGTAAATATTGAAAGGGTGCTAGCTCTCCTTTGAAAAGAGGTGTCTTCAGTAATTCAGACCATCATTTGTATTACATGAAGTATCTCCACTTAGGTGATTCTACCTTTTTCTCTGACATGCTCATTCATGCTTATAGTACTTTGAGATGCAAACTCTCTTTGTAGTTTACAGGTCCTTGCAAACATAACAGCAGCAAAATAATAAAGTAACAATTCAACAACAGATAATATACAGGAAAAGCAAGTCACATTTTTGAAAAATGAAAAGATGATACAATTATCAATTTTGTGAAAGTGACAATGCTTTTACTGATATGTAATGGCAAATTAGAATAGCATCAATATGTGACTTCAAATAAATATTCTGAACAGCTGCTCAGTGAAATCTTTTTGTTTGTTTGTTTGTGGTTTTGTTGTTCTTGTGTTCCTTTATTTTTTTAGTCATTAGAAAGTTTGCTGTAAATATCCTGTCTGAAATGAAAATAATCTACATTCCTGTGCAGTTTAATTGAAGATGATCTCTTCACCATTGCCCAAATCTATAGGAAGTAAACATTTGCTTTACTGTATTTGTATTGTTGCACTGAGGATCCTTCTCTCCAGTTAAGGCCCTATTTTAGCACTGACAAGCACCATGACAAAAAAAAAAAAAAGTTTACGAGAATTAATATGTCCATGAATTCTGTTATTTTGTATATTGTCTGCAGTTTTGTGTTTGTACTTGGAACATTAGATAATGGATGGCTGCTGGAAACTGGTTAAGACTTGGAAAGGATAACTGAGGAGTACTTTGTTTTCAATAGATCAGATCAGTTTTTTGTTGTTCAAAGCTGAGAAATAGGAAGTGGTAACCTGTTTTTCTGCATTTACTCTCTGCTTTGTCAGTAAAAGTTGCTTCTGAGAAAGACTGAACAAATCACAACCATCTTGTTGGACAGCATTCCAAAATACGTGGGTATCCATCCTCCCTCAGGTCTTACATGGTTTAAGTGATAACTTCAGTCAAACTATTTCAGTAGACGACCTATTTAAATGAATATATAGCTGAGAGTAGGAAAAGGAAAATGAAAACTGTTAACCCTAAGTGTGCACATCTGAAGATTGGTTTCTTTAATCTTTATCATACCCCAGAGCTTACCTTGTATTCCAGTGGTTTCGTATTCATATCTGCTAGACTTCCTGACTGCTTCTCATCAACTGCAAAAGCAATTACAAGTAAAATAACTGAGCTTTGACATGGGAAACAACAACCTTGAATTTGGAAACTGAACAAGGAGAGACTGAACTGACAGCAGAAACCAAGCAAGAAGTTTACTTCATTGTGGACAATAAAATGGTCAATTGGCTGTGTCCATTTCTTAACTGGTGAATGCTCTATGTGGCTATTTAGGCTTTACCCTGGCTCCTGGAGGAAGGATTAGGAATTAAAACAGAATTCATTTCAGTGCTAGTAGCAGCTGGAACAGAGCTTAGGGGAAACTGTTCGGTACTTTTAGTTCTGTTTACATACATTTTATTTTCACACCAGAAGTTAATCAAGTACCTCCACTTTTAAGCTTGCCTAAGTATGATGCTACTCTTGGTTAAAGTCTCCAAATTCACTGAGATATTCAGATTATAATGAAAGCGAGTAGCTCAGCTTTTGGCAAGCAACTCGACAGTGTGTACCAAAACTGGAAGAAAAGTAGCAAAAGCCTTTTGCATTTTAGGGTATAATAATGCTCATGTGAAATGCAATGTTAAATGAAATTTATCTTTCATTTCTAAAACACTAGACTCCAACAAATTTGTTTTGCAAAGAATAGATACTTCAAGGTTCAATGAGGAATATCTACCATTAGAATCTACTTCGAACTTATTGCCTTATAATGATATTCATGAGACTACCAAAGTCTAATCTTTTTCTATGCAGTGCTGTGTCTATCAAGAAATTCATTAAGTTACAAAATTCTATTTCACTGCATAGTACCATACTTACAGCTAGTAGCAGCCAATAGCTAAAATTTTATTTTTATTTATTTATAAGAAAAAGGAGGATTTACTGTGCAATCTAGTAATTACTGTACTTATCTAGTACTACCTGGACTATCTAAGTTCTGTAACTGAGGAAAATGTGTTATTAGTATCTCAGAAATGAAATTTCCTGAGCAATTTTTGCAAAGACCTTGACTACCATCTAGCTCTCTAAAAATGGGAGCAGATAAAAAAATCTTGCAGGAACAAATATTAATTTTTTTTTATGTGAACCAATGGTGAATTCATTTTTAATGCTTTTTATGGTAGAGTACACTTAAGCAAAAAAGAGAAAAGCTGTAACAAGCAATTTTTAAGATCTCAATTATGAGTGTTACAGAAAACTGCTTTAAATATAGAGATATTTAAATCAAGGTTCAGTTATTTTGAAGAATGTAGTAATTGAAGAACACCACTTAAGACAACCTACACAAATATTTGTTGTTCAGGTGGGTTTTTTTTTGTTGTTTTTTATTTTTTTGTAGCTTTTGGGCTCTGATTCAATTACAAATTGTGATGAAAAGAATAATGTCAGTCCTTTGTCACCTTTGCATAAATCTCTCCATAAACTACAAACTTCTAGATTTAAATGATTTTATAAAAAGACATTACTATGTTGCCAGTGTAGACAACAGTATGGCAAGCTTCCCCTTGCAGTTGCAGAAGATCACTTTTCATAACTAGGATGTTTCTAAAACAGCACACCTAGTCAGTTCTCAGGTCCTTCATGCTGGAGGGAACACAAGGATAATAGTTACTCAAGAACACTTCTTAGTTTATATTAATCCCAGAGTCGAAGTTTGGCCAGTCTTGCTTGCTTCGAGCATGGGCTATAAGCAGAAGAAAAGTAATTACTAGATTGCACAGTAAATCCTCCTTTTTCTTATAAATAAATATAAATAAAATTTTAGCTATTGGCTACTACTAGCTGTAAGTATGGTACTATGCAGTGAAATAGAATTTCATAACTTAATGAAATGTTTGTGATTCCTTTTCAGCTTGAGGGTATGTCGTCTGAAGCAGCCCTTCCTATCTGTTCTAGAATCAGAAAGGAAATCCACCTGGAAAGCAAATGGAAAGAAAAATAGTTAATTTTCAGGATTGCTGCAAATCATGAGGTGAGATCCTAAGACAGCAAAAAGCTACAGAACTAGTGAAACAAGGCATATCGCACAGGGGGAACCTCAGTCTCCTTCCTAGCCCAGTTCAGATCTTGTAGACAAGTCATCTCACTTTAATCTCTGATCAACTTTAAAAAAGGAAGGAGTCTGTTTACATCATTAAGGATGATCTCTCTCAGTTGGAACTAGGAATGTATTAATAGTCCTTTAGCCCAGGACTGTTCAGACAAATGGACGCAGTTTTAGTAAGATGGCTCCTGTATGTGCAAGCCATAATCACATAAATACATCAGTGGGCAAGGGAAAAGCCGTTGATGTCACCTATCTGGACTTCGGTACAGTCGTTGACACTGTCAAACATAACATCCTTCTCTCCAAATTGGAAAGATAGGAATTTGATGGCTTCACCATTTGAGGAACAGCCTGCAAGATTCCACCCATCTCCTAGTGATCAAAGACTCAACGCCTAGATGGAGATCAGTGACGGGTAGTGTCTGTGATCTGTACCAGTGCCAATGCTCTTCAACATCTTCATCAATGACATCAACAGTGGAATCGAGTGCAACCTCAGCAAGACTGTGGATGACACCAAGCCACATGGTGCAGTTGACATGCCTGAGGGGTCAGATTGCCATCCAGAAAGACCTAGACAAGTTCAAGAAGTGTGCCTAGGAGAACCTCATGAGGTTCAACAAAACCAAATGCAAGATCGTTCACCTGGGTCACAGGTTAATACAAGCTGGGGCAGGAAAGGAATATGCACAGTCCTGCCAAAAGGACTTGGAAATACTAGTGGATGGCAAACAGGACATGAGTCAGCAGTTTGCCTCACGGACCAGAAAGTCAACCATATTCTGGGCTGCATCAAGAGCAGTGTGGCCAGCAGGTCAAGGGAACAGATCCTGCTCTTCTACTCTTCCCTGGTGAGACCTCACCTGGAGTATTGTGTCCAAACGTGGAGTCCTCTGTAGAGAAGAGACATAGGCCTGTTGGTGTGTGTCCAGAAGACGACCAAAAAAAGTGATCCAAGGGATGGAACACTTCCCCTATGAGAACAGGCTGAGAGAGTTGGGGCTGTTCAGGTGCAAGAGGGCTCTAGGGAAACCTGACAGCAAAATTTAAATATGTAAAGGGAGGCTATAACATAGAAGTGTGAGTACTCTTTATCAGGGTCTGCTGAGATAGGAAAAGGGGAAATGATTTCACACTAAAAGAGAAAAAAATTAGATTGGATAGAAGAAAAAAGACTGTGAAGCACTGGAAGAGAGGTGATAGATGCCCCATTCCTGGATACGTTTCAGGTCAGGCTGAAACAGGCTCTGAGCAACCTGATCTATCTGTAGATGTCCCTGCTCATTGCAGAGGAGTTGGACTAGACAGTCCATTCCAACTCAAATGAATCCACGATTCTAAGTCCCTTGAATAGGGATAAGAAAGTGGGCACTCAATAACAATGTAAACAATAAAAATAAGTAAATTTCTATTGTTGTGAGATAATAACATAATGAACAAACAAATAGGAATAAAAAATACAAGCTAAGGCAGAAAAGAAAATGATCTTACTTTGGATTGCTGTGTTTTTTTCTTTTACTCATAGAAAAGCAGTAACTTTTGAAGAAGGAAAAAACTTCAGCTGCTGCTGACATTTCAAAGTTATTTGTCAGTAAGAAGGTACTTGGAGGCTGATCTTTAACTATTCTGTAAGTAGCAAGTAATTTCCATTTGTAATATTTCAGCTTACTGAGTGTGCATTGATCTCATTTTTTATGACATGCTGCAAAATGATTAACCTCTACCTCACAGATACAAATATATAATGATATGTAAAATGCCTAAAGGCAACACAGTTAAGGGGATATGTCCTGGAAATCTTAAACTGTGGCCTTTTCTAGGTAAGAAAGCCTACTATTCAACACATACCTTTTGCCTCACTAATACAATAAACTTAAAATTTCTTAAACATATAACTCCCTTATGGAAAACTATGGATAATAAACATCCACTGAAAACACTATGCTGACTAAGCAAACACAATGATAACAATAAACATATTGCAATCAAAACCTAAATATTTCTTAGCAAAATCTTCTATAAACCCAGGTACCATAAATATCCATAGAAGGTTTATCAAGTGACAATTAATTAACAGGTGAACTTGGCAAATGTAAACAACAGGGATTACAGCCTGTTAGGCTGAGCTTCTCTAGTTGCTACTAGTAGATATGATTGATCTGCTGTACTTATGGTCTCCCTACTTTGCAGTAAAACAAAACATGTTTACAATGGGTGAAATAGTTTAATCCTGCTCTCTTTCAAATAAAATAACAAGAATTGCTAATTTGCCCATATCATTACATCTCTCCTGCATCTTTGAATTGACACAGTTCACTGAATGTGCTGCATTTTGTCTACATTGCAGGTGTTTTCAACTCCACAATATGATGGGCAAGTTATTCTACTCTCTTTAGAGATAGTTCAGCACAGATAGCACAATCAAGTTGCCTACTACTGTCTCGGAATTTGTGAGAAAATTATAGAAGTGTTTGATCTTTGACTTAAAAAATTGTTATTTCAGTGTACTATTTCATTTCTAATGAAAGGGAAGGAAAATTATGAACTCAATCATGTTATCTTATTAATCTATATGCATGCAAAAAATAATAGGTATAAAAATTACTTATTAAATGAACAGTTTGTATCTTTAGGTAAAAGTTTCAGACTACAGGATAATAAAGCTTTTTTTCAGCCATTTGCTCTGCCATGCTGTGTTTGAGCTACACTGAAGAAATGACTCATATGTTTTGACATGATTCAGTCAGATTTTTTATTTTCAAATTTTTTGTTTAAGAACTGAATCAGTTTAATTCTGCTAAAATATTAATGGCTTTATGAGACCTGGATAATCTCTGTTCACAATATAACTGAGGAATGAATGACTAGATAAACCTTGACATCTGAAAACCTTAAAATCTCAAGAAACATTCAGGGAAGGAAAACTGTAATTTCATTGAATAAGCAGAAACATCAGATGTAGTTTCAACAATAATTTTAGAGCTAATCCTGAAGAAACTTTGTTCATTTATTGCATATAAAGAGCTAGATAGACTGTGCTTATGTAACTGTGTTCTTTGAACTGGGTCAGTTTACTACCTTGATCAAATTACTGTACTTTTTAACTCATAAATTAGAAAAAGAAACATACTACTGGTATTAAAAGGAGTTATTGAGAAACACTTCAAACTTCCTTATTCTTAAAAAAATCTTCTAAATCTGATACTTACAGCTACTATCGTGTTTAAATTGTTGTGCAGACTGTCCTACTATCTGCATTTGATAGCTCCTATCACAGTAGGTAGACCATACTGCCTAGAAAAAGCATTTATAGCTTATGATTTGAGACCTTTTAGATATCATGCATGAAATTTAATCTACATTTTGTCATTGAAATTTCACAGCCACGGAGAGTTTAAAGAGACAGAATGAATGGGAGAGGAACAAATCTGGACCCAAGCAAAACACAGTCCACAGATGAGGCATGAAAGATGTGTATTTTTAGTTGGAACTATGGGGTGAAGTTTTACCATTTTGTACACTTAATATTATGTAAAGTAATTAAATTGCAGCAGAAAACCTATCTGTAAGTAACAAATGCTGATAAAAGGCACTTACTTCATGAACTTCTGTTGACATTGGTACACATGGTGGTATGAGACCACCAGCATCTAGGTCTGTAGGATTCTGATAAAGCTCCTAGTAAACAATTATCACCCAAGAGACTAAAATTAAAGGTCAGTGAAGACTGCAGGTACAAGTCTAGACTACTATGGCAGAGACAGCTTTCAAAGACTTGCTTCTTATTGATACTTTTGATTTGTCTGGCAGAAGCATCACTTTCTCTCTCATTTTGATGGCAGTGGGGAGTTTTGGCAACAAGGACTGAAAACGAGGGACCAGGTGAGAGCGCACAAGTACTGGGTGTGAGTTTACATCCAAAAACTCAGGGACTACAGAGGTAGTTAGATCTGTTCTATCCCTTCTCAGGACCTCACACTTCCCTCTCATTGTGGCTTATTATAGATATCACAAATTACAGTCACTAAATTGTAATCAGTACTATTTCTGTAGCTTGAAAATCTATAAATGAAAATGAATTTTAGGCTAATTTATTAATAGATTTTGTCTTTTTGATTTCCACTATTTTTACAAGATTTTTCTCTATATATAGTAAGAGTGAACAAAAGGAGGAAAGCTGGGATTAATACATAATACATATAGAAACAGTGGTGATTTACTTTCGAGTAAAACCAGGTAGAAAAAAAATCTGCATCCTTACATAGCACTATAATAGGTGAGCTACTGAGAACATGTGTGTTTGAACTGTGGGATATTCCTCTACTCCCAGTGCTTTACTAACTCCTTTAATGCTATTTTAACTGTGAATACTTTAATAACTGTGTCAAGTGCACTGATAGACTTAATTGCCCTGGCAAGCCTCATCTGGGATTACCATTCCACTCTGCTGACCCAAGAGCACCATTTCAGCTCTGGTTTAGTAATCATATGGTGGTTTGAGGTGGGCTGGGATTGTTAGTGCTTTGGCACAGTGCAGAGATAGGCCTCTTTCCGTGGTGGAAATACCCATGTTGCTGATGGCCTATTGTGCTATGGCTCTGGGCTCACCTGAAGAGGAGAGGCATGTGGCTGTGCTCACTGTTACACACTGTCTGTGTCTGGCTGATGTCTTGTGAATTAGGCCATGGGAAAGACTAAAATACCATTTTCTCTTGAGACAAAGCAAGTCTTAGACTATCTGGACTTCCTGGACTGGATGCTTAGCTTGCTGTGTCCTTAGCCTGCTATGTTTGTTGTTACTGTCTCTGTTGGAAAAGGCTTTCTGAAATACCTCCACAAGCAGCTTTAAAAATATGTTCACCTTCAAGTTGTTTCTTCTGCAGTTGAACCGTGATGTAACAACCTCAAAACACAATCTTCGCATTCACAAGAAGGTAGATCTGTTTGCCAAAGGGTCCTCCAGAATTGCTAGGCCACAGCCTGAGCCAATGGTTGAGCACCAGGTGAGAAGGCATGGTTAACTCAGGGAGCTCAGGTGCAAGCAATGAAGCTAAGTGACCAGAAGGGTCAGAGCCTTGATCCACCCCTGCTCACCCTCTGTTAAGGTTTGGCAGCAAAGAGGGCAGCATCTCTCTGGATGGAGATTGTACTCCTCTTGAATTATCACTGAATGTTGAAAAGGGTGAGTTAATTTTTCTTCTTTGTTATTTACTATTGCTTTGTAGTCTGCTAGGAGGCACAGTTGTCATCTCCTTTCATTTTTACTTGTGAGGAAGTGATTATGAGACATTTGTTTCTTAGCCATTTGTAAGGTTACTGAAGGGGAATGAGTATTTACATCTTAGTCTGACTGTTTTTGTCCTGTGGCCCCTTCTAGGAAAGTCACCTGTTCAGCAGGATTTCTAATAATGGCCTTAAGGAAGACTTCAGCCCAATTCTGTATTCCTTTCTGAGGAAATCTCTGGGAAGAGTACTACTACTTGATTTCCCTTCTAGAAACCTTTATTTTAAACACTAAGAAATCTCTTCATTTGTCTGTTTTTTTTTTTCTTTTTCTTATAGGTTGTTACAAAGCTGAGCTGCAAATATAGAAATGGAATACTTGTGAGTACAATGTATTTTAATACTTAGAGCCTCAGTCACAAAACTAGATCCACAGAGTTCTTTCAGGTATGTGATTTAGAGTACTAGCAGAAGTTCAGCTGCTTTTAGATCTGTAGGGAGCTTTTGTGAACATACGGCTTCTTCGGGCTGAATATGCTGCCTAATCATGTGTTGCATAACAGCATTGATCTGCAAAGATTTGAAGTGAGCTTTTACTTACTTGCGTGATGGCTTGAAAAAAGAAAAAAAAAAAATTGGATGATCGTTATAAGGGATATTTGAAGTAATTCCAAAGGCTCTCTAGAAGAAAGGAAAGAAAGGATGGCTCATCAACCTTCTGCTGTTTGAAATCAATCTAAAAACGTATTTATCTAAATATAGGTGACTAATATGAACTGTAGCATGAAGAACAAGTTGTGAGAGCCAGTGCCCATAAGATGAGAAGTCTTTTACTTATATAAACCCAGGGTGTTACCTCTTAAATTATTCTTTGCCTTTGAAATTACATAATTTCTGCTTAATTAGCATATTAATCCAACTTCCAAAAAAAGGTTGTGATGCCTGCATGCTGATTTGAACATCTGATTAAAAATAAAAAATTACAAGTATGCTAAAACCTATTGAATCTTCAAATTAAGTGATGTTCATGTATTTCCATATTATAGGAAGAAACGTTAGGAGAATGTTTAAGGAAATGGAAAAGCAATACACTTAATTTTGTATTTAAATAAGCTAAAATATCTAGGAGAGCTACATAAATAAGTTGGTGAAAGTTATATGGTGTATGTATTTTGCAGTTCTTTACATAGGACATTGAATTTTTAGGTCTTATAACCCTTCGGTACGTAAAATCACAGAGGGCTGAAAATCCTTTTCCATTCTGCATACTGTAGGCATGCATGAGTGTTTAAAATAGCTGCTTCAAGCCTGTGGGAAAGTATATGCCATTCAAGAAATATTTCAGTTGCATATAACACTATGAAAATAACTTTTTTAGCTTCTCTTCAGTCGTGAGTATTCTTATTAATTTAAGATATTACTTACTGATTGGTATTTTTCTGAGCAGCATGTTTTTCCATAAGTCTTTGTTTCTTGTATGGCAAAAAAAAAAAAAAAGCAGTCAGTTCATAGTGATCTTATCCTGTGGTATTCTCTACTAACTGCCTTAATACACAACAGTCATTATTCTATCTATAGACCATTTATAGATTTATATTAGATAGAAATTAGTGATACGGTAATTTCAAACTGTTCTTTTTCATTTGTTAAGCTGAAAAAAGCTTTCTATTTAATGCTTGTTAAGGTCAAAGTATGTTCCAAACCTTTACATGATAGCACTTATTGATATATTCAAACTCACAGGAATATCAATGCAAATGATGAGATGAACATCTGGAACCAATACAGTAGTTGTAAAATATGTCTACTTCATGAAAGTAAAAGCAGCCATGTGAAAAAATTATTGAGGGTTAATAACATCTAACAGTTGCCTGTTTCTAAAACTTTGTTTTAGAAAATTTAAACACCTTCTGATTACAAGCAGATATGTTTATTTATCAGTGTTGGAGGTAACTGCTAAATAACTTATCTAGGAGGTAAAACCCATGGCAGCTTCACCTCTATTTAGGTCCATCTGTGACTTCCTAGGCTGTGAGCAAATGAATAATTATGTCATTTCAATCCTTATAATATTTTTTTCTCAACCAAATTACTCAATGCGAATATCTCCTCTCTCCTTATTTGTGCCCCTCCCTCCCAATTCCACCCACTTTAGGTTTCTGTATACCAGAACTTTCCCTGCCTACTATAAGAGAAATTCTAAATACTGCTACTACTAGTTCTACAGCTATTTTTATGGGTTCCCTGTAAGCAGTGATTGTGAAGAATAAGATCATTAACGTGCAACTGGCTGCACAATTGTTAATGATTGCAGGCTGCAAAATCACTTGCCTGTAATTTTCTTAAGTGTTCTCTAAGAATGTCAGAAAAGTAGTGTATTTTCTAAATCTGAATTTGATCAGTTATACTCACAACAGAAATACAGTCTTTGAGAATTCATGTTCATGGGGAAAATTAGAATGCAGCTGAAAGCTTCTGCTAGTGTAGTACTGACCTGTGAATACTGAGAGAGGCATTCGAGTGTGCTATGAAAGGAACAAACAAATAGAAAATTTTCTTTGAAATGCCAGCAGAGAGTGTATCTTCACTCCAAGTGAACCTGTTTCTCCATGCTATTTTGCTTCTTAAAACTTGAATTTTCCTTTTGTTTTTGGAGCCTCTGTATCAAAATTTTAAACAGTAATACTTACTGCTAAAGCTTACAGATAATTGTAACCACCTAATGCCAAGTGACAAAACAAAGATAATCATGTGACAGAGATGTCTAACAGATTCATTTCTAAATGTTTACATGAAGATTGTTGTAGGAATATTAGACCTTTCCCTACCATTTGGTACTGATAGCCAGCATGGTATCTGAGGTTGTCAGCACGTTTGTTTAATGGTTTTGGTAGCAGGTGGGAGAGAAGATTATTGAGGGCTGAATCAGCTAGAATTGTCTGTGATGTTCTCCCATAGAATCCATTATTAGCAGTATGGAGTACACAACAATTCATAAGTCTTTTTTAGTCAAAATTCTCAACTAGTTGGCTTTCAGGTGCTCTCTCAGATTGTAGATGAATTTTGTTTGCATAGAAGTAGTAGGTCATAAGAGGTTGATGCATCCATGCATCATAGTAGAAGGAAATGCCCAAAGATTGGTTGCTCCAACAGATTCAGTATGATTAGAGGAGATGTGCAGGAACTTCTAATGTAGACTAACTTTCTTTGTGCATAGTTTATTACTTGGCTTCAGTGACAATGGATTTCTCTGTGAGGGTTTTTCCTTATGACCAGTTAATGTGTGCCACTGATCTAATAGCATTATATTACAAAAGAGAAGAAAAAGTGGTGGTATTGAGCTTTCAGTATTAGAAAATCTGCTCTCCCTCTGATATCCTAACATAAAATTGCACCGAGATTCTATGCAAACTTTGATAAATATGCAATATTTATGATGCATTATGATGATATAAGTGCATTGCATAGACACCTTACCTCATAAGTAATCTAATACAGACTAAAAGTTTTACCTAGTGGTGATCCTTAAGTAGGTCTATTTCCTATCAAGAGTAGCTGCTATAGACAAAATTCAATAGTCAAGCAGTGTAAGAAGCAGGAAGTTGAATTCAGATGTGCAGGTACCAAGGTGATGACACACTGGGTCCTTTTGTTTTGTGGCTTTCTGTTTTCCATGTTAAATGTTTACCTAACAGTGAAGCTTTGAGTTACCATCCATTATTTTAATTTTTTGTTACTTAATTCCTTGATACACACCCTAAGCACGTACTCGTGGCCCAGAATTTATTACCATCATATGAATTCAATGCGCTGAAGGCTACTTGGATAATTTCCAGCTTGCATGTGCACACTGTGTGGCATTCTTCTGAAAAGAACAGACAACATGTGATATGTGTAGAATGAATGTAGTTTTTGAGAAGAGAAACTGAAAGCTTGACACACAATCTTGCTACTTCAGGTGAATTTTCAAACCTTCTATCCTTCTAG
Source organism: Phasianus colchicus (assembly GCF_987193195.1). Taxonomy (NCBI): domain Eukaryota; kingdom Metazoa; phylum Chordata; class Aves; order Galliformes; family Phasianidae; genus Phasianus; species Phasianus colchicus. Next base: position 90,210,036 of record NC_143436.1, on the reverse strand, counting down.
GTGAACTGCTGAAGATAGTAGCTTCCTATATTTGTCCAGTATAGTGGTGTTTGTATTTGTGTTAGATCCTATAAACAAAGTGGGAAAGCACTGTAACAATGTTTTAGATCTACCTGGTGCTGTTTCAGTTCATTGGGTGGACTTTGTGCCTCCAATAGAAAGAACTGGCTCAGCCTGCCTTGAGTTTTCATGATAACCAGATAAACAGCATGGTATTCTGAAATCCCATCCTGGGCTGGATGTTTGGAATGAACTAACTCTTGTCTGACAGAATTGTTGTAACAAACTAAGCTATTCTGGTTGAAAGCCAGAAATCCAGCTGCCTATCAAGGGCTAAGTCTGCAGTTGCTGTCTTGTTTGATGTTTTATGCGAACGCAAAATCTTATCAATTCAGTAAATGTTTTTTAATAGATTTTTGTCTAATAGCTTTTGACATTGTTTCCTTTTTTTTCCCCCACATAACCAATTAAAATAATTGTATGCTCATTCATTTGATTTTTTTTTTTGTCAAGATGTTGATAATAGGATTAGTGTGCGTTACTGCTGGGTTTTAGTGAGCTACCATAATTTTCTTCAGTTCAGTGTAGCCTGTAGCTTACACATCTAGCGACTAATTAGAGCAGTACATTGTTTGTAGCTGTAGTTTGTGGGGTATGAAGCTGGACATGCTTGCCATGAACAGACCAGTTATAGGAAAAATTCTAGATTGTAATATAATGCTGGAAAATGAACTTGTACTATACTTCATGCTAGCTTCTATTAACATGAATGAGTTTTTTCTTTCTTGAGCTCTTGAAACACAATTAACTTATTCCTATATAATTTCTTTAGGACAGAATAATCTGGAACAGCTGGGAGGGAATACATGGGACCACTGGGTGACTTTTTACCAAGTGGACAGGACCAGATGGTACCATAGTATGACACTGTAAAATCTGCATAGTAAGCAGTATCATGCATAAATATTTTTTATTCCAGATAAAAAAAAAAAATTAAGAAACATGTTTTTTCTGAATGTATTCCAGATCAAAATAACTATGGAATTGAGGCTGATCTGTGGATGGGACTAAGAATGAAAGAATAAAGAAAATGAATAGATGTGGATATACACAATATATGTATATCCACATATACATAGGGGGAGTTCTGTAAAGAAAGCTCATCCTCTGATAGAGGGATTCTCTGAAGAACTTGAATTGTGTTGTCATATCATGACTTATCAAATGTGGTGGAGGGGTTCAAGGTCAGCTGGAGAGTGCTCTGAAGAGAAAGGAGTAGGCCAAAGGAAGCAGTTGGAATTAAACATGCAGAAATGGATTCATTTCTGTTTTGAGAAGTCTTGGTTGTTACCATGTGTTCCTCAGGAATGTGAGTACCTTCTTAGTAAGAAAAGAAACAGAGTATTAGAACTGATAGGAAGTGGATAAAGTTGTTTACTACTTAAGTTGCTGAGCATATTATTTGTCTATGTCTTAGAAACTGTATAGTTTGAGCCTTCACTCCTCCCTCTTCCCAAATAATACAGATCTTGAAAAGGTACAAAGAAAAGTGGCTATCACGGTATGAAGTGGAAGCCAAAAATGTAATCAATTTAAAATATTGTTCATTTCCCTCATGGAGTTTATGTCCATAGCTGTAGGCAGATGCTTTAGATATACCTTTACCCAGGCTTGGAAGTAGAAATGATTCCACCAGAACTCCTTCTTTGTACCTGTGTGTTTCCCATGTGTGTGCACTCTACAAATAATCTTTTGGGCTTTTTATTTTGCTTAATAATTTGTTGATAGTTGCTGTTGACGAGATACTTAATTTGACTCAATACAAAAGTTGCTAGGGCTTACAATGAGCAAGTGGGCTGCAGCTCATTTACTTGATTTAGATGAGTAAACAGTGCTTGAATTTTCACAAAAGATATTTTTATTCTTTGTGCCAGCTGTCTGATAGCAATGTGGAAACTCTTCAAATACTAACTTCTTGTTAATCTGGGCTTGACTAATGAGAAGGAAGCAGAGCAACTTTCACATTGCTGTAATTTGAATGAGTCACTGTAGTTTATTTGTTTGGTGCAGCCTATACACAGGAGTCTTGCACTGGAAATGCAGACGCTGATGTTAAACGTCTTTGCTCTTGGATGGTTTCACAGTCAGATAACACTGAATCTTGGTTTGACAGTTAAATTGTTGCTTTTTTTTTTACCCATGTCTTAGGCAGTACAGTCTGTAGCTAATCAAGACTATTGCAAATTGCTGAGAACTAAAAGGTGTCAGGAACTCTGATTTTTAGTTGTAAAAGCACAATTTGTAGATATTTGTATGTTAAGTTTTCCTTTTCTTTCCTTTTACTAATTAAATAAAAACTGATATATGGAAATGCATTTATTTTACAGAATGTTGGCTCATAATGCTGGAATTCTAAATCTTGTGTGCATGATAGCTAGTATAATTGATACAGGGCATGGAAGTTCTGTACTGTGATGCACTGTCTGAATTTATTCAGAGAGCAAATTGTAACTATAGTATTTGAAAACGGTTTCTAGCTGGTAAGAGTTACATGAAATGTAAAATGGAGATTGAGCCCACGCTTGTTCCAGATGATTATAACAACTTGAAAGTTAACCTAGCCTTATACTCATGAATGTCCCTTTTATAGTTTTTTAAAACATGAAATAGTTCCATGCAGTAGGGGACTGACTGGAATGATACTTGTGAGCTAATAATGCGCAGCCTGGCATTTGTCTTGTAATGCTGTCGTGTTTTGTTGCTATGTGAGAGAAAGTAACAACTTGCTAATTTAAGTCTAATATTCAGATACCATTCTTCTTTTGTTCTTAACATAGGTCCTTGACTAATCAGGCACAGTCAGATCATTTGACTTGGCTGAAATTTCCTTTAATTTACTTGCTGCTTATTATAGTTCTGTAATAGTATATATTACCAACACTTGCCTTACAAACGTCTAGTCTATTGTAATTCATAATTAATATATTTGATCAAAATATGCGAAATCTTTTTCAACTTTCCACTGAAGGGAATGTAAGAAGCAAAAACACATCCGGGGGTAGAAAAAGATGTTATATTCAAGACCGTCATTCTGCTTGCTGTTGGAGTTACATAGCACTTATGGATTAATATAATCAATGGTGTCAATATTGAGCCAAAGCTTTGAAAGTGACTTTTTAATAGTAACTGGTCTGTTTCTGTATTCAGCTCATTTGGTTGTATGTTGCTATTTGAATTGAGTGTGGTATGACATGGGTGTGTTCATTCCTGTTGTCTAGGTTCCTATCTGTGCTCATTCATGATGAGTGAGGAAATAAACACCAGATATCTGATGGCCAGGTAACTTCTTGTTTGGAGGATCTCACACCTCAATTGGCTATAATTAAGTAATTCCAAGTTTGCTTATGAAACTAAATATTGTCCCTCAACTTGATCACCTTCTGATTAGTCTGTATGTGAAAGAACACCTTACCAGTAATTGTAATGGCAATTAGAATAAAGCAGTTAACTGTATGGTTCTAATTTCTCATCCGGACCAAGCTGTATAGAGTTGTGTTTGTACCTTGAAAAATTTATAATCAAATAATAAACAGATATACTTTTCTGGTGTAAGTCATTAGAAGACAAAGCATACAAGTGAATTCACTTGTATATACTTACCTACTTGCCTTGCGAAGGCAATTTATATTTTAACTACTGTAATCAGGAATAGTATTTACATACATGGAAAGGAGGAGTGAGAAGCTTTCAGTGCTGTTGCAGGTAACTAGAAGCCAAGCTACAAAGTAATGAGCAGTTTTTGAGTTTGTATGGACAGTGCAGCCCCATGTCCTCTTACCATTGATGTAAGTATACATGCATTCTCCTGAGTTGTGAACAGCTGAATTGAATTTGTCCCACGTTTCTCCCCTCAATTGGGCATAATTTATATAATATTCAATAGACATCTAGGTTTTTAAAAGTTGATATATCCCTAAGAGTGGTCAGGAATTTTAATCCTATCCTCTTTTTAAATAGTAGAATAATCTAACAGCACTTAAAGCTTGCAGGAAGCTTACAGTCTCCCTCCCTTGTCCCATTCCCTGCCAGTTACTAGACCTCAGCCTATCGTTCTTTGGTCAGGAAGATCAATGTGGTAAATAGAGAAATAATCTGGGTTGGTCTTGTGATTTATTTTTCTCCTTGTGACCATGTTTGTGTGGAAGTTGTAATTCTATGTGAATAACTTTAAGTTCAATTTGCTGCAGTGCTGTGAAGTCAGCTGCATTAATACAGGGGAAGCAGCAATGGTATGGGGATGAGTGACTGGGAACAGAAAGGGAAAGAGCCCATTCAAAAGGTCATTTTCATTTATGACCCTAAATATTTGTACTGCCCACACAGTGTTTAGCTTTGTTTCCATGTCCTGTGACAGTAGTGGTTAGTTTCATGCTGTCTCACCTTCACTACAGTCTATCAATCAACAATGATTTGAATAGAGTATTTCATATTCTATGATCAGATGATTCCAATATAGGTTAACAACTGCTTCTCTTCCTGCAGACCTTTCAACTAGGATACAATTGTGTTTGCTTTACACAGATGTCAGTCTGAGGCTGTCATTATGGTTATGTTACTACTACTGTGTAAAAAAAAAAAAAAAAAAAGTTGCAGTGAGGTACCAGTGTATGTGAAGTGACAGCACATATATGCAAATAAGTGTGTAGTAATGTGTGTATGTTTTCTGTTAAGGATGATGCTTACAACAGACAAATAGGTGCTTTAGTGACAGAAATGGTACAAAGTATCTTGAAACCAGATAGGGAGATTGAAACAGCTGTCAAGCTATTTCTTAAAATGCAGCCTTACCACTATGGAAGAAATGCAAGACACATGGTGGGACTGCAGCCACTATTTATACACAGTCTCTCAATCCCAAGAGAAATTTTCATTTATGAATATTGAAGCTTTAAAAATAAGCCAACATATTTTACAAGTTACATCTGTGTATTCTGTTGCAAATGCATACTATCATTGTGCAGTAGATGTTAATTCTAGATTTTTGAAACTTGATTTCCTTCTCAGGCTGGAAACATTTTATTCACATCTGGAGATTACTAGAAAGGGGCATTGAAAGTTGTTTGGCAACTTGTAAACATAATTATTTCAGTACTGGAAGCGTGTGCCCCTTCTACGAGAGTCTCATTAAAAGTACAGAACATGAGTCTTTGTGGAAATATCTTTTAAATCTTGTTTTGGTGCAGAAGCTTGCAGTGAGTATGAATAGTATAGTTGATGTTGTTTCTAAGCATGTAAAGTAATATAAAATTGCTCTGCACTGGAATAAAATGAAGCTTTAACTTGTCCAAGTTAAGACAAAGTGGTCAGAACATTAGTTAGATACATTTTCCTGAAATAATAGACTGCTTTAGGTATGTTTGTTAAATACTGTCTCCTTAAAAGATGAAGGTATCTCAGATATAGCAAGACCATTCAGAATCTTGTTTAAAAAGCTGAATATGGATATGCTCAAGAGCAAAAAAATGGAACTGCTGGTGATGGTTTGGACCATCCAATAGCACAGGACTCGTTTAGGACATTTCTATCTGAAAGGACAACAAAATGCTGGAGAGTAAATTGTTCTCCTCCAGATCTGTTAATTCCTATTGTAAAATTGATCAGAACTATCTGTTAAAACGTAGCTATTATTCTAGACTGTTTCTCCAAGTACATCAAAGTGAACTTGTGTTTTCTAGATTTCCATTCTGATATGTCTGTTAATTCTTCAGGTGAGCCATCTAGGCTTCTTAAAATGTTGCCATAGCATTTTATTGACATATATTGTTATAATGACATAAATAGTTATTTATTTTCTCATTGTTAGCATTACAAGTCTAACACTTAAAACCTGGTCTCCTTGGTAACAAGTACTATAGACAAATTGAGGACTCTGCATTCTGCCTACAAAAAGGAGAAAACTCTCCAGGAAGTGTATTTTCTGCTATAAATAAGTCATTCCCCAAATAAGAGCAATAATCTATGCTCCTTGGTATTTTTGGCCTTGGTTTTGAAGGACATGTCTGTGAATCTCTCCTGATTTCCTTTTTCAGGAAAGTAGTTTATCAGGAAGGCTTAGGAAAGCAGATACACATCTGCTAGTTTTAAATAAACTTTGAATAACTCCAAGTAAACCTCCTAGCTTTGTCAAGTTTCTGTGTTTGTAGTATCTACTGTGGTCTCTGAAGAGAGAAGGCTACAGGGTCACACCTGTTCCTTGAAATAAAACATATGATTTATGCTCAAGGGGCTTTGGGGTCACACTACAGAGATGCAAAATTCCCAAAGGAGAAAATAGATTCTTTCATCTGCAGGATCTAAACAGGTGTTGCCACCTTTTATGCCAGCTGCCAGATCTTGGCAGAAAGTAGTGCTGATGAATAGCAGGAAAAAAAACCCTGAAACCTAGCTTTTACTACTTGTCTTCCATTCTATATATGATTCTATTCCTTGTGTATTGTAACAGAATATTTCCTTCCTGTTTTTTCACGCTTATACAATTCTGACACTTATTTGCTCTGAGCTAGTTAACTTCCTCTAAATTGAAAGAAGGTGGGTTGAAAAACTTGTGCATTTTCAAAATATGATGTTTAAATTAGATCTGGGAAGTGTTTCACATGGAATTGAGCTGCAAGACTTTACCTACCTTGTGTGTTTTGTTCTGTTGTTTCGACTTTTTTAAATTCAAATGTACACTTACATGAGAGAATCTGGCAGAGAGCCTAAAATTCTATGAACTGGAGAGTTCTGAAATGTCTTGTTGTATTAAGACGTTCTTTACTCCAGAGAAAGCACTTCTTGAATCAGCTATTTGTCAGGAGATCTAAAGGAAGGTACGTAGCAAAATGTCTTGCTTTGAGGAATCAAGAATTCTTTATTATTGAACACTGAAACAGCACCAGCAGTTCAACTGAGAAATAAGCAGAAACGGTATTTAATTTATATCTTGTCCACAGTATTTTTAAATGAAGGGAAAAATAACTTACTACTTACTGAGCAATTCTATGATTATGGTTTCTTGTGGATTAAGACAGAATGACAGCTGTAGCTAAATGCTTAAAGAGGGTGGGTAGGAGGCAGTCCAGAACAGACTGACCAAGGCTGATGTCTGTATCAAGCTGCTTGGAGAATGGACTAAATGTCAGGTTGATTGTTGGAAGGGAATATGTCTACCTAAATGTGTGATGCAATGGTGTGCTTTGAGCATTTGAATGTTTCTCCTAGGCTTGTGAATATGGTTGCCCTTTTCTCTCTACACCAAAAGAAAACAGTGTCACATTTAAGAAGCACGAAGTTAAATGATCACTTGGGTCAGTAATTTTCAGTGTATGATGATAGTGTGTCCATGTTTTGTCTTATTAACACCAATGTGTAATTTCCCCATGGCAAGCCCACTGGCAACACAGAATCTTCAGGGTTGGAAAATACCTCCAAGATAATCCATTCCAACCATCCACCTACCAACAATATTTTCCTGCTAAACCACATCCCTTAGTACCACATCTAAATATTCTTTGAAAACCTGTAGGGATGGTGTCTCAACCATCTCTCTGGGCAGCCCTTTCCTGAGTCTGACGCTCTTTCAGAGAAGGAATCTTTCCTAACATCCAACCTAAGTCTCTTCCACATGCGACTTGAGGCTATTCCCACTAGTCCTGTTGATAGATAAGTGTGAGAAGGGGCCAACCCCCACCTCATCACAGCATCCTTTCAGACAGCTGTAGAGAGCTGTAAGGTCTCCTGAGAGCCTTCTCTTCTCCAGACTGAGCAACCTCAGATCTCTCAACTGTTCCTCATAAGATCTGTGCACCAGACCCAAAACTGAAGGGTCCAGAACTGAACACAGTTCTGGAGGTGCAGCCTCACCAGAGCTGGGTATGCTGTGAGGATGAGCAGAGTGTTGAATTGAGGTGAAGGGAGTGAAATTACTCTACCACGTTGTTCCCTTAGAAACTAGATGTCATGTGTGATTTTTCTAGTTGTAAGTCAGCCAGCTTTGATTCTGTGAAACACAGTGTGCATTTTGAAGCTTATGGCAAAATTGTACTTGGGGAGAGGTAAATACTTTGAGTTAATACAGGGAAACTGTCCTGCATGACTCAAGAAACAAACGTGTGCCTTTCTAAGAACTGAGTTTCCACTTTTGCATAGTATTTTCTGCATGAGCAGACTAACTTAATTATAGGTCTGTATTTGAAGGCAGTGCTAAAATACTATTTGATTCCATATAGGTGGTGAAGTAAGATGTCACTGGGTACTGATTTTGTGACTTCAGTCAAGATAAAGTACTTAGATTATCCTTAAATACGCACTTAGAAAAACTTATTGATGACAGCATAACTAGTCTGGGTGAGACAAGGAAAAAGATTTATGCATATGTTTTGGTTTGATCTACCTCTGATATGGACTCAAAACTTTTTTCTTTGTCTATAACTAGTTACCTTATTGAAGTGTTGAAAACACATCTGCAGAAGCATTTAAATTTGTATTCAGAGCATGCAGACAGAACTCTTCTGCCGCCTCCTTTTTTTCTAACTTTTTTTTCAGAAATGATTCTGAGGAATATGAATTTAACATTATATGTTGTCCTTCTGCAACAGTTCTTGTAGAAAGAAAACAACCTTTGAAATACTGTAGTTATGTAAACCTTAAACTTTGAGTGACACGCAACACTTCTACTTGTTGATGTTGCCACTTGTAATATAATCAAAAAAGGCAGAACTTGTAGCTATGGTACAAGTGTGCTAGTTGTGGTTTTGAAAACTGTTCATGAAATCTCTCCAAAAAAGTCATTGTTTTCTCCTTGAAAAAATCCACTTCTAATTTTCTTTCTCTCTGTTCCCCAAAATATGTACGTATATTAAAATTACTACTGTTTGCCAAAGAACTGTTCCAGAATGAAAGATTCAACTCTTATTGCAGTTGAGTTAGAAGAGATTATCACATGATACTTGGATGCTTCAGAAGTTTAACCTAAGTACAATCTGTTAGCCCAAGCTACAATTCCAGTACTTGAAAACAATACATTGGTCTTCAAGGTGCATGAATGGAAACGGATTTGTGTGCTGGGGTGGGGGGGAACATGTTTTGTAGGGGCAGATGGTAAGATCATCTTATGGAGAAAATAGGCTTTGATCAGTCAAAAAATTATTTTTGAGGAAGTGTCTAATCTAAGCACTAAATCTGAGACCATAAAAACTTGGTGCTGTATGATTGGTTCCCAAACTTGTAAAACTTCAATACTAGCTGTTCCAAATCTTGACACTAGACAAAAGCTTTTTTAAAAATGTCATATCACTGTCTTGATACATGGAGTTCAGTTAATTACTAGTACATGTGAAGAGCTGTTATTTCAACCTCTAAGCCTCCCCAAGCAGAGGAAAAATGAACTGCAGCTTTATACCAGCAGATTTCTATCTTTATAATTTTTTGGTTGAAAAACAGTGTCAAATCATAAGGGTTTACTTCAGGAAATTTGTATGATATTAAAAATCTTAAAGTTCAGTCACAGTACTGACCAGGAGTGAGCAAATTTTGTCACTTTTTTTTTCTTTTAATAATATAACACTTATTCTCAAGATGATACTTTATTTTTTAGGTATAGAGTTGTATAGACCTGAAAAACTCAATTTGCTCTGAAATGTTTGCTACCAAAGGGAGGTAAGAGTTGCATGTTAATGAGTGACTTTCAGACTAACACCTCTTACTGCCAGCCTGACTATTTTTCAGTCACTTTTCAATTTTCAAAGACTAAGAACTAGCAACTATTTGTATCAGTCTGACACCACGATGTGCTGGTCATTTAGCAAGCTTTAAACAAGCAAGAAAAAGAAATGGAAATTTTAGAGTGCGTATATACGCACAACTGCATGCATGCATTTTTAAAGTAAGCAAGTCCCCTCTTACTCTGTATAATTGAATGCTTTTCCTCCTGCCTGTTTCTCCAAGAAATCTCGGAGGGTCATGTTTGTTGAGCTGGGTAAGAATTCAGGTGTCTTTAAATTTAAAAACTAATTGGATTCCCGTTCTTTCTCTAGCTGCTTCCAGCTCTATAATGTAGTAACTATTTAATTTTTCTGAATGCTCTGACTGAAAATTCATTCAAATATTGTTCAGTATGAATTAAATATTTAGCTGATGCCTGCATTCAAGCTTCTAATAATTTTTCACCTTAAGTTCTTTATCATTTCATTAGACTTCCATTAGAATTGGAACTGACCATAGATTTAAAAGCTAAATAAGAAAAAAGTCCCCTAATATTCATCCTCTTATTAAAAATCTATATATAGAGAATGCCATGAGAATGGCATAACTTGACCTGCATAACAAGGTCCTCTGAAAAATGTCAGACTCCTAACCATGTACCAACTGTGTTGAGGTAGGATAGAATTAATTACTGAGGAATCAGAGGAAAACACTATAGGATTATTACTTAAGAGTAAAATATTATCGTGGAAGTTTGTATGTTACAATGAGGACTTGTTATGTTAGAATCAAGAGAAATCTGCTTTCCCTGTGTGCTTCATTAATGAGTTTTTATGGATTTTTCTATTGCTTGTATTCTGCTGTCAGGCAGAATTTTTGGTGTTTTAAGTCTTTGAATTTTCTAGATATTTGTTATAACCAGGTTCTTAGTTTCCATTACAAAAAATTCTTAATGCTTTATAAAACAAGGTTTGACCAATATATTCTTAGGGAATGTTTTAGGAAAAACAAACAGGGAAGAGGTTTTGAACTGTTACATCACTTAATATTTTTGGAATGACAATAAGAAGTTATGGTTGGTTCTGGAAGAAGAGCTACTGCAAAATTACATGAACCAAAACATGAATTTTCTTCTGATGTGGAGTTCTTCTCCAACGTAGAAAATAAACTTTTTAGCTGATTCCTCATTTAAAAGTGACTGGTAATAATGAAGACTAAATTTTATGTTATTCTCAATGTCCCTTAAATACCGTGTGATAGAGAAAATTGTTAGATTTTGAATTTATTTGTAGAATTTAGAGATGTTAAACAATGACAACTACTGCCTGAATATCAATTATATATATTTTAAAGATGCTTTAATGTAAATATTAGTATAGCAGTGTGGTAACAGGATAAGAACTCGGTGCTTCTTATCTAAGTAATTACTGTGGAGTTCAAGAAATGAATGCTCACTTCAATGAGAACTATTTCTAGCTTTTCAGATAGTTCAGAGGGTGTGGACAGTAATAGTTACAGGTGCCACTGCGATCCCTTATCAGCTATACTCCATGCTCAACTGTGTGAGTAGAGGTTTCTGAGAACAGAAGTGTGGAGGAAACTCATATTTTTAAGGAAATAAAGCAGTGTAGAACAAGATTCAAAGGTCTCTTGTGTAGCTGCCTGTATCTAGTCATAATGTATGATACAATGCTTAACCTGTTAGGGACAAAAATCTCCCTGACAGTGTTATGTGGTCCCTTGTGTCATAAGTTCTAAAGGCAAAGGTGCAATTTTATAGCTAGAACTGCCAACAAGCACATGAAAGTTGCATAATTACTCTTCTGACAAGAGCTAACACTGCTATAGTTTGCAGTCTTTAGCCTATAGAGGTAAACAAATTACAAAAGATATACCTATTAAATTTCAGTTTATCATAAATACTGTCCTTTTTTTTTTTTTTAAACAAAAAGTATATTGAACCTTTTTCTGCATAAGTACCTGGGCATCTGTGTGCATCCTTTCTATCTCTGAAAATAGATGGATTATCATTTTCAGTGACTTTGGGACAAGAAGCTCTATAACTGATTTTCAGTTTTCTCTGATCTCAATGTTTTACATAGTGGTGGAAAGAATTTTTAGAAACATAAACAATTGGAAGTCTCTTAATCATAAACATTTCACTTTAGAAGTCTCAAGTGATGTAAATTATTATCATGTGTAGGAATAACTGCTACGTTTTATCCTGTAAGTGAGAAATTATGTACCAACTGATGCTTTTGTGTTTTGAAGTGGACAGATGGCATGTTAAAACATCTTACTGTAACTGGGGTGTGCGGATTGTTTTTCTTGATGTTTTTCCTTCAGTGCTAAGTTAATGCTTTCTCCTCTTTGCTATATCTTTTCTGAAGCTAGAGTGGAGGAGTCTTGGTGTTAGACTTTCTTTATATCATTATCAGTCACTGCTTGTATGCTTTTGTCTATATAGCTGTAAAGGTGTATAAAGGCTTTAACAAAATGAAACCAGTGCTATAAGGAAATATGTGGTAATTTTTCCACATGGTGATATTTTACATTAGTTATTAGTTTATTTTTTGCAATATGCCTAGAGACTGAGATTTATACATTTCCTCTAAAACCATGGCATGCTGTGCTTATCATAAAGCTTCATACTGGCTGGCTTTTAAGAGCATCTTCCCTCTGATTTCAGAAGACCATGGAGTAGTATATATCAGTGGGTACTAGAAACCTATTGAATAGAAGAAAGTAATGTATTCAATTTTATTTTCTCCCCTGCTCGTTAGTGACTTTGAAGGTATGCAAAGATGAATAGAGTCAAGGAAAGAATTGAAAGAGGACACTTCCTAAAACATGTTAGTGAGGATGTGAAACAGATCAGTGGTCTTAGGCTTTCAAAATTAATTGAGGATATCTTAAGTGATAATGTCATAAGCACGTACATGTTATGATCTTATGGCAGTTCTTTTGACAGGTAGCAGGGGATTTAATTTTGCTGTAAACTGGGAGAATAATATGTCTAGCAGGACAGCTTGAAACAGCCTTGGTTCTGAGTTATTCGACCTGATGGAGCTTAAAGAACATTAAGTAGTTTAGTCCCCCTTATTGTTGGAGACTCTTTTTTTTGCATCAATATACTGCACTGATCTATTCCCCAAAATTGTAGAGATGTATGAAAATATCACATGACATTGCCCATTTGGCTGACATATCTTCACAAATTTGTGCTCTACATAGTCATCTCTTGCTCTAGAAGATACAGATATTATTTCTAACTTAAAGATGCAAGAATTTAGGGCTGTCAAATAAGAAATTCAGTAACTGTCAACATAATATATTTCCAAAGGCTGTGAAGTCACTCTTCTTCATAGGTCCTGTAATGTCCCCTCTGCTGGGGAACAACTCTATAGGAGACAGATGGGTTGCAACAATAGAAAGGTTATTAACTAGGCTCAGGTGATCTGTGCTGGTTTACAGAAACAATTAAAAAGCAGCTCCCTGTTCACACTTTCCACCGTGCAATCTGGAAAAATAACCAGTACAGCTTGCTACTACTGTTAATTCTTGACCATTTGCCAAATAAGTAATAATATGGAGTGCTCAAACAGTTCTGCCCTGTCTTGATTACATAGTTGTGAAAAGTTAACTGGCTACATAAATAGCAAACAAGTGTTTTATCCCTTGTTGTTAAGCATAATTCTTTTAAAAGTTATAATAATTGTTCAAAGATGAATCCCTGATCAACCAGGGAACAATATAAATTATGGAGTAACGTCTATACAAGGGAGCCACTTCATTTCTCTAAGATAACTGGTGTGTAATAGACTATGAAATCCTGGATGCAATGTACAGATGGGATATGGATTTCTGACACAAGAAATATAGGTACTCTCAAATGGATGTACTATCAAAACTTGTTGAAAATTGGTCTAAAGGCTCAAAATTGAAAGACTACAGGTGATTGCCTTAAAAATGTATGGTGTTAGTCTCACTGAAATTGAAAAGAAAAAATGGAGTGAAAAAGAGTAGCTGTTCATGCTTGTACTGGTCTTAGGATTCTTGAAAGGCTCAACTGTCTGTATGTAACCCCCTTATACTCCAAATATCCACCAGTTGAAGCTATTGTCCAGTTTGGATTTTCCCCTTTACAGGACCTGACAAACTGCTACTGAATCTTTTGTTATTTGTGTCTTGGGCTTTTTGTATATGGACTATTTGACCTTCTTCAGTTTAGGGATGTAGAATATTTTAATGAGCGTTAGTAAGTGATCTTATTGATTAGTCTTGAGGAAAAGACCAGAAGAAAAATGTCATGGAGTTAACTAGATCAATCTATACCCGTGACAGAGATGTATGCCTGTGACAGGAGGCAGTAGGCCCCTGCCGCCCCACCCCCTGGCCCCACGAAATGGGAAGGAAGGGAGGAAAAAAACAGTGGCAACATTCTATGGAGGAAAACTTATTTTACTAACTATTATATCAGAGTGCAAGATAACACAATATAATACAATCTAATTGAAATTGAGACTAATAAATCAAATAAGATAGGAGAGAGAGTTCCCGAGACCGAGTCAAACCTGAAAAGCTTGGAACAGCTAGGAAAGCACCCTCCAGCACCCACTGCCAGGCAGTAAGAGACCGCCCCTCCTGGAAGGGTCAGATCCCATAACTTCAGTAATGTATAGGGATAGGTACCTGGAACTGGAGCATTAACACTTCAGTGCCAGTACATGATGTTTTGATGTGGAATACTGAAAACCAAAAAACATAAAACCGTGACAGAAAACAATGCTGTTTGTTTTTGTGAAGCAAGTAACAAAAGACTTCATTTAAATTTGTGAATGATTTAGTTGAAACTGCTTGTTCACTCTGGAAAACCTCACCTGATGCATGTTCCATGGAGCAAGAAGGCATGGGCACTCATGTCTGAACAGATCTTGGTGTATTGAAAGGCTGACCTCAGCTTCTTTAAAAAGCTTGTTTACTTTAAAAAACAGTAATTTCCAAGTAGCAAGTACAGTGCAGCAAGACTCTGAAGGCTGCACTTCAAGGAGGCTGATAGAGGAGGTACAACAATGCAGTTTGGATGCCAGTCCTGCATTTTTATCTATTTCAAGTATAGGCTACTAGTTCTTGCCTGTTTTGTGTAGTGTACTTACTAGAGTAAGAAATATGAGCTAACAGGAGCCAACAACATATGAAAATAAGGAAATGGGAGTAACTGTGTTGTTTTGAAGTCAGAGATTTTCAAACATCAGAAATACTTTGTGTTACAGTGCCCCAAAAAGAACCTTAGCTTTTGAAAAATCTAGCATTGTATTTACCATGATTAATGCTTACTGGTAATTAGCAGGCACTTGTTTATCAAGATTGGGAACAATGTGGTCCTATGACAGGTTTGTGATATGTAGAACAAATAAAAATAACTATAATTCTTTTTTTAGCCTTAAAAATAGATTTAATAGTTCAATTGTCAGGCAGAGGTAATTATGTTGTTACTTAATTTAAAAACTGAAGGTGTTAGCTACACAGGCATCCACTGGAAAGAATTGCTTGGAGGCAGAACTGTCTAGAATTTAATGTAAAACATGATAGTAAGCTGAAATTGACTTAAATGCATATTTGTGTTATTACCTTGCTAAAAACTTTTTGAAATCCATATCAGCATCAACAATTCTTCTTGGTTAAGTGTGTACTTCATAAATTATAAGATATTAGGCAACTAGATTTTGCTGTAGCTCAGGTGTGTAGAATGCTTCCTGTGAATCACTCAACAGCAAGAAGCACATGCACATACAGCACCTTTTACTTAATTTTGTCTGTCCTACACAGAACAAGAAAGGCATTGGTGCTAGCAAGTCGTACAGGAGGCTTTTGGGATTAACTATCAAAACTTCTGTGATGGTCAGCATAATGTGATAAGCATTTCTTCAAGATTACCACCTGCTCTGAGAGAAAAATACCATGGATGAAAAGCTTCAATGCCCCTATTCCTTTCCTAATGTTCTTCTGTTTTTTGTAGTGTGGTTCAAGTAGAAAAAGAATAAAATGTCACATAATGGGAAAACTGAGAAAATACCTAGACTTCATGCAAAAGTAATGTTGATTTGAATGGTTACATGAGCTGTAAGGTGCTCTAGTTTGAGAAAGTTTACACTGATAAGGGAGAAAGGAGATGAAACTTGTATAGGCTTAAGGATGGAGAAGCTACAATAAAGAAAGTCTTAAGCAATCACTATAGAAATCCATGTATGAGATAGATGTTGTCAGTTTTGGGCTACTCCTCCCTTTCTATTTACCATAAAAATCTTGATGTCAACTTCTCAAATTATGATCATCCTTTTGATTCTTAATTAGTCAATAATAGTCTTTTTTATTATCTTTCTCAGTCAAGACTTTAAGGCCTCTCATCAGCAATATTTTGTTTTGTCCTTAGTTCTACTCCAACAAGTGGAGTCTTTACTGATATAACTATGAAGTGTTTTAAGGCTGCTGTCTGCCCATCACATTAAGAAAATATTTGGGTCTCTAGAGGGAAATATCTCCCTAGGTGAGACAAGTGAAATAATTTCTCTTACTGGAGGTAAAATTGAAATTGAAATTAACATCTTCAGAATGATGTAAGATCAAAGTACATTTTAAGGTTTTCACTGTCTCAACAGTGTTAAACCAAAAAGTATCCTAACACAACATATTTATATTGAAGGAAATAAACTATTATGAAAAGCCAAATATTGTGAATGCTAGTAAAAACTGTAAGATAGTTATCCTTCTTGTGCTTGATGAATAAAATAAAAATGTCATGTTGTGGTACTTGCCTGATACTTTGTTATCATCTAAAAAAACAAAAGCCAGTAATGCTTTAGGGTAATTCTGTCTAAAAATCTGTATACTTAAGAAAAAGATTAATTGCAGACAAATAGAAAAATGCAAACAGTAATGTAATGAAAGTTCTAATCTTTTCCTTTCACTAAACTTGAAAGAAGTTTAGGATCCATAGACATGAGAAAAGTGAAAATTCCAATATTCTTCTGGCTTAAAACACCCCATCCATGAAGGGAAAAACAAAACAATTAATAAAGATGACATGATATTTGAAAATAATTACTTTATCCAAGACTGGGACAGCTACAGACTGGTCATCCATGTCTAGTGCTGTCATCTGTCAAGTAAGACCATAAATTAGTCATTTTCATGTGTGGAAGATGAAGGGATAAGAATGAGCAGTAGGAATATTAAAATACAAGCATTGAGATTTCTGTTGGTTATTACATGAAAGATCCTAGAAAACGTAATTTCCTGCATTTCTTCATTATTTGTTCAATGCTCATAAGTATAAAATACCTTTGACCTGTTTAGCAATTATTAGTTTCATTTTTGTAATACTTATAAAAGCTTTTCTAATTATTTTTAATTCCACGATGAAGAAGTCCATCTGGATAGTAAAGTGAAGTAGAAGGTTGCTTAGGTCACTTGTAAGACTGGTACATTGCAACAAAAATAGTTCCAAAAAAAAAAACACCAACCCTAACACTACAGGTAGTTAATATTCAAGTGGTTATTTACAGGCTGTTCGATAGTCAGCCAGTGCAATCTAAAGTCTTTACGTGCAGATTAAGTCTAATTAAAACAAAACCAAAACGTCCATAAAAATTCCTAAAATCACCATCCTTGTAAAATATGGAAAAAAACAAAAAGTTTATCTTTATATAAACAATAATCTTTAGTTGGTATAATTACACATCAATGTGACTACAATCATGTAGTCGCCTGCCAGCACTTCATTGTCAAGTTAGGGAGCTGGTGAATATTGCAACCGTTTATACAGATACATTTGATTATTGTCAAACTTTGGTTCAGTTGTCTTTTAGTCTGAATATGCTGTCAGTTCTCTCAGTTTCAGCTTTAACTCAGGAGTGTGGGTGAGAGTATACAATAAGAAAATCTTTTGGCTTTGTTGGCTAATGCAGATCGGACTGAATGTACAGCTTCAAGTTTTTCTGAAGCTACGTTGTTGGTTTAAATTAACAAAAATCATCAGATCATCTTACAAGTGCTCCTGGAGTACAGAATGATCTTGATAAAAATTCCAACACAGACGCTTAATTAAGGAATATGAAAAACTGACTCTCAGAATTAAGCCTCTACTGGAGAGAACTTCAAAAATGCTTTGCATGTATGTTAATTGTATCCTGATTTTGAAGATTGAGCTTCTTGTAAGCAGCACTGCATGTCATATAGGCATCCCTGTTCTTAAAGGAAGACCTAACAGAATAAGAACTATTAGCAAACAGAACATTGTACAGGCCGTGGAATCTTACAGAACAATTTCTTCTTAAAGAGTATACTTAAATTTACCAGAGGGAAATAGTACAAGTGCAAATACACTCCAAGCCTGAAACTTACAACTTATTTCCCCCCCTCTCTTCTTCTTTATGTGATGGTAAAGGTAATACTAGTAGTAAAGAATGTATTCATCTTGAAACATTGTGAGAGATTTATATTTCCTGGTTTAGATGTCTGGTTTTACTTGGGATATGTATGTTAAAATGCACTTTGAATTTAAGATTGTCAGAATACAAAACAAAAGCAAAATGGAAAGTCTGATGTGGTTAAAAGGCAATTCATTGCGTATCTTTCATTGAGGTCATAAAACAAGTGTTTATTATTAGCAAGTGGTATACTTAACCCATTTTTTTCTGCATTTTTTTTCCTCCGAATTATATTGTATATATCCTTTATTTAGCTAAATTATGGAAGAAAACTTTTTTGAAAAAATATTGTGTAAAACAGCAGGACAGGGACAGAACTGCACAAAATTCATAGCTAGATAGTTATGAAACAAGGGAGAAATGACAAACACTCTCAATGTGTTAGGTCCAAAAGGAAGATGAAATAAAAATTCAACCACTATTTTTGAATAGTATGTTTGATTAACTGTTAAATATCTTTCATATCTCAGGAGCCTGAAATAAAACTTAAGAATACAGCCCAACATGATTATGTATTCCTATTTCCACATGAAATATTCTAAGTGACTTTATTATTTTGCAATTGCTCATCTGCAATTGAACTGCTTTTCAGAGTTTGAAATCAACAACGTGCTATGAGACTTATGAAAGTTTTAAACTTTATTCTCTTGCATGAAGAAAAAGCCTTGAACAAACTGAATTATACATCCCTTAACTTTATTTCTTTGCTGAAATTGACAATTATGAACTTGCACGTGGCCTATTTTTTGCCTTATTAAAACTTAACAGGATATGTAGGTTGCTCCAAAAGTAATGCTTTCCAGTTTTTTTTCCATGGAAACTACAACAGATATAAAGAACAATAACAACACTGTTTGATAGAGTAAATTCTCAGCCACAAAATGCTTTTTTTGTCAGCAATCACCATCATTAGCCTATTTGCATGGATGACTGAGATGCTTTTTTCATGGTGCAGCTGCTGGGAATGGCTATCCCAAGTGTAGCTTGGCTTATACTTAGCTGTTGCCACTGCCTCACTATGCTCACATCCACTATTTGGTCTCAACAGATGTTCAGCAAGCACTGATGAATGTCAAGGGATGCCACTTTCTCCACAAGGATGAATTCAATGACACATCTTTGCTTCATATGAACTTCATTATTGTATGCTGTTTTGTCAGACTGCCCCTTTGCTACCATCTGTCACCCAGTAACAATACTGACAGGAAGGTTCAGCCTCTCCTACCATACTGCCTCTACTACCATACTACTGACATCATGGGCCATCATAATAAAACAGGAAGCACTAGTTCTGGAGCAGCCCTTTTACAAAATCTGAAACCAGGTATACACTGGTATTTGATGAATGTCCATTCCTTCACTCGAAATAGTAGTACTGGATTCTGAAAGAAAACAATACTCAATGGCTTATACAAGACTAGAGGAAATATTAACAGATGAATTAAGACTTCAGGCTGTCAACATTTTATTGATTTTAATGAGCATAGATCATACTTTGTGTGGTTTCTCGTATTTTTAAACAGTTGGCTACAAGACAATGGCTTTTACAGAAAGTGGGAAGTGAAAATAAAGATGATGCAGAAATGCAAAATGATAAATTTTGATCTCTAAAAAGAACTGATTGCTTTAATTTTAATTAAACTATTTCCAGTTACTATATAAAAGTCATCATTAACAAAATCCCAAATAACTTGCAATTATAAAAACAGTGAATGAGAGTCTATATGAAGAGATACGCACTTCTCAAAGTGTGGGAGCGTAGAACTGCTGATCCAATACATCTGCAGATTAAACTTACAGTAAACCTATAAATGTAACCTAGTTATCCTTTTGGTGAAAGTAAACTTAATTAGTAGTTATGAGTGTTTTTTGGGCATGGTTGCAAAGGGTATTCAAAGGGCTACTGTCTTGTGCACTTAGTCACTTGGAGTGGCTACTTGATTTAAATTGGATGTCCCATTCAGAAAATCTGCTATTGTGAGGTCAGCATGTTAGTGTCTCTAGACCTGAAAACAGTTAGTATAGTTTATTTCCTACTGCATAAGTATTAGTACAGCTGACTTGCTTCCTTATTTGTAAAGCATTTAAGTGCAGGAAAATGATGTAGAAATAAAGTTAGTAACTTGGATGAGAGCATTCTCTTCTCTTGATTTGTCTAGTGGAAATTAAAGACATTAACTGCCTTTACTTTTCACTGAAAGTAGGTATGCAACTAAGCCACTAGCAGTATTGGACAGGAAGAAGAAATTCAGGCCAGGCTTTGCTCCGCAACGTTAATATACTGTACTTGACATTCCTAGAATACGTTCACCTGTGTGAATCACTTTTTCAACCATTCCTACAGTTTACTCCTTGACCTAAAACTTTTAAAAAGTACACAGTAAGAGGAAATCATGACATTATCATAAAAGTAAAAAGAGGTAGAACTTCTATTTCTAGCAGGTAAACTTCAGATGCAGTTATGAAAGGTATTTGAAACACAAGTTGCTAATAACCTATGGAGGCATTTTGTGGCAAATTACTGAAAGACCTATTGTATATCTATGCTGCAAAAAATATTCTCACCCCAATAATAGAGCATTTGTGGTGACTAGAAGTTATTTGAATTAGTTGCCATTCCTAAATATGAGTAATAAAGCTGTATGATAATGACAAGTAACTAAAGATAACAATAAGTTTTCTTTTATTAAGAAAATTGTAAGTAGCTGATTGTGTGCTTCTGCCTATCTTCTTAACTTTAACACTATTTCCACGCTTCATCTGTTCTAATGACTGTTAAAATAGAGGACAATATCTTCAAGATTAAGTATGGAGAGAGAGTGCATTTTTAGTTGTGATGGGATCTAAATCTTAGATATCATTATTCCCTTGATACACTTCGAAGTAGCATGTCTCAGTAAGCTTTGTTTACCCTGCACAGAATCCCTAAGTTTCATTCTGAAATGCACTGGGCCCTTCTGACAAACACTAATGCTTGTAATGGGAAAGAAAAGAGGAAACAATTTAGCCATTTAAACCTTCCAGAAAAAGATAAATGCTGCAAGAAATTAGAAATGAAGGGTAATCTAAGGTGTAAGGAAGCCTTTATCAGAAGGCTAAAAGAGGAAGATGAAGTATCCCATCTATCAGATGGATGTCTTCAAAATGTTTGAGAGTCTTGGCTCTTATTTTAACCCTAATGAAGATGGTTTGTACAGCTAAATAGTAATGAAGATCTTGCAGAGGTATATTACATGTTGATGAATGCTAGATGAAGATAAAATGGGAGCACTTGAAGATATGTAGATTAGTTTCAGCTTATGGTAGTAAAATTATATTATGGACTCAATTAAGGTCAGCTTGCATTTACTCCATGGCATCAAAATTAAAAATAAACAAGTGAAATTAGCAGAAGTGTAGCCATATGCAGTATTTGAAATATCAGCAACTTAAAAGGAACAGCATTAAATAGCCTTGTAAATGCCTCAGAATATATTGTGATTTAAAGCCTGGGTGACTTATCCTTGCAACAAAGATGACTGTCCTTGCTATTGCTCTAGTTAGCTACTAAGAGACAAGCAGTAACTGTGGCAAATAAAAGCTTTTTAATGTAGTTAACTTGTATTTTTCTGGAGGTAGTTGTGGACATCTGATAGAAGTACCTACAAATTTTTCAAAACAGAAAATGAAACTTTCCATAGTGCCAACAGCTACAGTAAAAAAAAAAGTTTTAACTATGAAACACTTCAAAATTATTTGGATGGATTTATTTGTGGGTTCCACAAATGTTTAATTTTGTTATACTTCTAAGATTAAAGTGAATTTAACTTGAGTGAAGTGATACTCTTGGTGAGTGAGAGTACAAAATTCTCTAATAGTACACTTCCCAGTCTGACCTTAGCTATTTAATTTTGAGGAAAAAGTACACGGAGAAAACAGGTCACTTTCCAACTAGTGAAAGTTTCTTACCTTCATGAACACATAATAAACTCAGTGACAGAGGAGCTATCTAGAAATAATTGGAAGGAGATACTGTGTGCTTTTAGGTGGAATCTTAGGTTTGGATAAATTGTAGTGAGAAGCTATCTTATGTGCAAAGTATCTTCACTAGCTAAGTGATATTCTTACAAGCGAGTCACTCCATTACTGTAAAAGATGCATGCTGAAAGCTCTTTTTTTTTTTGTAACGAGTAATATTTACACATTTGAAAACCAATGCCAAATTCAGCATGTATTCAACAGGTATTCAGCTGTAAGTATTGTACTGGATGTAAAGCTTCAAGACAATGATGTCGTTATCCTTGATTGGTCGGACAGCCACTAAAAACTGTAGCAGCAAGGTCACAGAATGTTACAGAGGTCCAAGACAACAGTATCAGCAGTTTAACCCATTAGTGTTTACTATAGTGCTGTAAGATATTAATGATTGTGTAGCTTGAACACTTATGATTAGAGACGGGAGCTGAATACCATGTTTGTGGCCATGTGAAACTAACTAAAAATGTAATGCTATATTGATGCTTATCTGGCTGAAACATCTGATGGGAAGTATCCATGAGAAATGAATGGCAGTCTGATCAGTAATTTTACCTCTAGTGTGCAGCATGTTTTCAAAAGAAAGGCTAAAAGAGAAAGTAAGAAAACTAACAATTGCATTATATGTTTTGACATATAATGTTATTAGTTCCAGTAAAAATTTTTACTCCAGAGAATACAAATGACATCAAGATAAATATCCTGTTAAGCACTTCTTTTTGCCTAAGAATTTTACTGTGTACATAACACTCCCTTCTATGTTATGAAGAAGTGTCTTGGGGAAGCTGCAGGATCAGGGACAGCCACGAGGCACTCCTCCTGCCTGACAAGTGCCCTTGTCCCTCCCTTTGTCACATCCAAAATACCAACTTAACTCATCTTGAAAACTTTGGAAACTGTTTTTAGAACATTAGAGATTTCCTCTCTCTCTGTATGTGTACGTGGATACACACACACTTGCATTTTAAATGAGCCTGCAAGATGTTCAGGATGATGTTTACAGTGTTTCAGATAAGTGATAAAAAAGGAAGCATTCTTTGCTATATTTTTCCTTTACTTCCCACCCTCCTTTTACAGGACTATTCATTAACGCATGTAATTTTTATCTGACTACATTAGCTCTAATTGATCTTGAGATTGTTTCAAACTGTAAATGCTTCATCGTTATACTGAAACTGTTCACCATTATCTAAGTTTTTGTCTTGCTTCAGGAACAATCAGTGTTGGGGGAAAAAAGGAGGGAGAAGTAATTCTTCCATTATTATTTTGGGAATGTCTTTCTTCCTAGAATCAATGGTTTCCCCACATTCCTCAAGAGGGGCAGGAGGTGCAACTAGGTGATCTTTAAAGGTCTTTTCCAACCAAACTGTTCTGTGATTAAATGTCAGTGACACACCATGTACTGAAATGTTTACCCCTGCTGCATTAAAGAACAGCCAAACAGCAAGTGAGCTGGTTAATTGCAGCAGATAGTTATCAATACCATTGAAATGGTGTATCATTTGAGGTACTTAATAGCAGTATTAATAATAATAGCAGTAGCTGCATGTAGGCATGCAGTTGTAACAATTGCTGTAACTTGTGCTTGCAACACTTTTGAAAGGGATAAAGGAGGGAGGAAAGAAGAGCTCACAAGAAGAAAGAAAAAAGTATTAGCTAAAAGCACGGGCTAGGATAGTTCTGTACTTGCATGCATCTTGTAAATTCATAAGCTTTCCTGCTCTATTAATGAAGCATGAAATGAACTGTGACTGCACATTCTAAGCAGGATGTATTAAGATACCTAGCAGCAGAATAAAGGTGAAATTCAAATCCTTTTGAGCAGAAGAATGGTGATGATTTCCTCAGTAACCACTGGGTAGTTTTACAGTGAGAAAACACTGAACAGATCAGAATCCAAAAGCAGTAACCAAAGTACAGTTCTAACAACATGTTAGACAATGGAAATAAAACACCAGTAACTCTGAATTTTCTCCAACTTCCGAAAACTCAAGCATTTTGAATTGATTGAAACATATTTCTACTCTTATGTTCAAACTGAATTAATGACTTGAGTGCAGGTTAGAGCCAGATACAGAAGCCTCAACGGGAAACTTCTCCATTATCATTTGCCCCTGTAAAATCTCAACATTTAAACTTTAAGTCAGGGTTTAGAATCTGAATGGCCAGATAGGAAAAACACATTATGTATTTTGTAAGGACAGCATTGTGAAATGTCAGATCTTTTAATGTGGCTTAGAATATTAGGATGTTAATGACAAGTATATTTACTAGATAACGATGTCTGCATTGCATCTGTGCAAACACTTCTTCAGACCAAACAGTGACAAAGTGGTAGCCCTTACATTTCTATATGTGGACCCTGCAGAACACCCTTAATCCTTAAGAAAAGGGATGAGGCAAACGTGCTATTAACTGAACTCATCTAGCTTCTCTTCACTACAAAAAAAAAAAAAAAACAAAAAACAAACCTGTTGAAACAAATCAGGAGAGCATTATCTAGTTACTGTCTTGCCTTTTGAGTAGTGATGGTATCACTTCAAATGTCAAACTATCAGTAAGCATGATCATATCTGAAGTCAACAGGAAAAAAATATAATTACTATAGAAAATTAGTGCAGTTAGAATTTCTAGTCTTTTTTAAAAACTAGCCACCTGAGAGAGTTCTAAGTATTTAAGCTTAATTTATTGACTGATTACTATTAAGGAATTTCCATTCTTGTCAATATTCAGTAGGTTACTTGGACACAGTACTGGTTAACTGGCTCTAGGTGGCTCTGCTTTAAGGAGGGGAAGGTTGGACTAGATTACTTCTAGATGTACCTTCCAACATCAACCATTCTGTAATGGGATTAATAAAATAATCAAGCAGTTAAGCAAATATTTGTCCTCCTGAATGTTTCTAACTGAAAGTTCTCTCTGCTTGTCTTACTGCTTCCTGTGATCTGTTGATACTATCAACTAAGTTAAAAGGTTGCAAGATACATAAGAGTAGAGTCATTACATAAATGTGACAAATCAAGTATGCATGACTGTTGTCCTTCTGACAACAAGAAGCAATGGATCTGGACTATCTTTCATGTGTCGCCTAGATTGCTATGGAAAACATTTTGTGATTCTGATTTAGAACATTCACAACTAATCTTGGATGGTTACCTAGTAGTATAGACATGAAGAGTGGGAAAAGACAATGTGATGAAAACATCATCTAGTAATAAGAAACAAATTTGCATGATGTACAGCAAGAGAATGCAATTAAAGCATCTTCTAATGGGATACAAGCACCACAGAGCAATAGCAGGTAACTAAGAAGGAAAATTAACTCACCTTTTCCAGCAAGGACTCAAGAGAAACATAACTGCTATCAAGACAGGTACTGCTCCTTTGGCTGCTAACTCTTAAATGAAGGTGGACTGAATGAAGGAGGAGGGGCAGACAGGCTCTGCCCCTTCTAGTCACTCATCTGCATTGTTTGCACCTGAGCTCCCTGGCTAGCCATATCTTCTCACCTGGTGCTCAAAGATTGATTTAGGCTGTAACCTGGCAATTCTGCTGCAGATGGCTTTAACATCAAAATCAGAATTGTAGAATTGTGTAGAAGTGTTCAAATAAAGGCTATGCTTTGTGTACTGAAGGTGCTCACTGACGTAAACTTACAAGTTACTTGGAATACTATGTGTGTTTGGGAGGAGGATGGTGCTGAGTAGTTCAGTGGATAGCAAGTGAGTAACACTGATGTTTTTCTAATAATATGGAAGAGAATTAACTAAACATCACAGCAGTGTTCCTCTGCTTTGGTTGACTGTGCTTGTGCTTAAGTGACGTGAAGTTATGCTTCTAGTGTAATTTTCATTATGATTTCTGATGTTTTGTGAAACCAACCATATGTTGGTTACTAAAGCACTCCTCTTTGGGAAACGCTTCAAGCAGAAAAAAAAAACAAGTCAGCTTGCTTTAGAAGGTACTGAATGATGCTGCTTAGACTAAAGCTTTTGATTTTATTTTCAAGAAGGTACACTATTAGGATTATGAAGCTCATTTGGCACCCCTTTCCAAGCAAAAACAATGACATACAGCTGCTTATTTACAGATTATATAAGCAATTATGGTGTGTCCCTCTTCTTTCTGGAAGGTAGGTGGCCTTCTGTGATGGTGTAGTTGCATCAATGGACACAGGAAAAACCACTGATGTCATCTATTTGGGCTTCAGTAAAGACTTTGACACCATCAAACACAACATACTTGTCTCCAAATTTGAAAGATATGAACTCGATGGGTAGACTGTTGGATGAGGAACTTGTAAGATTGTACACAGAGAGAAACAGTCAGTGACTCAGTGTCTGGATATAGATCAGTAATAAGAAATGTCCTTCAGGGGTCTGTACTGGCAGTGATGCTCTTCAACATTTTCATCAATGACATTGACAGTAGGATTGAGTGCATCCTCAGCAAGTTCATGTATGACATCAAGATGTGTGGTGCAGTCAACACATATGAAGGAAAGGGGTGTTGGACTAGATGACCTTTAATGGTCCCTTCCAATCAAACTATTCTATGAAAATAGAAGTGCTAAGTGACAGTTGCAAAATGGATTTGGTTGTGTACAATGCAACAAATAAGAAAGAAACAACTGGGGCTTCAGGGAAGTATAAAAAAAAAATTAGAAGTAAAATGGCTATTACCTTTTGTACAAGAGTCTGTCAGTTATTGCTGAAAGCTAAATTCTTTTCTTTTACATCTTTCTATTTTCATTTTAACTTCCAGTTATATTGAAGCAGAAATACTTGACAAATATCTTACATGTTTACAAAATGGTGAATTATGA
Source organism: Phasianus colchicus (assembly GCF_987193195.1). Classification (NCBI taxonomy): domain Eukaryota; kingdom Metazoa; phylum Chordata; class Aves; order Galliformes; family Phasianidae; genus Phasianus; species Phasianus colchicus. Next base: position 90,182,967 of record NC_143436.1, on the reverse strand, counting down.
AGGTACTCAACGTTCTGTATTTTGAGGTTTTCAGTGAATACCAATAGTTGATTTTCTGTGTTATTCTTATGCAACATGAGAATTTATTTTTTTAAAGTCCAAGTGTAGTATGTAAGAACTAGGAGTAATCCACCACTGTTTTTTGATTGATTTATGATAAGAGTGAATGAAGTGAGGGGTATTCAGTGAAAATGGAAGGTGAGAATAGGCTGTAAGAGAAAGCAAAATTCAAGATGTGTTATTTCTTTATTATTCCATGGTACATTAAGGTCTCTACCAGTTCCCTTTCTCTGTAAGTATAGTGCTACTTAATACAGAGTCAGTGGAAAGACAAAAAAATATTCCTTTAAATAACACTTCATTCTGGCAGTTTAAACTCTTAATGAAACTCGATGGGTAAATGGCTTATTGCCCATCCGCTTAAATTCCTCCAATTACCAAAACGATGCCCTACATACCTTCCTATTTCATTTTGTACTAAAAATTCTTCTTCCTCTAAGATTTTTCTACAGCTTCATATTGGATTGAAAAGTAAACCATAGATTTATAACTTGTAATAGGTAAGACTTTATTTGTCTGACAGGTTTCTGGCATAAACTGTGGTAGTAAAAATCATTGTACTTGAAAAGGAAGGAGAAAGGCAGGGAGGAACGGTCTTTGAGGAAAACAGAGATGTGTTTACTGATGGACAACTTAAATTGGTTGCTCTTTGTTACTTGCAGAACCTACGTGCTTGTGTATACGTACAAAAATATACACTGATGTGATACTAGCCTGACTCTAATTGCATTAGAATGGTTAAAAATGTTATTTAGATAAGTGAGTGATGGGATAGCAATTACACTCTTGCATCTCTAAATCTGACTGTCATTCAAGTTTATCTAAAGTTGGAAGTGGGAATTAAAAGGGCTATTCAGATCTCATTGTGATTTTTAAGTATTATCACTCACTTGTGATGGATATAAATAAAGGTAGTTTTAAGTATGTACCCATATCTTTGGGCAGATTTTGTGTAACAGGGATTAAATCCTGGCTTGTAAGTAACAGGAATCTACACTCTTCCTCATTTAATAACTACAAATTCTCCCTTTTCCTGTGATAAATGTGACAACCTGTCAAGTAAATGATAAAGTCCATTGGAACCATGGAATTGCATTTATCCATAAATACATTTGAATTAATTAATTAAACATTAATATCAGCTACTGTTCTTTCATTGGGATTCTTCACTGCATTTATCTTTTTATTTTTATCTGACCCCATAAGCTTTTGTTTTCATTCAGCAGTAAGCTGGTGGCTACTGCTTTCCTCTGTAGTAGATAAAAAGATTTTTGAATTTTTCTAAGCTCTCTGACCTTCAGATACCTATGGAAACTGGTATAGTATGTTGTAAAATGGAGTAAATCAAAGTGTATTATCATTTGAAACATTTTTTGTTTTGTTTCTGTTAGGCTCTAAAAATGGTTAAGTGGATGTAAATGTAAAATGAAGGGGTTAAAAACAACAAAGACTAATGCTGGTACGAGGCTGAAAGGTAAATTTTATGTTCAGACTCCATGCATCTGAAATGTGATAGATATTATGAAAGTGCCAGTGCAGCATTAACTTCAAGGAATACAGTGAGAATGACTAAAACATTTCTTTTAGCAATTTACTGACACAATGAAATTATCCAAATTAAATGACTGTTTAAAGAGTAAATCTATCAAAAGGATCAGTTATGAGCAGTCGTCCTGCAGGTGACCAAGCAACCTGGCAAGTTACCTTATATCACACTATACAATAAAGACAGAAGCTAGAAATGAAACTATTGTTAGCTGAAGTGCAGATGCCTGATCAAGGTCCCTTTTTGCTATATTCTTTTAAGAAAACTTGGCATTGGCTTTCTCTCATGAATGCCTCTAATTTAGTAGCGAAACACACCGGGTAAGACATCTTCATGTAATTTAATGGAATTAGGAATGATTTATAATAAGGAGTCATTTATCAGGCTCTATTCTTTCATGGCAAAGTATTCTCTGTGCCTGTAGACTAAATTCAGCAAATTCAGCACTGTCTTTTCAAAAAGTACTGTATGATAAGGACTCCAGAAATACAGTCTCAAAACTGCATTCTCAAATGACAATGTTTCTGACTGGATCTATTATCCTATTTTTGTGATGGATACCTCACTATCTTGGACAAGAGAAGCCTTGTTTGAGTAGAGAACCAAATTAACCAGATACTATGTTGGTGGATTTGTCCATAATGAAATCTTTATGCACATCTTTAAGATTATTTATACCAGTGCCAGTCCAGATTCACACCTATTTAAAATCCTATGATGAAATCTACTTTAAAGAAGGCAGAGCCACTTTTGTAAGTATTTTCAAGGCCAAAAACAGTTTGCCACTATTAGTTTTTGCATTAAAGTAATATACAATGAAAACATTTGATACTTTAAGGGTTTAGATATGGTAACTAAATGTTATTGTACTGTGTACATTCAAAAAAGGAGGATGAGTTCCACAGTACACTGTACCCCTCTAAAATCATATCATATTTTTATTATCTCCCTCTCCTTCTCCTTTACTAAGCCCTATCTCCCCACCCCTGCCAAGTAGGACCTTAAGAATGAGAGAATAAAGTGAGATGTTTACACACTCTTCATAATGTCTTAAGAACGGGTTTCCTGATGTGTCTCAGGAAATGAGATGTGTTAACTTATACTTCAATATTATTTTTATTTTAGGAGGAAATATTGCATTAAGTTTCACTTCTTCTCATAGTTACTGTTTCCCTTCAAATGCAGGGGACAATACTAATATAGTCAAGAACAGATAAATTTATGCTTTGAAGTTAGATTAGTTATCTGTTATCATGTTTCTTTAGGTTAACATGAAACTGAGTTTCTACCACCAACTGTAAAGGCTGAAGTTGAAGGTTTTTTATTGCTTTAACATTACTACTAGTTGAACTGACCTGTAAATTATGCCACATATAATGTAATACACTCTCTTAATTTAATGGCTGTAGTTTCTAAGTGTTCATGAAATGATGAATAGGTGCCTCTGAGAGACTAAAACCTTCATAGTTTTGTTTGAAGATAGTTTACTTCAGAACAAACATTTCAAAACTTGATTAAGGTAATTCTTGAGTTGACTACATTAGGTTGTTTGATGTATTGGCTTTTTATTTTCCTTTCTATCTTAACTGGAAAATATTTAACTACATCAGCATAATTGTTCTTTGTAATGCCTTTGCCAGCTGCAAAGTTTTCTTCTGTTGTTTGCAGCTTGAGTCAGAGAAGCACATGGCAGTAATTGCCACAGACTTTTTTTTTGCTGCATTTGGTCTTCTCTTCTTGCTTATGGCAATTTAATCCATCAAGGAAGGACTGGGACTTCTGGCATATCTTCTGACTCTATCTTTAGAAAACAGAAGTGGTTTTGTTTTGGTGTGGATTTTTTTGGTTGGTTGGTTTCTTTTGAGGTGCATATATGTTTTGTTTTGCTTTTTTTTTTTTTTTTTAATTAACTGAAGGAAGCCCATTTGATTTGGTTCTGTTTCCAAACATACTACCTGAAGACGACACTCCAACTCTAGTTGCTCTTCAGTGGAAGTATTATTCAATTAGTGAGCAGCTTTTCTTGCTTTTTCTTAATCTTTGTACATCTGTAACACTAGAGGAGAAAAAAAATGTTATTCTTCATTTTGAGATTTATTTTTTTGTCTGACACTAAGCAACAGACTTTTATCTGCTGCAGTGACAAGATAAAGATAAGAAGCTGATATACAGAGAATTGATAAAGTGTACGCATAAGTCTGGAAAGTAAGTTGGTTCCAAGTTATAAGTGCTGGCGGTAGTTAAAGATGTAAATATATAAATAAATGCTATCTTCACATAAGAAAAGTTGATAGGTGGTTGATATACCATGTTAACCAAATGATAGAGTGTATGCAGCTTGTAGATGTGTGCAATAAACAAAAATATGATTCTGTCCATTTTTTTTCCAATTTAATAACTGATAGAACAGTTGGCATTTTAAAGAAGGTGAGCAATTAAGAAAGAGGAGTAATTTACACCCACTGCAGTATTATTGGCAGCAGTAGACTTATTGGCATTTTTGCTGAATTTTTCCTTAAATGTCCTTAAATTTCATAAGCACTAATCTTAAATAGACAAAAAGAACAAAATAAGATGTTTAAGAATCCAGTAATTTACCTGACACAGAAAACAGTGCAAGAAGAAAGAGCTACGAAGCCATATAACTCTTCTGTGATGCTGTTTCTAGATGTTCAAGGTCTGTATGTTTCACATAGCATTTGAACAACTTATTTTGATGGCCTAATGCTGTAAAGTATTCAAAAAAATCTTTGCTGTGCAAACTAAGACATTTTAAAGAAAATTGCAACTGTAAAGAAAACCTCAGAAAGCGGCAAAACAGATTTCAAATATGGAAATGAGAAATTTTTTTTGTTGTTCCTTCCATGTAATGGTCTTTTGAATATTAACATGGAAACTTTTCATTTCAACTATTCCAAAATTTCTTGCTGAGAAGAGAAATTGAGTTAGAACATGCAGCCACTTAGCCTGAACTACCAAGGCTTGCTCCCTGCATGTTCTGTTTGTTGCTTGAAAGTTAGGATAATCTTGTCACAGAGTGTGCTGTACTTGTGGAGTTGCAGGCATATTTACTTGAGATGAAGACCAGTATACATGTTAAAACACTGGGGCAAAACAAGACTTATGTCACCTGTCACCTTTTGAAGTCATTCTGGAAATTAGACTATAAAGGAAATGAAATCTGATTATAAGAAAGAAAGACGAAACAGTTTTGTATTGATATCTTTTCCCCGCTATGAGACGTAGCATCAAGGAGTTTCCTCTAAAATCTATCATTAAAGAACAAGTTAAGAGTGATTAGAGACAAAACTAAAACCTGAGAGAACACGTGTTTAAATAATTCACCTTTTTTCCCCAAATATCCCTGGGAGGATGCCTATTGAAGGAAAAAAGGCTTTTAATAAATAAACATATTGTACTTCAGTTTTTTCCAAATCCTTAATTTCCACATAGACAATATCTTTTAGTTTGTTTTGTGCATGCATTCTCTCTGAAAGATGTGAAGAGCAGAACCATTAAGTGTAGTAATCCAATCAGGTCATTTCTGAAAGAGAAAACTTACACACCCATCTCTGCTTTTGTTGTGTAAGCTGGAAGTTGCCAGTTCAGCAAGACTTGAAATTGCATTTAATCCCTGCAAGCAATAGTATGACCTGTAGAAAAAACAGTAAGGAATGAGGAATAAGAGGGAGGCAAATTTCCTGACCATTGTGAATTAAGGTAAACAATAAGAGAAGTTAGTTTTATGTTAGATGCTATGACTGATAAGATTCAAGCTTTCTCATTGTGGAGACATTACTCCATGACAGCTCCTTGTTGATTTGAAGCAACTTACCATCTGCTCAAAAATGCCAACAGATTCATAACAGTTTTACTAATGTTTATAATACTTCCATCACTTATGGAAGAAGCTGTGTTAATTCCTAGAGTAACAACAGTAATGCACAATTTAACAGAGACCTCACAAGAAGACAAAATATATTGATTCTACTTAAGCTGGTGACTGCATTCTGACTTTCAGTATAGCAGCTCTTAATTAGAAACTGGACAGTAGACAGTACAATATTTGAACAGAACAGACAAATCATATAGCTTTGTTAAGTGAAATAAAATGTTGTAAAGTTTGTCATTAAACAATCTGAAACATGGGCTTTTTCTAATGAGCCAAGATATTAAATGTAAATGTAACAAATGTCTTGAGAATATACAGCCCCCTAACCTAATTCCAATCAGTACAAGGCATGTGGTCCTGCCACAAAGCCCTACATCTTTCATTAAATGTAGTAGGCTGATGAAGTTGTCCTGTCTCACAATCACAAACATGATGTGTGGTCCTGGCAAAGTGTTCCTTTTTCTAAGTATTGTGTTTAAAAATGTGTGTTTACAGGGTAAGTACATAAACTGTAATGTTCACAAGGAGAAAGAGCTTGAAAGTTCCTAAAAATATCTGTAGTCCTAATTGGTGGGAAGGAAAAAGCCAGCAGAACATATTGCATTGAGTGTTTACTGAAAAAAATATTCTTGGTAACTTTGATATCATACAAAAAAATGAATATTGATAAAGATGGACAGCATGGAATCTAGACAACATGGTCAGAAACGTACTGTGGATATTCCTTCCTTTAAACTGGCACAGCATTTTTTTTTAGTATGTGCTCAGGTGAAGTAAGAAGTAGACATATTTTTGGAATGCAGAATGAACACTGAGGACAAGGAAGGAAAGAGATGAAGATCATTAATCCTGACGGGTAGTATTTATTTAATTCTAAAGGTTTTCACAATAGCTCATGACATCTGATCAGCCTTTCTGAGATTAGAAATAATTCACCCTTCCTCCAGAATCTTTCACATTGTTCAATTCTTTTATGTAAGTTATGCTTTAAGAGCAAAACAAGTCAAGGAACAGAAAATCTTAACTCCAATTCTTTCACAATATTTCATTCTGCTGTTTATTAGTGACTGAAAACTGTGAGAAACTCAAATAGGTTTTCATTAGTTTAGATTAAGATCATATAAAGTCTAAGCTGTTACTGAGGATACAAGCTTGCCAATAAGCTAGCTGAAGGTCTGTCTGAGTAGCTAAGTTCTATGCAGTGAAGAAATCCACAAAAAATTTGATTGAAACCAGAAGCAGGCTCTGCACAATAACTTACATTCTGTGGGGAACAACACTGAAAATCCATAATTTGTGGTGTGAATTCATGTTTATCTACTGTCAATTTTCTGTATAACTGCAATCCTTACTACAGAATAAGTATACAGACATTGTTTAAGAGCTTCCCTTTCAGAAAGAGGCAGAATACTTTTGTTATTTTATAATATTGTAGCGGCATTTGCTACATATTCTGATCCAAAATTGCACACTAATATAAGTACACAATATCTTGCCACTTCTATAGAAGAAAACATTAGGCTGGAATGCATTAAAGAAGTGGGCAATATTGCATTTTACCAGATATATATTAGACTTCAATTTGACCTTCCATTCTGATTCCTAGCACGTCAAGAGGTGTGCTCCAGTTACTGTTGGCATGGTTTTATGATTTTTGGTTATCAGTATTCCACATCATAACATCATGTAATGCACTGGGGGTTTGACTGTTGATGCTCAAGTTCTGGGTGCCTGTCCAGAGGAGAAGAACTACATACCCCAGGGGGCTTTGCAGTCAGCGAAGAGATGTAACTCCTGGCAAGGTCACCTGATGTTCTCTTCTTTGCCTGCGATTCTCCATCTGCTTTTCTTCATCAGTTCAACTGGACTGCACTTCTCACCTCAGCGTTGTGGTGACGCCTATCCACCTTTCACACACTCTCTCTCTCATATTTTGCTGATGCTATATTTAGTAAATTAGCTTGTTTCACCTCAGATCATTGCCACTGTTTTCAATTATTTGGGGTCACCTGTTTCCATCTTCCAGAGGTGCAGATCCATGGATCCCTCTGCCTTGCTAGTCACAGAACCAGGCTGAACCAGCCTGTAAACCGTTGACAACTGTCCAGATAGCAGCTATGAGAAAATGCTGCAAAAACAAGGAAAAGACTGAGGTGTAAGACTTCAAATAAGTATAATACGTTGCTGAGAGGGATCAAAGCAGCAACCTCTTCCATGCTTTTAAGACAAGAAGTAGCAAACTAGAAATACAGTAAAGGAGATCTGAGTTAGAATCCAGCTAAACTTCCTGGTGGCAACACTAATAAAAAAAATGCAGTTCTACAGAGGCCTTCTACAGAGCAGGTTCAATTTTCAATAATAACAGGGAGGAAACCAATTATGCTTCCATTTGTGGAAATAATTTGGATGTATATGGCCCTGCCTGGGGCAAGAGATTATTTGGATGATCTCCGAAGCCTGTGCGCCTTTGGTCTTGAAAATGTCAGTATACTGAGTAGGATCGTGGCCTCTGCCTTGGGTAGTCTGAAGGATGTTTGTACTAAGATTACCTTTTTACCTCATGTTAAATAACATCACCACGTATGAGATTCATGATACTCTATTTAACTTTTTTTTTCCTCTGAAGATATCAAGATTATGAAATTAAACATTCCTTGTTCAAACCTTTGCTTATTGACCTGAGTTTTATTCCATGGTTTTTTGTGACCTCATAAGGAAAGTAGAATATCTAGAAAGGACAAGAATGATTGAAATAATGACAAGTTTTATAAACTATTCTCTGTACTACAGAAAAGATAATCAGAGAAAAAGAAAATGTAGCTGTACTTCAATGCCTTAGAATATCAGAAAGCTCTGTTTGTTAGCTTGTCTCCCTAAAATTTAAATTGCCAAATTACATAGAAGAATATTTTGTGCTGGCAGTCTAGCTGAAAGTAATGCTGTCTGTATTTGATCAAATTTCATTAGTACTGTTAATAAATTTGATTGCTGAGTTTCATTACCAGTCTCTCATATGCAACTATAAATTAGGGAAAACCTTCATGTTCGGTTGGTAGCTCCAGGGAGCTACAGGCTGATGAGCCTCACGTTCATGTCTGAAAAGGCCATGGAGCAGGTCCTCCAAGAAGCTATGTTAAGGCACATACAAGACAAAGAGGTGACTCAAAACAGCCAGCATGGCTTCACCAAAGGCAGATCGTGCCTGACCAATCTGTTGGCCACCTATGATTGAGTGATGGCTTTGGTGACCAGGGGAAGGGCGTTGTGTCATCTACCCAGACTTCTGCAAAGCCTTTGACATAGTCCCTCACCACATTCTTCTCTCTAAATTGGAGTATGGATTTAAAGGATGGACTGTTTGATGGATTAGGAATTGGCTGGCTGGACACACCCAAAGGGTTGTGATTAATGGTTCTGTGTCAGTCAAAAATCTTAATTTTTACATTTTTATGAAACTTATTTGATGAAGGCAAAATACGAGAAGCCACTAAGGTAGAATCTGTGGATTTTTATATTCCAAGAACATTCCCTTGGCTGTTTTAGTAACTTATTTTCTTGTATTGTTTTTGATCATGTATGAAATTGGATGTTTGTAACTGCAAGCCAAACAAAGAAAAGTCTGCTTTTCAGAAATGGAGGAGGAAGCTTGTAGCATTGTTTTATGTAATAATATCCATTAATCTTTCAGAATTATATTTGATGCAACTTTACTCCAAACTCAAACAAACTTTCCAGGGTTTTCTGAGTTGTACTAAAAGATTAAATATAGGGATCCAGCAGAATAAAATAAAGAAAAACTTAGAGTTTAATTCTTGAATATTCTTGCACCACTATTTAAATCACTTGAAATTCCTGAATACTACATATTGACAATGAGTATTTCTATGAAATACATTAACCTAAACAGTTGCTTCACACAAAAAATAAACTTATTTCTTCAGGTCCAACCACAACTCTTTTCTTTCACATTAGTTTGCCAAGTCTTTTTAACACTCATTTCTACTTCTCCCCCCCATCAAAGTAACTCATACTGTTTTAACAGTTTAAAGAAAAATGTCTGGGCCTTATTTTCATTGGTTCAATTTGCTGAATGTAGCTGTTTATTGCTTTATATATTTACTCATATGCAAGGTATACAAGTTCAGACTTCAAATATTGATTTGACAACACATATCAGGCAAAGTTTCAGTTATATAGCAATGTTGTTTTTAATAGTAGCATGAACGAGAACATTACTGTTAACAAGTTCAAGGAAATAAGGAGAAAATGTATGGTTCTGATTCTGTTTGCTTGAGACAAGTGAGACCATTAGATAAAATTAAGACTTGTGAGATTTTCTGGAAGACAAAAGTGTATGAACTATGATAGAACTAAACAGTAGAACAGCATACTTCTCAGAATAGCTATAGGGAATTCAGAGCCCATAAGACACAAAGCATTACACTCACCTTGAGTAAATACCTGGATGTTGCTAAGCAAATTTTTCTGCTACTTTTCCAACAGCCAGATTAAGGAAAAGAGGATTGAGCTTTGTCTTTTCTTACAGTGAAACCATTTAGAACTCTTCTGCAATTACAAACATTTCTTTACAGTTTTGTTTCATAGATGGGACATTATTGTAAATGGAGTTTACTTACAGAAGCTTTTACATGTTCAGTAATTACAAATGCTTGAAGTTTTACATGATAGATGGGGCTATATCATAGTGAATGTTTGCAGTAGCTTTTCCACCACAGAGAAGAATGACTGAATAGCAGAGATGCTATTTTCAGTCTCACAAAGGGAAACATTTAGGAGGAGAAAGGTATCTATCCTGGGGGAAGGAGTAAAGGGAGGGGCAGAAATTGAAATGTGTTACTTTCCTGTGACATACAGAATTATTCCATTACGTTACATCCTGGATAATTTTTTATCCTGATTTAATGCAATAGTTTGTGGAGTTCACTGGTAGTCTTTAAATGGGAAAGACTATTTACAGAAGACTTAGCGGAATCTAAGTGACTATGAAGTGGTCAGCAGGTTGAGAGAAGTGATCCTACCCCTCTGCTCCACACTGATGAGACCTCACCAGGAGCACTGCATCCAGATTTGGAGTCCTCAGTAAAGGATCCAGATGTGGACCTGTTAGAGCACATCCAGGGAAGGGCCAATAAAAAATGATCCAAGAGATGGAACAGCTTCCCTATGAGAACAAGCTGGGAGAGCTGGGGCTGCTCAGCCTGGGAAGAGAAGGCTCTGGGGAGACCTAATAGTGACCTTCCAGTATCTACAGGGGGGCCGTAAGACAGAAGGGGACAGATTCTTTAGTGCAGTGTGTTGTGATAGGATAATAGTTTAAACAGAAAGAGGAGAGAGTTTGATTGGATGTAAGGAAGTTTGTGGGTTTTTTTTTATGATAAGAGTGATGAAGCACTGGAGTAAGCAACCCAGAGAGGTGGGGGGGCATCCTGGAGTTGCTCAAGGTCAGACTGGACTGGGCCCTGAGAAACCTGATCTAAGCATAGATGTCCCTGTTCATTTCAGTGGAGTTGGATTAGATAACCCTTATGGGTCTCTTCCAACTCTAATGATCCTATGATTCTATTAATAGAATCGATACTTCTATTTTGAGCAGCATTTAAACATGAAAAATAGATAAAATTCAGCTCTTCCGTGATTTGTGACTTTCATAATCTGAACTGTTAGAATGAAATGCCTCACTTAATTACTGATGTAACTGGAAAATATGATAATAGAAATTAGATTAGATTGGACAAGTTTACAGTTTCTGAGTACAGTGGGGAAAAATGTGCATGTTCTGTCACTACCATCATTTAAGATATAGAATTTCTCCATACATGTAGTTGTTTAACTCCTCAGGTATAATATTTGAAAATTTATATTCTACTAACTTTTCCAAACCTGTGTGAAACCAGCCTTTCCCAACTGTAACAAATCTGGTAAATTTATGATGTAAATGATAACGCTTTCCTGTAAAATCGTAGAGGTCAGCAGGAGCATACTATGTGAACTCTTTGTATAATAACTTTTCAATTTATTGCTAACCATTACAGTAGGAGCAAATAAGCAAGTGGAGTTAGCAAAATGATTGTTTTTTGGGCTCTAGTTTAGTAATTTTTCACTGTGACCAATGTCTTTTATTTCTATGAACTGTTCTAAATTGTTATAACTACATTAAACAAATTCAATGTCAGTGATGATTGAAGAACATGTAGAATTACTTCCTTTAGATATTAATGAGTATTTTATATCCTTCATGTTTTTGAAATACAGATAAGTTAAGAAGCTGGTAGCAACTGTCAAAAATTTACTATTGTTATTAAATTAGTATGCCTTTTGTGGTGCTGAAGTTAAAACTTGAAAATACAGGGGGTTTTTTGTGTGTGTGTTGTTTTTTTTTTTTTTTTTCCACAAGAGGAGAGATGGGTTAAGGATTTTTTTTATTAAACTTTTTTTTTTTTTTTTTTTTTTTTTTTTTTTTGAGACTGCACTATCTGCCACTGGAATTCCTCAAAAGCAATTCTACCTTTTCCAGATCAACAGAAAATACTAGTTTAACAGAGTAGAACAAGCTGTTGATTTCATTCTACAGTATTTACTTCGACTAGGTGTTTTTAATGTCTGCTTTAGAATAATAGTTCCTAAAGCAATGATACATAGTGTATGTAAAGATAGAATATAATAAGATTCAAGTAAAGCATGAGGTACATAAACTAGATTAGATGCTTGGACACCATTCATGCTCAAGAACACAAAGTAGGTCAAAATCAACTCATGAATTTAGTTCCTTCTCCATCAGAGTCTTGCAGTAGAACCTTAATATGAAAGCTAAAATGAAAATCAGTTGTGTCTGTATGACTAAATGTTAGGAAAAAAATATGCTGACTTAAGTGGTAACTCAACCAATGTTCAGAGATCAAGCATTCTATCAATCTGATTATGACATAAAGTGGAGTTCTATGTTGGCATGGTGTAAGAGCAGCTTTTATGTACCCCTGTGATGTTTTCCTAGTTGCTTACCAGCAAGGAAATTGACTTTTTACAAACTTCATGGAAGTATACATTTTTAGGTTGTTTAACTTTTGCTTAATATAAACCAGTGGTTTGGAGGTCCTATCCTCTTTAAACTGGAAGCGTGCCACAAAAAATCTACTTAAAAATAAACATTTAGATAGAGCTCTTACTATTTTATGTATGAATATAATTTACTTCACGTTTTTTTGTTATCCTTAGATACTGAGAACAGTGACAAATCTAATCTCATTTAGATTATAAACTTATTTACAGTTTATATAATAAAATATCTAGGAATATAACAAAATATTAGGATGAACCAAATGATTTTCAAGGACGATTCCATGAGATTTTTTTAAAAAAACTTTTGAAGTTCTAAAATAATTTGAGAGAAATTTCAGAAAAATAAGACTTCCTATAAGATGCAGTTTCTTCCTTCCTATATTTAATTAATAAACCATTTAGGTTTGGCTTCAAATTAAGGAGTGCTACAGAAGATTAGATATCACTATAGCTTCTAGAAGAGCTATAGTGAAGGTCGTTCATGTATAGTTAACAATAGCATTGTAAACTGTCTGAAACACACAATAACTACATTTAAAAGGCAGATGTTAATATTGGGAATTAATACTAGAAATAGCTACTTCAAAAAAAAAAAAAAAAAGTTGAAAATAAACATGTAATGCAATGGAAAGCACAACAACGACAGCAGAATAGTGAGATCCCAGGCTACAGAGAGTGAGGATTTTCTCAAATACAACAACCAGGAGCATAAAAATAAGTGAAAGATACTACTTACTTTCAGAAAGCCTTAGGTATACAAAGATCTCCAAAGGGATACTCCTCTCTTCTGCCAACTCTTAAACGGTATCTGGGAAGGGGTGGATCCTGCCTCCTCCCCTTATGGCCACTCAGCTGCATTGCATGCACCTGAGATCCCCTGGGTTGGCCCTGTCTTCCTACCAGGTGTTCAATCACTGCTTCAAGCTATGACTCAGTATTTCTACTATAAAACTGAACTTGACTCTTCTGTTCCTTTAATAACAGCCATGTTATGAGAATAGCATACATTGATTTGCTCAGAGAATTGTTATTAGATAGGAAAAATAACTTGAAAGGAACATCTTATCTTACCTGACTTGAGATAAAATATGTCTTTGCTCATAAAAATTCTTGTTCTAGTTGAAAAACTCATAATGTGTCTTATGATGGTGTTTCAGTTAGATTTCTTCAGTTAGATTACTTATAGTTTAATTTGAAATTTCCACAAGAAAAATAGTGTTAATTTCAATGTTCTTTGAAGAGTCTGGGGATCTCCTATGAGTAAGACTTTTTAAAAATAAAAGGTTAAGAAAAATAGAATTCTAACTTTTTCTTTTTCTTTTTTTTCCACATTCAAACTGTTACTAGTAAAACATGCTTAAGGAGTTTTGTATGAATACAGTGATAAATGTGTGAAATTTTACTTTATGAGAGGACTTGTCAGTTGATTTCATTCTTGTAAGTGCACGACAAAATTTGATAGCATAAAATCAGTGAAAGCAACACTAAAGAACTAATTGAGAATGAAAAGAAATTGATAAGCATAAAACTAGTCTTAAATCATCAAGTGCACTGTGGTCTAAGTTCACAATATCTTAATTATTCACTGGAATCTAAATTAGCACCTATTTTTATTAAGACAGAATCTGACAAACAGCCCTTAATTTTAAATCACACGTGACATGGTATATTTGTCTTCCTGGAAACTGATATGTTAAAAATGTACATGAGAAACTGTCATCAGCTTAAAATTATTTCAAATTTAGTTATTTACTTTACTTCTCATCTTAGAAATGATGAACACCAAGGGGTGTATATGAGATTATGTTTTGGAAATATAAACTTCAGTTATCCCCATGAAACAACATTTTTAACATTGCAGACTGTAGAAGCCTTTTGAGGACATTGACCCATCATGACTTTAGACTTCTGGATTTGTCATGTGTTCTGGGTTCTGCTGAATCTTAATTACTGTCAGGAGAGAGAGACATACATGCACACTACCCTTGTCTGAGCATGGTAGCAACAGGTACTGATCAGCTGTGTTCACAGATTGAGCAGTGATCTTGTAGGGTAGTCTTAGTGCTGTTGAAGTACAACGATAGCTGAAGGAGCTGCAGAAATACTCTTATGTTTGATATATTGCTACTTCAAGATTAAATTCATCTAGTCTCTCCTAAGTAGATGAGAAGGATGAAAGCCAGCTGTCCATGCTTTTGTTATGTTGAATAAAGAATACTCAAGATTAACAAGTGTTACTACATTTATGTCTTACATGACTTTTCTACTAAATTCATCTGCCTCTTGAAAATTTCAAACCATTCCCTGGAAGGAGCTAGTAAATTGTGGAAGATTAAGCTGAAATCAAGACAATATGTATCCTGGGAAGATAATGGATGTGGGGGGTGGAGGGGGCGGGGGGGGGGGGTTAAAAGGTGGAACATAAACTGCTTTCCTACACTAAGAGTAAAAAGGTTTGCTGTATTTTAACTTACTGTTTTAAGATTCTGTAGGCATGACAATTAGAAAAATTAAGTTCAATATTAATTTTACTACTATAAAATTCTGCTTGCTGGTGAAATCTTCTAAATGATTATTATCCCTTTGAATAATGTGTGTGAATTTGGCATGGTCTTTCAGGCTAAGTTTCTTAGGCTACTGAAGAGTAGTTACAGTTCATTTATTAAGTAACACTTTTAATGTTACTGTTCAGAGAATCACATCTGTTACTGATGGCCAGAACTATAGCATTATTTAAATATTTTCTAGTAACCTCTTAAAACTGACATACTGCATATTTTTTATTCAGGTGCACCTCTATGATAATGTCAGCACAAGTAGCTTTGTATGAAAATGAGAAAGATTTGAGCTGTAAAAAGCATAATCTCAAATTTCCCAGAAACTGAAGTTTTAATGAAAAAAAATATTAACTCAGCTGTGTGGAAACTCAGTAGAGGTTTTAAGACATGAAAATAAGAAATTATAATGCCTTTGAAACTGCCTTTCTAGACTAACCTGAACTGAAACATTTTTAAGAAGTATGATGATGTACAAAGAAGGTGGCCTGGGTTCAGGCTTGCTTGGATAATTCTTCTGAAGTTGAAACTTTTCTAAATCAAATGAGTGCCCTTCAAGGAGTTGATCTGAGATACTATACTTTTGACTGTAGAAGTTGATGTAGAAGTCTTTGAACATGTGAAGATGATTCAGCATTAGTGTATGCTTGAGCTGAGGATGTATTGTTAAGTAAACAGACAGATGAGATGATGCTTCAGTCTAAGATGTTTTCCTATGTTACTGCTTCCTCTATTCATTTTTCTGCTTATTTTTTCCTTCTTTTTTTTTTTTTTTTTTAGTAACTAAGTAAAAGGATACAAGTTAACTTCTAGTGGGTTGAACATTTCAGTTAACTTGGTGAAACCAGAAGATTACAATATAAAGGGCACTGAAAAAAAGAACTTGCAGAGTTGTTCTGTTTCAACATTACAATTTCTATAAACTATCTTCTGTTTTAAGTAACATTAGCCATAGCCACAACTCATACTGAATTTGGTGATTTTTGCTAACAATTTTTTCTAAATCTCAGTGTACATACAACAATTCACAGAAGAGAAAAATCTCAGTATATTCTGCTTTGTGTTTGTTTGATTTCTTAATGCATGTTGAGTCTGGAACAATGATTTAAGATTTCTGAGGCTGTGAGTATTGAGATTCGTGCAGTTAGGTGAGTAAATGATAAACTGTGTGCACAGTCAGATTTAAAACTTAATGCCTGAGCTGTTTTGCCAGTTATGAGCATGTCTAAAGTGATGTAACATTGGAACTTGAAGGACAGCATGGCTTTATGTTTTTCTTTTATTTTTTTCTTTCCCTTTTTTTTCAAGTTCAGGTGTATTTTCAGGCTTTACTAAGTTACAGAAAGCATATAATGCTAAAGAATGTGATCATAAGTAGCATTCATCTAAATAATGTCTTGCGTACAATGTTGATGGATGTGCCAAATGTACAGGCAGGGAGCTAGAAGATTAAGTTACATAAATTTTCATTTCAAGATCTGATTGCTTTGTTTGTATATTACTCTCAAGTATTTTGAGTAATACATCTCCTAAGCCAAAGCAATTGGAATTAATTTTCAGCAGCTTAAATCCTTGCTGAATGAAGTACAGTATCAAGCTGAAGAACCTCATCAGGGAAGGAAGGGCTTTGGAAGATCAGTGCAAAAGCTGGGAGGCAGGGAAGTGGGGAAAATAACTAAGGAAATGAGTAAGTGCAAAAAAAAATAATCATTTCTCCTTACAAATAGTTTTTTACTTGCTAATCAGGCAGTAGTAACTTCTATACTGTAACTGTGGAACTTATTTACAGACAAAATGACTAACAATTTGGGGGTTAACATACAAATCAAAACAAACAAGAACCAAGATGTCTTTCTTGACATGTCTTTAGAAGAATGCAAGATGCTTGTGCTACCACAGTAATGATGACAGAAAGGTAGAAGGTGCAAGGAAAGAATTTAAGCGGTGTAAAACTTGGGAAATTTGTCACTGTGATTTTGAACAAGCTGGAAGACAGTTTAAATGAATCCTCCTTGGAGTGGCTTGGGAACAGTGAGGTCAAAGAAGAATTTACAATAACAATAAAAAAAATGACTGTGATTGGGGCAGAGGGCTTGCTCATGAGAACCAGGAAAGGTCAGCTTATAATGTTTCACATGCGTATGTGGTACAGTTTCTAGGAAACAAGGTGACATGAGAGTAGTGAGCTAGCCAGATGCACAAAGGGAATGACCACAGCAGCTATTTTGGGAGTTGTCATTTTGATAAAGACAATTTCATTCCTGAACTTTTTCAAGTTTGGGCAGCTACAGAGTTCAGCCCATCTGTCATTCTACTTAGAAATGATCCCTGATGTCAGCAAGCTCTTCAAAAATCTAAACTCTATCCCCTGTCATAAAAACCATGCAAATCTAGCTTTTGATACATCTTTCATTTTTGACTGCTGTTTGAGTGTTTTGGAATTAAAAAAAAAAAAAATCACAAGGGAAGAAATGAAATATATTGGGTTTTTAATATGCCCAAAGAAAATCTAAACTTAAATAACAGGCTGTGCCAACTGTTTAGTCCAGATTCAGAACTCTTGCCTTATCTCAACTGCTACTTTTTTAATAGTGTTAGTACTTAATTTTATACAGCTGTTTGTTGTTGTTATTTTAAAAGTAAAGTAAAGAAATATACCAAAAATATCTCAAAAGTATATTGGGTAATGATCTAGAAGAAAGCTGTTCTATTCACTCAGGCTCTTCTCAGTACTAAGTAGTGATAATTATCTGTACTAGAAAAAATACTTATAAGCTTTCTTGGGAAAAAGCAGCATGATACGTGTTTTAAAATATTATCAAAGACATTAAACATTTTTGATCCATTTTAAAAAGACATAATAAATGAAAACACAGTAAGTTTTTCTCCTTTTGAAATAACTTTCTTCCTTAAAACATTGTCTATTAACTTACATAGCCTATAGTCAGCTATTGTTGTCAATATAATGTTCTGAACAATATTATGTAATTTCATCTTCACAAGCTGAGTTTAACTGTCAGATCTTTAAACATCCAAGAAATAAAGAGCAGCAGCACAACCTCCTATTTTATTTTCTACTACACAGATATTTTGCCTTACATACTCTGCTATTTCTTTTCAAAATTATTAGATGCAGCATGCAAGTACTCCTTTGGTTCACTATTGAATTAATATTGTTTTATGTGTCAATTTCAAGCTTGTTCTGGTGGCTGGATGCTTTTCATCACTGAACTGATATAGTGTGACTCCATTTCTTTACTGCATAATAGATAGTTTTATGCCTTCCAAGCGTCAGAATGAGTAAGTTATCATATAAAGTTGAAATTCACGTAGCAGTAGATGCCAGCAGAAAACAAAACGATATCAGTTACCTGACAAAACCATTGCAGAAATGGCTACAATACAGAAATTACTAAATACATTGACAGGGAGAGACTTAATGTGTCTGGGCTTAATATACTCTTTTGTGCAGTGATAGCTGGGGGAAAGAGATACTATCCTAAATATTCCCAGCTGGTTGATCTGGCTGCTATGTAAAGAAAAACATGTAACCATTTATATAAACTGCAATAAAATGCCTCTGTCACTTATGAAGTACAAAGAAAGCCTCAAGGAGCTGTGAAAATGCTTGAAATGTCCAGTTCCACACCAGCTTTACAGGCAGTAAAGTCTCTTGCCCAAGTGAAGGATTATAAAGATGAGTGTTGTGAATCTGATAGGATGTTTGAATAGTTTCTGTTACAGTTAGTCTGAGACAGATTTGCATATACCGAGGAAGTAAGCACAGACTTCTTTTGAAGTGTGTATTTAGCAAACTTCTTAATCCCAGGGGAATTTTCTGTGACATGGAGTATAAAAATATTATTTATTTCCTTGCAGCATTAACAAGACACTTGATAGAAAGAGATATAAGAAAATCTGAGTAGTTTACTTTAAAGAAAGAGCACAACTCCTGTCAGCATTCTTCAAGAAAAGTACATAGGTTGCTTGGAAAGTAATGCCTTCTATTTATTTCCATGGAAACTACAACAGACAGAAAGAATGCAATAATATATATTGATAGAGAAACCTCTCAGCTACAAAACACTATTTTTCAACATAGTCACCAACATTAGCTATGAACTTTTTCCAGCAACGAACAATAGCCTTTATGCTGAACTCATAAAAATCTGCAAGGCCCTCTAGCACATGGCTCGTCATTCGTGTTGCTATTGTCACTATTGAAACATATATCCTCTGTTTGATCTCCAATAAACATTCAGCAAGCATTGATGTATGCCAGTGGGTGCAGTATTTTTTGCATGGGAGAATTCAATTACATACCATTTCATCATAATCATTTCCATGTCAGAAGCTATTTTGTCAGGCTGTCCCTCTGCTACCATCTGTCATACAGCAACAAAGAGTAAGGCAATACTAGCAGGAAGGTTCAGTCTTTACTGCTATACCACCAACTGCCTCTGATGTTGTAGGCAAACATAACAAAGTAGGAGATGCTGCTTTTGGAGTAGCCCTTGTATATCTCATTAAACAGATTGTTATTACATAGCTGTTGGTGCTTGTAAAGAATACTTAGCTCACCTGACTTTTCAGTCCATAGAGCATACTACTAAAACTGTGCAAGTGAAGCAATTAAAGATAGTAGTGTGATGGAATAAAAACTGTATGGGAACTATTGAATCACGGCCTGAACCTCTGATTGATCACCTGAGGCAAGCAATTAGTCAGTCCTGGGAGCACAGGTGAAGGCAATTCAGCTCTGTGACTGGAAGGGGTGGAGTCTGCACCTCTTCTGGACCCCATTCAAAGGCTGATCGCCTCTGAAGAAGGGTCCTTTCTGGAGATTGCTCCTCTTGGAGTTTTTTTTTCTGTGAGTCTAGGACATGGGTAAGCTTTTCCATTTGTTTCTGATTATCCGTTTCTGATTATCCCTTTCTAATGTGATAATCTTTCTAGCTATACAATCTGTAAATGCCAGTCTAACCACTCTGTATATCTGTTGATTATACAACACATATGATCTTTAATGGATGGTCTTAATTGGTACGTGGCTTTCTAGTAGAGGCTACAGTCAGTTTCTTTGAAAATGCTTGCTTTTGGATTACTTGATGTTAAAGAAGTCTACAAACAGTGGGTGCACTTAAAGAGGTTTATAATGGTGAAGATATCCTGGTGAGTTTCATCTAAAGCAGCTGCTGGGAGTACCTGTGTGAATGTTGTTTTGGTTTGTTTTAACGCTTTTACTTGAAATTAAAAACTGGACAGTAACTGAAAGTGGCACCACTCATATTTGTGTGAGGTGTCTTATTCCACTGGAGTCAAATTTCTGGTGTGTTGCTGCTGAAAGGACTGTTATTCAACCTGAAAAAGTCTGTTGTGGCAGTCATACAGGTGCAGTTCCTAGTGCCTTAGAAAGGGAGGAAAAAGACCTGTAGGGTATTAAAAAACAATGAAAGAATAACATGTTTTTTGCTGAGCTTAACATCTATCTGAAAGGACTAAAAGATGACCTTGTACTAAACTAAAATAACTCTCAGTTACTGCGTCCCCCTTTTACTGTCAGCTGGCAAGATTTAAGATATCTTTAACTGTTCTTTAAGAGACTGTAAGAAGATTGGTCCTCAACACCAACCCCACATGCTCAATCATCCTTTTTAAATTTACAGCTTTGCTGTACTTGGACAGAAGGTTTTCGTGGTGGTCAGCTGAATTCTGTAACCGAATTACACAGTTTCATAGCTTAAACATGCTTTTAAACTAAGTAAGCTTAGAAGGAAATTGCACTCTTACTTCAGTGCAAGACTGCCTTTTCATTATATAGCTCTTACAAGGACAGCATCTTTCAGGATTTTTTTTTTGCATACAGTGTGGAGTGCAACTCTTAAACTTTGTAAGATAATCTGTTATGTACTGTGATGGACTGAATGGTGTATCACTTGGTAAGAGTAGTTTCCTTTAGTTTATAAGTGAAATATAGCCTAAAATTGTAAGAAAAATTTTTAACTGCTTTGTCACCTCCCTTTCACTTGCCTAGCTTAATTTTACTTCTTTTCAATTGTCTGCTTTTCTGCACTCGTTTATGAAAATACTCGAATTCATTTGTGTTAAAATTGATCAAGCAGGATCAGGGCTGTGATCTGGACTTATTGTGCCTCAACACAAATAGATCGTCTGGCATAGAGTAGGAAAAAATGATATTTTGAAATTAATAGAATTATTTGAGATGAATATGGGGCTATCTCTTTAAATATCTCTATGGTTCTGTGAAAATTGTTTAGTCAAAATAGACAGAAGTTGTATTAGTACTTCAGAGACAAAAAACTACCCTAATTTCACAGCTTCCCAGTGACTGCTTTTATCCTTCTTACTCAAACTGCACTCAGTATCTAAAGGTGAAATGCTCTTATATGGGCTGTTTTTTATGTGACTAATTTCTGTCTACTGGTACAATCTACTAGATATGACGTAAAACTGAACTGCACCCCTAAGTATTTTTAATAATGTTTGCCAAAATCAATAACTAGAAATCAAGTTGCTTAAACTATTTTCACCTACGTTAAGTGCACTCATTTAAGAAGGGCTCAAGTAGGGCTTCTGCAGTGATGTGCGAATGAGAGGAAGAGATTTTTGGTGAACTGTCATTCTGTCTCCATCTAGAGAGTTGTGGCCTACCATTACAGGCAAGGTGGGATGAACACTAGGAGGAAAAGAAGGATAAAAAAAACTGCATGAGCAGATGCTGCTGAGGAGGTGGGACTTAAAAGCCACCAGAAAGCAAGTGACCACAAACTTAGAGTTATGAGACCTTTCTTCACCTTCCAAGCTGCTTATAGTTTTCCCCCAAAACACATACTGTTCTGTGAAATCCTTTCAGACCCAGATCTATGCAATACATTTCTTATCTTAATCTTTTTTCTTTAATGATCTCAACACAGACCATGTTGAATCACTGCAGTTGGGAAGTATGGCAATGCCATAGGGATTAGAAATGGAATAAAATAACAAAAACATCTCAACTCATTATTGCTTTTATCAACTGTGATACAGAACAAAATGTCATTGGTTTCAACTATGTTTGCACTCAGTCTGATATCACTTCCCACAGGACATCTGCTGGATGATTTAATTTTGTCCCACTGGTAATTGTTTTTACCAGGGGAATCAGCTGAACGCAAGTAGTTAATGATAGAACATGTCTGCTGTTGTGCTGTCATAAACATCTTCTATCTAGATATAAATATTTTGTATAAGCTTAGATAATAAAGAATTACTAGGTTTCTACTGTTTGTATATATGTCAGTACAGCAAAGGGTAAAAACATTAGTCACGTTTCTCCGAATAGATTAAGTGGAAATCTAGAGTATCTTGCTACTTAGATTGTAAGCACATTTCTATTGGCTCCTTTTGATTAGAAATATGTAATCTCTATAAGAGGAAATGGATATAAGTTGAGGTTAACCAAAAAATGAGAAGTAAATTTGAACCTCCAACCAGTGAAGAAGTTGAACTTGCCCATCAGAATAAAAATTATGTGAAGGTAAGGAAAAGTATCTATCAACTAAGGCAAAATAACAGAAGAAATGTTGGAAAAAAACATTGATGGTAACACATTATTTCAATAAAGGAATAGGTGAAAAATACATGAAGGAACAGCCTATGTTCTTAATTGACTTGTCACTGTTATTTTTGGAGACTTGGTAATCAAAACACTGTCATTGGCTGTTAACTGTGTATTATTTTTATCTTCCTCATTCTTTTAAATTTTGGACATTTGGATCATTTGAACACTCCTTTTAAAAAAAAAAAAGCTTGAAAAACAAATGATGATAGTAGGTAAAAGTGTTTTATCCATTTCTGTCTTTCAATTTAAATGAAACAGTTTTTTTTCCCCTTGACAGTTACATTGTTCAAAGAAAAATTTCAGAAATATTGCTGCTAAAATATGAACTTCAGAGTTCTCTACATGTCTTAGCCACTAGCAATTTGTCACTTTCTTTTAAGGACATCTGGGTCACTAAAATTTGAGTTTGAAGTCAATGTACTTGGACAATTAAAACTTACAAGAGTTCTTTTTTAGGCAAAACTTATGTCAGCAGGCTAAAGGGAGACATTCACCATCCAATTCAGCAGGCTCATTTCTTGGGCGCAAAGACAATAAATCTTATGATAACATCATCATGTCTTTGAGGGTGTGTTCCCCTGAGACGTTTGATAAGGAGGGTCTAGCATCTCTTCCAGCTAATAGCTGAACTTTGTTAAGAAGTCTAGTCCTCATATTCAACTGTTGTCACTTCCAAATTGCGTTTATTTCTTTTGATGAACTGTTGAAAGCATTTTCACTCAAAACTTACTATTTTATCTTCAAGTAACAGGGCTATGGAAGGTTTTAAAAGCAAGAAATTTGAGAATAGTAAATATTCATGTTTTTATCTCTTTCAAATATGAAGAAGATAGCAAATAAAATTCTTTCACTAGTTCTCTAGACTGGCAAGGATCAGACCTGAAGTTATTTTTGTCTTACTTTCATTTATTGAGCTAAAATTAACAACCACCTTAAAGTAAGTTTGACGTGCTGTCATTCTTTTCAGCCAATTCAGCAATTTGCTGTAAATAACGGCTTTTAAATACTGTAATGGTTATAATCATTAAGAATACTCTGTTAGTCTGGTGCCTTGCATTGTTTTAAGATCTTCTTTGGAATAAAGTCTTGAGGTTTTTTTTCTTTCCTAATAGCTGAAAAGATAAATGTATACTGTCTCTTGTTGAGACAGCACTGGTGACACTGAAAAGGGTATGCTTTTAATTTTATCTTTATGTCTTTTGTTTAAATTCATCTAGATTTTTGCTATTCATCTAGCTGCTCATTTCTGAACATCAAAAATATTTTTTTCTTGGTTTTGTCCTTTCCCTGCCCCTATTCCCCTCTAATTTTAAGATGCCTTCATGTTACCTTGTGATATTACATTAGTAACTACTATTTTCAGCTCAGCAATTGTTTCCAATGAGTTCTAGTTAAAAGATTTCACATTTGTTGATAATTTCACACATCTCTGATAGGGAAGCACAATCATCCCTGTTCCAAACCTCAAGTTTTACTTGCTTTTTTAATACTTTTTAAGGCAGGAATCAGATGAATTAGTGCTTATACAACTGATGTGACAGGAAGGATCATTACTTCTGTTTCTGTTCTCTGGAGAGTTGACTAACTCTGTTGTTAAGATTGTGCAATATTTTCAGGCTCAATACTCTATTCTCTTGGCAGGTGCTTCCCCTATTTTTCTTGTATTTTCTTAGTTTTTGTGAATGTACTCATGTCTTCTACAAGTCCTGCAAGAAAGTCCACCTTGTTAGCAATAATTTTACAATTTGCAACATCTGAACGTGTAGTATTTTGCCTGCAGCATCTAAGAATCTTATGTCTATTGAAAATAGAGTGTTTTTTTTATAGCTTTGAAAAGGTACAAGCTCAATTTCACAACAACTTAAGCTTCCTATTTTAAATTACTAACCAATTACAGAGTAATATTTCTACAGGTAACAGGAACATGTTTTTCTGTAGTTGAAGGCCAAGGATTCATATAAAAACATATCTCACTTCATCTTTTTTATTGTTATTATTTACATAGAAAGCTATTTGCCTGTTACAAAATTGGTTCTAATTTTTTTTTAACTAGAACCAATATTCTACTTCTTCATTTTTCTATTCTGCAACAACACTTGTGTTCCCTTTCGTTTACTGAAAGATGCAAAGCTGAAATATTCTGGTTTTCAGGGACTTCCAGCATCAGCATGTATACTGTCTGGAAGAAGCTAAAATGTTTTTGGTAGATGCCATGACTACATGTATGCAAGCATAGACAGCTAATAATCATAAACTACTTTTGCATTAACAGTAAAACAAACGTTTTTATTTTGAATCTTTCTTGATGGTAGAGATTTGAGATTTGCTTCTTGGCTTTACACAGTTTTGCTAATATCAAGAAATACTTTTCTTTAAATAAGATCTATGTCTGACATCAGATGAATCACAGATGAATCTTGATATTTTGCATCTTTACAGAGTGTAAGTTTGATAGGCTGTGCTTTCCTCATTAATGACTTATTGTGCAACATATGTTAAGAGATTAACTACACCTGGTGACTTTTTTAGATGCATAAAACAAATTAATAAAATACTCCCTTTTTAATAAAAAATAAATATAAAAATCCACCACCCTCGTAAATCCAACCACCTTTAACCATTAAGACATAACCACAACTTGTTTTGTAATTAATTATGAATTGTTGGACTTCATTCTCATTTAATGTTGTTATGAATTAAAATACAATATAATTTCCTAAGATTAATTTTATCACTGGAATTCCAAACTGTTTCTTAAGCAGTGTTATGTTCATAACTTGCCTTAGACATACATTGTCAATCTGAATAACCTCACATTCCTACTTTTTTTACTTGTACTACTATACCACTTGTTTGACTATAGAATAGCTATATAAATATTTGCAGATATCATTTGGAATAGGCTGTAATATTATGATTGAAGTAATTATGCTTACAAAACAAGTTACAGTCCCTGCATAGAGTAAGATTTCTATGCTGGCATCTCTGTTTAGTTATTGCCATGAAGCCCCAAGGAAGGAGATATTTAGTTTTAAAGTAGAACTAGCATGCCATCTGAAAACTTGCTGTGCTGAAGTCTCATCTGCCTGTCTACAGTTAACACTTAAGAAGGAATTGGTAGAAGACATTTAAATTCCCTCTGAAAGAAAATTGCTGAATACTGTTTTCTTGTAGCTGATGAAATGTGCTTGTATTATAAAGCGACAGAGAAGGTTTGATAACACTGGCCATGCTATTACTGGTTGCCTGGCTTCATATAATAACTGGACACATAGGTGCCTCAAGGTGTTCTCATTTTCTGTGACAGCTGAAAGATTTCTCTGTATTACAAGCTCATTGACAGGATTTCATGAGAATTAAGACCTGTCTTGTGCTAGTACATGGTAATACGTTCTTGATCCTTGCATTATCTTGAAGTAAGAGGTCTAAGTTTCTCTCTGGGAGCCTTTCAATAAAAGAAGTTGCAACAGGGATCAGTTTCTTAGGCAACATCTACTTCAACTTAAGCCAGAACATTTATGATGTAACCTTTGTATCAGTATTAGTGTACCCATGCACTGGGTACTCTCTCTAGTTTTTTCTCAAAGCACTCACCAGGCCAAACTTCTATGAACAGTGAGAATAAGGAAGTAGGACTCACTTTCTGAAGCTGTAACAGAGAGGCCACTATTACTCAATTAAGATGAGGAGCTCAAATGTTTGAGCTCTCTTGATATTGGTACTTGGAGGTGGAATGTAAAACATCTACAAGAACAAAATTCATCTACATGAAGTGTTGCTAGATGGCACTCTTATTGTTTGGCTCTAGGTTGTTGAATGTCATTCAGGACATCAAACTGGCTGTGGATGGTCACTACCTTTCCCTGGGACAAGCAGCGTTCCAGAGGTGGCCTGGAGCTATGTTGTTGGCTAGTGAATGAGGACGTGCCAATCCTTTTACATAGTGTTCTTAGAATATTCCTGTAGAGTTGGTCTGGAAAATTCAAATATGAGGTCTGGATTGAACAAAATATGGGTTCTTCAGTTGTTTCTTTTCAGAATTTTAGTTGAACTGTCAACAGTTTATCTTAAGCATCTTATTACAGGTATGATTTTTCGCTGGCAAGTCTTGTAATAATACACTAATACATCTGCTCTTGCCTGCCCCAAAATGTTACAGTGCTTTATCTGCAGTTCTAGTTAAATTCATTAGACGACAGGAATCAGTATTCTTTAGCAACTGTTTGCTGCTTCTCTGAGGTGTGTGGTGCCAGCTGAGATCTGTACCTCACTGGAGAAGCTGGTAATGGTTACTGATTCACAGTGACACTGAAGATTAATGCTTCAGATATCATCTGTGTTGTAATTGCTACATAATAAAAGTGGAAAGACAGAAGTTTATAAGGTGATCTGAAACTCATTTTGTATCAGCCTACCACTAGGTGGCTAGGTGAAAAGTTTAACACTTCATAATCTGAAAAAATATGCTTCTGTGTGATGCTGTCAATATAGCTGGGAACAGAAAAATGATGGGAGTTTGGGCATTTGGATGTATAGTAAGTTGGCTGGACATTGGAATTAGAATTAAATTCTAATTGATTCAGGGTGCAATTGCCCATGCAAAAAAAGCATTCTGTGCCCTATCTGAGCACACATTTCACCCATCTGCCCTCTGGATAGCACGATGTGATCTTCGTAACATAGCGATGTTCTTGAAACAGAAGTGTTGCCCTGAAATAGAGCCAAGTCACTGTTGTATGCTCCTGGATGAAGCTGGGCTGAGAAGTGAAATGTGGCTGATACAGACTGGAGCTCATCTTGTATAGGATATGTAGCCTGTATAGTGAGCCAAAGCACTGAGTCATATTCCAGTTCTGGTATGTTCACCTTTTTCCTTCCCATGCATCAGTACTGCACTGAGTCTGCTAGTCTTATGTAGTTTTGGATAGGTCAGTAAGGAGTACTTCATAGCCTACAACCTACTAACATCTTTAAAATCAATAATAAAACTTAAACTGCTGCAGACCTATTTAAATGGTAACCTTTGGTCATTTTAAACATAGGGCTTGTGTGGTGACTGAAACTGTTCAAATCCAGAGAACACAGATCTATGCAGACCTTGCTGGACCATACACACTGCTGGGTAGTATGCTTGAGGCTTCCTCATTGTTGTTTGGTGCTCAACCATTGCCTACAAAAGTGCTAAGCACTGCTAAACAGACTTCCCTCTATAATACAGTAGACTGATACTAATTTCCTGTACTAGGAAACTGGAGGATTATTCTCTGTCATGACTTTGGCACTCAACGTCTAGCACTGTCTTGGAGAAATTTGCTGGGCAAGGCCAGTTTCAATAGGCATTTAGTATGACTTGGAGCGAAAGAGAAATTTTGAGCATAACTAGGGGCTCATTTCAGATGGCATGTTTAATTTAATGTACCTAGGTGTGTTTGATTTACTAATATAGCCAGAGACTTTTTTTCTTGTTGAATTTCCAAACTTTCCCTATTAAGAATAGAGATTTAAAGGTCGAAGTATTTTCAGACTACCTGAGATTCCTCTGAGAGATTAAGCTTGTCTTTTTGACAAGTTGGATGATGGGTACATAAAACTTTTCTGTCAATTGTGACAGAAGAAATCTTGGCCCAAATACCGCATCATCACCATAGGGTCACGTTTTCTCTAGTCTTCTGAGCAGGTAGCATAGATGCTCTTTCACTACAACAAAGTGCAGGAAATATCTGGTATTTGAGGAAACTTGTGATGGCATGAAACAGGAAATAGGTGAATATTTATCTCAGATTATATGTGCTAAAGATTCACTATGCATCTGAAATCTTGTGAAAATAAGCTTATTTACTTTTTTTTTTTTTTTTTAAATTTAGAGAGCCTGAAATTACTGGAGCATGGGACTGTAGGAAACATTCCTATTTTGCTGGATTCTGACTGTTAAATGTATGGGGTGGAATGCATAGGTGGCTACTTGGAATGTTGTATAAGAGAAGAGAAGGACAACAAAGGTGGTGAGGGCACAAATCTTACGAGGAGTGGCTAAGGGAGCTAGAATTATTTAGTACAGACACAAGGAGATTCAGGGGTGACCTTATTGCTCTCTACAACTACCTGAAGGAAGATTGTGGTGAAGTGGAGGTTGCTCACTTCTTCCATGTAGCTAGCAATAGGACTAGAGGGTATACCTCAAGTTGCACTAGGGAAATTCAGGTTGGATGTTTGGAAATGCTTCTTCTCCAAGAAGATCACTATCAGGCAGTGGAATAGGCTGACCAGGGGAGGTGGTGGAGTCACTAACCCTAGAGGTGCTCACAGAGAGTTTACATGCTGTATTGAGGGACATGGTTTAGTGGGAAATAGTGGTGATTGGTGGATGGTTAGGCTGGATGATCTTAAAGGCTGTTTCCAAAGTTAGTGATTCTATGATTCTTTGTTTTGCATGTTGCATGCTGCCTCAGCTCCTCTGCTCTGACAGGTGGTAGAGGTAGTGTTTTTGCACTTGAGTAGTGGTGTGGTGAGGGATCGGAGTCCTGACTGTATTTACTTCACTTTATTCTTAGGGTGCTGGAAAGATGATGGTTTTATATCTTGAATTTAAACATGCAGGTATGTTGTACAGAAGTAAAAACCATTAGCTTGTGAAGTTGAACCTGTAAAAAATCAAGAAAATTACTTAGAAAAGGCATTTGCTTAATTCAATGCGTTAGTGAATGCACGGAGAGGGGGAGGTGGACACTACCCAGGAAGAACTGCAGATAACTGAGTATTCCCCAGGTGTTTCTCCAAGGGATATTTATGAAAAAAATGATGTGCTTTCTATTAAACTCAACAAAGTGGTCACACTTGATTTTGTATCATCTGTGTAGAAATATCATAGGTGAGATGTTCCAAATCTATCCTGTATACTTATAGATAAACTAAGTTTCTTCTTAATCTTGGGGCTTTCGTCTGTTGTATTAGTGTCTACGCTTCTCTCCTACTCTTATGAAATACTGTATTCGTTCTCTATAGAACAACATTTCTCCTGTCATTATTTTTGTTGACTTCAACCAAGGTCTGTACACATGTTCAGAAACTGGATGCAGATAATATTTATAAATGGGTAAACATGAAATGGCCTTGGGGGAAAAAAATCTCACAAATCTATTTCTACCATTTGGGATAAAATACCTTGCTTTGTCCCTGCTCAGAATCTTAAATAATACACTGTGATTCTCAGATGTGCCTCCAGTTAGATCTCAGAATTTCTATAATTCCCTGGGCTTCATCCATTTGAAGTGGAAACTTAATATCTCATCGTGCTTTCTGTATATTACATTACAGATTATTATATTTAGCATTCTAAGAATGTCCAGTATGTTCAGATTTAATGATCACCAATTATGAGCTGCACCTTCTTTGGAATACTTTTTGTTATAAGAATATCACTGTTGGGGACAGATATGAAATCAGTAATCAAGTTTAAAATATTTAATTCCAGTTGAGCAAACTATTCATAAACCTTGCAAGTACTTGGATACAGTCTTGTATACTCCAAACTTGTGAGTAAAGGTTAGTAAATATATAGATTATTAGGGTTTCTCTTTAGATGAATACATACTGTTAAGATTTCTGTTGAGATAATTAAGAAATTCTTCTCCAGGATTTGACTTTTTTTTTTTTTTAAAGTATATTTGATGAAGTCTGGTGAAATTCAAAAATGGCAGCTTTTCAGGCAACAAGCCTGAGGGGTTTCATACAAACATAAAAGAAACAGTCAAAACTTTGTGTGTTTATATGAAGGCATTGGAATGCCCTATGTGCTACTTAAGTATGTTGTGATTGTAATTATTTACATTAGTCTAAATATTTATATAATGCACAACTGTGTAACTACAAGGTGCTAAATAGTGAATGAATGTTTTCTTTACAAGAGAGGTGCACATTTCTTTGAGCAGATGAGGCCTGTATGTTTTTAGGAGAACAATTTTCACGTTTCCAGTTTTTTAAGAAAGCGTGCACAACACAATATCCCAAGGAAACATTTGTTTCTTCTCTTTTAATTCATTTATATTGTACTTGTCAGCTGGTCTTAAATGCAGTACCAAAAGTAGCATTTGTAATTTCTATGTTAATTTCTTTCTGCAAATTGGAGTGAGCTTTCTCATATTTGGAGTAGTCCCAGACACCAGACTGAAAGAGGAGATAAAATCAGTATTGCTAATTATTTAGATGGTGAACAAATGAAGACTGTGAGCAGATCTTCTTAGTTCCGATTTTGCCAGAGTTGCTCCATATCCTTTTACAGGAATCCTTACTTTGTCAGTGTGAAGCACTGGCAAAAAATTGTTACCTACTGCAGGGAGGGGAGGAAGAGATCTTCAGTCAAAAATATTTTCTAGAGCAAGAAAGAGACTTGCTTGAGCCTAAGATGGCCTCACCCATGGCTATGGCAAGCATGTTAGCATCCCCAGGGTTGCAGGACGCAAGTCAGAGCCAGCAGGAAATTCTCATGTGAAGTGCTAAATTCCTTCTTGGTTTGAATGTAGTGCAGGTTTATGTTTTTCATTGCAGCGCCTTAAAGTCAGAATAATCAATAAATTTGTTTAAAACTAAGATATTGTGCCATGCATTAGAGCTTTTTGATTTTTAAACTACTTTTCTTCTTTTGTTGCCATGATCCCTTGTTAAACTGTTTAGGCAATTAATTATGCAAAGGAGTTCCTATATTGGCAAACAAACAGACAAATATATGTATGTATGTGTGTATATATATAAAAACTGGAAATGAATAGAAAGCATACTGTCCAGGGAGCAGGAGGTCCTATTGATAACTCTTGCTGAGGGCAGAAAGGTCTTCCCTTCCAATACATCTTTGATTACTAGCATTCTTTTTTTTCCCACGTTCCCACATACACAACCCAATCTTGAAAGGGGATCTTAATATCACTAAATTATAACATGCCTTTAAAAATACAACAATAAAGCAGTGAGATACATCAATAATTTTGTCAGAAAACTAGGAATTGTGACACTTGACTTACAGAGATTGCCATGTTATCCTGTGGCTTTTGTTTCCAAGTATTCATGAACAGACATGAGTGACAGGTTTTGCATTTAGGAGGTAAGTAAAATGTCAGCTGAGTTCTTCTGAGTTTTTAATGCAGTTTTTTATGGATAGCCAAAGCTCACAAACTGAGCTGTTTTTTTCTTTGAGGTTCCTGGGAGAGGAATTGATTTCTACCTGTTATGTGGTTAGGTGATGTTTACTGTGAGCACTAATTGATTTGATGGGCCTATCCTGAAAAACAGGAGGGTCTTTCAGGAGATTTGCGACAGTGTTTTCTTGCAAAATAGATGGAAAGGAATGTTCTTTTGTGAGAACTTTGCATATTTGTAGACATTGTTAGATTCAGTGAAGTTGATTGGGAATTCAGAACAAAACTTGAGGAGGCTCAGAATAAATTAGATTAAAATCTAAGACAATGCTTGCATGATGCCCTGTGAAGAAAATCTGTAAACTTTCATCCTCCTTGCTGACTGAGGTCCTGTTCTCATGTTAATGTTGCCAGTAGTGAAGAATTGTGGGAACAAGAATACAGAGTGTGTGTGTTATAAAAGCAGAATTGTGCTGAAACAGTCTGAATAATGGCATTCTGTATGGGATGCCAGCCAGCCCTTTAATGCTTACTGCTACTGCAAAATTGCTTGCTAATCCTGCACCAACAATTGTTTTTCTAAATCATGTTGGAACTTTGATTTCATTGTAATAGGGCAAGGCTAGAGCAGTTGGGTTTTGAGGCTCGGGACAGATGGTTTGTCTCATTGGAAGAAGAGTGCTTTGTAATGGTGCATCACACTGGAATTGCAGCTGACACCACCTCCTTCAAAGGCCAGTACTTTGAAAGAGACGCTCTGCTGTCCAGCCTTCTGTACTCGGTTCTTACCCAATAAGCTGGCTGTTACTGGCTCAGATACTGATGGCATTAGGGACTCCTTTGTCTTAACTACTGGAAACTTTTTTTGAAAGCTTTTTTAATTCCAGTGTAAAAAGGTGATTTGTGTCAAAGTTGTAAGGGAGTAAAAAGGAAAGTGTAGTTAGTCTGGCCATTAGTGCCTTGAATTTCGAAATTTGACATGCCACCTTGCCTGTCAAAGAGGTAGCATCAGAAAGTCAAGTCTTAAATACTGTGGATTCAAATAGACCAGATTTCTAAGCATTTAGATGTCAAGAAGATATGTTCAGAATAGCTTCATTGTTCCCTAAAATCCACCCTGAACTGTTACATTTTGCTGTTCAATAGGTAAATATTGTAAGTGCAAAACAGCTACAAAAAGTGAAGATTGGTTTCTGATGCTTGCGTTGATGTTTCAGACTGGGGATTTCACAAGGATGGCAAATGAAGAAAAGCTTGCATTTGCTTCTGACAGGGATTATATTTGTTAGGAGATTGGAGAAAATTCAAACAAATAAAAACGAGCCATTGCTAAAGACAACTGAAGAGTTTTGTAATGGTGCAAATGAATGTGGAAGAACTTAGTTCTGTGGGTAATTGCCATAGCAAATCATCTCTTGACTGAAGTGGAAAACAGCACCTCTCTGGCAAGCTACTCAGGTAAAAATACCCTGCATCAGAATCCTTCTCTCATACTTTTGTTCTTTTTGTTGCTTTTTAACCCCAGTTTTAATGGAAGGTGACTTTTTTTTCTGAACTTCTAGAGCAGTTGGGAGTAAAGCCTAAACTAAATAGGGCAATGGTGAAAGATAAATGGTTTGGATCATTTTGAGTGTCAGCAATTTTTTATTAAAAATATAAGTCCAACTGAGAAATCCTTTCTAGTGATTATTTTTTAAGGTAAATGTCACTGGAAATACAATCATGGGCTTAAAAATGCTATTTTAAGTCAAAGTTATCTAACTTAAACCTTTTAGCTTGTAATAATTTTCTGCTTTTGCTTTTCATTACTGTGATTTTCTTACTGCTTTACTGTTGAATTATCTACCTACTATATAGAATCATAGAACAGTTTGGGTTGGAAGGGACCTTTAACATCATCTAGTTCTAACCCCCTGCTATAGGTAGGGACACCTTCTAGACCAGGTTGCTCAAAGCCACATCCAGCTTGGTCTTGAATGCTTCCAGGGAGGTAGCATCCACAACCTCACTGGGCAACCTGTTCCAGTGTCTCACCACCTTCACAGTAAAGAATTTCTTCCTAATATCTAGTCTAAATCTACCCTCTTCCAGTTTAAAACTATTTCTCCTTGTCCTGTTTCTACATGTCCTAACAAAAAGTGCTTCCCCAGCTTTTCTGCAGGTCCAGGTACTGGAAAGCCCCTAAGAACCTGCTTGAGCTTCTCTTCTCTAGGCTGAAGAGCCTCAACTCTTTCAGCCTGTCCTTGTAATGGAGGTGCTCCAGCCCTCTGATCACCTTCATGGCCCTCCTCTAAACCCACTCCAGCAGCTTGATATCCTCCTTCTATTGATGGCCCCAGAACTGGACACAATACTCCAAGTGGTGTCTTATGAGAGCAGAGTAGAGGGACAGGATCATCTCCCTCAACCTGCTCATCATGCTGCTTCTGATGCAACCCAGGATACAGTTGACCTTCTGGGCTTCAAACATATGCTGGTGGCCCATGTTGAATAATTCGTCAACCAGTACTCCCAAATCCTTTTCCTCAGGGTTGTTCTCTGCCCAACCTGTATATTTGCTTGGGATTGCCCCAACCCATGTGCAGCACCTTGAACTTATTAAACTTCATGAGGTTGGCGTGGGCCCACCTCTCAAGCCTTTCCAGGTCCCTCTGGATAGCATCCCTTTCCTTCTAGTGTGTCAGCTGCACCACTCAGCTTGGCATCGTCTGCAAGCTTGCTTGAGGGTTCATTCAATCCCGCTTTCCATGTTGCCTACAAAGATACTAAATAGCACTGGTCCCAGCACTGATCCCTGAGGAATGATGCTTGTCACCAATCTCCACTTGGATACTGACCCACTGACCACAGCTCTCTAAGTGTGACCATCCAGCCAATTCCTTATCCAGCGAGTGGTCTATCTATCAAGTCCATTTTTCTCCAATTTGGTTATCGGGATGCCATGCGGAACAGTGTCAGATACTTTCTACAAATCCATGTAGACGATATCAGTTGCTCTTCCTTTAGCCACTGAGTCTGTAACTTCATCATAAAAGGTCACCAAGTTTGTCGGGTATGATTTGCCTCAGTGAAGCCATGTTGGTTACCACCAATCACATCTTTATTTTCCATGTGCTTTAGTGAGAGACATCCCACCACATCTCAGTGGTTCCAATGACATCATAGCCTTGTAGGAACCCACACACCTGCAACTCTTCTTGCTTGTTCCCCATGCTCCGTGCATTAGTGTACAGGCATTTGAATTGGGCTCCTGTTGAGGTTGATTGAGGCAGTTGGAGTTCCCTCATCCTGCGCCTTTGGTGCTGTCTTACTGGACTGTGATACAACTGCTGGCCTAGGGCATCCATTACCATCATCAGCCTCAAAGTGGGATGGTTTGAGGATCCCCTCCACCCCCCCCAAAAAACTTTAGTTTAAAGCCCACCTTATTTAAATTGGAAAGCTTGTTACTGAAGATGCTCCTCCCATTCTCTGAGAGATGAAGGAATTTCTTAAAGTAACTAATGTCAGAGTATCTGTGAGTACTTAAATACAACAAATTTCAAAATGATAAAATTAAGAGTTGCAAACTGAGGAAAGAGCAAACAGCTGGGGAGGGAATTTAGCACCTTATCAATAATAGGATACATGCAACAGCACCAAACAAAATTGAAAATAGAACCCAAACACAGCTACATCTTGAATTTTAAAAAAATTGCCCACACTATATTTCTTGATAGTGTCTTCTGTAATTTCTTGTTTATCTCTAGTTATAGGTAATTTCTTACTCTTCTACCTACTTCTAACTAATTAAACCCTTGGCTATACTTTTATCTGACTTAGACATCTTTATCTTGTACTCAGGCATAGAAATGTACAGATAATAGAATTTAATGAATAACGAAATTTCTTTTAATTAAAAGTCACCAAAAAATCAGCGCTGAAGGGGCTGTCTGTTAAGATTACATGTAAGTTAATAAACACTCAGTTGTATTGCTCATTAAGAGAATTAAGAGAATGTAATGTTACTGCTCAGCCTTTTTTATACTCTGTCTCAAGCCTACAGAACTTCTTCATAAATCAAGTTAAAAAAATAAAATTTCTTATAAAGCTAAACGACCTAATATATCAATGTTTCCAGATAAGATCCAGCACAAGCTTCTCTGAAGATAGGGAGCATCAATCTTAGATGATTCATTTCCTCGGCTTCTCCCAATACAATTTAGTGAATACATAGTCTCTGCAGTAAAGACTTTTCCCAAAAGGCTATATATTTGTACTAAGATGTACTTATGAAGTACAAAAATTGCACCATCTCTTGCATAAAAGATATAGTTGCATTTGAAAAATGAAATATACATCTTAATTATATATTTTTTTAATGAACCATGTCTCTCATAAAAAAAAAAATAATAATAATAAAATAAAAGCAGTTTTGTCTCAATAAAGAAATCACAGGGGGACTTTCTTATTATGGCATCGACCATTACGTATTTTACTATCCTTCAGTTTTCTGAGAAATCCTTGCTGTTGAATTCACAGTATGCACATTTACATTTAAGAATCCTGACTTCTACTTGCCCTAGCCTTGGGACAAGGAACCGTGGTTTGCTCAAAACAGCTGAAAGCTGAGCATTCGCTGTTTTGTTTCTGGCATAAATTGTTTCTGTTTCCTGAGTGAATGTTGAGAAAAATAGTTATACACCAGGAAATATTTTTAGGAATTTGAATGTGAAGTACTTCAATAACCTAAAGTTAAAAGATGAAACTATAAAATCCCATGTGGCCATTTGTCTCAGTCTACAAAAGAGACAGCCAAAGAGAGATTTGAAAATACTCATTATAGAGTTTCTGTCACTTACTGTATTGTAAAACTAGAATGAAACTTTTTTTCTTTAAATGAGGTATGTGTTTTATCTAGAGGAGTGTACATGGGTGGAGCACCTCTGGAGCACCTGTCTGGAGATGGGACTTCAAGGACAGAGAGCCATCCTGGAAGAAGCAAGTGGGCATCTTGGGTAGGACAGGTAGACTTTGTCAGTTGCGAAGAGGGCAGCAGGAGTAAGGTGAGACTTAATTTTGTTTGTATTTCATGGCAAGAAGTGTAAGCAGCCAGAAGTGTTCTTGGGGTAGTGACAAGGAGATGGGTGACAATGTCATACTCAACTATTAGAGATGGTTAAAAAGCTGCAGAAAAGGAGAAATGCTGATTTTAAAGACATTATGTCTGAGCATATGCAGTTATGCTATTATGGCAACCAAATTTAAAGTATCAGTTGATGCTTACAAAACAGAGAGATGGCTTTGCTTATTAACTATGTTAGGAATCATGAGCAAAAGCTGTCAAATTTCAGCTGATAGGCAGGTTTTCAAGACACTGGATACTCAATCACAAAAAGTTAATTGACTAGAAATGCTGATATGCCTCTAAAGACACACAGTGTATTAATGTCTGATTATAACTTGGTTCCTTCTTACCACATTACGTCTTTTGCAACAGCCCAATTCACAAATGACAATTAAGTGTCAATTAAAACATAGGCAGTATCATGGCAGACAGCTGACTGAGTTAGGAGGCAATAGTACAAACTGAAAGGATTATCAGTCACTTCATTGTGCAACAAAAAATTCTCCTTGATGTCTTATGTTACTCAATAAAAAATCCAAGAGGACTGTTGCCTTCACTTGCCTTGTTAAAAACGTTGTCATACAACACGTATATGAACATGTTCTATGTAGAAGAAACTATAAAAAACTGCTAAAGAATATGTTTTGCAAGTGCAATTTACTAACTCTTCATTAAATTATTGGAAAAGATAATCTGATATTTACATTTCTAAATATCTGATGGTGTTCTTGGGATTACTTTCACAATGTGACTGGTTGGTTGTTTTCTGATAGCTTAGTACTCAATATCAAACAGTAAATAACATACCTAGAAATAATACTTTGCAGCCTATGCCAGCATATATCTCTTACTTGCTGTAGAGCTGGCTTAAGATCAGAAAAATAATTTTTAATTTATTTTTTGCTCAAAATATAGTGGTTGGTGCTCAGTTCCTCTGTGATGCTTTTTCTACTTGGTAACATGCACTCTGAAAGAATGCATTGCTTACACCACAATTGCGTTTTGTTTTGGGTGGTTCATTGGTACTTAGGATTCTAAAATTAGCTCAGTTCTTCATGTTCTACTCTCAGACCACCTCCTAAACACAATAGGTGAAAAAAGATGTCTGTTTTCCTTAATCTGGCTGGATTTGTATCTAAGAATAGACTAGGGAATAGCATGCCTAAATAAAACAGGATGGGAAGACCTATATTGTCCAGACAACGCTGACTGAATTGGTGAATTGGCAGCAATTAACAAGGAAAAGATCCTTTGACTTAGGAAGCTGAGCTTGCTAGTTCACATCAAGGCAACTACTGAGGAGGGAAGAGGGGAGTGCTCCTTGAGCAGGTTAACCAATCCACCTGGGTTTCCAATAGGTTTGGATTTCTCATCCCTATGCCTTCAGATTCTTTTAGATTTCTTTCTCAGCTGCCTCACAGGGACTTAATACCTCTCCACTGCAACTCTTCCAGCCCATTCCAGTGTCTTTTGTCTAGCTGGACTGAAAACAGC
The DNA here is from genome assembly GCF_987193195.1 of Phasianus colchicus. Lineage (NCBI taxonomy): Eukaryota > Metazoa > Chordata > Aves > Galliformes > Phasianidae > Phasianus > Phasianus colchicus. The sequence continues at coordinate 90,144,487 of NC_143436.1, read as the reverse complement.
CCAGAATTTGCCTGCTTTGGTCTTGTATGCATGTTTGCTGTCTGGCTGCTGTCTCTGAATGCTCAGGAAGAAAAAAATAACTGAAAATTGCTGAGTCTTGTGTCTTTTCATCTCTTTAGACATTTGTTTGGATCTCTTGTTTTCAGTGCTGCTCGTTTCCACAAAGTGCAGGCATCTTCATGCCTTGGAAATTTCTCCACATATTCCGTGTTAGGTAGAAGGATCTCAGTAAGTGCAACGCATTCAGCAACTCGCTGTACCTTTGTTTCCTTGGGTAACCAGAATGAGAATAGATTTTTTTTTTCTTTTTTTCTTTCTTGGATTTTATGAGTAAATTAAGCAGATAGCAATGGATGCTTTCTGTTAAATAAAAATGATGTAACTAAAATTGCTAACTGCTTTTAACTTTTGAAGCCCTCTTTCTTAGCTTCACCCTGGAATTCAGGTAGAATCCTTTCTTATGTTTTTCTTTTTTCCTTTTTCTTCTTCTGAGTATCTTGAATCTCCTTAACATAAAAACAAAACAACAACAACAAAAACAACTACCTTATTTATTTGCTTATTTTGTAGTGCTATTGTTAGTTTATTTATGGCAGGGATAAAAATAGCTAATATTCAGCAGCCATAACTACTGTGAAGTGACAGTGACTGATAATCCCTCGTAAATCTCTGGGCTAACATGCCTGCTGCCAGTACTGCATGCATCTACTTTCTCAGGATAACATCTAGCTGAAGGAAAAAGTAACTGTTAATGGAAGTAATTTCCAAGGACATAACAGTTAAGAGGAAGGGCGTGTCAGTTTGACCTAACATCTTCCAATGTATGCTATTTCATTCAATGTTATCCACTTCTCAGGCAAATAAATCCTCCAAAATACAGGTTTTTTGTACTGAACGTAGCTGTTTTAATGGCAGCTTCCTATGAAGATGATTATTAACCAGAACACTGATAAATACACAATTTAAGACTTCTAGTAAAGAAACAGCTGTTTAATATCTAGCCGTTTCGTGTGCTTAGTCAGTAAGGATTTATTTCTGCCCTGTATGAATCATTTTGGCATTCCAGGATATGCTTGGTCTTAATAGCTGCCCAGTATTTGAGCAAGAAGAGCAGCTTGGATTTCAGGCCCTAAAAGCTCTGACATTCCTTTCTTGTGCAGTCTCGGAGTTGGTGCCTTTAATTGTGAACAAGTAAACATTAGTCTGGTGGCTTGAGCAATTCAGTAGATGAAATGAGACAGAAGCTGTCTCTGCAGGTGGGTTAACAGCTGCTGCCAAGTGCCTCTCTATCTTACTATCTCAGAACAAGCCTCAGAGATGAGGCTGAATAATTTCCAGTGTCATATGAAGACTGGAAGCAGCAGGAGATTTGTTCTGATTCTTATGAAAAAGATTGATGCAGTGTTTTCTTCTGAAGACTTGAAATTGAGATAGAAAAACACTTCATTTGGTTCTTTTTCCAAGTAATTGTATTTCAAATCTTAAGGTAAGTATGCAAATTCTGGCCTTTGTAAGCGTAGTTGCAAGTAGTAAGCAATTAACTCTCTAAATGCAACTACCTATAATTTAGCTATCAATTAATTTCATCTTGGTGCCTCAAATACTGACACTTGCAAATAAGTAGGACAATCTGTCTGGAACAAATAGCTTGTGAATGTAATTCCCTATCTTATTTGCAGATATTCGTTCTTAACAGAAGCTTTAAGGAGGGGAGAGAAGGCTGCCATGTGGAAATAGCTTTGGCAAAATAAATGAATAAAAGCTCCCCTTTTCCCAGTGCAATCCTTTTCTATTCCTTCCCCTTCCCTTCTTTCTGCATATTGGCCAGGCTACTACTACTTCTGTAGTAGTATGTCTCCTAGACATGAGATTGCCATAATTAGCAAAGGGTCAGCAAAATTAATTAATTAATTAGGAAATAAAGGAGACTTGTTTGGAAAACAAAACAAAATCTTTATTGTTCTTTTTCTGAGCTGTCTTTACGTGTAAAACTGTTTCATGGTAAGCTGACTCTTACAAATTCATTTTTGCTCATCTCAGTAATTGAAAGAGGGACACATTTTCCCACCAGCTGCACATAGGAGGCCAGTGCATCAGCAGGCCATTTCTGTTAGTGCATATCTGTGACAGGAAAAGGATTGCTTTCTAAAAATCCATAGAAAGCAGATGAAATGTCTCATCTATGCAACTGAATCTCAAGCTATGATCTAGCTGTCTTTTATGAGCTAATGAGGGTCACAGTGGGTCAGGATTAGAATGGATACTTCCAGGAAAAATAGAAGTGCAGTTGGAAGTACTCTTTAGTGCATCAATAAGTGGTACTTGCCCTTTGACTCAATGATACAATACAGCATGAGAGATACTATAATGGTTTATTCAGTCTTCTAGTTTGGTGTCCAAACAGATCAGTTATATTTAGAGTGTAGAGCAACATAAAGATTCAGTCTGGAAGGTCTGTCATAATACAATTATATGACTTCTAGATAACTGGTATTTTTGATGGACAACAAAAGAAATAAGGAAACATACATTTTTTTAAATCTAAACTCTTTAAAAGTAGGTTGCTAAAAAGATAGTTTCCTTTCATAGTGTGAAATTGGTGGATATATAATATAGAATAATAAGTACATAGTAGAACATACGCAACCTTCAGTTAATGCAACTGCTAGTTTGCCAGAACCTCAAAAGTACACCAGAAGGATCACTCTGGGCATGCTTTCCTTCTCGTGCTCTTCTTCTTCAGTACCAGTCCTGCATCTCTTCCTGAGATGTGACAGTAAGTTTAAGGGATATTTTCACCCCCTTATTTAATCCGTGAAACCATCGTTTTAACAGTGTAGTTCTTTATAAAAAGATCATTTAAAAAGCAGAAATAATTTTGGGTTTTAATCAGTAGCATTTAATAAAATGAGCATGGCTAAGTGCAAGGAAGTTGGAAGCTGGCGCTAGAACATGGTTCATTAAAAAAATAGTGTAATGGGGAAGGCTTTAAGGTTGCTCTAATGCAGTTTTTTGTAATCACAAATCCATTGATACCATGAAAAACTATACTCAGCTAACTTTTCTCATAGAACTTTCCTTGACTCTTCAGTGCTTTTCAGATCCCATTGCTGAAAATATTTAATAATCCCAGTTCATATTCATGATATGTTGCAAAATTATCTGATTATCAGATGACAAGGAGCTAGACTGAGACTTGGATCTCACTCTATAAGCAGTATTAAAACAAATACTGCTGCCACATCATTTCCCATAAGACCTCTGTTTTGAAATATTTCAAAAACTTTAATCTGTGTTTTTCGTCTATGGATGCTAGATTTAAATTTTCTCTTGACAGATATATTTTCAAAGTTTTGATTTCAAAATATCTTCCAGTTTTCTTAGCATACATATAGAAAGTATGCAGAAGTTGACAACTGAGAAGGGAGAAACTCTGAAATAAAATCTTTGAGATTGGGCTTGTCTGAGAAATTGAGTATGCATGCAGTTATGAGAACAGCACATGTTCTAAAAGGTGTATTATCAAAAGCAGCAGTAGGACTTAATCTTATTTTTGTGCAGTGCTTCAAAACAGTTTTCTAAGCTTGGCTGAAGGTAAAGATTTCTTTTCAAAGTGAAAATTTTAGTAATTCTCACCACCATCTTCAGTATGTTAACGATTTCATGAAGCAGCTTTTCTGTTTTCATTTCATACGAAGCGCAACTTTAAACCATCAACAGAGTCCTTCTGTTAGCCCTGAATTTCATCCATGGCAATGTCTTCTCTCTCATCTCTTTATGGGTGCTAACATTAATAGTTGCACAAAAGTCATTAGCAAAATGTCGACACAAATAACCTCTGCATTAGCAAAGAGCTTTTGGTCTTGGAAGTAGAATCACATTTCCCTAGGTGTGTACAGAGAACAGGAAGAATATTGATCGGGTATTTACGGAGTTCTAAGTGCAGAGTGGAGCTTTACAGAAAATCAACATGAGCACTTCCCATGCAATTAGCCTAAGATATTGTGGATACAAAATGATATAGTTTACCTCCAGGGCAGCCTGAGAAAAGGTAAGGCTTGAATGAAGCCATCTATATTCCTCATGTGGAGGAAGATCCTTGGTAGCAATGTATGGAAAGGAGTGGGGTTAACTCACCTGTTCAGTGTCAGCACAGACGTTAAGGCAGACAGACAGCTGCTTCTGAATAGTTGTAGAGGAACGTGCTGGGAAGCAATGTTATCTTCAAGGAAAAATCTTCCAGGGACTCAATATCTGGAAGAAGATTTTATGACTGGTGAAAGAATTTGATGCTCAATTCATGTTGCCATTTCAAAAGATATATCTGATAAATCCAGATGTTTAATCATAATGATGTGTTGATGCTCTGTGAGGCTACCAAGCGAGGGAGTTCAGTACCTACTGAAGGGAGGTTAAAAACAAGCCTTCTGTTTAAGACAGGCTTTGTGTTAAATGATGTATGAAAAGTGAGGTAAAGAATCTTTCTCAAGCAGGCAAGTTTCACTTAACATAGATTTCTCAGCACTTAAAGGTTCCATGACATGGGGGAGGAAGTGTAGAAGTGGCATAGATGTAAATCTACAGCTACTCTACAGAGTTTGTGTACATTAAATCAAATGTTTGCACAAGTGTTGACTGTATCAGTAGGTGAGATGCCATCCTACACAGACAGACAGCCTAGACCTGCCAGTCTAAATCTTCAGACCTTCTGTTTTGCTTTGTTTTTCACTTCACCCCCCTCCTCTCCTCCACAGCTCTTCCTTTAGCTACATAATGCTGAGATAAAAATGTTTTGGTTTTTTTTTTCTTTTAGTTGCTTTGAGGTTTTTTTGCATTTGGTTTGCTTAAATAATAGAGCATGGTGAACAAGGTGCTAGATGAGGCATGAGAAAAATTCTGATACCTTTTAATATCAGCTGTTAAGTTGTTGAATGGCACTTCGCAGAGGAGCAGGCAGTCAAGTTAAACTTTAATGGTAAAACCACATTGTTCTGTTACACCTTGCCTTTCATCAGCAATGTGATAACAAAAGAGGTGGTCAGCTTGTTGGAAACACTACTGAAATAGGAAATGACACATTGATAACCGTTTTGGTTATAGAATATATTCAGATAACTGCTCTTTAATGGCAGAAAAGCAGGTGTTCGTTATGGCTAGAAATTCTTGCATAGTTTTTGTGCATAATTTTTGAGGAAGGTACAGCTTAAGACAAGCAAACTGTACTGTTAAATCTTGTGTGGAGAAAAGGCATGTGCATCTTAATGAATTTGATTTTCTAACACGCATGTATTTTGGCATAGATGTACATACTGTCTCAGAGGCAACAGAAAATAATAAAGTTAATTCACTGCAGTTATATAAGACAGTTGCGCTCATGGTTTATCTGCTTATATTTCTTTTTTACATGTATTTGTTTTTTAATGTAGACTCAGGATCTCTCAATGGTACATACAGTACTCATTTCTGTGGAGATGAGTGCTGCAGTCCTAAAAAAGAAGAGAATTTTAACAGAAATGTTGCCAAAGCAGAGCTAGCAGGAGCAGCTAAGAAATGACACATTTAAGATGTTAATTTTCTCAGCAGCAGTCAGATGATAGGAGGCCTGTAATGGTATCCGTGAAGGGGAGTTAACAGCTGCTGTCTGCTCTTGGTGGACGACCGTATTAGAACTGACTCCTCAGGCACAGTTAATTAGTGTACGTAGAAGAATGAGGTGTAGAGGATGGTGGCATTTGTCGTTCTTGATCTACAGCAGGCATTTAAAGCACATTTTAATGGTGGAATCCCCAGAATGATTTTCTATGCGTCTGTTTGTGTCATGTTGTAAGCTGTCAAAACCACAGTCTGAACTAGATGTTTATCACAGCTTCTACAGTCTGAAAAACAAGAATCTCAGTTAGTTTGCTGTTACAGAAACAGCAAGCCACATGGAAATGTCCTGGAGAACAGTCCTAATGTTTGTGAATACTTGAAAAAGCTTGTGTATGCTAAAGAGACTACTTAAGTTCTCTGCTAAATCTACACATTACTGGTATCATAAACAATTACAACTGCAGCATGCATGTTAGATTGTGTATATTACAGTTCATTAACCAGCCCTCAGGCTGACTAATTGTGCCAGATGGTATAATTTTTGTGTATACTTGACTTACCATGAGTGTTACTATCTTGATTCTGATATTTATCTGCACTAAGCTGAGAGGGGGGAAGGGTTCCTAATTCACAGGTGCCTTCACTGAAAAGACCAATTGCAGATGGAAACAATTTAATGAGTTGTGATTCTAGATATATCAACAGGAATGTAGACAGTCAGTGTTTGCCAAAGCTGACAACGAATAAAACAACATCACTCCAAAAGCTCCTGGTCAGCCTTTGAGCATACTAGCTTGGATCTGTGGGGAGACTCATACTCATATATTGATGTTTTGCAGCAGTGCAAATTAATATTTATGTGTGAGTTCATTTTGATTATAAATCTCTAAAATAATCATCTTTTATTGTGCTCAAACAAATGTGGTATGCTTCAACCTACTTTGCTTTCTTCCTATCCAAAGACTGACACTTGAAAAATTTGCCTCTTCATAACTCTCTCCCCCTGAGCTGGGCCATGTGTATGAATTTAATGAGGATGAATGTTAGATTGTTTTTGTTAGGGACTCTGTAGAACATCCTGTGTTCCCTGCTGACTCTTGGATGAGAAGTGTTTTGTTTGTCTAAGTAATTTTGTCATAACAGGTAAGCAAATCAAATCAATTCCATCAAAATTTTGCAGAGCAGTGAGTGGATCCACTTCATCCAGCTTGAATTTAGCTGAAGAGGTGACTTGCAAAACCTGGTGGGGCACTTCTATTGGAATTATCCCTTCAGTGATCTTCACGCAGTTTGGAGGTTGTGATTTCAGAGGAAAAGAATGATTACCCAAAGGGTTTTTTCAAGTACATCTTGTTCAGAAAAAAATAATTGTAGCCAGGAAAAAACCCTTTGCTGAAAAGGAGGTAATAACACTGTTACAATCCTCTTATTCTGCTAGCTTCCTTAATGTCCATTTGGCCTACAGAACTTTAGACCTTTTTTAATGAAAAGGCTGTATTCACGTGATGTGATACTGCAATATGCTTGGCTGTGTGAAACTGCAGAAGTCCAACACTGTGTTCTGAGCATTCCTCTGCAGGCTGCTTCTTCAAGTATGAGCCATAGAGATAAAATATCAGTATGCAAGTTTTTAAAATTGAAGATATAGGTAAATAATTTCAGAATAAAAGTTAATATCCTTCTAAAGGTGGTGTAGATCTGCACTGAATAATCATGTTGATAAGCACATGAAAATGTAAGCAAAAATCTTGTGCTGGAGAGGGATTCAATTTTAACAGGCATAAATAATCTTTGCTTGTTTTTTATTTTTTTTGTTTGGTTTTGGTTTTTGTTTTGTTTTGTTTTCAGAGAGAAGGGAATCTGGGTTACAGCACGCAAAACGAAGCCAGGTTAAAAAGAAACTATTATTTTGCTATCTATTGCTTAATGCAGCTACTTAGATACTCAGTATCTCAGTTCTCAGTAGCCCTGAGAACAGTTCTTACAAGAGACATATCACAAGCAATCTTACTGCCAACTACTTAATTTTGCTGCGGAGCAGCTCTTATCTTTTTAATTTTAGTAGTAATTAAATCTCTTCTCTCATGCATCTGAGCAAAAGTGGTATAATCTTGACAGCTCCTTGAGACACAGTATACCTTTTGGAAAGGAGGGGGATGGAAGAAGCAAGGCTGAGTAATTTAATTTATTTGTAAAATGTCGTTCAGAGTTGTATACTTGAGAGGCTCATGTGCCTGTTGCTAGGTTTGCCTTTCACTGCTATGGCAACAGTCTGGTGGTAGGGCTCAGTGGGAGACGGCGGTGTGATTTATTGCTGAGGGCTCACTGTCCTTAGGGTGAACAGGCCAAGGTTGTCAGTTTTACACCACAGGGCTGGAGCAGAGGCGAGCATTTTTAAAATCGTGCAGCTTCAAATCCACCTGTCAGTCTCTTTCCCTTTCCCTAGGGACTGAAACTGGTAACAGAGACTGAATGCAGGGTCTTCCCCTTTCAGTGGAAAGAAAGAACACATGGAGAGGATGGAAAAGCTGAGCAAGAGGTTTTTAGATTCATCAGGAGCACACGTAATCTCACTCATCATTACCTTATTGGTAAACCTATAGCAAAGTGAATTGTCCAGAAATGAAAGCAGCTAATGGTACTTGCATGAGATGCTTTGGTCACTTCCAGTATTTATTCCAAGCACTGCTTATTTGACTTCTGGCTGGTTGAGGTGTTCACTTGTCTGCAAGATCTTTTCCCATGGATAGCTATGTTCTCACAATTCTCAGCTCATGAAATAGAGTGAATGGATGTGACAGAGTCTGAGAGCATACAAGGGGATGTATGTGCAGGTTGGGCTACAGCTCAGGGATGCACCCATAGCACAGGGAGGTAGCCATGCTGCCTCCCTTTCTCAGGGCTTACATGTTTGACCTGGAAACATTTGTATTATGCACTCTGTTCCCTTCATCTTAGTTCAAGACTTCACCTTGCCTTCTCCTGATGGTAGAAGTTTGTGTGCATGCCATTCCTGAAGGAAGCATGTTTTTTCCCCTTATTGTAAAATCCTGGTTGCTGGGTGGTTTTGCTAACATTTGCACAGCATCCTAATCATGAAGTACTATGCCCTGCCCTCTGTTGGAGTCTTGAAAACACAGGTCTTTCTCTGATGGCCTTCACAAAAATGTAGCAACCCCAGGAGAGTAGCCTGCCTGGGCTGGCCATGCTGCTGCTAGAAGTCACTCCAGGAAAGGGATTGCAAGAGGAGCAGAGAGTTAAACAAGAAACAGCTTCACAGCCTTCCTGAGAAGATTTCTAACTTAGATACATTAGATCTTGGCTGAACAGTTTCATAGTTGTGTGAAGAATGAACTTTGTCTTCTCATTTTTTTTCCCATTTGGATGTAACTTTGGAGGGTGAGGAGAAAAAGACATGTTTTTGTACGTATAAACAGATCTTTTTCTAAAGGACATATATTGCAAGCATTGACTTCTGTGACTTCTGTGAGAGAGGTTTCTAACGGCTGCTGAAGTCACCTGATTTTTGGAGATTTCTTGGAGTTTTCTTCACAGAACTATAAAAAAAATAATTTGAGCAGCTACAGATAAGTTATGGAATTTGTATTTTGAAATTTATTTCTAGATATTATTACTATAATTTAGTGCTCAGAAATTCTCATGAGTGCGTTGGAAGCATTTTTTAGGTCTTAAACTGTGGAGTATCCCCTAAATAACAGGAGGAGTTTCTATTTTATTAACAGGATCTTTCTAGAAGTAAGTGGATGTATAACCTCAATACATTAACGGATAACTTCCAAGAGATGAGGAGAACAGCCCTATGTAACTATCATTTTTAGTTAAAATATATAATCAATTTTGCAATTGTCCATCCACTCGTTTTGGCTCAGGTTTTAGGCTGATCAACTACCTGGTGTCACAGTGATTATTTCCATTTCCTTTCTTGTTTGTCATTCTTGGTTTTCAGGATTATTCACTCACTATGATACAGTGATGGCAGAAACAGTGGGCACCCTCTCAAGGTGCCCACTGCTCAGGAACATGATTTAGCAGAGGGTCGTTAGAGTGAGGGTAGTATGGTTAGTTTGCAGTTGGACTTGATGATCTTTAATGTCTTTTCCGACATGGGCAATTCTATGATTCTATGAATACTTGCTTTTCATCTTAAAGCCCCAACCTGTGTGGAGAGCCCCCAGACCTCCAGGTGAGTGGGCTCAGTGCTGCTCCTTGCTCCCAGTTTTGTGTCTCCATCGCTGGGGGGGGTTCAGTCAAAGTAAAATACAAAGTAAAATACTGTGAGGAACTGGGACTTCACAGATTCAACCAAATGAACACGTCTGAGTTAACACTGGAGTAAACAAGTGTCCTCACCTCACCACATTTTGTTTGCTTGCAGAATTTTCTGTATGGTGGTATGTTAGTTTCCCTCTTCCAGGTGAAGGATAAAATAAGACATCAGGATATTTACATATTAATGTAAATTATATTTTGTTAATTTTTCTATCTGCATGTATTTGTGAAGCAAGGAAGCCACTTTCATATTCCTAATGCTTGCAAAGTTGTGATTGGAAATGAAATACCTGGAGAGAGAATATCCTGTTTCTAAGTTTCCTAGTAATAGTTTTCAACATGTTCTTTTCTTATCCTCTGCCACAGTTTAAAAGAATAAAATCTGTTAACAACAGGCATATGTGATCAACAGCTCCTCCTACTTCAAATCTGTCTTTAAGCTTCACTTTTTGGGAGTCCTTCCTACATTAACCTTCTGTTAGGGTTTATATCAGACCAAAATGCAGTAACTGTGGTGCTGTGCAAATGTGTGCATGTTATGTTGCAAACTTGTTTGCTAGTCTGTTGATGGGATGCGATTGAAATCTGCTGGCAAAAGTACAAATGTACGTTCTCTGAAAATTGGATGAACAGTTACTTAAAGAGATGCACAAATAATTGAATTTTTATCCATTTAAGAAATATACCATTTTGATTTAGCTGATGCTTTTGAACAAAGCAGGGTCTCCAGATTCTCTGGGTTCAGTCAGTTTACAAAATAAGGCAAATAAAAAGATGTTGCTAAATGAATCAGTGTCTTAAGTAAACAACTGTCATTTAATTTATTTTTTCTATAAATACATTGGTTAAATTCACCCTTATTTTCTTTAGGATAGTGTTATTGGGAAAGTTTTGCTCACCTTATTACAATAAGGTTAGCGTTGCTTTATCTGATGTTTGCTTTTAGAATTTGTCTCTGATACAAAGGTTTGGGGCTCTGGCGTTGTTGATTTCAGGTCACTTCATGCCAGTCCTGTTACAAAGTCTGTGCCTCTGTCATGTGTGTCAAATATCTGTGTGTTTGGAGAGATTACCATCAGACTCTAAGGTGTTTATTCAGAATATATGAAAGGGAAGAAGGCACAAAGCTAAGAAAAGACTCAAAAGGAAGCAGCATATCACAGGCCATTTCTGACTGTTAGCAATTGATGTGGCTGGGCTCTTTTCAGAGTGAATGGCCAAAGGAACCTTCCCTGTTTGACATTCTCCCCTGTGTCTCATCTGCGCTGCACAAAGAATCTCAGCCTCCCTTCTCTGTTCAAATAAATTGTATTTCTAGGTCAGCCACACCTCCCAGTGAACAGGGAGAGGCTTGGCAGGAAGAAAGGAAAGGTTCGCTGCTCTTCTAATTTTACGTACAGGCATGATAAGGCTAATGGATTGGGAACTGTTAACTACGCTAAGGCATAAAAAACTAATGATAACTATTTTCTTCTTAAAGTAAATGCTGCTACTCAGTAAATGCTACTATTTCAGAAGTGATTGAATATTCATGAGTTGTTCTTGATAATGAGATAAAGGCCTCTCTTATCTCATTGTGTTCTTACACATTATTCAGGAGAACAAAGAAGGTATCTTATAGGTTACTGAAGACTCAAACTTATTTTCTGCAGAAGGAGGAAAAATGGTTGGTTTGAGCTGAGAATAGAAGAGCAAACCTTGAATATTTAGCTGGCAAAACAATGGGCATGGATATAGAGTTCAGCCCTGACAGCTATAGAATACAACCAGAGTAAATCATGGAAACCAAACCTTTTCTTTAAAAAATATATATAAATAATAGCTGTTGTAATATTAAAATTATGATTTTTTTTTTTTTTAACTAGGCCCACGTATGAAAGTAAGTGGTAAATTCTACACTGAACTAAGTGAATGTTCTCTTAGAGTAAAGGATGGTGGATAACACGCAAGCTGTAGAGATGGCTGTGAGCCTTGCTCCTTCTGTTTTCTTCCTATTTTCTCCATGCTGCTTCTCCCCTTCCCACCTCCACTACAGCCTGGTGAGGCACAGGGCTGTACATCAAGCAATCCTGTAAAATTTAACTCCCATGCCCTTCTGCAAGAGTTGCAATTGCTCTAACATGTTTTCTAGCCACGTTTTTTTTTGTTATTTTTAAATGGATAAAAGAACTACGCCCTCAGCAGGGAAGATTAATTCATTTTCAAAATAAATCATATTTGCTTAATAGATGTTTAAAAAAAAAGAAAAGGTGTATTTCTTTGGTTCAGTATGGAAGGCAGATAAAAGTCTTGATTTTTGTACGGAGGCAGTGTGAGTAACATTTTCCAGAAAATAGAAGATTGTAGGGGGATTGGAGTCGTAAAGAGGGGAAGAAACATTAGTTTGGTAAATTTCTGTCTGTCTGATTAGGAGTTGTTGTTGCACACAACTAATGCTCTAGGATTTAAACCTGTGTTTACCCATCTTTCAGATTTGGTAACAACAACAAAGCAGTTGTGTTAATTCATCACACGATGAGGCTTTACTTCAGAGGATGCTTTTATTCCTTGATCAAGAGTGTTTTTTTCTTACAACAATTTTATGTAGATAGCTACAGTTAACAAAAGACAACAGTTGGGCATCATTTGCCTGAAAAACAGAGATGACTGCATTTTAAAAAAGAGAAACGTGTATTTTATGAAATTTACACAGAAAGGCTTTTCTGCAAAGGATCTAATACAGTAATTACACTCTGTAAGAGTAAAGCATTTTAAATGCGTATAGACTGAAACAGGTGTCTTTTAATGAGAACAGGGTGTAGTTTAGGTTTGTTTAACAGAAATGGTTCAGAACTCTATCATGAACCTACTTAAAGTTGTGCCAATGTGAATACAGACCGGTGTTCAAAGTACTTCTCCCCTCAACCCCATCTATAACTTTGCTGAATGCTGGGAGCAGTTACAATTCAGGAAACTCTGTACCCTCCAGTACTGAGTTTTCCAGGCTTCTGCGTCTCAAGACAGATACAGAGAAGCTGATTGCTGCTCTTTTACCTTGTCAAAATGACCAAGGGAATGGGGTATCTGCCCTGTAAAGGACACTGAAAAGCCTGGTGTTCTTCCATTTCGATCAGACGTCTGTGGTGAGTTATGACCAAGGTTCATAGTATTAGCAAGGCAAGAGACAATGAGTCAACATCATCTCTAAATCTCGCTATAGGAGACCTAGGAACTGGGAAGTAGGTTTAAATTAATTTGAAACAGATCAAGTACTTTCAATGTGGACTTACGGAACTTGTTTCTAAAGGAAGCTGTAGAGATAGACAAGAGCATAAGCAAATGCAATAATAATAATAATAATAATAAAAAGGCAAACTTTGATGGATGACTGGTCCACTAGCAGACAAGGAATATGCAGGAGTATGACTTTTAGCATCCATAATCCAATTTTTTTAGATGTATGCTAGAGCAGCACAAGAGTAGTAAGTTGTAGGTGGTGTCAGGGATCACAGAATCATAGAATGGCTTATGTTGGAAGGGACCTCCAAGATCATAACGTTTCAACCCCCTACCACTAGATCAAGTGCTAGATTAGGTTGCCCAAGGCCCCATCTAACCAGGCCTTGGGCACGTCCAGGGACGGGGCATCCACAGTCTCTCTGGGCAGCCTGTGCAAGCATCTCATCATCCTCCCAGTGAAAAGGGTAAGATGTTCCGTTCCTGATGAAAAAGGGGCACCATGAATTTGTCCCAGTAAGGTACTTCTTATATTCTTAACATTAGTGAAAACCTCTATTTAATAATCATTTCCTTTTTTATCCACTGACAGTCGGGGGGGGGAGGGGAGGGGAGGGGAGGCTGGGGAACAACAACAATAAAAACACTCTAAGCTTGGGGCCAAGTTTGCATTCCTTAGCTCTTGTTATGCTTGTGGGCTAAAGCTATGAGTTGGTTGTGCTTTGAAAATCCATGCAAAATACAGACCTACCTATTTTAATGTGTGGTGAGAACAAAGTTGTTTAGAAAAGAGGCTGCATGTCCTTTCAACTCTTGATACCGTCTATGACAACCGCATAAATTCTTTTTTTCCTGCACTACTACTGCGGAGGAAAGGAAAACTTTATCTTCTCTCTGCTGAGAGCAGAGCAGCCCAGCTTGCCAAGGAAGAGGAGGAAAGTTCTCAGACTCAGCTGAGGTGCAGATCTGCTTTTTACCATCTCTCAGACAAGGCTTTGTCTATATGAGAGCATTGCTCTTCTGTTGCTTTTAGTCAAATCACAGAGAGAATAAAGCATGATGACAGAGGAGATCTTGGGCAAACACCTGCCTCTGATGATGATAAAAAGCACTAGTAACTGGAAATCTTTGCTGAGACCAGCGTCTGCTTGTCTTCGTGGTTTACTGACATGCTAAATGTTATTGCAGTTAGTGGTTTGAGTGGAGAAGTAGTGGTTGCGAAGAGAGATTGAGTCTCAACAGACCCAGCCTTGGCTTGTGTCCTGGTTTGGAGAGAGAAAGGGCAAAATAACTAGACTACCCAAGCAAAATAATGTGTCTACTTAGCTAATGAAAGGTTTGAGGTCTCAGATCTCAAAATAATGCATTATATATGGATTTTAAGAAGCCTTCAACTTTTTCTTTTTTTTTCTGGAAGACTGGTGCCCTGTGTGAAGTATCTGGTGTGGGACTTAGCTGCTTACAGTGTGTTTCACAGTGCTAGAGAGAGCAATTCCACCTCCATCAGTGGCCTTTAGAAGGATTGCAGTAGTATGGATGTAGTATTTGTTAAATTTCAAGATACTGAGGTGTTGATGAAGAAGCATGTGAAAGGTCAGGTAGACTGTTTTTACCATCTGCTGTAACTGTGTTGACCTGAATAACGTCTTCAAATGAGCTGCAAAAATGATCACTATGCAACATGAACCATGTAGATTAATTCAGTGGCAGAACTTTGTGTTCAGAAACTAAAAGACTGGAAGCTAATAGTGACGTAATAAAATACACTCAGTTAAAATTTGCTAGCTGAAAATCTTAATGTGAAGTCATATAATTAATGTATACTAACCTGACACCTAGTGTTGCTAGGATTCAAGAGAGGACATTGTAAAATAAGATCAGAAAATGATTGATAAGGCTGGAGAATATGAAGTATGGAAGAATAAGAAGAATACAAAACCAGGATAGTAAATTAGAAAAATATATACAACTTCATATGCATACAAGAACTCATATTTTTGGAAGAAAGATTCTTGCTAATGGGTCTTTTTTTTATTTACTTCTGTATGATCTGAGTCTGAACATTTTTTAAAAAGACAACAGTGTAAGCCAGTCACAGATATATATGTTGTTCAATTCTATTTTCTTTTTTCACTATGCTTATAGAATATGCTTTTCCATACTAGGAAGCTCCATCCACAGGAATCTACACTTTCTGGAAATGTAGGCATTCTTTGCATTCTTTCAGTGCCACAGGAGACAACAGGCCACTTCTCACCAAGGTCTGCCTTAGGAAAGCAACACAGATATTTGCAGTCATTTGTCGTTATGATTGACTAGCCCAGATTTTCAGTTGAATGCTATATGGAAAGCCTTGATAGGGCAGTTTTGATGGTACTGTGTCCATGCTTTATAAATTGAAGTAGCTGCTATTCATTTGAGAGATTATCTTATAAGTTTTGGAGATGCAGATGATATAATCAGACAGAAAACATGTTTTCTTGTAGTTTCTGTGTTCCAAGAGTGAAAAAAAAAATTACAAGACTTACACAAATGTTACTGTATTTTTCTGCTTATAATATTTCAAATACACTGATAATAGGAATACAGAGGAAGACAGGGGGTTGCTTTTTTACTATCCAAAAAGTCCAAAACTACTTCTTGTCCTCCAGCTATTGTTTTTTTATTCCAAACCAACTGTATTCAGACTAACCACATGTCCCAGTGACTCCTCTTTCTTTTCTAACAACCCTAGAATTGAAGCTTTTGCTCATAGCTCTCATGTCCATTTGCCTGATGAAAAGAGTTTAATCTCATAAAAATTTTATTCTTCATTTTCCTATAAAAAAGTGTAAGTTTTAAGCCACAGTATTTGAGATTTTTTAAAAACATGTTTCAGAAAATGATTTTCATAGGAAATATCTGAAAACATCTTTGGAGATCACCCCTATTCTGTGGATCACCCACTAGACATACTGTAATCATTTCAAAGATTGATAATTAGGTATCCTGTTTGCCAAACCTGGTATCATCACAGCTTGAAATATTTCAAATGCAAAGGATGTACTGTTCTGCCAGAAACAAATTTATTGTATTATTGCTGGTTTAGGAAATCTTGAAGAGGGTAGAAGTATATTCCAGTTATGATAGGATACATGCTATCCAAGATCTGTCAAAAAACAATTCACCAGTAAGTAAGCAACATGTATTTCCAAAAATCCTGCTTAACATGAAAGCTACTAGATGCTGTACAGTGAGAGGAATGGAAAAACTCTGAGGTCTATCCACTTTGACCTTAGATGTAGCAAGATTCCTAAAATAACTTCACTATATACATTAGACTAGTTGTCAGGCTGTGTTCAACTTCACTGCCTGCTGTGCTTCAACATGACTTGAATAAGCTTTTAGATCATGACTTTAATCCTAGACATTCTGAAGCAACACCATAGTGCCTTTTAAAATACATGGGTATGAGGCAGCTGTTGAAAATGGAATACCATGGATGAATAGGCTTCTCTGTTACACAGATTGGACTTGCTGTCATTTTTCCTTGAAAACTGTATTCTGAAAAGCATGTGCACAAGATATTAGTTTTCCATAATCTCTAGTACATCGTATCACCTGCTTTTAATTGTGGGCTTTTTGTTTCTGACTAAGGACTGTATGTAAACTCAAAGCACAAAAAAAAAAAAAAAAAACAACAAAAAAAAAACAATAAAATAAAATAAAAAGGATTTGAGGCAACTAGTTCAAATAGTGCCTACATACTAGGGCTGCTCTGACAATAATGTCTCTTATTTTGTTTTGTTGGCCCATGACGTCAGAGGCAGATGTTGGTCATATAGCAGTAGAGGTTGAACCTTCTTGCCAATACTCCTTTGCATTCTGCTGCTGTGGAACAGATGGAAGCAAAAGGGCAATCGGATGAAATGACATCTGACACAGAAGTGCAGATGAAGCAAGGATGCGTTATTGAAAAAAATGGCAATCATTGATTGATGATTACTGAACATCTATGGAAACCGAAGAGTGGATTTGAGCACAGTGAGGTGGTGGAGTGGCATGTTTCAATAGTGGAGAAGGCAACATGAAGGGCAAGCCACATTCTGGATGGCCATGCTCAGCTGCCACATCATAAAATGAAGAGCGTCTTGATCAGCTCATCCATGTGAATAGGGAGATTGCTACTAGGCAACTGTCTAGGAGTTAATAGTGGGTTTATTGCTCTCCTAGAGATGGTGGCAACATTGGAATACTGTAAGTTTGCATTAGTTAGATCCCATGACTAGATACATAGGAACAGAAAAAAAGCATGTGCAAGTTTGTCAGCACCTACTGAACCATTATAAAGGCTGAAGGTGACATTTTCCTGGATCCCATCATTCCTGGATCTAATAATTATCGGTGGCAAGACAAGATGTCATGACTAGAAGCTAGAGTCAAACAGCAGTCCATGGAGTGGTGGCATGTGAGGCATGTGAATTCCATAGTGAAGAAAAATTTCAAGACTAGGATTTGGTGCTTTTTGACTTCCATGTTTGGGCTGATGAAAGATGCATGAGCAGCATTTTCTTAGCAACATCATCACAGCAGCTACGAAACAGTAGGTCACTTCTACTGGGCAAGTATCCCAAGCACTTGTTCATCAATGGCAAAAATGCATAGCAAATAGTGGTACCTATGTTGAAAAAATAGTATTTTGAAGCTGAGAATTTACTCTGACAAATAGTATTATTGTGCTTTTTGTATCAGTTGTAGTTTCCATGGAGATAAATCAGAAGCATTGCTTTCAGAATTACCTACATATTTTGGACCTCTAAGGTTGAACCTGCAAGCATGAAAGCTAAGGCCCAAATTTTCAGTGAGATACACACATAGATGATGACATTATTAAATTCAGAGTCTTACTTGACAGAAAGTAATACATAGTAGGTTTCAGAAAGCTATTTCCTTGGTAATTCCAGCCAGAACAAGATCACGAAGAATTAACAGCTCTTCCAAACTCTAAGTACTGGGAGTTGACCACAGAAGGAAATCGAATGATCCTGCTCGGAAGAATTGCATGATCATGTGTTCCCATCCCATTCCCATCCATGGATCTTTTGATTCCTGAACTGGCATTGGCAACTGTCCAATTCATTCAAAGCCCTTCAGGATTGTTGATCAAGCCTGTTTACTGTCAGTCCCTACTGAGACACCCTTAGACAGATAGGCAAACCTTACTGGTTAACACTTGCAAATTCAGGTCGGATCTTCTGCTTCAGCCAACATGGCTGTGAGGTGGACTGCTTGTGTACAAGATGGGATCACTATGTCGAGAAGCACTGAAGGTCTTAAACAGAGTGTATCTTTTCTTATCTACCCTTTCTCCCCTCCAGCATTCCTACGTGTGAGTGCCCTCATCTCCCTTTCTATTGCCACAGAGGATGAGTGTATGGGAACTGTTGATCACGGCCTGAACCTCTGAATGACCACCTGAGGCAAGCAATGAGTCAGCCACAGGAGCACAGGTGAAGGCACAGGTGCTACCGGATGGGATGAAGCCTGGCTCCACCTCTCCTGGATCCCATTTAAGTGCTGACTGCCACCGAGGGAAGATCTCTTTCTGGAGATTGCTCCTTGTGGAGTTTACATTGAGCCTACAATACCAGTGAGCATTTTTCATTTATTTTCTTTCTACCATGGTAATCCTAGTTAGCCTAACCTCTGTATACCTATTAATTGTACACATATTGATTGTACAGTGAGCAAGAAGAAGCTCACGTTAGAGCTGTTTTAAAGTTTTATGGGTGTGCTGGTTGATCAGTGGAATCAAACGGATCTGAAAACAGAGCTCAGAGCTGTAGTTTTCTCCTTGCTATAGGCAGTGACTTGCAATTTGTCATCTGCACAGCAGCAGGTTTTCTTAGGACTTGTAGGAAGTTACCTCTAGTCATCAAGTGTAATTGAAAATTCTCAATGAGTTAAAAATTGTAGGAGAGATCAGATTTTGGAGAGGTGGGAGGAGAACTGGTCTGTAGTTTAATCTTATATGTAATCTTTCCTTAGGACTTTGTATCTAAATAGCTTTTAATATCTTAGCACTTAGTTCTGTTTCTCAAATTCAGAAGTTAGGGTGAGGTAGAAGAGAGGAGGGAGTCTTTGCAGTCTTATGAAGTCACGTAGTGGCCTTGGACTTCATTCTGAAGTGCAAAATGTGAAAATTTAAAGAGCTCAAGCCAAGCTTATTTTAACATCAAACCTCAGATCTATCCCAGTATTTAAATTCTAAATTCATAACAATCATTAATATTCATATTCTCTCTCTGTAACATCTTCCTCTATTGCCCAAGATCGTGAGTTTAATAGTTCAAGTCAGCAGTGAAAATGTTTTTAGCAAATGACTCCCCATTGCTTAGGTGTGTGTTTGCTGATGTATTTTGCCTTCCAACTGAACAGATGTAAAACTTCAGCTATTTTAGGAAAACTTGTTGTTTAGCTTTGACATTTCAGCAGTAGTATTTTAATATCCTTGTACAATTACATCACACACTTAGTGGATGAAGAGAAGGCAGTGGATGCAGTCTTTCTGAATTTAGTAAAGCCTTCAGAGTGTCCTTTTGGATGAATTGTATAATTGAGTTGAACAGATCCATGCTATACTGGCTGTGTGAACTGCAGAGCTGAGATGATTGTGGTAAATGGAGCTTCATCAGACTGAAGACCAGCCACAAGTGGAGTTCCACAGGGCTCAGTTCTAGGGCCAGTCTTGTTGGACATTCATATCAATGATCTGTATGCAGAGTTCAGTGTATCCTTAACGAGTTCACTGAAGGTGCTGGAGTGGGAGGTCTTGTTAACTGTCTCAAGGGATGAAAGACCTTGCAGAAGGATCTAGATAAGTTGGAGTACTGGACAGTCTTCAGTGGCAAAAAAATTCAACAAGGGTAAATATCAGGTTCTAGCAGTTCCAGACATAGGAACAGACTGGGAGATGAGTGGCTGGGGAGAGGAAAGGGATCTCGGGATTCTGTTTACAGCATGAGTCAGCAGTGAGCCCTGGCAGCCAAAAGGGCAAATTGCATTTTAGGATGCATTAAATAGAGCATAGCCAGCCAGTCAAAATAAGTGATTCTCCCACATCATTTAGCACTGGTGTGGACTCGGTGTGAATACTGTGTGCATTTCTGGGCATCATAATATAAAAAAGATGTTAAGATATGTGAATATACCAGAGAATATTTGTAGGTCCCTTCCAATCTAACTGTCTAAAAGAGTATCTTTTAAGCAATCTGTAGTATGTTTAAAGAGTTTCAAAATATGCAGAAAAGTCTTTGTTTCACATTCTACTTTAAAACTTCAAAGTAGAATGTGAAGCTTTGCTGTTTAGTAAGAAATGTCTGTTTCTGCAGTTACATAGGAAAGTAAGGTTAGACTTGCAACTATTGTGCAGTATTTGAAAATCAGGGTGTAGTCCACTTAAAAGTATGAAGTAAATTGACCATGAAGCAATAAAAACAACAACAAAAGTCTATGACATGATTGATATGATTAATAATAATATGTTATGGTCATAAGATATACTCAGAATGGGTCTGGAATTAGAAACTTCTACTGAATTTGCTACTGTTCTATTTGGCCAACTCATATTTTAATCAAACAAAATTTATTAACAGTTAGCTTCTTTAAAAGGCGATGAGTGTATTGCATAAGTAATTCCAAGTCAGGCCATCAATCTCTTAAATATTCTCACATTTTTTGCTGCTTTCGCTAGAAGTTTCTTGAGAAAAAGAAAAGCTAACTTTTATGTTTTGGGGGAGGAGGGGTGAAGAAAGGAGGAAAGAAAGATTAGCAAGGTAACTACTTCTTTATGAGGTATAAACCTTAGCTTTGAATGACTGTTTTATCTACGTTACAATTTAGAACACCTGTGTCTGACCCGTGGTCCACCTGCAATCCAAGAAAGATGGTAATGTAGCCCCACAAGATCATAAACTTTCAATACTGTTATGTGATTTTCACCAGTGTTTGTGAGTTGATAATGTATAGCACAGGCTGTGTGAGCTATAGTGGAATGCTCTGGAGGGGTGGCCATGGTGCAGGGATAGCTTCTCTTCTTGCACCTGCCGCACACTCAGTCAACTTGAAAGCTGTGTGTGTTTCACATCACGTGCACTTTTGTCACTTGATGAATAAGACATATTGATTATTGATAATAAGATTTCATTCTGGAGGCAGCAAGTTGTGGAAAAAATATTTTATGGTTTGCAAAATGAAATCAAGATATTTATGGAATCAAAAGGAAAACTTGTGCCAGAACATGAAGACGATAAATGGCTCATAGATTTTGTATTTTTGGAGGATTTGACCATACTGTTAAATGAGTTAAATGTGTTTTCAAGGTGGCAATCAACTTATCTGTGCTGCTTCAAACCGTAAAGCATTTGAAAATGAAAGAAACTATGGCAGGCTCAAGCTATGGCAAATAATATTATGCATTTTGATATGTTGTCTAAATGTAGCACTGTGAACAACGGAAAATATGTTGCCTTGTTTTCCATTCTAATAAATGAATAAGTTTCAAGATTTCTGAAAAAAATCTTTAATGTTTTGGTATATCTGTGACTCCATTTCTGATTGACATAAATACATAACCTGCAAATTTTCACATGGAATGCATAGAGTTTCAATCAGACATTCAACTGAAATAAAACTTGATCATATTTCTTTACTAGATTTTTATAATACCTGTCTTATCAGAGAAAAATATCTCTTGTTTCACAATACCTTATTGTCACTTTTTGGCAGTACATATGTTTGTGACTTACTATTTCCAAGGATGAAGCACAGTATGTGTAAAATTAGATTAAAAAATCTCTGAACACCTTGAGAGCTCACTAAAAACTGTAATCAGTTCCATTAAATGACATATTTATGCATTAGTTTTACAAAAACAAGGTAAAATATCCCACTAGTTTTGTTTTTGTTGCCAACTTTATATGTTTTAATAAAAATAAAAAGTATTTTTACTTATGTGTTAAATATGACATACATTTTATATGTGGCCCTAGACAGTTCTTCACTCAGTGCAGCCCACGCAAGTCGAAACACTAGATGCTCATGGTTTGGAAGATTGCATTACAATGATAGGATGCTTGGGACTCTTAGTTGCACCAGAGGAGGATCAGACAAGATTTTAGATAAAAATTCATTGACGTTGTGGTTGTCAAATACTAGAACAGTTTTCTAGTGCTGTACTTGGTGCCCTGTTCCTGTTGGCATTCAAAAGACTTTTGTACAATGCACTCAACAAAGTGCTTTCACTTTTGGTTAGCCCTGAAGAGGTAAGGTAGTTGGACTCAATCTTTGCAGTCCTCTTCCAACAAAACATTCATATCTTATTCCAAATCAAACCTTTATTGATATCTATTCAATTGCATTGTAATCTTTGTGGTTATGTATGTACTGGCTGGTATGAATTAGGAATTTTGCAACCAGAATTGAAAATGCATATGGAGACCTACAATATAAATGGCAACGTATGAAATAGTTTTGCAGTATAATGATTTTATACTTGGCTAGTCTGTAGGAGAATTTAATACATAAGAGGAACAGATCTGCTAAAACTGAGATAGTGTTATTATAGCAAGATTTTTAATGTGAGGTAGATTATACAGGGAGAACTTTAAATGAAACAACTGTTGGAAAAAGCAGACAAGATTTTGAGCCAAGTCTTTATTTTGAATTTTCAGCCATAGGTATGGGCTACTTTTCTGGATGCTGAATGAAGAAATATTAATATGTAACATAAAATTTGCAAGCAAAAAAGGAATTGTAGAAAAGCAGTAACAGCTACTGACTTTTTGTGTATTCCTATTAATTGTTCTTGGTTGTTAATATGATATGTTGAAAGTTTGCAGAGTGAGATCTACTGTCTTCTTCAGTGAAGTAGATAAAACCTAAGTAGCCATCTCTGCTCTGAAGTGTTTGTGCAAATACATATATTTGTTGGTGACCGTTTTATACCTCAGGTGTCCACAGCATGCATTATTGTATTGGATAAGATTACTTCATTATGAAGATGACAATATTTTCAGATGTATATGAATGGTTACACTGAGTTGATGCTTTAATCTTTTTAATTCAATCTAAACTGCAGATGCCCTGCTTAGGTGGATCAGAATAGCACATTAGCTTGAAACAGTAAAGTGGGAAGTGACAACTGAGTGGAACCCACAGAAGGAATATATTTATGAACTGTGGGATTTTTTCTATAATTAAGTTGATATTTGAACAACACCCAACACTATCCAGCTTCTGTAGAATTGGCCATGGGATGTTTGGTCCGAAGATTTTTAGAAAAGAGCTCTGCGAAATATACCCAGACAGCAGTATGCAGCACTGTACCTTAGAACAGTGTTAGAGAAGTTCAGTGGAGATAGATCAGATGTCGGAGGGGAAGAACACCTTTGCAAAGTTTAGCGTGTTATGTGGAGAAGGATTAATAGCTACATTTCAGTTAGAGAAAGCAGTATGCGCTTCTGTAGCTCCTGAGAGAAAAATCCAGAACTAGTACAGTGCCATCACTTCACCTCATCTCAGCATGGCAATATTTTCAGGAAAGTGAACTATAGATCTTAATATTCCTTAGGAGAAAGATGAGATCATTGCTTGAACACTGTCTCCTCAGATAAATGAGGATACATTGATAAAAACTGGACAGCAGAAGACTGTTACTTTAGGTGGCCTATTTTAAAAACAAGATTTTGAAAGTTCATTGAACAAGCAGAGAAATCTTGTGTATTATTTCCACTCAAGTTCTGAAACAGTGACATTTTGGAATGAAGAATTGTTTAGTCTCAATGTATTTCTGGCAATCATTTTCCTTAACAAAAGAATAAATTTGCAGTTAACCTTAGATTTTAAAGGAGTAATATTAAAAACTTTTTAATGTATATTTATCTGACTTATTTTGCAAATAAATTCCATCTGTCTATGCTTTCTGAAAAGAATTACTGGAGTATTTCGTATATTAGCTGCTTGCTAATAAATAATATGAAATCTGTGTTCAAATGAAATATGCACACTGGCAGTGAAAGCTTTCTAATTTTTTTCAGGGACTTCCTGTTTGCCAATGTCATACAGGCTTTGAACCTGTTATTGTAACTCCTGATCAAAGTCCTTATGTTCCTTTATAAAAATATTTAGATCTGAATCCAACTTATCTAATATGCGTGGTGAAGAACTGAGTAAAGAGCAATAGTTAATCCCATTAAAGTTTCGCATCATTCCATTTAGGTTTTAGCACTATCTTACAGATGGTGAACACAAGAACAAAAATATTGTCTTTTATACAGGGTAAGAAGAACTAGCATTGGAGGCCTTAAGAGGGTGTGAAATAGCTATATTAACAAAAATGGTAGTTGTGTAGTAGAGAACAGGAAGAGATGAAGAAAAACTCTTAAGTATGTTAATCTGAAATGCTTAAGCTGACACAGTACCTCACAGTATTATACATCAAAATGTTTAATGGAGCTGACTGGACTGAAACATGACTTTATAGAAAACTAAGCTTTCTTTAAGTTTGGTGATTAGGATGAACAAGATAATGTAAAAATTTTAGTGAGAGAAACTCTAAAATACTTTTTGATGATAAAATGATGGAACTGAATTATAGAATTCAAAGTTGTAACAGTACTCATCTACATCTTACTTCCTCTTTAATTTCATCTTTTGAAAACTTTGCTGCTGTATCTCAGTGAAATTATGTGTTTCTGTCAAGTTTGGGTAAATGTTTTGTTCAGAATATAACTGACTTTGAATGTTATCTAATCTGGGTGGCCAGTTGCAGGATGAGAAGTAAAACATGCTTACAGACTTGTGAAGTGATTGAGGTTAGAAGAGACTCTGGAGGTCATACTGTCCAACCAACATGCTCAAGCAGGGCCACCTGGAGCCCATCTTATAGATGTTAATAACAGTAGTATGAATTTGATTATATGAGGCAATTGATACTTAATTTCAGAATTTAACACAAGTTAATGCTAATGAGTTTGCTTCTCTTTTTTTTTTTTTCCCCAAGAAAAATAATTTTCCACTGACTCCAGACTTCAAGAATTAAAATAGGCTTTATTTTGTCTCTGTTTCTGTCTTCTCCTCACAAATGCAGGTACCTTAAATGTCATGTAAAAATATTTGGACTTGTTTTAAAAAAAAGTTTAAGAAAATAATATTTCTAAATATTGAGGATTATAAATTATAGTTTAATGAAGCTGGAAGGAGTATTAATATTGAGATACATTGGTGTTCTCTTTTGTAGTGTAAAGTTTCTACTGTACACTGAGGTACAAGAAATTAAAACTTCAGCCTTGAAAATTTAAGGTACTTTGACTTGAGGTATTAATATGCATCTAGTTTGGAGAAGAATTTGGTTGGAAGATGCATAAGCATACAGAAAGTCTTCCATTTCTGACATCAGCTGTAAATAAAGCAGACAAAAGTACTTAAAGGAGTACTTGGAGGGAACTGCTTAATTTGTCTTGAGCTCCTCTCTTTGTCATTGTCTCTTAAGTTATACTTGCATTGAAAACACACTGAAGACATGTAAATTGCAATTATACTGCAATGAGCTATGGGCAGTGACAACAGATTTTTGGTTCTGCTGCAGTGTAAAGAAAGAAATGAGTGGTTAGAAAAATGAACTTTCACAGGTGATGGAAGAATGAATGCAGAGAATGAATAAGGTAACCATAAAATTGTGTAAGGACCTTCTGTGCTGTGAAGTTTCCAAGTCCAAACTGCTTCTCCAGCAAGCCCATAAACTTTTTTTTTTTTGGTAGCTCATTAGCCTCTAACTCAAACTAATAAAACAAGGAGATTATTAATTATTAGATACTGGGCTGCCTATTCTGTAATACTTACAATTTTTCAAACCTCCATTACTCTGCAAGGCATTTCAATTTAGATCTGGAGAACACTCAGCTTTTGTAAACATTACCAAGTATTTAAAAGTATTTTTAAAATGCTTTTTTAAAAATAAGGGATGTATGATCTTTTTGGCATGTCTTTGTTTTAGTAATAGGAAACTGGAGTACTGTTTGTGGTGCACGTGTGGAGATGCATTCTTTGTATGTCTAATTTGAACAGTGTTGAACCAAAACTTTGCTTTCTCAGAATAGCTGAAGACGCCTGAGAGAACAGGCTCTTCTGGAAATATTTCCCTTGAGTTCCATTTACTGATTTTGCTAAAATAGTGAAACATGAAATTGAAATATAATTCACATTATCCTTTTTTAAAAAACAGAAATGTATTTTGTTGAAACAAAAACGCCTTTTCTACTTTTAAAATGGCTGTAATTGATATGACATCCTACATTTTTTTTTCAATAAACTTTCTACTGATTGCTTGAAGAGGATATGGAACATAAGTGATGCTTACAATTTTCCAGCTTTTTTCATCAAATCTGTAGGACAGACAACTTGAAACCTTGTCTAAGATGAAAACATCAACTTAAGTGATCAGTTCTCTGCTCTCCTTGTCTTTTCCTCTGGTTTCCCTGCTGCTATCTAGAGAAAATAAAATTAAAAACAAATAATAATTAAAAAAAAAAAAAAGACTACATTAATTTACCTCGATCCTGATACACATTGGCCTTGATGTTTTATAGTTTCATAAATCTAAAAGATTTTATGTTATTGTTTCTGGTAATTTTACAGCAGTAACATTTGCAATAGTTGTACATATGACTACTTTGGAAAAAAACAAACTTCAACTCATTTTTTTTTTTTCATTTAGAGTATGACTCAGCCATAAGTGCTACGTTGGAAAAGGAAATTGTTTTTTTCTTACTGCAATATTTTTTGTTTATTTCAATCATGCATAAGCCACAACTAAGCTGTATTTTAAAGAATGCATCGATTTAGGGCTAATGGTAGAGCTTCTATGAATACAGAATTCCTGAATCTTTAGTGCTGCACTGAAATTTCTTTAATCTTTTAGATTTCTTACATATAATTGGAGATTAGATAACAACTATAGTAGGTAGGAACAGAATTAAATGTGTCAGGCTTGGCTTCTTATTTCTATGCAGGTAATTAGAGTTAGGTTTCATTTGTCAAATTTATAGGTGAAATTTGGACTTTCCATTCATAGTGGTTGAACTGCCTTTGATTCTAGACTTTCATGGGAACCCAAGTACTTCCTCATTTGCCTTTTTTTTTTTGTGAAGAAATGAATTCCTGGATTTGGGTTTAAACAAAATGGATCTATTCCCTCTTTACATGTGATGGCTGTGATTTCTCCTTTACCTGTACTGATATTATGCTTTGCAGTTGTTTCGCTCTGTATTTACTGACAGGCTATTGGTACAACTGCCACACATTTCAAGCATCTGACTGAAATCAGTTTCTAAATGATTTGCAGTCTACTTCCCTAATGTCTGTAAGAATCAAATCCTTAAGCAGACCCTGATTAACTGAATACATCTACAAAGTCAGAATGACTAATATCACAGCTAAGTTTGAATTTCTTTATATTATCTTGCAGATAAAAACAGACTGGATTCACAACCTTTTAATTGTCTATTGACAGTATAGCTATTTACTGCCTGCAGTTTAGGTACTGTGTGTAGGCTTATGACATGGAAAAGATGATAACCAGTTGTGGTTTTAATAATGAGATATCTAGTCTTAGTTTTAGGTAAGTGAGAGACTGAATGATGAATGGATTTGACAGTGACAGACAAAATTCAGTGATGATTTTTATGGGGACACATCTTATATATAATATATATAAAATAAAACAACATATTTATACATATATTTATATATACCTTTGCATGATGTGAAAACTAAATATTTGTATCTGAAATCTCAGAATCAAAATAAAAATGAGAAAGGAAAAAGACCCTAAAATATACTGCATTTTTTCAGTTTTCCATCAGCTTTATATATTGTATCATGGTAGCATAAATTTATATAGCAGCAATTTGGGATCACTTTAACTGCTGACCATGTTGCAAGGGAGCCAGATAAATTTATAGCACTTAAACAGTTTGTCATTTTTAGCAAAGCATAAACATTTTAAGGTATTGAGGTTTTCAGAGTCTAATATAAATCTTAACAAAAATAAACTGTTTCCTGTTATTTATGGGGCAAAGATTTATTTTAATAACCCAGAAATTGTATGGTGTTAATTTCAGGTTAAAAAGTATAACATCTGCTTTTTAAAATCAGGAAGTTTTCAGTTTTACCATACCTAAACCCATACCTGTATTTTAACTGCTCATATCTTCTAAAAGTAACATGATGGTGAATGTTTGATGCTATTAATGTATGTCTTGAGCTAAGGTTCAGCAGGTTTCCCATTCAGAACTGGAAAAGATTTTCACTAATAATAGAGCTCTTAATTCTAGCTGTGTAAAGGCAGTTAACTTCTGGGAGGTTCCACATGATTTTATGTTGAACGTAAACTTTTTGAAGCCCATCTAAGAGTAAAAATTGATTTGAAGATCTCCTAAAAGTCATAGTCTGAGGACAGATCAGACAACAAAAGATGTGATGAAAATAATTAATAAGGTGTTTCTCTGCTGATATACAGATAGAGAAATGGCAGTTGTTGGCTTAAGTTATGTTATCTCATAGGTATGCAGAACTCTCTCTACAGAAGCAATTTCACATGTTAAGGGCTTTCTGCAAAGATGTTTAAAGTGCAAAATCCATTGTTCTCAGAGTTTCTTTGACATCCTTGCAGTTGCCCTTTGCCTACATTTAGCAATTTTTATTAGTTCAGGTAAAGAAGAGGTAATGCGTGGGTTCTCCAATAAGTTTCAGTGAAGCAGATTTATATTTTGGAGATCCCAAATGCGTAGTGAACTGCTTTCATAGTATGCAGTGCCACAGACAGGCTGAATGAGCAAGCTTTCTATCTCTGTCATGCAGGAAATAGGATGACTGGCCACTTAGAGGTCCTTGAATTATGTAGAAAATGCTAAAGGAAAGGAAACCCTTGTGCATGGCACTGCTATGTAAACATGAAATTCCTTTGGGTGTTTATCATTCAGACAATCGGAATTGGTTAGGAGTCCACAAACTGAAAGATGAAAACAACTGCTATCTTGCCCTAGAGCTCATCCAGCCGTAGAGCCACGTTGCACCTCCTGCCCTTCTTTCAAGGTATGAGGTGGAGCTACAGGGAAGCAGCCTCCAGCTGTGTGAGACAGGGAGACGCGACTCCTTGGTGCGTGGTATTCAGATCAAGGCCTAGATTATGCATCCTGTGGAATCTCACTGATGAGATAGATGGGTGGGAGAGGATTGGCAGGAAAACAAATGTATATTAGAAAAATATTTTGGATGCAGTTGCGTGCATTAAATCTTAACAGCAAGGTTGTTAGTCACAGCTGGATCTTGACTCCTTTCCAGGTTTGCTGAACCAGTTTGCCAGAGAAAGGCTCCTCAAATACAGCTTCTGCATTAACATTGAAGGCACTTCCAAATTTCAATAGGATGAACTGTTCACTAGGTAACTAATCTTACAATTGCTAGAACTGTTGTAAGACACTACTGGCTGATAGACCATGGCTGAAATTCATGGATTAGTTCTCCTCAGTACCATCCTATCAATGTCAGTCAGATTCATCAGTTATGAGGAAGTTTTTCATCTTTGATTTCTAGTGCCAGAAAATAAAGATAAGCCTCCATGCAAATCTATTTCATACCTTTTTTATTTATCATCATTCTTCTCTGTATCTTACTATTTGTATTGTCTTGTAAAGGTAATTATGGTTCATAAATCCTCTCAGCAACTGAAAGTTAAATAGCCATAAAAGCATGCATTTGTCACTGTGCTTACCGTGCTTATAAAGTGGAAAATAATGACAGTGGGGGGTTGAAAAAAGGAATTTAGAATTTATGTGACAGTGGTGGTTTTATAGAGGCCAGCATTATTTTTCCTGTCTCAGAGGCTTCTGAGAAACATTTTTCCACGTAAATTAACTAAGACAGTGCTTTATTTTGCCTGTAAGTATATTCTTTCTTCGTGGAATAGTTCCTAATGTCAAATAGCTGTAATACAGAATGCAGTGATAAGGATTTAACGTTTGCCTAAGTGCCATTGTAAATGTAGTTAGCAAAGAGTTCTGGCCTTATGAAGTTTGCTTATGTGTAGTTTCACACTGTTATTCTTCTGCAAGTATGTAAAAGTGTAAATGATATCATTTGAAATGAGGACCAGTAGTAGTGAAAACAAATCTCCAAAAAATACCTATTCACAGAGAAATTGTGGGGCCCTTTTTCAGTTCAAAGATGCTGTAGCTCTTCTCAGCTCTCAAAAATTATCACCTCTTAAAATACAGGAGAAATTGTTGCAATGTTACAGTAGTAAAGGGTAAATGTGCCAGGAATTGTACTCCATTTCTCATCATATGTAAGGATCAGTCTGGCATGCATCATAGCCATAATATAGGAGGAATGATTTTTAGGATAAGAGAAACATCCAGATCCATAAAATTGTAGACACTCTATATTGCTTCTTAAAATTGCTATTCTAGCATACGTGAGGTCCAATGGAAACAGTTTTGATCTCCCAGAGACCAAAATCTTTTTTTTTTCCCCCAGTATCTTCCTTTTCCATAACATTTAACCAATTTTATTATTTCAGGTCTTTCCACTAAGGAAAAGAAACTTGTGTGGACAGGTATGTTTGGGAGGTTTTTTTGAGTGCTAATGTTTTAGAAGTTATTTGTGCGAGCACTTGCTGCTAATGCACAGCAAAAGAGAATGGGGACCTATCCACAAATGCACTTCCCAGCTGGATTTTGCTAGCTGATTTCCTCTGTGTAGGAAGAATAATTATAGCTTCCTGGTGTGCAGAACCCAGCAACAGTGGCTTTCAGATTTTTGTATGCTGAACGTAAAGTACTGGTGAGGTTACTCATAAAAGAGGCAGCAGGGAAAATCTGTCTGTAGTCAAAGAAATTAGGAAAAGGAGATATGTGATTTTTTTTTTTTTTGTATATGCCTTTGAAAAAAACAAATTGAAGTAGTATCTTTGTATGAAGCAAAAGATACAATGAATAACTTGGGGTATTTTTGCTAAAGACTTTAATACCACCTTAATAGTAGAAGTATGTACACTCGTTGCATTGTGCTTATGTTTTGTGGGTTGATATCTTGCTTTTAAAACTACATTGTCTGTCTGGCATTTGTTATATAATGTGTTGTCAATCATAATACAGATTTTAGACAAGCTAAGTAGACATATGCTGTGCATTTTAAAAAACAAATTGAGGTTAAAATAAGCATCTTTATCTTTTTATCCTTTAATGTAAATCAGCTTGCCTATAGTCAGCTTCTAATTAGACATTTATTCTGGTATTGAGTTTGCTTTTATCAAAAACATTTTTAGCTAGCAGTTTTCTTAGGTAATTTAGTTTTTAAAAATACATTAAATTTAATTATAAATCACTTCATATGATTAAACATAAAATATCATCTGGCTGGTAAAGTGATAGTTGCAGATAACTCTAATACTTTTCAAATGCAGATTGTGCACAGGAAGCTTGGGATAAAGACAAATGGAGGCCTGGTCTTTT
This sequence comes from Phasianus colchicus, assembly GCF_987193195.1. Taxonomy (NCBI): domain Eukaryota; kingdom Metazoa; phylum Chordata; class Aves; order Galliformes; family Phasianidae; genus Phasianus; species Phasianus colchicus. The sequence goes on along the minus strand of NC_143436.1, from coordinate 90,112,838 downwards.
AAAAGAGAAAATGAGGAGCCACCAAATTGTTACCCAGCCACACTTCTACTTTGATTCCTAGAGAGAATATGGTAGCAAATAATAGAACAACATATTTGTTAGCATGTGGACATTGGAAAGAACCATTATGTACTTGCCAGGAAACTTTAAGTACTCTCATTTATTCACAGGACTGCTAAAGGACCTTCTACATAAAGAAGAAATAGTAGATGTCACTGAATACAGCAGTTTTCCATGTTTCATGTATAACGTTGTATAACTGAGTTTGGGATGCAACAAATGAGAAATGGTAGTAATACAGAGTTGGATAGTTTTCAAATAGTTAGCCATCTAGAGACTGTTTCTCAGTGGTTGTTATCAAAAGGTTCATGTTTAAAGTGGGTTTTAGCAAGGTGTTTTGGTAGTGATGTTTTGGTAGCGATCTAAACAAGAGAAGAGATCTCATTTATTAAATATTTGAATGATACCATCCAAAGTAGTCGGACTCAAAATAACCCCTTTTGCAGATTGCTCCAAAAAAAAGTCTTAACATGATTTTTTTTGTTAGTAGGACAATTCCTCTTCACTAAGCTTTTGATTCCTCCAGTTCTCCTACATTGAAATGTTGCTGGCAGCAAGTTTCTTGAAGTGTTTCTTTCACTTGTTGTTGTTGTTTTTGTTGTTGTGCTGTTTTTCCTTTGTTTCAAATGAGTACTTTGGCTCAGTTTTACACCACTGCCATCACAACAAGACGTTTTTTATTTATTATTTATTTACTAAGTTTTTCTTTTTTTTTCTGTTGGGGGGGGTGGGATGGGGGGGAACAAAACGCAATCCAATCTCTTCCATAACATTCAACACACAAATTCCTTGGCAGAATTGATGGGATTGACTGACAGAGGTGCCTGAATATCAACTCTTCTCAGCTTGTTTTGTGTGTAAGATTGACGTGGCCAGCTCTTCTGTCAAGACTGACAGCAGACAACTTCTATATAGGGAGTGTCTAAGTTGCTTGCTTCACTACTCTGTTAGCTATGCTGGAAACCATTAGTGGCTGAATCAAGCTCTTACTACAAAATATTTTTCTGGCATTTTTAGATGATATGCAAAGCTTGTTATAAAATTCCTTAAATTTATGTGTGTTTCTCTTTGCATTTTGTTTTAAGCTCAGATCATTTCACAGGAAGATGTTTCATGCAAGCTGATGTTACTCGTATTTTCTTCCTGCTTTTTTTTTTTCCTTCCTATTTCTTTCTCTAATTTTTTACCAGTAGCAGGCAGAGGAGCAGTTTATCCTGCTGATGAACTGATTAATGCAGTGGGCTGCAATGATGTAGCCTTTACAAGGCATTTGCTTAAAGCCTGCCAAAAGAACCTATGGGTACTCTAGCATTCAAAGTGAAATATGGGGAGTGGGAAATGAAGCAGTCCCCTTCTCACCCATCTAAGCCCAGCTCTGGATCAGACCACAGATTTTATCAGTGTTTGCTCTTAATTGTAATCTTGCTGTTTTCAGTCTTGTTTTTCCCCCTAAACTAGTAAATCAGATGTGAAAGCTAGAGTTACAACTTCATTTACCCTCAAATGTTTTCCTGGCTATCTTTTTTGCTTGCTGCTTCAAGTCTGTTTGTGGTAGAAAAGATAACAGATGTTTACTGTCTGATACTGTTTGTCCACATTAATCACTATTTGTGTTAAGAGCAGGGAATGAGATTTGACTGCTCATCAGGAGACTTCTGTTAGGAACATCTTTTTAATTTCACCATTGCTACTATGTGTGTTTGCAATTAGAGCAGAGAGCGTAAGAATTAACCCACCCCTTAGTAATGACTCAGTAATATCTTGGACCTCTCCATGGCAAGGGGATCATCAAAAATTAGTGACTGCTTTCATTCACTGTAGGTGCTGTGATGTGCATCTCAAACAGATCTTCTAAATGTCTGAGTTTCTCAGAGATTTGAGATGGCAGCAGAGAACTAACAATTTCTCACTGTAAGGATCATTTCTGTCAGCCTGATCATCGTGATTAGGAAGGTATCTATATCTGGAACTTGTTCCATATGAATAAGTCACCCAGTTGCTGTGGCAGCATCTTTTGCTGACCCATAGGGCTTCCAGAACTACTCAGATCGAAGATGTCTTGTTGCTTGCCTGTCTAAGTTGAAACTTGACTGGCACATGAAGTGTTGACACTCTTTTCTGGAGTTATTTGGACCCGAGGTATTGACTGTTTGTATGCAGGAAGGAGATCTGAGAATGAAGCATAATTATTTTCTGCAATTTTATTTAAAGAAAGCTTATCCAGTATACACTACTTAACACTCTAAGGTTCATCTCAAGTGGAAAAAATGAAATTATTTAGTCTGTCATATCCTCTGCTACTTATAGATAATATTCCTTGAATGAAAACTTTTGTTCTCCAACTGAATTTTTATATTATAGAGTGTAAGCTTGTACATAACCAACGCACATCTAGAAAATGGGAGTGTGACTAATATTTCCAAGGTTTGCTCAGCACGTCTGTCATGCATCTATTTGATCTAAAATCAGTCAGGAGTCTTAATCAAGGTTGTTATTTCAATAAGGATTTTTTCTGCATATAACACTTTCCCATTTTTCTATCCCTTGAAATTATTTTCTGAAAGGAATTAATTAGAATACTCTGTATTGGTTAAATAGAACCCCATGAAAAGGAAAAAAAATGCAGCTGTGCTCTCCATTTTTGATAAAGGAATTTGAGAACAGATATAAAGATTTCTGAAAAAAAAAAACCAACCTTTTTTTTTTATAATATATTTGCAACTCCATTTTCAGTTGCCATTAATAGATGACCTGTGAATATTCAAATAGAATTTACAGAATTACAATAAGACTTCAATGCAAATTAAAATCTGATCATGACTCTTTACCAGACTTCTAGAAGACCTATCTTATCAGAGGGGAATAGCCTTGTTTCATAATTACACCTTATTCGCATCATTGCTTCTTGGCACTACATGCATATGTGATCAACTGAAGAATGGGAAGAGTAAAATTAGATCAAAACTCTGACCAGTACTTTGAGAACTCATTGAGGTTGCAACCATTTCCACTGAACCAAACTGATGTATTGGGTAATGTGCCTTAATGGGCTTGAGCCAGAGTGCTGACCTCCAAGATCCCCTCCAACCTTAACTATTCTGTGATCTGAAGACAACAATGACAGGTCAGTTTTTAGCTAGGCAAATACATACAGACATTAAATAACTAATGTTAAGAAATTTAACTAGTAACATTTGAACACCGGGTAGAACCTAAACATAGTAATACCGGGGACATAAATTTTGAGTCATGATATATTGAAATTTAATCTAATTTAATCTAGGAAAGCTTGTGGGACTATTAAATTAAATTAACTTTTTAAATTTGACAGATTGATCTCGTAAAGGAAGACAAATAATTTTAAATCTGTATTTAATACACTATCTATTTAAAGAGAATTTGCACCACAAAAGAGAATAGGACATTTAGGTTTTTAAAATGGTAAGTACTTGATGTATAAAAATAGGAAACCCCACAAATCTGAAGATGTTAAGATGCTAAGGAGAAACTTGTCAAGGACGATCAACAATAGCAAGGATTTGAAATACTCAAAAGACATTAACTGCCTTTAAAGAGTATTAGAGGTCATTGCCACAAAGCTTTAGAAAGACCACTTTTTGTTATTATACTAAAAATAAGATGCTTCAGCTAGTAATTTTAGTCCTGTTTCCTTTCCTACTTGATATCAAGGATTCTTTAACTACTCTGGATACCATGCTAATTCCTCTCAATTATTGGATAAATGTTCATAATTGACAAATATATTTTTTCACCAAGGATTTCTCACTCCAAGTTAACACAGCTAAAGAAGGAGGAGAGTAAGAACAAGACTTGTTTTCTAATGGGGCTATATCATGTTTCCAGTGTCTGTGAGACTACTGTATGAAGAATTTTTTGTTCCTCTTAGGAAAAATTTTCTGAAACAATGTGGGGAGAGGACAGTTGATCTTAACTATATATTTTCTCTCTTCATTCCCTAAGTGTCTCCATCTTTACTCTTCTAATGTAAATGCAGTATTGTGCAACGGACAATATGTTCAAGCTGTTCTCAGAAGTTTAGCATGAATTTTTTGAATTGCCACAGGGTAAAACTGAAATAGCTTTTACAGATCTGATGATTAGAAAAAGCAGAGGCGCAGAATGGAGAAATAATTCTTAACATTGATTTTTAAAATATATTAGGCAAGTGGAAAAACCAACAATATGAAATGGCCAGTGTCCCATGTGGTGACCATATGTTATTTAGTGAATGGACTCACACAAATGTCTTCTCATAGCTTTCTTGTAATAGAGAACTAGAAAGAAGACAGTACTTAGCATAGGATTAGCATATTCACATCTTCCTGGCAGGGAGTAAGATATTGGCTCAAATAGGTGACTTTTAGCATATTTTTGGTTATCCTTCCAAGCATTTAGTGGGTGCTGATGAAGTTGATTTTCAGTCTATTTCCTTCACGTGATTAACACCAATACATTATGTTTGTAACTAAGCAGTTCTAGCACTTCACTTTTAAAAAGTATTCTTCTGTCACCAAATATTCAAGAACCTGGTCTACTTGAATGCAGTGTTGACGGCCACTTAATTATTAATTCATGAGGAGTAGTATCAGTTGTATAACTATGCTGAGAAGAACAATATGTACTTGGTAAGCTTAGACTGATAAACAAGTTGAATGTTGTTTCCTACAGACCTTGCAAAGGCTATTAAATTTCTGATGACCCAAAGTAAAAATCAGATGAAAATAAATGTGAATAAATGTTTTTCTTTAAGTTACAGTGGGCTTAATAAAAGAAATTGCCATTAATTTTGGTCCTATATTTCTGTTTCTACTGTTGTTGTATCTTATTTTCATTGGAGTTTACATGAATTATATGCACGCTTTGGTTTTTTATCCTTTATTTTTTTGTGGTTACATTGTTGCAAAATATGTTTAAGCTTTTCATGGACTATATTCAGGTTTCCATGTGTTTGTTAGCTGTACTATCTTTACTGGAGTATGATAACTGAAGCTTCCCAGGAAGATTCCTGGTCTTTGTTCCAGTAATCACACTGGAGATTGTATAAGCATTCAAATAATCTTCTGATTAATAACTGTCTCTTGACCTATGGCTTCCTACTTAGGGTGCACTGGCATCATTCTGAAGCTTTCTTTAGTAGAGGCAGCTCAAAAATCACCAAATCAATTAATAGAAAAATTCAGGAAGAAGTATGGCACTAATCTACTTCAAATTACTGCTCATCATCTGCTTTCACTGTAAGCTTGCTCAAGAGGCCGTAGCTGTTCCTGCCTTTCTTGATAAGGTAGTTTGGAGGGAGGGAATACAAAGTAAAGTGTATCAGAGCTCAATATGATCAGTAGATTACTTGCTGTAATTCCTTTTATCTGTGAAGAAATATATGAAAAGGCTACAGGGAAAAGAAAAAAAAAGGTGCAGTGTATGTGCTAGAAAAGGCTTTGTCTGAGAAAGGGCAAATGTCTGAGAATGATTAAGTCTTTTCAGCTGTGATTGCAGCTGTCTTAAGTTTCAAGGTAGGCAGTTCCAAAGGCTTAAGAAAATAGATAAGCTTTAATAAGGCCCTAATGAGCTAATAGACCCTGAAATGGCCTAGAAAAAGAAAATGAACGTAACGGTATCCATAAAGTTCCAACATTTTTCTTAGTTTCAAATGTTGGAATTTATATTTTGTGACAAATCTGTAGTGTGTTATATAGCATTCCATGTTATTCTATGTCACTAGTACATAAGGTCATAACTGGAAAACTGTATTCTACATTTATGAGACTAATGCACACACAGACTAATTTGAAGATAAAATAAGTAGTGGTCCATGTGAAAAGTGATGGGAATCATTCTCGCAAAGGGAAAAACTGCCTTACATTGAAAAAGATGTCTTATTTTGAAAATAAAGACAAAATGTATTGTAATGTTTTGGGACATTTGTAACAATATTATGTTTATTGCTGAAAGATAAAAGAATTTTGGTAAACTACTGGGTAAACTACTCGTTCATTACTAGGTGTATAACAATAGAGGGTGAAATTATGTGTAACCTGCAAAATGAGCCCAAGTAGGTATACATGAAAACTATTTAAGAAACGAGTAGTGGTGTCTTAACTCAGTCTTTCTTGTAGCACAATAATGAACGGTTAAGTAAAAAGCGTAATGAAGTTCATTATCTGTTTTATTCTGTGCTAAAAACATAAAAAATTGACTAGACTAGCAACATTTTTAGCCTTAGTTTTATAAAACACAGTTAACAAAGCAATGTAAAGAAGGATGTAAAGAGGCATGTAAAGAAATACCAAAATTCTTCTTTTTAGGCTGTGCTGAAGATATGAAAATAAGCAGCTGGAGAAACCAGAAAAGGTAACTAACTTCCTCTAAGAAGCCACGTCTTTCAGACCTGTTTCTCATCTTCAGGGTAGCAGCTTTGTCATTCATATGCGTTGAGATCCATTTCCTTTGGGGAACCTTTAAGACTTGACTTGTCAGTCTCCTTTGAAATGGTGTGGTGTTGAATATCAAAGGGAATAACCTTTTGCTGCATTGGTCTCTGATCTACCCTACTATCTCCTTCCCAATCTTTTCTCAGTTCTCTGCCCATTTGAGGAGGATGGAATTCTGTATTTTATAGTTTGCAGGGTTTCTTGTTACATGTGTGGCTCTGTTTGAAAAACATAGTCAAAGTAATTATGAATTGAATAGTCAGTAGGAATACTCCTTCAAACAATATAAGAATTTTGTGGTCAATAAAGAAACTAGTTACTGAGTGCTTAGGAAGTGTTTTGTATACAGCCAATATAATGCCTTGCCTAAATACAGCTAAGGAGAATGAGACTGTCAGCATGTTTTGTTAAAGTTATGATAGTGTTGAAATCCATTGAGAAAGGCTAAAAATAGAAAATATTTAGAATCTGAAAATTTGACATTTTGGTTACCTACAGTGACTGGGGATCTGTATACTGCTGAGAATTGCTTGGAAAGTTTTACTTCTGATGAACAAGGCTGCACAGCTGAGATTTCAAGTTGTGTGGAAGAAGACCTGATATTCATTGCTATATGTTTAAGGTATAAAAATAGCCCTTGGGATTTTGGCCTTTTAAGAACTTACTACAGGTGTGGGGGGGAAGGTGGACATACAGCAGTGCATTAATTTTATAACAAAATTAATTAATTTTATAACAAAAATCTTGCTAGTATTTAAGTAAGCGTACACGTCTGGTGAAGTAGTCTTCTGTAAAATCTGATCCACGTGGCACTAGGTTTTCAAATTTATTCAAGAATGACAATGACATCAACAGACACAGCTGTTTATTTCTAACAGAATACCACTGTCATTTCTTAGGAAGAGAATTATTCACTGCAGTAAACATTTTCTCGAATTCCAGATTCATACTTCAGGCTTACATTTACAGAATTTTTTAGATTTTCCATATTCAAGATGTCTAAATACTTGTGGGTCCTCTTTCAAGAATCCATGCCATTTGTTTCTCTGGGCAAAGGAGCGCTGATCTGAGTTGGGGGGGGAAGAAACATTCACTTCAGACTATTTGCAGACCTTGCATCTTTTCTTGGCAAAAGTATGAGTCTGCATACAGAATAGTTGAATGACTACATAAACCTGAAAATTGAAAGATTAATCTTAAAGCTGGTATGGGGAGATTTGGAGGTCAAAAGTGAATACCATATAATTTAACTCAGCATTACATCGTGCAAAATGTGGTAATCGATTGAATTGTGTGAATGTTATTGTAACTGATGGTTTTGTTTCTTCTGAAGAAGAAAATGGCTTTATTTTATATATGTTATAGAACACTGTTTTCTAAACTATAGTTATCAATGTCTTGGCATATCTATAATCTTTCAGTAAGAAGGCCATTTTTCACTTGCATCTTGTTTCCTATTACCTAAGCACCCATAAGTGGTACAGGAGGGCAAGTGATAGCATTGCATTTACTGGGCTTCATTCTTTTTGAGGATTTGAAAGGCAACATTGTTTTCCACAGTCTTGTTGCTCCTTCTGCAAAATCAATGTTCCATCTATAAACCTAAAACAGCATATAATGACAATGTCAAGTGTATAAATGCTAGGTCTGGCTTTTTCATGAGCAATAATCTTCTGTAATAACTGCTGTAACTGACCGGTTTTGAAAGCTCAATGTTTTGGACTTCGAGGCCAGTTTTCCTTGTATATCCTCTTTATATACTAAAGCCGAGAAATGCTGTCAGAAAACTGAGTAAGTACGTGCCGTCTGGCTCCATTCTACAATGCATTGTATATTCTACAATATGTGTGAATATAGCAGAGTAGAATAATAATTTGGTTGTGGTAGTAACAGAGTTAGAATTTGTTGCTTATGTCTATCTTCAATACATAAGTATTGTTTGGTCACCAAATACATCAGGAGATACGCTGAGGAGACACAGTTATGCTGTATATGTATATACACATATAATAATTGCAGTAAAGTGTAAGTATTAATCACTTGGAATACAGTTGCTGAAAAAGCGATACTTTATCAGAAGGGCTTTTCGTAGGAATGCTGGCCTGAGAACAGTGGGAGCATAGATCTTAATCACAGCTATATGGCATAGCCATAGATTCAATAAGGTAGGAAAAGACCTCTGAGTAATCTAGTTCAACTGCCAACCCATCCCCACTATGCCCCCTATGTCCCTCAGTGCCACATCTGCCCCATTCTTGAGTCACCTCCAGGGACGGTGACTCCACCACCTCTTTAGGCTGCATCTTCTAGTGCCTCCCCACTCTTTCTGAAAAAATCTTACTACTCATATTCAACGTCAATTGGCCTCAGCCTATCAGTACAACATGTCTTGATCCCTTGGGCAAATCAACACTTCCTCTCAATTTGGTGTCACCTGCAAGCCTACTGAGGGTGTGCTCAATCACCTCATCCAGATTATCAGTAAGATATTCAATGGGATGGGCCTCAATACTGGCCCCTTGGGAACACTACTTGTGACTGGTCACCAGCTGAATGCAACTCCATTCACCACCACTCTCTAGGCCCAGTCATTCAATCAGTTCTTTACACAGAGAAGAGTATGCCTATGGGCTGCCAGCTTCGCCAGGAGAATGCTGTGGGATACAGAGTCAAAGGCTGAAGTCTAGGTAGACTACATCCACACCTTTTCCCTCATTCACAAGGTGGGTCACTTGGTCACAGAAAGAGATCAGGTTGGTCAAGCAGGACTTGCCTTTCATGAATCCATACTGGCTAGGTCTGGTCTCTTGCTTGTACTGCACATGCTGTGTGATTGCACTGAAGATGATCTGCTCCACAACCTTTCCCCGATACCAAAGTCAATCTGACAGATTTATAGTTTCCTGAATCCTCATTCCAAAGCTTCTTGTAGATGGGCATCACGTTGGCAAGTTTCCAATCATCCAGGGCCTCCCTGGCTGACCAGAGTTTCTGGTCATCATGTAATGATGGAAAGCAGCTTGACAATCACTTTCATCATCTCCCTCACCAGAGTCTATGTTGTGGACTCTGTCTTTGTGGGGGCGGGCACCCTGGATTTGTTCGCACAATTGCAGCAATTGATATAGTTAGGTATTTTTAACAAAATAATGAGAATAATATGGGTTTGTTGTTTTTTTTTTTTTTTTTTTTTTTTGGAGGGGGGAGAAGGAGGTAAGGGGCAGAATTGCAAAGCTTTCACTGATGTGACTTTTAATAACAATAATCCACTGGAAATTGAGCTAAAATGTCTAAATGACTACCTATGCCATTAAGCTGGTAAAATTCTGATAAAAATCAGTGACTCAGTGGTAATAGAATTTCTTATCTCATAAAGTCAGACAATGATCTATTGAAAGGCATACACAAGTTTTTTTTCTATAGTCTTACTGTTGCCTTTGCTGTCATTCTGCCAAGGATTACAAGGGCTGACAAAATACCTTGAGTTAAATTTATTTTTCTGGTACTTCTTAGGTTCGATAACATTCCATAGCAGTTTGTAATTTTTAATTTCTTTTTTTTTTTTTTCCCTACCTGAAGAAATTAATTGAATCAGTGGTTTGTCATTATTTTGTAGATCATCTGTGAAGATGAGAGCTGAACTTTTATAAATGCTCCACTGGAAAATGTCAACTTCAAAGCAGGAGTATTTCTCAAATATGAAATTCAGGATTATTTATTCTCAATAGTGCTAGAAATTTTAAAATAAACTGATAAGATTATGAAACATTTTTAAAAACAAGACAAAGAACATAAATAAAAAACTTCTTGATATTTTAGTGAACAAAAATTTAAGATCAGTACCACTGTTTAAAAACTGCTTTTCTATTTCTTTCTGGAATATTACTTTGAGTTTATGTGGGCAAAGAGTTGGAGACAGTTTTTCCATTGCTATGTATGGAAAACTTCAGGTTAACAATAGAACTGCTCTAAAAATACTATTGAAACAGATGCAATGAAGTATAACTCCTTAATATTTTACTACAATTGTTTCCCTTTCTTATTATCTTTTAGTATGAAAAGCAATGCAGAGATTAGTTTAAGAAATTGAAAGAGGATGTCGTACTGTATACAGCTGTACTTCTCTGCTTGCCAGGTCCATATCCAATGCTGTAATTTTAGCTTCCAGTTCCAGTAAACAGTTAGACTGTGTGTAACCTCTCAATGGCATTTATTTTCATGCTCATTTCCTACAGTGAAACAGATTTGATTCCATCCATTTATTCAGTCTGACATGTGGGTAACATCTTCAGTAGCACAGGAGAATGGCTGAAACATCTTTTTGCTGGAAGCCTTGCAATCCAGATAATTTTTATTTTAGTGTAACAAACAACTAATCCCCATAGTCAGGCTTTGCCTAGAGGCACTTTTTATTTACAGTGTTCAAAGACATCTTAACTCAGATAGAACCTTGCAAGTCTTGAAAAAGATTGTGAGCCAGAAACAATTGTGAATCCAGTATTGCAAGAGATCCTTGCTTTTTTATGAAAACACTGCTGCTAATCTTGGCTACTTTTTTTGAATATCAAATATAAGTAAACCTTGTTTATAAAGTTTTCAAGCTGACTGAGAAAAAAAAAAAAAAAAAAAAACCAAGAAAAAGAAATGATAGGAGATCAAGGGGAATATGTGAGATCTTTCTGATCGTGTATCAACTACTGGCAATTTAGGAAATGTTGCCATTGACATACCAGTGTCTTTTTAACTATAAACAGTAGTTATACAATTAGCTTTTTCAGAGCTGGCTAACATTTGACCCCCAAATTATCTGTCTTTTACATGACAGCTTAATCAGATTCATGAGGAAAGATCACATGAGTGTTGCCTACTTAGTTGATAAAACAATAATTCAGATTCCGTCCCCTTACTGGGACTCTTCAGTCAGTGCTTGAATGCCAGCAACATATCTTAGTCTGTTTGAAGTTAAGATCTGGGATCTGATCTCCTGAGACTCAAAAATTAAAGTTTGCCAGCTTGAATTGTCTTTTATCTACACTGTTGTCTGGTTGTTGGCTGTCAAGTGTGTTGAATATTGGACCACATGGATCTCTGCCTGGTAGTTAATTGTTCTCCAAACCACAACAAATTAGAGCAGCTGCTGCTCTATAATGCTTCCTCTTTTTTGATGCTGGAAAGATGGACATCTTGGCCTACATCAATCCAGTTTCTTCAGAATGTTGTCTTCCCCTTACTATAGTAGACAGTTAATCCATAATATGACATCCACCTCCACTTAACACCTGGACTTGTTTGGTGAATAAGTTTCAGGAAGCAACTGGGTGGTACGCTGATAAGTTGAGTAGTACAAACCTACCTCCTCACAGGATCATCTTTTTAGCCGAGTTTCCAGGTGGAAAAAGGAAAAGTAAGGGCTCCATAGCAAAGTTCTTTTGCATCTCTTACCTGGGCGAGCAAAATTCTGCACCTGACCACCAGGTGGGGGAATTGCTAAGATACTGATTAATTAATCGAAGACTAATGTATTAGTCAATTTGCATATAAAATTCACCACCTTTGCATCTTACTCTACATTTTCAAAAGCGTAGCTGATGCTATAATAGGTAATGCCTAATTTTCTACTGTTATGTTATAAAATTTAAATATCTTTAACAAAAAATTGCAATAACTTCATAAGATTTCAAAGATAACTGCAAATGTAGTTTTTTAATGTATTTTTATTGAGCTATCATGATGTTGTTTCTTGGGTTTTGTTTCTACTTCCAGATGGACACAAAAAGCTGCTTTTCAGCTTTATTATTAGTTTATCAGACCCTACTTAGGAAAGCATTACAAAAGCTTACTTTTTCCTGTACACAAAAATAGTGTCTAAATTGTGTTCTGCGTTTGATAGCTACCATTTTTTGTCATGATAGGTAAAACTGTTATGTTTCATGAAGTAAAAGTGTCTGAATCTCTTTTAAATTTGTTTTTAATCCTTTAAGGCAACTGAACTACTAGGAAATCTATGTAAATTTATTTCAAAATATTTCTATTGTAAAGTTGATATAAATCCATTGAAAAATGATGTTAGAATCATAAAATTCATGGTGCCTCATTTACTACAAGATTGAAAATTTCAAAACATGACTTCGAAGACATAAATTATGGATTCCTACATTAAGTGGATGATTCCTTAAGATGATTTATAATTTTCTTTTTTCTTTTATTGATCAAGGCCTACTTTGGAAAATATTTTAAAATGTTTTATATTATATTTAGAAAATATTATATATGAAAACATATGGCTGCATAATATTTTAATGTAAAAAATGAATGAATAAAAGGAAAAAAAGTTCATTTACACAATGATGACATTATTTAGATAGAAGTTATGCAGTTTTGAGGCTGACATTAATTCTTACAGTGTCTGTAATCTTTATCATGAGAGATAAGAGAAAATGTCCTGTGGTTTGCCAATTTGATAAAGCAAACAGATTTGATGAAAGAACAGCAGAAAGAGAAGAGATAAGATCTGTTTTATAGGTGTCTTTGTAGCACTTCAATAAAATAAAAAGTGCGTTGGTAGATGCCTTTAGAATTGCTGCTTTTAGTTAATTTTTTTTTTCTTCAAAAGCATCAAATTCCCTTTTCTGCACTTCTTCAGGCAAAATGTGACATTACCGTAGCAGAAATATTAGCCAGATCCTAGGTGGATATGAAATTCTTACAGGTGACCTACCCATCTTAGTGCTCAAAAGAGATAAGAGTTGTTATTCTTATTCTGAAGATGAGAAAACTGGAACAAAAGTGGATTTGTTTACTGAAGTTCATTTTCAAAGGCCAGGGATAGCTCTTTTAATTTATTTGAAACTAAGCTTATACTTTGTTTACTAAGCTACGTTCTCCATTATTGTGAAAAAAGTGCAATAAAACCTAGTAAAGAATGTTTTTATTGGGAATTGGGTGTACGATAGAATACAAGGCATCTTTTCTACATGGGGACCCATGGCTTTTACACAAAATCTTTCATTTCTTCGAAAACAAGTGTGAAATTGAATGCATATGTGGTTCTTCCAATGTTACTTTAAAAAAATTTATCTTCTGACTCCAAGTACCTCTGTTCAGAACATAGGAATTCAGTGCTTTTTTTTTCTATTTTGTTTTAATGCCTTCCTCAAACAATTTGTCTTTTACTTCTGAATTTCCATTGTCCTTTAAATTTTAGCTACCTTCCCTTTTTAGTTAAAGACCCTATTGTGGATGGTTGTGTGCATATGTGTATAGACAATAACAAAAATACAGAGAATAAATGTCCTGTATATGCTTTTATGAAGATAACTGATCACTATCTGTATAGCTAATAGTGTTGTCATAATATAGTTTTGTAGTTATATCACACAGATTATTTTGGTTTATCCTTTGGCCTAAATATTAATATATAAAAAAGTATGAAGCATCTTGTGAGGTTTTTTAAAAATTTAAGTCCTCAAAAATATTTGCCCAGTAACCTTTCTGTACCTCATGGTAGCAACTGGGTAAGGGACATTAAGCAAGGAGATATGCAGAGAAAATAATGGAAGTTGTTATTCTGAATTCTGTATCACAAAGTTATTAAGGTACAATTTTGTATTTGTTCATACTTCTACTCATACAGCTTATTTCTGTATAACTGTTTCTATCTTTTTCACTTGATCTTACAGGAGATATAATCCTTAATGGGTAAGACAGATTGAGGATGTGATCTGCAACCAATTCCCATATTCCTTGTATTTTCCATTATGAGACACTGAGGTAACATTAAGGCAGTAGAGGGGGATGGAAACAAACTTAAGCAATATATCAAATAAGAAAGAAACAGAAGTATAGGCAATCATACTTTTGAGTTCAGAACATTAGGAAATTTGGGAGCTATCATTGTTTTTGGGGGGGGGTTCACTCAGATAGTAATTTTATGTTTTTCCTGTTGTCTACAAAATCCAAGTCTCAAATCTCTACATCACGGCGCTTCTTTGATTCCTGAACTGTAGTTTTCTGCAACTTGGTTTTAAACAGTTTGTTTTTATTATGTGCCTCTCTTCCATCTCTTGGTTTCCTTTGATCTGCCAGATTGCAACATCAGCTGGTCTTGCTAGAGATGGCAGCAGTGCTCATCCTTGTACTCTAACATTCATTTCCTATGCAGAAGTTTCCCTCACCCACCATTTAAAAGGCAGGCTGAGTCACTATGGAACGTACAGTTTTGGAGATTGCAAATGACAGAGTTAAATCTAGTGCAGGTTCCTGTAGGATGAATTACAGTGTGTTCCCAAGCATTTTTCAATTCAGGATGACAACGAGATCCAATTGTACCAAATGCATCTACAGAATAGGTAGGAAAGTAGGCTTCTCAAAATCCTGAAACAAAAAATTCAGTCTTTTATAAGGGTTTGATCTTTATGGCATATACTTTAATATCTATCCACATGCATCAGTAACCAAGTGACAGGTAACTCTTAGATTATAATTAGTTTACTCTCAGAACCATTATTCCATTGACAAAAGAGAAAATGCCATGTGCAACTTA
Organism: Phasianus colchicus; assembly: GCF_987193195.1. NCBI lineage: Eukaryota > Metazoa > Chordata > Aves > Galliformes > Phasianidae > Phasianus > Phasianus colchicus. The sequence continues at coordinate 90,097,787 of NC_143436.1, read as the reverse complement.
GCAGTATCTGTGACTTCATCACACACAGAACAGTTTTACAGAGATTTGTAGGTAATCTTTTCCCTTCTTTCTGAATGTCCTTTGTTTCTGTCATTTTAAAAGCGCACTTGTTCTTTACTTACATTTTTTCCTTCCTCTGACACTCATTCCAATTGTATTTTTCTGCACTTTACAAAGTTCATTGTAGCATATCAGTCTATGCAGCAGAAATTATTGTTAAAAGCCTTATTCTAAGAGCAGTGTAATCTGATTTCTTGTGCACTCCTGTCCTGCAGATAGATTTTCTGTTGTCTGAGAAGGCACTTTCTCTGACCAAAGAATTTTCTTTTGACTTTCAAGAGATACTTATGGTGCCATAGAAAATCTGGACTATAGTCACTGCTATCACTTTCTACTGCGTTGGTGTTTTGTGGAAAAGTCATGGGAATATAATGGTCCATTACTCTTAAGTCATTTAACCAATTTTAACGAAATTTAGCAGTGAAATTGGAAACATCTTGGGAGGGAAACACAGGCAGTCTGATGGCCTAGGCATTAGCTTGTAGGAGGTCAGGTTAAAAAGCTTTACCTCTTCTTAACTCTGTTGCAGCTACCTCCAGCTATGCAGTGTCTGACTTAATAATGGAGAAGACATTTTGCTCTTTCTCACTCCGCACTCCCAATAAACTCTGTGTCCTGGGCAGCTTTTGAAGTCTCTTTGTTTTCTCAGAAATGCCTCACAGGGGTTTAAGCAGGTTGTTCTAATGATCTTCACAACAAAGCTGAAGGACCATTGAATAAACAAGCCCTATGATAGATCTTGAACAACCTCTTGCAAATCACCTAAAATGAAGCTGCAATAGATGATAACTCTACAGGAGCACATTTAATTAACATACAAATTAAACTCAGATGAAGTTCAAATTAAACTCAAAGCAGGTAGGAGTTTAGGAATCCAGGAATCCAGCTACATGAGTCATTTGGAAGTTATGGACAATGCATAGGAAACATGCATAGCAAGAGCACATGCTTTTTGTTCCTGTCACAGACAACCCAGGCATTGACTGCATACAAATTTTGCACCCTCAGTGCAGCAAAATTGTTCATCGTCAGAGTGTTTTACAAGAGGAAGAAAAATGTACTGAAAATGTAAATAAACATGGAGTTATGGGGAAGAAAATAGCTCCTTTTTTTTTTTTTTCATTTATGATAAGTTTTCATTAAAAGGTGTACTTTTAAAATTCCTTATTTTATAAATATTTAGCTGAGAATATGCCTGAATTATATTTCCATTCTTGGGAGCGATTCTTTCAGTGCTGTTACTTAGATCCATGGGTCTAATACTAAAACTTTTTGAGATAAAGAAACAGGAAAAATCATACTTTTTTTTTCTCCCATGGTTATTTCAAATTCCCAGAATAAAATATTTATGACATACACAACCCTTACTAAAGGCAAAGGCTCATTAAAGTTGCAGATATGATCCAGTAGTTTAATAGTTAATTGTAAGCTTATTTTTAATATTCTCTATGTTGGTGTCCACAAACTTATTACTTTAGGGTCCCTACATCAGCAGTATTGTAGAGCATCCTTCCTTCCTACAAAGAGTTGTACTGTTAAACATACATTGACTGTTTAAGATTTTTTTCATCATCTAAAGTAAAGGATCTCCTGACACTGTAATATGTTGTTTTCACTTTTCACGTCTGTACTCTTTTCTGTCTGGAAAAGCTTTGCTCTTCCCCTTCTGTTGCTATGAGAAAAAGCCCAGTTGCCAGGGAACGAGAGCAAGAATCCAGCACATACTGAGGTGTCCTCTGTCAGATGTCAAAAGAAACTCTCCTAAATGCTTTCAAGTGCGTACAGAGAGCAAGGCTTACACATGAGAGAAAGGAATAGTGGAATTAGCTGGCTGTGCTTGGTAATGTTCAAAAGCACCCCAAAATCATTACTTTTTAGCCAGCAGTCCCAATACCGGCACTACATTGCTTTCTGTTTTCCCATAGCTGAGACGCAAGATAAAACACCAGGCTTAAAACCTTCCTTAAATTTTTGATTTGCTCATTGAGAACTTAAGCTTGGTCTCCTATTTTAAAAATTAGATTGATGATAGTGTTTTGTGGTCTGGATATGCAAAAAGCCTCAAGGAAAAATTAGCCAAGAGTCATGGCTGAGCTGAAGCTGTGGTTTGATTCTTGTGACTCTGCTTCTGGGATGGCACAAGTCTTTCTAAGGGTTCCTACAAGCCTCTGTGCCCAAAGTCACAGGTTCAGTACATAGTTAAGCCATTCTTAGCTGTGTATAATTGTTTTAGCCATAAAATAAAGCTAAACCTTCTAATTCAGATCTCGAGGCTTTTTTTGGAGCTGTATGGCTTGCTTACAACATCATTATGTGACAATGTCCTAAGGGAACAAAGAGAAGCCTTTGTCTGATCAGGGTTGGGTATGGGCTGTCTCTGTCACAGGCATATCATTGGCATCTCCAGAACATCTCTGGAGTGCAGAATACTTCTCTTTTTCATTATCTTCTTGTTGTTAGACACACTGTATTAATGATCCTCCAGGACAGAATTTTGTACATTTCACTGAGAGGTACTCGTACTTTTCACCAGCATTTGAGGTCAGGTTTAAGGAAGTCTTTAGATATACCAGTTGGTATCTTCCGGATAAATTCACCCTGAAATTGTTTGTGTCTGGAAATAACTTGGTTTGGAAATAAAATGGAGCTAGATGAAACTTGGTTCATGAAGTCTGTGAATGTTGAAGTTGTAAGAAACTGAGGCTCAAAGGAAATGGATAAATGTTAGAACAGCAGTATTTTTTACAACAGTAGAATGGAAGTGTATGTCTGGTACGCTTTGGTATACTGGGACCTTGCTCAAGTACAAACGGGTGATTGGCCCAAATTAGCATTTAGATTGCCTTAGAACAAAACAGAAGTGAAAATAATATATTTGGAAATAATGATGTACGGTTGTGTTAACAAGCTCTGTGAAGAGTCTCTGGACTGGGTCCTTATATGGGACAGATTCATCCAGCAAGTGCCATTATATGGAGTGCTTCAGCTTTTCTGGTCATGCACAGATCATGACCAGAAGAGGAGAAAGTGGTGGTGTTTCTCCCCACCTTGTCAGCAACCAGCCTAATCCTAGCACTGGTCAGGAAACAAAGGACATGTGACTTCCTTTTCTTGCGTTTCTGTTTACCGTTTCACAAGCATGAGCAGTTTTTCTTTAACATTTTTTCTCTGAACCACTTTTGACTTGATCTTCCTTGGATTTTGGATTTCTCTCTTTTTCTTTTTCTTTTTTTTTTTTTTAACTCCACACAGGAGTGCTGTATTGAAGCTTGCTCAGGCCCACAGCCAGCAGTGGCATGTTCACAGAGGGAAGCAGCCAGATACCCTGCAGTGCTGCTGATCATCACTGTGCTTTTATCAGCACTAGTGCTAGGACCTCAGCTCCACGGTCACAGCCCTGTTTTAACTCAATTTGTAAAACTACTTCTGCTTGGAGAAATAGGAGTGGTAAAACATAAAGGTGCTTCCAGAGATACAAAATCCTGGTTAATAAAAGTCAAAACTTGCAAGGAGTTCTACTTGCATCCTGTTTTGTGTCAAGCTCTATTTCTACTGGGAAATTGTCACAAATCACAAAAGTCACTCTCCTACTTATCTTATATATCTTATAGAACTCAGCTATGTAGATCTCATCTCACTTAAGGATTAATTATTGCAATAAGATGTTGTCGTTGATTTAAGAAAACCGTAAGTTGGTAGAAAAATGTATTCTTTATCTTGTTCTGATGGAGCTGTGTACAAACAGCTCACTGTATCCTCAGCTGCTTGAGTTTACTGTCTAAATAATCCTGAGAAAGAATTCCCAGATATGTTATTTCAGTTCTAAACAATTGCCTGTAATCTCAGGTAAGATTTTTTACTGTGCATGCCTCCTACAATGAAAACAGGTTGTCTAAAAGTCTCTTACAGAGCTGACTTACATACTCTTCTGGAAAAATGATAGCTTCCCCAGCAGCTCTCACACAGCTGAAATCTGTTTTCACGAACCATCTTTTGTAGCATGCTTGACATACTTTACATCTGTACAGTGCAAACAAAAGCAACATACAGAAGAAAATAAAATAATTTACAGCTCAGAATGAATATTCATGATGAACTGTTTATGTTATTCACGCCGTGGCAGCATTTAACACGGAATCAGAAATTTGCGGTTTAGGTAATTCCAATCACTCATGAACAAGGAACTGTTTTCTACCTGTGTCTCAGATTTGCTTGTTAAACATTTTACATGCTCTCTGAGGTTGTTTCCTCTTGAGTTATTTCGCAGTGCATGAGTGTCATCAAAGGATCAGTTGAAACTTGTGCTTTATTTGAGAAAAAAAAAATTTAAAAAGTATTTCAGAGCTGTTGTTTTCTTCTCTACTACCACTGAAATGGTGTTACACCCACAAAGACCTTAAGGTGACTGAAATTGGTAGTAATGTGGTGGAAAGAAAAGCTGGCTTTTAAGCCTTAGTGGTATTTGCCTTAGTGATGTGGATACAATTCTGCCCAGTGTCATACGCAGTATTTTGCTCACGCAAATAAGCTTTCCCATCTCAGGGACAGCTGAACAATATCTGAGGAATTTTATTGTCAATTTTTGGAGAAGATACAGAAAATGCACATAGGATTTTTCTAATATAGAAGTTTAGACTGATTTGGTTGAAATTGTTTCAATAATTTTTATTCCACACCATAATCAGTAATGATAAACGTATGGATCACCTGCTGAATTAACATTTTTGCAGTGAAGGTTTTGGCTGAGTCTTCTACCAGCACAGAAGGGTATATTATTTTTTATGAGTTGAAGGTGATTTTCTTGCCCTGTGAACATAACAGAGATGGTATAAATTCTCAGTGTTAATAGTGAATATTGTCAAGCAAATTTGCTAATGTTCTTCTATAAAATATTAACATCTTCTGTGGGGAATACAGGATAACATTGTTTTACAGATGCATGTCCTCATCAGTTGAATATAAGACATATCTGCATTTCTAGTATAGGCTACTGTTTCATAAATTTCCAAGTTAATATTTCCAAATATTCACTTTTCTTACTCCTGAAGTTCAATACTGTTTAGTGGTTATTTGGTATTTTGCTGCTTCTTCTAGCATTACTGATCATTGAGCAACATTTTTGGTTCATTAGAGGTGTTTTCTTAACAAATATCTCCTTGAGTAAATTTTAAAGTTTTTAAGTTGCAACTTTGAAGAGATTAAAGTAAGAGTGAAATTAAAGAAGACCTATTAAATAAATTGTTTTCTTTATAGGAGCTTGGGATTTCTTTATACTCCTTAATTTTTCAATATTCTTTTTAGTTTGAAACAAATCTGGGTATATCTGAGTCGATACCTTCTAATGCCTTTTTTTTTTTTTTTTTTTGGCCAAGCTTCAAGAAAAGCAGCTTGATTTGTTGACTTTACTGCAATTTAATTATCACTAATAGATTATTGAAGGAACACTCAATAAAATATAAACCTTGGCAGTCTGTAATGCTTTTAAACTCCATTTGAAAAGCTGATTTTTGATGAAGGTAGTCTATCTCTGAAATATTCTGGAAGAGACATTCACCCCAGTGCAGTATGGCTCCATCTCTTTGCTCAGTGCAGTTTCGAGTGACCTGCTGTGCTATATGATGATTAGCAGCCAGATAATACATGGTTGACTAGCGAAGTCTGCAGGCATTTGGGCATACAGTAGTAAAGCTACAGGAAGATGTTTCAGTTGCTGTAATAGCAGCAGTTGTTCTTTCAGCCTGATTTTGAGTCTGAGGTTTACTGACCACGGGGGTCAGTTCCAGGCAGAATGCAGGTATGTTGCATGGAGTTAGGACAGGCCAGAATTTCACCTTTGTAACAGGAAGATAGGAAGGGACACTTATGGGAACAGAAAAAAAATGAAAGTAAGAAGAAAAAGTTGATTCTTCAACAATTTTTCAATGTACAGAGTCTGTTTTCCCTAATTCTACCACTTGTTCATCTGTCTTTCTTTCTTTTTCAGTTAAAACGAGGCAATAAGAGACTTAGAGAAGTACTGAAAATATGAATATCTTGCTGCTAATAGTCTGTTTGGCTTCCTTTTAAAATTCAAACTTGTGCTCTCAAAATTCTCTTGCATTAACTGGATATGTCACTGTACAGGCAGTTCCAAGTGTTGACAGTGCTTCCTACATTTGATGTACCTGCTTTTAAAGGTTTGCTATAAGCTGATGGCTGTATAACCTTCTTCTGGGAGTGGGAGGAAGGAACGAAGGGAGAAATGGAGTAACACAAGTAGGAGGTGAAGGGTAATTTGTCACTCAGGTTCTTGTGTTAATTTCTTTCTCTGTTTAAAAACACAAATGCCAGTAAATAGTGCTTTCTGTATGAACTGAGATCTGGATTTAGTACAGTGATAATAGTAGTGACTAAGAATATGTAGTCTTGATTTAGAATAAAACATATGTATTTGAATGCCTGTTCAAGGATACACCAACATCATATTTTGTGTGTGTGCTTGTATTTGTGAATGATCAATTTTTTTGCCTACTTGCCTGCTTGTGTTCTAGCCCATATAGTCAGTTTTTCTTCAGCTATGGAGAGAGAGATAAGAGTAGAAGTAGAGTTACCTCTACTAAAGAGTAGAGGTAAAGTTATTGTGATTGCAAAGATAAAGGCAGGCAGATCTACAGACACAAACTGAGTTAGGTAAGAAAACAATTTACTAAACAATTTACCCTTTTCTGAGTATTTTTGCAGCTTTAAAATAAGCTGGGACAAGCATGCCCATCACTAAAACATTCCAAATAAAACCCACCCAAGCTGTTCTATGTTTTATTCAAAGTGGCTCCAACCATTTTCTATCTAGTCAAATTTCTATCTCCCTGCAGTAGGTTTTTGCACTGTAACATTGTAAAGAAGCTTTTTGCCTTCAAACAAACAAACAAGCAAAAAAATCCAACATGTTTTTAAGATTTGGGATTGTCCTCTTAGTTCCCAAAGAGTATCCGGAATACATAAGAGAATATGTAAGTAAAAAGAAATTTACAAAATAAAACCAAAATCATCTTGATGGTATATATAAATTGCTCATTGGCATTACTAGTCACTTCTCAATATTTCTCCTTTGAATTAGTGTGTATTTCTGCATTTATGCTCTTAATATGTTTCACTTAAGGAAAAGTACTGTGAAGATTTTGTAAGGAATAGAAAACAGAGCTTATTACAAAAGTTTTGACTTTTATTTGCATTTAAACCAGTGCATATGGGAATAGCTAGTAAATTGTTGTGGCCCAAAACAAGGCAAAGGGTTCATATGTGGCCTGTGAGTCTTCACAAGATGTGCATGCTCTAGAATGGAACTATAAATTTGACTGCTAAGACTAAAAGCTTAAATTTGAATCTGTATTGTACAATGCTACATGAAAGAATAAAAAAGTCAAACAAAACTTACTGATTTATAAAAGTATGAGAATGTTTTGAATAATGTGAAGCCAGCAAGTTTTCTATGGTACTTTCAGTGGTTCTTTAGATAAATTTGTATTTCTGCTGCTTTCTCTAATCAAGATATAACCCAGTTTAATAAATGCTTGTAGTTTTATATACTATCTGACAGGTGCAAAGGGTTTTGTTTTTTTTTTTAAGTTTTCTTGAAGCACACTAAATCAAGAGATGCTTTCAGATTTGATGAGTAGAAGTATTAATGTGTCAGAGTGGGTGGTGGCTCTCAGACATCAAAAGCTAAGTATCTACTTAAAGCCCTACCCTGTTATAAACCTGAAAAAGCCGAAATTTGAAATCATATGCAAAGAAATTGAAAAGCTTTGGATAATTTACAGAGGTGTAAAATGTGTGAACATTCCTAATTTTCTTTCGTTACATACTCTCTTGATTTTTTTGGAGCTAGCCCATTTGAATAATGTAATTCGTATCATGGTTACCCTACTGTTTTCTTTGATCATTCCCACACTTGCATAGATATGTGGCATAACATGACTCTTACACTGTTTCCCAAGTTACCATCTGCCAGCTGACACTGTAAGTAACTGTGTGCATTCCCATAGCCCAGCACATTTACAAACTGAAGTACATTATCAATCTCAGTGAAAAAGTCAGCAGCAAAAATAATAACATAAAAACTATGCTATTATAGCTCACCTTTTTTTTTTTCCAGTTTTATTAAGTACTGTTTATTTATGCGTGAAAGTATATGTATAAGCAGGTATGATGGCCAGGCTGGTGATTAGTGACTGTCAGAATCAGTAGAAAGTTACTGTCAGGATGTTGTTGCCTAAGTTACTGTTTGATATATTCATGGCAGGCATCCCAGGACTAACTCTTATGCTTGAGTGTGACAGTAAGTGATCTGACATACTTGTGTAGCTTTAAGAATGTAAAGCCTCATACTGGACAAGTTTCCATCACTTTTTAAATATCTGTATTTACTTAATTGTTCATGTTTTTACTTCCACTGTGTTGTCAAGGCTCCTTGATAATATGCCTTCAATAACAGGCAACTTCTTAGCTGACACAGGACACGATTGCTTCTACACATCACAACATAGAGCTGTTAATGCCTATTACAAGATCTCTGTGCCTGATATCTCTTGTTTTTGTTTTGTTTTGTTTCCTGATGAGTTCACAATGTAGAAGGGGGTTTAAAATTACCCAGTCCCTTAATAATCCACATTCAAGCCCCCAGTAGAATTTCAAACACACAGAAGCAGAACAGAGTGAGGAAATTCACCAAGACTGCAAAAAGTGCAAAGGTACAACTATGCACCTTCAGATTTCAAATTTTAAATTAAATACCAGAGATTCTGTGAGAACAGCCTTCAGACTTTACAGGTCTGTCACCTTTCAGTGCTATACAGTCTAAAATTCTTCAAATGTATTTAACAAAAAATAAAAGAATTAATGGTGAGGATTCAAAACCTGATGTAGCATTACAATTCATGTGCATATATATATATATATATATACACACACACAAACAAAGTTCATGGTCTACCAGCCTGTTTTAGTTGTAAAAATCTACTAGGAGCAGTGAACCTGTTTTTTTTCCCTCTTTCCTTTACCTGGAGAGTCTCGTATTTCTCCTATTTTCTTTCATAAGGACTTGTAAAAGATTTCACTAACAGGACTGCCAATAAAACTCATATTTTACCTTAATTTTAACTAGGGCTTTCTAGTTGATGCTGCTTTGTTTCTTTCTGATACTAATTTCTGATTTTTCTCCTTCACTCGGGCTGTTAAAACACTGCTCTAGGTATTGTCTGAAAACTACTCATTTGTACATTACTCTGTTGTGTACTGCATATTACCCTGTGCAATTATTCAATTAAAACATAATTACAGGATACCAACCTACTAAAACAGATGAGTGGGTGAGAATTGCACTTGAAAGTAAAAAACATTTGGATTCGGCTGCAGAAAAGAAAGGACTCATTGACTGTAAAAAGAACCAGCTTTTGAGAATAATACTTATATGCATCAATACCATAAGTGCATTTTAGTCTGAAAAACTCCCCAGAGGGCTCATGAGGCTTATTTGTTTGCTTTTTATTATAGATTTGTTTGGGATAAAAGCTTCCCATTAAGGCAGTGTTATGAATACGCCCTTCTAGTGGAATAATTAAAAAAGCTTTTCAGGTGATATTACAAATGAAATTAAAGTAAAATTATTAGTTATTTACCCAGCCAGATGCTGGCAGAGATTGAACCCATGCATTTTACTTTGTTCTCTTATCTGTTAATACTTTCTGTATTATTTTGTGCTTCTGCATTCATTTTGAAAATAATTTTTTGATACATCTAGTAAGGATAACAGGGTCTGTGAAACAGTGGCAGCAGCATCTGGGAGGTGAAGGAGAACATTTTCTTCTCTAAACTATCTAGCAGAAGCCTTTGGCTCAGAGGTGTTCAAATGCAGCATCTGAGGCACAGACCCAGATGTGAACGATCCAAATCCTTTATTACAGATCCTAACATCCCTTATATGCATTCACAAGTTTTCTCTTTTCACTTTCCCACTCGTCTTTACATGTCAACAAAACATTCCACAAACATTCCTTAACCATGCATATAGGCACTTATCCAATCAGAACCATGAGTTGTCCCTAGCCACATGCTCTGCCTCCCATCAGGGTCATCATCAGGCAGCCATCATGCAGCTTATTTGACTGTTTTTCTCTTCTTCTGGAGGTGTCCTTGGCTCTCAGGCTCACTTTCTCATACCATTTATCTTGCTCCACAGCTTCTGCTCTGAACAGTCTTTCTTCTGTTTTCACATCCAAATTTTGATTGCAGGGTGCTGGAGTATGAGCATAGGAGTTAAAAAAATAAAAATAAATAAAAAATAAAAACAAATGTAATGTGAGCTAGTGCTCAATTTTGATGTTTATGTATGAACTTGTTCAGAATATACCTCATGGAAACAAAAATGACATCTGAGATGTCTGTATTTAATAAGTAGGCATCATTTTCATCTGGGAAGCCAAATTTAAAGAATGAATGTAGTATTCAGATGAAAATACTTGCCCCAAAGAAATCTGTTATTCATGTGGTGGAACTGCAAAAGTAAAAATAAACCAGAACTGAAGGAAATTGTTGGATTTATTTCAAGGCCCTTACAAATGTATTGGGGAAAAAAAAAAAAAAAAAAAAAAAAAAGAATATGTAATAAGAATTAAGCAAGGATTATGAAAATGTATTATAGGCAGCTAGTAGGATAATTTACTAAATTTCTACTCTAATGAAAGAGTGGAATGCTCTCTTTTCACCACTTTTATTAACATGACTAATCTTTACCCATTCATACAATGCTGTTGCTTTTTCTGTTAATGAAATAACTACTGTGGCACTGACATTGATAGGATATGTTAGCCTGTGAGCAAGAACCAAAAGCCTAATACAAAACCATAGAAAATGAATACTAAACCCAGCATAACGGTTTCCTGTTTGAGTCCTCCATTCATCTCCTGAAACTATGTGAAAGAACAAAGCAAGATCAAATCCATCTGCTCTTGTAATGAGATGTTGCTGCTGTGCAGATGTAGCCTTATTGTCCACAGACACAACTCTTCATGTACAGAAATTGGGCAAGATGTGACATTTAGAGGGGGAGATAGGCACAGCTTAACAACAGTAACTTTAGCAGTGGACAGCAAGTTTAGTGCAAGCTGAAGACTCAAACTGATGAATGGAGACTCTTATTCCAAGTTCTTGAGAAATGATTCAAATAAGAACATTTTTCAACACACTTAAATACATGCACGAAATAAAGTACTTTTTATTGAGGTGAGTTAGATGAATAGGAGCACTTATATATGTAATTTAGTGCTCTCTGTCTGCTTTAGTGTGAAAATAGGCCTACCTTGGCAGTGTTTCTAGCTCTGAACTTCTAAAAGAGCCTTAGGCTGTCTTGTGCATGCATCTCCTCTCAGTGCCTGAGGACAGTAATTGAGCTCTGGCATTCGGGGCATGTCAAGTGCAGTCCCAGGGCTCCTCAGAGCACTGTGCAAGCATACAGACAAGGCTGAGAACTGAGAAGGGACATCTCCTGTTTGTTTCCTGCTCAAGTAAGTTAGGCTTATAGATATGGCTTTCATGTGTCCCAAGAGCAGAGAGCTGTTCCATTTCTAAACAGCTCTCTGGTGTTCCCATAGACTGGTGCGGCCAGCCAGTGAAATAGCTTACAGACTGTACAGTTTAACAGTGGCTGAATTCATGGTCTGCAGCAGTGTAGCAAGCACTAATATTTTTCAGAGAACTTATTTTAAAACAGTTTTGTATGTATTTGATCCCCCTGTTTTTTGGAAGATTGTTGAGACAACTGGCAAGTCCTCGTAGGGACAGGGAGGACACAGGAAGATTTTTAACATTAAAAAAGGGTATGCAGTGTGCACAAGTTTATTTCTAGAAAAATGTTTTGGGATCCCAAATTTCAGTCTCATGCAGTGCAGCTGCTGACTGTGTATCTGCCCATGGTTGTAGGTGCTGCACCAGTACCTTTCCGACAAGTTTTGAGGACTCTTCAAAAAGTAGCAGTATTGAAATTGAACAGCGTTACTCTTCATTTATAAATAGAATATATATTATGTGTGAGGAACTCGCTTTAGGGGGGAACTCGCTTTAGGGACCTCTTCTGAGGTCCCTTCCAACCCCTACAATTTTGTGTGATTCTGTACTGACATAATGTTTCCAAAAATGTTCCTATAGTTGTTCAAATAATCTATAATTGTTCTACCAAAATTTCTTAGAAATTAAATGCACAAAAAGATGAGGAAAATCAATTAAACTGGACTTTTTAATGTCATTAAATTATTGTGTTCTTTGTATTTAAATATTTTTCTTCTGCATCTCAATATTAGTCCAAGTCAGTGAGCAGAACAGGTATCAAAATGTAATTTTATCTCCTGAGAATATTTTTTCTAGGAATGCTGTAAATTCAGGGCAATCTAGAGAGCCAGTGTGTAGGAATTTCCTGGGAACCAGATTCCAGAAGGTATGTGTGAAAACTAACCAGCAAGTACCTACAATTTGGCTTTTTTCACTGTGTCTTTGCCTCAGCTAGAAGAGTTTGGGGTTCCTTGCTTGGCTAGCACCAGCCTCTGGAAGAGCCCAGTTTGTAGAGAAATGCATGCAACTAAGTAGGTAAAGTTAACCTGAATCTAAAAATGATTAATGAGATCAATGAACAGCTTAGAAACCTCTGTGTTTATTTGCTTCTTGATGGAATATAAAAATAAGTAAAAAATCCACAGGATTGTTAAAGTAACACAGTGCAGCTTCGAGGAGCAGAAGCTGCTATTTTCTGACAAAATTAGGGTGACTTACTAAAATTTTGACATTTGTTGGCAGTGTGCTTTGTAAGTACCAACATTTAGTGATGGTCTCTATCTCCAAAAGGAATTGAGGTATAAGAGTAATATGAAAAGAGATGGTAGAGAGACATCTGATAATGACAGATGGAAAGGTGACATTAATACTGTATGAAGGAAGGGAACATGTAAACAGAAAAACAGTGATACACAGTAATACCTTTTTTTTTTAATATACGTAAGTTACTGTGCAAGTCATGTATTACCGACAATAAATGTAGTGCTGCTTTTGGAGCAAATAAAATTATATACAGAATGTTGGAGCAAACAAAATAAATGTGATTACTGCTTGAAGTCCTCTTCAGAGGTATTTTATTTGGCGATAGTTTAAGCATAAGATAAAGTGGTTTTCTAGTGGATAATGTAATATTTCTGACCCAATAGTAAGCAATATAACTATTACCAGTTGTCCAGAACATAGTCTTAACAGAGGTATTAGATTATTGAAGTATTGTTCTGGGATGTTTTCCTCCTTGAAGTGCACTTGAATGTAATGTTTTATAGTGGTATCTTTCATTTAGACTGTCCAAACAGTCCTCTAGAGCTGCCTTTAAAAAAAATAATAAAGGAAGCAGAAAATTAAGGTGTCCTCCTTTGGATGGAAAAAGGAAACAATGGAGGGAACTACCACAGTGATGGCATAGTTTAAATACAAATTAAAGAACCATGAAGTACAATGTGTAGCGTTGGGCTAATTGATGCCCATGAGCAGATGTTGGCAAAGAGGAATCCAGAGATTTGAGGAGCTTCAAGGGGTTCTGTCATTTTATCCTGGGACTTCTACATCTAATTTTATTTATAGTAATTTAAGAGAAACAAAACTACAAATAAAATGAAACTACTTAGGTGTTGTTACTGTATTTTGGCTAAAATAGTGCTAGAGGTAGATTATTTTGAAAATAACCAAGGGGTCGTTTCAGTTAAATATATATATATATATTAGGGAGAATGAGGTAGACCTTAAATTTAAAGAGCTACATACGAAGTATTTTGTATCCAAAACATTGTTCCAATTTCATCTCTTAGAAGAGATTTTTTTTAGGAAATTGAGGAAATTTTACCATGCTATCAAAATTGAAATAAACAACAATTTTATTGTAATATAAAAATTGCATTTCTTATATGAGTAGTTCTTAGAGGTATTGGAACACAGGGTTAAAATAATTGTATACAGAAATCGCTTAATGCACTTGCTCAGCTATGGTCATATATTGAATAGGATCTGACTGCGACTTTAGAGATGTAACAGAACATAGCAAGAGAATGATTCCATCAGCATTGGTGGACAAAGGGAAGGTGACCATTGTCATCTACCTGGACTAGTGCAAGGCCTTTGACATGGTCCCTGATCACAACTTTATCTCCAAATTGGAGAGAGGTGGATTTGGCAGGTGGACATTTGGTGGATAAGGAATTGGTTGAAAGGCCACAAAGTGCGGTGATTAATGTTTCTAAGTCCAGGTGGAGGCTGGTAATGAGTGGTGTTCCCCAGAGGTCTGCCTTGGGACTGGTGCTCTTTAACATCTCTATCAGTGACATCGATGATGGAAGTGAGTGCATCCTCAGCAAGTTTGCTGAGACACCAAGTGAGTGGTATGGTTGACATAATGGAATGAAGGGATGCCATTCAGAGGGACCTCAACAGACTCAACAGATGGGCTACAAAGATGATCGGAGGCTGGAGTACCTCCCCTACGAAGACAGGCTGAGGGAGCTGGGCTTGTTCAGCCTGGAGGAGAAGGCTGCGGGGTGACCTCATTGCAGCCTTTCAGTACCTAAAGGGAGCCTACAAACAGGAGGGGAGGCAAGAGTAGATAACAGCAGGACAAGGGGAAATGGTTTTATGTTGAAGGAGGGAAGATTTGGGTTGGATATCAGGGGAAGTTCTTTACTATAAGAGTGGTGAGGTGCTGGAACTGGCTGCCCAGAGAGATTGTAGATGCCCTGTCCCTGGAGGTGTTCAAGGCCAGTTGGATAGCCCTGGGCAGCCTGGTCTAGTATTAGATATGGAGGTTGGTGGCCCTGCCTGCGGCAGGGGGTTTGGAGCTTGATGATCCTTGAGGTTCTTTCCAACCCAAATTATTCTATGATTCCGTGATTCTATTATATGCGTTCACTCATTCTTTTCACCTATTATTATTCTTTCCTAGCTGTGGTTTACGTCCAAACTGAGTTTTATCCAGTAACTTCCAGGGATACCTCTTCTTTTGCCAGAAATATATCTTAAAGTAATACAGCATTGGTGTGTTTGCCAGAGCCATGAAAGCTGCTCTGTCATGTGTTTGAATTAGTATGTTAACAGGACAAGAGCCAAGGAAATATATCTTGACAGCTTTAACACTGTGTACTGGGAAATAACACATGATAAGGAAAATTAATGGTAGTTGCACATCAGCTAGCATAAATGTGACTGGCAGTTCTTATTTGTAGATGCTTTCTGGTTTTGAGCCACGAAAATTCTGCACAGGGTAAAGAAAAGTGACAACCTGAACAGCTGCTTATTGAAACTCCGTGCTTGAAATTGTGAAATTTGAAGACTGGTTTCATCTGGTGATTTTACTGTTCATTGTGACATCTGCTAACAGCTCTCATGAAAGATATTTCTAAAATGTATATAAAAAAGCATTAATGATTCACTGTCTGGTCTTGTTTTCAGGGCTTTTGTTTTGTTCCACGTGTGTGGTGATTTCATGGGCTCATTACCAAAATCCCGAGGCCAAACTGGTCTCTAGTGTATCCTCTCCAGAGTCAGCTGAGGGTAGAGTATTGATACTAGTGTTGTTAACATTAGGAGCAAAGTTTTTCTGGAGTCATACTGAGTCAAGTCCAAAAAGAACTACTGGATATTAATGCGTTTGGAATACTAAGTTTAGAAATTCACTTAGTTAACTTTCTGTTTGTCTGGCACTCACTGGAGACTGTATTCACACAGGCTTTATGCTGGATTATTTTATATACATTTTGAATTTTCTGCAGATTTGTTTGATCCCTCTTCATTTATTTTTCAATTTCAACCTTTTAAACCCCAGTAGAACTTCTTGTCAGTCTCACTGTGCTGTTTACTAGCACGGTTTGAATTTCTCTGAATCCTGATTTTTTGCTCGATTGGCCTGAAAAATAAATAATCACAGAGGATGAGTGGATTTTAATGGATCAGGTGTATTTTTTTTCCTAGCTTATTGTCTTTCTGGTCTGCGTGCTTATTAGTTTGTTCAGAGTCCAGTGCATGGAAATCCAGTTATTTAGAAGTGAGTGCTTGCAGAAGAATCCTAACTGATTTGAGGATGAAGAACAAGCTGTTTGTAACTGTAAAAGATGCTTACACACTCCAGGTACGTTAGGAATTAAGTAAAAATATAATCTTCTGGTGGTGTAAAAAAATGGCATGCTTAATAACTAAGTCAATAGAAGTCCTGCAGGAAGGATTAGAAGAAATTATTTTGTTTGGAAATCACATTTTCTCTGATTTATACATTCCAGAGTCTTACTGGTGTAAGTTAAGGTGTTCCTGTAGTAAGGAATTTGAGCTTATTTTCTTGACATTAACACTTAATAAAGAAATCTAGAACTTCAATTTGCGTGTCACTTGATGTACAGCAGCGCTGACATTCCCATATTGCCACTATGCAACCTGTATATTATTATATTAAACAATGTGGTTTGTCTTAGTGGAGTGGGAAACCCCATAAATACATTTTGTTAGTAATTAGTTCTTGAGGGTTTAATTCATGTCCTATTTTTGATCCAGGACAGCTGAATATCTAGCTCTTTGTTTCTCATCCATTGCTCTCAGCACTGTCGTATAAATCCTGCTCTTTTCTCTCCAGTTTAGTCTGTGATGATTGTTCTCCATGAGTTTGAATGTCTTTGTATTACTTTTCTATCAGTGGAAAACTGATGCTTATGTTATATTTCAACTTTTCATATTTATACACCACAGACATTATAGAAAGCTGAAATCATAGAATCACAGAGTCGTAGAGACTGGAAGGGACCTCTGGGAATCAAGTCCAACCCCCCTGTTAAAGCAGTTCACTACAACAGATTGCACAGGTAAGAGACTGTGTGGACCTAGAATATTTCTAGAGAATGAGACTCCACCACCTCTCTGGGGAGCAAATGTATACTTCTGTACAGTTCACTAATGCCTTGACTATATGTGTGAGCAGACTTCTCATTTTTCTTCTCATTTTGTGAAGTCACATAACACTAGCATCACAGTGTCTGGAACAACAGGAAGACCAACAGATTTGCCCACTTAAACTCAAACTGCCTTTATTTAAAATGTGATGTAACTGAATCCAGATTTCTCAATTGGACTCTGCTTCTGAATCACTCCTTCACAGTTTTATGTTACTTTAAGAACAAAAGAAACCTTGCACTTCTCTGGTGTTCTGGGCCATTTTTTTTACAGGATTTAAGAATTAATGATTTTTTCCTTTGATTTCAAATTTGAGATTCTTTCAGATAGTTCTTTGCATATCTTTATAAATAATAATTAACTTGTTTCATATATTGCCTTAAAATGTTGTTTCCTACTTGCATCACGCTGGTTCCTTATTCTTCTGAGGCTCTTGAATTTAAGATCAGGTCCTGCAGAGCTTTTAATTCCTTTCCTTCTATTCAAGTGTGGACACAACTCTGCCTCCCTCATCACTTCTGAAGGACAGCCATTTGGTATTGAAGGTAACTGTGTCTATTACAGGTGTTAGTATATATTTTGTGAGAAAATGAGTCTTGGATTCAAGAGAAAAGAGGACTTTACAGTAAAGGGAATTAAAAAAAAAATAAAAATAAAGTATTCAACAGTGGGAACTTTTGAAACTCATATAGTTGACAGAAGAAAAAATGCACAGAATAAGAACTCCCAAAGATTGGTGTTTTGGAAATTTATTGACCTGGAATTTTGATCCAAGTATTTTGTTGTTTGTTAATCAAAACTCAGCATGTCTTCCTGCTACAATGATGTAGTAAAGCTCGAATGATTAAAAAAGCACCCTTTTTATTTCTCGAGATGACTACATGGATAGTAGAGCAGTTTGCAACAATAAATAAAAATCCATTTCAATTTAACTAATGCAAGAGAATATATTGTGGCTCTTACAGTGATTAAAACATATCCTTACGTCTGATTTGCTGCATTTACTTTGAAGTTGATTTCAGCCAAATTGTCCTCAATTCTTACTACCAATCAAAAGGAAAAGGTAGAATAAGATGGAAAAATTGGGCAACCCAAGTCTAAATAATGAATCTACAGGGAGCCAACTCTCCTTGATGTACAATGAATAGAAAGGATCTGGCTGCTGGCAGACGTAGAGCTGTGTGCTTGGAACTGATGCCTTAGAGCTGTCTGTTCAAGGGGAGGTGCAGACTAGGGCCGTTTTGTCATTTGCTCAAGTGCAAACTTCATTCTTATGGCTGAATAAGGTCAGATTTTATGGGACTCATTTGGCAAACAGGACTCAAGAGTCTCTCCCAAAGTGCATGAGATGATCTAACAGACAGGAAGAATATGGTGGTTTTGTTACTCGCGGACAACCCTACTACTGTTTTTTGGGGGGAAGGACAGGACAGTACTTGCATTGAGAAAGCAATATTGCTCTTCACTTTTTTCAATTTTTCTCTTCTTTTTTCTTTCTCCTCTCAGTGGTTATGAGTTTAATTTCTTTGTAACAAAACTGAAGTCTGTAAGGAACTCATGTCACTCCTTCTGCTCCAGTGGAAGTTGAACAGTGCTATTAATAGATGTGCTTCCTCCATACAAATATTTGAATGAAATTCAGCAGCAGGGATCATGGCTCAACAGCCAATAAAAGCTGTAAAGGAATAGTTAACCAAGGCAGATGGAGAAATCTTAATGGATTTCCATGGCATTTGTCTCATGCTTTTTTTTCCAGAGTTGCATAGTAAAACTTTGGGCACTTACTTTTACCTCTCCCTGCTCCTATTTATTCACCAAGTTTTCTTCATTGCTTATTGGGACTGTTACTTACTAGAATAGTTTTATTACATTTTTTTTGCAAATTGTTTTATTTCCAATCAAAATAAATGATTTCTTACTGATTGGATGAATAGTTTTAAAACCTGCAATACCTGCTGGCATGTGCATGATGAATTTCGTTGCATTTCTGAAGCCTGAAGAATATAATTTTATTGGTACTGACGTATAGCAGTTCTTGCTTTTGTATTATTAATAAAATTTATTTATGCATCCTGAAGTAAAAATCATGTTACATAAGTAGGATCACCAGGAATGTAAGTTTTAACTTGCAGAGCAGAGGGTAATGCTTCAGAAATTGTGCTAGGAATCTTTACATTCTCACCCTTCTAGAAAGAAGTGTCCATCTTTTTTGCCATTTAACTAAACTTACTTATCTTCAAATGAAATTTACCTTTTTTCTGTTTTCATTGTTTCCCCAAGTTCCTTGAATCCTTGCCTTGAGCAATGAATATATAAACTGAAGCTTATTAAAAAGCTATTTCATCAGCAGATGTACTTCACTCTGTGGCACACAGTGCAAAGCTCATATCTGCTTGGAATTTGATATTTGTATTCTCTGATTCCTGAATGGTTGAATCAGACTCTGGGTTTAACTGGACTTAAATGACTAAGAAGACCTTTCAGTGTGGGTAAGAAATAATAATAATTTATTGTTCACATTTCTGAAACATATTCTCAAACGGGATTTGTTTGGAAGGAGAAAAAACTGTCTTGCATGAAGTCGTGTCATCCCTGCAGAATCTCTTTCACAGATAGCTGAATATCTGTCTTCTAATTTTCTATGCTAATTTTGGAGTGGTATTTCACATCCTGGGGGAGATTGGGGCAAGTCTTCTTGAAGTTCTTATTTCTAACCTGGGATTGCTCTGGAACATTTATCTTAATTGTTTGACAAGTTCTAGGAAGTGTGAAACACATGTAGAATATGGGCTTGCTTTCCCTTACCAGGCAGTGGTAGCAAGGAAGCAATATTTAATTTAAAGAAATGATTATTTCCAGAAAATTCTTCATGGCAAGGCAAGGGGAGAGAGCTACTTACTTTGTTTACAATGAGCGAGCAAAATGAATTATGGTCTAGCATCATAGTGTTTTGTACATGTGTTAATACAATCATTAATATAGCATTTGTGTGACTAATAAGATTAGATAAACTCATTGTCTGTGTGAGTCATTTGACTGCTTCACTGGCTTTCTTGTTTGTTTTCCTTTATGCTATTATTTCACAAAAGAGTAATGTAGTTTTGTATTCTCATCCTCATCCTCAGTAAACTGCTTAACAGTGGTGCCATGAGCTTGCTCTGTTTATGACCACAAAAGGACAGAGCATCCATTACTCCAGATAAAATGAGTTTTAACTACACTTGCCAACAAAAAATCACTATGCTGTTCAGAACCTTGATGATATTTTTCAGTAATGATGTCTGTGTTGAAGGGTTGTAGTCTAGAGGCAATCATCATTCCTCTCAGAATACTGGCATAAAAGCATAAAAGCCAGCAAACTAAATGTTAACAAGCAAGTAACATTCAGCAGTATCTTCTTGAGCAACATTTAGGTGCTGACCTTGTGAGTATTATTATATTTTTTTGTATACCTAGCTACAAAATAGCATAGAAGTATCACAAATGGGGAAAAAAAAAAAAAAAATCCTGTCAAAGCAAGTTTGAGAATTCCAGTGACAAGAACTCTTCTACTTATGTCTGAGCATCCTTATGCGATTTTTTCCTGAAAACTAGAAACTTGAATTTTGAATGAGGTTTCACTTTTGTGCTTTCTCTTACTTGGCTAATAGAGTAAGATGAAAGAGACTGATTCTCTTTTAAAACAAATAGAATTAATCTAGGCAAGAACGAGCAAGCTTTTTATTTATTGTTGTTATTGTTATTATTATTACTATTATTATTATTATTTTAAATGCATGAAAGCACCAAAAGCAATACTGATTGTGCTGTTTGCTCAGAATCATAGAAGCATAGAATGTTTTGGGTTGGAAGGGACTTTAAAGATCATCTAGTTCCAACCCCCCTGCTATATGCAGGGATACCTCCCTTTTGTCCAGGTTGCTCAAAGTCCCATCCATCTTGAACTCTTCCAGGGAGGGGGCATTCACAGCCTCTCAGGAAATGAAGGAAGCCTTTTACTCTCTGCAGTGATCCAAAATGAAGACTGGCCAATATTTACAATCCTATTTCACAGATTTTAGCAAATCAGTACAAAGTATGTCCTGCTTTACCTTCTGCCATTTCCTACTAGTTCCTCTACATCGTTGTCATCTATATTACAACATTTCTGTTTATTCATTTGTATTCATTGTCTAGATCTCATGAAAAACCCATTAGATCATTATTTTCATGGAGCAACTTTATACACAGAACAACATGAAGTATTTTTCTGTTTAGTTCATTTTTAACAAGCAAAGTACATTTCTGAAAATCTCATTCACTGATAACATACATTATTTTATTTATAATTTAAAATTTCAATATTGCATTTTAATCGCAGTACATGTTGTTATAAGAACTTAACGTGGTTTCATGGAAAAAATCAACTTTGGGAAGAAGAGTAGACTCCTAAAGAACTACACTTAAGGTTTAAAATCTGTTGTCCTGGAAAATGAGTGGACATGATGTGTGAGAGAGATACAAGTAGAAAACTATTGATTTGCCTGTTAACTCTGATAAAGCTGAAAAAATCTCTCAAAATGCAATTCTTTGTTGAAAATTGATCAAAACAAACCTTCTTAGCTTGTTTATATAATTAACCCTTACATTCTTCACCCATACAATACATCAATGCTCCTAGGGCTTTAATAAGACCACCAAACCAAGAGTACTTTCCAGTTGAGGTCTGGAGGTCAGGCAGGGGAAATACATGACCATCACATGTCAGGTACTGTATAAAGCACTATGTAAGTGGCTATAATTGAAAGAGAATTATTTTCTGCAGGTAGAGGAAACAAAACTCTGATCCCTCCATAAAGGTTTGGTGCCTGGGGACTGACAGTAGAAAGCAAACTTTATGTTTGATCTTACATGGTGTGGATAAACAGAAATCCTGAGTTAAACCTAGTGGTGAACTAGTATGAGAGCTTCATCTGCTTAGAATTTTCTTCCCTAATGTCTGTGTATGGAAATTACTGTGGGTTGTTATAATTTTCCTGCTCAGGCTCATGCTTAACTGTGAGGATTAAGATGTCAGATGTGTATAAAGTTGTGCTGACCTTGTAGCTGCAGTTAAATCCCTTCTCTCCTTTGTTTTTTGGCTCATTCACTTCAATAGAATGTCAAATTTATGAGGAGAAATAAGTAGCTGAAAACTTATGTAGAAAAATCTTAAGAGCAGAATTGCAGAATAGTGATTTAACTTACCTTCAGATGAGCAACTCTACTGAAAGAAAGTAAAAATAGCCTAAATCACAGAATCATAGAATGGTTTGGGTTGGAAGGAACCTCAAGGACCATCAAGCTCCAACCCCCCTGCCACAGGCAGGGCTGCCAATCTCCATCTCTAATACCAGACCAGCCTGCCCAGTGCCCCATCCAACCTGGCCTTGAACACCTCCAGGGACAGGGCATCCACAGCCTCTCTGGGGAAAAAAAAAAAAAAAAGGATAATCCGATAATCTTTATTCTGAACAAATTAACACTTGATTCTACAAAGGCCTTATTCAGCACTTTTAGATAACACTCAGATCCTCTTCGTTTGACCTGAACAAGGAATTTAGGACAGGTGGAATATGAGAGAGGCAGACCAGGTCGAGTGTTGGTAATCTTCTTGGCACAGTGGCGGCTGCAGAGGAGGATTCCCCAGTTTAGGTTCTTCCACCTGTGTTAAGCACTTGTCTGCCCTGGACCTGTAAATGATAAGGACTTTTTCAGTTTCCAAATACAACTATCTGCTGCTACAAATGTTACATTTTCCTTGGTATTAAGTACATCTAGCAAATTCTCCAGGAGCTATGTTGGACTTCTGTAGTGAAAATGCTGAGTCATGGCTTGAAGCTGTGATTGAGCACCTGGAGGGAAGGCAGATCCAACCCAGGGGATCTCAGGTGTGTGCAATTCACACCTGAGAAGGAGTGGAGCCAGGATCCAGCCCTTCCCAGTCTTCATTTAAGGGTTGGCAGTGGAGGTGAGGGTATCTTATTTGGAAATCTTTGCATAGAGGAGAGCCTCGTAGGCCTGTCAAAGGTAAGTAGTTTATTTTCTTTATTTCTATGCCTATAGCTGTTGTGCCTGAGAGGATTCTTACTCCCTGTGGCCTTAGATATTGCTGCTCTGCTGTCTTGTGCTTTCTATGATGTCACAACTTCCAAAGAAAGTGGTAGAATGGGAATTCATATACTTTGCATTTCCCCTTCTCTCTGCCTGTGGAGAGGAGTCTTCAATAGAGTCTTTTTTAAAAGCAGAAAACAATGTAGGATTAGCAGTGAGATGCTGCCCTTTCAGTTTGGTTATTACAAACATACATGGACAGGCACAGGCTGCCCAAAGAGGCTGTGGATTCTCCTATGGAGATATTCAAGACTGGTTAGGATGTTTTCCTGCTCAACCTGCTGTAGAGAGCTTATTTAGAAGGGTTGGATGACCCCCAGAGGTTCCTTCCAACCCCTAGGTTTCTGTGTGGTTTTTTTTTTTTTTTTCTTTTTGTTTTTGGAGCTGGTTTTGACTGGCTGTTGTTGGTAGTGATGCATTTTTTATTTATTGATTTATTTATTTATTTTAATATATTGACTATAGGCTTTTATCAAAATCATGAGCTTGTTTATGCATATCCGTGTACCACATGACGTGGAAACTGTCTCTTTTTTGTTGTTTTAAACTGTGATTGTCTGTTACTGGAACCTTCTTAAGGATAAAGCTGTTTGGAAAGGCTTGTGTATGTATTATTTAGTAAAAGTGTTTTTGATGTCTCTTAGAAGATAGCAAACAAAGTAGTTTGGAATCACCAAATAAGCTTGTTAAGAGGGGTTGGATTGCAACCTTTCACACTTTTTTCTAAAGCCAGTTAACATATGGCTATCTGTCTTTTTTTTTCCCTTAGTGTAGGCATACTGGATGTCATATTGCTGCTGTGCAAGCCAAATATCACTAACTCTATCAAACTAGTCTGAGTGATTAATGGTCATCAATAGCAACTAACTTCAGATGCTTTAAATAAATGATAAATTTATAGATAAATGCTATAGGTAAATGCACAACAATGTGTTATTTTCAGATTCTGGAGGGCCTCAGGCTGCATGGAGTCAGACTAAGCATATTGATGCTATGGATTTTAAATTGCAGTAACTGTACTCATCTATGTATTGCAATAGATCATTCTAAACAGATTCCCCTTATGCTATTTGTGCGTGGAGGTTTTGAAAAGTTGTGGGTTTTTTTTTGTTTGTTTGGTTTTTTTTTTGAAGTCAAAGTCCTTAAAGTGTTGTATTGGTGTGCTGACACTTGAGCGATTTCTAAATAATCACTGGTAAGCTAATGAGTGTAGCATAGAGTAATTCTGATTTCAAATCTGTGCTGATAAGAATGCTCTTCTGCTTATTTGCGTTGACTTTCTTTAATGTGTGCTGCAACTTACTACATGGAATTGGGACCTTGTGTGAGTGCTGATCCATTATAGTAACAGAATAGAAAATGTTTTCTGTCTCCAGATCACTAGGAATTTAAGCTGTTTAGTGAGAAGGGTTGTCCTTTTAATGTATATTTGATTTATTGTCATTTAGCTGTATCTAAATCAGGGTGAGAAAATAAGTTTTCTTTATTGTGTTTTGATTGAGGAAGTAATGCAATGCAATTTTATAATAATAAATAAATAATGATAGGGAGCTGTTCTGCAAGAAGTTGATTAAAATAAAATGAAAAACTAATTGTACTTTGAATTCCAGATTGGTATTCTGATGAATCTCAAATCCCATACAAAATCTGTATACTAGAAAATGGCCTTAACCTGTATATACGAAAATGAACTTTACAATAATGGACTGAAAATACAGCATTATGAAAATATTATGAGTGATTTAAGAAATGGATTAACCAATTTCGGGGGGAAAAGAAAATTGGTGCATGTTAAGGCACCAGCCAAACTTGTGATGTTTTACCTGGAGAATGATCATATGGTTGTTTTATAGTATTTGCATGTTATGTTGTGTTGTAGTGGAATTTTCTAGGACTATAGCGAAGCTGCACTAGAATAAGTAGCAAAAACAATGATTAAAATGAGAAAAAGGATGGCCATATGGAAAAGGGAATTAAATGCGAAACACTCATGCTTTCATAATAGAAAAACTTGAAGTTTATAAGGAATTAGTCAAGATAATGCACAGTCTTCTAGTTGTTGTTTTGCTGAGGGTACTTTCTGGTGAATAGAGATTCTTAATTTACCTTTTTTTTCTCGAATCTGACATTGATCTTCTTGGTGCCCTTGTTTTAAAATAATTTTCTTTCCTCTTCTACTTCTGCCTTCCTTTGTTTTGACATCTCTCTAGCAGACTATCTCAATACACAATACAGTTGTTTAGTGTGTTGTTTTCCAATTTGTTTAGATAACACAGAGCATATGGGGACCCCAGTATATGCAGAGTATAAGGCTTAGTATGTTATGCTAAACTGGTATTTTCTCTCAGAGTTGAAACATGGAAATAGTTGTAAGCCAAAATCAGTCTGGGAGAATTTATTCCTGGTTTAGGATTTACAGAAAACTGTGAATGAGGAGGAAAATGATCATGTTGTATTTCTGAAATATTGGAGCAATAAAGATGAAATATTAGAAAGTGATACATATGAATCTATGAAAGATCATAATATGTAGTTATATTCCTTCATGCAAGACCTTCTCAGATAGCATAACTAGGATGCTGAGTAGCATTGAACCACACAGCGTAAGGAAGAGGAAATGTGTAAAAATGTTTGGAACCAGTATGACTTGCTGAGAGACACCATCTTAGCAGAGTCAATGAAACTGAAGGTTCAGCAGAGACCTCAGTGGAAGCTCTTCTCATGAATACCCTAGCACATCTGTGAAGTACCAGCTGAAATAATGATGTGGCAGAAGCAGCTTTTATGCCACAACTAATACAAAACTGTTAAGCACACAGCAAAGATTTCGCTGTGAATTTGCTGTAACCCTAGCTAGAATTCTGAAACTAGTAGAGACTAAAGAGACAGAGAAAACTGAATTGACTGGGGATCATTCCAGAAGTAACTCTTGGCAAGGAGCTCAAGCAACGTATCTGGATGTGTGTAAAAACAGTACAGTGTATGTAAAACACAGAATCACAGAATCGTAGGGGTTGGAAGGGACCTCCAGAGATCATCGAGTCCAACCCCCCTGCCAAAGCAGGATCCCTACACCAGGTCGCACAGGTAGGCGTCCAGGCGGGTCTTGAATATCTCCAGAGAAGGAGACTCCACAACCTCCCTGGGCAGCCTGTTCCAGTGCTCCGTCACCCTCACCGTAAAGAAGTTCTTGCGCACATTGGTGCGGAACTTCCTATGCTCCAGCTTCTGGCCATTTCCCCTTGTCCTGTCTCCGCACACTGCTGAAAAGAGTCTGGCCTCGCCACTTTGCCCCCCACACCTTAGATATTTATAGACCTGGATCAGGTCCCCTCTCAGTCTTCTCTTCTCAAGGCTAAACAGACCCAGCTCACTTAGCCTTTCCTCATAGGGGAGATGCTCCAGGCCCTTCACCATCTTTGTGGCTCTCCACTGGACTCTTTCCAAGAGATCCCTGTCTTTTTTGTACTGGGGAGCCCAGAACTGGACACAGTACTCCAGATGAGGCCTTACCAGGGCAGAGTAGAGGGGGAGGATAACCTCCCTCGACCTGCTGGCCACGCTCCTTTTAATGCACCCCAGAATGCCATTGGCCTTTTTGGCCACAAGGGCACACTGCTGGCTCATGGCCAACCTGTCGTCCACCAGGACACCCAGGTCCCTCTCCACAGAGCTCCTCTCCAGCAGGTCATCCCCCAACCTGTACCGGTGCATGGAATTATTCCTCCCTATGTGCAAGACTCTACACTTGCTTTTGTTAAACTTCATCTGGTTCCTTACTGCCCAGCTCTCCAGCCTGTCCAGGTCTCGCTGAATGGCAGCACAGCCTTCGGGCGTGTCAGCCAATCCTCCCAACTTCGTATCATCAGCAAACTTGCTGAGGGTGGCCACTACCCCCTCATCAAGGTCATTGATGAAGATGTTGAACAGGACCGGTCCCAGCACCGACCCCTGGGGAACACCGCTGGTTACAGGTCTCCAACCAGACTCTGCACCGCCAATGACAACCCTCTGTGCTCTGCCAGTCAGCCAGTTCTCAACCCACCTCACTGTCCACTCATCTATCCCGCACTTCCTCAGCTTCGTTATAAGGATGTCGTGGGAGACAGTGTCAAATGCCTTGCTGAAATCAAGGTAGACTACATCCACTGCTCTCCCCCCATCCACCCAGCCAGTGACAACATCATAGAAGGCTACCAGGTTGGTCAAGCACGACCTCCCCCTGGTGAACCCGTGCTGACTACTCCTGATAACCTCCTTTTCTTCCAGTTGTCTGGAGATGGCATCCAGCACAATCTGTTCCATTACCTTTCCAGGGACAGAGGTGAGGCTGACTGGCCTGTAATTACCTGGATCTTCCTTCTTGCCCTTTTTGAAGACCGGAGTGACATTGGCTATCCTCCAGTCTTCAGGCACCTCCCCCATTCTCCAAGACCTCTCAAAGATGATAGAGAGCGGTTCAGCAATCACCTCTGCCAGCTCCCTCAGCACCCGTGGATGCACCCCATCGGGTCCCATGGATTTATGAACATTGGTGTTGCCTAGGCGCTCTCGGACCGCCTCTTCCCTGACTAAAGGGAAGTCTTCCATTCCCCAGACCTTCTCACTAACCACCAGGGCCTGGGATTCCCGAGGGGGAGCTTTTTCACTGAAGACAGAAGCAAAGAAGGCGTTCAGTATCTCCGCCTTCTCAGCATCCCCCGTTACCAGAACACCCCCCTCACTTAGTAGGGGACCTACATTCTCCCTAGTCTTCCTTTTACTGTTAACATACTTAAAAAAACCTTTTTTATTATCCTTTACCACCTTTGCTAGATTAGTCCACATGCAAAATAAAAAAGGACAAATCTTCCAACAGTGATTGTTTATTTGATTCATTTTGTACAGAATTGTCAGAAGAAATCTTTGCATTACCATTGACAGGTACTTATTTTTGTTCTCCTAACAAGCAAAGAGTACAGTATAGCTGTAGAGGCTTAAAGACCTTCTGAAGCCTGGATGTCTTGGTAACTGCTGAATATCAATAGACAATAAAGTTCCCAAAGGGCTTTCTGAACCCAGCTCATTAAATCCTTGTAACACCAGCAAAAGTAGCAGAATAAAGGTCAGTCAAGAGTTTGTCTTTATAGGCTAGGGAAAAAAAAAATGGGTCATCAGTGTCACTGAATTAGTAACTTGAGAATAATGTAATATATTTGATCTATACTGTGCTTGAGTATCCTCTTGCTAACAGGTATTGTTATAGCTGAGGGTGACATAGCACTGGAACAAGCTGCCCAGATTGGTTGTGGTGTTTTCTTATCTGGAGATGGTCAAGTTATTCGGAACCTGCCTGGATTCTTTTCTGTGTAAGTTGCTATAAGGAGC
Source organism: Phasianus colchicus (assembly GCF_987193195.1). Taxonomy (NCBI): domain Eukaryota; kingdom Metazoa; phylum Chordata; class Aves; order Galliformes; family Phasianidae; genus Phasianus; species Phasianus colchicus. The sequence goes on along the minus strand of NC_143436.1, from coordinate 90,069,245 downwards.
CTGCGTTAGCAGGACTAGAGGATCTTCTATGATTCTGTAACCAAATAGTAGTACACTCTTAAATAGAACGCTTGTATTTAAACTGTGACCTGATAAAGCCTGAGTTAAGGATTTGGGTTTTATTGTTTACTTCTTGTTGGCATTTGCTTGACTCAAGAGCTTAGGTCTGGGAATGAGCATTCCCAAGGGAAAATCATTATCTCTCTTTGTTCTAAAACATTCCCTTAAAACAGCTGTGAGACTTCTCTGGGGACAGGCAAAAAGTAAATGCCTTGTCAAGGTGTTTCTGCTCATAAAGTCTAGTACCTGAATGCCACATAATAATGATGAAGTGCAACAACTTGAATTGAGCCAAGCCAAATTTACATCCTTGTAATTCTTACCAAAAGAAATAGGTCAATGCAACTGATGAAAGTTTTACTTTTTTATCTTTTAGCAAACCTACAGTAGCACAGTCAATACTGGAGGTAATTTAGAGCAGCATCCAGTAGCTCTAAGCTCTAGAACAGAAGACATTCTTTGCTTTATTGTCTTCAAAAGCTTTTCCAAGTTGGAGGAACAGCTTAACACTGATCATGAATGCTGCCTGTGACTCTCCTTCCAGCTATGATAAACAGAAGTTACAAACTAGCAGAGTTTCAGTGCTTAAAGTGAACTTCATTTTTCTAGTTTATTGCTCTTGATCACTCCTGTAGCTTTCTTGATGCTTTTATAAATTTAGACTAGAAACAACAGAATAAATCAGAAAAAAGGTTGAAAGGAGTGAATACACTCTCTTCTGCTGACTTCTGAGGCTTACAGTAAAAAGCATTCAGGTCTCAGCTAGATATGTTCAAAAGTTGACTGAAAATTAATTTCAAAAGAGCTCAACATTACTTGTCAGTGTACATAGCTGACTTGTATACTCTCAGATATTTTAAGACAATAACTTTGAATTAAAAGTTGTAAAGAAAAATCAGCTACAATGATGTCTTTGTGAGCAAAGGATACAACTGTCTGAGGTTTGCAGCAGCATGGGGATGTTAACATAGTCTCAGCACAGGTATGAATGTTACTTGTGCTACCTTGCTGCCTGGAAGGGTTTCTCAGTGGCTGCTGTGTTCCCTGTACCTGAACATGATTTATTGCTGTTTCAAGAATTAGTCTCTTGAAAGCTGAGCTGAGAATGTCTATGCAACGCTGGAGTTGTAAGCATGCACCCAGAACAGTGGTTCTATCTATGTACATAGCTGAACTTCTTACAGACTTAAGATGCTGCATAAAGTAAATGCAGTCAAAACTGTAAGGAGTATAGCTGCTCTGGGAAAGAGGTACAACTATGTGTGCCTGGAATTGGACACAGTTTCTGTACCTGTGGTATATCTGGTTTCACAGCTGTCACATCTTTACCCTGTCACTGTTTTCTTCCTTATTAAACATTTCCTTTCAGTTTCTCTGAAATAGTCACCAAGTACTGGTTTTAAAAGTAATGAAAGAGTGTTGAAGCAATGCAAACGCTGAAATTTAGGAAGAAAACATGGTAAACTTCATAGTGTTTTATTCACTAGGACTTCAAGTTTTCCTAAGAAGTCTGCATTAGAACTACTTAATTTCTTGCACTACACATGAGTATTTTTGTTGTTTTGTGAGGGTAAGAATTGCAAGCACGCTTATTTTGTTTTTTTCCCCTTTTTCCTTAAATGTTTGAATCCTTCACTTTAGGGGAAAAAAAAATTAAATATTGGTCTTGTGGTGAAAATTGGCCTGCTTGTATACAAGGGATCCAAGCAGGTGACAGCTGGGAGAATATCAATGAGCAGTACAATGTGCTATTGTAATGTTAAGGATGGAGTGGGGTGGAGGGAGTGCTTACATTCACAGCCTGTCTACAGGTGGAAAATCCAAACTTTAGAAGCTTGTCTCTTCTATTGGGAGGCTTTTTTCTACTGTTTTTCTATTCCATAGATTAGTTCATGATAAAGCAGTGAGAAATTTCAACTAAGTTTTTAAATCTTTTCACTTTAAGCAGGAACTTAAATGCCCAAGTAAAACATGGAAGCTAGTAAAGGAAGGAGATAAGTTTCTCTACAGTATGAAATATTTATAAATTAGAACTTAATTTTTTTTAAACTTTATTGCTAAATGTGGTCTAGTGTTATTCAGTAGGGTTGTATGGGAACTGTTGAGTCACGGCTTGAACCTCTGATTGATCACCTGATCACCTCATTACAATGAGTCAGCCCTTGGAGCACAGGTGAAGGCAATTCTCCTGCCCTACTGGAAGGCGTGGAGCCTAGCTGCACCTTTCCTGGACCCCCATTTAAGAGCTGACTACCACGGGGGAAGGATCTCTTTTGGAGATTGCTCCTCTTGGAGTCTTTTCAGTAAGCCTGGGACAAGGGTAAGCTTTCGAACCATTCTTCTTTAGTGTGATAATCTGTTTAGCCTAACTTTCCTGTATATTTCTTAATTATAACATCTGTATATTCATTGATTACGCAAGGGTATACGTATATTTCTTGTCATTCTGATTATAGCTGCACCAATAAAGCAGTAGAAGAAAGAAGTCATAGAATCCTTAGAGTTGGAAGGGGTCTCTGAATGTCATCTAGTTCAGCTCCTCTACAGTGAACAGGGACATGCACAGCTAGGTCAAGTTGCCCAGGGCTTAATCCAGTCTCACCTTGAAAGACTCCAGGGGCCAGGCATCAAACACATTACTAGGCAGTCTGTGCCAGTGCCTCATCACCATCACTGTGAAAGACTTTTTTTCTTTATATCTAACCTAAATATACCCTCTTCAACCTTGAAGCCATTCCCCCTTCTTCTGTTACCACCGACCCGGCTGAAGAGTCTGTCCCCTTCTTTCCTGTGGCTCCCCTTTAGTTATTAAAAGGCTGCTAATGAGCTCTCCCCAGAGCCTTCTCTTCTACAGGCTGAACAGACTTAGCCAGTCCTACAAGGAAAGGTGTCAAGAAATAGCACACTTCTTCACAGCTGTGCATACATCAAATATACACAAAGATGAAATTAATATTTTACCTATATATTCCTATTTTGGTAGTGCACTTAGGTGAGGGGAAAGTCTTTTGTGGAAATTGATTGGTTACTGTCCACACTGGATGTGTGGTAAAGGAATTTTTAATTGCAATGATTTTCTTCAGGTCGTCTTTTCCTGGGTTACCTGTGTAACAGGCGCTAAGCAGTAAAGCTTTTTCATAGGTGAGCAGAGTCTTATTCTGAGAATCACTAAGATCTGATAATATGGATCTTGTATTCCACTGTTTTCTATTGAATTGTATTTGATCAGTAGCAATGCATTGTTTAGGGTGCTTTGTGAGTTTATTGATTCCTTCGACATGGTACACAAAACTTTCAAAAGCAATGGGGGAGGAGAGGGGGGAACAACAGAATTCTCAAAATAACTGATACATAATTATGGCTTGAATAGGTTTAGTCTCAGAACCCTTGAATAAAAGTTTTCTAAGTTACCGTCTTAATCGGTTAACCTTGAGCAAGTTCGGTTTTTATGGCATCCAGCTTAAAACTTAAATACAATGAAGTGACAACTGTAGGTCTCCATTCAGTTACTAACATTTCTCACCTGCATCACTACAGTCTATGCTGATGTTAGGAATTCCACTGCTATAGAAGAAAGGCAAGGGCTTTCTCATGCATTATTCGAGTTAAATGTAGCATGAAAATCAAAGGGGTATGTTTTGGTCTGACCTGAATGCAGCCGAGCCCTTGAACCTTTCTTCTCAAGGGTATCAGCTCTATGCTTTTCACTAGAGGAGCTCTTGAATGTTTCTTTTTGTAGTGATGCTGAGCATCTTTAGAAGAAAGGGAGGCATGAACGAGGGAACCTTTGAGCACAGCAGTAAGGAACTTTAGTTAGACCTCAGGGTTTTGTTTACTGCTTTCTTAGTACTTGAAGCCTTAAGTATTCTTCTGGAAAGAATGTCTTCAACTGAAATACTAAGACTTCTGGAGCAATGAGACAACCTCAAATTTATGTGAAACTAGGAAAATGAATCCAATTAAAATCCTTTCTTTTTAAGCGTCAGTCAGTTCAGCAGTAAATACATTCTCATTATTAAGCCTCATTATCTTCTTCAAAGATGTAATTAGATGTTTACACATCTGTTCATTAACGATGAACCTTCCCTGGCTCGATGATAGTCTACGTATCTTTCACTGATGTGTTCTTAGGTACCATTAGCCCATAGAAATGGGGAAAACAAATGCTTTATTTAATTAATCTGGTAACCAAACATTCATGGCAAGCTGAGCATTGCAACTCTCACCTGAGGATAAATTGCATGCCTCAGGTGCTAGATATAAGTTGACTTCTTCGAGGGACACAGTGTCTCCAACAGTGGAGATCTTTACACACTCAGCAACTTCGTCAAAACAAGCCTAAGAAAAAGCTACATCAAAAACACTGTCCTTCAAATGATCTTAGCTGAAATGGAAGCCAGTAATCTTTTCTACTTAACGTGCCTTGTGCTTTCAATTAAAGCAACATATAAACAGTACCTGTGACCTTGGCTGATAAAGCAGCAAGAACTCTAGGAGAGGAAAGAATAAAGCCAAGGGCAATCTAAACTGCTTTTCACTAGACACTGCTGACAGCAAAAAAAAAAAAAAAAACTCTCCTGGACAAAATCGATGATCTTGAACATCATCATAGAAGATCTAATCTAGAGTACTCCTCATACAGTTGCAATTGGGACATTGCTGATGTATTGGAGTTTCTGGGCAGAATTCTTTAGTTTGCAACCTGATTATTCACCCTATTCTCAAATACCAGAAGGGAAAAACCCAAGACTTCATATTTTCCCACCCTGATTTCTTAAATGAAAGAATGAAAAAGTAAATTACCTGTAGTCAGACTAATTTTGTTTTGTTCCTCTCCTGCACTGCCCTGCTGTGCAAAATTTTGTCCAAGTTAATTTGAAGAAGGATGAAAATATACTAGAAGGCAGGAGAAAAAAAAAAAATAAACTAATCTCCACTTACTTAAGGATGTTAGTTCTCTCAGTGGTTTAGACAGAATGGATTTAAGGAACCAAGTTCCTCATATATTGTGTTACTGAGATTGAATAAAATTATTTTTTCCGTTAAAAGGAGGTGGAGAATGTAAAGGAAGAGAGTTAACAGTCTTGTAAATCAATTTCTGAAGAATGTGGATTGTTATAATTACCTTTTTATGAGAGTTTGTTTTACGTACTTTTAATTTTCTCTCATGATTTCTAGTAAGTTTAACCAAGAATCTTCATTTTAAAAAGTGATCTTAAGAATTTTTCTTTTTCTGTCTTCTTGATAAAGTTTTTCTTCTGTAATCTGACTATGGAAGGCCTACTTCCTAACCACTTCCTCAGATACTTTTGTTCTATAAATGTAGAGGAATAATAGTCAGTCCTTTGACATGAGATTTTGTCTAATGGAGTATTTGTAGAATTTTTCAAGATCTTATGAAGAGTTGTCAATATGGGAACTGTTGCTGCCTGAAAAGCTCAGGACCGAATGGAAGTAATGGCGGCATGGGCAGCTCTTTCAGCACATTTTTCTTGTGCCAAGATTACAACCAAATTAGCTGGAGAGGCATTGAAACTTTAACTGTAAGCAATTGTTTTAATGAAACCTCAAAATGTGGAAAGATGCCATTGAAGTTAATCAAAGGTTCTTACAGAAGTAAGATCTGAAGGATTTGACTTGAGAGTAATTTATAGTTTCAATCTGTCTATGCAAGATGACCTTGTATTTTTTTTTAAAGGTTATCTTTATAATCTAAGTGTGCTGCTACATTTTGAAAATGCAGAAATAGCACAGATTGCAGAAAGATATTTGGGTTATCTTAGAAACATGTTAATAATGAAACAAGATGTTTTGTCTTATAAAAGTAAATGCTGAGCAGGGCAGAAATTCAGCATGTATCTGAAGCCAATTAGTCATTATAGTTGTAAGGACTTCATCTTGGGACAAGCGTAATTCTGTAAGTTGGAGGCATATCTCCAAAGTGAAGTTTCTCTTTCTTCAGTTGAAAGGAAGGCTCATCTGTGCAGTACTTCTGAAATGTATCTTCACATCACACAGTGATATGAGTGGATAGCTAAACTTCTTGACTATCAAATGTGGGATAGCAGTTCAAATGCAGTGCGGATGCTTTTCAGTTTTACAAGAACTTCTTCTAAATGTTGCTTACGGAGAAGTTGACTTCTTTACTCAAAGAGCATCACCTGTGGTCTTGAAATGCCTTTTGATATTTAGTGATGCTAGAAGTCATGGAAGGACTTATTTGAGACTATTAAACCATCTGCTTCAACATTACTGTGACTGATTGGATCTTAGTGACTGACAGAATGTGGTGATATTTAAATGTGGGCCTATTTCATGTGGATACATTCCTCGTTTGATTTTGTGGAGTAGTGGATGTCAGATTTTTTTGAAAGTATTTCTATGAATGTGATTTTGAGGTTAAAAAAAATATTGCTTAAATGGTTATTTACAGACTTATCATCAAGTCTTCAGCAACATGAATTAGGAAGCTTCTGTAGTTCAGTGAATTAGGAATAATGATATGAAATGGTATGGTGGAGAACAGAGTTGGAAAAGTAGCAGGCAATGTAGTTGTGTTCTGATTTTCTGAAAATATATAAAGGCATGGCATGTGCAACCTCTACAAACTTATTTATGAAACACATTCTTATAATTTGGTACTACTCCTGAATTTTCTTGCCTCCCAATTCAAAGTCTGTGCTGCAGTTGTAACTGATTACTTAACATGGTAAGGAAGAACAATAATATAGCTTACAGCCTGATTGTGAACTTCAAGTCTTGGACGTGAGAATTTTTGGTCTGCTTTTGTTATTAGAGAACAGAAACAAACCAAATGAACAAAGTTTTAAAACTTAATTCATCTAATACATGATATATCAGTTTGATACGTGAAGATGAGGAAAAACTGCTTGAAAGGATTTCTGCACTAAACATCCATCTTTAGCTCTACCGTATGTGTGGACTATAGCTTTTGAGTGATGATTTGAGACTAAGAAGTAAATAGTGTCAATGGCATAAGCAAAAATGTGGAGAAACTGAAAGCCATGTGTTTTCTACAGGTAAGTTAATATATGTTTAAAAAACATTACTGTAACTGCCTGGAAGTTGATATCCAAGTATTACTAGCATCCGTATTTGAGAAGTGACATTCTTCATCACTGAGCACAAGAAGCTGATGTGAATAGAGAGGTAAGAAGGAAAAAGGGAAGTCTTCTGTTCCTCAAAAACTGTAGAGTGCATAAAACTGTCAAATCTATGAAGAACCAAATTGTCTTTCACTTTCCTTTCAGTTCTTGCTGCTTAAGTGCCAGGAGGCTAAATATGTCCCTAGACTCTTGCTACTGGATTTTTTCTGTATATAAACATGCGTGTCTTTTCAATTCTTTTAATTATTTCAATTGAATCTAGAGGTGCTTGAGACTCGTTGAATATAACAAAGGAGTATTTAGTGTTAGGGAAGAGAATGAGTTGGTCAAATGCCCTTTATCTTCAGCAGTATGACTGGACAGAACTGATGCTCAACAGCTGCCATTGTCAACCAAGTGTTGAAACTGATTCTTTTTTGAAGGAATACAAAAAGAATGTGGATGACCTTATTTAATGAACCATCTGTTTCAAATACATTATCCTAATAAGAGCTGAAAACTGGTCAACCATTGTCTATGCAGTTGTGCAATGTGTAGTGACTGAGGCTGATTATCTCAGTTGCTGACGAACAGTTGTCTACATGACAAAAAGCACTGATGTTCAGAGACTTATGTCTCTAAAATGTAAGAAATGTACATAAAAGCGGAATCTCCTGTTTTTGCTTCTTAAAATGGCAGGAAATCTGGGGGCTGGTTGCTACGGTATGAGGGAAGCTTATTTTGTCTCTTCTGAAGCAAAGATGCTTCTGTGAAGAAATATTACTTCAACTGATGAGCATGGAACTCAACATCTTATCTGAAGTTTTCAGAGATTCATGGTTAAATTCAATAGTAAACTTTCACTCTAAGCACTCTCCCTGTGTAACTCTAGTAGGTTTTAGTAAATTATTTCTAGGGCATTATATTTCAGTTCTGACTTTTGTTTTTAAATCTTGCTGCCATGTGAAAAACTTGATTATCAGACAGAGGAAAAAATCTTTTCCCTAACCTCATAATACTGAAAGTCTCATTAGGGACAATACACAATTTCTTGCAAGACTCACAGCATGGCAGTACGCTGACCTAGCCAACAACCTGCACTTGAAAGGATAATCCTATTCACTTTACAGTGTTTGTCTCAGTGGAAGTAGTAACTAAATATTTCACGGAAGCATGTACATTAGGACTAACATGTGCCTTAAGCTTTAAAGGAAGTCAGAGTTTGACACTCATTAAAAAAGAAAGCTAGGACAGAACTTAAGCACTGAGTTTCTGCATTAGCTTCTGCTCCAAAAGATTATAAACACAGTGATTAGACATTTTTCATATGATTAAAGCTTTTTATTGCCAGGGATTAATTGCCTTCCATTAGTCTCCACAGACAAAAGATTTTGCTTGGGATCATAATTTGAAATATAATGACTACTTTCATGTAACTCATTATAAGTGGAAACAAGAGATGTCTCTGTAAAGGAGCCATCTCTGTAAACCTGCTGTCATATAAAAGAGACAGCAATGTGTAGCAACAATATAAAAAGCTCTAAATGTTGTCATCTTTCTCTTATGTTATGCAGTCCCACTCCCTCTATTGCTTGCTGTTTAACACCAGTTACACTTGAGATCACTATCCTGTTGGTGTGAGGTATCTTTATTCAGTTGTTCACTTTTTTGCTTGTCTACCAGTGACTAAAATGACAAGTTACTTGTTACATATCTGAAATCATCTGACATAGGTAAATATCACTCGGTTGTTTCAGTCATTGACAAAAAAACTAAGATAAATTGCAGAGGAAACCAAACACAAGTTGCAGTGAACCCTCATCAAAGGGGGTTGATAAAGACTGTTGTGATTTTTTTTTTTCTCTTCTACCTTCTGCTATTTTTGGGGAATACCTTTTATCTGACTTGAAAAATACTGTATCAACTGAACTTAATTCTCTGCTGATGAGACTAACCTTGTGACACATAAGCCAGAATTTTTTACACTTAAAAATTACTCTTGTTTGAAAGGAACTCGGCCTTTCACATTTCAGTCATGATTATAAGCACTCACCACATGCATTATTTTATGACAGAAACAAGCATTAAGCTTGGCAGCAGAGGACATGTAGTCTGAGATGTCCCTATTTGCACACGCTTTTAGTCTATGAGCAGAATGCCCTTTCTTCATCTACTTAGCTTTTTTTCTGATACCTTGAATTTGTATAAAACTAACTCTATTATTCCACGTTAACAATTATCATATGACAGACCATACTCTGATCTATTTCTCTTTTCTTTAAATTTTGACATTTCTGTTGACCTTGCGAAAAAAATAACTAGCTTATCTCTTTGCTTCAGTTCTGCAGTCTGAGAGGTTAAGACAAGAAGTGAATGCATGGATGAGAGATGGAATGAAACTAGAGCTGTCTGTCTATTAAAAGGGTAAAAAATAGTATTTTACATTCTTCATTTGAAGGGTTCAGTTACCAATATCTTCCCTGCCAATTACTCTGCATATTTTGTTTCCCTAACAGTGTTAAGATATTCAGCTCACAAAGAATGCACAGACGTATCTGTTCTTGGTAATGTAAAAAAGTAGAAACATATGTTTGTTTTTCTGTGATAATTTCTGTGGTCTGGCTTATACAGCAGGTGCCCTTCAGATCATTTCTGCTCAACTCTTAAGAGAAAAGCATAAAATACAGATACATACTTGTTACAGAAACTAAAAATAAAACTTCTTTCTATTTTCCACTGAATTTGAGGATGGTGGTACAGACTTTGCACTGCCTTTAGGTTTCCCAATTAATATTTCTTCCCCATCTCATCAGGCAGTCTGGAAAAAAGCATGAACATAGACAAAGGTAGCTTAACTGTTGATCCCAATTCAACCAAGCTGTTCCTTTCAGTTTTGGAATATTCTCACAGACTGCTAAACTAGGTTTCCAACTTCATGAGTTAGAATAGAACCTTAATTTAAAAGTCACGTGTTGGACACTGGGTTTGGGCCACATCCATGAAGGACTATTATTGAATGAAAAGTCAGAGATTGATTTAGAACACGTTCTTTAAAAAAATTCTAAGCTTACCTTTGGAGGAAATAGCATTTTGTTATGCAAATAGCATCAAGATTAACCTGATCTGTATGCCCGAAGAACCTGGAAAGGTTCATTTTATCTGTGTTGGCAAAAGTTTTTCAGTAATAGCTATTCTGTCTTTAAAAAGCTGATCCTAAGCAAATAGGCATTTTCATATTAATCTGGATTGTACTTTGTGTGAATAATGAAAGATAATACTTTTAAAGTTCATCACATTGTACCTTATGCCACTAAAACATAACCTTGTTATTGTTGGCAACAAATGATACTACTTAAGAAATATTTCCTAATTTTCTATATTTGTGTTAACTTATTTTCTTTTTATTTAGTTTTACTAAATACAAGTCTTAAATTTAGAGTCTGTTGCATTCGTGGTCACCACAATCTTCTTAAAAAAAAAAACAAACAAAAAACAAACACAAATATGTGTGGCCAGACCACCAATTTCTTTCAAGTGCCCTTTCTAAATCCAATGCCCTTTGTCATGGGCAGTTAAGATAACATATTAACATTTGCTAATAGGCTAGTTGATATTTCAGTCTAGTGTTTAGCTGCTGTGTAACTGACCTTTTTTTTGGTTCCTGTAGTGTTTTGTGGTGTTTCTTTAAGTTCAAAGCCAGCATTAATGCAACAGCCATCAAAATAAACAGTTTTGTAGCTGCATCAAGAGTATTACAATTATGCTTAATACTTTATGCCCAAGACTTGCTGTTGAGTATTTGGTTACTGCAGAGCTTTTAGTCAAAGATTTGTGGTTTTTATTCTTTTTTCATCATCTTTAAAGAAATCAGAAAACCTGTATTTTCTATTCTAATACCTAATTCACTTGTTAAGGACTTATTGCACTTTTACTGCCTGTTATGGAAAGTATATAGTTTTAATAGTTCATCTGGAAGGAGATCTACCATGTTAACAATGATCTGAGCTAGAACGTTCATATTGTTTATGGCCTGCTCCTGCTGATTTGCACAAACTGTCGGAGTTCTACTTAGAGGAAATAAAAGCTTCCTAATGAAGACTTTGAAACCTTTTCTCAATACAGAATCACAAAACTTTTGTATCAAAAGCCACGATTGTCTTATTAATTCAGCAGAGGCTCAGGCTGGGCGTTAGGAAAAAGTTCTTCACCAGTGGGTGGTAGGACCCTGGAATAGGCTGCCCAGGGCAGTGGGCATGGCCCTGAGCTGCTGGAATTCTAGAGGTTTTTGGACACTGCTCAGACATGGGTTTGGATTTTGGGTGACTGTGTGTGGAACAGGCAGTCAGACTCAGTGATCCTAATGTGTTCTTTCCAAATCAGGATATTCAGTGATTCTAAATTGATAAAGCTGTAAGCCAGCCCATCGTTTCTTAAATTAAACTTTGTTTCTAATGATACCAAACTTTCTCTATTCTACAAAATACAGACTTAATTGTTTCATGGGCATTTCCTGAAAAGGAAAAAGTTATGATATCTGTGTTACCTATTAAGACTGGAGTGGAAGCAAATAAACATTTTCAGAATTTTTCTTCAACAGAACAGACCTCCTTGAAAGAATTAAACCATATGTCATAAAATCAGGAATACTCTGTGTTCCTTAATTAGCCACATTGCTGTGACATAGCTAGCGAAGTTCTCCAAGAGCCTAGAGTAGAATCACTGCTCTGCTCCTACTGAAACAAAGCAGCAATGTAGACTGAAATTCTTAAACTGGCCATTAGTGAAAACTAGTTCTAGCTTCCTATGGTTTTGTGTGAATTTATTGAAGTATTTCATTGTTAAATACAGTACATTTGGAAGCAATTATCCTACAGATCACAGTAGTCTGTCTTGTTTTCTAGAGTAGCAGTGTTTTTATACTGTTTTCAGGTAGCCAAATGGATCTTTGTCCTGAGCTGTTAAACAGTCACACCTGCTTGAGATTCAAAACCAAGAGCTGGAGGGCTGAATAAGCTCCTGATCTTGTTGATTTTTCTGGAGGCTCTGAAAAGTCCTGATGTGTACCAGACAATGAGTGTCAGTAATGTTTTTAGCCTCAATTAACTGCTGCTGCTATTACCAAAGGGCAAATAAAAGGAAGTCTCTGCCTCACCCTGAGCCCTCAGTCCAAGGCAACTCTGGCAAGAGATCTCAGTGTTATCTGTCAGCAACTCCTAGCACCATGGTAAAGCAGGAGCCCCACATGCATGCAGGATGTCAGTAACAGCACCTGTTGTGCTCCCTCCTTCTCCTGTCTCCTACAGGGCCTGTGTACCATACTTGAGCGCTGTGAAGGCAACTTCAGGGTAGGAAAGATGAAGTTATCAGAGGCCATGTGTAGAGCCTACAGAGCTGTTTTGCAGATAAAGTAAGATGTAATTCAACTGTCAGCTCAACACATTATGGAAAAAATAAAATCGTTTTTTTTTTTAAAAATAAAATAGGAGTGTTGTCTGATCTTTGCGCTGAGACAAAAACCACTGGGTGAGCCAGGAGTAATCCTGTGATACTCCAAGATGTTCCATGCCAGGGCCCCAAACATTAAGAAAAGACTGTTACAGCTGTGCTCAGGTGCCAGTGATGAAAGTTGTGTTGCAAGGCTGCACCTGGGTGATCTCAGAGGTGGGCTGCTTGATGTACTGGCAGTGTACAGATGGGCTAGAGGTTGTAAACTGGAGGAGGTGGGGTGGAGTAAAGTGTTAACAACGAGTTTCCAAAGATATAATGCAGAACATCATTATGAAATGTTTTTCCATCGTGTGCTTGTGGTCATGGTTTTTATTATGAAATAGATAGGGATGCTGTTGTAATTTCCACATAAAGCAAGTGCAGATACTATTTTTTTGTCTAGGATGCATGAAATAGTAATCATAGAATCACTGAATGGCTCGAAGGCTGAAAGGAACCTTAAAGATCGCTGAGCTCCACTCCTCAGCTTTGGGCCAAATCAAGCTGCTTAGGGCCCCATCCAACCTGATCTTGAATGCTTCCAGAGATGGAATCAAGTATCATCTGTTTACAAATAGTTGGATATATCTTAATAAGACTAATTTAATAATTAGTTTCATGATGATATATATGAGAAGTCCATTTGAGATTTACTGTGTCCTCCAGTCCACAGAAACAGACTTGGAAAAAGTGATTCATCCTTTTAATGCACTGTGTAACTAGCCAAGTCGTATTTTGTTGGCATTCTAGTCTTAGGGAAATGCTGTGGTCGGTCCATACTAGTAACCTGCTGAAGTTAAAGTGACTCCAAAGATTTAGATGGATGACTGAAATAGGAAGATTATAGTTAAGCAGATGCTTGTGTAAAGAGAGTGACCTAATTATGCTAGTTGCTGTTCTGTTCTGAAGCAAACTGGTTTCAGCTTTGCAGTCTGAACAACAAGAGGGATGAGTTGCCTTTTTATCAGCTGTGTTTGATTATATGGGCAAATCTAGATGATGTGCAGTTAAGCATGTTGTTAGTGCTCTGCCAAATCTAGGCTTAAATGCAAAAAATGTGTATTTGAGAATCCTAGGAAAAACTTGAGATGTCAATAGAAGAAATAGGTATTACAGTATGTATGTTCTCTTATATCTGGATAAATCTCACTGTATGATTTGCTTTATTAAAAAAAAAAAACCTTAAAAAAATTTCCTTAAGTTATTTTTCGTTTTGTTTATTTATCTGCTTCTGTTCTGTCAGGAATCGGTTCTTAAACCTCAATTTATTATGCAATTTATAGAAAGTCCATCTTATAGCCCTCTCTCTAATATTTGACTGCAGTCACTGCTTAAAATTAGAATAAAAGGTGTGCTGTTTCTGTTCATTTCTCAGTTGCATGATTTTTCTTCTCCTGATCAGGAGGATAAAGGGAATGATTCCTGAAATATGAATTTAAAATTAGAGCCCTTTATAGTGGGTACCTGTGAGTGTATGCTGTTTTTTGGTTCATTGCACTGTACAGCCTTTCCTGTACCTGAGAAATTCTTTGGTCTCCAAAGGGCAAATAATCCTCTTCTTGCGACTTCAGTGCAGAAATACATGATATTTTCTCTTAGACAAGAGTTTTTTAACAACTAGGGGAACTTTCTCTGCTTGTTGTGAATGTGGGCTTCGTTGTACATGCTATGATTCCAGGAAGAATTAAATGGAAGGGTAGGTCCTTAATGTGATAGTTTTTAATTATTTACAAAGCTGAGTGTTTTTTAATGGGGCTGATGTACCTCTGTTACAGACCATTTCCCCTGCCTCTTTCCTTCAAAACTCCACCGATAATGAGAGTATAGCTTTAGTTCAGCAGTAGAACTCCTTTTGCCAGATATCAAACCTTGGTACCATTTACTGGTTGATGTAATGGGTGTTCAGTCTTTACACCTTTCAGTTTCTTCTATTTTCTGATGGACAGTTTTGCTGACCAATTGAAGAGCTGAGACTCTTTTTTACCCAGTCCACACCAATAACAGGAATGGAAAGTAAAAACCTACTTAATTACCTACTAATGATGCATAATTTGGAAACTGGAGAATACATCTGTTGTATATTTTACTTTGGCTTCAGTCAAATATACAATTCCAGCTGAAGTGTCAAACTTAATTTGCAAAGGGCAGTGCTCTGGATTTTCAAGACAAGACAATGAGAAATGTTCCTGTTACTCTATTTCATACAGATCCCTCTCACGTGGGTACTTTTTTTTGTTTATTTTGGGGAAAACAAATTAAAAGTGCTGTATACAGAAGAACAACATATTAAAGTTGAGGAAATAGATGCAGAGTGCATGGAAGCAACCAGCAACAAATAGCAGGCAACATAAACAGCTGCTTGGAGAACCAGAGCTTCCAGAGTCCCGTGTGTGTGATCTCAATATTGAGTCAGTCCAGTAACTGCTGAGGAAGAACATTCCAGGTTAGCTAATTTACCCATATTCTTGTGTTTAGGCTTCAGCTGGTCTCTTAAACTGTAATTTATATGTGGATGTTATATCCTAATTTTGCTTTCAGAAAATTTGTTTTAGGACTTGCTGAAGTATATTGAGAGTTTTAAGTTTTCTGTCAATTTTGGACAAATGTGAGTGCATGTAATTATCCATACAGAAACGAGAAAAAAGTGAAGTGATGTTTAATGTATATATCTACGTGGAAAAGTGCATGTTATCCACATTGCTCATCTTGAACTCCATACTATCTATACTTTTTAGCTTTGCATTTCATGATGCAAGATGCATAATGCTGCTCCAAAAACGTCTCGTATTTTATTATGTTGGCCCATGACATCAGAGGCTGATATTGGTAGAATGGCAGTAGGGTTGACTTCCATCTGTTCAGAACAAGGAAAGCTGGGCTGTGTGGACATAACTTTCCTAGCAATGATATCTTCATAGCAGCTGTAAAACAGTGGGTCACCTCTGCTGGTACAGATTTTTATGAGCACAGCATGCAGTATCTTGCTCATCACTGGTGAACATGCATAGCTTGTGGTGAAATATGTTGAAAAATAGTGTTTTGTAGCTGAGAATTTGCTCTGTCAAATAGTGTCATTGTGCCCCCTGTGTCTGTTGTATTTTCCATGGGAATAAATACGAGGCATTACCTTTGAAGCAACCAATGTACAATGTTATTTTTTTGCTATGGCTCAATTTAATTATACTTGGTGAAGGCAATTACTGTAACATAATTATATTTTTAGGGAACTATAAATGTGGGTTAAAATACACAATTTCACATTAATGTTCCATACAGTAGAGAATGCAGAAAAACTCTGACAAGAAATCTGTGACCTTAGTGTAAAGCAAGCTCTATGGATCTGTGAAAATAAATAAATCTAAACAACACAAAAGTTTATTAATAATTAAAAACAAACTCTAAAATGTAATTCAGGAGTTGTTACCATATCCAGGCAGTATGATTCATGCAAGAAGCATGCCTATACTGAGTGGTTCAGAATTGCTTGTTGTTTAGAATATACCCTCATTTGTATATTCCAGTATGTCCTAGATACTTCTGTTCAAGTTCAAGTAGCAACAGGAATCTCCATAATTTCTCAGAATAAACAGGAGGCTTGTTGATCTCCTTCATAAAAGTCAGTAGTCAAAGAATATTATTTCAGATCAGGGAAGAGCTTAGGTAGGACTAAGAGCAAACTATCTTATCCTTAAAACCCAACTGAAGGAAATAATTTTGTACTGAAACACTTGAGAAGCAGCTTTGAAAAGTGTATTTCTCTTTCAAGACACTATTTGGATAAAGAAGTTTGCTCCTTGTGCAAATGCTGATGTCTGCATGCTCGAGTTCGATATCTGAATGAGAAGTAGTTGTGCTTCAAAATGGTATAATCCCCCAGCATATTTACTATATGTTAATTTAGTATTGATATAAAGGATCTATGGGCAGTGCAAAACATTTCAAGTAGGTGGAAGCTCATCACTTCTCAATGTCTATGCAGTACTTTCAAGCATGTGCTTAGATATCTTTCGAAAGATGGAAGCCCCTAGTCTAGAATTTCTCCCCTTCCTTAGCAAAAGAAATGAAGAGTGAGGAAGGAAGGCCGAGTTATTAAGTAAGGTGAGTAATTGAATGAAGAGGACTTTAAAGTGAAGAGGTCCTGCAATTATTCAAATTATTGTGGACAAACTTAATTAACTTATTCCCACAATTTGGGCATGTACTTATACAGATTGTAAAAGGAAGGTAAAGGAATCCGTCTGCAATGAATTCTTCAGTGCAGGAAAGCTCTCAGTGGTAGATTAGGAAAATTAGAAGTCAGACTTGGCTATAGTCTTTAATGAAAATATAATCAGCAATATATCTTCATGAAATGTGCAATGCCATCACATAATGCCCACTTGGAGATGATGTAAGGGCTAGAGGCAGTAATCCAAAATCATTAACATGCCCCAGGTGGATATAGTATCATGATAAATGCTCGCTTGGTAAGGATTCATTTTGGATTTCAAAAGGCTTTGAAAGTAAAACAATGTTGGTGATTTTATATCAATTCAGTCAGCTCCATACTTCAGTACTGAAACTATTCATGTCTGATCATACACCCCTGATGTATTTGCAACACCTGAGCTAGATGGTGCTGTTACTTGTTAACCCAATTCCAAAGTGGAAGGATAGGAATATTTTCAGATGTTTATCTCAATCTGTCCGGTAAAACCAAAGGTATTGATCTGCTGTAGCTCAGTACCAATCAATTAAGTTTATTTGCTGGAAAGAATTAAAAGGATTCCTTTCTGGCTGGAATTTTGGGGTCAATAGACTTGCCTAGTAGTTTCCCTTCTCTTTAATTCTGACAGGAAAGATATGGGCAAGAACTGATTGGAAAAAAAAAAAACAAAAAAAAAACAAAGAAACAAACAAAAATCACAAGAAATTTTTCTGGGTATTTTAAAACATTTTAGAGAAGGAAAAAATGGCTTGGTTATTTTGGTTCCTGTATGAAGACTCAATGCTTGAACAACTCATTTTTCAATTACAAAAATTATGCAATGCTTTTGTAGATTGTTTGGACCTTGGGAAGTGTTTGTGCTCTAACTTAGTTTTGCTACAATTAATGGCACCTTGATAATGACAGTAGAACAGGCGTTTGTTTCCATTAGATCTGTCAAGTGTTTTTAAACTCAAAGGATTGTTTTCTAGGACAGAGATTACATAGGTCATAATGCAGAGAAGAATATTATGTCATTTGATTTTTAAAGCTTCATCTTTTTCTTCTAAGGCTATTTTCCTGTTTTAAGGGATATAAAAGAAGATGAAGTACTGTTTTTCTTTGTCTGAATGTATATAAGGAAGTATTATTGCTTTGAGAGTGAGCTGAAAACGCAAATTCCCCCATGGAAATATTTTTTGGAACTCACATGAGCTATCTTGCTAATAAATCAGAGTCCAGTATCTATATTGTGCATAACTGAATGAATGTTTTTTTGTCCTCTGTTTAATGAAAAATTGATGCTATAAATGGATCCAAATGGGAAACCTACATATCCATGTGTATGTCTTTTCATAAGCAATTTCACCCTTTTCCCAGTGTTAGTATTTCATTGCTGTTTTTGTGGGTATTGTTTTTAAAGAGGTTACATTTGCTGGGCAAATACATCACGTGCATTGTACAATGCTTCAACACACTTGCACCCATGTGAGGACAGGGACCTTTAGGATCTTTTCCTAATGACATAGGAGCAAAAAAGCTTGGTCTTCTCACTATTGATTCATACCAAAATAGAAAAATTTTGTGAAGAGGTCCATAGGGAAAGTAGCATCTATACTTTTGTCTGTCTATCTGTAGCTAACTCTTATGCCGAAGGCAATAAAATAAGAACAGTCATATTGTTTGTGCATAATGTTATGTATCTAAGCAGTACTTAAAATAGCGTCATCTTATAAAAGGCTCAGTTGAGGCACAACAGTTTCTGCAAACTCAAATTCTCTTAGTGATTTTCTCATGCATCTGGCAAATATTCAGCTGCTTGGGAGATATTTGGGAAAGATTTAGCCTCTGTTTAGGCATAGTATGAACTAGAACTCTTAGAAAAGCAGTAATTAAATGCTTTTGTATTCAGAGAAGATGTTAAGTATCTGTCAAACATTGACTCCTACTGTTCATGATCACAGCATTGGAGAGATGGTAATGACAGGCTAGGCTGAAAACAATTAAGTAAATTGAATATAGCAACTTGCTATACGCATGCATAAGGATCTATGTAAATGAATACATGCTATATAGATGAGCATCAATATTAGCTTGGTGTGCATGAATTGTTCATGTAGCCAAATGTTTTGCAGACTGTCAGCGTGAGCAACACTGCATGATCTGGGAAGGATCATTGAATTGGAGTCAGCGTGCTAGGCAGGTGTGAAAAGATCCATGACTGATACATGCAAGAAAGAGCATGTGGTGCCTAATTTCTGGGAGTAATAAACACTTAGTCAAACTCTACCTGGAGGGTAGCTATTCAGGACACTGAACTGATTTCAGTTCAACTGTGGTGCATAAACAGGCTACTTCTGGAATCTGAGTGCTGACCCCTGAGTAATAGACCTATGAATAATCTAAGTGATTGGTGAGAAGTACATAGGATTCTTTTTGTTTGTTTTTGTGATTGCACTTTTCTTCTCTGGCACTGAGGCAGAGAGTTTGCTTGCTTTTCTTTTCGCTACCTGAGTTTTCAGAGGTTTGAGGAAATCTAGGTGAAGAGTAATAAATGTATTTATTCCATCCTATGAGGATGTAGTCTTTTGTTAAATATTTCTCTTCAAAAGGCTTTTCTAGGAAACTATACATCCCTGAGTTTCTGGATATTCAACTGGCACGCATTTGAAAGTATTTACTTAAGCCTGGGAACCCCGCCACTAGTCTATGACAACTTTTAGTATTGCTGTGCCAGTTTCTGGAAGGAGAGCTGAAATAAATAGCTGCCTTTGAAATGCTGGAGATATCTGACAGACTGACAGTGCTAAATTACTTCAGGCAGGTTACCTACAATGGCTGTTTTTTTTCTGTTCAGCGATACAATGAATGTATTATCCTTGGCTGGGAAAAATGTCAGACATGTGGGAGAAGCAGACTGAAATGCCTACGGACAACCTGCCTTTAATTAAAGGAGCTGAGAAGGGAATCAACTTTCCCTTCAGGAATTCTGTATCATCACTACCTATTAAGCTTATGAGAGAGAATTCAGAGAGAATACCTTTTGGGAAGCCTCTAATTCATTTGGGTACTAATCAGATGTAGGGATAATGGAACGCAAATCTTTTTTTTTCTTTTTTTTTTTTTCTAGAATGGTGGATGAGTTAAAGTGCAGTATTAAACTTGCCTTTGACTCCGTGAAGGACCAAACTAGCTTCATTCTGCCCATCAGTCTGCATACTGGGACATCCAGAATTGTAACTCGGATTCTAGATTTATTTTGCTTGTGTGGTTATGCTGTTTAATTAATCACTCCATGAACATAGAAAGGACATGATGTGTACTCATTTGACAAGAGAATATAATAAGAACTGTGGGGTACCCAGCAAATACAGGAGTGCCTGATGCTATTGATTGCTTTTGCAAGTGATTTAAAGCATTAGTAATCTGAGAAACATTTTTGTTACTGTGCTGTGCAGTTATAAAAACTCTTTCAAATTCTCCTGTATTAAAAGAAATAAATTCTAAAAGAGAGATGGCTTTTTATATCTCAGTAACTTTAAGAATGCTTGATAATTCTATGTAAGTTTTCTTATAATGGCATTTTGTAGCTTTGTGAAGCTGGAGATGAGAGCTGGGAGATCTGTTTTGAGAATCAGGCTAGAGAAAATTATGCGAATGAGACCTGAAGTATAAACTCCTTAGGCAGGTTTCAGGGCTAGTAATGCTTGTTAATTCAGATATTGACAGGGTAAAATAAGAGAAACTTCGAACCAGTTTCACTCCTGTCTGCACCTCTACAGTTTGATGGGCTTGAGAGGAAAACAGAGTTACAGAAATTTACCTGGAGGCTAATTGTGTTTTACACTGAAGTGGAAATGAGTTTTCTAGCTATTCTGGTTTTAATGGTGACATGTATAAGAGCTTAACCTCACAAGCTAATTCATTCAGTGAGAGGACATGAGGGCAATACTGATCCTCTGGGTTGCTGCAACATGTCATCAGAAGAATTGTTGTTGTCTTGTCTGGCTCAAACCTTATGATCACAAGTACTGCTGTATGCTTTTCCTATAGAGTTTAGGATGGACTTGTATTTTCCCAAGTTTAGTCCTCCAACAGCTATAATTAGAGACCCTTCCTTTCCTCCTTGCTTGTGTTCCTTCACTTTTGAGCAAAGTTCAAGATTTACGAGATTGAGGGATATATATATAGGATACATGAGGGATATATATATTATTATATTGTGTTACCTTGCATTCTGATATCATTGTTGCTGCTTTTTTTTTTCCTTCCTTCCCATTTTGTGGGGCTGGGGGGGGGGGGGGGGAGCAGGGGCCTACTGCCCCCTGTCATGGGCATAGAGTGATCTAGTTAACTCTGTAACAGCAGCGGTCTAAAATAGAAAGATGGTAAATCAAATTTTTGTTTTGCTGAGTTCCCTATCAGCTGTTCAAACTATAACTTAGGGCAGACTTTGCTGATTGAAGAACAAAGTGCCACATCCCTCTCCTCTTGTTGCATGTTTGTTTTTCCTCTGAAATTTCTCTAGCTTTTGGTTTCTGTAAATGGGATGCATTTCTTACTAAACTGGGGAGAAAGACAAAGATTAAAACACAGATGGTATATAATGTAAAGGACTGAACTTGAAAGTGATAATATAGTTGAATATGAAAACATAGGTAGCTAGCACCCATTTCACTGAGTAAAGAGTATCATCAGCGAGTTAATAATAAAAATACTCTTAACTAGCAGAATGAGGACTAAAAACAACTAAACTTTCACATTCCTGGTCCAACAGACCTTGGGTGTAAGTCAGCTGTTTCACACAAAATATGGTTTTCAGCAAGGGCCAAATTTGTTCTTCTTAAGCAGCTGGATGCAGCCTACCAGGAAATGATGACACAGTGATGAATGTGCACCTAGCATGATAATCCAGAAGAAATGAGTCCATCAAACTCTTTTCTCAAAGGGCAGTCATCTAAAAACATGCACACTTTCCCGTCATGCAGCCTAAAAGATTGAAGCAGTATAATCAAAATATTATCTTAATTATACTAATTACCAATCGTTACAATGAGAGAAATCTCAGGGTGTTTCTAATGTGAGCAGCTAATTAAGGTCTAGTAGAATAATGATGTAATTTCTTATATTTGTATGGAAGTGTCATTTTAGAAATAAGCACACGTAACCTATAATGGAATGGTGGAAGTAATCCTACTCCTAACTGCACTTAACATAATTGTTTGTTTTTAAATTTTTTTTTTTTTTCCTTCAGCCAGAAAGTGAAGCATCTTAAATTCATAGCCTCTTATTAGGAGCTTCATTTGATATATTGTCCTTCTGGATTGACTCTGTATCAATATTACATACTTTGTAAAATAAGCTAAGCAAAAGTAGCTATTGAAATTAATTTTGTATCTAGGAGATTGCTATTTACTAGTCACTTTTGAAGCTGCTCTACAGTTAAAGTAGTCAAAGTTTTGGATCAAGTTTTGGGCTCTTTTGAAATCTGGGGCAGTTGGTAAAGATAGGCTGCTGCTCACTGAAATTTTTCATGGCCCTTATTAGTCACAGTGATAACAAACCTGCAGCTGCACAAGTGGTGGCTGGAAACCTTCAGCTACCACAGGAGGCACCCATGGGCCCTACTTTCTCAGAATGACCTCCCTGGTAGGTCTCCAGGGATGTCATTTTGTCTCAGTGGGAGTCTCTAACTTGCACTAAACTATCAGCCACTAAATTAAAGAACAGAACTCGGCATCTTGGGCTGGGGGCCAGGTGGGAGTCATCTGGGCTGGGGAGGAGGCTGTCTGGGGAGAAAGGCTTTCATTTTTTTCTTGGGTAGTGAGCCTAAGAAAGCTGTGGCTGAGTGGCCACTGTTTTGTGAACTGCACTTGTGGCAAGGCAGGCAGGAGAGTGAGGATAACTGGGCAAATGCTATCAGGCTTGCCAAGGTTACTTCTCTGCTCCTGACTCAGCACATCGAGGGCTGAGAGAAGCCCCTCACATCGTGAAGAGGAAGGCTGAATTTGGCATTAAGGGACACGAAGAGGGTAATGTAAGGAAGAGAGCAGAGAGCAAGCTGTCTTAAGGGAATGGGGCTTCTGGGTGCTGAGCAGCACGGAGACCTTTACTTTTTCCTCTGAGTCTCATGTCCTTCAGGAACTGTATTTTAAATTTCCAAACACACTTGTTAACGTTGTATGAAATATATTTCTATTACGTATTAGTAGGCTTGTGTAACTATGCAGAAGCTGATGTGGGTAACACAGGGTTACAACCTTGTGTACATAATCAGTATGGAGGGGTTTTAAAAAAAAAAGAAAGATAACTTTCCAATTCCATCTTTTCTCTGTTTCAACCCACTTCTCCTTTCTTCTGCTTTTAGTGAGGTCTAACCTTTCCAAACAGATTTCTGAAATTGTGCTTAACCCTTATTGTCCTTGGTCTGTTTGCTACATGAATGGCTTCTTCTAATCTTATTTTTCCATTGTACTGTTGATTTGCCAGTCTCCAGTTGCTTTCTTTTCAGCCATTTCAGAAACATTTCTTGATCCTTCCCATTTTCAGTAGTGGTAGAAATTGGATTCACCTTCCAATATTTCCCTTTTGCATACTTGCATAATTGGTCTGTTTTCCACTAATAAGAAAACACTTCAGCTCTCATGGTCTTTAATTTAATAAAACAATATGTTTGTGAATGGACTGTATTCAGTGAGAAACATGACTCTTATACACTATCAGGAACATGTAGGTTTGTGTTGAACAAATAAAATTTTGAAGAGGTATACTAACATGTTTTTCGTGAACTTAAGGGTATTTGAGTCTACCAAGGAACTGGTAGAGATGCATCTCTGAGGAGATCATGGTTCTAGGGGAACATTTCATTAAGAAAGAGAATACATTACTTTTTTCTATGGCTGCAAGTAGGATTTTCATTTGTCTTCCTTTTTGCTCATTTGGTCAATGTTAAGCCTTACAGCTACAAGCTGCTCTTGTCATGTATTGTTTTCAAATATGAAAGTATGCTGCAAAACTCTTTTGTAAGATTAAAAGTTCCAGAGCTCACACAAACTCTATCAGTGCATGGTCCTTGTGATATTTATTGCTTGAGTTTTAAGTTTCATGAACTGGTACAACTAATTTTCTCATCGATACCTGACACCATTGTAGAAGTATTGTAAAAGGTTAATGACAATACTGATGAATCTATTGTTGACTTTGTGTGGGTTCAAAGTACTGCTCCTGCTGTCAAATGCAACTGTTAGTAAGTGGCCATAATGCAATTTGCAAGGGCAAAGTATCAAGATTTTTACCAGGAAGCTGAGTAACTTTTAGTTTGGCAGCAATCACTGCTGTTATTCTCCATTTCCCACTCTGTTCTTTCTTGGTTTGAAACTTCTACGTGAAATGGAGAAGGGAAAACACACATGAAACAGAAGGTATTATCTGCTGCAGCTGAGGCAGGGTTAGTATGGGCAAAAGGAAAAGTTTTAATGTTCATATGCATATAAATGAATTCACAGTGACAAGGAGGTTGCATGTAGGTCAGTTTTAGACTTGAAAGTAGTGTTTTCTGTTTTTTGACATCTTAAAAATATGTAGTGATAGAATAGGTTTACTTTCCTAGTAAATGCTTTCCTAAGAAAAGTGATCATAGAATCATAGAATGGCCTGGGTTAGTAGAGACTTTAAGGATCACCAAGCTCCAAACCCCCTGCTACAGGCAGGGCCACCAACCTCCACATTTAATGCTAGACCAGGCTGCCCAGGGGCCCATCCTACCTGGCCTTGAACACCTCCAGGGACGGGGCATCCACAACCTCTCTGGGCAGCCTGTTCCAGCACCTCACCACTCTCTTGGTAAAGAACTTCCCCTGATATCCAACCTTAATCTTCCCCTCCTTCAACTTAAAACCATTTCCCCTTGTCCTGCTGTTATCTACCTTTGTGAAGAGTTGACTCCCCTTCTGTTTATAGGCTTTCTTTAGATATTTGAAGGAAGCCAACTGCTGTTATTCAATGAAATTTATAAGTGAACAGCAGGATTGGGACTTTGTATTCTCATGTTGGACTTTTTCTCCACCTCTTCCTCTAATCCTCCTGTCAAATTCCCTCTTCTATGACCTTTATTGTTATTCTGACTCACCATACAGTCCCAGTCTCTCTGATTGTTTTCTTGTCAAACTGCATTCTCATGCCTGCTCTTCTAATTTTCGTTCTCTGGGGGAAAAAATCTGGTTGGTGATTGTCTTGTTTTGGTATTCCTTTTTTGCCATTTTTGTTTTGGTGCCTAAGAGGAAGTTCTGAGAACGTAGGAAAGTCTAATAGAATTCCTTTCTCTCCTGCTATTTGGTACACACAAATGCATCCTCCTGTAGACATGCATGGGCGTCTATCATACAGCAAGCACGCAGACAGTTTTTTATAACCTTTGACTGAAAGTGTACGCCTACCACTAATAAGTTTTCTGAAGGTAGAGAGAGCTTTCTGGTCATTTAGAGGCTACAATAGCAGCTGTTCTTCGGAAAATCATGTCTGTCTCAGAGCTCAGCTTTGATCAGTAACATTTTAAGTGAATGCAAAAGCATATAATTTCCAATGTTAATAAAAATTTTCCTAAAATGGTTAAACATGGAGAGTATTTTCTTTTCTTCCAGAGCCTTCTAATGAAGTCTCCCTCTTGAAACACAATGTGTATTACCATCTTGTTCCAAGATATGGGAGATGTTGAACTGAGTGACTATTGTAAAGGATTGAAAGTGACAAAAAACTTAGGATATGTGAACAACCAAATAGTGAAGTACTAACAGAAGTCATAAATTGAAGCATTTTTTCTGTTAAGGTACAAAGAGGACAAAATCATAGAATTAGGTAACCTAAATAACAAATATACTGTATTGAAATTGAGCTGGTACAAAAAAATGAAGCGCATAGAGGTCTCTAATGAGATAAATATTACAAATTTAAATTATTTGAGGGAAGAAATATCTATAATTTCCTAATAAATATGTAAATAAATACTCCTCCTCTTCCCTCCTTGTCTTCCTGCCCCTTCCCCCCTCCCCCCCCCAAAAGCTTAAATCTCCTCTAAAATTATCTGTTTTCTGCAAAGCTTAATAAGACAGGTGAAAGTTCTGGTACTATCACGGACTGCAAGAATACTACCTGTCCTGCTTTGCTTCAGTTTTTCTTTGGAGGAAGATTCTTCCAATTTTTGTGATGAAGTCATTTAGCAAAATCACTTTGATCACTGAAAACAGATACCTAGATTTATATTGTAGAAACTGCACAGATGAGACAAATCAGTGCAAGCTTTCAATAGCATCTGCTTGCTGTAAATATAGATGAAAATCAGATAATGAAATGAAGTATCAATCTCTGGACTTCTGAGACCTGGTAAGAGTGAGAGGGTTGGCCTTCCAAGGAATGTGATCCTGAAATTATAGATGTATAATAATTATTGGTAATTTGCTTGTGTAAGGATGGAGGCAGGAACAACTTTTTAATTTTTTATTGTATTTCAAAAAATTCCATATTGTATATGCACTTTAAGCTTGCATTTAGTCTGTATTGCTGATGTTGATCTACAAGGATGCTTTCTTTACAGAATGGATCCAAGTGAAATATGAGCTCTTCTGTTGAGGCGTATGTTGAATGGAATTGTATGCATGTTATTGTGTTTTGTAAACAAATGAACCCTTATTTGTCATTATGAGAGACTGCTTTCCATTCATAATTTACTAATTTTAGTAGACATTACATGTTTTGGAATAAACATTTGTTTGCAAAGCCTTGTAAGTGTAAAGGCTGATAGGTCAACAGTGGTTAACGATGGTTAATTCAGCTCCTGTTGGATTCGGGGTAAGCATTGTGCTTGGCTCTTTCAAACATGGAAAAGGGAGGGTCATTGTAAGGAGCACTTACTAAGGCCATTGAATGTTGCTATCATCAACTGCAAACTTCCTTTTGATGAAAGCTGTTTGAGAGCATGTTATCAGGCTCAACATTGTGCTGCTTAGACACAGGCTTATTGAAAGTCAAATATTCCACAATTCGATGCCAAGTCCTTATTTTCACCTTAATCCTTCAGTTTCCTTTACTGCCATATTTGCCTCGTGTGATACATCTTCCATCTTCATACAGCATTCTCCATTGCTATCCAAGATCAAGAATGTCTTAAGGGAGAACTGTGGTTATTTTTCTTTGATTTCTTAGGTTAACTAATAATAAAACACCAACTGTGTGCTTAATACTTTCAGGCTTGATTAGGTTTAAAACATGATATAGTTTTTTTTAAGATAGTAGCTGCAGCAAACAATAGAAACTGAAACGGTAAAGGAACAAACTGTCCTGATAAGATGCTTAGGAGTAGAGTGAGAGCACCTATGAATGTAAAGGTAAACAAAGCCCTGCAGCCTTCCTTAACAATGTTTATGTTAAGTCAGGATTTTGAGATTGCATCTTTCAACTGTAGTCACTCTTTCTATTTAGATACAAATCATCCAAAACTCGTCTTGGCATGTACAGGTATTACCTCTACATAGTAGGAATTTTATTTTAGGATCCCAGTATACTTAGAGGAAGTTTTTTGTCCTCATTCATTCTTCTAAACGAGAAAAAGTCTAAAAATATCAGTGAGGAGAACCCTAGCTGTTGAGGGATCTTGAATGGACTTGGACAACGGATTTTAAATCCAACCTTTAATTGCATGGTGCAGGTTGTCTTGGTAGTGTGATGGTTCCACCGAGATGGTATCTTTTGACTGTAAGTAGCACGTTCAATTTCCACTTACATTCTCAGCTTTTTTGTGCTGTAAATACAGTAGAGCATTTGGAAAGTAATTTGGTGCTGACTTCCCCATTTTGTTGAGTTTACATGTATGCTATGATTGAAATGATCATCAGGAATGTGAAGAGCAAATTTATAAAGTGACAATATTTACACAATCTGATAACTTGACTTCCGTATACATACATTTCTCTGTTCTGGCTCAGTGCATCTTTGTGATGCCAGATGGTGTCTGTGTTTTTGTTTGCTGATTATGGAAACACGTCAGCAGGAAGCAGTTTTCCAGGGAGGTTCATACAACCACAACATCACTACTGTTCACAATAGAAGAACTACAGAAGAGAGATATGAGGTGCTTCTCATATGGGATCCAAAACATGTGTGCCGCTTGTGGAACAAATGGGGACCTTCTTCAGAGAACCATGTAAGAAATGAGGGTGGCCAAATGGGTCACTGTATAGAATCTCTTGGCCACATTCTGAGAATTTCTTACAAAGCAAAATAGATGCAGAGGCTTATAGATGGCATTGTAGATAATCCAGAGCCCAAGATTAGTAAAAATCTAAATAGTGCCCACTGTATAAAGGTGGCTAGAATATTGCTGTATTTGGACCAATTATAAGGAGTTTTTTTTTCAGATTTCAGTGAGTGGCTCAGCTCTGTTAACAATGTGTTTTAATACTATATCTTTTTTTGTTACTCTAATTTTACAGTTATGTCAACTGTCAAACTGAAATTATTTATCCAATTTAATTCGGTCTCTTTTAAGATGCTGGAGATTTATTATTTGGGTGCCCTCATGCATGTCCAATTTGAAAGTTACAGATAAATGAATATTTCTGTGTTTATGGTTTCTGTATCTGAGTGATGTTCTATCTCACAGTCTGCAAAATTTTAATAGAACAATTTAGGACAAAGTTTGTAATTAATGTTTAATTACAGATGGACAGCACTTTTACTATCATTCTATTACAATACTTTTAACTTTTATGAGCATAGAATTTAACAACACTGAAAAGGACATAGGGAAATGACTAACAATCAGCTTGAAATCATTGAGATTGTAATCATGATGTCAAGAAGCCAATCTACTTTTCTTCTCAAATTGTTTCTAAGGTAAAAGACCTTGCAGTTAGAGAAGAGACAGTAGGTGTCATGTACACTGACTTTGTGAAGGCCCTTTACATCATCTTCTATGGCAGTCTTCTAAACAGACGAGGGAAACATAATGTGTAGAAAATGCATAAGGACGGTGCAAAGCTCTTTTGAAATTTGTATTTAGAGTATTATTAGTGATCAACTGTCAGAATGAAAGAACTGCCTGAGATTCTGCAGGGACTTGTCTAGCCTCTAATACATTTCAACATTTTTATTAACAACCTGTATGATGGAATAGCATGTGTGCTTATTAAATCTGAAGCTGGAAATGGACTGCACGAATGTCAGGAAACAAGGTTAGAATTGAAAATGATGTCCACAAAATTGAGAAATGGGCTATAACAAATAAGATGCTATTCAGAAGACAGGCATTTCATTTAAGGAAAAGAAATGATCAACTGCACTGCATGGTCTGGGAATGTTCACAAGCTGAAAGGCAATGTACAGTATTAGTTGATGTGGATAAGGTGAACAGTTCCAAAGGACATACAATTCACTAGTACACACTGAGAGATTCATGCACTCTGCTTAGCAGTAATAGTCCTAAAGTATAACAAGATTTTGATTATATATTTAGAAAAAACTTTTCCCTTGTAGATGTTATGCACTAAAACAGAATGTACAAGTTACAGATGTCAGCAAGAAAATGTCTGAGAGGGAGCCAGAAGGGGGTTAAGTGTTGGTGGTACTGTCAGCAGGGTTTGGGAGAAAGGACCATATCAGAAGTGGCTTTCTTAGAGTTGTTTTCTTCCTGATATCTTGCCCATTTCATGCATCTCTAAGGAAAACACACAAAAAAAATCAATGAGCAGGATATGGAGCAAGGTTCATCACACAGCCCATTAATCACAAGCTGCAAGAAACTTATGCCACAGTTGTCCAGCTGTGTATAACACATCTTGCTGGCCTCAGTGTTTATGAGTGTTTTACTGAGTCGAAAAGATCATCCAAACTTATATAGGAAATACTGCACACAAACAGCTCCTGCATTTCATGATGACTATGGGCCAGTCTGAAAATGACTGAAGAAATTCCCTGAAGTGCATTAAGCAATGTTTCAAGTGCTAGTTTATTAATGCAGTGAGGATATAATTGGAGATTTGAGCAATAAAAAAATGAATGAATCTCTGACAAATTATGAATGAGTTCTGTAGTAGGCAGGTTCCATCCCAGATAGAACAGGGATTATCTCCCCCTAATTATAAATTAAATATTAATGTAACTGGAATGTTTAATATCTTTAAATGGTGTACAGGGCTAATACCTTAAACTATGAAATTTCTTTCCTTACTGGAAGTCTTCTTCACTTAATATTTTTACATCAACTTTTTATTGCAAGATTAGAACAAGGCAGACCACCTGTATTTTCCATAAACTTAATTTCAATTGCATTCTCATGCTCTCTGATTTGTTTGCTCTCCAAACTGCCTTTAGTTATAGAGCTATGTAAGCTAGCGTTGTTATGGTGGAGGACAGTATGCCCAACACTCCCTCACTTCAAAGGGTACGACTAAAGAAACATTCCCTTTTTTCTCAAACTCAGAATATCCCCAAGTTTATCATGTGAGACACCACCTCAGCTGTGTCCACCCCTGCGATGGTGGAATTGGATTGTTTTTTTAACTCTAGAGTGCAAATAACTCTACAGCAGACATGGCAGAATCAGGAAAATTTTAATGAAATGATAGCTACCAGAAGCAGAAAGAAAGACAGTGCTCCTGACAAGAGGAAGGTGTAGAACGTGAGAATGATGTGATACTCACGATTTGTTTTGATAGTGTACATTTAAGGTAGGGATAAAATAACTTTTCTTTGTAATCTAAAAAAAGATTTGAAAAGTTGAGAAAATCAAAAAGAGAGCAAGCTTGGAGAAGTTCTTTGGATTTATTTATTTATTTATTTGGATATATTTATTTATTATGATGAGCCTTGCTCCTCCCACTCATTGATTTTTTGTTTTCCTTAGAGATGCAAGAACTGGGCAAGAGATCAGGAAGAAAACAACTCTAAGAAAGTAAATAAATTGAGACCTATAATTATTATAAACTATAGCAAAATCTGCTTAATACAACATATGGAGACTTAACAAAACGTGGAACTCTTTTAATGAGTGTAATTACCTCACTTTCTAACATGTTGTGAGCATAGATTTATGAGCAACACATGTAACATTGTGACTGAAGCAATTTCAAACTTGGAATACCACAGAAAAGCAAAACATTTTTAACCACTGAATTTCTTCACTCTTCTTTGGTTAGGGTACTGGTACCTTCATAGATGCTGTAAGGAATTCAGTTCAGCATTCAGGAGTTGATCAGCACACGTTATTTTGTCTCCTTTTGGAAGAGGAAGTGGCAGGCAGTGATGAGTTTTGCCAGGGTACTAGGAGTGTCATTATTGACAAAGAACTTATAGAGGGCTGGAGACAGTGGTCTGGCAAATCTATACCAGTGATGCAGCCCTCTTATCCTCTAACTCTTAATGGATGAAAATAATATTGCTTCTAAGAAATGAGACTGTTTCCTCTGAAGAGTATTATTTCTTCATTTTTAGTCCTACATTTTATTAAATGCATTTTTGTAATGACCCATGAGCATCTTGGAAATAAAAGGTTTCCTCTTCAGTGACAAGCCTGCCTCTGTCTGATATGTGATACAGCTTATTTTATATATGGCTGGTGAGTACCAGTCTTCAATGACTGTGACCCAGACAGTGGAAGACTCTCCTGTCTTAATTGCTCAGCCCAAAAATTAGTACAAATAGATCTGGACAGATACTGAGTCTAATATGACATAGCAAAAGGGAGGGCTCTAGTGTAATCAGTAGGATGTCATGTATGGGAAATTATTTTGTTGACTGTGTCATCTCTTTATACAGAATGTTTCACTCTTTTTTTTTTTTTAGAAATTTGTGGTTGACTGATATGAGGTTTAGAAGACATGTTGTTTAAGCCTGTTAGCAAGCAAATTTAACTAATAGGACAATAAAAGTACTGCCTAATATTGAGAACATGCACAGGTTGCTCTGAAAATAATGCCTCTTATTTATTTCTGTGGAAACGACACAAAGTACACAATAATACTTCTTGATAGAACAAGTTCTCAGCTACAAAATACTATTTTTCAACATAGTAACCATCTTTAAGCCTGTATTTTCACCAGTGATAAACAAGAGCCTGCATGCTGTGTTCATAAAAATCTGCATGGTTGTCAGGAACATGGCTTGTATTTCATATTGCTGTTGCCACTGCTGAAATGCAGCACCACCACCTCACTGTACTCACATCCACTCTTTGGTCTCCAGAACCATTCAGCAAGTGTTGATAAATAATGATGCCAGTGAGCTCCATTTTTCCCACATGGAGGAATTCAGTGACATGGGTTTACTTCATCCAGACTTCCACGTCAAATAGTGTTTTGTCAAACTCCCCCCCTGCTGCCATCTGTCACAAAGTAACAAAATGTTAATGGAATATTGGTGGGAAGGTCCAACCTCTAGCACCATACCACCAACATCAGCCTTTGATGTTATGGGCCAATATAGTAATATAGGAAGCATTACCTTTAGAGCAGCCCTCACAGAAAAAGATAACTTTTGATTGTAAACTGCAATATAACTTTCTGCTTAGTTATGACATTTTGGTCTTCCAGGTGCTTCATATGCCTTATTTAAGAAAGTCCAAAGTGCCAGCCTAGATGTACTCTGTATAGGTTGTGTTAACTTTAGCCAGCCTGGGAAAAAACAATAAATTCCGGACATATCTGAAGTAATTCATTATTGTATATCATTTGCAATTATTTTTTTTCCAGGTGAAAAAGAAAAAGAAGGGGCTGGTTCATGATTTGAGTGGTTGTGTGGTGGTAGTAGCTGTGACTTTATAGAAATTGTTAGATGACGCTGAATTTGCTTCATATTTGTGCCTCTTCTTGACAGTTCCTTCAGGAGGTGTGTCACACAGGATAAAAAGCAGCCTGTTTTCAGAAGAGATGGTTTGATCTCATTACTAGGACAGACAGGTGTATTATTTAATCAAAGCCTTAAAGCCTCAGGAAACCCTGGACTTTTTCCAAGATCAGTTGGGATTAGCCTAACTCTTTGATGTTAGTTTAGACGTCCCATGGAGCCACCAGTTGAAGAGAGCCAGTGAATGCTGACTAGCTATGGTACTGGGTTTCTTAGGCAAGACATCTGTGAGACCAATTTGTGTGGGAGAAATCGGACCAAGAAAGAAAACTATTTCATGCTAATTGCAATTTCCAATTGTAAAGCGGGAGGTGAACTGCCACTGACAGGATCTTGAACTAATTAACCAAACAGTCCAGTACCCCATGCTGTGTAATGTTACACAACTATGCATAAACAACTCTGCTGAAGATTTATCTCGACCCCAAACTTTGAACAGGCACTGCTGAAGTCAAACACACTGTTTGAAGTGTCAGGATGATCTGCAGTCCTCCTGCCTGACGCACTATATGCTTGACTCTAATTAACGATAATCAAATAAGGAAAGCCCTAATCAGTATTCAACAGCTATTATGCTCAGTTTAGCGGAGAGAAAACATGATTTCAGAAGAGAATAAACATGTGGTGCTATATGGATCTGCAATAAATCCTTTTAAGTGGCTATGCGATTTTTTTATTATTATTATTGCAGCATGCCAGTAAATTGTGGTGTATGGCCTCAGGGGATAAAAAGAAGGGGCTAAGGAGGAAAGAAATCTTTTATTATGCCTAATGTTGCCTCCATTGAGTTGTTTTGTTGGAGTGCAGCTGACCGCATTTCTCATCTCTCTTCACTTTGGACATGTACAGCATCAGTCTTCCACCTTTCTTACCAAACACAGGCAATCTCTTATCTTCTGAACTGTATTTTATAGAGTAGCACATTTTCTTAAAATGCCACAGTATGTGGTTTACTTTGGCACATGAGTACTCGTTATTTTGTGAATGGGGGCCCAGCAGGAGGGCTCCCATGAATTTCAGTAGCCAACTCACCACAATTTGATTCGTATGCTCCACTTCTCACCTTCAGATCATGTTCGTCACTGGATGTGAGTTCTGAGCCATGAGTCCTTGTATGTTTATGCTACAGTGCTTCTTCATGATTGTCCAGGAAAGAGAAAGTTACTTAGGTGAAGTTCATGTTCATCTCCATTCCTTGGCAGCTTCGTATGATCTAAAAGACAAAGATGCTCTCAGAAGATATTTTTCTTCTTTGGATGACCATAACATCCCTTAATGAGTTTCCTGACCTACTTATGCAGCAAAAGGCAATGTCCTTTGTTAGTGAGTTGTTCATCCCTTGCACACAGTTCTCTACTCTTTTTACTACATTTAAAACAGCTGTTTTGTACAAAGTCCTCTGAATCCACTCTCAAATAGACATGCCTACCTTTAAATTCTTTCCTCTTTCTTTGTGTTCCCAAGGACACAAAAGGGTGTTCTGTGACTGAAAGCCTGATTTTCTTTTAAGTACAACACGTTTGTGAATAACTGTTGCAATTTCTCTTCTGACTATATAGTTTCCCTTGGTGATGTTTAAAGGAACATTTATAAATTCTATTTTTAAACTGTTAGAAATAGCTCTCCAGAGTATCTACTATTGAATGCTAATAACGCTGTATATTAGCATAAAAAGATAGTTTTGTTGAAGATCACGGTTTTGGAGGAAGATGGTAGTGTTTGCATCTTAACAGGCAAAGGAAAAATGTTCATAACTTTGTGGAGGTCTTTCTCCTTTCCTTCAGCTTCCACAGTTTTTTTTAATACTAAATTAAATTAAATGTGTTAAAGGAGCTGCTGTGAGTGTTTGCTAATATGCATGCTAGCTTTATCAGAGAGCATTACAGAACACCAGTTCTTCCCCAGATGCGTGTAATTTTAACACCTGCTCTCCCTAAACTTCAATTGCTTGTTCCTAGGGCTATTTATAACTAAAGCTGTTGTTGGTGGCTTTGGTATTTTTACACTGGGCCATGTGGCTGAAAGAAAATGCAGAGAGAGGTACATAACGGAGCAGAGGGCAAAATAATTGTCTGGAAAACCTAGACTGCTGTTCAGTATGTCTGAAAATAGTGTAGTAGCATGCAGAATTCAATTTACATCATCCTGCTTTTGTGTAAGAAAAGCATTTGCAGCCAGTGACTATAGCCTACTGAATACATACTTAAGCTTGGTTCTGGTGGTGAGATCTGTAGCAGCCTCATTCTGCACCAAACTGCTGTAAATCTCTAGCTAAAACAAAGGTTTAATATGAATAGGGAGAACGTAAATCTGATACTTTTCAATCCAGGTGTTGTCTTCAGAATAAACTGTCAGACCACACTGCAAAATGTCTACACTGTTTCCATTGGTTACTGCTTGAAGGTTTATTTTGGAAAAATATTTTCTACAGTAGACTACAGAAGTCAGAGAAGGGAGCTGATGCCACTAATATGCTTGGAATATATAAAGAAAAATAATTTGGTATGTTTGATTGGTTTCCTCCGCCTCCCTTTCTGCCCCATATATTATAGATTGGGTGTTATCAAACTTGATATTCTCATGAGGACTCAAACACATTCATTTTTGTTCCTTTTCCTTTATAGCCATCCATATTTGGAGGTTCGAGAGAAGTGAAACGTGCACTGTGGATGCAGTAATAATTTTGGCATATTCAATCTCTCCTCTTCCAAGTACCTGATGTCAAGACATTCCTCTTCCAGAGCAGAACATTTCATTATTATTTACTATCTGAATCTAATCTGTGATGTTACAAGAAATTAAGAGTTTTTTCTGCCTGCCTTCTCCCCATCGTGGGTGGAGTCATTACCTAGCAGTAGAATAGAGGATTATCTCCTTTTGTTCTGAGCTTGGATGGTTGAAATAGATGGTATTTGAAGGTAATAGCACCTAGATGTGATATAAGTTGACACAGTATGGTGTCCACTGCCTATGAACCTGCCTCAGCCAGTAGTGCTGTATTGGGGTGAGAATGGGGCAGACAGCTGGACACAGCAACTTCTCATGCTGTCATTGACAGACTGTCAAAAATTATAAGCTAGAGCGCTGTTTTTCTTCTTTTAACCCTTGGACGTGAATACAAAGTATACACTTCCTTGTACATTAATCACATTTTTATGATGCAGTGTGAAGTACTATGCTGGAGAGAGATCAAGAGTCAAAAATGCTGCATCAGATCTCTTACCCAGCTGTCTTTCTCCCCCTTCCCTCCCCTCCCCTTAGAGCGATACATTTTCTCAGTAAAGATCTACACAACAAATGTTTGTGCAGACCATTTAAAGTTCAAATCTGTATGCAAATATCAAGTATTACTATACTGTCTACTCATGACTAAAATTTGTATTTTTAGTCAAACTTTATAATTTTAATAAATGGTATTTTAAGTGCTCTGTTCTGGAAAGTGCACAAACAACATTCCTTCTAGCAGGGAATATGGTGCAATATTACCCCTCTGGTAATGTTTTCACAAATTAAATTAAAGAAAAGCCAAGACTTGTTTCTTCCTCTAAAACTAGGAAGTTTTTAGCTTTCCTTACTTTTTCATTAAGTACTTCATTTAATGTCTTCTTTTAAATATAAATCACTACTTTTGATAGACTACAAAACATTTTGTTGTCACTGAGAACTGTAAAAACATGGAAATGTCCATTCCCCTTTAGAAAAAAAAACGTTATTGTTGTTCAGTCTTATGTTTCTGTAGCTTTTAGTCACTAATAATTGTACCTTCATCATTCTTTATGGTCAGTGATTGTATTAAGTACTTCCCCTGCTGGTATTTTAACGTGACTTCATGAGGCATTCAAGTTGTGATAAGTTCCATAGCTACCACTATAATTTCGTTCTCTTACAGAGTTGAGCTATATAGATTCTGTCTTAACTAAATCCTGATTGTGCTATCTACAGTTCACGTTGTCACAGGTTGAGGATCATTTTCCCTAGTCTTCATCCTCTAGTAATGAAGAGAGAGAAAAAAGCATCTTCAGAGAATACATCAACCTTTCTTATGTCACGAACCATCACTCAGAAGTGCCTGTCTTATTAGCTGAAATATTAAGCCTGAAATATCTGCATTTGAGAACCTCAGGTGCTTAGAGTTGGTCCTGTCCACAAAGCTGTGTCATGTCTTCCCTTAGTTTTTATGGAAGTATCTCCTGTGGTAGTACCCTGTACTCTACCAGAATCAGTGAGTGTTCATTTTAATGGGTATTCTACATAGCTCTCTGTCACAGATGTTTTGTTTATGTGCATTGATCAGAGACTCTTTTTCTAGTAGCTGTAGTGTTTTGGAACAGAATTCCATACGCTAAGTTTGATAAAGACCAGGCTAAGGTAAATCTGCTACGCATTTCACTTCTTCCCCAAAGAATTCCACACTGATATTCTTCCTGGGAGACAGTTGGTGAAAGGTCCCTTGCCAGCTTGTACAGAAAACAAGATGTTCCAGTGTGATAGGGTTATTGTGCAGTAAGTCAAAACTTCTGCATTTTTTCTTCTGCATCTTTTTTATATTTGGGAGAGACCACCTCTGAGAATAAGGATGTTGTTTCAGTCTCTGTTTTCTGTGAAGAGTTGTCATAAAGGTATTGATGCTGTGTATGACGGACTGTCTCCTGTTCCATAGAGAATAGGGGTAAACTTACTCATGTATTTCATACACAACATCAAAGTGTTCTAAAACGAGGTTGAAATATTGACTTTAAAAGGTTCTATTTCAACACATACAAACCAGTTCTTTTGCATTTACCTGATATACATTCCAGACTTCCAAACAAAATAGATTTGGTTTTGATAAATTAACTTCTGATTGCTCTTAATAACACTTATGTTTAATCTGATATAAACATGTTGTAGCTGGATAAATTCTTTGAATGCTTCTAAGACCTCTTTGTGGAAAAAATAATGTTTAGATTCCTTGATTATTTTACTGATTTTATTTCACATTCAAAATCCTTTATCCACAGTAACATCTGATCTCTCTCAACTTGACAGGAAAATTCTCAGTGAAAGATAAATTCCTACCTTCAGCATCGTAGGGGAGATTAATTTATTTTTGTTATCAGCAGTGCTAAGAGATGTCAAAATGCCTGCACTATTTTATCAAATAGTGAAAGCGCAATAACACTTTCAGATTTCTGAAATGTCATTATATTTTTATTATCAATTACCATGGGCATTGACAGACTTCGTCTCCAGGGTCAGATACTGAGATTCTAGGTGGGAGAATGAGAGTCTGAATGAGATAATGTAATATTAGGATGGAAGTAGTTCCAAGGTAAATGGAGAAGGCTCCAAGTAATTCAGTTCAAACCTGGACTCCCTTGAACTGTGATTACTTTAACATGAGGCTATGTATTTTGTTCACTTATTTGAAGATATGTGGGACGATGTGCTTCCTAATAATAAGTTTTCATGATTGTTGCAGAATGAAGAGCAGTCTGCATAGGTAAGGTGAGACTGTTGTCACACAGTTACAATTATGTCATCTGGAAACTCTTGAATGATTTAATAGTTGTGTATATTGT
This sequence comes from Phasianus colchicus, assembly GCF_987193195.1. Classification (NCBI taxonomy): domain Eukaryota; kingdom Metazoa; phylum Chordata; class Aves; order Galliformes; family Phasianidae; genus Phasianus; species Phasianus colchicus. Next base: position 90,030,954 of record NC_143436.1, on the reverse strand, counting down.
CTTATTTCCAACCTGAGTTATGGAATAAGGTACCCAAAATGCAGTACAAACGTCCTCAGCTGTCATGTTTCCACAACCGTAAAAGAAGTAAACACTAAATAAGTGGACCAACCGCTCTGTAATGTGATCTCTTGTTCTATTTTCATAGAATCATCACAGAATTATAGAATGGCTTGGGTTGAAATGGACCTTAAAGATTATCTAGTTCCAACCCCTCTGCCACGGGCCTTGAGTGCCTGCAGGGAGGGGCATCTATAGTTTCTCTGGGCAGCTCTGCCACGGCTTCACCATTCTCTGAGTAAATAATTTCTCGCTAATATCTCACCTAATCTCTCTTTTAGTTTAAAGCCACTCCCCCTCGTCCTATCACTATTAAACTGTGTAAACTGTGTTGGTCTCCCTCTTGAGCTCCTCTCAAGTACTGAAAAGCCACAATGAGATCTCCCTGGAACCTTATGAATTTGTCTGCTGAATATTATAATTGCAGCTTTTACCAGAGCTCCGATTATATTCCGTAGGATATGTATTCTATACAGGTCAGATAACTTTTCAATAAATTCCTTTTAAGAGTCTATGAAGTTTACATTTTATTTCTGTGTGACAGATTTTAGCATTACAATAGTCTTATATACTTATTTTTCTAGTGTAAATATTTTGTTTCAAAAGGCTGCTTGGATAGTATCCAACATCTTGATCTGTAAACTGGATTCTGTGAGAATTCTTGAGACAGGACTGGTTAAATCAAATTAGCACTCCTCTGATTAATTTAGAAAATCTGATTGTTTTCTGGGCTTGTGGCATATCGTGTCTCTAGGAACATGCTTCTGAGAATACATCTGCTAAGAGTAGCAAAGTAAAATGAAGACATAATTTAATGATTTTTTCACCAGCACAGCCTGCCTTTTAAAAATGTATATGTATCAGGGATAGTGCTTTGAACTGATGAAGTTACAATAGGGAACAAAACAGTTGAGTAAGGACTCAAAACAGAAATTCCTTTTTCTCTATGTAGGATGACCTTCCATAGATTCTACATGGAAGATAATTGATAGCTTTCCTGCATTTAAATTTGTAGAAAATGTTTAGGAGCATCTAGTGCTCTTGGAGTTGATTGCAGCTAGAAGCGCTCTGGGTAATAAGTTCCCTAAAGCATCGGAAAGAAAACCAACATTCTTCACAAAATATACTGACTGCTAACAGCAGTTTAACCTACCCCTTGATAGCAGTTCTGAATGTAAAGCTATTTTTGTAGGATTATTTGCATAATCATAGTCACAACTGTACCTCTAATAGACAAGGTTCCACAACGTTGAGTTTGTGTTTCCCAGAGTATGAGTATTGTTTCCATTTCAGATGACCTTCAGGCCAGAGAGCAGAGGTGAAAAGGCCTCTTCCCAAGCCTAACACGTCCTCTGTGCTCTGGGAAGTGGGGAATCTGTCAAAGAAAATCTCTGTCAGAGCATTTTGTTGATACCCTGGAAATTTGAGAGAAAAGATGACTCCAACTGAAAATCTGCCATTTGTTAATTGCTAAATAGGTAAGGAGGTGGGTAATATTTAACGACAGAGACTTGTAAGTGGTTCCAAGGTTTCAGTGGCACATGTGAGCCATGTTTAAAATCACTGTTTGAATCCAAAAGATCATTCCAAAAAAAGAACCAATAACAGTGCTGCTAAAGTGGGTAGCTAAGCTTACCTGCCACTCTTAATGAGTAAATCTTATTTTCTCACTGGACTCTAGTTTGGTTGAAATTTTACATCATCTTCTTACTTCCATCAACCAGTTTTTCTAGCCCGAGTTGGTTTTCCTGCTACAGAGGAAACTCAAAGTAGTTTATTCTTCCTGTTCTAGAAACTACATATTTAAGTGCTAGGCAGTACGTATCAATGTATGTGCTTCCCGTAGCTAGACTAAGCTCTCAGGAAGCAACAAGAGTCCTTAAAATATTCTTCTTGTCTGGACACATGGAATGAGAGGCATCATATTTGTGTCACTTAGTTCTGCTGATTGGTTGATAACTACCTCTTCTTTGACACTTATAATTGCTGTTTTTCTGGCCTTTGGGATTTCTGCTTTAGGGGATAAGTCAGTGGAGGAGGCTGAATTTGGTTAGTTACAACTGACATAGACAGGCAGGAAATTCAGTCAGCTTCTTTTTTAGGCTTTGCAGCTGCTCTGAGCTCCCCCTCCCTAGGCAGTGGAACAGGTGGCCATGCACAGTCAAGCTCTTTGGGAGAACTGTGTTCTGCCCTGCAGTGATACTGCATCATCTCAGAGCCCTGCAGCATGCTGCAGGCCTCGTGAGCCTGGAGTTTGCTCTCAAGGAGCATCTGCACATCATTATGTGAGGTTTTTAAAAACAGGAGACTGTGACAACTTTTAACATTTAACATCTGCCTATAAATATATATATATATTTATATATATATTTTTTTTACGGGTGGGGAAAGGATAATCATGGGATGATAGGCCTGGGATTACTACAGCCCAACTTAACTTTTCCTACTACATGAAGTGTATGACTGCTTTCGCTGTGTGTTCTCAACATTAGATTCACTTCTATTCAAGCTGCTGTGCTATCATACTGCCTGCTTCAGACTGCTCTTTGTAAGTTTTCTTATGCAATGTATGCATTTTTTTTGTCAGCTCATTTTAAGTAATGTAGCAGCTTGGGGTGGAGGGGAGCTTTGTGGGTTGGTTTTGGTTTTTTTTCCTCTTTTGTTTCTAAAACAAGGCCCATGATGTCAGCCTTAGTTTCTGGAATTAACTCCCTGTGCTGATATGAGCCTTTAAGACTTTCAACTTTTTCTTTTTTTTTTTTTTTAACTTTTTTCCTACCTCATAAAACATAAGAAGGATTATAGGAGTCTCTGACACATAGAAATAACTGGAAAAATTTAAGTGCTGTTTTTGGAACCAAATGTAAAGCCTAACACAAAATGCTGATAGCAGGATTTTCCATATTTGCAAGCTATAGAATTACGAGAATGAAAAAAAAAATCTAATGCCTGTATGAAACTAATTGCACATATGTTACAAACTGTTTTCAGAGTGACTTTAAAGGAATTAGGAGTATATAGAATGGGAAAATTCTTCAAGGCAACTATATATACCAGATGACTGGTACCATATTGCCATTAGTTGTTCCAGTGTCACTGAAGAATCACTTTGTTCCTTCCGTAGCAAGGTGGCTAACTACTGTATGACAGCTGTCCAAATGTAAAAAAAAAAAAAAACCAACCAACCAAAAAAAACAAAACAAAACACATTCTCAAAAGTTATTAAATTGCCTCTTGCTTTTCAAATAGGCTGCCCAGTAGTCTTGAAGGGATGGCTTAGCCTTGGAACAACCAGGCTGCTCAGTACTAAAGATGCCACACACAGTAACAAAGATGCCATTTATCATGTTATCTCATACTAGGTTTGCACTGTATGAATGTGTAACTAATAAGATTGTGAAAGAGGTCTAACTTTCATCAGCTTTTGTGTCTCCTCTCCCGAAGTCAAATTATGTGTTCAGAGACATAGTCCTTGTAGTCCTGCATCCCTGTGAACACTGCAGCATAACTTAGAAATGCTCGCATGTAGAATGTACAACACTGTGTATTTTTGTTTGATTTTAATGAAATCAGATAGGCTTCTAACATTCTGAAAGCAAATGAGTAACAGAGACAGTAAAATATCAGGGATGCTTAATGTGAGTAGTGCTTGCATACCAGTCTACTAAATCTTTAATAAATCACGCCGCTGTTTCTTTCAAAAATCTTGATAGTAAATGTCAGTTATTTTGTGCTACAGATGTATAAGAGATTTCATTCTATCTGCATGTTTATTAGCATAGTAAAAAAAAAAAAAAAGAATGAAAACTTGTATCTGCACTGCTGTGCCTAGTTTGCAGTGAAAGATCTGGTGTACTCATGATCATATAAATAAATTACAAACATAAACTGTTTTGGAAACAACATACAAGCTATCAGGTGTACTAGCCATTTTTCAAATTTGAAAAGGTTGTAGCAAGGTTCAAAACCAAGTACATGCTCGAAAAATCCTTATGACTTCAGCTAGGTATGCAGTGAGATGGTTTGAAAGACATTAATTCATATCTGCAGAGCAGAAAGAAAATGGTTATTGGTAAGGAAAGGACAGAGCCAGTAGAATTATGATTTATCACTCAAAAATGAAAGACCAGAAAAAGGAGTGATTGTGTTGAGTTTTCTCACTGACAAGTGGACCTTCTTGTGTGTCCAACTTTCTTCTGGTTTGACATGGTTGTTCAGGATAATCCATTGTTTTAACATATATTGTTGTTTCTCAGCTACCATTATGGTGGCTTCTCTTGGTACATGAGAAATTGAGGGAGTATTCTAAATCTTCAGAGTTTCAAAATTTGTGAGAGAAACCAGTGACAGAAACCAGGCTTCTTGTGACAATAATCAGAATATCATCTGAGCATCTTAATTGTAATTTTTTTGCATGGAAGTGCAAAAGTTGTTCTCCACAGCAGACCTTAAAAATATTGCTAAATTTTAGGGCTTTTAAGGTGCTTGCTGTTGTCTTACAATATCCAGCTCGAGATTCTTCATAATGTGCCAGAGAAAAGAGTGATTGGAGCAGTCCCCTCTAGGGAGATGATGGAGTAATTTTGGTCAGTAATTTACTTTCCTTTTGAGAAAATGTCTGTGCACCAGTTTGCATTCAGATTGACAGCGATGGTAGATGACAGAGATTAGCAAATACTACAAGCTATTATTAATTTCTCTCTTTTTTTCTTCTTATGCCTTTCTGATAAAAGAGTGTGTACTCATACCATCATACTTGAGATGATCATAGCATTTAGTGTAATAGCTCAAAAGCCTATTTCAGCTTTTTCATATGCAATTGAAAAACTCATGCTTAAAAGTACCTCAAAAACATATTTCAAGATCTAAAAATTGCTTTTTTTTCTCATCTGTCTTAAAATAAACATTATATATCCATTAAAAGCAGGCATACAATGAAAAACGGTTACTCAAACAAGAAGACAATCAGATCAGCATTCACTTCCATTCATCTTTAGTTATAAGCAGCAAGAAAAATAAATTTTAAATAGGGAAGAAAAAGTATGTAGGCAGAGATAAAGCCAAGTATAATCACACTTAATGCTAAAAAAGCTGTTTGACTTATTCACAAAATGTCATATGTGAAAAACATTCTCAGCTTGGATTTCTGACTCCTCTGACATTTGATTAAAGCTGGAATTAAACATCCCTCATTAGAACTTCAGGAGAATGAATTAGACTTAATAAATGTATAGCATGTGTACCTGATACGAATGCCAGCGCTGTACACCTTACTATTAACATCCAATTATGTTGATAAATAGCAACTTAAACTACAATTTCTTAGAGCTATAAAATTTTAGTTGTAATATGCTGCAGCTTGTATGTTTACTGTGGCAGAACATCAAGGCCATAGAGCGACAGCCATAGCTTAGAACTGTGTCTCTGAAATATCAGAAAAACAGCAGTGGTGATGGAAGAGGAAATAAAAAACATCAAGGCAACTTGTCCTAGAGTTTTCTATGGATTAAGTACTCAGTAAAACTCGTGGTGTGGTGAGAGTCTGGGATGGATAAATTCTGGCAAAATTTTTGTATGGTTGGAATGACATATCTGGCATTGAGATTTTTTTGTGTTTTTGTGTGCTTGCCAGTGAATTTTGATTTTAAATTTGTCTTCATAATGCATTTTTATTCAGGGTCTCAAATAAAAACAAGGGGAAAGTAAAATTACGTTGGATTTGGTTGGCTCCTACTCATCTCTATCTAGAATGACAACCCAAACTCTCAAAAAACATCAAGTGAACGTATTGAGACACTTGCAATCCTTTCAGGTTTCTGTAGGGTTTTCATGTTTTCATCAGAAGCATGCCATACTTACTCCGTAAACATTTTCAGATCTGTTGATGAGGACAGGGGTTTCCAACTGAAGCTGTCAAAGTAGAATTTCTCCTGCAGTTGTGGGAGGAAAAACAATAGTTGAGAATGGGCTGTGGTAACTAGGTGTCATCCTCTAAGCCAAGAGGAGACCCCAAAGTGTGAGAGGTAGAGAAGATGACTGATTTTTTTTCATATTCCTTACTTATCTTCCCCTGGTAAACGTGGGCACTGGAAATTAAAACTCATCTATAGAGAACATGATGGTGAAAAACTTCTCTCTTTTGGGAACTTAATTTAGGATTTGAGACAGGGTTTCATTCATTTGTTTTTTTTTTTTGTTAATTGAAGTAAAATTATTTGCTGGCCTTCTGAATAAATACCTGCTGGCTGAAACAATGTGTTTAACTAAGCATGCTTAACTACTCACTGATGGACGTTACCCTGTCCTATGTGTGACACTGGAAGCTTACAGAATGTGCACTGACTGGAGTGTGATTTGGCTGCATATCATCTTCTATAACCAGGAAGTCTTCAGTTGAAAATCTCAGGGCATGTGAAAAGGAAAGGTGTTGTCCCTTCATAATCAGTAAATCAGTGTTACCTCTTGTTTTAATGGAGGGGTCTCAAGACCAGTAACCCATTGATTCATGGCTAAAAATAAATAACTGTATAAAGACAGCATAATAAAAGTATTTAAGAATCATTATAGTATTTTCAAAGGAGATCAAACCATTTTTACTGTTCTATAACAGTTTCATAACAAAAGGTAAATCATTATAATGGAATTCACTAACATTAATTACAAAAACACATTTGTAGTGGATTTATTCCCTTTTAATGGGGTTCTATAAAACTTTCTACAATGGAGATAAAACAAAACCATTTTTGGGTGGAAAATTTATATCTTTTGTTAATTGCTCAGCTCTAGAGGTGAAATGTCTCACAGGATACTTTGGATCACATGAGCTAATAAAGTTCTTCCTGCTAAACTGAGAGGAACAGCCTTACTACCTTTACATTAACTCTTTGCTTTCTGTCTAAAAATGTAAGGAAGTCAATTTCATAATACCCTCCTAGAATTCTGCTTGATGTTAAAGGGTGTCTCCTCTAGAGCTTTATGCTCTAGGTATTATGAAGTATCTTGGTGTTATGTTTTAAAGGAAACTGTTATCATAAAAAGATAAGTACTCTTAATTTTTTTCTTCTCTTTTCCTCTTCTCTTTTCCTCTTCTCTTTTCCTCTTCTCTTTTCCTCTTCTCTTTTCCTCTTCTCTTTTCCTCTTCTCTTTTCCTCTTCTCTTTTCCTCTTCTCTTTTCCTCTTCTCTTTTCCTCTTCTCTTTTCCTCTTCTCTTTTCCTCTTCTCTTTTCCTCTTCTCTTTTCCTCTTCTCTTTTCCTCTTCCTTTTTCTTTCCTCCAGCACAGTGCTGTAATAAAGACTCAGATTAGGTCAGCAACTACGACTCAAAGGACTTTGGGTTCTCTTGGATTGTCACGTAATTCTGTTGGATGTCACAAATAACTTATTTGAATGTTGATATAAGCACTGTCAATGAATCACTGCCACTTTATATTATTACTCTGAGTATCTAAGTCCTGTTTTAGTGCTCTTGGGTTTCAGTAAAAACAAAATTCTAGATCTGCAAATGCACCTTAGAGGCTTCAAATATTAAGCTATGTGCAAGAGAAGTCAAGCTAATCAGGAAATATGTAACTTCTATTTTTTTTTTTTTCCCATCAAGACAATTTTGGAGACCACTTGCTGCTATTACAAAAGTTCTCTGCTTTAATTCTTTTTCACTTTAGATTATGGGCATATAAAATAGGAGCTCTTTAGCATCTTGGATCAATAACAGTTGGCAACCTACTCTAAAAAATATTAAAATAAAGCATCAGAGCTGTGCGATATTCCATGACACAGTTGCTGAAACAAACAATTGTGATTCTAAAATTCCAAATAATTCGGCAGAATTATTGTGGTTTATTGCATTCAAGCAACATAAGAATCGCCTTTTTATTATTTCCTGCTCCCAGATGAAGCAGCTCCTCTTCTGCTCTGTTTAATTCGTTGCTGTAAAAGTTGGTGAGGATAGGGTGAGTGTTGGTGTGTGATAGGTCTTACACTTATCAGACTTATTCATCACTCTCTCCAATCATACTTGTAGCTGCAAAGTGTTTGCTGTGTTCTTCACGGCTGCTTCCTTTCTCATTCCTTGGGAACTTGTGTTTCCTCTCCATAACTGGCACAATAACTTTGGTTACCCTGCAAGGTACAGCTATGAGAATTGTTTCAGGTGTGCAAATGGCAACAGTCACTTTTAATATAATACTCTACTGAAGCAAGCAGGTCCCCCACGCTGATTTTGAATGAAGAATAAAGGTGTGAAGAAGTGGAAAGGAATAGTGGAAAAGTTGCAGGAATAAAGAAGCAACAGTGGTGCCTCTATTAAATGGTTTAAAATGAGGAAAAGGGAATTGCAGGGAGGTGCTCTTGGGTTTCAGAGTTCTTGCATAATTAGGACCTTTCTGGGAGAACTGCCTTCGTGCAGTTTGATAATGTTCTCTGTATGTGAAAACACTTCCCCAGGAGGCTGACTAGATACTGTGCGTGATCTTTACTAGTCAGAAACTCTTCTCCTTTTCTCTCCCAGAGGTCAAGTCTTAAAGTTACATGGCAGATAGAGGTTTTTGTTTTGAGGCCTTGTGCTTCACCTGAAGCTAAAGAGCCCTTTGTTGCAAATTAAAAAGACAAGTAAGGTCTCTACAAAAGTATTGCAAAGGTATAATTATATATTCCCGTCACTTTACTGAGGATGTATTTATGAATGCTTTGTGGCTTGAGTGAGTTGCCATGCTTACCTCTTTAAGAACAATTATATTTTAGTACAGCTTTAAGTGTGGTTGCTCTTTTTTTTTTTACTTTTTAATTTTTTTATTGAAACAGCAAGCTTTTGTTTCTGTAATTGTCTGGGCCTGTGAGCTGTTGCAACTAATGTCATGGTCTTTGGCTAAAAGGTCTACAACCTACTGCTCTATTAAATCCACAAAATATTTGTTGTTATCAACATGATTCTCCAATTAGTTTTTAATTAACTGTGTCTTTGCTCTTCACATTTCTGTGTCTGAGGCAACACTGAGATCTGCTTCTGTTCTTGAAAAATCCATCTGTTGTCCTTTGAGATTGCTTGTCCTATCTCAGACTCATCTCTGGCAGCCAGCATTTGCTGTGTGCAATTAAGCTGCCACTTTACCCTGTTTGGATGTTCTGTATGCACTGTCTTTCTCTGCTCAATATTTATTACAGCTAGCATAATGAAATGGAAGCTGAAAACCCTTGGCTAAAAGTTGCCCACTATTTCTTCCACTGTTTTTGTGCATCTCCAAGTAACTCTTGGAAATACTTCTGATCTTCTTATAACATTAAGTTACAGGAACATATTTTTGGAACCGCTATTTCTAAACATTTTCACTGATAACTGAAAAATAACATGGTCCTCACCTGCCAGCAATGGGTCCTGTATTTATAGAAAAATAATTCTCTTGGACTGAGTACAGGATTTTCACTTGCAAAGCTTTAAAACACATAGTAACAAAGTTGTGTATATCAAGCTTGCTACGAGACATGGCATAGGCAGCAGAGAATTACTCAGTGTTTAAAAGATTGGTAGTGAGAAAGAGTCATAGAAGTGAAACATGGTTTTTATAATAGGTATTTCTTAGTCGTCGTCCCCCCTCAAAAAAAACAAAAAACAAAAATCAAAAAAAAAGAAGAAAAGAAACCATGTATTTTTGTTCATAAGTATCTTGGCTTGAGTTCAAGGGAAACATGAGCAAAGTGTTGTGGTAACTTCTCTGTCACACTGATTCTTAAAGTGCCATAGGTATTTAGAGTAGGAATACTGAGGAAAAACAACTACCACCAAGTCGAAAGTTCATATTTTATATAAAAAGTTTTATATTTTTCTTCTCTTTGGGATAAATGCAGAAATGTAAATGGTAGCAGGATATAGTGGAAGGTAGAACAAATTAATACTGCATTTAGACTTTGTGCAATATTAGTTGAAGCTGTTGGCCAAAATAGTTTTTTACAGTGATATCACAGAATCAGGGAAAGGCTTGGGTTTGAAGGGACCTTAAATTTTATTTAGTTCCCACTTCTCTGCCATGAGCAGGGCTGTCACCCACCAGATCACACTGCCCAGGGCTCCATCCCAGCTAAACTGGGCATCCACAGCTCTCTAGGCATCCTGGGTCAGGACCTCACCACCCCTGAGTAAAGAGTTTCTGCCTAACATAATCTAATGTGAATCTCCACTTTTTTAGTTTAAAGCCATTTTCCCTTATCCTGTCACTATCAGTCAGTCTCTGTCTTTTAAATAAGCTTTGCTCAGGTGCTGGAAGGCTGCAACCAGGTTCCTTCTGTTACATCAACAGCACCGCTCACCTTAATATTGTCTGCAATTTTGCTGAGGACTCACTTGAATATGTCACCAAAAGCTTTTGGTCTGTATCTTCAGATGAGAAAGGTGACATATTTTGTGTATGTAAATGGAAATTTCAAAGTAACTATTTTGTAATTTGGATCTGAATTCAAACCCTATTGCTTAAGTAATGTTAAACATGGTAGTGACTTTCGCAAAGAAGATCAAGAGTTTTTCACAGTACTTAGTAGAAGACTTTATAATGCTTAAAAGCTTGTAAGCATTTCTGTTTTGGGTCTTCCCCTCTGACAGTGTACCTGTTTAGCTTAGAGAGAGACCATATCTTTAGTTATTTCTTTTGTCTCTTTGAAGTAATGGAGTTCCAAATAGTGTTACAGCTCATTCTGAAAGCTCTGCTGTGGATAAAGACATTGACCAAATTACAAGTTTTCTGTTCAAATTAGAGTTCTTAATAGATATTTCCGATTGGGGGAAAAAAAAAAAAAAAAAAAAAGGAAAGCCAAAAACCAACAAAACATATAAATTTATCCAGTTGTCTGCATATTTTTGTAAAAGTAATTTAAAAGAGTTGTGTATTAGCTGTAAACCCAGGAGCTGTAAATTCTAACTTTCTTGCTACGGTTAAAAGAAAACACTGTGATATTTTATACAGCTCTTCAAAACTGGTTAGGAGAAATATAATCTGAAGAGTGATGATTTAGAAGAAATTGTGTGACTGAGCAGTAAATTGAGTATGATACTGTGGATGCTAATAGGTAAATTTCAGGTGTGTGGTGTTTTTCTTATTGTTTTAATAGGTTTTCCTCAGTGAAGGTAGTATTCAGAGCAGCCATCAAATGTCTTTGGAAGCTGTTGTATACTAGTCAGGAAAAACATCTTCCAGCAGCCACTGTCTCTGATCTGTTATGTTTCAAATTCCATGAGCCAAAATATTTCAGGTGTAGAAAGGGGCTCTGCAGTCTCCATTCAAAATGTAGTCTTTCTGACAGGGCTGACAATTGAGAAAAGTTAGGTGTGCTCTAAGTGAGTTGGGGCCACCAGTTCTTCCCATTTATCACCAAGCTGTTGCCAGAAGTTAAAGACTTTTAGTCACTACTAATCTGAGATTATTTTTTTTTAATGAGAAAGTAGTGACAAGATATCTATTTTATTCATCTAAGAGCTACGCAGATCCATTTTAAAAAAAATTTCTCTTAGTTACCTTCAGCAACCTGATCCCAGAAGGCTGAAGGATGTTTGGTAAGCAGACCACTGTTCAGCATGGTTATTTCTCTAATGCTATTTAGCATAGATACAGGTTGCATGAGAAATTTGGATGAATAATTACATGACTTCTCAGACCTCAGTTTTAGAAAGAAAGCTAAAATACTTATCAATGAAGATTGCAGAGAAAGGGGTGGTGGTACCAGTAACAGCTTCTCACATTCAAGTGTAATCCTGGAAAGTATAACCTTGAAGAGCTTCAACTTTTTCTTGCCTGATCAGTCAAACTCATGGGAAATCAGGCCTGAAGTGATCTTAGCATTCCTGTTGCAAGGTGACATATGCATTTTTTGGGTAGTCCAGTCTACTGGAAAAGAATGTTGGGATTCCAGACATCGTTTGCGATAAAGGTTTTGCTGTGGGTCACAGATATGCCTCAAAAAGCAGTAGGCTTACGAATGTGTATGTTATAGACAGAAAAGCATGTAACAGGGTGCAGAAATTCAGCCACAGTGAAGCCAAAAACCAAAATATTTCTTGCAAAGACAGGAGCTTGTTTCATCTGCTTTCTGTCTGTTGTTCAAGTGTCCCTCTTACTCCTTTCCCATCCTCTTTTTGTTTTCATTTTGGATGTTATAGGGATGTTTTCCTTTTGATGTAGGGAAGGACTGATCCAAGCCACTCGTTTACTCTCAGACGTTGTTCCACAACTCACTTTCCTGTTAAGTCTGTGGGAAGGCAGGGGGAGATGGACAAAGGCAATATGCCCTTTCATGTCAGCTCATCTGTGCTCACGTGTCAGAGCTCTCAGAAGCATTCTTCCTGCTTTACATGAGTCTCCCCTCAAATACAAAGTGAATAGCTGGCACATTTCAGGGCAATAGTTTTATTCTCTGTATAAATGCATGGTTGTTTAACTTAATACATACTTGCAAGCTTTGTTTTGCAAAGGAGGCAAAGAAACAGTTTTATACAATGCAATCTTGTATCAACAAGAACTGAAACTCATAGACTGTATCAATTTCAGAACTTTACCTTCTTGCCTCTCCTAGGTTCTCAACCAACTAATTGATGTTGCTTTTTAACATAGTGTTAGTAGTTGAACTTCATTGATCCCAACCTGAAATTCCTAGCTTGTGCTTCACTTTTGTAATAAGTGGGTCAAAACAGAGTTCAGTGGAGATGAGAGTCCTACATCTATTATTAACAGCTGACATCACTGAACATTTTAGACAATCCTTGTAGACCTACCTCTCGTAGGCTCTATTACCATGTACATAATGCTTTTGCAAAATATGTTTTAGAAAATTGAGAAACATCTAACTGGGTTATAGGCTATGTCTCATATTTTAAAATGTAAATGCCTTTTTTTTTAATTTAATTACATAATTACTGTCCTGGAATACTTTTTATTTCTTGCTAGTTTTATGAACTAAAGCTAACATTATGCATGTGATTTGTGGATATAAGTAGTCTTACCTGTTTTTTGTCAATTTCAGCTGTCTGACATGAAGATTACGGACCTACTTTTTGAAAGCTGTTTTGTGTTTTTTTTTTTTTTTTTTTAAAGTTCTTTAATTAGTTTCATTTATATTTGTAAGAAAAATGGGTTTCTCTGGTTATTCTTACTCTTTCACCATTTATTTTTCCCTCCAGTAACTAAAATGAAAGGAAATCAAATGCTGAGGATTTTTCTCTTATCCTTTTGTCAGAAATTTTTCACTTTCAGAATCAGGCAACTTTAACATTGGTTGTTTTGTTCCCCCCCCCCCCCCCCCCAAAAAAAAAAAAAAACAGCTAAAATTCATTCCTGTAGTCAAATGACTTTTTAAATTTTCCATTTCATTCAAATATTTTCTTCAGCATCTGATTCTGAGACAGGTAGACAAAGCATGTTTGATGTTTTGACCTTCTCTGCTAATTTAGTGTCTATTAACATGGAAGTGCTGCCCTAACTGTATGCTATACCACTTCAGAGCCTATTTTCTTTGAGTGACACTTGTCTTATGGTGCCAGAACATGACTGATGTCAGAAGACTTGCCTTTATCCCTTTTAATCCTTTGAAAAATTATCTTATTTTTTTTCTCTACGTATGGACAGGCTTGGAAGAACTACAAGAAAATACTGTCTATATTCTGGGGAAGAAAATGCTTTGGCATTTATGTTTTTTGCTTTAGAGCTTTTTTGCTGAATTATAGCAGTCAGATGTTGCTAGTTTGTGTATTGCATGTTTAACCAGTATTGTAATGCTCTCTGCAATGACTTAGCTAGTAGGAGTAATTTACTGAACGGTAACTTCTGGTTCTAAGAAGGACCTGAAGCTATATTTATTTATTTATTCATATTAATATTTATTTTTATTTAATTATTGCAGTCCTTTGCTACTCTCATAAACACAAATGAGTCTCTTTAAAACATTACAAATATAAAAGCATAATTGTTCCACAGTCGATTTCTGACTAAAATGGAGTTTAGACCTTTGCTGGACCTAAAGAAAGAACTTAATAGGTGCATTATTTTCTGTATAGTTTCTTCATTGTTTCAAGCAAGGAGATATTTTTGTAAATTATTTGATTGAAGTCAAAGTGACGCTATTTTTTTTCTCTCTTTTTTTTTTTTTTCTCTCTTAAAAGCAAGGAGAAAGCAAAGAGCACCTCATCAATTTTTAAAAATTATTTTTTGAATTATAATATATTCATACTACAAAAAGGGGAATTTCCTACTGTCATCTGGTGGAAATACAAATCTTTTAGAGTAATTTTTAATTCAATTCTTCTGTGGTTTCCAGTCATTGTGTGTTTTTACCTTTTCAATCTAAATTGACTGAGGAACCTCCTTGCTCCTTAGACATTTGAAGATCACATTCCTTCCAGACTCTGGCAACCACTTTGATTTTCATTGCCAGCTGATGTTGCTGTTTCTGAAGCAGCTCTGGTAGAAAGCAATAGTTGAGAAGGGTTGCGAGTCTGCTTCCTAAACAACATATCTCCATGTGTTTCTGTTTGGCTTTTATTTTCAGTATAATTTTACTCTAAGCAAATGTAGAATTCACCTGTAATGATGCAGAGTGTATTTAAGATACTACAAATACCAGTGAACAACCTTTAATAGGACATAACAATTCTCAGTATGTGTTGGTAAAGGTTTCCCAGAAGAGACTATATTTCAGCTGGAAAGGGCAAACCTGCCAACATATCTCGAGATTAGAAGCACAATCAGTAGGACTGTTCCGCCAAATGCACAAAAAGATATCGAAGATAGTGCTTCATCTTCAGATGAAACATTGCCCTTTCTCCAAAGTAATATCTAATTATTAATGCTTGTCCAAGAATAGCTGTAGTGCTTTCATGCTTCTCACCTTTTTAAAACTTGCATCTTTAAACGTGGAGTTTAGGAAAGAGAACATCTAGCATAACCTTTAGAGTTTAATTATCGATATAAATTAAGTAAAGAAAAATGGTTCATCAGTGATAAAGCTAACAGGCCACCCTTGGCAGTGATTAATAATCTTCAGAATATAACTTCATGCTGAAAAAACAGTTGCAGAAACACTAGTGATATGAAATCAGAAAGCTGTTAGCACACGTTATCACAGTGAAAATAGAATTACCTTGCCTTTTCAGAGAAAAAAGGACCAAGGATGTTAGGGAAGATACATGCCCAGTGTTTGTCTTTCTCTTTGTGGGTGGGGAGTGTGAATGGAATGACCATGCATTATCAAGGGGGAGAAATGACGTATGAGCCCATCATAAATGGGCTTTAGGAGGGTTTTGTCTTTGCATGGTACTGACACATTGTAACTTAAGCCTTGCACTGGGATTAAGATGAGCAAAGTGCTGAAATTTGCAGCAGCTTCATACAAAATGAGAGGTGAACAAGGTGAGCTAATTTCTGTGTTCTTGCAAACTTATATGCCTCAGCAACCAGAAACAGGTGGTTCTTTCAAATGTGAAACGTTCCCCTTCCTCTGTCAGTTTACCATTCAGAAAGACCTGATTTCTGGGAGATTGCATGCACTTTATTGAGGAGAGAAAAGCAGTGAGCTTCCTTCAGTTGCGTATCAACTCAGTATTTTCTCAGTAAGTTTTGTATTCTCTACAGAATGGAGCAGTGGGATTGACCAGATCACTATATGCAGTCATCATTGTGTTTAGGTAGTCTGCACCTAACTTCATGTAATAGGCAACAGGGATTAGGAACTTGACAATTCTAGAATTTTTTTGGACTACAAAGTCCAAATGAGACCTGTAAAAGCTGTCAAAAATACAACAAGTTATGAAGTGTGGAGGATTAGAGAAGTGGACTCAAAATGGACTGAAATGTAGATGAACTTCATAGGCTAAAAAGGTTGCCTCAGTGTCAAGTCTCACTGGAGGCCAGTCACTAGGGTTGTACCCAGGGGATGGTACTGGAGCAGACATTGACACCTAGGTGATGGGTGCAGAGTGCTTTCTCAGCATGCATGCAAAAAATTCAAAACTAGGAGGAATGATTGATACATGAGATGGCTGTGCTGACATTCAAAGGAACTTTGATAGGCTAGGGAAACACACTAATGGGAATCTCATGAGATTCAACAAAGGGATGTGCAAGGTCCTGTGCCTTATTAGGAATAATCTCATGCACTGGTTAGGCTGGGGACTGACTCTAGAGAAGTAGCTTTGCACAAAAGGCCTTGGGGGGCCTAGAGCACAAAGTAGTAGAACATGAGCAAGCAGTGCACCCATGTTTCAAAGTGTACTGCATTTGGAAGAACATAGCCAGCAAATTGAGAGATTCTGCACTTCCCTGGTGAGACTATATTGAGTGCACTGTGTCCAGATCTGACCTCCCCAGTATAAGAGTCACGAGCATACTGGAGTGAGCACAACAAAGGTTCTCTAAAGTGAGTAAGGGAGAACATGTGGAGACACATCCTGGTACAGCGTTAAATGGAAATCCCATTGCAGCCTTTTGACAGAGCGTGACAATAGCAGTTATTTGACCTGAATCAAAGGCAGACATGTTTTGCTTGTGACTAAACTGATCCAAGCAAATAGGAATAGAACTGTAGTTTTATTGTGCCAGACCTGCTCTCTAGCTGCTTCCACAATATCGACTCACTTAAATGGGAATAGAAATTAAGTTTCAAGTGGTGAACATATCCAATTAAGAGAGATTGCTGAGTAACTCCTTTGCAACATTCCTAATCTGCAAATGCTTTTCTAATCAATAGCTTCTTCTGATCAATATAACCCCAAGGTGACTGTATTCTGTCATCTGAGAGTGAGGTGTGGAGCTGCTGAAAACTTGAAATGATTCATGTCTTCTGGAAAAAATTGACTTTTCGTTACATACCAGAGTAGCAAGATATTCAGCACTCCTTGTTCTATCCACATTTTGATACACCCATCTCCTAGCTGCCAAAGTTTTCTGAAATGCACTTTTCTCCTTTCATGCCATGAATCAGAGGCCATCTCATGAAAGAAAAGACATGATATCTGCTGGTGGATAAAAATTCCCGTGCCCTCCACGTGTGTGCCGTTGTGGTTATTAACTCAGGCCATGCTAAGAAAGCTTCCAGAAGAGCCATATGTGAACTGTAACGTGCTGGCAAAATTCAATCATATATGTTGTGATGTATTTATATTGGACTAGGTTTTAGCCTGCACTTCATGAAACAAAAAGGCTCCTTGAACTTATCTGCAATGTTTAGTAGTCTAATTAATGAATATTCATACATAGAAAATGGCATCTGCTGTGATGGACATTAGAGTAACAGTAATTGGTTTCAGGACTGATGGATGTTTATGCTGCAGTTTACCCCAGGCAGTACATACTGGAAACATTAGCATCCTATTTTCCTTGTCAGAGTCCATAAAATGAGTGGAAACAATTTAATTTTTCTCTGTGCAAACTGCGTAAGTAAGTGACAGTTGTTAATTTCATACAACTTCTCTGCCAAGTCTCTCTCTAGGTGGCACAGAAAATTGCTGCATGTGGTGAAGATCTTACTTACGTCTAGAGATCAGAGTCAGTGGTTTGGGTGATGCTACTGACTAGCATGGAATTGCTTTCATTTGACTTTGCAACTGTGTCAAAAGCAGCTGGTTCTGCCCTATGACCTTAATGAAAGAAACACACCTGTGCTCAATACTTGTTACTGAGCCAGTGGGGCAGCAAAGGTTACTTAGTGTTTCCCCAAAAGGAGCTGCAGTCGCATGAGGTGCCCTGAAATCTCTGCACGTGTAAGATGCACAAGCTGATAATAATCAAACAGAGGAGTAACTATCAAGAAGCAGCAAAAGGCACAGATGCTTGGGAAAAGATACGGGGAAATGTCAGGCTTCCACATGGCTCTACTATTAGAATGAATATCTTTCTTTCCTTACTCTTAGAACTCTGTTTAAATGGATTTGGAGGGAAAGGTATGAACCTTGGGATGACAGCAATGTTATTGCAAACAATAAGAGAGGGATGCAGTGGAAATTTACTTTTCAAGGCATGATGAGTTTTTGTATTCCCAAACTGTAATGCTATAGATTAAGCTTGTTTATTTGCAATAAATTTTTCCCCGAATGCATTGGTATTTCAAGAGCCTATACTAAAACCAGATGGATTTACAGATGGTATAAGGTTACATTTTTTCTACAGTTGTTCTGTTGTTTGAGAAAAAGTAGGAAAAATCACACTGATAAGCAACAACTGTAAGTGAAATTGCCAATTAATATCTAAGCACTTGCACTGTTATATGTGGCAAATATTGTGAAAAGGCAATCGCTTTATTTTTCTTCAGGAATTCTAGAGAGAAAAGCAGTAGCAAATGACTAAATAAATGAATGTCAATCCATCCATGCAACAGGGGTAACCTGAAAAATCTGGGAGGTCTGAATAAGTCTGTTCGCTAGTCAGCTTATCTAAAATATAGTGGGATCTCATTGAAAATTTGTTCCTATTGATCAAATACATGTTGAAAAATGAATAAGGCTTTTGTGTTCAGACTAGTAGTTCTCTGTATCTGGTGTTTGCTCCATGCCTCGAAAAAATCATTTCAGCAGTTCTTGAAAGATAACAAAGCTATATTATAAGGTACTGTTTCTGAAGGGACAAAAAATTATTCAACAAAAGTATGTTATGCAAGGTTACATGAAAAACAGTCTTTCTGATTCAGTTTACTTCTCTGAAGTCTGTGACTGAAATGCTTTCATGCAACTTGTGGATGTCAAGACTGTTATTTTTTGTGAAATATACTGAGAATCTTTGATAAAATACAGTGTGTGTACAATTTTGTGTGCCTAGACCTCTTGTTGTAGGAAAAGTCTTTTTTGCGGCTTGAGATTTATGAAATTGGCAGGCAATTCAAGTTATAATTGTTAGTGACTGAATGTTAACCTAAATAACTTGCTTTCTTTGCACACATGAAATAAGCTATAAGAGAAAACGTAACAGGGCAAAAACAGCTTGTGTGGTTATATGAACAAATTAAGTGACTAATGCCACCCTTCAAGTTTTTTACTGCAATAGGGACTCCCTTTGCCTGGTGAACTGCTGGTGCCAAGATTATTACATGTTGTCCCTACTCTCAAATCAGCTTTCTATACTAATTAAAACTGTTGGAGTTTTGCAGATTGGCTGTAAACATAGGCATAAATATGTGACTGTGTCAGTGTAAACTCTCAGTACTATTTATTTTGATACCTGGAATGTGAAAGAATGGGGTTTAATACTTTCAGTTTGTTTCTGCTACTTTAATTAAAATCAATAGCTGTCACCAGAAAAACAGATTGTTTTCCAAAACAAGAGATATTGGCGTTTTCTGAGAGAAAACAGAGTGAAGCGAAAGGGATTGTAGGATCAGAAAATATCTCACTTGATGGATACGTCAGAATCTTTCAAAATACATATTTATATTTATCATATTTATATTTATAATTTTTTTATTGAAAGAAAGAGGGAAAGGATAGATAGAGTGAATAGTATTTAAAATTGTAAAGCTGTCAGATCAGCTGTCTGTTTTTAATATTATCTCAGACCTGAATGCATGTATTCCACTCTGAACACTAACCCCGATTTCCGCAGTTGCTATATTTTCAAACTGAAGGAATTTCTAAACTAAATGAAAATTCTGCAGAGAACTCTGTGACTTTATATTTTCATTTTCTACAAGCAGTCATCAGTTTGTACACTGCCAATCATACCTTCTGTATTCACCCGAAAGTTGATCAAAGTTTGAAAATACGCATTATCAGTAGAATCATAGAATGGCTTGGATCATAGAGCCATTGACCACAACCTTCTGGCTGGGAACTTCCTACCAATTCTTTATCTGCCAAATAGTCCATCCTTCAAACCCATATCTCTCCAATCTAGAGATAAAGATGTGGTGTGGGGCCATGTCAAAGGCCTGTTTGAATTAATAATCTCAGTTGAGAATACATTGAATGAATGCCTTATCTAACATTTATACTGTTGCGCTGTGCCTGACAAATGCAGAATCTTACTGCCTGATGAAATCATTGAATGGGCAGAAGACACCACTTCTATAATGTATGTAACAACTGAATATGATAAATATATCCTATTAATAAAGGATGTTATTCTGATAGGCTGTGGTTTTCAGAAAGATAAAATGCAGTTGGACAATGTCAGAAACTAATTCCTTAAATTACTCTTGTCTTAAGGAGGCTGATCTTTATCCTATTTCCAAGTTTTCCATAAAACTCATCACAAAACAACTTCTTTTGGCCAGTTTCTTACAGACAGAACACCTTTCATGAGTGAAGGTTACTTGCTTTAAGATTTGGGGATAAGTTGTGAGGTAACAGAATAAAACCATGAAGTGTTAAGTTGATCTCAGAAGTGTACTAGTTTACGTTTACGGAACATCCAAAGATTTCTGTCGTGCTGTAAAAATAAGACTGACATTCCTGCTAAAGCAGGCACAAAGCAACATGGAGTTGTTAGCTGAAAAAAAAAGGATGTAGAAGCCAGAGAGCATAGTTTAGAAGCCAGTTACGAACATATAGTTAGTTTTGTCTAAAGTTAATTTCAACTGTATACTAACTACAGACAGGAAGTTACTGATGAATCAGAACAGGAGTTATCAAGCAGACTTTGTGCAGGGGGGATCCATTTCTTTCTTACTTCCCCTACATTTTATTGTTTTCTATTCCTATTAAGCCATTTGGACTACTCAGAGAAAATGCTCATGATTTAGTATTTGTTCGTGCCATGTCTGTCTCAGTATTTTTCTTGATAGGCATAGAAGCTTCTGAGGTTTGTAGTACCAACAGAAGGCAAAAAAAGAGCAACTGGAGACTAGAGTTTTCTGACTACATAGCATTACAAACAAACCAAGTGAATACAATACTATTACTACTAATAATAACAATAACAAAACAAAGTAACAAAAAAAGAAAATCTCTAAAGCCCTCCTTGGTTCCCTGATCTGCTGGTATACAAAATAGATTGAGAATAGGTCACCATAATTGAAATAGCATATGCTAGCCTTTCCTCTGCACTACCTGAAATTAAACTGTATGAATTACTTTCTTTTTATTGCTTGAACAACAACAGTGCTTGAAGTAATATTCACAGAATCATGGTATGGCTGAGACTGGAAGGGACCTCAGCAGGTCACTTACTCAAACCTCATCTCAGGCAGAGCCACCCAGAACAGGTTGCCCAGGCCCATGTCCAAGCATTATATGGGTGATATTTGTTAGAATGTAGACTAGAGAGATTGTAGAGAAATAATATGGTGCTGGGTATTAACATGCAGTGTGTTACTACTGAAAACTGAATCAAAATTGCTTCCCTTGTGTATGTGTTTCTGTGATTTTATACATTCTATATTCTGTTCCACTATGTCTAGTCAAGATATCAAAGAAAAGAAGTGGGAATTCTCTAACTCTGGAAATGCAGAGAGAAATAAGAATCTTGAAAGGTCAGAAGGTGCATTGGGAATAGCTCTTGGACAGATATTTGATTTGGTATTTTTTGTGTCTCTTATAATTAACTGTTGCCTAACAAGTGAAGGAAGTGAGTGTACTTAAAAACTGAGAAAAATGAAGATCCTGGGTTTCCTTTAATGCTTGTATTTTCAAAATCAATTATTGTTTAAAAACATGTATTAAAAAAAAAAAGTTAGGTGTCTTTTTGACTTTTTGTTCTGTCTCACATTGTGATCTGATGTCATAAGCCTGATTAAAATTTTAATTTAGACCTTCAAGGTATTCTTGAGACTTTCTGATCACTCATGTAGCAGATTTTATTGTCTTTCTCATGTTTGAAATTACTTACCTATCTCCTCTTACTCTACACAAAATAAGCTTGAATTTTTATAGTAACTTTCAGCCCAAGCATCTGAGACCTTTCTTCAAAGTATTTTCAAGGTATTTGTGAGGTCGGTGCAAAAGCAGTAACTGGGATTAAGGGAATTAGGTTTGTAATGTTAGCAAATAGGAAAACTGCAGGGTGGCTTGAGTCTTTTCTGATTCATCTAACACTTAAATTTTATTAAATTATACCTACATTGTTCATCAAGTGCTGTTTTAAGAAACTCCCTTCAAACTGGTAGGGAGCAGGATGGAAGGAGTCACTGGATAGACATTAGAACTGTAGGCCATGTTAAACTTTTTCCTGTCTATTGTGATGACTTACATTTTATCCATACAGTATGTAAGTTATGAATGACCTGTATTGTTGCTAGTAGAATATGAAGAATGGAGATGATTTCATGTATCAGATTATCCGTACACCCAATAAATTCCCAGGAGAGAGGAAATCTGGGGAGTATGAGAGGTCTGGGGCAGAGATTCTAGAATGTAAGTAGGTATTACTTTATGGATATAATTAAAAAAAAAAGAATCCGAAGAACAGAAAGTGAAATATGCCTTTGGTTATATGGAGAGAGGGAATTTTGTTCCTCCTTTTCATTGAACCTAGCTGCTTGCTGACCTGGTCAAAGTTATGTAGAACATATTTTCTGAAATTATTATAAGTAATGTGTTTTGTATGATGCCTGAATGACATTTTGCCTCCTCTTAACTCAGGTTTTGCTGAGCATCTCCTTATTTCCCCTCCCCCATGTAAATGGGATGACTGTTTTTTCATAGCTGGTCAAAGAAGGAAGGTATGTTAATTGCTTGACAGATCAGCGATGGATGTTTTATTTTTTAGTCTATCTAATTTCATTATGACAGAAAATTATTTTATAATGCTATGAAAAATTACGTACATTGATTTCTGTTAAAAAACAACAACAACAGCAAAAAAACAATACCTGCAAATGTAGGAAAAATGTAAGAAAATGTACAGAAATGTTAATATGTTTCAAGGGCTGTCTGGAGAGGCTTCTTCTCACTTTGTAAGTTTGCTAAGATTTTCTGAATAAATCTGTGTCATATAGATTTTCGCTGACTCAAGCCTATCTGACATTTTCTGTTTTGTGCTACTGTGAACAAAGACACAAGTTCCGTGTTGATGAGGGATAGACTAAAGAGTTCACCCCACCTGGAAGTGATATGCTAGATAGTTTTGAGGGTTTTTTTGCAAGGCATAGAGGAAAAAACTACTTCTTCCAATAAAGCGAGTTGAATTGGATTTAATAGTTGCACATGATTAAATCAGGAGCTGTTTTTGTGGGCCTTGTACTACCATGTCACCTATTTTGAAAGAAACAGCAAAGAGAACTCTATACCCCCTGATTCCTAAATTAATACTTTTAGCTAAAAAATTTTAACCTTGAACTAATAGTTCTTTAAGGTCTTTTTCAACCTGAGCGATTCTACGATTCTATGGCTTTTTCTCAGATCAGCAATAACTATAATGCTTTCCCAGGACTCTTCTGAGTTTCAATTGCAGAAATTCAACATAGGTGCCTTTGATACAACTGTTTCTGAAGCACTGTGACTGCTTTCTGAATGAACACCTTTAGCATGTCACATCTGTCTTTCCTAATCACCGGTTGTTCTGTAAGCCAGTTGATAGCATATCAGGTTCGTAGAAGACAATTAAATAAGCCTTTTATTTTCCTCCACCCATCTCTAAAACTGTCTCTGTTTCATGTTCATTTTAATGTAAACATTTTTTTGGTGTTACGTACTGTCTGCCACTCGGTGCATTAGCAGTGCCCCGAAATCTGAGGCAGACGAGTTATATATCAGTAATTTAATAAGTCATACAGAAAACAAAAGAGCAGAGATTTATTCTATTTTAAAATTGAGTAGGGTCAGTTGTGTGAGCAATGTATCTGCCAACTACTGTCATTGCTGTGTCTGAGCAAACTATTTATCTTGGTTAGTAAACAACTTAAAAGGTAAAGAAGGTGGATGGCCTAAAGGATTGATGCTAGTACACAGGATCTTTGATGTCTGATGTCTTGCCTAAATCCAGAACAAATCAGTTATTAGAAAACTAACACCAGTAGGCAGATAGTTAGAGGATACAGTTAAATATATGATTGTTATTAGACAGGTGACAGTGAAACAGGCAGTTTTCATAGCTGGAAAGTCTGCACAGTTAAATCAATCAAATCCAAGATGTCTGCAGAAAAAACAATAAGGGTACAAGTTTGTAACTTTTGATAATCATCAACATTTGAGGTGCCTGAATTCAGTTCTTGAATCTTGAAATTAAAGATCCAGGGGTTGGTGACTTTTGTTGTAGCTGATAATCTCATTCCCCCCCCCCCCCACACCCCCCCCACCCCCCCTCAGTCCTATAAAATACAAATAGCATAATGATTTGGAAATGAAGCAGTTTAAGCTCGGGCTACACGAACATGCTGGATGATGATGAGGTAGGGTGCTCTCTGTTAAAGATCCACAATAAAACCACTGCAAATTAAAAAATATCGTTTGTCTGTATAAAAATGAGCAAGAACTTGCAAAGAATTTCTGTGGCCATTAAAAATGGCCAAATTTCCCAGTAGAATTCATTACTAGCAGAATACATCTGTGGACTCCAAGGACTCCAGTTATATTTGAGAAGTATCTCAGGGGTGGCTGTTTGCTCTCTTTCTGAAAGGGAGTATTGTTTTGCTCTTTGTCTAAAGGCAGCACACACTTAAAAGGATATGTTTGAAGGAGTAAAAAAATATTTTACAATGTAACAATTGGTATTCCAACATCTGCAAAGCTACTTGTTGCATCGGGTGTAGTCTGCAGCCTTGAGATCTTGGATGATTCTATTGTGAAGAAGTCTGAAACACTGAATCATGGGAATTGGTAATGGAATATCTGTCTCTATTAGGTAACGTAGGCTACTCAGTATTCAGAGTGTAATAAATTTCTGCAGTCTTGTTTGTTTTTTTTCATGCAGTTTTCTTTGACAATGTATTTATGTTCTTCACATGTTCACAATGAACTATGTGTTGCTGTTAACCTCATTTCTGGTGGTCTTTATTTTCTTGTGTAAATTAGCAGTAAGATTATGCTTGGTCATTGTTTTATTATTATTATTACTATTTTTATTTTTCCCTCTGTGAAATATATGATGATGGGAATCGGTGTTTCTTAGATTAAAATCAGCACTTATTATCATTACGTTTCAAATCTGTTCTGTATTAATGATCTTCTGCATAACAAATAAAAATGCAGTGGGTTATAATGCTTCTGTTTTCTTGCTATTCATGGAAGCAAATCTAAGGTAGGAACTTCATGAAATAGAGGTCAATAAAGAAGTCTGGCAATCCAGTTAGTTAGAAGTTTTCATAGGAATCTATCAGAATTACGTGTGAACAAATGATATTTTCTAATTTTCTTACTAAGGCTGCAGATTCTCAAGAGAGGCAAATTAATTTTTATCCATGTGCAAGTTGTTGGAGGGAAAGACTGCTTGTTTGAGGTAATGCTGTGCATATGTGAATGTATGAAAGCTATTAGAAAACGCCAGGAAAAAAGTTGGAGATGTACTAATCAGGTACTTGGAAGTGCAAAAGTAAATGAACAGCTGTTTTTGCTCAATGAAGATGATAGCAGAGACTTTTTCTAAAGCTTCCAGAGATTTCTTTTCTCATGCTCTAGAAAAGAATGAGAAACAGAACAGTTGTGAAGTCAGCTTAGTCTTCCAGTTCATTTTACTGGTGGGGTCAATTTTTTAAAAAAGATAAGCATGGTCCATTGATCTTCTTAAGAGCTGTGCTGTTACTTGGTCTAACACAAGATATTCAAGGATGGATGTTGGATGATACAATGGCAGCAGACTATGGACTAAGTCTGATTGATTTTTATTATAAGAACATGCACTGATTGCTATTGTATTTCAGCCTGAGCAGAAGGTAAGCCATCTAAGTATTAGCAAAAGAGAAAAAGGAAAGCCACTTGCCATGTAGACAAGTTACAATGTCATTGTCATACCTACAGATAAGTAACAGTGTAAAATGTTGTTGACCCCCTCCTATTCTCCATTGGACTTCTCCTTTGCTAGGCAGCATCCCTGGATTGGCTAACAAGAGCTACCCCAGGCTTGAACTGGCTAGCTACTCTTATAGGATTTCAATTTTCATCTTACCAGCTGGCTGATGCAAGTGTGAGTACATTTCTAGAATGTTTGCTGTTCTGTGAATAGCGGATATTATGTCAAATGCATCTGTAGTTTGACCTCCTATCATGAGGTATATGAGGCAAAGGGTCAAAATTTGCTAGGTGTATGTGATGTTTCTGTACTGGTGCTTTTTGTTTTGTTTGTTTAATTCTGAAAAACGGTTGACAGGAGGAGCTAGTCAGAGTTACAGGTTGTATGTGACTTCTGCTCTCTAAGAGTGAAAACTTAAACTGTACACCAAAAGAAGTGTGACAGGGAATGTGATTTGTTCTTAATAAAATACTGCAAGAAATAGAGAGGAAAAAAATGAAAAGAAACAATTGTGCTGCTATAAGTAATTTTATCTTTTACTACCTAAATATAATGAGCATTGTTGTCAAAATAACCTGTTGTTCTTAATCTTGTTTTGAAAGTGTAATTTGGTAATCTTTGTACGTTCTGAGAGAAATTAGCAAGGTGCCATCCTCTTTGAAACATTCTGCAGATGAGACTAATAACCAGAGCTAGAGTTAATTAATATTTTGGTGGTAAAAAAAAAAAAAAAAAAAAAAGGCAACTTCAGAGTGAACTGTAGAACTTATATCTTTAAGTTCTGTTCCCATGAGGTGAGGTTTCTCAGCTCTAAATAGTCCTGTTATAATACAAGAACTAATAGGTCCTGATGAGCAGAAACCAGGCAATTTATTTACTATGAAGGTTCAGATTTTCCAGTATTTCTACACACAAAATATGTTTTAATGAGAAGCACTATGACAATGGTTATGGCTTTGTAACTGGAAACTTTTTTTGTAGTTTTGCATTATGAAGTTTGAATACCAAAACAAAGCAAAGGGGCTCCTTAATGACTCAGGTGAGCGAATAGGTCTGGTGTTTTGGAAAAATAACACTGTGCTGCCTTCTCACTAAAGGACATTAAGAGTGGTCCAATTGAAAAAAGCTTTCAAAGGTTAACAGCATGCTGGAAATAGAGACACTACCAGAAGAAATTGGATTCCTCGGGGCTTTCTTTAACCGAAAGAATACAGCAGACCTAAAGCAGCAAAAAATGTGTTCAAAAGAATGCCCTGTTCTTTCAGCTTACCTTGAGTTGGCCAGCTTTCTTTTACCAGGTTATCAAACTAGACTATGCTTTTTCTCAGATACTTGTAGACACTTGTGTGACAGTCGAGGGCTTCACAGGTATATTCTGTGGGTGTGATTCTAAGGAGGTAAGTCAGATGGTGAAGTGATTTTGAGGAAGTCATGACTCTTTCTAGAAAAGTGAACCATGGATAAAAGGTAGATGTTACTCTTTCTTCGGGTGTTGATCCAGAAGTGTAGAAAGGTATATCTGCTCTCAAACCTCTCAAAGTTTCATTTTTTTCTACTTCATTCCTTGGAAAGTGTCAGATCTGCAGGGGTTAGTTAGCTCATTTATAGCTGAATTGCATTGTCAGTGCTACAGGTGAGTTAGAAAATATCCTGCTTTGAGTGACAGTTCTTTAAATAGGTAGCACTTTGCATACCATGTACATTTACATCTCTGAGAGTTCTTCATTATTTCCCCAGAGAAAAAAATAAAAAAGCAACTTTGGGTAGACAAGCCAACTGTAGAACAAATTAGTGTGGTCTTAAGAGGTATGATGATCCTGAAATTATATTCCATAATATATGTAAGTAGGAGTGATCTAGGAGTTAATAATTTCTAGCTTTCTCCCCCAAGTTCTAATCGGTCAATATTAATTTATCAGGAAAATGAAAACAGTTTGAGTTGTTTAGATTCATGTGATCCCATCACACAGATCACTTCCTAGATTTGAGGAACTATATCACTCACTGTTACAGTTTTGTTTTTCAATGAATTTTTTTTTTTTTTTTCTAAATTACCAGCTAAGAAGACAGTTCAGCACAATTGTAATAAATATTAACCAAGTTCTGTTGTGTTCTAGCTGGAGTAAAGCTAGTAGCTAAATAAGTCACCTTGTACATAGGTGTACTTAGCACCAGGCTCAGCAGAATTCTGCAAGCTTTCAACACCGTAGTTCTTTTTGCATAAATCAAATAAGGTGAAGAGCAGAAAACATGAGAGATTTCTTTCCAAGAAAATTGTTTAAGGTATCTTCCTGATTTAATTTTGTGATTGAAATCGTGACTTTCTGCTATGTTTGGTGTAGCACTCCTTGAGTCACCCCTCTGAAGGCATCCTTTTTGCATATACAGAACCACGTGCACACCATCTGGTACAGAAAACAATTTATTTGTTATTGATGCACACAGCAGTAAGCTGGGACTAGCATGCTATAGTGCTGAGATTATATATTCACTATCTCTGATACTTTCACATGATGAATCTGTGTGGCCCAAAAGTTTCCATTCAGATGTGGAGAGTAAAACTTTGTGTTTTCTTGAAATGGAATAATCTACAGTTTTACTGAGCTACCATTTCCTCCTTTCTGGCTTTTCTCTCAGTTTTTGTGTTTTATCACATTGCTGCCTTTTTCTGAATTTCTGATCTTGATACTTACTTGGAAACATTACTGAAGTTTCAGCTTGCCTCTGTGGTCTTTCTTTACTTACACTTTCTTATCTTCTGTGTTTTGTGATGTGTTTGGCCTTCGCACTAAAGTGAGTGCACCGCCATGGTTTCATCATTAAGTAATGTCCATGAAATAACCTTGTCATATATTTTTCCCTGCTCCCTATTGCATATTTTAAGGAGAAAGCATGAGATACTTACACTCATTATGGATGTATAAGCACTGCTTGAAACTAAAACTTCTGATTTCCAAAATTATGTTTAGCACTTCTGATATCGATGAGCTTTTGATTGTCATTTTTATATTGTGACTAAAACTTCTGTTAAAATTTAGCACTAGCAGGCTAATAGTGCTATTAGGTGTAAACCTAATAGATAGAATCTTTTCTATTCATCAGACTAAATAGATTTCTTCTTCAAAAACTATCTTGATTTAGCAGCCCTGCTTGATTTAGCAAATGTGTTTTATCAGTGCCCTGTGTAAAACTGTGCACTGTTATCTCCATGCATGGAGCTATATCACAGAAGCACACTTATAGTAGTTTTAAAATATGAAATACATTGGTTCAATATCCTTGAATTCTGTTTTTTTTTTTTTTTTTTTTTTTTGGTGGGTGTGGGAATATGAGACAACAGTCAAAAAAAAAAAAAAAAAAAAAAAAAGAAGATTTGCCAGGAAAAAGAAAAAACTTCATCTCATTTCATCTCATGATTAGTGTTGCTTCTGCCAAAGGCTAATCCTTTTAATGGAAGAAAAAATTCCCAAACTTTAAAAAATGTGACACCTTTGTGTGAGATTTTTGATTGCCTGTTAAGTTAATATTGAAAAGCAAAATGTTGTTATGTGGATCCCAGAACACTGAGCTCAATTTAAAGAAGGAACAGCTAATTTCAACAGTGTATTTTCAGGCCATAAATTTCACAGATTGAGTGTGAATAGCTGGAAGCAATGTTCTCTTTTCTTGGTTTTAAATTCCACTGCTGTTCTTTTCACTGTGTCATTCTTGCTCTTATGAAAGGAGAGAAAAAAGAAAAAAAAAAAAAAAAAGGAAGGCTGACTGTCACTGGAAAACTTTGCAATGCCTCACAAAGCAAACCTACCTACTTTTTTTGTTCTTAGGATAAATAATTTGTAGGCTAGACCTGTTTTTTGCATGCTGTTCTCTTCCGTCTATTTACGCTTTTATGAGTACCTTTGTGCCTTTCTTCCTTAAAATGTGATTTTTCTAATGCTGGCATAAAAGCCTTTCAAAATGCAGCACAACCCACTTGACTACTGGCTATCCGTTTGCTGTCTAGTTCATTGCTCACAGCATGAGAAAGAGGATGCTGACACAGACCACCTTGCTTAGCAGTGTTAGTGTTGTGGGAGGGAGTCTGTTTTCTCTGAATGCTGTGCACAAGGAAACAGAAGAAAATTTCAGTGTTAATTCCTGTATTTTTTTTTTTTTGGCACTGTTTAATTCTTTAGACTCTGTCTGCTCCTGAATACCATTTTAAGGACATCTAAATGAAATCTCTTACCTTAAAAATATTTTTGTTTTCTTTGGATGGTCTGTTTTTATTTTTGTCCATTATGCTCACATTTTTCTTCAGTTTGAAAGTCTCATAAATGTTAGTGCTAAGGAGAGAAATTTGGCAGCATTGTGGCATTTTGTAAGCTATTCATTATCAGGGAGGGGTTCTTTTATTTTTCTCTAAACAATTTTTTTTAAAGCTATTCATCAGAAAGATTTCTAAAATTGCATTTTCTTTTCTTGCTTATCCACATATAAAATAGTTGTTATGAAGTGCTGATCCCACTGTTACTCACCTTTGTCAGCTTTGAGCTCTTTATTTGCTTAACTTTGCCCCTAAGTCAGCTGTAATGTTTGAATCACCTTAACCTACACAATGATTTCTTACAATGAAACGTTTAAATATCCAAAGTCGTTAACCCATGCTGGCTCGGCACCCCAGCAATCTGAATAGAAAACATGTGACCAGATCAGATTCCGTTTCTCTTTGTTTTATGCTATAGAACTTCTGTCAGTTTCCATGGTAAGTCTCACATTCCTACTATATTATCCAGACTTCACAATGAGAAATGGATGCTATGTTGCAGGCTTTATATATTCAGAAATATTTGTGTTCTAGTGCTTTGTCTTCATTTGCTATTTCATTCCTTTTTTCCTTCAGAGCAGAAACATGAATAAATACTTTTCTAATCTAGCAGTTTACTATGCTTGAGTTTCTCAGCTTGTTTCTTATCTTCTGCCTATAGAAAGATGAATCTTTGTGAACTCCTGGCTCCCTGCTAAGAGTTGTTTACAACTAATGTCTTCCCTACTCATCTTTTCCTTTTGATGTTTTTTGGAGGGGACTCTATTTTTAAGACCACTTTACTTTCCTCCACAATTTCTCAGAGGATTATTTCTCTTTCTTTTTCACCCTCTTCTCACTGTGACTGTTTTAAATACTTCTTTCATGACAGTTCTTTACCTAAGCTTTCTTCAAAATATAAGAACATTATTTTTAAATACTCTCCAAATTCCTATTCAAAACCTGAAAAATTTAGTACACTTCCTTTTTTTTTTTTTTTTTTTTTAAATTTTCTGCTTCTATATTTTATTCGTTTAGATGAAGCCATTTGTACTGGCTGTTAAATTGAAAAATAGCGCATTCTTCTGTTCAGCTGCCATTTTTGTTTGTTGACCTTGGAAAGACTCAGATGCCTTCTGTGGAAATGAAGAAGACTTGATCCAGTCTAAGTCAGATCTTTGAGTTCTAGGTTTTAAACCATTATGTGCTGGCTATTATCATGTACAGACTTATGGAAGAAATGTGCCAGGGATATTGTATTCTTTATCTAGACACGAATTATCCATGATTCTTTATCACTGATGATCACCTCATACTATGATCGTAGAAACCCCACTTCTTTTATTTCACCTGTGTATGTTTCTTGTGACTTGTCTCTCCATCTTGTTTGGTGGACTTCTCAGTCTAAAAGCAGGGTATACTAAATTGTCTATCAGGGTAGGAGGTTAGATCTGTTACACTTGCCCTTAACTTTCCTTGTAGTCATATGAAACATAAATAGCTGATTCCTTTCACTTGCTTTCCTTTTCTCTCTCTCTGGCTAACTTGAAATGGGTTCAGAACTGGGTTCTATGGTAACTTGAGCTAACCAGGGCAAAAATTACCAGCTTTAGTTCATTAACTACAATGAAAATTTTTAGAAACTGCATGCAGTGAACTCTTCCAGTCTCCTTCCCCTAGTTAGCTATCTGAAAACTCTCAGGATAATAATAATACTTTCATCTGATGTTTTCAGTTATTTAGGGGAAAATAAGTTTCTTTTCTTTTTTTTTTTTTTTTTTTTTGGGGGGGGGGGGGAGGATTCATTGTTTCATTGTTCTCTTCTGAAGTAGCATAAAAAAGAACAATCAGATTCCATAACAAACCCATTTGCTTAGACATCTTTAATATCTACAAATAATACATTTAATGACCTAAAATTATTATTGTTACTGATGGTTCTTCATCTTAAGTGTCTTAAGAGTTTATTTGTGCTGTTCAGGTTAAAGATGTTAGATAGGCTGTCATACCAGTGGGATTCTGAAGAGAGCAATGAAGAACCAGAATATAATTTTGATTCCTTAAAAAAACAGTGTTGCCAGAGAGCTGTAGGACTGATTCCTGTGTTTCGGATAGTAAAAGAAACTTGGGGAAATTAGCTTAATATTTTGGATGCCTTTATTAGAAATCTAAAGCTAAGGGAATGCTCCCCATTTTGTCCTCTTTCTTCTTCGTATCCTCCTCATTCTTATTCCCCATAATTATTTGCTTAATTCACAGTATGTCAAATTTGTGGATTGTATATAGTGGCTTGTTAATTCAAGCATAGCTGGAAGCTTTTAGTGGTTATTTTGGGCCATCTGGAACATGAACTTTAATCTTTACTGTATTTTAAATGGGCTGATGGACTCATTCTCCAAAGTTTAATTTAACAGAAGAGTGATTTTATCTGTTATATCAATTAAAGCTGGATCTACTTGTTATCACTCAACAATATTGTTTATGCTAGGTACTATAACTGTTAAATGCATTATGTTGCCCATAAGGTGACTATTCCGTCATTGTCTCTCTGCTCAAATACACATTTTTTTTTATTGGAGAATCTTTTGATTCTGCTCAGAGAATGCTAATCAGGAATTAACTGTGAAACATAACAAAGAACTCAGCACACAAAATGCTAATTAAGGTGGATATGTAATGTAACAGAAGAACAGAAAACAAAATAGAGTGATGCTTGCCCACCTGAATTGCCAAACACTTTATCCTATTAAATTTGACAAGTGGAGGTGTTTTTCTTCCTATTCTAAAATGAGAAAAATACTGTGTCCAGTACATGCTTACTTATCACTGTTGTTTGGAGACCAAGCACACTGTTTTGCATCATTATTCTGTTCAGATTGTCATTTACAAGAGATCTAAATGGGTTATTCTTTAATCTATTTTTTCATAGGGGGAATATGGTTTTTAAGGTATATTTACATTTTGGTAGTTGTAAGCTTTCCACAAACATAATACAAAGGATTTTTTTTGCTGTCAGTATTACAGAAATTCTAAAGTATGAACTTGAATTGAATTCCCAGATACTACAAGGTGAGTAAAAAAGAAGTGCTGGGAGCAGTGACATACCCTTTCTCAGATTTTTTCCTGAGCCTTAGCAATGACTAATTACAACAGCAGCTGTGAACACCCCATAGGTGAGCCAGCACATAGACTTTATAATCCTGATAACGTCCTAAAATCAAAAGCCTGTTTTACTTTAAAGAATTCTTAATTAAGAGATTGCTGCAGATTAATTATTCTGAGTTTTGGAATGCAGACAGTTCAGGTGGAAGATAAATATGACTTAACAAATCCAACAGCATGTGGCACTCTCTAAAACATGGGAAGTTTTTGTGAATGTTTGTGTATGTGTTCATTATATAT
Organism: Phasianus colchicus; assembly: GCF_987193195.1. Classification (NCBI taxonomy): domain Eukaryota; kingdom Metazoa; phylum Chordata; class Aves; order Galliformes; family Phasianidae; genus Phasianus; species Phasianus colchicus. The sequence goes on along the minus strand of NC_143436.1, from coordinate 89,997,369 downwards.
GTGTGTTTAGGGACATGGTTTAGCTGTGGACTTGTTGTGCTGAGTGGATGGTTGGACTTGATGATCTCGAAGGTCTTTTCCAATCCCTTGATATCAAGGGAGTTATAGACCATATTTTCTATAGACTATATTTATTTTGTTACTTGTCACCCCTTTATTTTCTCTGTATCACTTTTACCAAGTACATACTTACTGTTTTGTTCTTCAGGTTACTTTGTTATTGCATCAGCTGAAAAGATAATTTCTTCAAATATTTTAAACTCTGAGTGTTATGGTTGTACCTATCACAAAACTTTAATTTCCTTTTTCACATTGCAGAAATAAACATGAGCTTAAGGGACACATTTGAAAAGGAGCAGACTGATTTTTAGCATTTTGCTCTAATTCTTCCATTTCTATTGTCTGATTTCAGGAAAATGTATGAATAACTGAAGCAAAAGTAGAATTGGCAGTACTTGGCCTTCCAAAGGAATATGGGTACAGTGGAGGTTCTCAGGGATATCTCATCCTTTTAATTTAATTCCTGTGTTTTTCTAAAGATGATCAGCAAAAGAGAACTTGCATAGGGCTCCACTGTGGCCAAACATGATCATTTGTAATCAGTGTTGCAGCTTTTGCAGATAAGACTCTCTTAGCGTATCAAAGTAGATTTTTTGTTATTTTTACTCAAAAGGTCTAAATTTTTGACGGAGTAAGTTACTGACAACTGCAGATGAAATAGCAGATATGATATTATGTTGATAGCAATTTACAAACATTTTTTGTTCAAGAAAACTGTATCAAAGTATTTAGAGAAAATAAAGGCTGCATCATGCTAGACTTGCACCAGTCTGTTCCCGAATCTCCCCTTGGAAAGTAGAGACTCCCCTTTTCAGGCAGTTTTTTTGGCCTCCACTCTCAAAGTTGTTCAGGCAATGAGGATCTTACATACACAGCATCCATTGGAATAGGGTACCCGATAGCTCTGCTGTGGCTCACATAATCAATGTGAATACACTCCCAAAGGGCTCTGCCAGTATACCTTACACATGATCTCTCCACTGTCTTTGGCAATATTTCAGAGATAAATATACTGGGTTTTGCATATTCGAGGGCATTTGTACCATCTGCAGCCCAAGATTTTGTTGAGCAGAATGAGAATAGACACTTGGATAACTTATTATAGTCTTTTATTTGGAGCAGAAATAGTTACTGAGGCAGAAAACTGTGAAAATGAGTATTTGGACATTTATATAAACAGAAGCAGTCAAAACAGGTGCTGTATCCTGAGCCTTAGAAGCTCTGTTTTTCTTTAAAATGCACATAAAAGTTTGAATTTATGGGCATTCCTATAGCATAATGACCATATCTGCATAGGCACTGTCAGTGTCAGTGCAAGGGGACTAGACACACTGAGACAAGAAATAAGTATCTGAACTACAGTACATGCTGTGCTGTCTTATCTCAACTGCTTGGCATTGAAAAGAATGGCTCACCTTTGCAACTTTACAGGCTGAAAGATGTAATTTATATGCATCTTTATAAAAATTAGTCACACACCTACTCCATCTTCAGGTGCTCAATTTCAGATCTTGACAAATGCAGTCCCTAGGACTGAGTATGTGGTAGTTAAACAACTAATGGCAATGTTTATCATTATGCACAATAACAAATAATTCAGTCTGGCAGCCATCGTTGTCCTAAACCTTTTTTTTCAGTAAGTGTGAAATTCTGAGCAGTCAAAGAACAGGACTGGGCAGTTGTATCACTGTACCCTGACTTCATCCTCTAAACCTCTAATTCATAAGGTAAAACAATGTTTACATATCCAGATGTGATCAAGGTAATGAAAAGAAACTTCAGCTAACGTATCATGTGACTCAAAATACTTCAGTGCTGGTACAGGGAATTGACACTACAAATAAGTCCAAAAAATCTAGCCTGTCTTCTAGGAAGAAGCCACAACACTATACAGTGCTAGTACATTACTTCCACAGATAGTATTCTCACATTTCACAGTTGGCCTACTGTTGTGCATGGTATGGATTAAGTTAAAGTGTAAACTGAATTTAGGTACAACCTGCCCAAGTTGTGAGTGCTGCATTATAATCACTGAGCTCTGTGTGAAGCAGGTGCTCAGTGTGAAGCAGTGAGCATTATTGGTGGATTTTGTACTGGTCATAAACTATCTACAGAAGCTGAATAGAGAATTATCTTTCAGTGACAGATCTATTACATATATATCTACTCTCAACAAAAAAATTTAAAAAGCATCACTAAAGCATCCAGGTGGATAGAATATTTTCTCCTAGCAAGAGTTTTTTGCATTTCTCCAGAAATGAGCAAAGTAAGTTTGCATAAGGGTAGAGCAGACTGATCTGGAATCCAGGCTGACAACAAAAAGGTGAGATCTCAGGTCTTGCCATACATCACAGAATTCTGCAAGTGGATGTCCATTAACATGAATAGGAACAGGCTCAAGTCATGACTGTGTTGTCCTAGCAACAGAAAGCAAAATGTATGCAACTGTGCAATGTTTTATCAACATTTTCATCTTACACTCCACCTGAATTCGGGACAGAAGTGCAAATATGTGTATATATATGTATGTTTATAGATTTGTACATAAATACATATTTGTATTCAGTTATACATATGTACAAACACACTCATACATATATATATATATGCATGTTTCTATCTCCAGAATGTATAAATACCTCAAATCATGATCAGAATTGACTTTTTCAAATTTCCATCTATGGTGTTTTGGAGAAAAGAAATATATTTAAGCATAGAAACAGGTGAAGAGTCCATTATCAGTTCTGATCTTGATATCTTGGCAGTTTGATTTGGCATTATAAAGTCAGTCTAAAGATCTCTATAAAATATATTTTTATAAAATAAGGTAAGAATGCATTAACATGTTTTAAGTATCCTCTAATGAATTCTAAATCTTTCTGTACTGAGATTCAAGTGCATTTACAGATGGCTTTACCATATTCTATGATATTCTAAAGAAGAAAAAGAGATGAAATTCAGTTGGCTGGCTTCTCACTAATTTTCTAATCTGTCTGTAATTTTGAGCATTTAGTTTGTGGGAGAGATTGGATAATTAAAGCATTCCATTAGCTCAAGAGTTTAAGCATTGCTACCTCCGCAGTTGCATTAAAGGGAAGTTTTCTTGATTTTTGACTTCTGGGGGAGCACCTGATTTTTCAGAGAAATATTTCTGAAGCAATAATAGAAAAAGAATATGAGCATTCAGACATGCACATTAACTGGTATTTACCCAGTGAACCTTTTTTTTTTTTTTTTTTTTTTTTTTTTTTAATTGTTCCATCCCTTTGCTATGTGTTTAGTTACACCTGCTTCCTAACTTACGTGACTTGGTTTAAAATGGAAGTTAATAATCCTCTCCTGCAACTACTGTGGCATTTTCTAGTTCTCTAGAGAAACGTGATAAAATTATTTCCTGAAAGGGTACATTTTTGTTTTGTGTTTGTAGAATCTACATTTTATTTTACCTCATTCTCATGCATCTCTAATCATTGTCGGAAAGGTGTATCGTGATTTTTGGTAGGAATTTCAGTGGTTCCTTCAATAGATATTTCTTGAAAGGCTGACTGGAAAGCCTTTATTACCTCTTATCTCCTAATATTGATCAGTTACTTGTGAGTCTGTGGCCAAAGAAAGGGACAGTAATGGTCTATATCTATTGTTTCCACTTTAGAGGATTGTGTAGTTCATGGTTAACACCAAACTACAGAGCTTTTTGGAATAAGGAAAAAGAAATTTGTTCTGGGACATTTCTCCTTTCTGTGCATAACAATGCTTATCCTTATAATTAATTAACACTCTGTGAAAGTGTTAGCCATGTACATGCAGACAGCTGATCGAGAAAAGTGAGAAATGTTTGAATTGTCTGAGCATTTCTTCCCACTAAACCACTCCTAAATTTTTTTTCTGTATAGTTTAAATACACGAGTTAGCAGGGGAGAGACAAGGAGTTTCTTTTCTTTATGTCCTGCTATCTTCTTTTCCCCTTCCACAATCCTTCAAACATCTCTAAATTGTAAAGGACAGAAAGGTTATTTCAGTTTAACCCTTTTGTTTAATCTATAATTTAATGGCTAATTCATTTATATGACTTCTTAATATAACATGACCACTGGGCATCTCATCAATGGAGTGGGAGTGGAAAAATGTTTCTTGATGGTGGCAGAAGACTTCTCAATCAAAAACAGGAAAAAAAATATGAAAAACCAACTAAAGCATTTTGAAGGTGTGTATGGGGAGATGAAAGTTATACCAGAAGGTCTATCAGCTCGGTGGTTGAATTACTCACACAGAATTTGGGAGAGTGCAGTCAGACGCTAGGGCTAATGTCATCTTAGCTGAGTACCCTCATAATGGAAAATGAGTGTCTTCCTCCTCATGTCCAGCCCTTCCATCCCAGAGCTGAACAATTTTTTCTAGAAAACGTTCCTCTGTAAAGCTGCTGTGTTCCCATACGTGCTGTCCTCAGACTGATCTGAAGTGCTGACCACCCTATCATGTTCACAGCAGTCTATCTGGAGGCTCCTGCACTACATAGTTTCTTACAGTGCATTTCTGACATCCCACTGTGTTGCTTGTTAGAGAAAGGACTGTAATTGGAGGCTGTGTTAGTGAAAGCACGGGTTTGGACATTATTCAGTCATGAGGACAGAATGGAGAAAAAAAGTCCTTGCAGATCTCCTAATTCTCACGAATCTTTCCTGGGTGGGAATTACTTCTTCCACTCTTGAAATATTCAAAGCAGGTAAATGTGAGTATTTATAGCACCACAAAAATTGCAGCTAACTTGTTCACCTTGTCTCAAAATTTATGGTAACTTATTTTTCTAACTGCGGCAATTTAAAAGGATTTTGAATATAAAACACATTACAGAGGGGAATAAATCAATCTCTGATGATTACAAGGTATTATGGTCACTATATTAAACTGTACATTCATATGTGACACTTAAATTGGAAATGTGCATGAGTGCAGCAGATTATGCAGGGAGAGGAAATGTCTGAATTCAAATGACAGAGCAGGTTGGTGAAGTTTCACCTTTCAGATACTTAATCTAAAAAAAGACTTTGTATTTGGGTTGTTGTTATTTACCAGCACATGGTAACCGTGATTACCACTGTGTTTGCCAGAAGACAAATCCTAAGGCAAATTCCTATCCAGTATATCAGGGAAAAGCATTGTTTTAAGTCTTCCCTTGTGAAGTAACAGCTGGCTCTGTTTTCACTGCTGCCTTTGATATGCTTCTCATCTCAGCCCAACCTGTTTCCTCTCGTAGCTGGCAGGGAAGAAGTGTGCAAGCTCATTTGCACACGGATGTGTATGTTTGGCTCATTACTTCTCTGAACATGTCTTTGCTGCCTCTGAACTTGTGGTGTGGCCTTTCAGGAGCAGACTGAGGTCTCACTGTGTGTCACTGACATATGTCACTTACTGTGGCTGTTACTATTTGCCCAGTGACTTGGAGGAATCACTACGGTGTCATCAATCTCCATGACCCCTTCAGCCTGTCTTTATCTGTCAATAGCTCTGACTTTTTCCCTTGCTGTAGGTTACAAGGACATTTTGGTGTTGTTCTTACCTCTTTAAACAGATGCAGATCAATTTCTCATGCACAATATCATGGCCATTTTCACCTTTCACAGTGATTTAATTCTCAGGAAGAGCAATCAAAGAAAATGTAGTGTAGAAACTACATCATACATAATAGTCAAGGAGAGTAGTGAAAATATAAAAGTAATGACAGCAAATCAGGTAAACTTAAATACCTTCTCTGTGGTGCTGTGAGGTAGATATTTTCCATAGTGGCGATGTCAATTTCATCACCTATCCAGGAGACTCACCTTCAGCCTTGTTTTGGTTCAATGCATCCTAAAAAGTCTTCCTTCTGCTCCTGTGAGAGTAGTAGTGGAATCTACCAGGTGCAAACTTTGTGATATTCCAACATTGCCACTATCATCTCCAATGCCTTGAAGCTGATATGCAGCTTTGTTCCCTGGTTATAATCCACTGATTTGCATGGATGAGCTGATGGAGACATTGGTGTGACAGCTGTGCACGTCTGTCTGGAATGTGACTTGTCTTTTGCATCCTTGTTTCCAATGAAATGTACCACCCACCACCTCAGTGTGGTGGGCTTGCATCCACTGTTTGGTCTCCATAAACATTCAACAACTATTGATGAATGTCAATAGGTGCCATTTGTTCCGCATGGAGGAATTCAATGGCACACCTTTGTTTTATATGCACTTCTGTGTCAGATGCCATTTTGCCAAACTGCCACTCTGTTGCCATCTGTTACATGGCAACAAAATGTAATGGAATATGGGTGGGAAGGTTGGTTCAACCTCTGCTGCCATATCATCAACATCTGTCTCTGACACTGTGGGCAAATATAGTAAAGTAGGAGGCATTACTTTCGGAGCACCCCTCATACTTGTTTTTCATTATGATCCTCTTCTGTAACTAAAAAAAAATAGAGTGGCTCAAATACAGAGGCACTCAAATATTGCAGATAGTAATTATGTAATGGTGAGTACTGCTTGGTCTGGAAAACATGGTTTCCTATAAATATTTTTGTGTTTATCTATATATGCCCTCTATAAGAGGTGTTTTAGAAAGGTATTTGCTGAAAGTTAATAGGTTTTACTGTGGACTTGGCTAGGCAGCATCTTATTAGAACCTACTGAAGCAGATGTTAAACAGAGAGAAGAGATTGACATGTCTGTAGTGGTTCCATATCTGTCTGAATTATTGTCAAAACCCCTCCACTGACACATCTCTAATTTAATACACATTTCAGCAGTGATTGTGGTAATAAAATCTGAAATGCCTCATTCTTCTTTCATTAAAGTGAGAAGGGGATGGAAAAAAAAAAGAGATCTGTACCAATATGAACACAGAGGTCCTTCTGACCAACATGAAAGTATCCCTTAATCTTACAAAGAAAAAGACAAATCTTGTTAAGATATTATCTATTGAGTTGTATTCCTTTTAAGCAAATGTGATGCTATAACATAATCTGTCATGCACTCCAATAGTTAATTGCAAAGCAACTTTTTAAAATACTGTGCCTCATTTCTGAAGCGTACATCTGAACTCAAAAGAGAGAGACAAAGGCTAAAATACCTTGGGTCTCAAATTTTAGAAAATTAATAAAAACAGGATAAAAAGCATGAGTTCCATGAAACCTATCTGTGTGTCAAAGACCCATAGGGCTATCCTGTACTTTCATAAACCATTATAGTTATCAGAGCTGTTTGGGGAATGCTTAGGGAGCTCAAGCTCCCTCACAAAGAGATCAGAATGAGAGTTGCTCCACGGTATTTGGCACAACTGCTTGGGATATAGACTCCAGCATGGATTCTGCCTCAGGAAAAGGCCAAGGCTGGTCAAGAGCTTGGCCTTTGAGTATGAATCCTATTGGAGAAATAAAAAGAGCTAGTGCCATTTCACAGCACTACCTTTTCTTAACAGGTCTATAAGAGTGTTTCAACTGCTTGAGAAACAAGTAATTTCATTTACATTATGAATAACTCCTGAAATGAGGCCCCTGCTTTTCACAACAGCAGAAGACAACAGAAGACAAGCCTGAAATCATCAGGAGCTAGGGGTGCTATGTAAGTGTTCAGAACCTAGAAGTACCTTCAGAGCTGTGCTATGAAAGCATACTTTTATTACTTGTAGCTGAAAAAGTGGAGAATACTGAACTGTCCTTATAGAAGAATATTTCCATAGATGGTCGAACATCTACTTGATAGAGTAGCCCAACACCGAAAGTGTTTAATTAATCTGAATGTAAAGATGCATTAATTCTATCAATGTTCTTGGGTAGAATCTTTCACTTGTTTCAACGCTTATGTGCCACTAACATAATGCAGGAAGAATTGATAAGACAGTAGGATTGAAAAAATCTTTTTTCCCGAGGACATATACATTTGTGAATTTGTTTCTGTGACATTCAGTTTCAGGATTTACCTAGTTTGGGATTGTTCTTCAGGATAAGAAGTCAGAACTTAGTCTTGCCCTACTTACACGTACATAGTAATGATGATAGTTATCCATTTATAAATACTTTAACTGATCACTTGGCACTTAATAATGCTGAGAATTAATGCCTCGTGTAGTATGATAAAAAACCTATATATTTATGCAAACCTCAAGAGGTTTTAGTTAATTACTTTGGGGAAAAAAAAGTAAATTTAAACTTGGGAGTAATTAAATTCTCATCCACTGTGGTGAATTATCTTACTTATTCTGTATAGAATGTAATCTCAGTTTATCTGTTTTTCATTGGAAAGCAGCATTGAAAAAGCAAGATATAATCTTCTAATGAGACTTCTTCCATTGTCAATAAAAATAATTAATTGAAAATTATTTTAAAAGTGATTTACTGTAGCGAGATCGTGAGAATAATTCAGAATTACAAATAATCGCAACTGACAAAGCAAAAAACGATAGCAGTGCTAAAGAAGCATTTGTGGTCATTTCTTGCCTCTTCAGTATAACTGTAAAGGAAACACTTTGTTAAAAAAATGTGAAGGTTTTTTTGTCACTGGCAAACTTAAGACTAATTAACAAACTGATTGATTGTGTACCATGTTGTGTTGGAGTACTAAAGAACCATATTGCCTTGAAAATATATTTTTGTAATGCCTTTTAAAAGTCCTAAGCAAGCTTGCCACTTTAGAGACTCAAATCAGTTAAAAGCAATGTCTTTTTTTTTTTTTTTTTAAGGAAAGTTTGAAGCATGCATTTTGTCAGACCATGTTTTGTCCAGTTAAACTTTTCCTATCAGGAAACAAATATACAACAGTACACTGATAAAACTTGCTTGCTGAATCCTTGTGCAAATGTTCTCCTTCTGCTGTTGAAGATTTTAAAAATATTTTTTCCTCTCATTAAAATAATGGATATAGAATAAACAGTCTATATTGGAAAGACAAAATTGTTAGTGTTCCTTTTGTCTTGGCATTCCAGTACAAATCTCTTGTCTACAGGGACCTGAGGTTGTTGTGAATCCAGGGGCCAGCAGAGGAAATTCCCTCTGAATTCTTGAAATTTAGGTGGTGCTTAAATCATTTTCAGTGTCTTTAGGGGAAAGGCTGTTAACTTCTCTGAAAACTCTTCATCCTGTGTTATTATACTAAAGCTGTCAACATTTTAAGTGTATGTGGGCTTTTTCTACGCGTGAAACAGTGTCTTTCAGATAAATTTGGCTTTTCCGTGTCTTTGACTTCCAAAAGCAAAGCTTTTGTAAAAACAAAAACAAAAAATATTGCTAGGAAAACACAGTTCTCTCTTGGTAGAAAGGGAAAAATTTAGAATACTGTAGTAACATTTGTTTTGTGATAATATTTTATTGTTAAAAGATGAATTTATTTGCTTTTTCAGAGGAAAACAGAACTGTAAGTACAAGAGTTGTTGATAGTTGTTGGTGACATTTGACCAGAAAAGGTCTAAAAAGATTTTTATTTTAAATTTATATTTCTGCAGTCTTTTTTTTAAAATTTATTTTATTTTAAAATTGGTATTTTTCTCTAATATCTGAGAATATTTTAATGTTGAAGAATCAATTTTCATGACAGAAAAGTAGTGTGATTTTGACTGAAAAAGGGCAACCTGCAAATGGAAATATTTAAAAGCCTCATCACGCTTAATATTATTCTTAATTGTGAGGGATTGCTGATCTAAATACAAATGTTTATGGATTGTGTATAACTCTGGTATCTTCTTGGATTTGGAAGAACTTTTTCATAAGTTTTTATCTATGTCGATAGAATACTGGTATGGGAATTGGAAGGGACTGTGGTCAGGTGTAGAGAATTATGTGTTAGTTATGCATGATTTCATGTGAGATAGTTTTCATTGGGAAATCATTTAGACTTATTAGCCTTTTAATATAGTTTTATTTACTGGCATTAACGTAGCAGTGTGTTAATATGTTGAAATAGTGTGAGAATTGGGACTGCCTATCACATCTACAGCAAAAAAACAGTTATTTCCTTGTTCCTAAGGTAACGTGTTTGTTTAATAGCATTCTCACTGACTTGTTTGGTGTCTTTGAGCAAATCATATACTATGAAAATGCAACATTTTTCATTTAAAATTTTCAGTGTTATATCCATATAAAGATGGGGCAAGCAATGAGTATTCTCAGAGATGAACTCTAGTCTGTGTCGTGAACTCCCTTAGGACTGAACTCATCCTAAACCTTCCCTTCTGATTTAGTGACTTTCCTTCATGAGCTGCTTTCTTCATAAAAATGCAGTAGTAACTCTTTTAAACAAATCCTTGCTTCTCCTCCCCAAAATAAAAACTTCATGAAAGTTACAAATGCAGTTCTTCCTCTGGGATGAGATGAAAAATTTGACAAGGTGTGTATGATAGATGATCTTCTAGCACATTGCTGATAGGTAACACAAAGTCTTATAAAGAATTGGATTTTCTTCCAAAAAAATCCCTAAACTGGCACCACTCTATTAACCTTGATGATAAAGTGATATTTAAGCCTTTCCTTTCCCTCTCATCCCATCAATCAAAGTATCTTCTTTTAAAGTTCAAGCTCCTAGTTTTACAGTACAGTATTAAAAGAATTTTCATCTTACTGTTATATATATATGGCTAAAAATGTTTGCCCATTCTTTTGTTAAAATTCAGCACCCAAGCAGGTAAATAGAGATCCATGTTAAAGGAGATCATTATTTACTTTTCTTTTAGCTCTTATTCATGTTTCACCTGCAGGTACTCTAGCAAATCCACTTGAGTAATTAGAATAAAATTATGCAAGTACTCACAAGGAAAGAGCCACCTTTTTCCTTTGTTTGACACAGTGCTTAGCTTTGTGTTTGGTAGAGGTTGAAAATGAGCAGTTAAAGATTCTCATTTTGTCCTTCTTGCTGTTTTCCAATAAAGCCTGTTGGAGAGGAAGCCACAATGAAAAGGGCTGCTTACCTGATGAACATATTTCACCTTTCAAAAGTGTCTTCATGCTAAATCTGAAGTCAGAACTTGCATACTGTCACCTAATCCTTTAGGCCATTGGCTACCTAGGGATAGTGTGCATTGCCCCATTAATTCCTAACTGTTCTCTTGCATTGTTGTAACGCAAAATTCCAACTGAAAATATCATACATTGTTTTAGACTAAAGCTTAATTTAAAAGCATTCAGTGGCAAGCTTCCATCAAATGATGCTTGTTTTCTGAAAAAGATAGTATTAATTCAAGTTTCTTCTCCCACAGAAGCTGACCAAGCTTTATTTTCATCCTGAACAATTAGAATCTAGCATGTGGCTTTCTGTTTTTCATGTTTAAATTGGTGCAATTCTTAATGTGTCCAAGATTGTAGTCTTGAACTGGTTACAGAATGATTTGCTCATACAGAGGTGTCCATGGAGGCTAACTAGTCTGACCAGATACAGTAATATGTTATATCAGTGACTGTTGACCAGGGAGTTTCCTTTCTACACTGAATAATTAATTAAGCAAGAGGATGGAGACAGGCTAATCTTTTAATAATAGCCCTCTCAGGTTGTGTTACAGACAAATTCTATTAAGAGAGAGCTCATGCTTCTGATAAGCATGAGCATAATCTAATCAGAAACTGAAGTTGCTCTCCTGTGTGGATCCTTGGATGACTCTTAACTACCACACAGCAAGGAGCTACACATCTCCAAGATGTGCTAGGGGTGGTCCTGAGAATATGATGTTGAAACAGTGACTGCATTTTCTAAATAGTATCTTTCTTTATGATTACAGACTCACTAATTCTGTCTTATTTTAATGTATTTCTCTCACTTTATTCTTTCACCACTCTTTCAGATCAGATCCCCAGCTCAACTGAATTCAGTATAGCTTCACTTAAACCATGGGAAATATGTCAACATACATTACATAAAGATACTGTCTTACATATTACCTCAAATAATATATGCCTTGCATGGTAATGTCAGATACCAATGTGAGACCTCTTTCTTTTCATCCATGTTTTTCTCAATGATTTTCTATCTGAGTTTTCTTCTCTTGATTATGGTGCTGGAAAATCATTTCCATATTTTCTGCATGTTCGTAAATTCTTGCACGCTTCCAGATGCTGCTTAGAGCGTGTTTGAAATATACCTATTCACAAATCTCAGACAACTCTGTTATAAAACAGTATTGGCATCCAGATGGATGTCCTGGCCCACCTACTGCTCTGAAGAAGGGCTCCGGGAGCATGGCAGAGCAGATGAACTCTTGTGCCCTGTGCGCTGGCAGCACAAGTGGGAGCAGCAGAGGACACAGACAAACAGGCAGCTCAGTACCAGCAAGAAGCAACGCTGAGAGAAAGGTAACAGCAGAGCTGCCAGTAGCACAGGCTTGAAAGCGGAATACAGATATGTTTCTACATGCCTTGCCTACTTCTATCTCCTGCCTTCCCTTTTGCTGTCCTCCCATGCTGAAATTACAGTAACCCGTTTTCAGGGCAGATATTCTCTTAACTGACTAGACATTCCAGAAGAGCTGTGTTGTATGAATACAAAGCAAAAGCTTTCAAAACTTTTTTTTTTTTTCCAGTTTCCCCCTCCTCCAAACTCCCAACTCCTTTTCTAAAGCTTGGCATACTGTTAAGCCCTAAAATTATGACACCTTTTCCCCAGCCATGTCATGCTCCCTTTCTTACATCTCTCATTTCTTCTGTGGTGCTACACTCAGCATGCAAATAAGTAGTTTTTCTGAAAGTTTTTAAGACACTGCATTATCTCCACTAGTTTATTAGGTCATCACTTCTATAACAGCAGCTTTCACTATTCACAGATGTTCAGTTCTAAGAAGGAAATAAATTGATAGTATAAAGCAATTACTGTGTTTTCAAATCTTTTTTTTATGGCAAACAGTGTAATCTTGTGCATTATGTGCCTCTACCTGCTTATGGATCAAATCTCCACTCTAATCACTTCCCTTCTTGTTTATATTTCAGAAGCCTTAGCAATGTCCCAGGATCACAGTACAGTGTGTGCACCGAGAGCACAAAGGTATCACTTTGAGGAAATAAACACAAGCATAGTAGAATTCTGAAAGCTTTATACTTTTGAATATTTTGCTTTTTCTATTGTGGACTAAAGGGAAGAATATCAACCATTGGAAGCATTTATTAGAGTGTTTTGTCTCTCAAGACTTCTGATTTTTTTTAATCCTAATATTGATGGAATGTGCTTTTTCAGATTATGTAGACTGGAATATTCTTTTTTCCTTGACTGGAAATTTGCTGATGTTGCCCCCGCTGTACAGTGGTCCACAGCAAAATGCATGCAGAAATTTGCAATACATCAATTGTTGCAATTACTCTTTCAGTCCAAGCACTGCAGTACAGAAGTACTAGAAGTACTGCTGAAAAGACAACTTATTCTCATCATTTAAAAATTTCTGCCCCATATAAATATAAACATGTATGTGTATATACATTATAGTACATATTTAGAAATGTAGAAGTTTAAAAATAGTCTAAAAACAAGTCACTGGAATTTTCTTAGTGTACTTAGAATAAGACTCTGCATATAAATCAACTTGAACTTATGGGTAGCATCTAAAGTAGTCCACCAGATTCGGTATATGAGGAGTAAGAGTGCAGTAAGCTGTAAATGGTCTTGAGAAATTTTAAGGAAATCAGACATAACTGCCCTGAAATGTAGAAAACTCTTTTCCTTGGAGGGCAAGCATAACTCTTAGGGCAGTGCCAGCAGTTTTATAACATACTAAAAAGGAGATATCTCAGTGGCACAACATCAGATGTAGATGAGCACAGTATCTTTGCTCTCTACCAGAATAAATCAATGAGAAATAAATAAATGTTGTGGGGAAAAAAAAAAGAGAAAAAGAAAAAAAGAAGAAGAAGAAGAAGAAGAAAGGACAGGAACTTTGCTTCCTGTGATGCAGATGCATCTTTTTCACAGTAAAAGGGGAGAGTTGAGACAAGAAAAATAAGTGGAACATCCTATTGCCAAGCACATGTCTTTAATGTTCGTTGCATACAATTTTAAATCATTCATAGAGATGTCTGTGTTGTAGGACCAAAATATTGGAAGCAATATTTCAGATGGAGCACTTTCTCCCTCCAGATGCATATCTAGGAGGGATTTTTATGAATTATATGAGTTTATTTGTTTTTGTTTTTAAATCTAATCTAAAGAAGCTATATTGCCTTATCGAAAGGGGACTGAGATTTACCCTTAAGACCAAAACAAAACACAAACAAGCCAAATCAAGCAAAACAACCAAATTTTCAGAAAATGCAGAGTTAACTTAAGGACTTCATCTGCTATTTGCTAGAAGATAGGCTGAAGAAGACACCAGGTACTCAGTGTTTAATCAAAACTGTTTTAGACACAGGACCTTAAGTTGGCACAGCTGTTTTGGAATTACACTATACACAGTCATCTATCTTTTTGTTCATCCTTTGTTTATTTCTAGGCATCTCCATCTGAATTTCTAATCAGACTCATGCAGATAATGAATATGTAACAGTCAGATGTCTTGTAGCAGTGATAATGGTCTGAAGATATGTCAGTACCTACTACACTAGCTGAGAAAACAAACAAACAAACCACACATATATACATATGCACAAAACCACCAGTTTGGGGGACCGATCAGATCACAGAAAAGCAGTAAAATTAAAACAGGTGAAGAGCACCTGTGCCTCACCTCTGTTTTGCTGGAAATTTATGCTTGCCAGATCTGCTGGATAATTTTTGAGCTTTAACACATGCCTGTTTCTTCTATCTGATCCCATCCACACTTGCTATCTCTAGCTTACAAGTCTGTCTCTCTTGCTATAAATATTTAAAGGGTAAAGACATTTTCTCTGACATTTTATTAATAATCACATAACCCTTATATATTGTCTTCAAGATACCAGAAAAAAAAACATGAATCCTCTTAGCTGTCAGCAGTGGTTGCATTTGAAGATGGAAAATGCAGACAGAAAGGAAAAGGTGCGCTATCACTGGCCCAATAAATTGAATATCATTGATTCTTGGTTCACGCCTGTCCTTGGTTTATTGCACACAGCTCAACTCAATGACAGTGAAGAACTAGTTTTCTAAAAATAACCGGGTAGCCCGAAATATCAACACACAAAATGTGTTTGGGCTACATCCTTCTAGAGTGTGAAAGAGTTTGTTCTATTTATAGAATGAGATCTTGATCCTCTTCCAATTCTGTGTATAGGAAATTTAGATTTAACAAAAGCAGTTCTCCACAAGCTTATGTTATAGTAAGCAACCCTCAAATCAGAAATGGTAAACCTGAAACAGAAGAAAAGTTAAATCTAATATCTGCATTTAGTTCATTAAAGTGCTTTTCTGACACCATTTTTTTCAATTTTTCAAATATTTCTCATTTCAATGAAATTCTGAAGGTTGCAAAGGATGTTAGCAGTTCTCTAGTCTATCTTGTCTCTTTACTGACTACTGGTTTTTACTAGAAAAATAGATATTTTACTCGCTTAGCCTATCATCAAATGTTTGTAGAGGAAATTACACTTAAAATGTTTCCTGATTTCTTAAGTAGAGAAAATTTCTTATTTGATACAATATTAAGGTATATATTACCCAAGCTTTTACCTTATGCCTTGATGACACTGCAAGGTCTTTGAATATTTGTCTTTTTTTTTCTTCCTTCTCATAACAATACTTGCCTAAATAAAAATTTATATTTATTTGATTATGTTCAATTTGGCACAGCAGCTATCAGGATATTTGTTTATGGCCATTCATTGTATTTTTTTTAAATCTTTTTCTGCATCAACCTCAGTAATGGCTTGTTTGCTCAGCATAAAAATAACACTAAATTAACGATTTGTTGTGATGTCTAGTCTGAATGTAGGGCTAAATAATGCAGCCCTATAACTGGTACTTTTGATTAATGCTTTTCTTGGCACCTGATTCTGCTGCAGTGAAAAGCACTGCAAGTCAATGAGCACCGTTCTGTTAACAGTGTGTTTGAATGTCCAAGCAGCATGGGATGTACCATGCATGGTTTCTTATAAAGGGCTATGGAGTCTGGAAAGAAGAAACTGAACTCCAGAGAGACAACATTTTGAGTAAGCTGGCTTTCCAGTGCTATTTTTCCTGTAGTGAAAGTTCCTGTTTAATCTGCCAGAAGCAACTGGGCTTATTGTACTTTCATTTTGCATGAGGATGAGTCACTGAGATGGGCTGGATGCTGTTTTTGGTTTTGGTAGCTACTTGTGCTTGACTGGTCTTCATACACCACCTGATACCTTGATATGTGTTCATTTTTATTAAAAAGTGTGTGTTTAAATACACATGTAACTGGAGCTGATATAGAACTTAATATTAGTTCTGAGCCAAGAGAACCCTAGTAGAAGGGCTTCACAACCAGGCAGCATTCAGTGAATATGGTAGAGAGGTGTGATGACACTGAAGAATGTTTCTCATTTCAGACACAACTGTGGAGTAAGATGTTTTTCTCTTGGATGGCAAACAGCCCAACTCAGTAGAAAATTCTTTACAGGCCTTGATCACTGTATGGGAACTGTTTGGTGACTGATCATCTGAGGCAAGCACTGAGTCAGCCCTGGGAGCACAGGTGAAGGCAGTTCAGCTGGGTGACCAAAAGGGGTGGAGTCTGGCTGCACCTCTCCTAGACCCCATTTAAGGGCTGACTGCCACTGGGGGGATCTCTTTCTGGAGATTGCTCCTTTTGGAGTTTTTCTGCAAGCTTAGGACACGGGTAAGTGTTTTCATTTACTTTCAATTATCCCTTTCCACCATGATAATCCTTCTAGTTATACAACCTGTAAAATACCAGCCGAACCATGCCACTCTGCTAATTGTATATTTGTTGATTGTGCAATCCCCAAATAGCCAAAGCTCTGGAAACACATCTTTCCTTGGACATCACAGTACAATAGCACTCTTATCAGACAGCATATCCTATGTAAAAATAGGAAAGAAAATAAGCCTGTAGAGAAGTTGTGAATACTTCTCTAGTCTATTTCATTGCTCAGTCATCTGAAAAAGGTGACAATAAAGAAATGAACAATCTCACTAACGCAGGAAGTCTCTCCAGATCCAATAACCTGAATACAGTGCAGATGTGAGGTGGGCACTCTGTAATTTGTAACAGTGCACTTCCTAAAAATTTTGTTAAACGTGGAGATAAATAGCTAAACCTTAAACCACAGCTTTTGACCATCTTCATGTGAATTATTCGTCACTGTGGTTATTTTCTGTTTATAACAAACGTGCACTCAGTAAAGTTATATGGCCATTTTTTTCATCTTTTTTTTTCTTCATAGAAATGATATTCGTTAAGAGCAACTAGATAACAGCAGATCAGCTGTTTCTCTCTCTCATTTTTTCTGATCAAGTTTTATGAAGTAGGAAAATGTTCAGAATGAAGATGAGGAAAATGATGCTAGCTAGCTAGTGCAAGACATACAATTAGATGAAAATCCCCTTGGAATAGAATAATTATTTTCCTAAAACGTATGATGTTTCTCTCTTTATGCAGAAAAACTTGCATCGCCAAGATGTGTAAATAATTGAACAAGCAGTTATTGTTTGTTATGGAAAAAAAAAATACAAACAATAACGTCAAGTACCACAATTGCCATGCTACTGAATAGTTAATATCTCAGAGAGCAGTGCAACTTCTATATACTATGTTTTTGGTTGCACAAATGCACTTACTTTTCACAAAATTTTCCTTTCCCTTAGATTCCCTGAATTCAGCGTTTCACCACCATCACTTCAAAAATATTTGTCTTCGTCTACTCAAATGCTTTCCTGTCTTCCTCAAAACAACAACAAAAAAAACCACAAAAACCCATACTGTAGAAACTGTGCTCTTTTTATGAGAAGCCCTCTTGCCAAAAGCTGATGATGAGAAATAGTGTAAGCACTTTTTTTTTGTAGTGAGGGAGGTGTGTGATTAATAGTCCCTCTTAATTCTGTCCAGATATCTTAAATTTCACATTGTGAAACAGATTGAAAAGTCTTATTTTTGCTGTTGGTGCATGAAGTTTCTTTTGTTTTTAATTGATTTTACATATTAGATATCACAAATAATCCTTTAGTTCCAATATATTCTTTCTTACATTAATTTGTGTTTAATGCTTCTGAGAAACACAATAAATCTGCAGTGTTTTTGAGAGACTTGGAAATACTTTGAGGAAACAGGCAATAATGTACAGCCGTCATCCAGCTTCCCAAGACATCAGTTGTGATGGCTCTTGCCTTTGTAGGAGTAGCATGTATTAACGCTGCTCAAGGTAGTCAGGCACCTTATGAATCCAGAATAAATTGGATGAAAGAGACAAAATGTAAACTGATCTTTAGTGGATGCAGGTAAAAATCCTTTGTTTCAAATGCTCAGTGAATAGGAATTGAGTCTTTGCCAGCATACGAACTTGCAGCTAATTTTTCCAGATTGTTCTTATTTGTAAGTGCTTCCAAATGCTGCAGATCTATAATATCTTTCCCTGGGTTTACAAAGAATTGCATATACTTATTTTGTTTTGTGAAGACTTTTCTAATAAGATTAATCTGTGCTGTACAAAACATTTGCCACCACTGATAGGGGTGTGTGTGGGTTAAGGCCTAAAAGAGTATTTTGTTTCTCTTGTGGAGAGTATTAACCCATCAAACTTGTAACTTCAATCAGACATTTCTTGAATTTGGACGGGTTTGAATCTCAGAGTTTGATATGCAGTAATGTTGACAGATACTATAATTACTTGCAATTTATTTTTCAATATTAATATATTACAAATAACATTCATTCTGGAATGACCAGGCCAAGGGGCAATACTGTTACAGCAAAATCCACAATTAAATCATATATCTTTTTTTGCTGCCTATTGTTGCGTAATGAAATTTTCCATATAAAAGGCTAAATAAATATGATAAAATCTTAATGTAGTAGCTTTTCGGTTACAGTACTCCAGTAGTGAAGAGTTAGGAAAGAAAGGCTGCCAGTACCTTTGCTGTGACAGTTCAATTAATAGGAGGTCTCAACTCTAGGGCTGATAACCCAAGATGATTTACGAACAAAGTTATGAGTTCCTTTACTTTAGATTAGCTTTGTTTTTGTATGACACCGTTTCTTCAAATCAGAGAAAGTTTCAGTGATAATGCTTATACTCTGTACTGAAAACTAACACCAGTCTTAGTATTGATTTTCATTAAATGTGTAGCTGGGTGGTAGGCTAGCAATATGCTTTTGGAGAGATTTAAAATGCTCTAACTGTATCACCAGCTACACGAACAAAACTCCCAGAGATATTTGACCTCAGATAAAAATTTACAGTGTGTATTTATAGCTAGCAACAGAGTTAAATGGGCTTTAAAATGGATTCGTGTAGTCATGATAGCCTGCTTCTGAACTTATCAATGCTGCAGGTGAGTTTGGTTGCTTTGTTCCCAGATGTGAGCAATAGTTATGAACTCATTAACTACAGAGCCAATCCACTCCTGCTCATAAACCAAGATGGTGAAGCTCAGGAGGCTGAGCAGATATCAGGTTCTCTTCCTCTGTTCATTTCTTTGTTCTAAGCAGATGTGTTTCTTAAGAGTCATACATGAAATGAGGATCAGAAAATCAGAGCTGCTTGATACATTTTCCAATTATTGGCCCAGACGGTCTTTTAGAGATAAAGCAAAATTACTGCTTGTATAAGGCTGAAACATTTTCTTATGTATAAAATATGACTGGATTCATGATGAAGAAAAGATTTCAAGCTGAAAATGCAATTGCTTTTTTTGCTGTCTCAGGTTCAGACCCAGAGCTTGAATCCATCTCATCTGAGGTACATCTGCTGAGGTTGCATTCTGCTTTCCTGTGCTTCCTGCCAGCTACCCTGAGTCAGCCAACAAACCTATGGTGGCATTCCACTGCCTGATTCTTCTACGTTTTTTAGCCAGCCTAGAAACTCAAACACTTCTTTCCCAACTGAAGATCTCAGGAAGACAGCATACCCCAACATATAGACTACGTCTAGAACTACCACATGCATGTAAGTTTCTAGAAGTAGTAAGTCTTAAGTTTTGTTGAAAAGTAAGCTTTCTACTCATTTATTCAAGGCTTTTCTCATGAGATTATATGTTTTGACTAAAGCAGAAGGAATATTGTGCCTCTGGGCTTGACCTTCAATTGTGCATGGCACAGAATCATAGAATGGCTTGAGTTGAAAGAGGTGTCAAGGATAACCTAGTTCCAGACCCCCTGCTGTGAGCAGGGTTGTTAACAAATAATTAATCAGACACTTGATCGGGCTGCCCATCCAGCCTGGCCTTGAATGCCTTTAGGGATGAGAAATACACAACTTTCATGGGTAACCTGTGCCAATGCCTCATTGCACTCTCAGTGAAAATTTTCACCCCCAAGTCTAATCTAAATCATCCTTATTTTAGTTTAAAACCATTCCTCTTTGTCCTATCATTACCCACGTAAGCAGTTGATTTCTCTCCTGTTTATAAGCTCCCTCTAAATACTGGAAGATACCTGGAGCCTTCTCTTCTCCAGTCTGAACAAACACAGCTCCCTCAGCCTGTCTTCATAGGAGAGCTCCTGCAGTCCTCTCATCATCATCGTGGCCCTCCTCTGGACACTCTCCTCTGTTAGGGGCCCCAAATGTGGATGCAGTACTTCAGATGGGGCCTAATGGGAGCAGAGTAGAAAGGGACAATCACCTTGGTTGTTCTGCTGGTATGGATTTCTTTCACAGTCCTTCTAATTAACTTCATGGTTGTTCTTCCCCATTTGTTTAATCAAATCCATGAAACCTGTAACACATCTCTTGGTTATTTATTTATCCTTAATCATTGAGCACGTGCTGCCATCATGGAGTCTGTGATGCAAGCACAAGTATAAAGTCCCCCTCCCCCCCCCCCCCCCAAAAAAAAAAACACCAAAAAACAACAGAGTTCTGGATGAGAACACATGAGGAAAAACAGTGCTGATGACAGATGACTGCAGTGAAATGCTGACACAAGATACATTGATATTACAAGCCCTGGCATGTCCATTGTGCTTTGCAAACTGTGATATGCTGACCTAAGGGTCATGCAGACAAAAAGCTAAACTGCTCATTTCAATCAAAGTAATGGAAATAGGCAAGCTACAGAAACATGGATACTGTCAAGCTGTCTTTCTAGCACAATCTGCATGTCAATAGAACAGGTTTACTTCCCATGGAATAGAAGTGCAACCTTCAGAATGTTATTACTATGTATATTTTGCAAATAATTCTTCATAGTATCAAGAGTTGTTTGAACTTGTCAGAAGATGAGAATTACATTTGTGCTTCCTGAGATTTGTTTACCTGACTGCACTCTGTAATGGGATAGAATAATTCTTGACTTCTTTTTCCTACAAAAAAGTGTGAAGACAGCCTATAAGTGGGAATTGTTTCATGGTTAAGACTTTCTTCTTGGAGGTATGAGAAAAAGACTCTTACTTATGAATTATGCAAATAAATACCTGGAGATGGGGAAACTGGTTCAACTGACTTCTAATTATTGGCTCTTTGTTTCAGCCCCTCTCATCTTTCTTTTCCTCTCTGGCCTTCCAAATGTAACTGCAGCTTCTGAAATCATAGCAGCCTGATTGAAGCTGATAGATCATGACTGAAAGTTTGGGAAAATAGAGTTGTTTTTTTTTTCTCTCTTTATCTGAAATAAATTCTGGCCATGTCTACCTATTGCACATGCATATGAAAGCTGACCTTATGTTGAGCATTTTCTTCTGCATCCCTAAAAAGATACAGGGCATGCTATATGGAAATAGAATAAAACATGTTAAATCAACCACAGTCCAGATTTGTGGCCATCATTTTAAATTGTGATAGGAAAATATGCCTTGTTCTGTCTACTGTCTTTCAGTAAATGAGGTAAATGTTATAAGTCACAAAATCTAAATTCACAGATTACTAAGATTGCTGCTGCATGTCATCATAGAAATATTTTGTGCATCCGACATGCTGGAGGGCTTTGTGATGCTATGAGATATTTGATACAAGCTTATTTACAGAAGGTACTCATTTTTAAGAAAAAGCTTAGGTTTATTAGTCAGCAGCTGCAATTAAAATGTGTTCTTTGTTAATGCTTTAATGTAATATTGAATAATTTATCCACAAATAAGAAGAAAGAGAAGCTTTTGTTATAGCTACTTATTTAATGATTTGAACCACTTCTACTGGAGAGAATGCTATTGCAAAAAATATTTCATTTATAAAATAACATCTATTTTTTGGAGCATTATTGTTGTGTTTGGCTGCTCTGATGAGTGAATTGATATAGTTTATCTGGAACGCATGAAAGAATGGCATCTCACAAGAGGAGCACTGTTAACAGGGACCAGATTCTTTTTTCTAGCAGTGAAGTGCTCAAAATTTTAATATACAGTTTTGAAATTGGGAAAATGTAATGCATATGTACTACGTTGCCTGACACATCTTGTCTTTGATATCTCTTATTTGGGGATTCTATATATTAATTATATGTACTTTGCCAGCAAAGTATAAAAAAATACTTCATCTGTGCTGTGAAGGAAGAATCTGTGAGGGAATCTGATAACAACAGTAATTTAAGAAACCAGATTGCTGCCCAAATTAGCAAACTAGATACATGAATTGGTTATAACAATATTGAATCGAGGATTTTCTCTGCTGCCCAGCAGATAATTCTAAGGTCACCCTCTTGTTTATGAAAGTCTTTCTACTCTCTGATTATAATGAAATATAAATTACAAATTATTATGCATGTATGGAAATCTACCATGAAAGATTTTCCAATACTTGGTGTTGCATTACCCCCCCTTCTCATCTCCTTGCATGTCCTAGCTGGCATTTCTAGGCAAACTAAGCCGTACTAGGTGGGAAGCCACAGATATTCAATGTACACTTCCTGAGCTGTGTGAGACGCTTGTATGGATAAAGAAAGACTTTAGGGATCAGGAATTTCCTAAATGGGTATGATTGGACTGAATTCAGTGCTACGTGTGTTCCAGACTCAGAGTGGAATACAGCATTTTTGGATGTTATTAATTCAACCTCAGCAGGCCTCTGGATCAGACATAGTGTTTAATGCATGTTTTACAGCACCACTTCTGTTAAGCTATTAATTGAACTATTTGTAGAATCTATGCAGAATAAAACTTGGGACTGATGATGAATGGTCTCATTGTACTAGATTATTATGATCCTAAGTAATTTTGTTGGTTAGTACTTTTAATTTTACACCTGAAATCAAATAAAAGTGATGAATTGCAGAGAAATGAAAGAAGTATAATTGGCACAATAGGTTATTATACTCCATGATTGGAGATAATGAATTGCAGCAGGAATTAAAGACAAATGTATACCAGTTAAACTAAATTTAATCTGCCTAAGTAGGAAATAGATATTTCTGTCACTCCTTAATGTTCTCAGGTTACCCAAAGGTAACACCAAATCTACAGTCCATGCATTTTTTAGCCAACAGCAAACAAGTGGCTTAATCCCATAGATTGATTCATAGCAAGTAAGTTGTCATCACTGTGGGAAAGAGAAAAATCAAAACCAAACCAAAATCTGCCAAACCTACTACAAGCAAGCTTTTGTAAACGAGCCTTTATATATTGCCTACCTTCAAATACTCCTCAGACATAATAAGTCTTTTTCAGAATGCAGAAATATCCTGAAAACCAACAGTTAGCATCTTTTAGGTCACTGAGAGCTTTGAAAGTAGGAGTTAATAAGCTAGCAGATATTTGACATGGACATTGTTCAGCCTAAACTAGATGTCACAGGGATGTGTGTCCCCTTCCTGCCCTTTGCCTCTTCTTTTTGTCAGCAATGCATTAAGAAGGTTTAAACCCATGTTTTGGAAAATTCTTATAAAGCTCATATATCAATGGAGCAGGACCAGTCACAGAATTGTGGGGGTTGGAAGGGACCTCAAGAAATCTTTGAGTCCAACCCCCCTGCTAAAGCTGGTCCCTACAATAGATCTCACAGATAAGTGTTCAGGCAAGTTTTGAACATCTCTGTAAAAAGAGATGTTGAGTTCCTCAAACACTGCACAAGCTGCTACTGTGCTCCACCATCAGTGATGCAACATTATCTGAGAAGATTGCATTGCATCTTTGCAGTGTTTTTTTTTATCACATTCTTGTCAGCAGCCATCTATAAAGCAAAAAAAAAAAAAAAAAAAAAAGAAAATTAAGGAATTCTAGAAGCAGATAGATTTAATTATTTAAAAAATTAGATTCAAAAAGAATTGATTTTTATTTTATAACAAGGGGGTTAACTATGCTTCATGAAGTAATAGCTGACACTTGTTGAATGGGAAATTTCCTTTCCTAAGCATGTAGGATGCTTCATTAATACTGACCACCAACATTGTTCCCTGAATTCTGGAAAAGATGTAATAGTGATCTTGTCTGCTGAAAATTCATGTTTTCTTATTCTCTAAACAGGCTTTGGAAATAGTGCTATGTAATTGTTAGTGAGGAGTGAGGAGCCTGTTAGCTAGCTTTTCTTTAAACTTCTAGTCCCTTACTTTGCAATTTCTTTTAATTATTAAAAATGGATTAAAAAACAAGCAAACTCATACTGAATGAAATCATTCTGGGAGCTGTAAAAGTTTGGATTCTCAGTACAAAAGGGAATGTTGCTCATGCAGAGATTGTTGAATGCTAATAAGCCTGGCATGTCAGCTTGCTGCAGCTCTTTACAAGCCCAGTAATTCAGAAAGTTCACCTTGAAGTTTGCATATAATTTTGCCATTCATTGTGTATATACC
Source organism: Phasianus colchicus (assembly GCF_987193195.1). Taxonomy (NCBI): domain Eukaryota; kingdom Metazoa; phylum Chordata; class Aves; order Galliformes; family Phasianidae; genus Phasianus; species Phasianus colchicus. Next base: position 89,972,545 of record NC_143436.1, on the reverse strand, counting down.
TTCTCTTTTTAATGCTCGCATTCTATTAAAACCAGAAATGAGACTATCAAATTCAAACAGTAGCCTCATCAATATGTGAACTCCTACTGGCAATAATTTTTTGGCCTTAGGTCACCTTTTGGCCTAAATTCAGTTACCAGATAAAATCTTCTTTTCTTTCTCCTACAACTCCCACTATTGCCAACAGGCATTTCTTTTCCAGTAAACACGCTACTCACTATGCTTAGTGTATTTCAGCCTAGTTTGGGCTCTTCTTTCCTTCGCAGCTCTCACAATGCTACAGACGAATTGTTTCTTTTTAAATCTATTTCAATGTGCAGACTGCTTTGTGCTTCAATTCTCTCTCTCAGCTAAGCTTCTATGCACCTTGCCCGTTTTTTGGGTGTTTTCTTGTCCTAACCTAGTGCCTCTATTTCTAATGAACAATTACCTCCTAATTTCTTGTGCTAGCATCCTGAAAGGTTTAGATCAATTACTGTGAAGTTGAACCAAATGTTTAAATAATCTTTGGGATTTTTCTGTTGGGAGTAAAAAATGAATAAAAGGAAAATACAGAGTGTAAAGGACTGGTCACCCCTTCCTTCCCCTTATGGGAAGGGCGTGACACACAGGAAATGCAGCAAAGGGCTACACTTAAACAGTAAAATGGTTTTGTACTTCTTTCATTATTTTTCTCTACTAGATGAAGAATATGTATAGTATTTGGGAAAACAATTGGAAAATTGGAAAAGTAAGAGTCTCCTTATGAATATAAATTGAACTCTTGTAGGTGGTGTTTCTAGGGGCCCCAAATGAATAGCTTTTAAATTTCTTTCATCCCTTCTCATGCATTTTAATTCTGTGTATGAAGAGGCATAAAATACAAAACACTAGCAAACAACAAAATCAAATGTTCAGACAATTAAATATTAATTTAATTGGTACTTAAAAACATCTCATGAGATTAAAATGTGTATATCTTAGTCTCAGGCTAAGATATGAGCATACATCTAAATAAGGTATAATATGTTTGAAATAGTGTTTCAAGAGTGCTAAAGGACTGGCAAGCCAACACATGAGGCAATTTTATCTTGTGCTGATATACCTAAACTCTTCTCTCCTCTCCCTCCTTGTCCATGTCAGGCTGCCTTGCATGTAAATAGAAAAATTTTCACATGACACTTAAATAACAGCCGTAAATTTTGAAAAATGTGTTTATCTTTCTTCAAATCTGGTCTGAGATATAAGCATATAAAAAGAATTTGAAGCAAATTAGTTCACCTAGCTGACTTCTGTCTTGAAAGTGTTTTGTCTCTATTTGCTCCTATCCAGAAGATAGCTGGGTGCAGGAGTGAAGATAAACACCCTTTTCTTTACTTCTCAGTAAAACACCTCAACCATGTCCAAGAGGGATTGCCTATGGGAATGAAAGATGTGGCACAAAACGTCTATTCCATCTTTGTCTTTCCTACAGTCACCACTTAGTGCAAATTTATAGTATGAAGATGGCTTTTCAGGTGAGAGTTGGATTGAAATCAATTTGCTTTACACAACAAAGTTGGACAGGCATCTGTCTAATGGTAACAATATTAGGTTTCTGTTTTGGACTTGTATTGATGTTGAACAACGTAATCTAACATTTTGTAACTCTACACCCACAGCCATGAAATTTAAGAACTTTAATGTGGTAAAGCTATATTGTGTTACAAATTACTATCTGAGTGCATGTTCTTAACCAGCATCAGCCCAAGATCTACCAGAGGCTATTTAGCAGCCCTATCTGCAGTAGTTCTTCAGCTTTGGATGCTGAATTGGTATAGACTTTATCATCTCATCAGAACTAAGTTTTATATCCTGACAGCTATTGAACACACAGAAAGCAGTTAGAGTTAAGCTGTGGCCACAGAAATATTGTGTGCATCAGGCAAAGTACTTTCAAAGACTTATGGAGGCATTGATACCATTCTGTATGGCTGTGGAGAAGACTACATTTGAGAAGGTCTTCTGTAATGGTAAGTGAGCTGTAAAATGAAAGAGAAGAAGAGGTGACTTGGAAGGAGTCTATCTCTTTCAAAGGAGGCTTAAATTACTCAGCTAATCACTTGATTTAGAAGGAAAGGGGGGAGGGAATGAAAGAGAAGAGTGAAACTGGTGAGGTAGGTGAAAAGACTGTGTGCAACAAGATGGATTTTTCAATAATTCTGAAAACATTTGGACTACAGAACAAATTATGATGTAAGGTTTGCATACATTTTTCAATGGCTATGAGGAATTAAAAAGATTAAAATCCAGTTAAAATGAAATCTGATAAATTTAGGAGCAGGATTGTATGACATCCTTGTTTACAGTAGCAGGAGTCCAGATTTACTGACCTGGAAGTCTTATATCAGTTTCATGTTTCTAAACTTAATATCATTAATACAGTCATCAAAAATAGAAGCCACATTTAACTATTTCCATCAAAACTGCTAGGAAAAAAAAAAAAAGTATATACTATTTTGGTAGTGTGCCCAGAAACACAAACTTTGTGTTTGATCACAAAGTATTACAATATTATGCTAAAATAGATACATAGCACTGAGCAGTCAGAAGAGCAGCTTACTTGCTAGGGTGGTGTATCTGATGCTACTCAGATATAAATGCCTTGATTGCCATTAGAATAAAAGCTTTCAGGAAGGCAGATATACACTCTTGTTTTCCAGAATACAGAGGAAAATAATGTGCGCATATTTGACATAATGGGAACGACAAACCTGTCTGAAATATTCACAGCAAGGCAGCACCTTAGGAGCTTAGTAAAAATGAGGTAAAATAAACAAATCTGCTTTGTTTTTGTTGTTGTTGTTTTCATAACTGCACATTTTTAGAGTTGAAGCAACTGGAAGGAAACCAGAGGAAAAAGTATGGTGTGATGCAGGTGCCAGACAGGAGAACTCAATTCTGGGAGAAAGCTTCTTAGCTCAGGCTGTCTGCTATAAGCTCAGAGTTCCTAATGCCCAATTCCTACACTAATACTTATTTTTGAAGAGCTATTTTCAGTAGCTTTGTGGGATGGACAGTGGATTTTTGGTCTGTTGTTGTTCAACTCTTTACAAGAGTAGATAATGGCAGAACAAGGGGAAATGTTTTTTCTAAGTTGAGGGAGGGAAGATTTAGGTTGAATATCAGGGGCAAGTTCTTTACCAAGAGAGTAGTGAGGCTGGAACAGGCTACCCAGAGAGGTTGTGGATGCCCCATCCCTAGAGGTGTTCAAGGCCGGGTTGGATGGGGCCCTGAATAGCCTGGTCTAGTATTAAATGTGGAGGTTAGTGGCCCTGCTTGTGGCAGGGGAGATTGGAGCTTCATGATCCTTGGGGTCCCTTCCAACCCGGGCCATTCTATGATTCTGTGATTCTCTGTTGTCTGGTGATGATATTTCTAACTACTGGCAGGTCACGTTACTTGTTCTGCTGGCCACATCTGTAATTCATCACCACCTTGGCTAAGTAAAGATTTTAAGAAGAGCACCACATTAAAAAAGAATTTAAATATTGCATATTGCATTGGGGTATGTTTTTGCACTTTTAGATTGGATAGCATATAAAAAAAGTGACATGAATAAATTCTGCTGATGTTTGTGTTAACAGAGTGATACATAACGAGGTTTTAGATTTATAATCTGATGAAGTATAGCAATATGAAATCATAAGAAAGGCTGAAAGGGATTTGTACGGTAGTTGCTGAAAATCATAAATACTGATCTGTTCTTCAGATAAATATACCATTTATTCTACTTAAACAGCAAGAAGATACTCAGTGTCACATCATCTGATGAAATTAAGCTTTTATTCCCTGCCTAAATCTTCTGTCTGGTAGCAAAGCAAGTATATTATCATAGTAAATATATTCTTTCTAAAAGGTCTCTGACATCACTCCATAGGAACTCTCTGTCAGATAAAGTTCAAATTTGGATAATTTAGCTAAGTAAATCTTTCGGGCAGAATAAAAAGGCATAATATCATTCTTTATTACACAAATAATACTTAACAATTTCTGCAATAATTTCGAGGCTTTGAATGCTTCAAAATATGGTTTGGGTTGCTTTAGATGAAGCTGATTGGACTACCACATTGTAATCACGGAATCACAGAATCATAGACTAGGAGTTGGAAGGGACCTCTGAAGGTCATTGAGCCCAACCTACTGCTCCGAGCAGGTTTCCTACTGTAGGTTGAGCAGGAAAGCCTCCAGGAAGGTCTTGAATATCAGCAGCATGAAAGCTGGTCGCTACTGGTATCACTCAAGATATCTGGACTCTGTGAATGTCCACAAGCCTTGATTTACTCAGTAAGAACCTCTGGGCCCTCCACCTGCAATGCTATTTTGCACCTGGCCTACAGCACCTTTTCAGCTGAGTCATTCACCCAGTTCATGACTTCATGGTGGTGCAAGGTCCTGGACATCTGCACTGCTTAAGTCCTTTCACCTTAACTTGATCACTACACTTCCCAAATTGACCCTTACCTGGACTCAATAACTTGCCTTGTCCAATGTTTACTAGGCTACCAAAGCACCCTGTCACTGCCAACAGACTGATCCTGGTCAGAGATGGTGATGTTGTGTCCTGCTCACTTTGTGGACTCTGCTTCGTGTCTCCTCATTCATTTTCCCTTTCCCGCCTTTCTGTGATAATTGTTCATTCTGATATGGAGACAGTTTTTCATGTTTTCAAATGGATAAACTGAGTCTGCCCTAGACAATAAGCTATTTAGTAGCATTGAATTTCAATACTTGCTTACTTCAATCTTTTCTTGTTCTTTCAAACTGTGTGTTCATATATCTCCAAAGAACCTGTGTTGGTCTTAACTTACTGTAACAATATTGTTTTAGCAGACTACTGATCTTCCCAATCTGCTTCACTCAGCTGTTTTATGAATTACTAACCAATTGGACATCTACAGCTACTTACATTATCCTTAGACTTCCTTTTTTAAAAAAATTAAAAAAACCAACCACTGCATTTTTTCAATTATCTCAATGAACACATGACCATGCCAGGAAGGCATGAAATCTTTATTGTGCATTTTAATATCTAAGGTGAACAGTTGTCTTTAAGAAGGCAAAAGAATGACACATAAGTATGTATTCATTGATCCCATCTAGTTTTCATAAAAAGTAAAAAAAAAAAAAACAGGAGGAAAGTTAAAATGGTCATGCATATAGACAAACATATATCTGTGTATATTCACACACCAGAATGAATTGTTTAAAAAATGCTCCAATATATGGAAGCAGGATAATGGAAAGTTCATAATGTTACTGGAGGAATTTGCATTTAACAGCCAGGCTGTGTGCTGGTATGTGTTAGTCAGCTTTTGAGAGTCAGGTGCTACAGTTTGTTTTGTAAGTGCTATTTACCTTCTGTTGCCTAACAACTGCATGGAGATCATTTGCACGATTCAATAAAATAATAGGTCAGTGCTCTCATATTCATATTTAAAGGCTTTCTAAAGTCCTGAGTAAGTATAATTGATAGGCATGTTACCTGAATGTAAACTGATATACGTGTCCTTCAGGGACTTTACGTTTTGCTTTATTCCATATCTAACACAGAAGTGGCAAATATTTCAGAGTTTAAAAGTCGTAGCTGTATGTTTTCAAGTCCTGAAATACCTGAAGTCTGTTAAGTTCAGAGATAGAGGCTCTACGTATGAACATAGTTGGGATCTGACTCTCCCCTCTTCTATCTTTGATGCAAAAGCTATGACTCAGAGATGAAAGATACAGATTTTGGTTCATTTACTAGAAAGAAGATCATGTTATTTAGGACTTTAAAATCTTTCTTTAAAATACAAGAAGAGTCTTTTGTGAAGTTCTTGTTTATAGCATAGCTGTTAATTCTCATTTATCTGTTGTGCTGATATACACATGTGTCTGTCTTTCTCATCATGTTGTGATTACTGAAGAATGTTTTTTCTTTGTTTTTGAGAGTTCTACAGGGTTGGCATTTATCAAGGGAAGACTTAACATAAATAATGGCACTAGGCCAAGTACAGCTGAGGTGTTTGCCAGCACAACTCCATTGAAGTCAAAGGGATTGCATCATGACTGAGTTTGGCCATTGACTCAGGTTATGTAGGATGATATTTTGCAGTAATGAATCAGTTGTTTAAGGTAGTGAAGTCCAGTTTTCTTTTTTTGGCTGAATATTTATTTGATGTATTTCAAATAAAGGAGATGAACTTCTGCTCAGTAGAGCGAATGGGCTTTTTATTAGTGGACTACTTTTGCACTTTTTGTTTACTGAACTTGCTATGAGCGCTAAATAACTCAGTTTCATGAAATGGTAAGTCAGTAGCACTGAGGCCCAGTGAATTGCTGTGAAGAAGCACTGCGCTGAATATTTTATAAGCTTTGTGTTCTGATCTCGTCTTTAATCTATTGCATTTTAAGGGATAAGAGCGTGCCTGTTGCCTGCATTCAAGCATTCTTTTGTACGATCCTTAGAAATCTACAAATACATTTTTTTTCATTGTGCCTCCTTTGGTTCATCTCATTCGTTGTCGTATGGATTTATTTGTAGTATTCAGCCTCCTAAATAAAGAACAAATGAGTAAACAACTTACATTGTGCAAGGGATGAATAAATTCTGCTAAGAGTTTAGTAGCAGGGCAGGTCAGTATGTTTCTAACAGGCTCAATTTGCATGCTAGAAAGCAAGATTTATCAGAAGCAGTTAAATGAGATTTGGATATTAAATATGGGAAATATGAATGAATGTTACTCTGATCCAGAACTGAGATTCTTATTGTGAAATACTTCTGAAATTTGTTAGAATGTCAAGGAAAGTGTAGTTCAGCCCTGGTTTTAAATTCTTCTTTTATTCATTCTTTTAATAGTATGACTCACTCAAACCTGTTTGACAGATATGATGGATATAGATTTTGAAGGAAGAAAAACAACAACAAACAAACCTATAGCATGCTGTTTTGTTTTGTTTTTTAACTTAAGAGGAGTAGAAAAGTCATGAAATAAATGTGTCATCCCAAGCAGAGGCATAAGGCAAGCATTAAAGATTAGTCCTGGGGAAATTGTATTGTTGTACCTGTTCGTGAATCAAGCAGCCTTTGTGCCATATATTTCCATGTTAAGAAAATATCCATGTATCAGCTCCAGTGTTACTCTGTTTTATAGACTGTATATCATACTAACATAAGCTCATAAAATCTCAATACCGTCAATATTCTTTTTTTTTTTTTGTAACCTATAGGCCTGGAGCTATGTACAATTTATTTCATTAACTACTGTTAGCCAAACAAATCAGATTATTGGAGAAATGCAAAGACATATTTAATTATGTCCTCCTTAGTGGCATGTTTCTCTGCAATCAGTCAGCGTGTAATATGTTCTTTATACTTGGCTGCCAAATCCTTAAAAATTATGTCCTAGTAACAGTAGAGACACCTTTTAACCATGATGATCACAGTCCTGATGCTCTCAGGGGTGAAAATAGTACTAGACAGATGACTCAGTGGTATGTTCTGCTGTGACAATTTTTTATTAAGCTTACCAAGTTAATTTCTAAGTAATATAAACATTTAAATGGAAAATTACCCTGTCTTTTTTAAGGGCAAGTTGAAGAAAATGAAATTTTATCAATTGTATATAAACTAAATTATATAGTTGATGGGAGTAAGCTTTCCAAACAGGATATACATCACAGAGAGACTAGGTGTGTTTGTTTTGTTTTGTTTTTTACCTAAAGCTGCTATTGCCAATCTACAAAGCTAGATACACATTTTACAGCCTGTTTCCTCTTGAATACATTCAACTGAATTCTTGTGTGCCAAGTGTTTACTCAGAATACAGTGAACATATCTAGGTTTTTTGCCAAAGTGGGCTCTGTCAAGCCTCCCTCCTGCATTTAGCCAGCTACAAAACTGTTCCTTTCTACTGAACTACTGTACCATCAGTATTTTCTTTGACTTATTAGAGTAAGAACACTTCTTTCATTGCTTTGTAATGTGAATGCTCAGTTAAACTATTTTCCAAGAGGGGCAAGAAGGCTACCACTGCTTTTGGTAAACAGAAGACTTGGAGAAGATGCACAGGCTAATATTTTGCTTGCCTTCTGTTGCCCCTGTTTGTGTTAAATGGCTCATGAAAACATGTTCTTAAAATCTTTCCAGAGAAGAAGGAAGATTCATTCTGTTCTTCTTGTATGTGCTACCTTAGAGCAGCTTCTCTCTTGGGCTAGCCAGCACCTGTCTGTCATCTCCCTGGACAGTGTGGAATTATACTTGCAAATGGAATTCTCTTCTTTTGTAAAGATTTGAACACAGTGACATGCATGCTAATTCTCTTGTTGCTTCTCAGCCTTAGGCAAGATTAATTTTCCTTGAATTATTTCAAAGGAACATTCCATACAGGGCATAACATGAATTTGGTCACTCAGTGTCAAAATACTGAACACCTTTATTAAAAATTCCCTAGAGTGAGATTATAGCGTGCAACAGAAAACACATTTGGAGTGTCCTGGTATAAATGAGAAGATAATGTAGCACAGATAAATGCTGGAAAACAAAGCCCTCAATTAGATCAGAGTCCTACAACATTGTTTCATTGCAAGTATGGATCAAGCATATGTTTTGGAAGCATGGAGCAATCTGAAGTCCTATAGTCATCCTTGCCAAAGCTGTATTTGTAAGGTCTCTTCTTATTTAAGTGCCTAGCTACAAAACCAAAATGAGAGTCTGGCCTTCAAGTCATGATCAGTTCCCAAGTAAGTCAATTTAAAAAAAAAAAAAAATAGTCTCGATCTACATTCCCAATATCTGCAGTGTGGCAACTATTTGCAAGAAATCTCGGAGTTTCTATTCCCTCAGCTCTGAGCATTTCAGTTTCATTTTTCCTGTTGAATGGTGGAACCTGGGGCCAAGACCTTCCCCAGCACATAGCTCCATTGCAGAAGTAGTTGGGCAACGGAGGTTTGGTTCTGTGACGCAGAATTTTCACCTAGTTAAATGAAAACCACTACCCTGGACACAGAGTTATTGTGCTTGGGAAGGCTGCTGAATGCAAAAGTGTGAACTCTGGAAGGCCCAAGAGGAATATGGCCATGCACTTTTACAGTGCCACTGAGTTCAGGTGGCCTTCTGAAGAGACGGTCTCATTCTCACTTCCACCAGTCACTCCCATTTCTTCCCATGTGCCAGCAGTAATGGTGATCTGTCTCTTGGGAAGATAGTTCAAGGAGTTAAAGTAGCATAAAAATTCACCCTACTAGAAATAAATGAAATTGTTTTCTGTTTAATGTGGAGAAATCTCTGTGGGCAAAGTTAAGACATCCTGTCTCAGTCAGAGGCACCAGAGGTTAAACCTCCTCGGCTGTATCATAAACCTGTCTGTTAAGTAATTTGATGTACACTTTTTATGGACGTCATGGCCACCAGGTTCAGATATATTGGGTTCTCATTCTATATTCATTTTAAAGAATCCATTAAAAGAGGTAAGCTATGCATTTCTGTGGCTACTAGCAGTCATTCTGGGTGTGGCAAGGAAGACAAAATTTTCTCAGCAATGTATAGATGAATGCCCATACAATAACTGGTTGTCATGTCTCTGCATTTTCCTCTCTCCTTATTTCTATTTCCTGTTATTTCCTTAGCTTTTGCCCTTTGTCCTTGTGGGAAAGGACATACTGTGGAAAAAGGGAAAGAAAAACTGAAAAACTCCCCATGATACTTCCAAGCAAGAAACCTACATCTTGAGAGATTAGTACTTCTGTTATAGGTTAGGCATGGTTTAATGGGAAAGCTATAATGAATGAGATTACAGGTTGTTGATGTGCCTGCAACCATATGGAGCAATGGAATGCATTAGTTTCTGATGTTTAAAAGAAGAGTAATATGTTGAGGATATCAAGATCCAAGTTTGTCTGGTTTCTTCCACTGTATCAGTTGGACTAATAGGATTTTTACATATCCAACTAGACTCTCCGCAGTTCTGCACACAGCTGCATCATAACTTTTTCAAGAGCTTCTAAAGGGAGACCTTGTTTATTGGGAAGCAGACAAATTTATGGATATGTGTATTTAGAGATATATTGTTCAGCTTCAAAGAACTTCTTTTATCTTTGTAACTGAAAGCAAGAAAATACTTTCACAAGTAAACAATTCAATACTTGATTTCACGGTAATTCCAATTTAGCCTATTCTGGGAAAATACAGCCAGAGACATTCAGTTAAAATGAGGAAGGAAATATTACGCACTCACATGTCTAACTTTGTTTATACAGTAGGTGGGAGACATCTCTGGCAGCTGAACTGTCTGGACGGCTACAGCCTTCTGTAAAAATCAGAACTGATTTCTACCCCAAAACAGAAGAGAAGGTAATCAGGTGTTTTGTTGTTTTTTTTTGTTTTTTTTTTTTTAATTGCTTTTTCTCTTTAAACAAAGCATTCCAAAAGGGTGCGGTTTTTTGTTTGTTTGTTTTTGTTTGTTTGTTTTTAATCCTTTAGAAAAGGCTCAACGAGTTAATTAGAAAAGACCGGAAAGAAAAACCATGCGCAAGATGCTTACTTCTGTTTGTCTGAAACAATGAAATCTCTTAAACCACTGAAAGCCTAATCAGAGAATTACAAAGACCTTAAGGCCTTTCCCATGGTGGGAATATGGCTGTAGTATCTCGGGCTGTGGCAGAACAATGCAGTCACTGGCTTAGCTCCATTGGCTGCCCCAACCACCACATATGGAGATTTTGGCTGAGCCGTTTTGAAGATGCGGTTTGAAACACTGACACTGGTTTCAGCCATGGGTTTGTGAGCCTTGTGTCACATTTGTGGTATCAACAGCATACTGGTTTCCTTGTCTGTAACAATTTTTATCCCCTGGTCTCTGCACACTGCAAGACAGACCATCTTTCCATTCATACATGAAATCAACACTATGGGAGAGCTTTTTCCACTTCGATTTTATGCTCATTTGGTGTATTCACATATGAATGCATGCAAGTAGTGACATATACATAGAAAACACATACAAAAGTTGCTAGCAGGTATGAAAGGCTGATTTCGTGTTTGTTTTTTTTTTTTTTTTTTCTCAGCATATAAACTGTAAGTTGCATAGGAAATTACATCACTCTAGTATTTATTGCCAGAACACTTTACATCAGCTTTTGTTTGGAAACTGTTGTCCCATAATATTTTTTGTTGGAAATTGTAGTCCCCTAATATTTTTGGTTTTACTTTACAATTTCATCTCCCACAGTTAAATGGTTCCAAGAAGCTCCAAGACTTCCAATTCAACTTTATTTAAGAACAGATACCCACATTTTCAACAGCATTAGCATCATCTTTAGTTTTCAGAACATGATAGTAGTTCATTAAAATGCGTGTAAATTAATACAGATGTACTCACATTGCCATGTCTTGCCTCTTTCATCTGATTTCTTTCCCCAGGTGTTTCTTTATGCCCTGTGTCGTCCCCTCCCTTCAAGAGTACAAAAGTATATGTGTGTGTCAAAGACAAAGAGTGGAGAGTAAGAACCCATTGTTCTTGCATACCTTATATGCTCTTTCTCTGACAAGTTATCAGATTTTCGTGGTGCCCTTACTTGTTCCTCCCAGTGAGATGTCTACTGGCTGCTTAATGAGGTTTTGAATGGCAATGAACAGCTTTGCTTCCAGAAGTAATGGCTATAAATATCTGCACTATTTGAGTCAATATTAAGTAGATCAGGAAGTAACTTGGGCAGTGGGAATAGTCTCTGAACCTCTGTCTACCTCCCGTCCCTCCAAACACACACACACTCTTCATGTTATCTGGGGACCTAGAAAGTAACAGAGGCTGCCTTGTTGTGACCTTGCCTGTGTAAGTCAGTCACAGGTGACCTCTGAACATGGGAAATGTAATTGTGGGTTTTACTCTGAGAGCTAGTTACAGGTAATAGAAAAGCAAACAAAAAAAATCAATATTTTATTGTTAGCTTGAGCTTTAATAATCTTGTGCCAAAACTTAAGCTTAATTTTTCCCCTTCCTGCTCCTTTGTTTCATTTCTTTTCATCTTCCCCCAGTGAATTTGTTCAAGATGAGGAATAGAACCTTAACAGTGGATTTCACATCAGTTACTGAACACAGGCCAGTGTTGATGCCTTGCTTTGTGTCTTGCTTGCAACAGTTTTCAATGTTAAAACTGGAAACAGGTTTCTGTGGATTATATTAACTCTGTAACTCCAGCAGCATCAAGAAAATGGGAGCAAACAAGAAACCCAACCATGTTTATTCACTCAGAGATTCCCAGTTCACAGTCAGGTATTGTAAATTTGATTGAAATCCAAATATTTTACCAAGGCTCCTAGTTCAGTCACTGACCAACATTCCATATTTCTTGTCAGAGGTAAGGGGAACACATAAGATTGTCACATGCTGAATAATTGCTTTCTTTCCTAGACCAAGGAAGTGATTTCTCCAGTGTGCCTATGCCTGAGCTCTGCAGCTGGAACATAGAGAAGAGTCAGCCAGGTCAGTGTTTTCTCAATGAAAAAGCTGATATTCACTAAAAGTTCAGATTATTTGGACCTGCAGTGCTAGAAGGTTAAGATGGGTCTCCAGGGAAACATTCTTCCCAGTGGGTTATAACCTAGGCAGTCAGAAATCAGTGCTGTGTGGTTATTTTGACTTAATAATTGTGGTCTGGGTTTTCAGAAAATTTGAAGACTGATGTGTTTAAATGATATTTTTGTTTTGAATGAGGGATAAAGACTTTAATTACAAGAAAATTGAATAGGAGCAAAAAAAGAAACAGCATGACTACAGATTCAACCTGAGTAAGAGGTACTTAAAAAGTTAACAAGTAAAGTAGAAATGGACAAAGAGCATCTTTCTTACCCAGACTATGCTAGTTGGTCTGGAGCCTTTTTGCTCTTTCTGCTGGTCTTGTGAGGACTGTCTAGAGCAGTATAGGTGTAAACCTTTAGCAGCTGACTTAGCAAACAAATTTATGAGAGTCAGGAGAGAGTGAAAAAAGACGCTTCCTTATGCTTGGAAGACATTTGATTTACCAATGGATGAGCACATTACCCTTCTGAATGAATACTGTTTTTTTGGTTGTTTTTTTTTTTTTTTTTCCCCTGATAATGAGGACAGTGTGGAACAGAAGAAAATAAACATTTTGTGTACTTCCCAGGATCAAACACCCCTCTGCATGAATGCCTACATATGCTTTGAAATAGTGTTTTTGTTTGATGGGGTGTAAATGTACTCAGATGAGTTGTGAATATGTCATTGCTTTATAATGTGTTTTAAGTGCCTCTCAGTATGAGCACATGTTTTGTATCTGTATATATACCTACAAGTAGCAAAATCCAGTTCTCCTGCTGTTGCAGTCAGTATCAGCTGGAGTTATGTCATCTGCTTCAAAGGAAGAGAGGGCAAAATTATTATATATTATGGATTAGTGCAACTTCATATGAGGTAAGATCCTATGCAACAGTAGGCCCTCCTATGAAGGAAGATGTGTTCCCTAAATCACACACAATTAAAGGAAATTGAAAGAAACACTTTCTGTGGTTATGGTGTTTTATACCCACAGCGGATCTTGATGTTTTTTATTTTTGCTCTAATGTCATATTACAAAGGGACATATAGGAAATAGCAGGTCAAATTGGAAGAAATTTGCTGTGTAAATCTGAAAAGAGCCTTTAGCTATAATGGGGTTAACACTTCAGAATATAAGATGGAATATTTTTATAACATAGAATAGGTTTTACTATTTCTCTGTAATACAAACCAGAATAAAACCAAGAACAAAATATGTAAGGGAGGAGGAATAGGGGGAGAAGTCAAATAAGTATGAGGAGAAAAAAAAAAAAAAGAAGCATCAGGGAAGCAACAGTGAATGTGGAGGAAAAGCAATGTTTTGTATAGAAAAAATAAATAAAATTCAGTAATAAATACAATATAAGTGCCCTTAAAGAGAATAAAAATCAGCTCACCTTTAATGAGAATGGCTGATGTAGGTGTTAAATCACAATGGAATGTGCAGAGAAGATCCAAGGACTCAAAAGGTTAATGCACATTCTTAAGATTTTTGTTCTTTTTCTTGTTGGCGTAGCATTGTCAGAATTTTGATCTGAATAGGCTTATTTTCCCTATTATCTGTCTGTTTCATCTGAAAGAGTTGTATCACTGGTAGGAGGTTTTTGTAGTCTGATTTTTTTTTTTAGTACTGACTTGATGTCATTATCCTTGTAATGCCATTAAGAGCATCTCCAGTTTTTGGGAGCATCATATGACTCTGTGGAACAATGCAGTGAAGGCTACAGGAAGTTTAAGACTGAGCAATGCAATCAATGGGAGTGAAGGAAATAGTCCTGTGGGCTTTAATCTCTTGCTGTAGGTGTACCAGAGCCAGGCAGGCAAGCTTGAGGGTTTCTTTGACCCTTTTCTGTGCCTCACTTTCTGTTAAATATTTTTAGGAAAATAAAATTACTTCTAAATCCTTAGATAGCAATGTAAGGTATTCTAACCGTAACTGAAGGCCACAGTCAGCAGTAGCATAGAAAACACCCCTTGATGAGCAGTTGAAAAAACCCATAGCCTTTATCTCTAGATTCACTCCAGTAAGGAGCTGTTAGAATGGCATTTTCCAGTCTGTGCTATCTGTTAACAGCCAGAGGCTGAGTGGTTCTTGAAAGATGCTTCCTGTAGCCTGTTAATATTAGGGGTAAGGTACTCAAAAATGTGTAGCAAATGGCTCGTAGCAGTGAAGTCAAGGAATCTATCCTCTAAGAGACAACTTTTTTATTCCTGTTCTTTTGCTGGTGATTTTTGTCATACTGAGCAAGACAGCAATGCTAGGGCAGAATGAAATACGACGTCTTTCCCATTAACATTTCAGAATGTACTTAAAAAGGTTTTTTTTTGTTGTTTTGAAAATGAATTATTCAAGTTTATATTGTAAAAGGGAGGGGGATTTCTTCATTTGGATTAGACATGGGAAGCATTAATCTTATTTTTTTATTTTTCAATGCTGACTTTTTTTGGTTACTTGAAAAAAAAGGAACCAGGAAGCAGTTGTGGTATTCCTGGAGCCCACTGAATTATAATATAACATATATATGCACACTTGTATACATGCATCAACCTATAACAAAAAAGGGATGTGAATATATGTAGAGGTAGGAATTTGCTTAAAAAAAAAAAGTGTGATCTTCTCTTGTTTGGGAGATTGTGAAGACTTGGAGAGATCCTGAATTTACCAGGTGTGATAATCCTGCCTTGCTGCATGTAAGTTCTCCTTGTGTCTGTGTCTCCTGTGACCTTTGATTAAAATGTTACTGGTGTTCAGATGGGAATAAAAGATGTGAAAAGTCAAGTGGATAAATTGGAGAGGGCTCCTGCACACCATAGCACATTAATACTGTCTCACTCAAATATCAAAAGCCAGTAACTATAAAGGCAGAACTGTGCAAACAGTTTTTCTGGTAGTATGATTTTAGTTCAGCTTAAAATTTCAGCTGAGAGTAACAGTTTTTTGTCCTGAGCTCTCTGGTGGCAAGGAACAATTGCTCTGTGTGGAGACTGAACTTTCCACCTCACCTTAAAAGCTGTTGGTTCTTTAATGGATTGTGCTAAAAAATTCTGTCTTTCTAACAGACTTCTCCAGAGCGCAAATAACTTTACTGTTTGCACAATTTTATGACTGATTATTAATATTAAGAAAACAGTTTCATGCTTTCTCTGCTTTGTTAGTTTCCAAATGAATGCCCAAGTGATCCCTCCGCTCTTTCTTCTGCAACTGAAGCCACAGTCCCCTCTGTATTTTTCTGTATTTAAAACTGTGGATACAGTTTTAAATATCAGTCCTTGAGGTATCTAGAAAATGGACTACATCAAATAAAATGGCTGTTGTTGAAGAGCTGTGTTTTGGGCAAGTCATCTACCACTACAGTGAAACTCGTGTTAGCGGAGCTGTGCTGTAGCAACACAATAGGGTAAGCCATGATGCTGGCCCTTATGTTGTCTTGGAACATACCCAAACCCTGACTATTCAGGAGTGCTATCCTACTCTTGATGCAGTGCTGTATGGAGCTATCAGAAACCGATTCACCCATTTGTTGACATCTGCATCTTCCTAAATCAGAAACAAACTGAACAAAATTTAGCTAACTAGGCAATTCCATGGAGGATTCTGAAAAATAAAAGGCAAAGAAGAGGTAAATGCCATTTTACAATGACTTATTAAACTGCAGTACATGACTTCACAGTGAAACAGAAAACCCAAGCGAGCCTTAAACAAGAAGACAAAAACGTTAAGTTTAGGTCTGAAAGGCAGTGCAAGTAAAATCCATATGGAATTAACATTGTTCTTTTACATTGATGCCAAAATGATTAAAACAAATGGGAACTTCACCACTCAAAGGAATTTGAAAACTGATCTCTGAGTGGAAAAAAACAAACAAGCAAAAAAACTCCTAGACTTCTTTAGCAAAAATAGCATACAGGAACATCAGAAAGCCATGTATCCTTCAAATGCACAGTCAGCATAGTAAAGGTAAATGGGTTAAGAGTGGCAAATGGATTTAAAAAGTGAAAGGCAAGCCAGATTTCAAACAGCCATGAACAGCTGTTGCACCACTGTCACAATCAGCTCATCCATATGAATTTGCACACTATTACCAGGAAACTGTGTACGGAGCTGAATATTGGCTTCAGTGCATTTGAAACAGTGGTAACAACATTGAAATATTACATTTTGCACCAAGTGTATCCCAAAAACGCTCACAAAGGAACAGAAAGAACACCATGTGCTAGTTTGTCAAAATCTATCAAACCAATACGAGACTGAAGCTGGTAGTTTTCTTGGGTAGTATCATTACTACATGTGGCATTGCCACTATGAGCCCAAGTCAAAACAGCAGCCCATGAAGTGATAACGTGAATTTCTCATCAAAGGAAAAGTTCAAGACAGTCCTTAGTGGATAAAATGATATACACTATCTTTTGGGTTAGGAAAGGGGTGATACTTCTGGATTTCCTGGAACCCAGACAGACCATCAACTGACTGCTACATTGCAGTGCTGACCAAAATGAAGGCTCAAACTTCCAGACTCAGGTCAGAGAAGAAGACAGTCTTTCTCTTGCAACATGATAACACCAGGCTCCGGATCAGCTGGAAGACTGTGGAGCACATTGTCCCTTTTGGCTGGACTGTCCTACCACACTCATCCTGTAGTCTGGATTTGGCAACTTCTGACTTCACCTTGTTCAGGCCAATGAAAGATGGACTGTGTGAACAGCGTTTTCTGAGTGATGATGCCATTATTGTAGCTCTAAAACAGAGTGTGAAGGACAGCCAGCAGGGAGAGCTAGGAAGGAGTGGAATCGCTGGAGGGCAGCTCACCTGCAGGTCCAGGAGCACCTGGAGCTGAGCTTTGCTGCCTCTCAAATCCTGGCAGAGTCACCAGGGAGGAGGGCAGCATGCTGCCACTTTGGGAGAAGACAAGAAACTTCCTTCTGCCTCAGCACTGGCTTAATCAGGAACAGAAAGGCCATGAAATAGTTTTAAGAATTAGGTACTACTACTTGCTTAGTTTGAATCTTACTGATTTGAAAAATTCCTGGTTCTTACATAACATTAATTGACACCTGAGTAGGGGAGGAGAAATCTGATTAAGCAGCATATCTGCTAAGTGAAAATTTCACCTGCTTCCAAATTAGGCTAGGGCTGGTGTTATATACTGGGCATTTCCATTCATATTTAGCCCTTAATTCGCTAGTGAATTTCTGACAGAATAGCTTCACTGGAGTCCTAAAAATACTTGGCAAGTTTAAGCTGATATAGCAAGCTAACAGGAGTGCTGGGCCTTGTGGCTCTGTACTATTACACTTATTTGAGTTATTCAGAAATTTAACAGGTTATAGTTGAAACATCTCATTGAGCCTTTGCCAAAAACTCTGCAGACTTCCTGCAGTGACCCTCGCTGAGTGGATAAGGATTGGAACTCGTATCATTTCTTAGTTTAAACTGCTTTTTAGTTTTCTTCTGGCAATCACATTTGTCCTGCTGGGTAAACTGAGGCATAAATCTAGGTAAACCTTTTATGGAAGAGGTGATTTTCTCCCTGTTAGAAAAGATTAGTTGAGAGTATGTGATGTTCTCCCAGCAAGTGTTGTCAAAGAATGATGTCTGTACTTCGCAGGAGGTGAAAAACACAGTTTTAGTTCACAGCTACCTGAATGCTTAAACTAAGTAAAGGGAAAATTATCACAAAGCACATTTTTAGATGCTTGCTGCAAAGTAAAGAGCAGTCTTGTCTTGCAGAGATGATGTTTTAGAGGAATATATGTTTGTGTATGTATTCTGTTTTTGGTTTTGTTTGTTTGTTTCATTTTGCTTTTTAATTGTCAGAAAATATCATCTTCTGCCCGGGTGTTGGATTTTCTGCCTAGCCACCAACAGCCAGGGCATCCACCGTATGCCTTTCCTGGCTGTCTCACTTGGAAAGTTTACATTTTCAAAAATGTTTGGAAATCTAGCTTGAAGTATCTTTCCAGGTGGCCTGCAGTTTAGGGCACTCTTGGAAACACAGACCTTTTCAGACTGGCACACCCCATTTGACTACAAGATGCCAGTGCTGCCTGAGGTGGAACTGTTTACTAATTCTGCTACCATCCCTGTCACCCTAAACACTGGCACCCTTTTCAGTTTTAGAGGACCCTCCTATTTCTGTGTTGCACCAACCAAGGTAGTGAATTGAAGTGTTCTGCAGTACAGGTTGTATAAAAGTTGTAGAATCATTTAGGTTCTCCAACCATTGACCTTTATCTGTCAAGTCCCATCACTAAATCACGCCCCTTAGCACCACATCTACACGTCAATGCTGTCAGTGATGGGGATACACCACTTCCCTGAGCACCCCCTTTCAGTGCTTGGCCACTTCTTGAAGAAATTCTTTCTAATGTCTAGTCTAAGCCTCCCCTGGTGCAATCTGAAACTGTTAAATGAAATCCTGTTTTGCTTCAAAAGTAAGAGCAGTTTGAGAGCAAGAATAACTTTGGAAAAAAAAAAAAGAAACAGGTAAGACTGCAATAGATGTGTGTCCTGTCTGCCCCTGTGGTCAATGCTACCGTTACCTCTGCTTCCCCATCTTATCTTCTGCCTACCATTAATGCCTACTCTGCAAAAAGACATAAGAAAGTGCGTGAAGTTAATGAGAATAGATATATATATTTTTTCTTTTGCTAACCCAACAACAAACAAAGGTACTGAATTCACTACCATTTGTTAGCTGGCACTGAGTGGGTTTGGACTTGTGGCTCTACATCTTCACCTGCACACTTGAAAGCGTGTTTCAGAAGCAACTGGCATTGAAATGTAAGAGAAAGAGGCAGAACAAACAGCAAGGTAAGTTTAATTATCTCACATAGTGCTTCTGCAGTGCTAATACATTAACGTGTGGCGTTTGAATCTTGATTTCAGCAATAGCTGAAAATGCAAGTTTTGCTCCTTTCATTTATTCTATGTTTTTATATTTGTTATGTTTGCTTTTTATTCATTGTTTCACAGTGAGAAATACTGCAATGATTATGGGGCTGTATATTTGATAAATATAAACATTAAACAGAAAGATTTAGTCTCCTATGTGATTTTATTTTTTGTTTTTTATTAGTAATGCCAGCTGAAGTGTAGTCATTAAAATATATATACAGACACATGGGTTGCTCTGAAAGTAATGCCTTCTATTTATTTCCATGGAAACTACAATAGATACATATTTTACATTTATTTTAAAGCCATTCCCATTTGTCTTTTCACTATCAGACCATGTAGAAAGTCAGTCCCCCTCCTGCTTATCAGCTCCCTCAAGTATTGGAAGGTCTTCTCCAGGCTGAACAAGCCCAACTCTCTCAACCTTTCTTCATAGGCGAGGTGTCCCAGTCCTCTGATCATATTTGTGGCCTTCTTTGGACCCACTCCAACAGCACCACATCCTTTCTGTGCTGGGGATCCCAGGCATGGACACAGTACTCCAAATGGGGATTTGTAGAGGCAGAGCAGGGGGGGATGTTACCTTCTCTCTCCCTGCTGCCCATCCCTCTTTTGATGCACACCGGATACTGTTGCCCTTCTGGGCTGCAAGAGCACACTGCTGGATCACGTCCAGCTTTTTATCCACCAGGACCCCCAAGTTCTTCTCTGCAAAGCTGCTCTCAATAAGTTGTTCTCCCAGTTTGTATACATACTTGGGATTGCTCTGACCTTGCTTTGTTGAATCTCATTAGGTTCCCATGAGCTCACTTTTTGAGTCTGTCCAAGTCCCTTTGGATGGCAGTCCTTTCTTCTGTAGTGTCAACTGCATCATTCAGCTTGGTCTCATCAGCAAACATACTGAGGGTACACTCAAGCCAACGGTTTATGTTGTTGCTAAAGATGTTGAAGAGCACTGGCAGTAAGATGGACCACTGGGGGGAAATCATTTATGACCAGCTTGCACTCAGACATAAAGGCTGATTTCTCGTTTCTACTAGGATAAAATTTATTCTCTGGTTATATGATTCTCCTGTTGTTGTCACTGGATGGATAATACAGCTGAAATTGTGAAAATGGTCTTAAAAAGTTCTGCTTGTGATTGTTTTTGCCGCAGAAAATGAGCACTTCCTGAAATTCCTTTGCTAGCATCTAGGTAAAGATGTGATCCAGTGTTGTCTGACAGCCCTTTGCTCTCTGTCATTATGTTACTGATACCACTGACACACACAAATGATGCCCCATCCAAGCACAGTGACTAAGGAGCCAAACATGAGCAGGCAACCATCAAACAAGAGCCTTCTACCTCTAGTCTTAGGAAATGATGAATTAGGAAATGAAAATGTGCTGTATGGCTCATGGCTCTCAGACCTTGCCTGGATATTAAGAGCTAGTCATTTAGAGAGTTTCAGATTTGCCTGCTCTTTGTTTTGCTGATACAATCTTTTCTCCTTGAGTACCTTTACATTTCTTGCTTTAACTTGCATATTCCCAGGACGCCTTCCTTAAGCAAAAAAAATCACTTGTTACCATCAGACAAATGGGAAATTAAGGCATAAAAAGACCTCAGCAGTTTGCTCAGACTCACACAGGAAATCTGCACCTGAGTATTGCATTGAAAATACATCTCTGTAAGTGCAGTGACCTGATACGGAATGCAGTTTAATTTAAGGAGTTCAGTGTAAAGTATCTTCTTGGAATTCAATCTACGAATTGCTACTGGACTCTTCACAAGTGCTGTAAAGCTGGTTTTTTGGACTTGGGTAGGCCAGAATAGTAGAAGTAATAATTCTGTGCATTTGGGTTAGACAATAGTTTCAGTTCATCTTTGCTTTTACTACACATCACTATACTGATGGCCATGGGAAATGAGATTTAAAGCTTTTAATGCATTCCTGGCAAGCACTGTATGCAATGTTCTGCCTAAAAATGCTGCTTTCACATCACAATTTCTAAGTAAAGTCTCCAGTCACTTGTTAAAAGGTTGCAGTGTAGAATCAGATAAATGATTACAGTTTTCTGGTCTTACATTTGCTGATCTGGCAACTAGAAATGCTTAACTTGAAAAAAAAGTTTCCAAACAGATTTTTAAGGAGAGAAAATTCAGAGTTTCTGACTAACATCCTTATAAACTTTATTTTTAACCTTCTGTTGGATTATTCCTTTAGTTGGTTTTTTGGTCATTTTCTAGATCTTTGCCATAAAACTTCCTCAAAAATTTCATTTTGTAAACAGGCATTCTCGTAAATATTTCATTTGATTCTAAGAGATATCCTTCTATTTTGAGGAGTTTTTTTCTACCTTCTTTCTAGTTCTAATCCATATCTACTGCAGTGTTTTAAACACTGGTCATGACTGACATGGTGGTGCAAGCTGGTAGATAATGAATAGTGGAGTCCCCAGGTGTAACACTGAGGCTGAGTTATTTTTATCCTTACAGTGCTCTTCTTCAAAACAGAAACTGATCTATTTCATTAAAGAAACATATTAAAGGCACAGAGTCTCCTGTGGTGGATATATACTCACCCTCACTTGATGGATGAGGAAAACAAACTTGGAAACTGTTCTTAAACAGACCATGTATTTATGCATTTTGAAGGGAGAAAAGAGTTTGGTATGATTAACTAAAACTTATATTTCACTAATTTGTAATCTCTTAACTTCAATTTCTACAGCTTATACTTTCTTTCTTTTCTCTTTTGTATTGACAGTGTCTAAGCTTTAGAAATGGAAAATAGGATATATACGATTTGAAGGGAAAAAAAATCAACAAAAAAACCCACAACCAAACAAAAAAGTTATTTTATGTAGTTATTAGAAATATGGTCCCTTTACTGTGGAAGTTTCATTTTGATGAAGTCTACTTATCAGAAAACTTCCTGATGAGCTCTTCCTCCCAGTATACGTTTAGTTAGACCTGAACTCATTTCTCAGACCAGAAATTTTCCTTGCTACTTCTTTTAATTCTTTCAGCAAAATAAACTCCCACAGAGGGGAAGAAACTGTAGTGTGAGATTGGAAATTCTCATAGTTGATCAGATGAGATATTAGTGTATCTCTCTGACTCAGGGGAGCATTTTGTGGAAGTGTCTTTGAATCTGTTGTTTTTTTTCTGAATTTAATAAAACACTTAGCCAAGCATTACACACTGCAAAAACAGTCCCAGTACTACCAGACTAACCATCCTGAATGTGAAAGAAGAGACTGAGGTAGAGCTGAATATACAGCAGCCAATATCCAGATTCATTGCAAGTAGAAACTTCTCCCATCACTGCAGCACTAGTCCTTGCAAAGAGCCATTACTCTACTGAAAACCCATCAATACTGCATAAAATCACTTTGAAAAAAAATTCAGAACAAAGCCTGCTATTATAAATTAAATTTTAATAGGTCCTTCAATTTTTCAAGCAAACCAGACCAAGCTTTTGCCCTTTTATAATAGCAGCAACTCCAATTATCAGCACTGTAATTAAAGGCATTTCGGAGGCCCAAACTGCGCTCACACAGTAGATTACCTAAACCCTTTACTTAATGGACTTGGAGCAAAATGACTTCCTAAGGTACTTCTCCCTCCCAACATGAATGCACTCTGCTCTCTATCAAAGTGGTATTTACAGTGTTTATTAATGGTTTATTATCAGGTATGCACAAATATGTTGGATTTACAAGGTTAATATCCATTTTCAGGTGAGGAGAGGGAAAAAAGATGAGCTGTATCTATGCCTTTTTTAACAGCTCATGTAGCGTCTCCACTGATTGAATTAGAGATAATGCAAAAGTTTGTCACAGTGGAAGTTGTTCACTAAGACACATCTCACTAGAGAAATGGAGACCCCCGTAACTGCCTGCAGAGGTTTAACTGTATATTCTTGGTACTACGACTGGAGAAAAACTGGCATAGGGTAGAAAGATTAGATTATTTCACTGCTGGACAAAGAGTTGTATACAGTGGAGGAAGAGTTTCTATTTCCCACTTGCGTTTGTAGATTTCTTGTGGATATATATATTTTTTTAAATCTTGACTTATTCCTTTGGATTCTCCTACTCCATCTCACAATTAGCATTGATTTTAAAAAGTGGTTCTAGCAAGCAATAAGATTTCCTATTGTTTTCTTTTCCCTCAAATGTCATATTTAAATACTGCCGTATGATTATTCAGATCATATTTTCAGGAATAACAAATTGTGTTTGTCATCTTGTGCTTTCTTATCCCGTTCTCTCCCAAAATCCTACTGTCATCTCATGTGTTCCCTTCTTACAAAAAGCTGTCATGCTTCTGGAGGGGAATTACCAGGAAAATGTCTCAGCAAATAGTGCTGCCATCCTGATTGGTGATGAGCTTGATACAAATATTTCTGGATTACCAAAATGGAAGAGATTTTTGAGTGGTAAAGCAGCAGTCAGAGAATTTCAGGAAAAGCTTGAGTAACGCTGTTTAAGATTCACTTCTGTACTGATTTAGGAGATTATTTTATTTTCTTTGTACTGGCAGTCAAAGTGAAATCTTTACTACAGAAAAAAAACACTCATCTGACAGGTCTAGAGTATGCAACACTAGAAGAGGAAGACCTGGAATCCCTCTGATAAAGATGTCTCATAGATGTGTGTGTCGGCGTAGTTAACTTGACAGATTCACTTAGCAGCCAATACTCTTTAAAGAGGAATCTTTATCTGATTCAAAGCAATGCTTAAAAGCAGTAAGAAGCATCTCCCAGCTATTTAGTAGAATGGCTACAGTACAGTTAATGGGAAAAATGTTTGGCATTTTCAGAACATACAGAGACTCAAGAGAGAAATGGGTTTAATTCTTCCCAAGTCATATTGATTCTTACATCGTGTTTCGTTTGGATTGATCTGTTTGGAATGAAGGTTTGGCACTAAAAACAATTTATAATGTCAAAGAGTTGCTGAAAAAAAAAGAAAATGCACATAGAAAAAACTGTCATCAGTATTGAAAAACATTGTATTTCTTTATTATATTTGCTAGTTTGTTCGCTTCCTTTTGTTTTTATAGACTGGTAATCTATATCTGTTTGGAAAAGCATGTAGCATTTGCCTGCTGGAAGTGCTGAGCAGCAATGGGGAAAGATGCCCAGTTACCATCACCAAGTGAGGATTTTGTGGCAGCTGCTGAAAGATCACTTTAATCCAGATGCAGAGAGAGTGACTTATTCCTTTTATTAGAGAAATAAACCCTCCATATGTTTCACTCATGACCTACAGCAATCTGACAGGGCTGGTATGGTGAACTCTGCTACAGAGAGCTACAGTGGTTTCTTCTGAAAGGTTGTCTCTTTGGCAACACTGGATTTATACTGCCAAGTTACTGGGGTTTGAAGGCCGTGGCGGTTGCCTTGATATTTCTCTCTGAACCACCAGGGCAAAGAGATTAGATTTAGTCCTTTGCAAAGGATTTTCTTCTCTTTCTTTCTTTCTTTCTCAACACACAAACCCTTGCAATGTGTGATGCTTTTTTAATGTGTCTACGTAAATAGAGCTCATTGCTGTTAACCTCCTGACATTTCTGAAATGGCCATTAAATCTTTGTGTATATCTGCTTGCAAGTGTGACTAAGCGTGTCCTTGGCCTTTCTCCTGAGACCTGTCTTCTGACTTTGAATTGAGCAAGGTACACACCACAGAAGGATTAGGAGAGAAATTCCTTCATGCAGCTGTGCCTGAAGAACTGTGCAAGTGAAACAGATAGCAAAAGTAAATTACCTGTCAGGAATGCAACAGGAGAATCAAGGGCAGAAACTGGAACATGGGAAGTTCCGTATGAACGTGAGAAAAACTTATTTACTGTCAGAGTGATGTAGCACTGGCACAGGCTGCCCAGAGAGGTGGTGAAGTCTCCTCCTATAGAGATACTCAAGACCTGTATGGATGCTTTCCCTACTGTAGGGAAGTGCTTTAGTAGGAGTCAGACTAGATGATCTCTGGAGGTCCCATTCTAGCCCCTGTGATTTTGTGATTCTGTGATTGATTCTGCAATACCACCAACAGGCTGTAGATAGGCCTAGAAGGACACTTGCAGCCTTGTTGCACAACTATTTGAAAAGCAGTAATCTGTGGCTCACTGAATTAGCTGTTCCATAGCTCAGCCTTTTCTTTCCTTGACTTCAATCTGAGCGTGCAGCAGACCTTTCCAGAAGAGCTGCTGCTGCTCAGCAGACCCTGGTGACTGTATTTAATCACTTGGCTATGCCATTGTTTGCACCAGAATCTGTCTGCAGTGTCAGATTAGGAAAATAAACCGATGGAAGGTGGGAAAAATAAACAAATCTTCATTTCACAGGCTGTCAAGATCCCCTAGTTTCTCTTTATTGCTCAGACCATATGGTAACTAGATTATTTTATTATCCCAGGGCAACCGTTGAAAATGGTAAGGAGTGAAAAACTTTTTTTTTTTTTTTTGCAAAGGGAGATGAGATTTATTCATTAATAAGTTCATGTTTTTATTGGTATTGTATGCTTCCCATCAGAATGATCAGACTTGCTTGTAAAACCTGCTTTCTTAAAAGGAAAACCCTCCCCAGAAAATTGCAATGGTCTATTTATTAGGATTTATTATTCTCATTTAGCTTACAATAGTTGGGGAGAGTTGAAAATCCGTCAATCTCCTTCAGCAGAGTGCAGATAGCGATCGGAGGCAGTGGTGTGTGTGCTCCCTCTAGTGAGCTGTGCCCAAGGAGATGCGCTTTCACTTTGGCTGCTGTCCTTGGGGAGCTCCCAGTGCTTCACTCATAGTGCTTTCTTTCCACAGGTAGAACTCAGACTCTTTATCCTGCAGAGTGGGGAGTTAGGCACACGCTGACCTCTCAGAAATGGGGGTCCTGATGGATGAAAAACTTAACATGAGCCAGCAGTGTGCTCTTGCACCTCAAAAAGCAAATGCTATCCTGGGCTTCATCAGAAGAGGGATAGCCAGCAGGGACAGGGAGGTGATTGTCCCCCTCTACTCTGCTCTTGTGAGGCCCCATCTGGAGTACTGTGTCCAGGTCTGGAGCACCCAGCACAAGAAAGACAGGGAGCTGTTGGAGAGGGTCCAGAGGAGGGCCACAAAGATGATCAGGGGACTGGAGCACCTCCCCTATGAGGACAGGCTGAGGGAGCTGGGCTTGTTCAGCCTGGAGAAAAGAAGGCTGCGGGGTGACCTCATTGCAGCCTTTCAGTACCTAAAGGGAGCCTACACAAAGGAGGGGAGTCAACTCTTTGAAAGGGTTGATAACTGCAGGACAAGGGGAAATGGTGTTAAGATAAGGGAGAAAGATTTAGGTTGGATGTCAGGGGGAATTTCTTTACAGAGAGAGTGGTGAGGTGCTGGAACAGGCTGCCCAGAGAGATGGTGGATGCCCCATCCCTGGAGGTGTTCAAGGCCAGGTTGGATGGGGCCCTGAGCAGCCTAGTCTGCTATTAGAGATGGAGCTTGGTGGCCCTGCCTGTGGCAGGGGGGGTTGGAGATCATGATCCTTGAGGTCCCTTCCAACCCGGGCCATTCTGTGCTTCTGTGATGATGTCAAATTCTCTTTTAGTTCTGCTACTTCACAGATTGTTCACATGTAACCTATGGCCTTCTTTGATCATTTGGATCTTACTGACTCTACAGTAATATTTGCTTTATATATTAATTAATACTGATGGGAGAGAAAATGGAGAAGAGCACATAAAATCAAACTTTTACTCTGCATTTCCTTTTTTTTTGGTATTGTAATGATTTACATATCCTCTCATGGAGAGCCTTACACATACAGTGTAAGAGTTCAAATGAAAGCAATAAAACCAGCATGGCACTCTCTCATCGCGATGAGTGAGAAGAGTAAAAAATTAGAGGAAAAACACACGCTAGTTTTGTCCTAACTTATTCTCTAGCCTTAAAAACACAAGAAATAAAAGCAGAGGTGCAGACTATTTAAAAGCAACATGTGATTATCTGCAGTGCTAACAAAGTTTGCATTTGCAATGGAAGTGTAAGAATTTTGCAGAAATTATTTCTCAGGCTAGACAAAAAGATGCCTTCTGATTGTTCTCATAGCAAATGTCAGTCCTGTATAGGATAACACTAGAAACGCAGGCATAAGAGGAAAAGGAGTGAAATGTTTGTTTGGAATGCTTTATGAGAGCCTCTGGGGAAATCTGGATTTGGATAATTACATTATGAGTTAAGTCAGGGAACCAGAACACAACTTTTATTTAAAACATATTAGTGATGAAGCTGTTCCATAATACACACAAACCCTCAATGCATCTTGAGCTCTGAGCTGGAGGCAAATCAATAGATCGCACTGCCTTCCCTTTTGGCTTCTGTAAAGGGCAAAAAACATGTCGCCTGCAGAGGAGAAAAATAGTCTTGCCAGCTCAGCATCAGCCTATTCAGCTTCTCTTCCAACTGTGGTGAATGGAAAAGATGTTGACCTCTAGGCACAAATTACCCATTCACCGTGGCACAATAGCAATATGCAAAGATGTGCTAATATGCCATTTTTAGCTATTAAAAAAAAAAAAAAAAAAAAATTTATGCAGAACACAACACGTTCCTTTGAACATGGAAGTTTTAGACTAGATTCCTCTTAACATATATAATAGGCTTTACAAAGCCTATATACAGTTTAGAAGCTATTGAGCAGTTTTGTTATGGATGTATTTTCATATTTTTTGCTGGACACCAGACAGAACCTTTAATTGTTACTGAGATGTCACAAGTTATTTGATGTTAAGAGAAAAACATGTGTCAAGTTTTATTAGTAAACAACACTCATTGATTCTTTACATAAATTCTGCTGCTATATATGGCTTAATATAAAATCAACCATTTTATAAACCTTCAAGTCTTCTGTGTTATCTGTTATCTTAATCAGAAATCATTTTCAAATAAGGAGAATGTAAAAAATAAAGTAAAACTCAGCAGGTAAAACTTTTTCTGATTTCAGTAGACATTTTGTTTATTTATTATATAAATAACTCTAAGAAAACAAATTTTTTTACCATATTCACTGGCACAAAGTTTCACAAAATAATTTTGTGTTCCTCTTTCAGGAATCTTTACTAAAAGGCAAAAGATATATATGAATGGAATTCAAGTGGAGTATAGAGATATCATGATTCATCCGGCTGACAGTACTGTGGCAGAAACAAACTAGGCTTATCCATGGATACCAAATGTTCTCCAGAAGAACTCCCTCCTTCCCCACCCCCCTTTTGGCCATACAAGAACTAATTGTGGTGTCAGCTGCCACAGGAATGTAAGGCATGTATCTGGTCTATCAAAAGAATAGTAACTGCTGTCAGCAGCATTCCTGCTCTCCAGCCACAATTGATGGCACAGTGAGCAGTTTACACAATCTTTATTCTCATTACAACAGGGGGAAGAAGCTATTTAATTTGTTTCTAAAAGCAAATGTAAAATATATACGCAACTAAATTTACTTCTTGGAAGAAATACAGTATTAGTGTTTGCCCACTGCTGGCCACATTCTCTAGGCATCCTAAAAATTAAAGATAATTTGCATCGCAACTCCACGATTTGCTTTTACTAAGGCTGCTTAGAATTTTCTTCTGAGAAATGGAAATCCTGACCCACTAAGTGGAAGATGACTACTGTGTTTGGAGTAGATGTATTTTTTCTACTTCCCAGCTGAAATGCTGCTCTGGGAAGTGTAGTAAGCCAAGCATTGCTACTGTATTATATCTCAATTCTCATATCAACACTTGCATTAACTTGTAAGAGATATATGTGCATGGAGGGCTACCAAAACTAGGCCCTAAAACTTCAGTTGAGCTGCAAATCATCAGAGTGGTATAAATTCACCTCTAGAGTTCAGGTGCTCTATTTAGACTAAAAGAGAATGTTTGCCGTTGTGGAATAGAGTTCCTTCTTCTTTCTCTCCATTTCATGCAAGTTGACAGTGTCTGTACCGATGGAAATAAGACAGCTATAACACAAAGTCTGTTAGGCATGAAGAAATGAGTCTGTGCTATTCTGTGTGGTTATTCTTGACACACTGTGATTTAAAAATAAAATGAAAAACATAATTCTTCTTGTTCAGGAAGGTCACAGAGCTGAATTGTAGTGTCTTGTGCAGTTGGCTTAAAATGCAAAAACATCCTTGTTACCTTCTCAGCTTGCTAAATCTGGTTCAAGAAGATAGCAGAGGTAACCAAAAATTTAATTTTTATGTAGGGCAGGAGATTTTTTTTTTGACTGCCAGGACTTATTTAACTATAATGTACAAGTAAATGTACTCAGGCCTATAGATGAGACAACTGAGTGCAAATCTAACTCCTCACAGAATAGCTTGCAAGAGCATATCTTTTTATTTTTCTTTCCCCTTCACTGACTTAGATCACTGAAGATATCTGTATGTAACTCAAGAGCTACAGAAATGCTTCATGTAGTTGAATTGCCAGGAATTTAAATTTTAGAAAGTAGTTTAGGCTTTCATTTTGCTTCTATAATTTAAAAACACAATAGAGTCTGTTCTGTGAACATAGTTCAGAGGCAGACAAGACTACAGGAATCCTTTCTTACCTCTTCTAGAGCTTGTTTTGTTCAGTTTGCCTATATTTCTTTGTTTCAGGGAGAAAAAGATTTGGGTGGTGATGAGGTAATAATTTTTACTCCAATGTATTTTGACAAAAAATATTCATAAAACACTGAGGTCATGGACAAAATTTACTTGGCCAATTTTAAAATGGCAGCCCTGAGATTAAGCATCTTCAATTTCAAAGAGTGACCATTGAGTTGCATAGGAATGGAACTGATGTTGATGTGTATGTCTTCTACCCAATTAGTTTGTCAGTATTTGCTCTAATCTCACAGTGGTATGAACTTGGTAGAATAGCACTCTTTCTGATCTACTTTTTCACAAGTTGATTTCTAAAGGCACACACATGTACATGTATATCATATGAAGCTAGCGGTCTTACTGTAAAAAAGAAAGAGCTAATAAGAAGGAAAATGAAAGGAAGAAAAAAAAAAAAAAAAAAAAAAAGAAGAAACCAAGAGATGATATAAAACAACAACAAAGCAACAAAACCATGAACTCAGTTTCATTGAAAACATTCTGCAACTTCATTGCTTAGATGACAGGTGCAGGTTACACTCATAGCAGTCAAGAAACAAAGCTGGTAAATAAACATATTCTGGCTGTTAAGCATTATGTAGCTGTTGGCACCATCCTGGGGACACTTAAAATTTAAAGTAGTAACAGTTGACTCATTTTATCACTTTAGTGAGAAAAAGCATCAGCAGACAGGGTTTAGTGAAAATCTTGAACATAAAATCAGGTGCATTTTAAGAATTGCTTCTATTCCACGTCAGTTATGGTTTTTTTAGCACAAGTTTCAATTTATGGTAAAAAAAGACACAGTTTTTATAGCATAACCATGTCCCTGAACAAGAATTTTAGACAGGGTTATTGAGACAAAAAAGCATTATATTTCCTTGTATATTATATTACTTAAGGTGTAAAACAATTTATGAATTGTTTTATTCTGCAATAACATTATTTGTAGAGAGATTTTTATTGTTCTTCATTTCAGACCACGTTGCCTCATAATGCAGTATGAGGTAAAACATTCTTATATTTTGATTTTCCTAGGTTTGTGTCAAAATATTAAGCATTAGCTCAAGATATGTTATTGTTTTTTAAAAAATTATTTGTGTGGATAAAGAGTATGCTACTTCTAAAGTACATTAACTTCTAAAATGGATGTCACTGTCCTGGGCAACTGTGAGATAATGTCTGAAATGTTGAGTGCAATCCAAGCCCAGGGATGCTGAACTCTGAGTAGAACAGGAGAGACTTTTGGAAAATGTTCAGACAAAACTTCTTCTCTTTGAAAAAAAAAAAAGAAAAGGAAAAGTTAGACTTGTCAATTTAGCAAAATGATGGCTGCAAGAAGATAAGATATTGCTGGTAATACTTGAAGGTGAGAGGAAGAAGAACCATCTAGCCTAAAAGACAGTGTTGCTATGAGGATAAATTGGAATAAATTGTCCATGAATATATTTGGGATAAAATTAAGCAAATTTCTAACAAGTTGCAGAGCAGTGGGGTCACAAGTCTTTGACCTTTACTTTATCAGTGCAACAGGGGATTTTGATGAAGCTACATAAAATTTCAAGAGCTGGGGATTGCTTTACTCCTATGCTCCTGTAAACAAGATTAAGACCATCTGTGGATTTATTTCAAATTCAAGAATTTTTAATTTGATTTGCATTCATTGCTTTAAATTGGGTTAAGATCTGAAAGAAACTCAATAAGGAGGAGTGTTAGAGCAGTGAAGATAAGCCACGTCACACTCGATGATTCTGTTGCTGGCCAGACCAAGTTATCTCACATCAGCAGATCTAGGTGCTGCCTACTGGGACTGGTGAGGAGCTCTTGCCTCATCCAGGCTGTTGCCCCAGCACTGGTATGATGATGTCCCATTATAATAATTCTTTCTCTTTTTTCTGTTGAAAATACCTTAAGTTTAATCTCAAATTAAATTACCTGGACTTTAATTTTTTGTTTTGTTATTATTTGAATGCACATAGCCTGTTCTATGGCATGCTATCTCTGACTGAGTTCTCAATTGCTTCAACATAAGTATATGAATGGTTTATTCTCTTGTCTCCCAGTGCAAAGCTACAAGTGTGAGTTCCTGGTAAAGGTAGTAATGTCAGTTCAAATATTCTCTGCCCTATTCTTTTTTATATTTGGAAGAACTTTTTCAAATTTCTGTTTCTATCCCTCCTAGCCTTTTTACCTCCTTTTCTTTAGTGGAGACAAAGAGACTGTGATGAAAAAGGCTCTTCTGTTTTGTTTTTTACCATGGTAACTTAAGTAGTCGTGCTGATGGTGCAACACATCAGACAGTCTGGCTGGTACCATGAAGAAGAGGTAAAACTGAAACTGGACAAAGCAAGGGGGATCTTTTTGATACAGATTTCTGCTGGAGAACTGTTTGTGTAACTATCTTATGTCATGTGGTGTTTATGCCCATGTTATATAAGGCTTCTTAGGTTCCTGACTCTTAGTAAAATGTGCTGCCTACAAGGTTAGAAATTGGGCTATTCAGAGATAGGGGCTGTGATATAAGCTGGTTTAGCAAAAGGGATCAGTATATTAGTTTAAGGACCAGTATATTTGTTTAGCAAAAGGAATCAATGAGTGCTAGTTCTAAAACTTTTCAGTTAAGCTTTGCTTGATGTGTGAACAGCCCTGCTTTTCTCAACAATCCTGCTTTGCAGGAGCACAGGAGTCACAATAGACTACTTTTATCTTTGCGTCCATCAGGTGCAAGAACTTTTCCTGCAATTTTACATATATTGTTTTGGGATATAGTATACTACTATAGAAAGTGCTCATTATGGCATAACAAGCAATGGAAATTTGCCAAACTGGGGAAAAACAGCTAAAGTTCAGCCAAAAGTCACTGTGATGAAGCTGATGATGGAAAAATGAGGACAAAGTAAGTGATCTAAGACCATCATAGGTTCCTACCATGCAAACCCAGAAGGACGTTAACATATATTAATGAGTTCTTGGAAAAGAATGAATGTGAATGATAATGTATTGCATATGTATGTCTTAACTGCTTAAATGTAGAACTTCAACTCTGAAAGCGCGTGCTTGATTTGTCAGGTTGCCCAGTATGAAGTGCCACTTTATAACACCACATTGGATTTAGAGAATTTTCTTCCTGGATTTTGTATGACAGCTGTACCAGGAACTTGGTAGAATAACAGAAACTACATCTAATGAGAATATACATTTATTAAAAATGATCTGGGAGCAGGAGACTTCTGGCATGCAAGGCATTCTCTCTCGGACCTGGCATTTCTCATGTTCTAAGAATGGGCTGCATGGTGTCACACAGATTTCCCTCTGAAAACTAAAGAAAGTCTTTTAACTTGTTTGTCTTGATGTCTTTGGAAGATTTCAGAAGAAGATAGACCTGATCCCCATTTGAGACAACATTTTCACCGCTTTTCAGCTGTGATTAAGCAGCACTTCTAGGTGGCTTAGTAGCAAGGCTAGTAGGCCTTGTGCTATACAAACCAGACATTTGGGCAGTTTCACTTGTGCCGAACAATTACCTCCTGTACGAGGACAGGATAAGGGAGCTGGGGCTGTTCAGACTGATGAGAAGACTCCCGGGAGACCTGATAGTGGCCTTTCAGTATCTAAAGTGGGGGGCTGTAAGAAAGAAGGGAACAGATTCTTTATCTGGGTCTGCTGTGATAGAACAAGGGAAAATGATTTCAAACTAAAGGGGGAGAATTTAGCTTGGACATAAGAAAGAAGTTTTTTACAATGAAGGTGGTGAGGCACTGGAACAGGTTGCCCAGAGATGTGTTGGATGCTCTGTACCTGGAGACATTCAAGGTCAGGCTGGATGGAGCTCTGAGTAACCAAGCTGAGCTGAGCTGTGGATGTCCCTGTTCATTGCAGGGCAGTTGGAATAGATGACCTTCAAAGGTCCCTTCCAACTCAAAAGATTCTATAATTCTATGAATATGGACTCTGTCCATACTGGCGTTGCTCCTCTGCTTGTACGCTGCTTCCAGTGCTGCCACCCCAGGCAGAGCAGCCTGCACGCTGAACATGGTCTTTGTTTGGAGCCTGCACTATCATTCCAGATGATTTTAGCCTATTTTTTTGATTTTTTTTTTTTTTATCCCCATTAACCTTCTGATGTAGGTAGGTGTTCCTGCTTGTCCTGACATCTTATGAATTTTCTTTGTCTGCTTGGTGACTGCCTTGCTGTATTGTGTAACTTGCACTTCTGGAAGTGTCTCAGGTGTCATGGGGAATTTGATAGCCAGCCACACTTGCACAGCCATAAGCTGCTGACAATGATGCTAGTCTTCAGACCCTTGCACCAGACCTAGATGTGATGGAGCATGGCCAGTCCTAAGTTCATCTTCAGCTTAATACTGTGTCTCCTCCAGTAGCAAAAGAGATCAAGAATTTCTAAAAGCCCTTCCTGGGATTAGAGTTTAAAATAAAAATAATAATAGTCTAAAAAAAACACACTCAGACCTCCTTACTTTTGCTTGATGCTTCTTGGAGGTTGAAAAGAGCTAGATACATTGAGAACCATTCCCAAGGTATCTTAGTTTACATCTGTTTATTACAATCATTCCTGAATGCATTTAGCTGTAGTGTTTGGATTTGTTTTGGTTTAGTTGAGTTTTGGTTTTGCCTGTAAAATACCATCCTACTACTTCTGCCTTCTTTATCTAAGAATACACATATTCCAACAATTTCAACTTGAAATGACACTAAGTGTTGCGTGTTTCCTTCCATGCTATGCTTAGTTTGAGCTATTCGTACAGAATTGTCTTGACTGCCTTTTTGTAAAGCTGCTCAAGATGCAGTACATTTTTCCCTTTGATTTTTGTAATCAAATTTTAATAAATCTGCAAGTGTGCAGTGCGTGGTAAGTTTGTGTTCCAGCTGCTGTAAAGGTTAAATAATAAGCAGACCCCTGTTTTGGTATGGAGTTAATCAAGGAGACAGTTCACCAGCCTATAAGAGGCACATCATTTTAGGATAAACCTTGTCTGGATCTTTCTGAGTTGTAGTGACTCAGTTCATCTCAGAAAGAAGGTGGGAGGGGAAGCAGGAAGGACAGGCTTGTGAGTGCTGCTGCATGATGGCCACAAATGAAAGACAGAGGCCACAATGCCATAACTCCAGCTCCCATGGTGCTTATGGTCTTGTAAAAAGCAAACTAAATTTACATCTAATTCTCTGTATCCTTCCCTGTTAGTGGTTAAGTTAAACGAAGTGCATTGAGTAATGCTGTTTAAAACAAACTCCTGAAACTTTCTTGGACTCATGTGAGGATTAATTAGTTAATGGTTGTAGAAAGAAAAGAAAGAAAGAAAGCTTTGAGGATGAAAAGAACTAAAAGTATTGTTTATGAAAGGAGCTTACCCGAGCTCCTGCTGGTTGAGTTAAGAGAGGGAAGGGGAGGAGAAAAGAAAAAGTGTTTGGGTGATGTAGAGGTTTAGCAGTGCAGGGACCATGGGGCTCCATGCTGGCTGGAGTGGGGTGCTGCACTGTGACAGGACGCTGGCTGTCAGGCCAAGCCTGCTCCAGCTCATAGACAGCAGGCACAGGGCAGCCTGAGCTTGTTTAAAATAAAATCCTGTTTTATATCAGCTAGGCCTTGTCCACAGTGTGCTTGTTTGTCACATAATGTTAATGTTTTCTTTGTTCTCTTCAGGTTGTACTTTTAAACAAACCAAACTAAACACTAATTTGAAGTGGGAAGAGGTGAATATTTCTGTAGTAATTGCCATCAGACACAGTGTTGAATTCTGTTTATCTTTGCTCTTGGAAGGAGGATGGATGAGCAGGAGTGAGCAGTAGTCTGTTCAGATGACTTACCTCCCATGGAGAGATGATGAACCAAGGAACCTCAGGCCAGGCTGTTTGTCAGTATTGTACTGCAAGGTAAGACTTGACTTTCCAATGTATTGCTCTGAAGATTTTAATGGAAGTGTAAATACACAGAGTCCACTGCAGGCAGTAATCTTCTTTCTGTGCATGGCAAAATAAGAGACAGTAGATTAGAGAAGTATACTGTGTTATCACTGACATGGAAGAATGCAAGAAGAGATGGTGGAGGCACATTTGTCACAAGGGGTAGGGTGACAGAAATTGACGAAGGAGAGGCCTCCTTGCAGTCTCTTTTCCTCATACAACTGAGAAACGAAGTATGGAAAATTACCAGGAGTTTGTATCTAGGCATGTGACAGAGTAAAGTCCAGTCCCTCCCTCATCCTGTAGAAAAAGGCATTGGGTATGGCTAACACACACAGCAGACATTCCTTCACTGAAGACCTAGCATGGGGCAAATCTGTGCTCTTGGCCCATGAATAGTTTCTGTACCCAAAATCACTATGTCTGTGTTTTCTTCCACTTAAAGAAACACTGAAGTTATTGACAATTACTATGAGTACCTGGGAGTGCATACCAAAGTGACAATCGAGGAGATAACAGAAACATTTCATTAAGAGCCTGCATAAGATGTCTGAGAAATTAATAGTTTGATTAAAACAGGATGAGGACCAATGATCAGGATCTAATTACATTCAGTCTGGGTGAGGAAAAAAGATGCTAATAGCACTACAAATTCTCAGTGCTACCAAGGCAGTCCTGCATGCACCACAGGAAAAAATGTGAACAGAAATCATGTAAAGAAAGATATCAGAAAGAAATCATAAATAAACATATTACTTATTTTAGAGGAAGGGTCCAAAAAATGCAAGTATTCTACCTTCAAGAAATAAAGCTGCTTTGCTGAAAACCTTGCCTTGCTTTGGTAATACAATGGAGGTGGGAATTAAGAATTTAAGAACAATACATAAAAATATAGAAAAGGAAATAAGTAGCAATAAGTAGTTATTGATCTGAAGTTATGAAACAAAGAAGTGATAAAATTTTTGCAAGGCTGAGATAAGTTAGATTTTTTTTTTTTTTGGATATTTAAATACATTAGGAATCATAGTAGTTGTACATGTCTATCCCACAGAGGGAAATAATAAAAATAATTGTGCTGAAAAAGCAGATGGATTTAATAAATATTTCTATTCTCTGGTAGACTTGTATTGCCTAAGGGTGAAAGTGTATTTTCTAAGTCATTAGTAACTTTGAATACTACTTAATACTCTGCAGGCTCTCAGAGTTTGCTGCCAGGTATCCTAAAGGCATTGGCTGAGAATTCTCTCCCCTTTTGGATCTAATTTATGTTTAAAATTTGGATTATTGAGATCTCCAGAAGGGATGTTATAAAGCTCTTAAAGTTTTCAGAAAGAGTTAGAAACAAAAATCCTGGGAAGATGTAACATAGTCAGTAAAAGACAGAGCACAGTTATGTCTGACAGCCAGTATGCCCATATTGTCTTCTCAGATATCTCCACTTTTTCACTCTTCAACCATAAAAAGACTGTAAATATATATCATTAAGCACCATTTAGAGGAGCCTACCTTAAACAAAAGATAAAGGACTGACTGGGGCCACTCAGACCATGGAGCTTTGTCCCCATAATTGGAGGCAGATAGAGTTCTGATGGTTGGTGAGATGTCACACGCCTGTGCTAGAGCATGTGAGGCAAGAAATGCAAGCCTCAGCCATATCTCACTTCAGCACATCGTGAGAAATTTTCATTAGGTGAAAATGCCTAGATGTTTCCTAGTAAATGCATCATACACTTCACAACAGAGAAAGGCAAAAGCTATCCTAGAACTGTCAGCCTCACAGCTGGAGCTTTGTATTTCCTTGTCCTTGTATTTTCCTTGTCCTTTGTATTTTCAAAAGAGAGGAGGCCATGTTAGGTAAATATTTGACAACTTTTGAAACATATAGTATAGTGAGGATTAATCAGTGAAGGAAGATACTCTTAAGGGGAGACTATGCAGAAGTCAACACTGAACTCATAACTATTTAATATTTCCAGCAATGAGTGTTAAATTCCTGCTACTAACATATACAGGCATAGTGGAGATGTGTTCTGTCAAAGACTGAAGAAGAGGCAGTCCTTCAGAGACAAGGAATGCTAAGCAGCAGAGTCCATTTAAATGAAAGGCATTTTAATGTGAGAAGAAAACAAGTGATTTTTCTAGAAACTTAATATAAACAGAATAGGGGGAAAGGAAAAACAATGACTCTGAAGAAGAGAAGAGAGGTGGCATTTGATCAGTGTCAAGGCCTATATGATGGAAGAAAGGTTAACCTGCATCCTGGGCATATAGGAGATAAGAATGTGTGGAAGCAAAAAGGTAATTTTCTGTGTAAGTACAGCGCAGTCAGAATTTGAAAACTGTATTCATTCAATATTTTTTTGAAAGAGTATTTAAAACTGTAGAGCCTGAGAAGGAAAGTGATACTAATTACTCAAGGGGAAGAGGAAAAGGTGTATGAGACAACTGCAGATCAAGTACTGCTTTATACTACAGCAGTCTGAGGAGAGACTTGATTACCATATAAATATGATAAGAAAAAAAAAAAAGGATAAAAAAGAGAAGAGAAAGACACAGCAAGTACTAATAGCTGAAAACTCAATGAGATAAGCTCAAAATAAATATTAGGGAGGCATTTTTTATTATTATATTTATTTAGCTGTTACTGACCACTGGGAAAGGGAATACACATCCACAAAGGCAAGGATGGCACTTCTTCAAGTTGAGAGCCACTGTATCGTAGGGTGAAAGTCTCAGAGAGGGGGGCAGGTGCAATTTTTTTTGGTATCAAATGAGAAAATAAATCCAGACTCATTCCTCAGGATCTGAGAGGTAGAATTACAAATACTCCTGAGCTGCTCAGGAGCTGCCTATCCTTTCTGTTTCTAAAAACTAACCTAAATGTCAGTACTTCTATGTGAAAGTCTTAGG
This sequence comes from Phasianus colchicus, assembly GCF_987193195.1. Lineage (NCBI taxonomy): Eukaryota > Metazoa > Chordata > Aves > Galliformes > Phasianidae > Phasianus > Phasianus colchicus. The sequence goes on along the minus strand of NC_143436.1, from coordinate 89,933,664 downwards.
GGACTGCAGAGTTGATTACTGCAGTGTAACTCTTCAACTTTTGTGCTCAGAGGCAAAATTATCTGGTAGTGGATAGGAGCAGTTGCATCCAATCTTAGAATGACCCCTGTGCTTGCTTTTTGCTTTCCTTTGCTTCTAGATGTAGTTCAGATACTTATATCTGCAGTGGTTAAACATCCTGTGACTTGTTGTCAGCTGTCACATTTCAGATCCTTCCAAAAGACACACATCATGTGCTACTTATAACTTTTGTTTAGCTTGTTAGTTGTTTAAGTGTAGCTTAATGGTTTGCCAGATGCTCTTCACTCAGAGAATTGCTTTGCTTGCACTCCTCAATCTGTGTGTCTCTCTCTCCTTTTGAATCTGCTTTCTACAGCAGACTTCCTCAGACAGATCAAATTGCTTAGTGGTCCTGATGCGACCTCCTTTGTCCACTTTACACAGTTTAATTGCAGTTTCAACATGTTGTAGGGTGAGAAATGTGATCCCTAGTAGAGTCACCTCAGCACTGGTTGCTTCATGGATATCCTTGGAGGCTCTTAGCAGCTTTGAGAATGTGGATGAAATACAACCACAGTTTACCCTTTGAAGGAGGAGTCTTTTATCTTTCAAGTATGTGGACAGTATCAGCTGTCAGAGGTATTGATTTCGTTGAAATTTTTTTTCCTTATGACAGTATTGCTATTGTATGATATGCTAAATATGCTGTTTGCAAAGCATTTTTTTTTCCTTCAGCCTTTAATCATTTTAATGGTTTTCTCCACACACACTTTCCCAACCAGAGAGAAAAATATTGTCTTCATGAATTGTGCTCCTTAAGGAAAAGCAGTGCTGCTTCTTGCTTATTAAGATTCAGATCTCTTCTAGATTGCCAGCTTAAGCTCATCTCCTCTGTGTGAATTTCTTGGGGACCGAATGAGAATAAGGAATGGGAGACAGAAAGGATGTTTTAGGCAGCTGTTCAGCAACCTATGAAATAATCTGAGGTCTTAGCCCCACAGGTGTTCATGTCAGGAACTATCCATCACTATTTGTAACCTTTTTGGCTTTACAAGCAAAGTGAACAGGAGGTGACAGTGCAGAGAGAGGAAGCCATCTATTATCCTTTGCTTGGTTTCTCCAGTTCATGCCCAAACATATTGGGAAAGAATAATGTGAAAGCTGTGTAGGGAGCTAGTGCTCTCTTGCCTCTCACTCTCTTTTGAAGGGGACTTTCAGATCAGTTACTGCAGAGCCTTTCATAGGAGCTTTCATAGGAGGAGATTTCATTTCTGAAAATTCTCCTTTTCAAAATTCTTCATAGGAATTTTTTCATCATAGATGACAATAAAACAAATATAAAAGGAGCTCATAGTTGGATTTTGCATTAAAATTTAATGCTAACTCAATACTAGACTATGTATGAAAGTAATCTCATTAATTTTACTTGGTAGATGATTTTATCAGATACAGCTTTTATATCTGCATCAAGCTTAGTGAACTGTAAACTTAAGTAGTAAATTTGCAAAGTAGTATTTGTTAAATTATATTAAATTATATTAAAAAAATCAAATGTCAGTTGTTATATCCAGTACAAGTCTGCATACTGTGGGCAGGTGAGTATGGCAATCATTTCCCACCAACTGACTCTTCAGGCTGAACAGTTGGTTGTGTTTTGTTCACATGGAAACTCGATCCCTTTTTCAAAGCTTTGCCAATGTGTTCAGCTACATAAAGAATGTATCGCTGACAGAAAACATCACCACCTATGTGACTGGAATCAGGAAGTGTGTATATATATGTGTGTGTGTGTGTGTATCAGTACTTAGTGTATGTGATTTTATGAGAGCTATTTAGTTTGTATACTGGCTGCAGTTTTGACACCATGAGTTTGCTGCCCAATCTTGCTGCACGTCCTGTTAGGAACTTTCATTCTTCATCTTCTGTTTCAAAAGAAGGATGTTATGCCTGAAGACAACATGGACCTCAATAAGTCCAGACTCACGGTATCTTTGAAAGATGGAAGAGATCAGCTTGTCAGGGTATAAACACAGAGGATGGTACTCTTGGAGGACAAGTATGGGTTAAGTTCTGGAAGAAGCCCAGGTAATTTCTAAGTGGCAGTGTGCCAGGTCTCACTGGCAGCAGTCCTAATCCAAGGCTGTTATGTTTTATGATAAAGAAGAAAGCTCAGAAAGGAAGGTAGGATTAAAATGTGATAATCTCTAATAAAAAGACTTTAAGCCTTCCTCTCATTCCATTCTCAGATGGACGTATGAGCATCAAGGAGAACTGATAGTGAGTTTTGAATGGTTTTACATTAAATTTTACTTTCCTGTTTCTCACAACTAACTCTTAGTTACTTAAATGCTCTACAGAAAAATGCATTCCGGGAACCAGCCATATTAGTTAAATTTGACAGTTTGCAACTCAAATCTTAAGTAAAAATGGTACCCGATCCAAATTATTCCATGTGCAAGAAAGATTAGGTAATTTTCCATGTAAAAAAGTCACCCTGCTCAAGAGAAGTGAAATTCTTTTATTTTGTTCTCAGAAGCTGACTTAATCTTTCCTGAAGAAAATTTGACTGTCCCTTAGTGATTGAGAGTGTCGCTGTAATCTTTCATGATGGTGACATTTGTGGTTCTTGCCCAGCCTACAGCACTACAGGTTGCCATGATGTTACTCTAACAGGTATTTTACTGGGCTGGCTAAAGTCTATGGAACTTGGGGGGAAGAGAAGGAATTGGTCTGCTTCTGTTTCTCAGAAGGTGAAATTAGGATAATCTCCTTCCTTCTTATGTCCTTGTATGGGTGCTGGTTCTCCAGTGCAGCAGCTGTTCAGTGCCAGCGCAAACCCAGCATACTTTACTGGTAGGCGCTTTGATAAAGAGGCGGAAAGGAAAAGTGAGAGGAACTCAGTGTTCCTCTCTACTCTACTCTAGCACTTCCTTCTCCAGCCTCTTGAAATAGAAGAGCCATGCGTTGGAGTTTTTCATTAAAAAATTGTGTTTTTCCCCTCAATTTGTCTTCCACTTATTTCTTTAGTTAAGACGAGTCAAGTCAGGATAGGAATTAAAAAGTTTCTGGTCACTGCATGGCTGCAGGTAAGTGAAAGTTGAGCCTTATAAAAAGGCCAATCTGTGAAAATAATCAATTGCTTTTCCACGGTTAATACGATTTCCTATGGCCTTGCAGAATCAAGGACTTACTTCTGAACATAATTTCTGACCTGATAGACCTTTCATTTTATGCATCAGTGTGCAGTGATCATTTGGTCATAACAATTAAGCTGGGGATCATCTCTATCAATCTTCATAATGATCTTCTATTATATTTTAACAAATTAAATGAGAAATAGAACAGGTTTAGTCTTGAACTAGAACTGGGCAAGTGCCCTTTTAGAATTTTAAATTTCACAGTGTGTCCTAATAACTATTAACTGCCTATAAATACATGTTTAAAATGAGTGCTTAAAAACAGAATGCACTTGTTTCAAAAAAAGAAGAAATAAATAGGGAGGAAAAAAGTCCATATAACGGTGCCAAGAAAAAATTGTTGAAGTGTTAAGATTTTTCTATAAAAGAATTAGAAAAGACAATTTAATTTAATACTCTGTACAGGTCTGAGTCTTTACCTACCCTGTTATAAATTTTATCAGGGGTGTGAGAAATGTGACAACCCAGGCAATACAGATATAGCACAAACATGAAGACATAGGCTTTCTCTGAAGATTGATAATATTACAGCTACTATTACATTTACTCTAACTTCAGTCAAACTGCCTCAAGACTACGTGAAATCAATGAAACATTCCTAAGTTAAGCAAAAGGCTCATCTGTATTAACAAAATTAACCAAAACTGAACTTCCATGTTCTACTGTTCTTAATGAAGGTTCTTCTTTGTCTATTAGGAATTTCTTGGATAGCTTGTGATTTTCACTGTGGAATGACTAAAAGATTTTACATGTGCTGATAAGAGATTTTCTCCTAGTATTATCAAGGATCATTAGAACTTTTTAGGCCCTGAAATATGAAGCCTACTGAAGCTCCATGAACTTGGATATCCTATCCTTAGCAGTGGAGTAATTATACTTAAAATGCCACATCAGGCACTGAAGCCATTAAAATTCAGAATGGTGTTTTTGGTATAAACATACATTCAGAAGTAAGAAATTGCCTTTTGAAAAGAAATGCCCATAAAATTCAGGAAAGTTGTTCATTAATCTGTGTTCTTCAAGAAAGCAATTGATAAATATTTTCAGCTTCACTTCCCACTGCATCATTTAATGTACTTACAGTTGGTTGCTCACCATTAAGTTTTGTAGGAGTGTGACACTTGATTAGGCTCTTGTTTTGCTCACATGGTTACAAGGAGGTAGCAAACACTGAGGCTCATGGAGGGTTAAACTGTCTGCTTGTCACTTTTAATTTCTCATATTTTGTGTCAATAAGTCAGTATGTTTGCCCCATGTCATGCAACAGTGGAGATAAGAACCAACTAAAATTGATTCCTCTTCACGCTGAACAGGTAACTTGGCTCTATTAGGGGCAGTAAAATTAACTTTTAGAGAGGTTTAAGGACTATGGGTTTCTAAGTTGGAATCAAAGCTAAGTTGGAACCTTCCTTCCCACTTCCCTATTAAATCATGGATGGAAGTTCCATGAAGATGATATTCAGAGATATTCCTAACTAGAGCTGTTAGGACCTTTGGCATCAAACTTGGGCTGTTGGGTAGACATGGTGCAGACTGTGGCTTCCAGAGCACACTGTGAGTGAGGGTTTTGTGTCTCTCTGGTTTTGGTGATGGCTGACAACAGGAAAACACAGAGAAAGGAAGTAATCGAGGTAGAATGACTCTGGGATACTGATCATCACTGTACTTTGTGGTGCACATTTCCCTAGTGGTCCTTCATGCCAGCTTGAGTCTGCCTCATCACTGGACCAAAAGCAGAGTAAAGAAAGGTCTAAGATCAGACTGTTGTACTGGATTTAGCTCCAGGCTATGTGTCTCTTTACCCTGAGACTCAGTGAGTGGCATGTATTTTGCCACTCCTGGAAATGGCAGTCTTGAGGCAAAGCCACTGGTGGAAGCAAATTAAACCATGACAGTGAACTCTGATCTTCTATGAATGAAAAGTGGACACTGCTCCAGACTGATGAGGCAGGAACAGGCTTAGTTACTACTGCAGCTGACTCCAGAAGAATTCATCCGGAGAAGACTTGAGTGTTAAATCATGATCAGTGTAGCAGCATTTTGGTAACAAGACAATAAAAAATGTTTCTTAATAGTTTTCCTGTTTCATTTCCCAAAAGAATTCTGTACTAATTCATATGCATATACTTTCAGAAGATTTTCTCCATTTAACAACAATGTTCCACTTCATTCAAAGATTTATAGCAACAGAAATATCAATTGCAAATTTATAGCCTTTTGCTATAAATTTGGTGGGGAGAGTAACTTCTCATAAACATTATTGCCAGATGAAATGCCATGTTCAAGGTCTCAGATTTGAAGCTGTGCTTTTAATTAGTTTCCACATTTTCCATTTGTTCTGAGAGAGATCATAAGAATCTGCAAACATTCATTTAAGCCCCATGGACCAAAGCCTGCTTTCATCCTCTTGGTGGCTGTGGTTATATTTTGCTTGCATCGTGACTGCATCTATTTGCCCATAGGTGCAATAGGTTTTTAAAAACACCAGGGGCAGTTTCCACCCACCACCTTGCCCAAGGTCTTGACTGCAGATTCCCAGCCTAAGGAGCTGAGGGGAAGTTAGAAAGGAAGGAATATGTTGTAAAAAGAAACAGCTATCTAGAAAAGATCACGCTGAGAGTGTCCATCAGCCTGTATAGTTAGCTATTACAGTGCTTATCTTAGAAATTGCTCTAGAATAAAAATCTGCCTAGTAGCTGAACATATTTGTACAGTGATCAATATTTTTTGAGTTGATCTTCAACAAATTGAGATGAAATGAGTTTTTGAAGCTGCAAAGTGCAGTTTTCTTTTCCAGCCTTAGGAATTTTCTTTTTCTTGGCAGTACTCCCAGGTGTTGGAGTTGTTATAGTTTTTTGTGATTGCAACAATAATTTATAAGAAAAAATAATAACAAAAATAATTTATAAAAGCTGAAGGGTTGAAGAATCCTTCAACTAAATAATTCTGTGTGAGGTTAATTTTGCCAGACAAGTTGATTATTTATGCCCATCTTTAATCTTGGGGGTGAATATGTTTTTTTTTTTTTAACTTTTTTTCCCCATGTTTTCTATTATATAGAAGAGATGCATTCTCTTTGGATACTTCTCATAAAATGTAAATATTTACCAAATCTCTCAAACTTTTCCTTAGTATTATTTATGATTTTTTGTTTATCTTGAAATGTATTTAATCCATGATCAGGAACCTCTTGCTGTTATTAAAATTGTACCTTATTGTTCTTTTTTAAATTGTTGTACATGTTTCTCCTACCTTTTAATCTCTTCCTCAGTGTTTCCTTTCTTTAAATATTAATTTTCTCTGTATCTCTGTAACTAAGTCTCTTCTTCAGTAGGATGCTTTATACTGTTGACACATTTTTTTTTCTCATATATAGAATGGTGTTTTTGGAGATTCCTGGTAATAAATGAGTATTTCCAAGTTCATAGTTCTTGAAATTTTCCAGTAGTTCTGCTATCTAAGTTCAGATATAAATGGCTTTCTAAAGTTTTCCCTAAGATATATATTATAGTTGATTGTGTATTCTGAATACAGAATGTAGGTATATGCTCATTGTGATTTTTATCAAGACCAATTTTAGTTAATGCTTGTACCTTTTTTTGTCCATTAAGGTGAAATTCAATTTTAAATCATCTTACATTAAACAAAGTAGAAATTTCTGTTCTTTTTGTTCTTTCTCTGTTTTTAAAGGCTAAAATTGAGTTCTAGCTTTATGAGATGTGTTGCCAAAATCCTGTTTCTACAAGTTGCAATTGGAAGTTCAAGGGATAGTTTTCGTAGTTCCCTAGTGTAATATTTGTACCTGGAATAAAACCCTCTCATCTCTTAATTTTATTTTAATTAGCTACAAATTTAATCTTTGAGCATTTTAAATGTATTAATCTGATTCAAATTAAACTGGTAACTGTTAAGTATTGTGCATTCCAGCAAGCAAAGTTCTATTGGAAAAATGGAGATACCGTATGCCAACTTGGTAATATGTATTGTTAGTTTGTTTTTATGTGTGTGGTCTCTGTGGAAATACATCATCTTAATGATAATCATTTCTTTGTGTGATGTACAAATTTTAAGCAAGCTATGGTAAATGCAGTAATGAAAGTTGTGATGACAGGTACATAGATTGCCAGGCAAATTCCAATTCAATTATCTCTCCACTGTAGCATGAGAAGTCAGAATGTCAAGCCTTTGTATAGCACCTAGAAGAGCCTGAAAAATGCTGATTTTTTATTTTTTTTTAAAAAAGAGAGTCTTCACAACTTTTATTACGTTCCACTAGGGTTAAACAATGGAGAGACAACGTGCTTGAAAATTAATTTGTGTGTGTTGATATTGTTTGAATATCTGGAGAAGAGTTCCCTTCACTCTGAAGCCCATCTGATGAGCAGGTGAGTATCTCATAGGTGGGTCTGTGGCCTCCGCTTTGAGCATGACACAGAACTCTAAGCTAGTTCTGCCCCTATTTTTAAAAAACAACAACAAAAAAAAAACAACAACAAAAACCTATTTCCAGCTTAAATCCTTTGCTGTGTTAAGATTAATTTGCTTTGCATTTCTGAGAATGAAGCCTAACGGGAACAAGGGCCCCTATTTTCTTCAAAACAATAGATTCAAGTAAATTAGAGCTGCAAACAAACACATCAGGGTGTCAGCAATCCCAGATGAATATGGGCATCTCAAAGACTGGAATCTATTTCCTTGACATGTTTCAGCAACCAGCAGAAGGCTTATAGGGTGACATGCCAAAGGGCAGCAGAAGGAATGTTGCACAGTAGGAGGGCTACTCTGAAAGTGTTGCCTCCTATTTTGCTATGTTGGCCCACGACATCAGAAGCGCTGGTGGTGGTATGGTAGAGATTGAACCTTTCCATCAATATTCCCTTACGTGTTGTTGCTGTGTGACAGATGGCAGCAGAGGGGCAGTCTGGCAGAATGGTGTCTGACAAGGAAGTGCGTATAAAGCAAAGGTGTGTCACTGAATTCCTCCATGTGGAAAAAATCGCACTCATTGACTTTCATTGATGTTAGCTGAATGTTTCCAGAATCCAGACAGTGGATGTGAGCATAGTGAAGCTGTGGGTGGTGCATTTCACCAGCAGCGACAGTGATGTGAATGACAGCCACATTCCAGATGGCCACACAGATTTTTATGGGCATGGCATGCAGGCTCCTGTTCATCATTGGCAAAATTGCATAGCTAATGGCAGTGCCTATGTTGAAAACAGTGTTTTGTAGCTGAGAATTTGCTCTATCCAATAGTTCTCTTTAGTATAATGTTTTTCATATCTGTTCTGGTTTGCATGGAAATAAATAGGAAACATTACTTTCAGAGTGACCTTTATGTATGTGGATATATATGCATATATACATAAACACATACACTACAAAGGCACGTTTCTTTGTGCTTCAAGTTGCTGCATATACTATGTTATGGGTGTAGCATACATTTTTTGTGACTGGATTGCTTCTTTCCTGTCTTCGCTTTTTCCTTGCCTGGATGAAGTTTTGAAGGTTGCTTCCAGGGCTAGACAGCCCTCTGCCCTTTGTGCTCCCGAAACTAGACAAGGCTGCACTTTTTGCCCTCGACTTATGTCAGTTGTCCCTATGTATTAGATGAATGCTTAGAAACAATTCTTCTTGGTTTCTTCTCACTGCAGTCAGATCCTCACATCCTTCTGAGGTGGCTGGGTGCACGAAAGGTCACTGTGCACTACAGAATGCCAGCTAAATTAAGCTATTTTCATTTGTGTTTTAATGAAGGGCATCAGCATATATCCATGTTTTTTATACAATTTTCCAGTCAAAGACAAGGTTGAAATAAAAGCACTGTGTAGCGTTGGCTTGATTGTTCTCCCAGCACTAGAAAAGCTCTCGGAGAGTGAGAGCAGCTTTAAAAGAGAACACAAGGATGTTTGTCTTTGAGACACATAATGACCAGTGTCTGTAAGCTTTCTGCTCCTAGATGATGTGCACAGCCCTTCATATTCTTGTTGGATGCAAAAATTTAGAAGTCTATAGAATAAGCTGAGAAAGAGTATGAAATTAACTTAATGAAGAAGGAAATTTAGTTCGCAGACGCAGCATACAAAAAAAAAAAGGTTGGAAAAAAAAAAAGATGTTATTTATCACTATTGTTTTGCTCTGCTCTTTTCCTTTTTTTTTTACTCTATGAACCACATCCCCTCTCTTCTGTTGCTGTAGATCAAATCTCCTGCTTGCCTTGACCTTGAGATTTTGTGCATCTTGTTTGAAGCAGTGTTCGTATCATTTTTGATGGCTGGCTTGCTCTGTAGAAGAGCCATGTAGCAAAACATTCCTGTTGTGTCTTAACCTGGTAGGCAGCTCAGCACTACATAGCCATTCTCTCATCTCTGTGGGATGGGGGAGAGAATGAGAAAAAATAAGATAAAACTCATAAGTTGAGATAAACATAGGTTAATAAGACAGAAGAGGAAGGAAAAAATGACAGTAATAATTATGATAGAACATATAAAACAAGCGATGCAAAACAACAGTTGCAACACAACTGCTCAGCACACACTGAGAAATGCCTAGCCATACTCTGAGCAGCAGACACTCAGCACTAGCCATCTCCTCCAGTTACACTATTCAGCATGACATCATATGGTACGGGACATCCCTTTGGTCAGGTTGGGTCAGCTGCCTTGGCTCTGTCCTCTCCCAGCTCCTTGTGTCCCCCCAGCTCCACACTGGCAGGGCAGCATCAGAAGTAGAAAAGAGCTTGGCACTTCATAAACATTGCTGTGTAAGAACTAAAACATCAGTGTGCTGTCAACATTATTCTTAACCTAAATCCAAAATGCATCACTGTACCAGCTACTAGGAAGAGAATTAACTCTATTCCAGCTGAAACCAGGACAATTCCTTATCTCAGTTGTTCTGTGACACACAGAACTGAGCTCTTTTACTAAAGCTGGTGACTTGCAAGTGTACTTGGGAAGAAGCTCATAAAATTGGAATCCCTAACTGATGGATCCAGACCTTGGGACCATTGTTCATATGTTAAATATCAAAGTGTGACTGTGACTGTGTAAAAAGAGTAGATTTCTGTTCCTGGAAGTTTCATGCCCAGGAAAACTAGCAGAGGGTAGGGAGAAAAAGAGGATCAAAGAGGTTAGGGGTAAAAAATCTGAAGGAATTTCCAGATGCAATCTTCCAGACTCAGTAGGAGATAGCATCTTGAGAATTGTTTCAGGTTCTGTATTGCTTCCTTTTTTTAAGGGAACAGTTCTTCTGTTGAAGATGGGTGTTATTCAACAGGATTTTCTGAAAGGGCAAGTAGTGGCTGCTGATGTTAACTGAATCACTCTCTACCCTTTCAAGCAGTGAAGCGGTGAGGTGGGCTAGGGTGGCATCTTGTCATTGAAGCTCAGCTGTTTTAAGATCTGCATAATCACTTTCACATGGAATGGTTTGACACAAAGCCCAGGTAGCCACTATCTTGGGAGGCAGCAAATATGAGCAAGGGACAAGGGAAAATGATGGACAGTGATGTCTGCTCAGCCACTGCATCTGCTAAGCCCCACATATTGCAGCTGCTGGTCTGGGAGCAAGGCACTGCTTCTGAGGACTTCTTCTCTTTGTTGTGGTGCACATGCTGCCTGTGGTCTCCACCAGACAAGGAGATGGAGAAGGGAATTTTCTTGTGAGATGGTGCTGTTGATTGTATACTGTAATGCAATACACTCAGCTGAGTAGGCTCACTTACTACTGAGGGTAGAGCCTTACCCTCCTTAGAGCTGCCAGCAGGAAGCCTGTTTACAGGTAGTAAGCACATAATCTCAACTATTCAATATTTTTGGTGAAGTTATTCCAAAATTGTGCATCTCAGATTATGTGGGCTTTACCAATCTTTCCATCTCTGCTATCTTGTGATTTTGACTCTTTGCTCTAAAATTTGTGTTCATTTTAGGCCCCCATGCGCAAGAAAGATCTGCATCAGTGCCTGTCATTAAAGGCTTACAAGTTGAATTGCTTGTTTGTTAGCAGAGTTATTTTCTGTTTCTCAGTACTGTGAGAGAAAAGTCAAGTCAATTATGTATCTCACTCCCACACAACTAACGGATGGACAAGAGTTTTTTTAGCTGACATCCACTATGCTAAATACGTCAAGATGAAGTGATGATTTTCTTCTGTTTTCTTTCTTCATGTAATGAATGGTAAGTAGGTGAATCAATAAGGTAATATGTGACGGATAATAAATAAGTTACAACTTAGTAATTTTGAGTGGATGTCCTGATATGTAGGAACTCCTGTAAGCATATGCTCCTGCTTAGAATTTGTCATGTCTGATTCCATCTTGACATTTAAATTGTACTGTGAACTGGTTTCCCAGATGTTCTTAAGACTGTGACATCTTTTCAGGGCCCCAGACCCTTGCAAATGGCTTCTTAGTGAGTTTTAATACTAAATTTAGCATGTTTAATTTTGTCAAGAGATAAGATGTTATTAGAAATTCTAGTACTCATAAGTTAACATCTAAACTGCCAAGCACTGCTTTGGCTTTACAGCTTCTTAGGTGTCACAGAAAAGCATCATGCAAACAAGCCTCAAACTTACTATGACTGTAATACTGTGGTAGCATCAAAGGAGAGTCTTTGCCTCTTGCAGATTAATGTAAGTGCAACAGCCAGGTCTGATGTTTGAGCTGCTGGCTCTTAGTAAAGTTGCTCCCACGTGGAAACAATCTAGCTATTATCAGATAAGCTTACGTGACAAATAGCCTCACTCACATACAGCATGATGTCTTCCAGTCCCTTAATCCTGATCTTTTACTTACACCTCACAAGTGATGGGATGGAAAAGTAAGGATCTGTTTTTTGGGGGTAGTTTAAGAGCCCATGTCATTCTGTGATATGAATTCATAGCCTCAGATTAGATAGTTCATTTTCATATGTTTGTGTTTAAATGGCATCTTCTGAAAGCACTAATGGAGTTATTCCATTTTCTGTTCGTTTTTTTGTTGTTGTTGTTCTTTTCAATTTTTCTTTCATAGGATAGTTCAACAACTCCCTCCTCTTACTCTCTACAGGGATATATAAAATAATAATAAAAATAATAATATTTATAAAAATATTACTACATTACAGATAGTGTCTTTTTAATTAACCTGAAAAACTTTTTATTAATAGCTTGATTAATAGCTTGTAGTCACAGGATGTTATTTTTTATGTTTATTGTTTCCAAAGAAATCTAATGTATATTTTTTGAGAGCAAGTGGCAGTGTTCATCAGTTTTAAAACTAATATTTGATAGCAAAACACAGTGCTAAAGATTTCAGTTTCTAGTTTGTCTGTATTTGCTAGACAACACTAAAACAAGCTTCTTGTATGCATAAGATTTAATTTGCTTCTGGTGTTCACTCTCTGTGAATCATTCCTGAAGGAAACAAAATGATGACACAGCAAAAATAGTTCTTGAGACAAAAGATGCATTTAAATCAGCTAACAAATTAAAAGGGACACATGTCTCCCACTGTTAGATCTGGTGCTTTGAATTCTGGAAATATTATGATTGGCTCTTTGTCAGTGATCAAGCCTTGTTTTATCACAACCATGTGTCAATGTGTTATTAGATATTTGTGTTATTTTTCATATTGTAAATTTGAAACATCTCTCATATAAAAATATCAGATCAAAACAAAATTTACGGAATTATTCTCTTATTTGCTGTTTTTCTTTTATTAATAAACGTTCACTGATTTTGAAGGAGCAAAAAATATTGTAATATGTCAAGAGGTGTGACAACTGAAACTACTAAGATTATTAGCAAAGCTATATGGAGTAATTTTTATGATTGATTAGTTACAATATTATAAAAAGTAAGAACCAATATTCTGAAACAAATACGTGGATTTTACAAGCTGTCTGGCTATTTTTGCACTGAATTTGTTCCATATTTTTTATCTGTTTTCATCATTCTTGCTCCCATTTAGTCAGAAAAGAGGGGGAACTCCTGGCCTAACAAACTAGTCCTACTTACTGTCAAGGTACTTGAGAGTACTGATCCCATTCAGCACCCAGGGCTGACTATGGCACCCAAATGGGGTGGTATTCTCAGTTTGTGGCCCATACATATCCTCCACATCTTGGGCACCTTGTTCTCAGCTAGCAATGACTTAGGATATTTCAGACAGATCTTGGCTTTTTTGCTGAGTCTAGCCAAGGAGGAGCCTGGATGAATTCTTCTTCACCCTTGGTTTCCAAGATGAGATTCAATTTTTTTAACACCAACTGCCACTTAGACTGTCTTAAGACATCTAAGTAAAGAGCAACGCATTTGCTGTTGTGATGCAGAACTTAAAGAAGACCCACGTTCATATGAATAAGCAGCTGGAGCTTCCATAAGGTATGCTATGTCTAGACAATAGCTCAGCTTTTAGTCTAAGGGCAGTCTGTTGGAGAGTGCTCTCTAATATGACAAAGTTATCATTCTTTTACTCTTATATGAAGCTGCCCAGAGACAACAAATTATTATGACTCTTCTTGTGCCTTTTTGGATAAAGAGATGTTCAGACGCAAACAAAGGTAAGTATTTTTCATACTGATTCTTTGTTTAGGACTTCACTTCTACATGTAGATCCACTTTGCTATTCAGTTTAACAGGGTCTCAGCATGCCTCATACTTTATTTAATTTGGTATGCTTTGTTTATTGTGTTTCTCAGCCTGCTAACTTCAGAAATGTTTAGAAAACAGACATGGTTGTGTTGATTGAGCTAACAATCATCTAAAGATAAATCAAGAATAGATGTGTACATTGAGATATCATCTATTATTTAATTGGATAGTATAACTGGAAACAATAGCCAAATTTTCAGGCACATTAGCCTTCCTCAGGTCTGAAACAGAATTAGAAGACTTCAGAGTTAAAAACAAAATGAAAGCAATAAAGCAATTATTCAGATATGTACCAGCAAAACTATCTCTGAAAGAAAATGTAGAGCATATGTGTGGAATAAAGAAAGGCGATAAGGCAGTTTTCTCTCAAGGGGACAGAAAGAAAAAAAAAATAGCCTCTGGAACATGCAAAGGTCAGCGAAGGAAAAAGAAAATTACATTGTTCCATGAAATCAATACCTCTGTTGACTAACCTGTTTTTTAGTGATCAGCAGAGTTTAAAGTGTTAGCTCCAATCTCGTTTTTGGAATGGATTTTGGAGATCTTTAAACATCAAGACTGAAAGATCAGAGGAGGCATGATCTGATACAAAGTATGCTTTGTATAAGATGGGAATTCTATGTTCGTATTAAGAATCTATATAAGAAATTAATCTCTTGATGGTTATGCTTCAGAGTTTCTATTCCTCTGGGGTTCCATGCTGAGTCTCATAGGATGAACTTTCAAGATTGGAAAGGATTGGTCAGATATATGTTTGTGTTAATGTGCACTACAGTACGCAGTATAATAACATATCTTGTTGAACAGGATTTATGCTTGCTATGTCTATTGACAGCTCCCTTTCACCTGTGAGAAAGCTGTACCTCAGTGCTACTGCTAGTGTGTTGAAATCCTGAAGTCTACGCTTAGCTTTTATTGGCTCTTCTCTGAAATTCCCATGCGTTCTTCTAAAAAGCTGAGATGATCTACTATATTGTGGCAGTATATTACAAGTGGGCAGGAGTGTCCCTGAGCACATACTGCTGCTCCAGACATAAAACGTGTTGGCATGCTCTCCCTGCTTTGGAAGTAACCTTTCAGGAAGAATAGGAACTATCTGACCTCCTGAAATCATCTCATGGCTGCAACTGCATGCAACAAACCTCATGTTTTTTTACTCTTCTAGGTTTCCTGCTCACCTTATGTCCATTTTCATTGCCTCACAGTAATCTTGACTCTTTGAGCCCACTGAAATTTCCCATAACTGGTACCTTCTTGCTCATTCAGTGTGTCCTGGGATCCTCTCCCTTCTAGAAGCCCCACTGCTATGGTGGCAGCCCTGTTGCCAGCCCACTATTTCTGGCTCCGAATATGAAATGAATGAGAAACAGAGACATAGCACCCTATTCCTGTGATATCAGATAAATGACCTCAAGCTAATGATATTGTGTTTGGATGCTGGCCAGTGAGAGATCTGGATACCTTTTCTTCACCAGCACTCATTTGGGAGTGAGGTGTCATGAAAGTGCTCACCCTAAGTTAGAATCTTCCCTTGAACAACATCCAGCACTGGGTGTTTCAGAGAGTTTTGTAAAACACTGAGGGTCAATATTTCAGTGTGATTCAGCTGCTGCTGTGCAGGACAGGTATTACACAGAGACAACACTGAAGGAGAAGTGATAGGATATTTCCCCAAGCATTGGTGCAATGAGGCTACTTAAGTAATTAAAAGATTGTTTTACTACTACAGCAACCTCTAGAGCATCTATTGCAATTTTCACATCAAATAAGGTACAATTAGGCCTGACATCCTTCCTTTAAAGATCCTAACTGAGCTGGTGGTTGGGAGCTGTTGGAGACAGTTTTATTAAACCATCTCAAAAGTGTTACATTGCTTTGGATGCTTTGATTTTATTCTTATTTTCATTTATCGCAAATGAATACTATTCTTGGTCTGTCTTGTGCCACAAATAGAATTATTTAGTCAATTTATATTCCTAAGTAAAAGACTGTGATATTTTAATTTAACACTATTACTGTGTATAGTCAGTCATAACTGAGGCTGTTACCGATATACTACAACATTACAAACATTTTCAATGAGGCTCTTACAGTCCTGTTCTTTGGGAATCTGACCGTACAATAGCAATGCCACGCATGGAACATTTCTTGCTCTTTGAGGTTGGATTTTTGTGATCATACCCAATTATTCTTCCATTACTGCATAACCACTATTATTAGTTAGATTGAAAGCACAAAATTATTTTTTGAAATATTTTCTACAATTTTGAAACTATGGAGAATTTAGTAATGAGCTAATCACTTTGGCACACATATGCAGGTTAATAATTCAATAGTTCATTAGTTATGCCCACATTAATAGAATTCCTTTTCTTTCATGCAACAGAAAATGCATGCTGTGGCCAACTTAATACCATTATATTCATTCCTGTCTTTCTGTTTGTATGTTTACTCTTTGAGTAACTTGAAATTGTATCTTTGTGCTACTTTAATAAATCTCAAGTACTTCTTTTTCTATTTTGTAAATTAAGAAATAAAAAATCAGTCAGTTTCTGAACATGGGTTCATACCAGATCTACTGAAGATCATCTGTGGCTTTGGGCCATTTCTGTTGCTACAGGACAAATAAGTTGAAAAAGCTTTTTGTTTTACTTTACCAACATGCTGATGTCCTTCTCACCATGTCTATGGGGTAAATTATTATATGCTGTTCAAGGTAATGGCAGAACCTCACCTGCTCTGAAGGAATTCTTCTCTTTTCAGGTTACTGAATGTGCATGGGTTATCTCTGTACCTCAGTTCTGGAGAAAACACCTATGAGCAATCTCCTTAATTCTTCTTACAGAATTTTTCCAGGAACTGTTGAAAGTCTGCAGTTTCCTCTGTCTTTCCTCACTCAGACTTGGAACTACATAGGAATTGTGATATTAAGCTCATTCCAGTTTGTTTTGCTTTGGTTTTCTTAAATCACTGAATTTCACAACTAAATTTGTTTTGCAAGCTCAGCATAAAAAAGTGTGGCTGAACTATTAAAACAAGTCCAAATTTAATGTTCAACCAGAAGCAAAATGTTTCATTCTGCATTAAGGTTTTAAGATTCATATTTATCTTGTTATCAAAATATATATACATTTGGCCTCAACAACAAAATTGAAAAATATTATTTCTAAAGACAAAGTTATAAACCATAGCACTTCATTCAAAATATTAACATTTTAATTTTTTTTTTCCCGCAGTTATAATTTCCAGAAGATGTGCTTTGGACTTCAGTTATAGTCATGAAATGTTCTAATCTGCTTCCAGCTGCATAATTCGGAATAACTTATTTAGCAAAACTACTTTGCTCAACTCAAATGACATGAGCCTGGAGAATCTTTTTCTTTGGCCTAGAATCCAGAAAGTGAATTCCTTTGCTTCTTTTCATACCAGTGATGAAAAAATGCAATGGCCATAATGTATACCTCTATGTTGGAAGGACAATGGCCAATTTCTTCAGGCATGTAGAAATCTCATAGTAACTTCCTAAAACCAGGTGCTGCTATCAACTTATTTATTATATTCTGGTCTTGATTTTTTTTTTTTTTTTTAGTTTTCTGAAATTGACAGGTTCTCAGCTCCAGAATGGAGTAAGTATTTAAGGAAGAGATTGTAGCTCAGACTTAAATTTTCTGTGCTTTCCTACCTCTGTCCTCATTCTGATTTTCTGCTTCAAAGGTAAGCCACTTTCACAATTCCTTCACCAAGTATTCTGTCCGTCCCTTATTCTCCAGCATTTTTAGGGATTTTTGTTCTCTTGTTAACTGACTTGCCATTTACGTAACTTTTAGGTGAACACTTTAGCATTTAAGAATCCTGGTGAACAAAGCAAAAAAATTCAAATCTGCAGTGTTTTTGAGACAGTGAGATGTCTGCAGGCAAGATAACTTGCTATTATTCAGACTGATTACTAAGCTGTCCTCGCTCACCAAACTTAGATAGGGAACTGAACAAAAAAATAATTATTTAGGCATTTCATGTGTAAATTTAATTTGGTCAGCTCAGTGTCTACCATCAATGCTAGAACTAAATTAATCTTTTCACATAGGCAGCTCCATTGAGATAAACTGAAATTGTATTAGTCAGGGGCAAGATCATGAAATCCTGGTCTACCTCATTGCTTAATTGGTTTTATAAATATTTATTTCTATAAAATGAAGATATTGTCATCAGAGATCTTAGTCCTTTTTTGCTGTTATGAAGTAGTAATCCAAGCTCATTTCTCAGGAGAACAACTCTCTCTTTTTTCCACCTCCCTTCTCATGCAGCCTTACTTCTTCAACTCAAGGCTCTCAAGTGGATCATTTTAAATGAGTATGGACTTTAAAAGAAGAGATGTATGTGGGTGTAATTGTTTCTCAGAATCTGAGAGCGTGCTGGTTAGTAACAACATTTGTGTCATTTCTACTCGGTACACATCTACATCTGTGACAAATTTTCTGCCAAGCTTATGTTATTTTTATCTTACTGTTGCACATATCATCCATCATTTCAGTATTCCTTGCCTGACCAAAGTTTTCAGTTGTAGAGATGAAAGTGTTAACCTGGGCAGCCTGATCTAGTATCAGATCTGGAGGTTGGTGGCCGTGCCTGTAGCAGGGGGGTTGGAACTTGATGATCTTTGGGGTCCTTTCCAACCCAAGCCATTCAATGATTCTGTGAAAGCACAATGATTCTGTTAGGTTTGGGGCCTGAGTTTACTAAAGGCAAAAGTGGGTGAAGGATTAAAATCATTTCCCGGATATTCCTTCTTATAGTCGTTGCACAAGATCTGTTAATTATAATATTTGGTAGAGCACTACTAGAATACTTGTCTGTACTTCTCTCCATTCACAGCAAGACAATGGTCATATATGTGCATATGAATATAAACAAATTAATTTATGAAGGGGGAAATCATTCCTGACAAAACTGACAGCTTCATATGGTAGGTGGGTAAGGATACTACTAGATATCATTTGGCTTTTAATGGATGTTGTTGAATCTTGACTTTAGCAAGGCTGCCTCCTGTTATATCCGGATAAAGAAGCTGATAAAGTGCAGACTAGATTAGTGGTCAGTGAGGTGGACCAAAAACTGCCTGAATTGCTGAGCTGGAAGGGATCAGAAGGGATCAGTAGCACAAAGTCTGACTGGTGGCCAATCTCTAGTGGTGTATCACAGGATCAACAATGGATCCAATATTGTTTAATATTTTTGTTAATAACCTGAATGATGAAATGGAATGCACTCTTAGCAAATTTGTAGATGAACAGTATACCAGAAGAAGCAGCTGATACACCAAGTGATTGTACTACCATTCAAAAGATCATGAACAGACTGGAGATACTGGCTGAGAGGAATCTCTGAAGTTTGGTAAGGGGAAATGCAAAGTCTTGCACCTGAGAAATGAATCCAAGTGCCAGTACATGCTGAGGGATTACTGACTGGAAAGCAGCTTTGCAGAAAAGGTGTTGGGTTCTGGTGGGCACCAAGCTATCCATGACTGAGAATGTACCCCTATGGCAAAGAAGGTCAACAGAACAGCATCCTGGGCTTCACAAGACAGAACAGCACCAGCAGATTACGTGATGTGATCCTTTACCTTAGTCCTGATTAGGCTGCATGTGGAGTGCTATGTCCAGTACTGGCTTTCCCAGAGTAAAAGAGACATGGGCACACATGAGCATGTCTAGCAAAGGGCAACAAAAATCATTAATGTATCGGAGCATCTATTACATGAAGACAGGCTGAGAGAGCTGAAACTGTTCAGGCTGGAAAAGAAAAAGCTCAGAGGATCGTATCAATGTGTACAAATTCTTGATAGTACAGAGATGACTTTTTAAAGCCAGATTCTTCTCAGAGATATTCAATGAATTGTAAGATGCAACAAACTCAAACTGAAAGGCAAAAAAAGTTCTTTAAACATATAAAAAAAACTTTCTCTAGTGGGAATGTAATACTGGAGCATTTTGCTTGGAGAAGTTGTGTCTGTTCATAGTTGTGTCTTTCCTTTTAAAACTCAACTAGACACAACTGAGAGCAACCTGCTGTAGCTGCCCCTACTTTGACTGGGAGATTAGGACAAGATCTACCAACATCCTCTCCAACTTCAGCCTTCGTTTTTCTGTGATATAAAACATTGGGCTTTGAAATGTGTTGAGATGTAGTGAGATATATATTGCTATCATTTCATCTCCCAGTGAGCAGTTTCAGAACAGAGGTATTACACCATTAAAGGCCTTCCAGCAAAATAAGAGAAACCTGAGAGTGTCTGAGCCCTGATGCTGGGTAAACAGTGGTAATAGTCTCTAAACATTCAATAAAGCTCAGGAGGTTAGTTGCAACTAGTGGTCATTTCTAGCAGGATCCAGAAAGGAAAGAGCACATTGCACAGGCTCCATTAAACTCATAAAGGCCATTCCCCACACTCCCCTGATCTCGCAGCCCCTCAGCAGGTACGTTTCACTGCAAAATGCATCAGGCCATTGAATTTTGTATTTTATTATCAATGCAAACAGTACCCATTTAATGGACACATGCCTTCCACTATTGTTTGCTGATTTAGGACAGACATTCTGTTAATCAACCATCTTGTAATGATAGTGGGTTTCAGGCAGACAAATTTACAGCTAAAGAAAACCATAACAGAGGATTTCAAGTAGAATAAACAGTAATGTCAAAAGACAACTATTGAGAAAACTTTGATGATCTTAAATTTCTTTGTATCCCCTTCATTAAAACAATGGTCAGCAGAGAAAATTGGAGCATCACAGCAACCTTGTCAGATTTACACAGGTGTAGAGATTATAAATGTAATGTCATGTTCAGCAGCTAAGGCAGAAGTGCCTGCAACTTCGAGGCCATCTTCAAAACACAAAAGTGGAATCGTGGTGATTTACAAAAAAAAAAAAAAAAAAAAAAAAAAAAAAAGTTCTAGCAAAGCATGCTCAACAAAACAAAACACCAGACTCATCTTCTCATCTTCATACTAAACTCAGAAAGATTTCAAGGCTCACCTTCGTGTGAATTGAAATCTCAGTTGTAGCTGACTCTCTGCTTGTGTCTGTTTTGTAGAAAAATGCCTCTAGCAGAAGACAATTTTGCTGTACTCCTAAATCAAAACAAGCTAGGAAACACATTTCTTTTTGTGTCAGTGTCTAACAAAACACAACATGAGTGAGTGCATGACATTATTTTGCATGCTGGTACTTGCAGTCAATCAGACTACAGAACAATCACCTTTGAGATAAAACTGTGCTTTCTCTTTCTCTTACAGTACCTTCAGTTTTAATGAAGATTAAGTGTGATAAAGCTACATGGAATAATGGAAATACCAGAAAGAAATTGCTTTTTGAAAATGAAAAGCTTTTTAAAAAGTCACAATTGGACTGAGAGAGCCATGAGTGCATTTTCTACCCTAACATTTTGGCATTACTCTATGGAGCTTTCTGCTATCAGCAGGGAAAGAAAAATTGCAGTTGACATCTACACCTGGCATTTGTCTCCATTAATGCGTAGTGCAGAGACTGTGTTCACTTGGCTTCGTCTCCACCTGTCAGATACTTTGCTCTCTAGGAGGAAAGAGAACAGGGAGAAACCAAGCAGATTTCAGATTTCCTAATGTGAATCAGTTTTCTTATGAAAGATGTAGGCAAGGGTCAAATCTGCATCCCTAGGGAAAAAAAACAACATTATTGCCTTGTTTGTCACATCTTGTTCAGGTCTGCTCTTCTGTCCGCTCATCTGTCTCCTGTACAAAATTCTTCTGCCTGGCTTTTTATTTCAGGAGCTAGGAAACAATTTTCAAATTTGGTTGGTCCTTCAAGGACTAAAGAGAACATGGAAATCCTGCAGCATAGATGTGCTTTGAAATGGAGAACGTATCCCCATGTCACTGGTGCAGAAAGTAAAATATGGCTGAAAGCCACAGAGTAATTCTATTAGTTACCGAAAAAATTGCTCCTTGGAGGAGACATAATGAAACCATAAAGCTGAAAGGTGGTTCCTTAAGAGTGTTGTTTCACACTCACAGCAATAGTCCTGTGGACTGCTGGCAGTGAACCTCTGTTGACACAGTTGGTTGGAGACTCTACATTTCCTTCCAACCCAGAGCATCCTTAGGGACCATCCATGGTTTGATCATGCTCAGGAGCTTTGTTCTGAAATCTGGTGTCTTTTTTCTTTCACTGAAATGGATGTAACTCAAGAACACAAAGCAAGGGTATTACCCCAGCTAGACTTTAAACACTTTCATGTAAGAGGTTATTCATATCATTCTCTTGTTAAGTGCACAGACTGCATGTCTATTTACAGTAGTTCCCAGGAGTACTTCTCAGCTTCTCTGTTTGGATGCACACTACTGCAGAAACCCACTTTGGTAGTTTTAGGACAATCATCCCCACAATTTGACAGAAACCTGGGCCCAGTCCTTCAAAGGGCATGATCTGGTCCCCATGTGTGGCTGAAACATGATTGTCCAATAAAAGATGATACAGTTTCCTTTTACAGCAGGGACAGTTAAAATATCTTTGAAATAAAAGACATAATGCAGTAAAAGAAATAATAAGACTCAAGTCTGTCCCAACACTGTTACTAAGTAGGAAGGCGAGAGAGTTGTTATAGCAACAGATGGAGGTATTTTATAACAAGTGCAAGCACCTGAACCTTGGAAAGCTAATGTAACTGTAACTGTGAGAAGGACTAAATGGTACCTTTCAGGCTTTTGTCTGCCTGCTGTGCTTACATTTCAAGCTGACCAAAGCTGAGTGCTGTATTACTATAGTCATGGTCCCAGCTTTGTTAAAGAGCCAAGCATCTATCAGCCCAGCCCAGGACTGCTTTAATCAGGCCACATGGCTCTTGGAGTTTTTCACACAACGTTTGGATCACACATGGACCAAGCCTGCATCTGCCTACGAGGCACTGTGCAGGTGTACCGTGACTGAGTTTTCTTTTGGGAAATAGTTCCCTGTAGTCTTTCTGTCAGTAGCAGAGCTCTGAAGATCAGACTGATCTGAAGCAGAGTGGCAGCTGTTACTTGTCTCCATGCCATCTCTCTCCCCTGGCTCAGGGCAAGCTTAACCCACTTGCTAATAACTAAACATTAGCCCCCCAAGCCCAGATTTGTGCTAACTTTCCTGCCCCTAGCACAACTAAAATAGTAGTTACACAAGGGTAGGAGGTTTTCTGGCACACACAAAGCCAGGGGAAAGGATTAGAATCAGTCACAAATAAGGCTTAGATGAATACATGTACCGCTAGAAGCCAATCAGCTTTTTGACCTCAGGTTCATATTTCTGTAAACATGTATCTTGGCAACACATCATTCAGTTTTTCAATACGATGCAATGCAAGCCCTTTCTCATTTATCTCAGCCGTCTTGTTGTGTTATGTTACAAATGATTGCTGTTAATTCTGTGTTTAATTGCGCTTAACATAATTTATTTGCCATCCAGTGATTTTAACTGTTGGACATAACAAAATATGGTTCTTTTCTCTTCTGCTTCCTTCTGCTTCTCATCTGTGGATGCTAAAAGCAGCTGGACCTGTTCCATGCGAATGGAAATAATTATGGGCATGTACACCAAATTCATTAATCTCAAGAAGGCATCTTGCACAGAGCTATTCCCGGAGTATTCTTCATGAATTGTCTTCCTCTCTCCTGCCCCTTGAAAATTGCTTCTTTCTAATTTTCTTTCACAAACTTGCTTTCTGTGAGCCTACCTCCGTTCTCTTATTAATAGGAATTGGAAGCAGAATGCATTTCAACTAAAATTGGCGACAATGACATGTTCCTTAAACCAAAGCGCCTGTCCCAGATGTTCTGGAGGAAAGCAAATCCTTCAGGCTTTCCTGAGCTCCAGTGGGAGCACTGGGACTTCTTACCAGAATGTTATCCTAAAAGAGAGTAATTTTATTCCTCATCAGTGTCCTTTAATTTTGAATTCATTTCTCCCAGGTTTCAGATAGTCAGGTACTGTACATTTTGTTTTTGAAGTTTATACTCTAAAAATCTAAAAAATGTTTCTTCTGCTATACTTATTTTTTATTTTGTTCATTTTATTTTGTTTTTATTTTTAGCTTCTTAGCCCTCATGAACAATTTGTCTGTCCTTTAAACAGCCTATCTGTAAAGTCTTGGCCTTAATGTCACTGTCTCCTGAAAGAGTGTCATAGAATCATAGAATCATAGAATTGCTCAGGTTGGAAAAGACCTTAAAGATCATCAAGTCCAACCACAACCTAACCATACTACCTGAACTCTAACAACCCTCTGCTAAATGATGTCCCTGAGCACCACATCCAAACAGTTTTTAAATACATCCAGGGATGGTGACTCAACCACCTCCTTGGGGAGCCTATTCCAGTGCTTAATAACCCTTTCTGTAAAGAAGTTTTTCCCGATATCCAACCTAAACATAACCTGTTGCAACTTGAGGCCATTTCCTCTCAGTCCTGACACCTGTCACCAGTGAAAAGAGGCCAGCCCTGCTCTCTCTTTAAGCACTTTTCAGTACTGGAAGAGAGCAATAAAGTCTCCCCTCAGCCTCCTTTTCCCCAGACTGAACAGCCCCAGTTCCTTCAGTCCCTCCTCATAGGTCATATTCTCCAAACCCTTCACCAGCCTTGTTGCCCTTCTTTGGACCTGCATCTGTTCAGATCTGAATCTCCAAAGCTCCTGAATTCCTTCAATAGGAGCCTATATGTAAAGCTAAGCACAGAATAGCATGCTGGAAAAAGGCAGTAACTATGAAGGGTGTCACATTGGTTTCAAAGAGGACAGCAGCTATGCAGCTGGAATGTCAACAGATCTCTCCTTGTACATATTTCAGCAGGCTGGAGCTCCACTGTTTCAAGTCTGAGCACAGGGACTTGTGTGCATAACCCTGTGGTATGATTAATGAATTTTCCAAGCTCCACAGATAAAAATTGTTCCTCCATCTCAAAATCAAAGCCAATAAGGCCTGTATCGTTTCCTTTTAAATACAGCTTAGTTTGATCATATCTGAGATTATTTCTGGCTTATCCATATTCAATATTTGTTACTTCTATTTCTTATTTATCACAAATACACTATTCCATGTGAAAAATGAGGCCAGCATTTGATCAGCATTAATGGAAGCCTTTGAGGATCTCTCAGCTATTGTTCATCTTTATCCGCTAGAAGAATAATGATGTAGTAAAAAGTGCATGCATTGTATCTAATGTGATTAGTCTCTTAATGCTAGGGATGCAGGAAGAATGCAGCAGGTAAAATAAAGCTGTGGGTAAATACATTAAGAGCCTAGAGTGCAAGTCTAGACTGAAACACAAAACAAACAAAGAAAAAACCCTATATACGTACATACATACACGCACACACACACATATATATATATATAAAATCAGCAGTTTCTCACTTGTAGATTGGGGATTTTATGTATATATGGTACTAATTTTCCTTAGTGAAAAATGCAGTGAGATTGCATAGTGAAGATGAAGTGTCAGGAGAAGGAATATGAGATAGTTTGGTATTGTAAATGAGTTACAGTTGAATTATTGGGGAGAAAATTAACTCCATCCCAGCTAGACCCGATATAATACATCAATTATGTTTTGTAAAGGAACACTTCATGCAGTAATCAGAATTATGAAAGCTAAAGGGTGGTAGAAAATCAAGAATGTATTTATTTCATTATGCACTGTAGGCCCATCTGCACCACCAAAAAATGCAGCCAAGTAAAAAGAAGTCAGCTAAGAGCTGAGTTATATCTGATACTCAGCATCTAAGTGAGATTTCTTGTTTAATCTGAATTCTGAGTTCTTGCCATTTTTCTGTGAAAGGTTTGATGGAAGAATGTAGAGCCTTCTGTTCACTGCTGTGAATGGGCTTCAGAGCTACCAGCTGAACCTCATTAGGTTGTCAGTGCTTTCATATGTGTTCCCAAGGACAGGATTTCATGATCTAGGAGGTTTATTTTGGGTCCTTATCAATCAGAAAAAGACTTTGATCTACTACCTGCATATGCAGATTCACATCTTCTGTTTCCCAGAGGATAATTCTTGTATTTGCAAATCATCACTCTAACAAGGGCTGACTGGAAAATTCTCAACTACTTTTAGTCATTATAAATTGCTGCTAAGAGTTGTTTACTGAATCTTGTTGATTTTATTTTCCTGGAATTTTTCCACTATTAGCGCTCTTGGTAAAGAATTATCAGGCCATAAAAGAACGTTCAGTTAAAAAAGAGCTGGGCACAATAGCAGACATAGCCTGGGAAATCAGGAAGCTTTAGGTTTGGTAGATAGGGACTTCTCTCTCTGTTCTACATATTGCTGAAGATTGACCCAGATATCTGAATATAGTCTATTCTGAAGTGCAGATACACATCATGCTCAACCCTGTTACACCACGCATCAAACTGAAAAGCTGTGCAAAGTTAGAAACTCTCTACAATTCAAAAAATATTTGAGGATGAAAATTCAGCTGCTCTTTCCTGACCTAAAATCCTACCACTGATTGCAGCTTGCTACTGCGATACTCTTTTAATTTGAAAAACTTATTTATGAATTGAGCAGTTTTAGAGAGTCCTGGCTCTTACAATACAACATGGGACCAGCTTACACTCAATCTTTAAATAAATAAATAAATAAATAAATAAATAAATAAAATTAGGAGTTTTGTTCTCAACATTATATATTATTCTGGTATTTCTAATGATTATGATCAGAGCTCATTGCGAAACCATAAATAACTTTCATAGTAACGTTTGAGTTCTTCATTCAGTGTTCTGTATTTTCACTACAATGTGAAGAGTAGGTCTGACTCATGAAAGAGTTGTGTTGGCGTTAGTTTCTATATCACACCTGAGAGTGGCAAGTTGTATGTACACAGAGGTTCACACCAGAAATTTGGGCAATAGTCTATCTTCTGAATTATGCCTGGAAAAAGTAACTTTCTTGTAAAATATCTGTTCTCCCCTTAACTGTGATGCCTCTGGTTATATCATAATTGAGAAAAAAAAAAAATCAGCTCCTGAAGTAGAAAGACACATTAATTTAATTGCTATTCTTATAGATTTCCATATCAACTAAATGTAATCTGAATTATTTTTATAGCGTTGTATTTTTTTCAAATATCCTTTCTGGTTCACTAGATTTTTCCAAGGTGAAAATGTCAGCACTTTTCTGTTATAGTCCCCCACCTAGGAGGAAGATTTAAGATCAAATGCATCGGCAATTTGTTCTTGCTGTCATTGAGATTATATTTTCTTCCCCCTTCCTGTGTATCTTAATGCCTCTTTCTGTTCCCTACTACAACTCTGCTCATGAACCAGCCTAACAAAATTAAAGCTTCCAGGCTTTCCAGCAACAGGAGTCTCCTAAACAAGGAAGACTGTGCCTCAAACTGCTCCAGTGTTATCAACAAAAATCTTCCTATCTGATAAGAGAGACCTTCGCACAATTCGGGTTATGGCAGAATTTTGCACTAAATCCAAAACAGAATGGTGAAGCCATTTTGCATGTTAACAAAGGTAAGTAGCTGTCCATGTGAAGATAACGTATTTTACATTGGTTCTTCAGTGACTTTAGACTTCACAGCTTGATAGTGTGGAACTTTTTACCACCAATTAAGATTCTAAGGGGAAAACATGTAGATCTTTATTTAGTATTCTGCAGAAATGGTAAGTCCTAAAAGGTATCAGCTAGATGCATGAACCTCTCTAGGGAAGAAGGAGAGCTAAGGAAGCATGACGATAAATTAATCTGTACAAACGCTGGACTAGAATAGTTAAATCTAATGAAAGTGTTGTTGATATGATAGACACTGTTTTAATTTGGCTCCGGTTGCAGATGATATTTCCAGTATTTGAGCTCTTTGTGGTTGTCTTGTGTGGAGTTTTAAATGTATAATTAATGTAGCATAGAAATATGCACTAGCCATATTATTAAAATTTATCATGGCATTAACTTTTGAAAATGAATAACAAGTTGTTGCTAAAGCTGTAAAATTGAGTTTTCTTTGAGGAGATGCACCATATAAAGAATTGAAATTTATCTTGATATTATTTTACTAGAGCTTTTTAATTACTATAGCAGATAAGTAGAACTGGACGTTATCTTAACAAAACAATTGTATTGGTAATGTCATACAATTTGCAAAGATAGCTACAGAATATTCTGTATCTAATAAGAGTTTAGTTTAAGCTTATATACAGTCTTCCATTGTGCAAAAGGTTCCCTATTCTCTTCCAGTGAGAAGAGTCACTTCCAAGTCATTTTTATCAACTGACTATAGTTTTTTCCTTAGAAATATGGTCAAAGGAAACATATCAAATCCCTCTAAGTACTCCAATAATAACAAGTTCTGAATGCTTGCATGATAGCTGCAAAATTCACCATCTTTTTTCCTTTAATATAATGCTGTTTTCAGAATGAAAGACAATATAATTTCGTAATCCAAAACTTGGCTTTCAATTATTTATTAGATTTTTATTTTGGTCTAGATACATTATATGAGAGCCAGCAATTTATTTTGAAGTGAAATAAAGATACTTTGCTTCTTAGTAGGATATTTGTGGCTGTAACAAAGAGTGAAAAAGGTAGAAAGAAATCACACACTATACATTCTAGCTTACCCATCATCTTCAACAAACTAGAACATCAGGCACTAACACTGTATTTTAATTAAAAGTAGTGACAAGATTCTTGTAATCATACAGAACTCACTGGAACCCTACGTGTACTGTTCTTGATTTGGAATAAAATGAAGACTTCAAATTTCAAGCAGGAGTGATTTTTCAGTGAAGAAACTGACCAAATAATTATATTTTTTAATATCTTTTATTCTGTAAACTTCTGCAGTTTGTCTGCTGGAGACCCAACTTTGTATTTAGAACACACATAAAAAAGACAATGAAGAAATTCAGGGATTGTAGCAACACCACAAAAATAGCCCATTCAGCTTGTAATAAGATTTTTAAAGAACTGCTGAGAAGATTTCAAATATCTGTATTGGCCACAAACAAGTTTTTGTCCTTGAATTATCTTGACTTCATTCAGTTGAGGGCAGTTCAATGTTTGCATTATAATCTCATAGCATTCAGAATCCGAAACAGAAAAGGATTTTTAAGATCTATTGCAGTCCCTCTTCTTTGCTGGTTAAGGCAATGTTGTTCCTGAAATTATAGTTTGCTATTGTTTGCCTGGCCCAGTGCTATCCAGCTGATGTTGAAAGCGGAGCAGCTACAGGAAGTGAACCACACACAAGAGCAGAAGGACGCTCAAGATATTAGAAGCTGATACTCATACCAAAATACAATGGAAGAGTCTTAAAGTACAAAAGGGTGACTCCCACCATTAAGTGCAGAATTGTCAGTAAGGATGAGCACTTGTGCCTTCCATGCATAAAAATATTGGCACCTGATGAGACAACCATATTTCTGACTTCAAGATGCTGCAGTTGGGTGGCATGACGAATAAATGATTCTTTTCTTGATGCCAATACAAAAGTGAAAGGATTTAGACAAATGCTTTTTTTTTTTCTTTTTTTTTTTTTCCTTTAGGATCTGGAACTATTAGTATTAGACTCTCTATCCAGACAGGATATGCTTTTTAAAGGGAAACTTTTAAATTTTTCTTTTTATGTTCTGAATAAAGAGTAGTGCTTTATCAGAAAGAGAAGTTAGGAATTATATACCAGCAACAGAATGATGGAAAAAATGGATTTATGTAACTGAAGATGCCATTATTCACTATTGTGATGCAATTATTAACAATTCAATAGATGTGAGGATAATTTTGCACATTATAGAGAAAACTAACAAGATACATTTGTACATCTCTTTCCAGTCTTCCTTGTAGGTTCTGTTAAGTGTGGTGGGCAGAAACGATGTGAATACCAGTGTGAAAACAGAACATTTAAGGGGGAAATACATATTAAAAAAAAAAATGGAAGACACCGATTTTGGTGTTATTAGATTGTTTTCCATGAGGTATGACTGAATCAGGCAGGTTAGTTTCTGGTGAGAATGTCTTTACCTGGAAATCACTTTTTTCAGTTTGTTTTTAATATTATTATTCTATAGTAGTTGATTTTGAAGTATTAGAAGCACATCCCAGATTGTCCTCCAAGCTTTTAAAATCACAACTCCATCACTGGAACATTGAGTATTGGCATCACCCTCAAGCATGCTTCTTTACAGCACTAACCTGTCTTTAAAGCCTTTCTCTCCTTGATTTGTACGTCTTTTATCATCCTTTCTGCTGTTAATCAAGTGCCACTGTAAATCTTTTAGTCCTTCAATAAGCACTAGAAGAGGGAAAAGCATTGAAACACTATCTAAAGCAGTATTGAGGACGTGAGGCAGCACCCCTTGAAATGAGCAGGGCTGTCGATGGTTGAGAGCTACTGACTCTTATTAAAGCCTTAGGAAAAGCTCTCCTGAGCTGAAAGCCTTGTTTGCAACCAGAGCCATTACTGACTGCACACTGCACGTAGTGGTTTATCGTGCTTCAAGTTGCTCTGTGCCAATTCTGCTGAAGTAATTGCCCTTGTGCTTACGCACAGCATATGTGAGGCACTGCCACTTCTTTTGAGCATTTATTATCTGGAGACTCTTGGGTGCACGTTTGCTGAGTTTATTTGTTTTGCTTTTTTGACAGAGAACAAATAGGAGAGGATTCATACCAGCCTGTTCACTCTCTGTGCCACTCCACATGGCTGAATTCCTCACTGTTTATGAAAAGTTGCCACAGATGAACTGGTGCTGTCATCCATCTCCTCTAGTATGCCATGGAAAAAAGAAGCCTGTACACAAGCAGACAGCCATGGCATACACCTCCATGATGTTCTCCTTCTGGAAAAGGGGAAGAGGCAGTTGCAAGGTGTGTGCCTACACCCTAGAAAAATGACCATGACACAGACGTGTTGTACAGACTTGACACACAGTATTATACGGGCCACTATGAATCATAGAATCATAGAATCACAGAATTACTCAGGTTGGAAGGGACCTCAAGGATCATCAAGTCCAACCGCAGCCTAACCATAGTACCCTAACTCTAACAACCCTCTGCTAAATCATCTCCGAGCACCACATCCAAACGGCTCTTAAACACATCCAGGGACGGTGACTCAACCACCTCCTGGGGAGCCTATTCCAATGTTTAACCACCCTTTCTGTAAAGAAGTGTTTCCTAAGTCCAAGCTAAACTTACCTTGGCGCAACTTGAGGCCATTTCCCCTCGTCTTGTCACCTGTCACCAGTGAGAAGAGACCTACCCCGCTCTCACTGTAAACACCTTTCAGGTACTGGAAGAGAGCAATAAGGTCTCCCCTCAGCCGCCTCTTCCCCAGACTAAACAGCCCCAGCTCCTTCAGCCTCTCCTCAAAGGGCTGATTTTCCAAGCTCATCACTAGCTTCGTTGCCCTTCTCTGGACCTGCTCCAGTACCTCCATGTCCTTTCTGTACTGAGGTGCCCAAAACTGAACACAGTACTCAAGGTGAGGCCTCACCAATGCCGAATACAGGGGCGGGATGACTTCCCTAGTCCTGCTTACCACACCATTCCTGATACAAGCCAGGATGCCATTGGCCTTTTTGGCCACCAGGGCACACTGCTGGCTCATGTTCAGCCAACTGTCCATCAGAACACCAAGGTCCCTTTCCATCAGGCAGCTTTCCAGCCACTCCTCCCCAAGCCTGTAGGGTTGCCTGGGGTTGTTGTGACCAAAATGCAGGACCCAACACTTGGCCCTATTGAAACTCATGCTGTTAACCTTGGCCCATTGATCCAGTCTGTCCAGGTCCCTCTGCAGTGCCCTTCTCCCCTCTGGCAGATCAACAATCCCTCCCAGCTTGGTGTCATCTGCAAACATACTGAGGGTGCACTCAATCCCCTCATCAAGATCATCAATGAAGATGTTAAACAGAAGCAGCCCCAGTACTGAGCCTTGGGGGACACCGCTCGTGACAGGCTGCCAGCTAGATTAAACTCCACTGATCATGAAAATGCCAACCATAACTTGTATGCAGACTAACAATGTTTGTTAATGTGAAAAAGAAATAGATAGCCTGTTCTCCTGCCACAACATCAAGCCCTTCTGCAACGAGCATTACAAAATTCGCTGGGAGATTCTCAAGCCAAGCTGGTGGATTTCTCTACTGTGTGTGGCTGGATGTTTTCTGCAAGCCAAATTGCCCTAATTGATGCCTCCTGTACAAACACACATGGCAGTGGGATTTGGGTGGGACTGATTTCCTCCTCATGTTTCCTTAGGGCAATGGGTGGGCAAGCAGCAACAGTCCCCTTCCCACTGCAATGTGGCCTCAGTTAACTGGCGATCTGGAAAAAAAAGTAAGGGAGGGATTTCTCGTCATGGCAGTTTGCTACCATGATGGTTAACAGGGAGCAGATCTGCACAGTATAAATAACAAACTTAAAGCAGCTCTTCAGTAATTTGAATCATTTTTTCTTTTCTTCTCTGCATCTTACGCCAAAGAATGCCTCCTGGGGGAAAGCGTAAAAGTACTAAGCATATGTAAGTTTTTGAACTGGAATTCTCTGGTTGCAGTTAGATGTATAAGCCAAACCTGAAAAGAAGCCATTTAAAAAATAAATTCTGTAGGAAAGACTAAACAAATGTAGAGTGGCCTTTGTCAGAGCAATAGTTTAGATGTTATTCATATCCTCAAACACCTGATGCTTCCTGTGGTTTTCTTAGGTTTCAGTCAGGCCTATTCTCCAGCAAATTTTAGTGTGAGGGACTAAAACAATGAGCTACCTATAATGAGCACCCCTGGCTTTGTATGGAAGCATGCTTCATGGTTTATCTCCTCTAGCATCTGAAAAGTGGCACAGACTAGTTAGCATTCTGGAGCTCTTCATTCAGTATTAATTACTAAGTTTTTCATGTGTTCCAATATGTTCTTTGCAGGGGACTACAAATCAAAATCAGGTGATGGCTCATCCCTGTTTCCTTTTTTCTGCTTTTGAATAACATGCTTCAGCTGTGTCAAAACATCTTCCTAACTTATTCAAAACCAGGAGTACCTTGCACCAAGTGGCTTCTTTACCTGTAGCCTCATTACACAGGTATGCCTAAAGGCATGTTGCTGAAGCCATATCCCTGAGAGTCGTGGTTCAGGGAAATGGATCTTCCTGACTGTGCTGGGTTTGCAGCTGTTCCTGCAAAGAGCTCCAAGAGCTGGGGAGCTGAGCTGAGGACCGAGTAGGAGCTTGGGGGTGAAATGACCTTCCAGAAGAAACAGAGCACCGTGAAGTTAAGTCTGGAATGACCAGACTGAATTGAGTGAGTAATCTGAGTTCTCTTTGTTTTCTTCCACTGTTGTTTGAGGCTATCATTCTGTGAAGTGTTATGAGGAGGACTGGCATATAAATGGGGTTTGTTGGAGGAATTATGTACCAAAGGTTTCTACTTGTGGCAGGGAAGTGGGGGGGAAGGGAGTTTGTGGGAATTTTTTTCTTTGATTGATTGAGCCCTTCAAAACATAGCATAGGCTGATTTATTTCTCTGAGCAGATATCACTGGTATTCTATTTATCTGCAGAAAAACTGCAGCTGAAGCTACCATACGTATAAGAAAAACTTTTCTATTTTAAGCACCTGCCCATCAAGTGTCTTGTCATAAACTCATCTAATGTAGGGAGATCACTAAATGACACCTCTTCATCACAATCAAATGGGATTTGGACAAAGGATGTTGACATAAGGCTCACTGTGTCTGCCTTTATCCCTAAATTGTAGATATTACCACTTTCTAGATATGAGTTAAGGAAATACAGTCTTGCCCTGAAATATAAAATGGTTTCTAGACGGAATACCTTAAAGCTTAGATAACAGCCACTCTTTCTTTTGTATGCCAGAAATTTGCATATCAACAGAAGGAAGCGGTTTAAACCACTCTTTCCAAATAGAGATAAAGGCCCATGTTGCTTTTATCCCTTAAAAAAAAAAAAAAAAAAAAAAAGGTTGGTAAGACCAATTAGGTTATCAACTAAGCGTGGTAAAGAACGCCTTCTCCATCAGAGGCATTTGCTTTTGACAGTTTGATGGCTGTATACAAATAGCACTTAAATTGTAGAAGAAATATCATCATTTTCTATACAAGGTATGGGGAATGTAAACTGCAGTCTTAGGTAATGAGCCAGCATTTGTTAATTAAATTTTACCTGTGCACGATATATTCAAACTGTTCTGTGCGTATGTTAGGTAAAAGACTAGATGTGGGTGAGTTGCTGAGAATTAAACAGAACCAATACAGTGTTGCTCTCTTCTTCAAACTCAGTTAAAAGCAGCTACCATCCTTTAGAAACTTTTTAAAGGCAGAAAATGGCAAGATTTCAGTTTGCATGTTCTTACACATTTCCTTCTCTTGGCTTGCAAATGAGTTGCCAGTCATCATAGAATATGCTTTGGCAGCACCCTTCTGACACTTCTGTGTGGGAGGTGTAAAAAGAAACGAGGAGTTTGCTCTCTGCCGTAGCCATTCTCTCAAGAAGCGATTTTGAGGTGGAGCTGCCTTCTGTGAACTAAGTGGTGGGGCTTGTCAGGTTTCTGAAGGAGGATATTGCTAAAGTTATCAAACAGTACAACCCTGAGGTAGCAGCAGAGCCTTAGGGTGGCTTTTCCCTCTCCTCTCCGGGCAGGTTGGAGGGCACAGAGGGAGACTGCAAATGTTCTGCTCCTGCTTTATAAAACAAACACCTTGATCTGCCCAAGCTTGCACAATGTCCGTTCCCATTCCTTTCTGGTCTAGCAAGAAAGAAAAAAACCATAACCCTGCCTGAGTTCTGTCAGCAGACGAAGCCTCAGTGCAGGATGACACCACTTTCTCTTTGCTTCCTTCCTACCAGGAAAGCAGCACCCATGGCCAAGTGCATAACCCCCAAAGCACAACATGAGCCCTTTTTGGATAAAACCAGGAGTCTCATCTGTGATCTCTTTTCAGCAAACTTGCTTCCTTCCATTTATCCTGCTGAGGGTAGAGAGCAGCACAGTGATCATTGCTGGTGTAATGGTAAGCGCACTGCTGGATGACTGAATTGCTTAGCTTTTCCTGTGTTCGCCTTGAGTGGGAAAAAAAGAAAAAACAAACCACCAAATTGACCTAAAATAAAAATCCAAACACAAAAACCCAGAAACTAATGTGAGTCATAAAGGCAGTAGGAAAGAAGGCTTTTAGAGGGGCAGTGTGCGAACCAATTACCAGTTTCCTGGAAAACAGTGCCCTGCATGCAAGAACTTTAAACTGTGAAGGCTTTAAAGGGCACGGGCACAGCCTGCTGTCAAAGAGCTGTTGAACTGTGGCGGACTTCAGCCAGGCTGCAGTCAAAAGAAACTCTGAGTCTTGCTCTGAGCTGGTGTGAAATTAAAAGCCAAAGGCCACGGCTGTTTCACTAGCTTAAAAAAAGAATGAGTGAAGGGGAATTCAAATGCAAGAGGGCTTGATATTGATGTCCCTGTCAGGATGAAAAAGGCATTACTCCAAAATCTAACTATTTTAGAAGCGGCAGATTTTTTCAAGCCTTTTAATTTGGTTGTTTCTCTTTCTTTCTTTCTTTCTGTTTTTTTTTTTTTTTCAGTTTTGTCATAGTCAAATAGACTTACTAGCAGATTACCAGCACAATAATAGACATATTATTTAAGGCAGTTTTTTGGAGCATTTTGTATGTGTGGTATTTTTTGGTTTTATTTTCACTTTGGAAGCCACACAAGCTAGCCAGGAATGCTTTAAGAAAATTGAAACAAATTTAACTTGGATCTGTCTTCCATTTTACTGTGGAATCAAAGGTGAGAGTTTGAAGAACAACATGTGTCTTCAGGCTCCTGAGCTTCAGCTGAATCAACAACTAGAAAAGGGCTTACCTTTGACAATCTGCCACCTTCCTGCAATGGTAAAGTGATAGGCGTTTGTTTCATTTATTCTGTAGTGCTATCCCAGATGGTCACACATAAGGAATAATATGTTCTCCCGCTTTGCTGAGACGATGACACCTGAAACTCATTCTTCTCATAGCTCAGCAACAACTACTATTTATCTAGTTTTATTGAGATCAAATCTTGGTCAAGTAAAAACAAGCAGGTGTATGTAGTAACACAGAAGACAAGGAAGCAAGAATTAGTTCATTCTTCTCTGCTTTGAGCCCATATGCTCATAGAGAAGTTATCAAACTTCAGATTGACAAACCAGCAGAGTAATCTGCTGGTAGATGAGACTCCTTTTATAGCATTACTTCTACCTGAACAGCACCTTCTGTGATCACTCACCACCTGAGCTTTCTAGCTTTAACATCTCAGAGCCATTCTTTTGACTTAGATGGCTATTAGACAGCTGTCCTTTTTTTTTTTTTTTTTTTAAGGCTCTTCTCATCTGACCATTTGGTCACCTCCTTCTTTGCTCTCTTCTGAACTTTTCCCTAGCTGTGGGTAGTCCTTCCTTTCTAGAGATACCTGTCTTGAGGCTGCAAGATCTTCCCCTCTACAGGGTCCTTCCTTCCAATTCCCAGAAGAAAGGAATTTCCTATGATGCAGGCCTTCTTCCACCCCACCCTTCCCCTGGGTTCCTCCCCAACTTTGTATTTCTCTTTCAGTGAGAAATGTCTTGGATTTCACCTGCTAGCTAGCAATAATTTTCCATGCAAACTAAACCAAAGTGACCTCTAAACAAAAGGACTTGGTTACAACGTCCAAAATAGTAAACACAGGGACAGATGTTTAAAAAAATACAGTTCTGAGAAAAGAAAAATGTTGCAAATCTACTGACAGTTCTTTGAGTTACCAAAAAGTAATGTCTCCAGCTCAGGAGGGTTGTCTTCCCAGACACATCAGCATTAATCTTTCAATATGAAATGTCACTATATGCTGATTTTTCTGCTGATTATTGGTTCAATAAGTCACAAGGACGCTTGTCCAGACCTCTAAACTGAAAAGGTACATGAAGCTCATTACAAACTCTTGACATTGGGCACAATGGTAATTTAGGCTTCTGAGAGAGTTAACTTGGGCTGTACAAAAGGTATTAGAATTGAGACTGAGGTTTTAGTGGATGAAATGCAGTTGAATGTCTTTCCAAACTGATGTTGTTTAATAAGAAATAGCTCCTGAGTCTTCCTGTATAGTTTTTAAAACTCAGGGCTCCTTTGGGTAGGAACCCTGTATCTCTCAGTTATACACTACACAGAGTAAGAAGTCAGTTGTGTAGGTAACACAAATGGAGCTTTATAGAACAAAACAAAACTGTCCAGAAGCCATTGTAAGCTTGAGAATCACTGGTGTTAGCAGGCTATTTTACAAGGACATTTTACTGAGTCATTTTGCAAATTTAATTTGAGTTTGTTTTGCTGGAACCAGATGTTCATCAAAGAGAATAGAGCAAATAGAGCATTGTTTAGATATTT
The DNA here is from genome assembly GCF_987193195.1 of Phasianus colchicus. Lineage (NCBI taxonomy): Eukaryota > Metazoa > Chordata > Aves > Galliformes > Phasianidae > Phasianus > Phasianus colchicus. Next base: position 89,896,413 of record NC_143436.1, on the reverse strand, counting down.
GCAGAGATTTAATCTGTACAGAGCTGGGCTCGCTGAGTACACTGGTGTTTGCTGGAATAGTCTCTATGGGAAGATACTGATGTGGCCCTGCTCTCATGTGCGCAGAAATTGCCTCCCACACTTCCTACCTGCTCTTTAAATTTAGATAAAAGATACAGAGGCTCTAGAAATAATGTCAGTTTCAAACCACTCTCTTGGTCTTTGGAATGATCCTGTTGCACTATTAATACAACTTCATGGCCTTTTGAGTAATGTTATGTGCTTTGAAAAGTGCTCGAAGAAAGTATTTCCATATAAGTGGGCTAAGGGTGGCTGCTGAGGACTTCTGCTAAAAAGTGGCTCTAATGGAACATTGCAGGGAATTCAGGTAATTTAAGTGGTCATATATGCTTGTGTAAGTATAAATTCAAGTAGTCTGCTTTCATTCTCACTTTCAGTGAACTTTTAGTTCAAAAGGCATGAGAACGCAAGAATGTATGCTTTTTGTTTTTTAGCTGCTTGATGCAGTGAATAGGAGTTGTGCTCAGCTCGAGTTGTGTTCATTCCACTTAGAAGTAAAGACAATGCTATGTGCTAGGCAGTAAAATTCACAGCTAGACACTTGACAGTAAAATATGATTCCGTATTTTCTAAAAGTTTATGTAATAAGTGTGAGTGTGTGTGTATATATATAAGCCACACTAAAAGTATCTTAAATTTGATTTCTCTGAAGTTTTTCAAACCTTATTCATTGACACTGGGACCAGGACAGAGTTGAAAGTGAAAAGCTGAATTTCTCAGGCTGTGAGTACACTGCTAGCCTATTAATTTATCTTTCTATTATAATGATATTTTTGTTCTGTTTGTGCAGTCTTTGCATGGATTAATCTTTCTCTGTCGCTTCTACTGATGAAGTATCCATGTAGCTGCTGTTAATCACTTCTGGAGGCACTGATTAGGGTTGCATATCACTTTTGTGTGCATCCATACATACTGAATAATACTTGGATCTCATTGCTATCTTGTAGTTCCATGACAATTTCCAACCTATTTTTGGAAAATCATGTGAACTATTATACTGTCTTAACAAGAAACTTTTGTGCTGCTGAAACTTCCATAATGTGTACTCACTGTTGTTTAGTAATCACTGAATGATCACTTCCATCTAACATGCTTCCTATGTGATTTTAAGTAACAAAAAGGAAAAAGAATTGTGTGTATGTGTGTGTTATGCGCGCACACACACACACATATATATATATATGAGGGCTGTTCTGAAAGTAATGCCTGCAGTTTTACTCTGTTGGCCCGTGACTTCAAAGGTGGATGTTGGTGCTATGGCAGAAGAGGTAGAACCTTCCCAACAGTATTCCCTATGGTTTAGTTGCCATGCAACAGGTGGCAGCAGAGGGGCAGTCTGACAGAATGCTATCTGACATGGAAGTGTGTATGAAGCAAAAGTGTGTCAGTGAATTCTTCCATGCAGAAAAAATAGCATCTGTAGACATTCATCAATGCTTGCTGAGCATTTCTGAAGACCAAGCAGTGGATGTGAGCACAGTGAGGTAGTGGATGGTGCATTCCAGCAGCGGTGACAGTGGGTCACCTCCACTGGTACAGATTTTGATGTTCATCACGGGCAAAAGTACATGACTAAGGGTGGTGCCTATGTTTAAAAACAGTGTTTTGTAGCTGAGAATTTGCTGTATTAAATAATATTATTGTGATCTTTGTATCAGATGTGATTTCCACGGAAATAGGAGACATTACTTTTGCAGCACATTTTGTTTTATATAGCCTCTTCTCAAGGATTCTTTCAGCAGCATTGTTGTGCAGTCACAAGTTAATAACAGTTCTGCCACAAGATAATGAGACAGGAACGGTTATAATCGGCTATTTTCATTGGATCTAATGATTGGTAGTGTTGATACTCAGAGTATGATCTTGTACTAGAAATATATGGAATTCATGTCTGTATTCTGCACTGCCATCCTGATGCTGCAAATCTTGCAAAAGATGACGTACCACTGGTATCAGGGTCAAATTCAAAGGACGGGTTTAATCCTTTGCCAGACAACTTACTGGCATAGATGAGCTGCTTTCAGTCACTTCTCAGAACCAAAACTGACAATTTCAAAGTGTTTCTCTCAGAGATCCCCTTCCAGGCTAATAGTGGCAGCAGCTTTGAGCTGGCAGATTTCAGAGTAGATTATTTCAACTTGAAAAAGACTCAGATAAAACTTGGCTGGCCCAAGCTATCACAACGAGCTTCAGAGACAAATGTAGTTATCTGTTCCTGATTCTCGTGAGAGTCATCATTTCTTCTAATCAACCAGCTGCAAGGCAGATGAAGCAGCATTCTTGAGTTTTAATCTCTGCTAACTCATTAGGTCTTATTCAAGAAGCTGATCTTAAAAGGGCGTGCTGGCTTCTTCATGATGTGTACTGGATGACCCTTCGCTTCTAGGCATGCAGTGTTAAGTGTGAATTTAGACCTCAAATGTAAGGCTCTGCCCATCACAAATAATTCCATCTTCCTTCCTGCACTGTGTTGCTGTTGCTCCCAACAGCAATGCAGATTCAAATCATTCCCTGTAGGAAAGAGGGAGAAGGTAGACTAAGGATACTCTGAATATCTTTCAACTTCCTTTTCTTGTTTCAAAGCAGCATATCCTAATAACAAAGTCCATTCCTTCAAGGAAAGGGACTTTTTCATGATTTTCGTAGTAATTGATGCTGTATATGCAATTCTTGACACAGCTGACCTTGACAGATCAAGGCAGCCTGAACATTTTAGTGAGGCACAGAGTAACCTGTGGTTGCTAAAAACGGTACCTGTGGACGTACCTTGGCGAGATCTAATCCTGTGGCAATTACTGAGGGAATGAAAATAGACCTTAGCCTGGGGCAGAGGGGATGAGAAAGACTAAGGAACTGTGTAACCATTAATAATGAAAAGAGAGATTATTATCTTACTTGTAGAAAAGTGATTTCTGTAGTCCACAAAGCCTAGTGGTTCTGGTTGAATGTCTCTATGCTTTAAAAAAGGTAATCATCCCAAGTGACATATGAGTAAAAATATATTTTCTTTTTTTTGTTTTTCCCCTTAGTTTAACTGTGATAAATGTTTACAAAGACTTTTCCTCCTTTCTGTAATCACTATTAAAAGTCAAAACCACGAGTCAGTACATATAGCTTTGGTGTAATGCATGTTTTCTATGGCAAAAACCATCCTGCATCCATTCTTTGGGGCAGTGTGGGGGGAGGTATCAGGCTCAAACCATCAGAAAGCTCATGATAGATCTGTCAGCACACAGATTCCTATCTGAACTCTTCATCAAAGGTAATGCTACAAAATACTGGAGCAAAGTCAGTAAGAATTAGTGGCGCTTCATAGTGTTCTGTGCAAGGTTCATCCAATTCATGGTTGATATTGTTGTCTGAAAGGCAGATTCACTGTGCAGTGTACAGTAAAACCATCTCACACTCAAGATATTGATTTATTGCAAAGTTTGGGTGCTAGGTAGTCCACAAAGCTAGCATACCCCTGGATTTTAATGGTACAGTTTTATACATATTTTTATCACTTGACCACTACCCCAACCTACCTCCAGCCTACAACTGATCAGTTAAAGATAGGGCTCATCCCCTTACTTGCAGGCTAGCTAGACATGCTAATCAGTTGATTAGCAGTTTAGAAAACTGCATGTTTTCTAAAGATACTACTTTCTTCCAAGACAAGTTAAGTTGTTGCATTGTGACTAAGAATTCTTCTACTTAATCATATTAGCAGTTTCAGTGATGACCACCCAGATCTAGATAAAAATATACATATGCTATATCTAAAGATACACATACAAAAGCTTGTACAAATGTTAGTTCTTATCTGACAGCAATTTCACAGGAAAAATTAAGTTAAAATTCATTCTTCTAATAACTGTTTCATCACTTGTTTTGCAGTAGTGAGCAGCCACCACTAAGCACCTCAATTGTTTTGTTGTTTTTTTTTTAGCTTATGGATATTTTCTTGTCCTTGAACAGCTCTACCTGCATTTTGAGGATGCCAGGCAGTCTGCTTTCTCATGGCACCTTGCACAGTTAGGATTTGGATTTATGGTAATAGTATTGACAACAATTGTAAAGATGTTTTTTAAGCCTTCCCTGAACTAGCTCCCTGCTGCACAGCAGCTTTCAGTCACAACCAGGACATAGTTGAATTACTCTGACAGGATCTCATATGCTTATTCAGTTCTATAAGGAGACAGTGACTGGCATGAAATCACTTCAGCAGTGGTCATGTAGCTGGGAGATAGTAGCTGAACAAGAAGTGTCACTCCAAGCTGACTAGCCAACAATGCCAGGTAGGTCAAGAAGGTTGAAGTGCTGGCTCTTGTGCCTCCTGCCTTCCTGTGCCTGGCCTGACAATGACATTAGGAAAGCTTGCTGCCCATGGCAGATGAGGGGTAACTTCACACTACTGTGGTCAGTGAGTACTTGTTTCACCCCTAAGATAGCCAGCCACAGCACTGACTCTGCCTGTTGCTGTTGTAGAGCAGGGAAAGTAGACTCCACAGGTATAATAACCATATGGTGTGTTTGAACAGCTGTAAGGACAGAAAGGTAATTGCTGATGCTTGTGGCTTTCTTAAGGTGATAATCACAGGCAGAGAATGCTTACCTCTTTTCCTGACTGAACTTACCAGTGGTGGATAATTTTCAATCTTTATGTTCTAGCTACTCATCTCATTGCTTCCTACAAATGACTCAAAACACTAATAACTTCTTTTCCACTCTGTATGGAGTGGTTATGCACCTGCCTCAGGTGGGTGGTTTGTATATTCAGTCAGCCAACATAAAATCACTTTGAACGCTGCTCGCTTTTGCTGGCACTGAAAATTACAGCAGCAGATATAGATTAGGTAAATACTTTGCCTCAGCTGTTTTGGTTTAAATTAAGACAACAGATCAAGTACAAAGTGAGCACATAAAAGCAGCGTGATACAAGCTCAAAAGTCCTTTGCATTAAAATTGTTTGAGGCCAGGTTCAATCATAAGAATTACCATAGCAGTGAAGTAGCATGTAGAACATCCATTGGAAACCAGACCCCGTTTGTTCTGTTTGTAGAAACCATTTCAGCTCCTAAAACCAACTATTTTCTCATTATGTCTATATACTGTTACTTGTTTGTTCTGCTGAGCTTCAAGAAAACAATGTCTCTCTGTACTTATCTTTCCTTCAGCATTTGTAAGGCAGATTATACCCAGGTTGCTTGGGTTGTGCAGCTCACCCTGTTTGCTTTGTCTAAAATAGTTTTCTGGTTGAAATGTCTTGAATCTTTTAAGGAAAGGCCAGGTAGTATTAATCTTTTATTATTATTATTGGATAGAATTTCCCTGTCACGTCATACAACTCTTAATTCTTCCATCTGATTCTCCAACGAAGCAAGGCTCCTACACTCATGTTGTCTTGTTATTCATGTGTTCAATCTCCCATATCTAGCCACAATAACTTTTCAACCTATGTGCTGCTTCTAGTTCAACTTGACAGACTGGCAGAGATCACAAAGATAGTTTGTTATGGCTAGGGTAGAATTAAGGATCCGAGTACCTGAGGGAGTAGGCACTTACTCTGAGAAAGGGGCTGCAGCATAACTCAGACCTGACTTGGCCCTTCAGTACCTCTACAGGACACATACCCATAAGCACCTCAGCTGGGCAAAACCTTCTGCTGGAGGTAGTATTCAAGCATGAGGCACCCAGTCATCCTGATTTCTGTGCTTCTACTGATCATAGAAAGACATCATGCTGGCATCCCTCAGAAAAGAATTGGCAGCTCAAGACCACCTGGCAGAAATTATCCTGCATCCATCCAACTAATGTCTGTACAGAGACAGGTCTGAATGCAGTTTTTTCACCACCCGCTCGTCCTGTCCCCCAGGACCTCCATAAACTGGAGTATTCAGAAATTAGCCAGAGGTTCTGCACCTCTTGCAGAGTAGCAGTTCACCTGCTCAGACACAAAGCTTCTGGGCACTGAAAGCAATTGCTCTCCTGTGTACCAGTTGCATGGATCCTGTGCCCTAAGGCTTGTATTTCCACACCCATAATCAGCAGAGCTGCACTTGAAATTCTCTTTCTTTTAGGAACATCCTTTGGATTTGCCATCAGTAAGAAACTGTATGTGTATCTATGCTGTGTGGAAATAGCAAAGAGAGCAAAACTGTAGGTGGCAACATGAAGACACGGAGAGAGGTAGTTAAGAAAGGTTCACATTTGCTTATGCTGAAAGAATACTTGAAGCTAATAGAAGGGAAGCAAACTCAGACAATAGTTTTTTTTTTCCTAATTCTTAATAAAAAGCAGAAGGATTTTCATATCCAGTGTCTATGAAAACCATTTGCTCATTGTCATGAGTGGCATGTATTTTGATAACACAAAATAAGCACCTCATATTCCACTGCTACTCATGCGTGCACAATTCTTCCCATTTAATTCAGCAAGACTAATTATCTGAATTAGTGACATTAGCTTGAAGCTACAGCTTTGCAGATTGCAGCTCTGGCTTTCAGAACAACTTCTTTAAAGGAATTAGTCATGTCTAAGTACAACAGAACCGTCAAATTGCATCCCCTGGCTTTGTTTGACATTTCGGTCACAAAGCCAGCCTTATGCAAGACTGTCCTCGTGGCACTAGACTTAAGGCAGTGGATAGTCTAATTTTATTGCTCTGACAACCATAAAATGGCTCATAAAGATCGGGCAGTTAACTCACCATCTGACAGTGAATGAGGTAAGATGCACTGTGTTTTACCTTCCATCTCACTGGCGGACTTTGTTGCCCACGCTCTGGGGATGTCTGTTGTCCATTTCCAAATCACCTCCTGAGCTAACCCTGATTTTGGTTTAACTTACCGTGTAAGGCATGAATACAATTCTCAAGCACATCCCAAACCTCTGCCTTGGCAGCAACAACACTGATTAGAAAGGCAGAGCTGAAAACAACAGCTCTTCGGTGTGCTGCACAAGTGGCTTGAAGTGATACACAATGGCTGCCTGTGAGTATGCAGCCAGAAGGTGCAGATCCTGTTGGTTGGTTGGTTTTTTTGTTTGTTTTTACTGCTTTTTTTTTTTTTTTTTAACCTTGTATTTTTGCTACAAACTGAAAAGCTTCAGACTCTCACAAAAATACTGAGGAAAACAAAAAGAGGTTGAGGATCTGCAAGACTGACCCAAGGTCAGGGGAGGACAGGAAGCAGAAGGGCATGGCTATGGCTCTGTGTATAACCATGCGGTCTCCCAGTCTACGCATCATTTGTTGTCCCTTATCTTCAAGTGAACACTTCATAATTAAGTGGCATGACTGAAGATGTGAAATTCTACATGGCACATACTGAACTTGCCCCCTCATTTATCTCTTTCAAGTGTTTAATGAATTTTCCATTTCAGCTAATGAATACTGGCAATTTCAGGCCCATTGTCCTATGCGGGGAAATTAATAATGGCTTAAGGATAGTTTTGTACCTAGTAATGTGATAGAGACTGCTGGAAAGTCAGAATACATATTCCTTTTTAGAATTTTCAACATTATCTTCACATTCATTCCAATCAGCATATAGTCATTCTAGCAAAGAATCTCAGATCCACAATACACAGAACGTGCTCTCTGTGGGGAAAATTGCCTGCATTCCTACTCTGCCCTTCAGGTTGGTATACATCCCTAGAAGTTCTTCTCTTTCTGTGCAGAAATTTTGACCATAGTTGAAAGGTTTTGATATATTAATAACATCAAAAGAAATGTGGCTGCCCAATCCTTTCTCCAAATATGTCCTGAAATAAGTTGGCTTAATGGACAAGAATGGGGAAACTTATGCACCCAGGAGCTTACCATAAAAGCACTTTTTGTCATCACTCTTTTTATTAGGAAAAGAGCTGTGAATAAACATTTTCACCATATTCTACTCCCACAAGGTAAGGAAAAGCAGCTTATGCTGGCAGGTTTAGTTTCAGTCATTTTTGGCATTCAAGTACAGAACTTTAAGTGCAGGAAAAAAAGTATACACAAGAGAGATGCATACTAAAACTCCTATTTGACCACTGTACTTGAAGAACTGGAAATATACTTGAATTGTAGGAAGTATATTCTTCCTATTAGCCAAACCTGGAGCAAATATACTGAACTCCCTATCCAGCCTCAGTGAATTATTTCCATTTTTTTAATTTCCTTTCAGAAATCCAGTTAAAGTGAAATATTGAGAAATAAAGATGTGGTTTTCTATTGCAAAAAATATATATATAGTTAAAATAAAAAAAACTTTACATGAAAACAAACTTATTAGGTTTTTTTTTTCTTGTTGTTTTCGTTTGTTTTAACCTAATTGGTAAGTCTTCATGTCTTTATTCAAGTGGCTTACATCCCACTTCTACTACTTCTTCACACAAAATAGGTGGCATTGAGAAAGACTGTGTGTGTGAATTGTGGTGTTTAGACTGTGGTATGAGAGAAAGTAATTTGTGGCAAATAGATAACACTCCAAGTCCTAATATTGCCAGTCACGAGATGTGTAGGATTTAATTGTTTGTCCTACTCTGTTGTCGGAGGTGCGTCCCAGACTGCTGTAGCATGTCCATGTAAGACCTGATGTTGTCACTAGAAAAGATGGAATAAAATGGCTTTAGTAAATAAGTCTGCAGAATTATTTCAAGATCCTGTCAGCAGCTCTGGTCTTCAGATTTGCAACATTTGTTTTGGGAGTGTGGCCCCTGAAACAGATTTTTGCATATGGTTTATAGGCCTGCTTTTCTTGGTTACCTCAGAAATGCAAATAATCATGAGCAATGAGGTCAGAAATCATTGTTTTGCTATCCAAAAATATTTTTCAAAACTTCTGGCTATGTTTTTTTTCTACAATATGCCTTCATAAAAGTTCCGGATGTTAATTTCTGCCACGCTAGCATTGTGAACTTGATTTCAGTCCAGGACTTATCCAAACTCCCTCTGAAATCATAAATGTGCTTCAGTAGGAGTGCCTACAAATGTGTTTCTGTAAACTAGTTATAATCCTGTCATATGGCAATCATGAGGATTATCATTCTGGAGGAATAATTCATCTTGCAGCATGCCTGACAGCTGTCAGGATCACAGCCTTCAGACACATGGATTGGGCAACTTATAATTAGAGGTAGTTAGATATTTTCTGTCTGAATAATTTTTCCTCATGGAAAAGACAGGTTTGGGCATTTTTTTGTTTTGTTTTCCCAAGAAAACTAAGTAAAGTGACTTCAGGTAATTTCACACATCATGAGACAAATGCACTGCCATCCCAGCACATTGCTACCCATATCATTTTTGGAAGTTGTGAGAGGATATCCTGATTCCTCTCATTTGCCCAAGTATGTCAGCTGAATGCTTGACAAGGAAAGTGTGACTTCTAGCTATTTTTTCCACTTTGCTTCTTCTCCAGCCTTCAGGTGCAACAGTCTTACAAAGGTCAATCTGAGACTCTCCATATTCCAAATTAAGTTTTGTCTTATAAAAAGTGCTTTTCAGAAAAACCCTTATTTTAAAATGAACATTTTCACCCATTTTCAAAACGAAAGCTAATTTTAAAACAGAGCATATTCAATTTAAAGTACATTAAGTTTACCTGTTTTCCTATTGGTGGGTACAGGTAGACTAATTAAATTGCTATTTTTTATCTACTGTTTTAAGCATTGAAATTTGAAGTTGCATGAGATGACTTCTACCCACTCCTGTCCTTTCCTAGAATGAACTATCTTGGTATGAAAAATCTGTAATGGGAATAATGTGTGTGCCCTGCAATGTGCTTATTAAATGTAGTCATCTAGTATTTTTTCCCTAAATTGGACAAAATGATGTCCCAAAAAATGCATATGTTCTAGCACAGTCATAAATAATTCCTCAATGATGATCTAAGACACTTTATTTCATGTAGTTGTAAGCTGATGTATAAATGCTGCTTTTGCCAACTGCTATGTCTCATTCTTTGTTTAGTTCAGCCAAGCTTTTATTTTGCACTGAATACAGTTTTGTTACTGAAATAAATGCATTGTTCTTGGTTTTTTAACCCTTTTTCTTTTCAGGAATTGCTTTCCATCTGCTTTGTAAATCAACTATGAAGGCTATATTGCTGCAATTTAGATTTTGTGGACTTTTAAAAAGACACATTTTTCTTCATGACTTTACAAAATTCCTTCAAAGCGTTCCTAAGAAGGAGCTTAGCACAATAAAATGACTTCATTTAAATAACCATAAAACTGAGACAGTGAAGACAAATCTTTAATTTTCCAGGATGCCTCTTATAAACAGAAACAAATGGCATTAAAATTATGCCACTGAGATACAATTGCTAGCATTCTTGTATCTGACAGTTTTACTTACTCAGGTACGCACATGCATTGTGAGTCTGTGAAATACTCTGTTGAGAAGCCCCATCGTACCTGGCAATTGAAGGATCAAAGGAATAAGATCCCAAATCCATGTAGTACTGTGCTGTGTCTCTCAGAGCTGCCCACGATTCACTAATCTGAAGTAGATCAAAACAGAAAAAGAGCATTCAGAGCTTTGATACTGAATGAATACCACATGTGACTGTGAAGTGCTTGCTCTGATAACACGATAAGTTTCCTCTCTTGCCCCCAAAGGGTTCCTGTTTTTTGCCAGTCCTAGACCTGCACTTTAGGATTTGCTTGCTTTTTTTTTTTTTTTTTCTTTTTCAGTAGGTGAAGAAGGTGGAAGAAATACCTGCTCAGCCACTGAGTATCCCCACGCATTCTGGCTGCTGCTTGGGTCCCAGTAGCTGTGAGAATATGGTATTTGTCGTTTAAGTCGTATGAACTGATTTGCTGATTCTTCTGTCAGAAAAGGTATTCCAAGAGCACCTGAAATGGTAACTGAGCAATATGTGTAACATTAGGAAAATATTTTTAGAATATGCACTTTAAAAACAAACAAACAAACAAACCCCACATATTTTGTACTCCATAAAAATTTCTTTGGACCGATGGTTTATTTAAAAGAAGCCCAAGATAGTCTTACTATAGAGCTTCAGAAAGTTTTCTTTGGTTTGGTATGTTTTTTAAGCCTGAAATTAATACACCTTCTATAAATTATTGTCTCCTGTCATATCCAGTTAGATACGTTTGCAATCAAACTGCAGTACTACTTTATCTTTAATAAAAGACTTTTTGACAGGAAAAAAAAAAAAAGATTGGTGTTGCATAGGTCTCAGGTGTACTGAGAAACCTAGGTTTCAAGAAAATGCACCTAAACTTACCTATGAATTTAACTATGTTCCTAGTTTAGATGTATTTATTCTCATTTGCAGTGGTATAGAAATTACATGCATAGAAATGATTTTGTAAGGAAAGGATACTGTACATCTTGTTACCATACTGCTTTTAAGGTCATCCCAGATGCAGAATTGTTGTAGGTCTTTTTAAAATGACAATTTTGCCAAAGGAAAAAGGGCTGAAATTCTCATTAATTTCATATGAAAGGCTTTGGTACAGGAAATGACTTTTCTGTTAGTCTCCAGTTTTTGAGACTGAAATTCATTTGGGGTTAAACTGCTCTGAAATAGCACTTCAGTCTGAAACTTATAATTTTTAATGAGCTGCTAATTAAGTTTAAACACTGATAAGTCAGCTGAACTGAGGCCGGGATCTGCAAACAACTGAGCTGCAACTTGGCTGAATGGGTTTAAGTGGACCCCTGAGGATGCCCTGCACACAGTCAGTACAGATGGGCCAAGAACTTGAACTCATGTGTGTAGCATCTTACAGCAGGGCAGGGCAAACTGCTGCCTCGCTGACCACTCTCCAGTGTTCTTATTCATGATTTCCTAGGAAGGAAAACTGAAAACATCAAACATTTGCTTTCATGCACTACGCTCAATAGAATCAGATCCTTTGCTATTATTGCCAGCTTTGCTGACCACCAACAAATATGGTCACTCTTCAGCTTTTCAAATAGAAAAATGTATGCCAAATGCTTATAGGAAACAGCATTGTAGGGCATGATGTTTGCTGTTTCTCTTCATAGCCAAAAAAAAAAAAAAAAAAAAAAGCTTGGCCTCAGAAAGAAAAATGATTTTTCTTTCATTTGTCCATTAAGCTTCTACAGGACTGTTCCAGAGCTGTGCAAGATAAAACTAATCTCATGCCAAATTTCTTTAGTTCTCTGGCAACTTACTATTATTCAGTAGAAAATCTATGAGTTGTTAACTTTCCTTTAGTGAATCTGGGAGTTCTTTTGGTATTAAATATTTTGTAAAGTCATGATTATGTTTCTGGACTGAGATAACTGAACTGGGATTGGCAATTGGCTCTGTAGCAGGCTGCACTTTTGTTTAAATATATATATATATAGTTAGTAAGGGCCATTAAACATTAAATTTTATCACCAGTCTGAGCTTTGGCCTTCTGGCTTCGTGGTGAGCTACAAAAAATGATCATTCAGCAGCTCGGGGTTTTTGTGTTTCCTTTCCCCACTGCCAGCATCTTCACAGAGTGAGCTTGTAGCTGCACTGGTGGGACAGTGAGGTATTGCCTTGGCTCCTCTGGTGCAGAGTGCTGTGTTTTAACAGTATTAACTTTCTGTTCTTGACACACTGTCTCCTCTGACTGCACCTGTATCCAGTAAGAAATGTTTGTGTTCTGGCAGAGCTGTGAGAGCAAGGTCTGAAAGATTGCATGGATAGGGACATCTGCTCTGATGCTGCCAGATCTACGAGTTGCTCCTCTGAATAAAGTATACAGACATGTGCCTTGCCTCAGTTTAAGTTTCTCAAACTGGGTATAATTTATCGCCACCTTTTGAATGCCTTACTAAATGTTTGTGAATGAATTTGGTGTTTGAGTTTAAGTTGAAGAGTGTTCCTGAAGGACTTTAGATTGCCACACATGCAACCCATCTTGCAGAAGAGTAGCTCAGAAACATTGCTGCAGAGCATTTGGCATGAAGCTAGAGGGAGTTAGGAGCAGGTGGGTAGATAAGAGTTAATGAAATTACTCACATGGCATAAAATTGAGCTGAAAAACAGGAAAAAATTCAAATTGTAGAGAGAGAAAGTTAACCTACTGTTAAGAACTGTGAGACACATCGTACATTAATGTTTTCATTCAATACTCTTATCCCTCTTTTCTCTTATAAAAATGTTATTTGAAAAGCATTTTTAAGGATTAATGGTCCAAAGGGAAAACAGAAGGAATGCGTGCAGAAGTGAACTGTTGCAAGGACTGTATCAGCTGTTACCAGCTAGAGTAGCTCCTTTCATCATCTCTGGAGATTCACTCAACATTCTTGTATGAAAAGCAAATAATAATAGGAAAAAAATGGGCTGTTTTTTGCAAGCAGATGCTTAACTCGTGTAATTACTGCCTTCAGCAGATAGTTTTGTCTGTCCCTACACCTCAAAAGACTGTCCAGTGGGAACAACTGCTAGCAGCCATTACTGCTATGGTGTTTTCTCAATATCTCTGTTTGGAATAGGGTGAACTGGTATAACGCCAAACCTGAGAGAGCAGAAATAGTGGTAAACTTTTGTCATGCCTGTCAAAACAGCAAACACATATTTAATAGTGTTGAATGTCAAGAGCACTGTATGGAAAAGGTATATGAAATAGCTATGAATGCCAAGATAATAATAATAACTTTGAAAAATATTACAGCATAGCAAGAAAATTGTATGTAAAATATAAAATCAACGTGCATGCATCATAAATTGTTCTGAATTAAAATCTCTTAACATGAGGCTTAAGCAGAAATTGAACTCTACTGTGCAAGAATAAACTTTTTGAAAGGAAGATACTGAGCTAGATACAACTGCAAAATCTTCCTAGAACAATGCCATCTTTAACCAGCTGAATGCATCATGATGTTACCACACAGAGAAAATGTGAGGATGGGATTAAATTTTGGCACCTTTGCCTATTTAGGAACCCATTTAATTGATTTTTTTTCCTCTTGAAAGCTGAGAAGTAGGAGCCATTGTGTTCTTAGCAGTATTTGGAGAGAGAAGGCAAGCCATCATTTACATGTCTGATGGTAGAGCTGAATGATAAAATGACAAGTCTGTACACTTGTTTTAGGATAGGATATTCTTCCCCTTACCCAGGCACTCTTTAAATCAAAACAGCAGTGCTGTGTGAATGGTGAGGAGTGAAGCCATGGCTTGGTACCACAATCTATTACTTGTGTACATCTACCACAGGGAGAAGTGATCTGTGTCCGATCTGCTGTGATATGTACAAAAAAAGACAATTCCTTAGCAACGCTTCAATCTTTCTCTGCAGACATTTTCATATAAACTGGAGCTATTTGTTTCTCTCTCATTTCTGAAGAGTATTTCAAGTTTCTGACAACTTGAAAACCTGTTGCTGAAGTTATTTATATCAGTGGAACTTAAATGTCAAACGTCAGTAATTGCTCCGACTCCCTTACTTTTAGCTTAGTAATTCTTATTATCAGCTTTGGTGATTGCCTGGTCAAAATGTCAGCTCACGGGATAAGGCTGATGGTGTTATCAGCACTTAAAGCCAGCACCTGAGCAGAACTAAGCATCAGCCTTGGATACTTCAACCTTGCTGACGTTGTTGACGCTGACGTGTTGGGAACTTTGAAAAGGTAAATCTAACATTGCAACTCAGGTGCATGCCTTAAAGTTAGGAATGGGCCAGAATGGACCCTCACGCTTCAGCTGTCTAAATTCAGAAATGACTCACAAAGTCATACCCCAAGGACTTGGCCTTGGGCTGTTGAGTTCTGTTGGAGTTTTTTGGTCTTTCTCAGATAACCTTCCAATCATATGTAAAGCATCTTTATGAATTAAAAGATTCTTATTTATTCTTATTTATTTCTGAGATATTTTACATTTTTGATCAATTTATTTGCAACACCCAAGGACTCAGCATACCACAGCGCAACAGTATAAGCACTAAAAGTAAAGCATGGAAGTGGCTGGTTTGTTTCCATGGAAGTACTTCTTTAGGTTTTAGAGTTGTTGTCTGTCACATACTTGAATGGATGGCTGCAGGAGCAGCTTTTTGGATTCTGCAGGCTATCTTCTTTGCCTTTTCCAGTCAAAAAACACAACTAAGCTCAAATCAAATGTTTGAATGTTGCTTTGGCAAATGGTGAAAAAAAAAAAAGTGTGCATGCACATGGGCTATGTATCCTGAAGTGTTTGGAAAGTAGCAGGCTTTTAAATTAGATTTTCTAATACTTGTCAACTACATAGTATAAAGTCACCAATTGTTAAATGCTTCAACACCGTGCATATCCTTGTAGGCTGTAAAATTTTGATCTCCATTTTTAAAGTACTGTAGTGTTTATTCTTTGACAATTCTTAATTCTACAGCGCAGAACTTGAACTGGAAGGGAGAGCTCAGTCATGAAGAATCATTAGAGATACCTTATTCCCTCATCAGCAAAGGCAGTCAAGATACAGACACTAAGCAAAATTATGTGTTGAACGTACTGTCGGTGTGATGCTAAGAGGTTCACACTGGGATCAGGAATGTTGTCAGGTATGGTAAAATAGCAGGTGAATTTGGCAAAATTACTGGATAATTCTAGGGAAGGAATTATTTCCCCTGCAACAAAGGGTTAAAACATAGAGGTCCTGCTCAGCGGATCTCCGTGAAAAGTCCTTCCTAAATCCACACGTGGCTATCAGTTCAACTTTGAGTGAATGAACAGGACACGCCAGTGAGATATCTGAGGCCATTCGGCAATGATCCCAGTGCCAACACATCACTTCCCATGCTGCATCCATTCCTGCTGCACTGTGCGGAGATTAGAGAAAGAGGGCCAGCAAACAGCCCTGCAAGCCTGTTCCCAGAGGTGTGGAGGTGGTCTAGTATTGAGGAGTGATTTATAGTGGCTGAGCTGAGGGTGTGATGAAGTGTCAGTTTATCATCAGTGAGCCTTGCAGACTCTGTTTTAATTCACCACCGCCTTCTCCATTGCTGAAAGGATTCACATTTAATGAAAAGCTGAACTGTTTGTTGCCAGTGATAAATAAGAACTTTTAAGAGCTCGTTAGAAATCAGCAGTAAGTAGTTCTCACTTTTTAAAAAAGGAACCCAGGAAGGAGAGCAAGCAAGGCTGTTGTGGAAGACGGACTCAAAAAGGAGCAAAGATAAGAGCCTTCCACATGAAGGGCAGCAGGGTGCTGTCCTCCCTATTTAATTCCAAGTGGAATTTTCATGGGAAGGAGGTCAGGTTTGAGCAGACAGACAAGTACTCAGGAACAGTCCAAGCTCAGATGCACAGCAGATCAGGAAGTGCAGATAAGGGGAGAGGAAGGTGTCTAATTTGCACTCTAACAGGCGGTAGAAAGACAGAGGCTCCCTCTACCTCCCTTCCTTTTCTGCAGAGCCTCTTTGCAGCCTAATCTTAGAGAAAGAGGCTCCAATTCACAGAACTGGTATTTCTGATTAAATATTTGTCAATACTACGCCATTTTTGCCTTAGTTCTTAAGGTTCTTCAAGCACGCAGATCATGCTTTTAATGCATGCATAGATGGAGCATCTTTCCATGGTACAGGCAATCACCCAGGAAGTCTATAGTCACTTAATGCCTGCCTACTTTGTTCTAATTTAGTGAGAAATAAGTAAGTGGGCATGGACTGTAGCAGTGTGTGCTTGTTTGAGAAAAGCATTTTTTCAGCCTTGCTGGTGCTGCAACCTTGCTCCATCCATTTTCATACTGTTCCAAAGTTTACAGAGTGATTTTTGATTTTTAGGTGTTGTAAAGGCCCAGTAATCAGAAAACATGAGAACTTAAAATAAATAAATGAATAAATAAAAGGCAGGTCCCCTTAGGCAATTTTGAATCAGACATCCCAAGACATCATGAAATCACTTATGAAGCAGATGTGTGTTAATTGTTTGTGTTTTCTTATGAGCAATAAATGATAACGATGAGAGCAGAACAATGTTTAGGAAAGATTCCAGGAGATAAAGGGGGGGGGAAAAAAAAAAAGCACTTAGCTCTCTTAAAAATTTTAGCAGATCAGAAAACATCCTGTAAGATTCTCTTTCAGTTGGGAAAGCGTCCTCAACTTGTAACACCTGAAAGGCTCAGTGGCAAGAGATTCTGAAGTAATCATAAGGAGCAGAATCAATACTGTATTTCACAGACTTTGCTATGCAGTCTTGTGATCACCCACTCTCCCATATGTCCCTGCTGCAGTGATTTCCCATTAATTATCTCCCATCAGGACTGTTCTGGTGATATCATGTCAGTTTTGGGTTTTTTTTTTTTGCCAGCTGCATATTTAACAAGCCAGAAGGGACTGATATGAGACAGGGTGCCGTGCACTTACCTGTAAGCAGCAGAGCAGACACCAAAATTTGAAACATTTTCAGAGACATCGCAGATCATCCAGAAAGTGCTTGCTTCATAAAGCAGAGGTGGTTTTACAGTTTTATACTTTGTTATCTTTGAGTTTATAAATCATTTACCAGATACCTGTGAACCACTGGTGCAGGCAGAGGGCAGGGTACAGTGCTTAGTTCAGATTTGTCTTGTATGCCTCTGTTTGTACACTTTGGACTTTGCAAACTGAGCCTCTAATGAGATATAATGACTCATTATTGTGTGGGTACATTAACTTCTGCATAGGCTTTATAATGCAAAATAGCACATCGGGCTTGTTCTGTGCAGTGAACACAGCAGGTGTCTTAAGAGTCAGTCTTCTGCATGATTGTTTTTCCCTTATTGCAGTAATGGACGTGAGCATTTTATTGTCAGATGTGAATATGAATGGTGGGAAATGGTGTTTGAATCAACCTGTTCTGAGAACGCTGCCTAAGTATGCAGTATATTTAAGCTATGTAATATTTGCATTGAGAATAAAAACATGAGAAAACTGGCTGAGAAAGGACTAACATAAGAAAAGGATGGAGGGACCTGCTGCCCTGAACTGGGCACAAATCATAGTCTCTTCTAATGCTGGGAAACTATAGAGCATGGAACACTGAGTTCATGCTGTCTTACTTTTCCCACCACTCCTGTTAAGTTTTGCCTTTTTGTATACAACTATAAATAACAGTTGTTTTATTGCAGAGCACTTTATCTTAATGAGCTCACCAATGCCAATGACAACAGACAAGAGAAAAACTGAGCTCTATCGCATATTAGGATGTGATGATCTGCAGTTCACCAATGCAGACGTGAAGACCTTTGTGCACATCAGGGAGTTGGACCTTGCTGACGTTACAGGTCAGGGACCAGATTCCACAGTGATGGACAACAGTATTTTGTCCTTACACTTGCAATAGAGCCATTCATTCCAGACTGTGAATGGAGCAAAAGTTTGCTGGGAAGCAAAATGTCATTTGGATATGTACATATGTACTTTACCCTGAAAGTAATGCCTTCTACTTACTTCCATGGAAACTAGAACAGATACAAAGACTACAATATTACTCTTTAATTGTGCGAGTTCTCAGCTACAAAAAAGTGTTTTTCAACACTGGCACCACAGTTTGTTGATTCGCACAGATGAGCTGATTGAGATGTTCTTCATTTCATGCTGTGTGACAACAGTGCATGGCCATTTGGAACGTGGATGTATTTCATAATGTTGTTGCCACTGCTGAAACATGCCACCCTTCACTTCACTGTGCTCGCGCCCACTGTTTGGTCTCCAGAAATGTTCAGTAAGTATCAACGAATGTCAGTGGGTGCCATTTTTCTGCATGGAGGAATTCAGTGACACACCTTTAGTTCATCTGTACTTCCGTGTCAGATGGTATTTTGTCAGACTGCCCCTCTGCTGCCATCTGTTGCATTGCAGCAATATGTAAGGACATATTATTGGGAATATTCAATTTCCATACCACCACCACCTGCCTCTGATGTCATGGGCCAAAATAATAAAATAGGAGGCATTACTTTTAGAGCTGCCCTCATATTTACAGAGTCTCATTGGCTTTGTCATTACACAAGGGTAGGCTGAATGAATGGCTGGCTATTGAACAGCAGGCCTAGCAGTGGAAATACTAACTTTGCACTAAACCAATTCTCATAGCTATAGTGAAGCTGTTCTTAAACAAACAACTAAAAAAAAAAAAAAAAAAAAAAAAAAAGTAATTTTGCATAAGGGCAGGTGTTCTGCACCCTGGAGTCATGTTAACAACAACAAACATTCATTACCAAATTTATGATGTTGAGATCAGCCTTCTGCACCTTCCTCACATTTGAACTACTAAACTAAGTGCTAGATGAGATTTTCTTTCTTCTTCTCCTTTCTTCTCCTTTCTTCTCCTTTCTTCTCCTTTCTTCTCCTTTCTTCTCCTTTCTTCTCCTTTCTTCTCCTTTCTTCTCCTTTCTTCTCCTTTCTTCTCCTTTTCCTTCCTTCCTTCCTTCCTTCCTTCCTTCCTTCCTTCCTTCCTTTCTGTCTCTCTCCTTCTCTCTCTTTCTCTTTCTTTCTTTTTCTCTCTCTCTTTTCTCTCTTTCTTTCTTTCTTTCTCCCTTCCTCTCTTTCTTTCTCCTTCTTCTGTCTGTCTTTTTCCTTCTTTCTTTTGTTCTTTCTCTATTTATTGTGGTCTATCATTAGAAGTGTAAGGCATGAGACATTTATCAATGGTTGAAATGGGTTTTTCTGACAGAGAGACTGTCAGCAACTATAGATCCGCAAGAAATATGATTCAAAGAAGCCTACTATAGCTATTCTTTTAACTTGCACTATCTTTTCCAATCTGTTCCACAACTCTGTTTTACACAGACCTGCATTTCTATTACAGTTTGCCTCCCTCAGGTTTTTTTCCCCTTCATTATACATATTGTAGTATAATATATGAAAGAAAAAACGTTGGCCAGTGATTTCATATTCATTGCTGTTCCCTGTTTCTTAATGTGCAATCTCCTACTAAAGGGGAAAAATGTCAGTGATGCGGCCTAGATCCAAAGAGATGACAGCAGCCACTAAGACTTCATGCTAAGTGAGAACAGGTGAGAGAGAGATATGGACTGGCCACATAGACACAAGGTATCTTCTACTCTAATTATTTTAGGAAGCAAGAGGATGAGATGAGAGGTGGTTTGCTTGTTTTCTAAGAGCAGGAGGAGTTCTTAAAAAAAATGATAAAAGAAACAGAGACCGTGGATCATAAATGATCCTGAGTTTTCTAAGTCTAGGCTCTCAGAACTTAAAGTTTCATTCTTGTGCTTGCAGTTTCCACCATAAGATCTGTAATGTGTGCTGGAGAATCCCAATTTCCCATATCTTTTATGAATAAAGCTCTGACTCTTACAGAGAAAGACTTCCTGAAAGGCACAGGAAGTCCTCCAGTGAGATCATGTGTTGGGGGTAATGTCACACCAAAACACAACGCTGCTACAGACCAGGCCAGTCGTCAGCTAGTTTAGGAGAGGACAGAAGATTTGGGAAGCAGCAAGTCTCCCCAGTTGAATAAAACCAGGACACAAAATATCCTTTTTATTTTTCACTCTTTCATCCCCTATCCTTCTACCCTCTCTTCCATGACTGATTTTGGCCTTGCTCTTGTCCTACACTTTATTTTTTCCAGCCTGCCTAACTCTGTCTTCTTTCCCCATGATTGGTCTTCTCTCTTGTTGCTTCCTCTGCCAGTTTTGTATCAGATGATACTGTGTCCATGAAATTTAACTTCTTTAGATTGAATAATCTGTTAGTATTTCACACGAAGAATGATTTCCCAGTTTTATTTCAGTTTTTTCCTCCCTTATGTATCCTCCTTCTTGTATCCATGAGCCGTGAAGCTGTCAGAATCACCACATTCCAGCTTATTCCCACAGTCCTGCTGTTGTCCAGTCTCACCAGCTGTCAGAATAGTCAGTGTTCTTCATGAAACCCTGTAATATCAAACAAACAAACAAAAAGCCCACATGCTGTATTTTACCCGAGGGTTAGGGATTGCATATGCCCAGCTGGCTTGCATTCAAAAACTTTTAGGAGACAGATGTTCTTTGAGGACATTATATAGGCAATCTGGTTATCACTTAAGGAAAAGAAAAAAAAGAAAAAAAAAGAAGGAGAATGTGTTCATTGAATGTAGAATTTTAGTTGTTAATCAGTAACAGATATGCAGGCTGTAATTTTTTTGAAGATTTATATCTTGGCCCAATGGCTCAAATTTTCATATGGAAGAATGAATCATCGAACCATTTTCATATGATGCCCTCCCTCTCTTGTCAAATTTCTGCTCCCTAGTTAAAAGCATGAAGAGCTTTAAAGGAGTTGTCATCTAAATATTCAATGCAAGTTTAACTTTCTCCCTACACATCCTTGTCTCATTTGCAGAAATAGCTAGATATTGGTTGAAATGCTTCCAAAAAATTCAGCCTGAGACAGACACCTGACATGTTTAAAATAAGATCAAACCAAATGATAAAAGTTTTATTGAGTTACAGGGAATTGAAAGTAGGATTATGTAAACTGACATGTTAGGCTATCAAAATTGAACCAGCCTTATCAATAAGTTGGAAGGTAGGCTTCAAACAGAACTCAAAGTTAGGAAAAGATCAGAGCATTCTTCCTTTTACATTGTATAATCTTACATAAATTTTAGGGGAAGGATGTGCCATAATTTTTTTTTTTCTTCCAATGAAAAGTCAAAAAAAAAAAAAAAAAGATAAAAAGATAACCAAAGCATAGATTACTTTATGTGGACGATATCAGGGGAAAAAAGGAAAAATATGAAAATATGCTGGGTCTGTTTTAAAAAGTAAATAGACAAGATTGTTGGCCACTGGCTATATAGTGTTGCACGTATGTTCATTGACCAATAGAGGAGTTGTAAAATGGCTAACTTTCAAGAATATCAGAAATGCAGAGGTGTAGAGGAGCTGAATATCTTAAAACAAATGAGAAGAAAGCAGGTAGGAAACAGTCTATAAAGATCAGGTTAGGGAATGAAAAGAAAGATATAGTTGAACAATTTGAGCTGGAAAATCACACATACTTTTTCTTTTATGGCACTTGCTTCACATTTGTGCTTTTGTCTTAGAACAAGTAGCTTAATTCTTCTGACCTAATTTTGCCATCTAAATATAATGCTTATCACTCAGACTTTGCAAACTGCTGTATAATTGCTGAAAAAATCTGTCATCTTCTAGTGGATTTAATACTAAATTCCTCATTTGTTTCAGTTCATCAAAATTTATTAGTTCAGTCGGTACATCTCTAAGACATACTTTACTGAAGTGTATCTGCCTACACCAGTGTTCGGCACTGTTTTTGAAAACATCTGTTGTGTTGCGTGGTATCTTCTTGGATTTGAGATGAGAAAAAAGTGTGAGGTAATTTTTAAAAGAAAATAAAACATGAAAGTCTTTTCTTGAAACAGAGTACTGAAAACATGCACAAAAAATGTGTATGTCATTGTAGGATGCTCTACCTTAAGGACTGGAAACAAGATGTGTATTAACAATTTAAAAAGCTTGAGATCCTCTTTTTCCTTGATTTGTTATTGTATTTGGTATTCTCCACCTCATTTGGACAGGTACATAGAGCAAGGATGCAGTGCAAAGGCAAATTAAGGGAAGGCGTTATCTTCCAGAGTGCGTGCATTAGGAGCACAGCATAATACCCATCATGCTGTGTTAAATTTGAATTACTGTTTCCACCTTATACATGCTGTGTGACCAGCAACTTGTCCTTAATGATTTGAAGCCAGAGGTAATAGTTTGTGTTTAATGTTTCTTGATAGATTCTCAATACCTCTGTTTTGTAACTAGTTTTAAAATTCACAGCGGAACTAGGGGATGTGTTGAACTCCGCACCTGACAATTATTTGGGAAAAATTTCTTCCCTTGTTTTTATCTCACAGCTACATAATTCTGCTCACTGTTTTTTGCTTGTTAGATGGGTAGGGATGCTGAAGATGGGACTCTTTGCAGTGTAGGTGCTGCTATCAGCTCAACACAGAAACAGTCATTGAAAGGAGTCATTTTGGGAAATGACTGGGGCTTTTCAGTGTTTTTGATCAGTTGCTGATTTCTTGCTGCATTATTTCAGTTTCTGTTCTCTATATTCTGCCCTGTTACCTCTGAATAGCACAACTCTTGGAAGACATCTGACATCAGCATGGCACTTGGATTGTTCACACACATGAGCCAGGGGCAGCACTCTGGTTCTGACTGCTGCAGGCAGTGCAGAGAGGATCCCCTCCAAAATCATCATCAGCATGCTAGAATTGCTAAGTGCATCCTCTTGACTACCCTGCCTCCACAAAACTGTCCTCCTGACATGAATTCATTATCCCCTGCTTTTCCAAGGTGACAGTGCGAAGGCAATTTATATAAATCTGTGTGCTGTGGAATTGAAATAAGAGCTACAGGGAGGTCTAATTTGAGCAAGTTAACAGGTCTTTTATTAGCCACTCTTCAAATGCCTGGAATGTTTTGAAGTAAACCTGCTGGCATACGGAGAGGTATTTAGCACAGCAAGACTGTGCGATTTACACCTTTTTGGCTTGGAGATGAGCTTTAGTTTAGGTTTTTATTCCAACCAGAGCTCTTGATGTGCCCTTGCTCACCCATGTAGAACAGCACCACCAGTCCAGTCCTGCTGTTCTTGTGCTTGAACATTTTTGATCTTTTCATATTTATGACTGCGAAGTGCAGGAGCACTGCCCTCTTCACAGAAGAAGGAATGAAGACTTTACATTGCCATAATTTCGTAGAACAGCACTATATAAAACTCTTCTTCTCTGATACTTACTCGTCTTGCTGGTTCCAGGAGCAGTTCTGGACTGGGTCCTGAGCTCATCCTCTGCATCCTGAGGCTGGTGTCTGCAGAGGAGTATGTTCCAGGGAAGTTCTGGTTGGGCAGGAAGAATAGGTGGGAGCAGGAGCAGGGGTCATCTGTTGAAATCTCTCCATTGTGAGTGACCGTGGGACAGAATTTGAGAGCATCTGGTGGTGCCCATCACCTTTTGTGGCTGGGCCACTTCACCAAGTACCATCAGAATTCAGGTGCTTTCTGGGAGTGCCACTTGTTAAGGTAGTTTTCTCTGCTTTGGTGTTTGGGCAGCACAGCCATGTCTGAAGCAGGTAAAAGTCACCACAATGGTTTGCCCCCCCTTTGGTTGAGTTCTGGGGTATACTCTGCTGTCAGCAGGCTTGCTCTCTCCGTGACCCAAACATTCTCATCAAGTCTTTCTATTGAGTCTCAGTCCCATAGGCCCAAATGTTCCAGTCTTCTTAACACGGCAAGTGGCCAGCAAAACCAAGAACTGCAGTTTTCTTTTTATCAGTGACAAGTTTAAGAAGGGGTGCCAAAAAGCAGGGCAGCGACCTGGATAGTCAGATAATCACTGCTTTGAGTGGTCACCTCAGTTGCAAAAGGACCTTGACCTTCACAAAACTGTAGTGTCTAAGAAATGCACCTCTTGTTGTTAAGATTGTGATAACTGAACTTCTGATGTCCTCAGAGTGTTTACAGTGTTTTTCTGTGTTTTCGACAACTTTATATTATGTCTGATTTTTGTATGTGGTCGGTGTCCGGTTTTCATGGAATAATGAGTGTCTTCAGTGCAGTGAAGTTAGAGGTGCTACAAGCATCTGGATGCTCTAAGTTGTTATATTTGTAACCACTGAATTCAAATGCAGGTCCAAGGGTGTAACTGAGTAGCTAACTCAGCTTCTCTGATAACTCTGGCATTTGTGTCCTCTATTCACCTACATGTGGCTGCCACAGTGTAAGGGAAAATATGTTGGCATAAGAGTGCACAGGAAGCTGGAGCAGTGTGAAAAATTTCTAAGAGACTGTCAGTACTTCATTTTCTGAAACCTTGCCTCCTATTGTATAAAAGGTTTTGCTGTCTTGT
Source organism: Phasianus colchicus (assembly GCF_987193195.1). Lineage (NCBI taxonomy): Eukaryota > Metazoa > Chordata > Aves > Galliformes > Phasianidae > Phasianus > Phasianus colchicus. Next base: position 89,871,593 of record NC_143436.1, on the reverse strand, counting down.
TTTGTGTTTTTTTTTTTTCTTCATTTTGCTTTTTTTTAAAAAAAAAAAACAAACATCACATTTCTACTTTAAAGTCCCCTATGGTAGTATAACCTGCAGGTTTTGTGGTGGCAGCCAGAAATTGTCACAGCATTCCAGAGAGGTTGCTGCTCTCTGATCTTGCTGTGATGTAGATATTACCTGACAGCTCTTGGGGTTGCTCTAATCTATCACTCTTGATGTGTGAGAGAGCAATAGTAGCTTGCAAAGGAAAAAAATAAATACAGTGTTCCTCTTGATGAAGTATAAGGCCACATCCAGAATCTTCCATTTGTTTTTCTTGCCTTTTTGCCAGAGGCAATGTGGCAAATCTGGTGGATGCAACTTAGGAAACTTAAAGCAGTTTGAAATGCAGAATCCTTTAAGTTCACTTTCTTCCAGAAATTAATGTATGTTGTTGCGAGCCCTGCATGGATTTAAAGCAGTGCTTATGAAGCAAGGCTGATGTAGTCTGAGCAGGACCTGGTGACTCTGTTTCCTCTACACAAGCCATGGAAGGAAGGTGTGTGCACACCATTTCTCAGTTAAACCAATAAAGCTGTTGGTAGCATCTTGTGCTGTCATCCCCTTCCTACTTATGTAGTGCAGCAATTTCTAATGTCTATAAACAAACACGTTTCAACTTGTGGTAATGTCGATTTTTATTATCTCTTCTTAAAAGCTGAATAACATACAGCCAAAAGAATTGAACTTGACGTATAGGACTGAGCTTCTAACCGTAGCCTGAAATCTCATAGTCCTGTCATAAAACCAGGACAGTTAGTGTCCAGATGAGAAATATGAAAAATTCTACAACTGGAGCAATCTGTGGAGCATTTTTAGTGCTCTGACAGACTGCAGTGGGAATTAACCATTATTGCTGTGACTTATGCCACAGGTGTATTTAACACAGTCAAGTTCAATCCTTGTTCTGTGAAGTCCGTCTGTTCATCTGGCTTCGATCCTCTTGTCACCTGCTGTTGCTGAATGTGGGATGAACTGATCCTTATGTGCACTTGGAAGATAAGACCTGGTTTTAAATCTCATTACAGTGGTGAGACAGGGATAGAGGCACGAGTAAGGGAGTTGCACAGGTATAAAACCAGGCTTGATCTCAGTAATTACAAAAATACATCTGCTTAGCTCCAGTTTTAAATTGTTCCACTGTAGTATCACCACTTTTTTTTTTTTTTTTTTTTTTTTTTTACTAGATTTAAAAAATATACAATAGCCTTATTAACTTAGTGGCAAACAGCCCTGATAATTACAGTATCATTTCAAATGTTGGAAATAAATGTACCGAATACATATGAAGAAAAGATTAAAATGTAATGAAGAAAGGGGTTTAGATGTGTTGATCAGCGTTTTGCTGCTTAGAAGTCCTTAACAGAACCCTTCATAATTATGTATGTGTTACAGTTGAATCATCAGACAACACTGCTTTCATCTGATCCCATATGCCTGAATTTGAGGTACTGCTCATGTTCATTAGCACTGCACATTTTTTTGATTTACTACTGCTATATGCTTCTATTTCTTAGGAAGAGTTTCATTTGTGTCAGCTCTACTCGTGGCTTCACAGCAAGCACTGAGATGTTTGATAATGTCTGGTAAATATTATGCTTTTAAGAAAAAAATGGTTTTTATTTCTGTGGAATAATCAGTGACTGAGTGAGCAAGCTATTCTCTCCCAGCTAGCTGGTAAAAGCTTTGACAAACTTTATTCACTTTCTTTAAAAGTGGAAATGGTTTATCTAGCACAATCTGAATGAAGTAGAACAAAGAGAACACTTAGGTTTTTTTTTTCCAATTTTTATTTTTGTTTGCTTATGAGGAAAAGTGTTCAGTTGAGCCAAAATTGGGTACCTTTCCCTATTGCTACAATGACTGATGTCTAGAAAACACTGGAAATATTTAGTGTATCTCAAAGCTTAGAAAAGTAAATGCCAAACTGTACAGTGATTTGTCTGATTGCTTGGCAGGAATAAAACAATTAACAGCACTAAAACTGGTAAGCTATCTAAACGTGAGTTGGCATGATGAAGACATAGGTTGAAGTCTCTGAGCCTCGTGTCTTGTTTTCTATGTTCCTCTTTATTGTAGGATTCTTTCTCATGTTAATCAGTGAACCATAGCCCAGAACTAATGCTTCTAAATGTAAAAACTTGTATCGGAACTGACATGTTACTTTTGGGGAAAAAAGGGCATTTTCCCTTAAGAGTAATCTGTTTAAACTAATTGTTCCATGAAAAAAAAAAAAAAAGATAATAATCCACCAGCCATTTCAACTAGTGTGCAGAAGACCCAGCTTTTAGTGGCTAGTTGATGTTGATTAAAATTGTCCTTTTAGCCCAGTTACTCAAAGAAGCAGTCTTGGCTGACAGTGCATTTACCCTCTCCAATGAACAAAGAGTATATGCCTGTAAAACTTTTATTCTGCATGCAGATTTCTCGCATTGCATTTTGTTTTTTTTTAGTATGCTCCTAACTAACTTTAAAATAACTATCAAGAATAAAAGAGAAATCACACTGTGGACAACTTGTTAGCTAAAGTTACTTCACAATGTAAAGCCATGCTAGTTCAGTAGTTGTACACAGGAAAATAATTTTTTAATGTAATTACTTTCAAGTAAAGGAAAAAAAAAAAAAAAGCAGATAGTAGTTCCCAGTTTAATTCTAGACTTTTTTTTTTTTAATCAAAGAGCAAGTTACCATTTCTAAAGCAAAAAGAAATGAAGGATAGAAAGTTATTGTTTATAATTCAAGAGTTATTAAAGCACACCTGGATGCAAGACTGGAATAGCAAATCAAGATAAATAGAAAAGGTATTTTTGTTTTACATTTTGTGGTACAATATCTTTGCTTAAACAGGATGCTGGGAAGAAATTTCTTGCAAAAGTTTTCAGAAAGTCATGAAGTAAAATGTGCCATAAAAACACAGCGTAACAGGAATTATATGTTGACAATGCATTAATTCATCGATGCGCTTCGTGAGCTCAGAGACATAAAGATATAAAATTTATCATCATGTCTGTTAAAGCCTCCCTGGTAGGCTGGAGATGGGAGGGAAGGAAAGGTAATTTCAGTCATACTTGTAAGTTAAAGGGTAATGTAATACTTAAGTCCTTCTCTGCTTTGCAAGAAAGTAATGTTCTTCGAATTGCCCATTGGCAAGCTATGTCTTGACATTTATAGGTGAGATTATTGAAGTGTAGCATGAAGCAATTAAAGAGAGACCCCTGCTGTGCCTTGCTTCTTGTCATTGAAAAGGCGACAGAAAACACCTGGGCTTGTCTCTGTCTGGTCTATTTACTGCCAAATATTTGTAATGCCCCGTAAAATGCTTCCACTGTCCCTTTTCCCCTCAGTCTCTGTAGTCTTGGTGGTGGTATAAGAAGATCCACCTAACCATTTCATTAGAGAATCAGATAGAAAGGGGTAACTGTGATGAGGAGTCAACCTTTGTGAAATCAAACACTAAATTCTCTTACCAAACCCTCATAGTTGACGATGTGGAATTCCATGCACATCAAGCATTAATAAAAACAAGTGATTAAATGACAAGGCATCAACCTCAGAGGCTCTCTCAAATGTCAGTTCATTCCTGGGTTTTGATGCTGTAGACACCTCCCAACAAATTCCCTTGGCAAGTGCTGCATGTCACTGATGTACACCCAGTGCAATGCTCATGTCGATACGAAAACAGATTGTAAAAACTGCATATCAACATCTGGAATGCCTAATGGCTACTTTATTATTTCTTAACCATCCCTGAGGCATTTAAGCTTTCTGACCTTCTCCTTGCATCAGTAGCACTTTCAGCTTCATTTCTTGTGAAATATTCAGTAGCTTGCATTCTAAAGCTTTCCACCTCTTAATCCTCTTATTGTCTCTCTTGATATCAACCTCAGCTGCTGACATGACAGCTTTTTCCAATATGTATGTGAACTAAATGGTTTGGATAAAAGCCAAGGAACATTGTGCCTCTTGGTGAATTGTAGTAAACAGATACTGCATTAAGACCTTGCTATCCAGAGGGAGGGGGAGGGAAAGAAAAAAAAAAAAAGAGGTCTAGCAAGCTATTGCCTGAAAGACAACTTAATTCTACAAAGCTTGTGAAGGACACACAGAGCTCACTGCTCTTGGCCAGTCCTATTTGCTGTGGGGCAGACAGCATTTCTGAGCTTGCCACAGATGGATATAATTGCCTTTGAAGTCTTCCACAGAGTGGCCTTACTTCACTCCTGCAAGATGGCTTGTTAAAGTGAAAACCAAAGCCTTTTTGGTTTGCTTTTGACTTTTTTTTTTTTTTTAACCTATCCATCTGATTGCCCTCCAAGCAGCCTGCTGGGGTTCTTGAATACTCCAAGGGATGCAGATGGGGAAAGCTACCTTCCCAGCAACCTGGTGATTTGGGGCATGGCAGCATCGGGTTGGTGTTGCTACAGTTCTTGAGGTAATCCCTATGGCATCTGTCCATATGTTTGCAGAAAAGAGAGAGGTTCTGCCCCTGCAACAGTGCAGTACACCAGGAAAGGCTGAGAGAAAAACTAGACTAATACAGCCTTAAAACTTCCCAAAAAAGGCTTTGGATAGTTTTAATGTTGCATAAGTTTTCTTCAATTACACTTTGGGGTTTTTTTTGTTTTTTTTTGGGGGGGGAAAGGGTTGAGATTGTGTGAGTAAGAAGGATTCACTTTTCAACCTTAAGTTTCTGCCCGAAACCTTGTGGTGGCTATCTTCAAAGACTCATAAGGAACCAAACTCGATGTATTCAGGAATAAACACAGTAAGCCCAGTGTTAGATGAAGTGACGCTAATTGCCCTCCACGAAACACATGCAGACTGTATGGGGCTGTGACCAGTTCTGTTTAACACTCCTGCCTGTGTACTGTCTCGGGATTTGAAAGCTCAGCTTTGGAAATGTCAGGTGATGACATTTTCATTTCCCTCTGAAATCTATCCCATAATCAAATGGATCTCACCTTTCAGAAAGCTTTTTTTTCTTTTTTTTCTTTTTCCTCCCCTAAACTGCCTTTATGCTTCAAATAGAAGGCATGCAAAACTGTGTTTTGCATTTAGGTGGATAAATCCTATTGCTAGGCATTATCAACACCATCCTAACATACTATCAGCTCAGCTTGCTTTCTGTATGGGAACTGTTGAGTCACAGCTACCACTGATTGATCATGTGAAGCAAGCACTGAGTCAGCTCTGGGAGCACAGGTGAAGGCAATTCAGCTGGGTGACCGGAAGGGGTGGAGCCTGGCTGCACCTTTCCTAGACCCCATTTAAGGGCTAACTGCCTCTGGAGAAGGTTTTCTTTCTGGAGGTTGCTCCTCTTGGAGTTTTTTCTATGAGTCTAGGACGTGGGTGAGCTTTTTCATTTATTTTCAATTCTTTTCCAATGTTATAGTATTTTTTGCTATATGATCTGTAGATACTAGCCTAACTGTACCACTCTATATGTTTGTTGATTATGCACTTTCAGAAAAGAGCTTTCATTTTTTCAAGTTGTTTTCAGCTGAATTTTCTATTTTCTGCCATTGATATGAGTATCTGATGCATGAGCTACTCCTCCTCAAACTTGTCCTGACCATAGATCTTGCAAGGATTTGGAGTTGAGCAAGTTTAATTCCCCTACCACCACCAGTTTCTGACAATAAAAATCCAGAATTGTTTTTAATTCTTATTACTCTTACGCATTTTGGGTTTCGTAATTATTTATTAACAATATAGAACAGTCAGTTGGTAGGAACTGACAAAGATCATATAGTCCGACCGCCTGACCACTTCAGGGCTAACCAGATGTTAAAGTGTGTAACTGTGAGCATCATCCAAATGCTTCTGACAGACACGGGATTATGTAGGAGATGTTTTAACATAAATCTTCTCTTAGTGCTGTGAAGTTTCAGAAGTATTCGCTTGTGCTCCTCCCTACTTCCTCCATGTGTGCTATTTGCTGTGCTTGCTGCCAGGAATATCAGATGCAGCTTTGAATGGAGGCCAGTATTTGCATAGCTCTCATCAGGTTTGAAAGGAGGGGTGCCATGACGAGTTTCCTCTCTGTGCAACTTGGAACAAAATGAAATATGTCCATATGCAGAACACAGCTGCAATAAACAGCAAAAACCTGAAGTTAAAATTACATCAGAACATTTTTTTATAGTTCTGTTCAGTGGAGGTGAAGGAAGACTTATAACTAAAATGCTGAACTCAATATTATTATTTTGCTTTAAAAAAAAAAAAACAAAACTCCTGGTGGGTACCTGTCAGATACAAAGAACATATCTACTACTTTTTCTGGATAATAGATGTGGTGACCTCTGCAAAGTAGTTGCATAAGTGCTGAACTGTATGGTTAAAGGAAATATTCTGCAAATCAATGTGATGCCGTACATATAGAGCCATTGATTATAAAAATCAATAAACAGCACTTGTGTATATATTATGAGAAGAAAAAAAATTAACATAAGATTGGGGAAGGTTGTTTTTTATTACTTCAAAGATGACTTTGCATTTTTATAAGAGCAAAATATGAAATTGATCTTTAGAAAAGCCTCTCTGGCTTGCTTTAAGCAGTAGCACCACCACATGTCTGGAAGCAGCCAGAGGTCCACAGCACAGTAGTAATTCTTAATTCTGTGATTAGAAAATACAGAGTAAACATTGTTTCAAAGAAAACTTCTGATAGTTTAAGGCTGCAGCTCCCCTTCACTGCTATGCTACCTTCTCTCTGGAGTTTTGTGACCTGGTGTTGCACATCTTGTGGCATTGTCCTTTAAGTTTATCTCTGCATATTGGGATCTTATGGCAGAAGGTGTAGCCCTTGAAATTACCAACTTGCCAATATACTGGAAACTAATTTCCCCTTTAAATATCACACATGTAAGAATCAAGTCTGGGACTCTCTCACTCTCTTGGACAGTCTCTCAAGACAAGCTTTCACTTAAGTCACAGGCATTGAGAAATCAATAGAGCAGTAGGGATTGCATGCTGCTCTGAATTCTAAAACTCCTTTTGCAATGCAGTTACTGCCATGGAAAGCTGACCTACAGCAATGCAAAGTCAAAAATAATATTGGCAAATGTGAATGACCTTTTGTTTTGAAAATAATGAGGGAAGAGACTTGTGAAGAATGCAAATTCATTTTTCTAAATTTTCTAAAGCATTAATTAAAACACAATTTAACATAAGTTAATGTGCACTCTTTATTATTTAAGTGTGGATGGCACCTAAATTCTTAGTATTGCAGTTAATCCAGGTAAGGAATAACCCTTGAAGGTCAGTTATCAAGATAAGTCCGTCTAAATCAAATATTTTAATAAAATTTATATCAATACCATTTGCTCATGAGAAATGTGTCAACATGCAACCATATTGCTATGTGTTACATTTTTCTATGCTTCCACGTGGACAGTTTCCTAAAAACTCTTTCTTACAAATGACTGTCAGGGTGGTAATTTTCATTGTTACAAAGACCGTGTGGTAAAAAAAATTTTGCATAACCGAGGCATTGTGTTTTGCAATTTGACATACGGATAGTATTAAAGTTTACTGCTGTGACAATGCTGGGCTTCATTGCTCATTCCTCTCAGGCGAAGAAACTACATGCTGTTGTAGTGGGGAGTCCTTAGCCATCTTGGTTGTTATCTTGTCTTCTTACATTCTCTTACTATTTTCTTTTTATTTACTTTTTTTTAAAGACATTTAAATATTTGTCATTTGATGTCTTGGCTGTTTCACATTGCTACAAAGAGGAGAATGCAAAGTCTGTGTCCTGGTATCTTTAAGCTGTTTCTTAAAGAGGTTTGTCAGGTATTCTTGCAAGCCAGCTCTTCATATTTAAGTCTTTGAAAGACACTGAGCAGGAGGATTTGCTTTGGAAAAAGAGCTCTTTACTTACAGCAACTACCAGCTCCTGACACAGATCTGTTGGCGAGTATAAAACAGCATCCACAGGGCATGCAAGAGTAACATTTTGTGATAGGGCACAGAAGCAGAGTCTGATTTCAGACATAGTGGTCCCAGTGGATAGAAAACATAACATGAACCAGCAGTGTGCTCTTGTAGTTCGGAAAGCAAATGCTATCCTGGGCTCCATCAGAAGAGGTGTGGCCAGCAGGGACAGGGAGGTGATTGTCCCTCTCTACTCTGCCTTTGTGAGGCCCCATCTGCAGTTCGGTGTCCAGGTTTGGAGCCCCCAGTACAAGAAAGAGAGAGAGCTGTTGGAGAGGGTCCAGAGGAGAGCCACAAAGATGATCAGAGGGCTGGAGCACCTCCCCTATGAAGACAGACTGAGGGAGCTGGGCTTGTTCAGCCTGGAGAAAAGAAGGCTGCAGGGTGACCTCAATTCAGCTTTTCAGTACCTAAAGGGAGCCCACAAAAAGGAGGGGAGGCAACTCTTTACAAGGGTATATAATGGCAGGACAAGGAGAAATGGTGTTAAGGTGAGGGAGGGAAGATTTAGATTGGATGACAGGGGGAATTTCTTTACAGAGAGAGTGGTGAGGTGCTGGAACAGGCTGCCCAGGGAGGTTGTGGATGCCCCGTCCCTGGAGGTTTCAAGGCCAGGTTGGATGGGCTAGTATTAAATGTGGAGGCTGGTGGCCCTGCACATTTCAGGGGGGTTTGGAGCTTGATGATCTTTGAGGTCCCTTCCAACCCAAGCCATTCTGTGAATCTATGACCAGTTGGCTATTGCACTTACACAGGCCACCTTCCTTCATTGTCTTTCTCCTTAAGTTGGAAAAAGGAAAACTAGACTTAAATCCTCTAAGTACTGAAGATCAACATACTCATGCTCCTGAAATATCCAGAACATTATAGAATCATAGAATTGCTCAGGTTGGAAAAGACCTTAAAGATCATCAAGTCCAACCACAACCTAACCATACTACCCTAACTAACAACCCCTGTCCCTGAGCACCACATCCAAACGGTTTTTAAACACATCCAGGGATGGTGACTTAACCAACTCCCTGGGGAGGCCTATTACAGTGCTTAACAACCCTTTCTATAAGGAAGTTTTTTCTATTATTTCAAATATGATTCAAATACTAATTTGTATATGAAGATTAACATTTATTATTTGATATAGGTAGAGTGTGAATCAGACCATTGAAATTTGGCCATTTGTCTTTGCAGTCTGCTTCTGGCAGTGATTAGTGGCAATGTGGGGGCAGGGAGAGGTGTGTGTGAGTGCAGGACCAAGTGTGGTAAGCTGTGGGTAAATGTGTCAAGTTCCAAGTAAGATGAATGATGAATAATGTACGTTTCATGTAACTGCCTTCTTCTGAACTATCATGAATAACAGGAGTACAAAGAAAAAAGTGTACGTTTTTGAAACTATGTGTTCTGCAATTATGATGTTATCTAATGGAATGCCTTATAGGTACAGCTCAGTGAATGAACATCCTATTTGTTTTTCAGGGAGACAAATGATTTTGTTTATTCCAGGAGGTTTTCTAAGTGGACGTGAGACTCAATGGTGATTAGATGCTAAGACAGACAGATAACAGCCCAAGGGTTTGCTTTGAAATCCTGGGGTCATAACCAATGCATTTAATAACAAGTTCCAAAGTCTAAATGGAGTAAAATTATATAACTGTGAGCACTGGGAAGGTAATGGGTTATCTAACTCACTGTCTAAACTACAGTTGTTTTTAATATTTCAGATGAACCTCCAAAATTCTTTTTTTTTTTCTTCCTGGTAATCACTAAGAAATATTTCTGAAATATTTTTAATCATTCTGCTTGCTGTTGTCTCAGGTTTTCAGAAAAATGTTGACAGTTTTCATTCGTATTTGTGCTTCATATGAATATGGAATCAGAACTGACAAGGTCAGAAAAGCCCTTCAAGATTATCTAGTCAAATTGTCCACCTTCCACCACTTTTTTCCCACTAAACCATGTCCCTCAGTACAACATCAAAATATTTTTTGAACACCTCCAGGGACAGTGACTTAGTTTCTAACTGATTTAGTCAGGAAAAAGAGACAAATTTCCCAATGTGTAAATGCTGCAGAACAACACTGGGTCAAAAACGTTTGTTCCTTTCTCTGCAAATTTTGCTTGTCCTCAAATTGTCATGAGTATAACAGCACTAGTACTGCAAATTTAACTTGAACATGTTAAAATAAGGGCATCAGATGTGCTTCTGTCTTTCTAAAGTAAACACCTTGACAACAAGCTATTTGACAGTAATCAGCTCTTTTGTTATCTTATTACTTTCAAATTGGAAAAGATTTCATATTATTCACAAAGATGATGCAATGACATAAGCATTTCTTTTAAATGTTTTGTGAGAAAGGAAGTCCTAATGATGTAGTTTGTTTTTCTTTAATTGTCACACAAACAGGTTGGGTAGAGCTTTGACTTAAGCATCTCTTCAATCTACTGAAATTTAGAATTCATGGGTGTATAATTGAGTGATATTTCTAAATCATTTATTTATGTTGTTCTTAATAATAAATGTATAAAAGCGTACTTGAGAAAACTGCAAACTGTCTCCTACTCTTTAGAAAATATGGCTGTGGAGTGTATTCTTTGTTCAGAAACTACCACCTGTGCTTTCAAAGCTTATTCTTTTGAAGGCGGGTGAGTTAGTTATGTGGAGGGACATCTGAATGGTAAAGAGACACCCAATTGACAGCCATCCCTTGTGGGGCCTGGTGCCCCATAGTGAACTACAGATCCTACCAGAGCCTTCCATGTTTTCCGCTCCTCTCTAAACAGACTGAGGGGTGTTGAGAAGCCACGTGTAGTCCTCCTCTCTGGGGTGAACACAGTAGCTCCACAGAGCAGGGGTTGAATAACAGATTTCTTGTGTAAGCTAAAACAACTTTTCTAGAGAAATGACTCATTGTTTTTACTCATTAGGGGGTGGAAAGCTGATTCACTACAGCAAGCCTTGTACAGTTGGCAGGGTAAGCAACAACACAGGGGATGAAAAATATGGAAAAAATAGCAGAGCAGAAAGAATTAGTATCAAAAGGAGAGGGGAGAGGGAGCAGAACAGTAAGAACTGTTGTAATAAAGCATCTAATTCATAAGCCTTCCAAACAGTCCCTGAACAACTAGTAAAGCAGAAGTAATAAACAGAATGGCCAGTAAGAGAACAGGTTTTCACACTGGTGCATTTAAAGGGCTCTTAATAAATAGTGGCCACCAACAACTGATGCACTGTTTCTCATCCCCAGACTTCTAGTAAGAAACCCTAGAAATGTTCATTATGTGCTCTCTCTATACTCTAAATGTGGCTTTGTATCTGCTGAGGAGAAATATGATCCTGTCATGACAGCAAAAAAGGCCAAGCATCTTTGTGCTGGAAGTGTGTGTGTGTGTATATATATATGTGTATATATATATATATGCATACATATATATAACTAAAAATAAAGTAAAAAATTTAAAAACCTTTCCAGTTATGTTGAGGGATAAAAAAAAAAAAAAAAAAAAAAAAAAACCGAAAATACAAAAATGTCATACTTCTGCAGGCCAGCAACAAGGGATAGGAAGCTGTGACTGCAGAGGAACTGCTTCTCTTAAATGTTTCTGTTTCTGCCCTGCTGCATTCCCCATGGGAGTTCATGGGCATCAGTTTCCCATATGCTTTTTACATGTTTCTGCATCGTCTCTCCTAACTCTGCATCTCCAGATGAGGACAGTGGACAGTAGCAATTCTGATCTAGGGTGCCCTGTGAGATTTCTTTTAATTAGTGCTTTTAATAACAGCTCATGATGACAGTGTTGAGTATCAGAAAAAAGCTAAGAAATGTTGTACAAGTTCTGTTTGCAAGTGATCTTGTTCTAAACGCATGCTATCATTCTCTTATCGTGGAATAGAACATCACAAGTTGGAAAGGATCCACAAGGACCACCAAGTCTAACTCCTGGCTCCGTGCAGGATGACCCAAAATTCAAACTATATGTCTGATAGCAGTGTCCAAATGCTCCTTGAACTCTGGCACGTGGGACCATGCACACTGCCCTGGGAAGCCTGTTCCAGGGCCCCACCGCTCACTGGTAAAGAACCTTTTCTAACTCCCAACCTGAATTTAGAATAATACGTGTTACTTCTTATGGGAAATTAAGTTGTCTTTCTCAGTTGTTTAGTGATTTCTCCTTGAGCTTGTGAAGCAGTGCAGCTCTCTTAGGTATGCCAGATCTCCTTATCTTACATAATTACGGCTCTATTTTGAGAATTTGGCAGTGAAGGCAAAATAGCATTTGAGTACCTCATAAATTCTAGTAGAACCTTTCAAAACAGCAACCCTGGGAGCAAATCAGTACTATCAGCTGATATTTAGTCATGCACTTCATTTCTTTCTGATAGTCATTCAATAACTAAGTTGCAGAGCACAGATTTAAATCTCTCTTTTAAGGCTGAAGGATTATATAACAAAATAAATAGGACATTCCACTATAGGTTTATAGCTGACTTCCATGGTTTGTTCGCTGAGTGTTCAGCAACTTCTGCTACATTTTTCAGTAGCAAAATTATGGTTACAACATGCATTTCAGACCTATTGATCCCAGGTCTTATAAAATGAAAACTAGCTGTTATCGGATCATTTCTAGAACTTCAATTTCCCTAACAAAAACTCTACAATTATCCCTTTTCGCATCCTTTACTTTGTAAGGCTAATTACCTTGAGGGTTATTACTTCAGTTAAGATTTCTCAAAGAAAGTGAAAATCAAGGGGTAAGAATATTGGATAAGAACAGTGCAGGGAATACCTTTCATTATTTCAGATAGTTGTCCTTATGTATTTGTGGTGACCAAGCACAAGAGAACCTATCATAGGTTATGAAGTTTCTATGTGTTTTGGAGGCATCAGCCACTTTGAAATAACTTTGAGATAGTGGAGCTAAACTGATGCAACTACTTGGTGCCATCTATGGTGTAAGCAGGAAGTGTGCAGAGCTTTAATGGTGATAATTTCATAATGACCTTAAGATGTCATTTTGAGTATCCATGTTAATATGGAATAATAGTGAAGTATCATTTGAGATCAAAAATCATAACAAACCACTATTATGGGCTATTACAGAAGAAATCAGCCAGATCTGCTATATTTTGAGAAGAATATATGTAGACACTTTTATGTCCCTCACCTTTGCAGTGAGTTTTTTATGTTACTGTTTAACACATGATCCAGGAACCCTCTTTTTTAGCTTGTCTGATTTTCCATTTTCTTCACAATTCTAATTTTACAAATACTTTGAAGTTATGCATCATTTCCTGTAGTTCCTCCACTTTTTGTCGTCTTCTGAATTAAGAAGACTTGAAACATAAGAGCCTAGATATACATGGGGATGTATGAAACAGATGCTTTGAATGCTTTAGGTTTCAGGATGTTGGTTTTTTTTCTTTTCATTTTTATTTTATTTTGTTGTTGTTGTTTTTATTCAACTTTTTTTTTTTTATATAAGTGTGTCTTTGCTATAGATCTATAAGAATTGTTTGTGGTTTTTGGAAATCATCATTACTTCGTTGCAACATACTTTAGAAGAAAGTTTGAACATGATTCTTTTTGGTTTATGTTTTGGTTGTTTTTTTTGTTTGTTTGGGGAGGGGAGTGGCTTTTTTCTTTTTTTTTTTTTTTTTTTTTTTTACATTTAGCCAGAGAGAGTGTCGAGATGTCTGTAAATCCTACTACTGAATTTTTAGAAGGAATGCCTTAGAGATCTTCATCCTACAGGGTACTTGAATGGTGTAAATAAAACAGAGTTTTCTAGTAGCTGAGAAAAGTGTAGAGGGGAAAAAAAAAAAGGTTATGAACAAGAAATCCTTAAGAAAAAATGACAGTCAGTGGTGTTCCCTATAGAGCACTCTGTACTTCTAATTTCCCACATTTTTGTGCAGAATGCAGCAAGCCCTGGTTAGTAAAAAGCACAGCAAAGGGTGCTGAACTTCTGGTCCCAGAGCAGACTCTCAGCAAATGGGAGAAGGAAGTACAGTCTGCAAAGCTTCACTCAGCTCTCCCTGTTTTGAGGTCACTACAAATAGGACATGAATGTTCTTTTGTTTGGCATCCAGGAATGTTTCCACAATATTTTTTCTTTAATCTATTTTAGGTAACGGTCCAACTTCAGTAATGCTATACATTGCACTAGTGAGACCATAGGAAGAGAGTCTTTCTCCTTATCCCAGCTGAATTTCTTCTCCCTATTCTGAGATCCCCACAGTCTTTCTCTTCTTTGGGCTAAGCAAGAGATTTGGCAGGAAACATGACAAGACCATTTGTGAAGATGCTTCTTATGTTCTCCTTTTGTCGACAGTGGGAGAGAAACATGACACTCATCATCCTCTATGGTGTGAGTCTTCCAAAGGCTTAGATCAAAAATTCTGAAAAGGGGGGGAAAAAAAAAGACAATGTAGCAGCATTAGTAAGGCAGAGAAGTATGATGACTTCCATCTATCCCAGCACCTCAAGCTCAGTTCTCCTAGCTTTTAGCCATGACTCCTGTCCTGCAGGAAAGCGGCTCTTGTTCTTGGTTTGGTAAATCTGCCAGGTGGCCAGGCCTTGGGCCTGCACCCACACCTCACTAAATACAACCGCTTGGTGAATTTTCATCCTGTATGCCCACAGTGTTCAGCTATAAATCTTTCCAGCAAAGTATAAGGAGTTTTGTCAGATTCAAGTGTTGTGAAAATGCTCAAGGTGCAGCTTATTTGCAAGAATCTAACAGGCTTACTCCAAAGAAAATTTACAAAACACTCTGATTTTTCAGAAAACAGAAGGCATCAAGGACGCTTTAGTTTTATAGCTCTGGGATGGTTGTGTGTTCTTTGTTCATAATGCACTTAATATTTGCTATACAAAAGTAATTTGTAATTTGTGGCCTAAAATAAACCTATTAACATGCAAAATATTTCAGTCTTCCAAAATGACGGTCACTGGAAGACCGTGTAGGCATTATTGCATTTTGACCCACTGATGAGAATGTTCTATCAAGCTGAGAAGGCAGAGGAAAACCACATGCCTTTTCTTTCTTTTCTAATCTCAGGTGAACAGATTTGCATTATTGTTACACCCTTAGATGTTTTAATTTTCAAACCACTGCACTTGAAAGCTTAAATGACCTTTTTGTGATGGTGAGAAATTGACTTAGATGGCAGAATGGCATAATTTAAGCAAAGTTCAAACCACGTTGGCAGGCAAGTACACTTAAATGTAATCATCTGTGACAAAAAGAAAACAACAAAACAACTTGGCAGTCACGGCAACCTAAAGCAGCAAACTCGGTACAGAATACAGTCAGGTACTTCTTTTTTTCTTGAATGTCTCCAAAGTGTATTTTAAAAGTCATAATATAGGATTGTAAGTAATTTATGCAGCTCTTTTTTATGGTTCCTTAATCTTTTAACATGTCGTTTACACAGAATTGCTTTTAAAGTAAATCTTTCCATGCCTGATTAGTGCACAAATTCCCATTCATGTTGGATCCTGATCCAGCGCTCTCAAATATCGGCAGAGGGACTCCTACCAAGTATACAAGCTGAAGCTATCAGTTATTCAGCAACTAAGCTGTAAACACAGTGTCTTTATGTAAGAATTGATCATTGTCTCAGTCTGTAACACGGGTGCTAATGCATAAATGGATGCTGAGTCTTGTTGTAGGGCTCTGGTAAAGCACCAGCTCAATAAAATACAGGAATTCCAAAATTCACATGACCCATGTCTTAGGTTTGCTGGGCATTCAGACTGTGCCAGACAGGTCTGGTAAACAGAGAAAATTACCTGTGGGTCCCAGCATGTAGATGTTGGTGACACAACTTCTGTTAGGGTAAGAATTTCATGCAAGTACTTAGAAAATCTTAGCTCCAATCCTCTTAAGCTCTTGATATTGAAGAATTACATCTTTTGTCACGCTGTTCCCTGCTTGATGCTTCTTGCATGACAACACTTAGTTGTTATTTTAATTTGGTCCATCTTTTCAGTGATTTTATCAGATTTAAGCTCACTGCTGTTTAGTTTTCTCATCCTGTATCCTTTGTGGCTGTGGAATTGAAAAGCAGATGTTTTTTTCAGAACTGCTTAACCTTGACCATATTTCTGTCCTCTCCAGTTTTAATAGTGTTTGGCATCACCGTGCTCTTGAAAATCTTTCCAAGCTTGTTGTTTAAAATCTGCTTATTCATTGCAGGATGAGATGCAGATTGGACCTGTCATGTATGCCGCAGAATGTCATCAATGACTCGCAGCTAGTTTGAAACAAGTGTGATTTTTAGAAAAGTCTTTGTAGTAATTGCTTTTTAAACTCAGCAAAACATCAAGCCTGAGGGAAGGACTGAGGCTCTACTGCGTGTCTTGGGTGTTAACCTCAACTTTCCTTAAAACAAAATTGTAATCAAAAACAGCTGCAACTGCTCAGACTTCTGAAATCATGGATAAAACTCATGGCTTTCCTATTTTTGTTGTAGGTTTTCTCCCTGGCTGCCTTATCCTGCCACAAGTAATTCTTGCTCTATGCCTTTATTTTCATGCTAGGACTGACTGAGAGGTCTCCTAAGGAGTGTGAATTTTCTTTAGATATCTATGTGAAGATGTTTGGGTTCAGACAATTATTTTCTTCCCTGCACTATTATCATTTCTACCACTTTTTCTAATTGTAGTAACTGCTCATTTGTGATAAACTGTTCAACGATAATAAAGTAGCTGTTCCCACTAGGCAAATTTTCCAATCTGAGCTATAAACAATTTGTTCAATCACTACAGGTGTTTGAGCAAATTCATTAACTCTCTACCTATTTGAATTTTGTAAACACTTATGCTGAAATAGATATATGCAGTCAGCTGCTGAGCCCAGTAGTAGCATGACAAGAACTTGAAAGGTATGCTCAGCAGGGGGAGAGATGTCAACACATGGGAGATATCTTGCACAATGCTGAGCATGAGGTATAAGGAGATGCTAATGAGTGCTGGTTTGAGGAAAGAAAATGTTGATGAGTTGTGATACTAGCATAGGGAAATCCTTAGCTTCTGTCCTGAGGAGCTGCTTTTTGCTTCTTGAAGTCTCAGGGAGTCTGCCCGTTAAGCAGCGTCAAGAAAAGAGTCACTGCATGTTTGCTGTTACAAATTGGAAAGTGCTTTTGATCAGAAAGGGTTGCAGGAATGTGAGCTTCTGTTTCTCCAATAAAAAGTGTGTTAACTGGTACCTTTTAAATGACCTCTAAAAGCCACTTGTCAATCTTCAGTGTTCAAACCAGGCAGCCTGCAGGGCATAGTGCTGCTGCCGTGCAATTGTGACAGATGATGCTTTGTGATCCTTTAGCAGCACCATCCAATGCCACCCACGCTTCAGGTGCTAGGTAAATGCTGAAGTCATTTCTGAGGGTCCAAACCACTTCATTCCTTCTTTGGAAGAAAAACTGTCTATTCTGTTGTTCTAAACATGTGTTTTAATGACAATATTCCCTTTCTCCATCACTTTCCATGTCTAGAATAACATTCATTCATTTGCATGTCCCTTCTTTATTTGATCACTTTTAAATATTAAGCCTTGGCTCATAGTCATATTTAATGGACTTTTCTGTGATTTGTTCCATTTTAGTACCAATTGCCTGTTCTGTTTTTGAACGTATATTTATTCTTGCTCATTTTTCCAGGGAAATCAGAATCTCTTCAGATTCCACAATGTGCTCCCACATTCTTCTGTTCATTACAACTTCAGAAAGTGATCCTAGAATGAAATGAAGTCTAACCGACTCCACATAATACCTCTCTCACCTGAGGGATAAGAGTTGTTTGTTGGCTCCTTTTTGTTCTCTCCACTGATGCATGCTATTTTAAATGCTTTTTATTTATCTGGGGGAGGTGACTGTAAGGCAAAGAAAGATCAGCTGGATAGATTTTTGATAGCACTGCCTTGAATTCATAACTTTTCTCTAAAACTTTTTTAGTAGTGGAAATGGAAGAAAGAATTCATGTAGTTACACCTTTTTGTGCTGGGGGATTTCATGCTCTTGAAATTAGGAAGGAAAGAAGTCATTTGTCTTGCTCTTCTGCTATGAATCAGTTGTTGATTTATAACCTCTTTCTTCTGCAAACCATGCAGCTGGGGCCGCTGCTGTTGTTTGGGATGAGTAGAATTAGAACATTCATAATCTGACACTTCCAGGCCTCAGAGATCCTAGGGAAACCTGCACTGCTTCTCAGCTCCCATCAGTCTTCTCTCTCCAGATGTCAGCTGTCTTCCTCAGATAGCCTCCTGCATGGAAAAATATCTTCTGGATTTCTATTACATATCTTTTTTCTTCATTCACCATGCTCGTAACAATCAAATATGAAAATGGGTTATTTATGCTATAAGTCTTCAATTTACATTTCTTGTGTCTTCCTCCACTCTTGTTTACTTCAGGATTGTCTCCTTATCAGCTACCCTCCTTCACTGCCTGCTGATCTGGAGTTCAAGTCTCCACTTCAGTCTGTGTTTGTCAAGAAAACTCCTTTATACAGAACAGCAGAAGGCAAAATGCACTACATGCAGGACCAAGATACACACAACTGAGTCTGCCCTTCAAGGTGTCTGACTCCAAATTTCCTATTCTTTTTAGCCATCATCTTTCCAGCCCTTAGATTGGTGAATTGCAGCCTGGAAACATTAGGCATGTTTTCAAGTTCCAGTTATTATTAGTGTCGTTTCTTGTTTGGTTTATACTCTATGCGGCTTCTTTATTTCATTTCTTTTTACTTTTGTTTTGACATCTTGGGTTCTGTGTGTTTGCCAATGCTCTGTGGCTGTTTGGGCTCTGGTAATACTCCTGACTAAAAGTCTCATCATTTGTCTGTTGTACCTGTCATACTGTTGAATGCTCCATTCCTTCAGGTGCAGTATTTAGTTTTACAGGCTCTTGAATCACATAGCACTGTCTCTGCTCATTGCAAAAAATTTTCAGGTGGCATGAAAGATAATGCTTCCTGTAAAGCTTTTCTCCTATCCTGCAGCGTTGCCACAGTCTTTTGTACTTTTCTTTGTAAGTTATTGACAAAGAAGTTTTCTTTTGGCATCTGTCAGTTATTTCTCCTCTGTTACCGTGATCCAAATATGTAGGAAGTAGTTGGCTGATCTGCTGTTGTCTTAAAGGTTTCTGCAACAGCCAGAATTTCTGGTTGTCAGCCACTTTTAGTACCAAAAGGCATATATCTGTGAGTAGCATAATTCAAAATAGTGCATTTGATTCGCGCTTACTGCCAGTGGATTAAGACAGAGTCTGCTGAAACTACAGCTATATGTTTATATTTTTTTAACAAGATGTTTTTTTTTCACTGATCAACTTCTCATGTAGTTTTTTTGTCATACAGAATAAAAAAGGCACTAACGGTTTACAAAATCCCTGTTTGCTTCATGATCTTAGAACATGTAGAACACACACAGCATCTGCAGCAAGCTCCTTCTGATATAGAGGCTACACATACAAACCTGGCTTTTGTGCTAGCCAAAGAGTAAGTAAACATAGAAATGACACCATTACAACTTATGTGAGTTTCCAAACCAGGCTGCTGATTCTAATGGAACAAGTTGATAGCCCCACACCTCCTTAGGGTGGCTTAAGGTATCTGACAATACGTGATCTTGAGCAAGACTGCAAGGGCAGATCAGATGGTTGTGTCAAAATATAATAAAACAAACAAAAAACCTATTTCAGGGTCTGCATACATCCTCAGTTTGTTACAATGGCTAATTATACCCCTTCTCATCCCTTCTTCTTGGTTCAGTAGGTGGAGCTGTAACATCTGTTTAATTTATCCCCTGTTCAAAATGTACCACTGCAGGTGAACTGAGTAGTTAAACTTGGGTTTCCCAGCACTGCATGTATTTATCCAGTTTATGCAAGTTGGCATTTTGCATCAGTTTGAAATTGCACGTGATAAGGAACCTTGAGATCTGTGCTCAATCTGCTAGTTGGGAAAAGCAGTCGGTAGCTCTGTTTCTAAAAGGAAATGTTTAGTTCCTGGTTGGCTGTTTTCTACAGCTCAAATATGTTTAGGCTTAATTTTTTGAATTTGTGACTCTGGGGAGAATATAAAATCTCTGCTGTATTTTTTTCATATTTTACCAGTTTCCATTTTGAAACAAACTCTTGAGAGCAATCAGAAATTCATGAAATCATCTCATTAATCATTTCCAGTTTTGGAATTGCTGCAAATCCACTGACAATTGTTAGTTTTCTTGTTCACGGGTAGCTTGCACTTCATGTGTCAATGTAAGCTTTCTAAGTAAATGAACACTATTACATAAATGGACATTTCTGATAATATTTCTGAAATGGCTCTTAAAATTCAGCACCAGTAGAAACAAAAAGAAAAAAAAAAGAAAAAGCTTGATAATGAGACTAATTCACTCTTCAAAAGTTACAGCATCATTTGAGCATTGTCCCATCATCTTAAATCATTCTTAATTCTAAGAACCCTTTCCCATTTCAATTTTCTCTGAGAAGCTCTCTGTGTAAGCAATGAGAGTATCCAAATTAACTTTAAAGATCACAAAACTGCTATTCCTTTTTAGAGGAAGAGCTGTCTTGTAGTGATCTCTTGTATGCAAAATTATCTTAATGGTGTCTTCTTTCATCTAAGTATTCTCCCTTGAGCAGTTTGAGTGCTTCTGATTCTCTCTGGTTGCAGCTAAACATTGAAAGCTGGTGTCAGAAACATCACAAATCTAGGCTTTGTCTCCTTTCAGCTCCAAGAGCTGCTTTGATAGGGAGCCAGTGACATCATTTCACAACGCAGGATGTAAACCAGCAGTTCCCAAACTTTTTCTTCATTTTTCATTTTTTTCAGAGGAGTATTTGACCATGACTTTCTCCTTTTCTGTTGCTGCCTGTGGATATCCCGTGATGCAACAGTTGGGCTGTTGCAATGAGCATCTCTAGCCTCTGCTCCTCCATCGCTGCCTGCTCCTTTGGTGTATGGTACTTCCCAGGGACAGGGGAATGTTTAATAGAGCAGGTCAGAGGAATGGAAAGAAGAGGGTTCTTCTAGTATTCATGCCTCTCTTGGTTAACCTCTGTTGTCAACTCAACTTTAATATGCCCAGCTCAACTTTAATATAGCTTGTGTTCTGCTCAGCACTTTACCTTGTACATTGGCTGCATCTATTGGATAACTTGTGTATTAGCTAGAAAAAACCTGTGTAAACAAGGATGAGAAAAGAGACAGTCATTTATAAAATACCTGCTTTTTCTTATTAGTTGTTGTACAAGTTTCTCCATGACCTCTAACAACCTGCAGTTATATATTTATTTTTAGCATGAAATATAGCTGTCTCATTCAGAAAATGTTATTACCAACACTAGTGTTATCCCAGAAATTTTATTTGTCTAATCAGCTGTGATGTCAGGTTGAGTTAAGAAACCCATTTGTATGAATCAAAGAGCAGCCTGTGGTGGTGGTGCATTTGTTCACGATGCTTGTTAGGTATGCACGCTGGGTAGCTTGGATCCAGGCTATGCAGATTATGATTCCCTTCTCTCATGAAATTCAAAAAGCCATGAACAATACTTTTGAAAATGGTATCTCAATGTTGAGAAGAAACGTTTGGTTTCTATATTGGCTTCAGATGGCAGATCACGTTTTCAGAACTGTGTTTAGCAGTGTTGCTAGCTAGTGCTGAGCATTGCTCAGGTGGTGCTCTGTCAGAAGGTAAATTGAATGAAAACTGTAGCAATACATTGTATGACCCTTAATTAAGAAATGCTGTCTGCTTCTGTTTCAAGGGATGTGTAAAATTCACCTTTCATCTTAGAAAAGATCATCATTAAAAAAGGCAAAAAAAATAACCACCCCCTCTCCCAGATACAAATGTACTAATGGCAAATGCTATATACCGTAAAATTATAGCCAAGAAGCTAAATTTCTAAGTTTTCTAGAGCAGAGAATTGTGAAACTCTCATTCTGAGACTAAATAAATTACATTTTACTAATTACCTGGCCATCAACCATCTCGTCATCTGTATAACTCCAAGTCTGCCATCCCATTCCATGCACTTCCCATTTGATTTTGTCAAAAAGTTTCAGCAGTCAGCATGTTGCTGTGAAGCTTGGGTTTATTTAACAAGTATTTTCTGACTGTAGTAGGTTGCATTATTCTCTGTTCTTCCTATGTGTCTATATCTGCAATCAAATTTTATTTTCTCATTAAAAGGGACTTATCGTGAGCCATCTTGTAGTGGGAGTGGGGGATATAGTGCTCAGCCCAATAAATCTCTGAACAATTTTTGCTGTTGTTGCGTGAATGACTGCAACTCTGAGCCTGAGCCCTCTCAGAGCTGACACTCCAGGCTCCTCCAGCCCTGAGATGCCCGGAGGTGGAAAAGCACTCAGCATCTCACAGATACCAAACTAATGATTCTTAAATCTAACGTTGCTGAGTTGTCATGGCAATTATCAAATGAATATTCGTATTTCCTGTAAGGCTGTGTTTTATAATGCTCTAAGCTACACTTTGTGCAGGCTGTCTAGGCAAACAAGCTGTAAAAGAAGCTAAGTGCCAATTAAAGTGCTGGCAAGAACGCTACTTGCATGAACTCCGTGAGGCACTGTAGCATGCATAATCTTGCTTAAAAAAAATTCTGAAATGTTGCCTTTCACTTCCAATATGATATAGCAACACCTGGTTTATAGGACCCAGGGTATTCCTATGGAAGATCAACAATGACATACTTTTGGATAACTACCCAGTTTTTTTTTTCCATGTAATTGTTCCAAACCACGTTAAAAACAAACTGCATGAAAGGTTTTTGAAATGCATCCTGCTGGTAGTATTAGACAATAGAGAAAATCAACTGAACAGTTTGCTCTTAATTACATATTTGCTGGTAGGAAGTACTTAGCAGCTTCGGTATCGAATTCTATTAGTCCTCCAAGATCAGGTTGTAAGCAGAGTATATGATTATATTTCCCTAAGTTTACATATACTGCTTTTTTTTTTTTTTTTTTGTATTTCCTTATGTTTAAATCAGTTGTACTGTGGGAAAGAACAAATAAATGTTTTTTTCTTCTTTACTTCTTTGCACAGTCTTCTTTCTCTCTCCATGAACACAGACACGAATTCTCTCTAGTTTCTCCAGGGGGTGATAACAGCAAGGCTCCTTCCCTCTGGAAACATATACAATTTTGCTGGAGTAATAAAAACACCGAAGAGGAGAGCCAGCAGCAGACGCAGGTAAGTAAATTGCTAGCCATTGAACCTAAATTACTTTCTAAATTATTATTTTGACAGTGTGCACATTTTGTAGTGTTAGAAGGAACCTGTAGTCTTTAACTATGTTCCACTGTTTGCATTATTTCTACTTGTCCAATCCAGTGATTTTGTTTCTTTGTTTTTTTTTCTCATCCCACAGGACTGACTTTGATTTTATTTTCTTACCTCTGTGGAAAGCGAAGCAGTAAAATCTTTCAAGAGCCCTGTATCTGGGTATCCTGCTGCTGCCTTCAGCCCCATCTCCTGAGCAGTCGGAGTGTGGCTTCACAGTCTTTTCAAGTTGTTCAGAATCAGTTTCCAGTGTGCAAATGCTATTTAGAAGCATGAAGACAGCTCTGAGAAAAGAAACAGTTTTGCATCAACATGGGACACAGCTCATATTCTCTTTTACATCAGGTAAAACAGAGCTAGTTACATCCTCATGTAAATGTAAATTGATTTTCCTTCTTGTTCCCGTGATGAAGCATCTTTCTCAAGCTGTGCTACTGAATGGTAAGAAAAAACAGAAAGAATGTGTTAGGAGCTTGAAGAAGAAGGAAAAGAAAGTTGCAAAATATGAAAAGAATGGTTCCCCTGTGGACAGAAAAAAAGTGCTGTAGGAAGGATGGATGCAGTGCATACCTGTAATCAGTTTTTAAAGCACAAAGTGTCTTTACAGAATTACAGAGTTACAGAATCACATTAGAGGAAAATAACCACTTTTCCTGGGAAATCAAACCAAACTCATGTCAAAGCAGATGTTCTGAAGCATGTAGTTGAGCAACTTAGGACAGCAAGGGTGCAGCACAGGAGGCTGCCATTAGTCTCTAAGTGGTGTGTTTCTCTAGAGGAATATTCCACTGTTCCAGGCCAGCTAGTATCTTCCTGTGCTGGTTTCTGGATGTAGCATTCTCTTGTTTCATTGCAGTTTTCTGTTAAAAACAATTGGGCTTGTAATCCTTCCTCATGGGAATGTTGTTATCCACTTGGTGTATTCCTTTGGAAAGAGGGAAAGAATTTGGATTGTTATCATTGGCCAGACTGCCTTCAGAGCTGATTTGGGATATCACTGGGAATACTTCCAGAGAAAACCTGTATTCTGCTGTATTCCATAGGTACTCTCTATAATTTTATCTCCTCAGCACAGTGTGGCTTTGTGATCTTTGGAACAATACTGGAAATTAAAGCTACGTCAGTTATCTATTTTAAAAAGTCTTCTCTTCAAGCAAAGTGGCTTTCCATCATCATGATTGCAGTAGGAAATACTTCTGCAGCTCACATTCACCACATCAGCTGCCAGTGTTCAACAGTCCCTGACTTTTTGATGTCAGAAAGGAGGAATTTATAAATGGATTGTGCTATTATTTTGTCTTTCACATTTACAGCAGTTCAATGGCAATGATTGAACTCTAACCAAACACAGTCTGACAGTTGCTGTGAGACTGGAAGTATGATAAGTATAAAAAATATACAGAAAAGTAACAGTATGTTCACTTTTCAACCAATAAAGAAATAAATATAGCCAAAGAAACTCTCTGAAATATCTGGAAGAAATAGAAAGAACAGAAATCAGGATGGATTTTTTATTTATAGCAATGGCCACATGAACAGAACATGTGGAAAAACAAGAACCAAAGAAGTAGAAAAGGAGCCACGATGGTAAAAAGTATTCTTTTTTTCATCACCTTAAACACAGAGTTGGTACTCTTGTTTGTGTTATTTCACATTGCAGCTTTTGCCCCTGCTAGCTCAGGGCTGGGTTAACAGATCTGTTACCCTCCTGGACTCTGAAGGTTTTTCCTTTCTCTTGCCAGTGGTGTGTTTCAGGTTCTTGCCTTGCTTGTTGCTTTGAGTTCCATCTGGTTTTGCTCTGGTTTCTCTGGCACAGCGGGTGTGATGGGTGTGCCTTCAGAAGTAATGAGGCCAGCTTGTGAGAAGCAGGCTTGCATCCACAAAATGTAGTCTGGTCCAGTGTTGGAATAATGCAGCAATATGCAAGCCTTTACTGCTTGGCATAGCTGAACAGGGCTTGTTTAGTGCTTGTTTTTTATGATTTGTTTTCTTTTCTCCTCTCTAGATGTCATTGCTAATCCATCAGCAAAGTAGAAGACAAGCACAGGGAGAGGACACAGGTCATAAACAGCACCAGGGGCAACTTCTGGAGACTTTTTGCATGCTGAGAATAAACAGTAACCAGATAGTTGAGGCTCTTGCTGTGCAGCTGTCCCTTTGTCTGGGAATGGATGTGGGAACAAAGATCACTAAATGCCCCGACACCGCTTAAGAAGCATATTTTGCGTAGATGGATATTAGCAATTCAAAAGCTAAATTGAGATCTAAACAAGGTCATTTGCTTGTCAGACTATTTTTGACATAGGCAGTGTTTAATTCAAGAAGCAGAAGGGCTGGGATAAACAAATGCAACCCTAAATGGGCAGCTGGCTGCAGAGTGGTTTTGAAGCAGATTCATCCCAAAGGGCAGCCTGCTTGTACCCTCACCCAGAACAGAAAGGCAGAGGCCAGCCCTTTCCATGATGTTTTAGTAGTGGGGAACTCAAACCATTTCTGTTCCACTAGCAAGTAAAGAAAAAAGGAAAGGCAAATACAAGAGATGTTAATTTAAAATACAATATGCATATATGTGTATGCAAATTAGATGAGATCCTTGGTGTGTCCAAGTTAAAGCAATGTTTTATAAACTGTAATCTGCTTTTTGTAGAATTCCTTAATTCCAGTGAGTATTACAAAATATATGTGGCGTGAATAAAACCTGAGCTTCCTTATAATTCAGTAGTGAAAGTAATAAACAATCTTAGTATGAGTTTCTTATAAATAAAACATGATAGCCTGTTTTGTTTAGGGTCTTTAAGTCCTCAGTTCTATGCTGGTGGCTGGAATAATTAGGTTTTGAAAGTAGAGACTTTTTTCAGTATAAACATGAATTTGTCACTTTGAAAGAGGAACTGTCCTCCATTTTGGAGATTTTTTTTTCATAGTTTGAGCCTCTGCATGATCCAATACTGCTTCTTTCCCACTAGTTTCCTCATCCTACAATAACCCTCACCAGTGTGCTTTTGGGGAGGGGTTTTTGACTGCCTCTGGAGAGCTGCCATTTTTTGTAATTTATTTTAGGTTTACTTGATAGCACTCCCTTTTCTACTTTGGTCAGGGGTGGTGTTTCAATACTTCAAAGAAAATACTTTAAAGAAGCATCAAATAGATCAGATCTGAACTGATCTCCCCTCTCTCTATAAAACTCCCCTATCTCTCTGTAAAAAGCTTTTTGACCAATTCCCTCCTGGAATATCATGGAAGTGGTGTTTGACAGATTTGTGTAGCTATAAAAGCTCTCAATTGCTGTTATTACACAGATCTCTGGAAATATATTGATAGGCTTAAGTCTCCATATTTCTGATTCCACCTGCTAAACACAGCCTCAGTATATCTCTGTCTTACTACCTTTCTCTTTGTTGCCTGATTCATCCATTAATTTGACTCTGGAAGGTGAAACAAATAAAAATTAATATTGCTTTTTTCCTCAGCACTAGCTGGCAAGGAAGAGTAGAAGGAATAAAATACTTCCAGTGTCCAGTGTACAAATACTACTCATAAAAGCTCAAGTGGGGTACGTGCTCTTTTTTATATTCATTTTTCAAAATAGGGAGTCACCCAAGCATGAGCTGAAGCAGACAGTCTCCTGGATAATAGGAGCCATAAGTTTGATTTTGAATAATATTTTATACAACTTTCTCTCTTTCTCTGTGTTTCTTATTGCTAAAGTATTTAACTTAGAAGCAATTAGACATGAATGGACAACTTGCTCAAATTTGGGAACTTTGGGACTCTGAACTTTCCCTTTGGGGACAAGAATGAATCCAACATTCAAGGAGTCCTCTGGTGACTTCTTCACAGTTCTGAACACCGTTCAAGAGATGAGATGTCTGGGCCAACCACATGTTGTAATGTCAGCAGCAGTAACGTGAGGTGGAGGAGAACAACGTGCTGCTCACCCTCTTAGTCTACCAGTGCCTGTGTGATGATACTGGTGTTTTTGTTTGGTGCTTAGTCATTCAGAAAACTAGTGATAGCTGTGACTAGCCTGGATGGTGTAAAAGGTAATTTAGCTCTGGTAAAGCATGAAATTAAGAAGTCCGTGACTACATATTCTTGGAGGCTTGTAGCTCTCCTGGTCAGATGTGAGGCTGTGCATGAGGATGTTTCAAGAGAAGAAAGACTGGATCAGGGCATGGATCTGTTCATTCTTTTGCTGTCATGAGAGTGATGATGCCAGAGGAGAGAATTCTTGCTTTCCCACAAGTGTATGGACCCCTTGGGGCCCTAACATTGAAGGTTTTGGGGATAAGAGGGAATCATACAGATTGAATTTTTAGTCAGAAGGAATGTAATATTGTTCATTTCTCAGCTTAGGAGTCTCTTGAAGTAATACTTCATTTATTACTACATTTGCTAACATGCTTTACACCTTGATTGCTCTTTATTCACTGTACATCTAAATTTCCTTTACACAGTGAATTCTATGGAAGCTGGATGCTTTCTTTTTGTACCTTTAAATGTGGCTTTGCCCAGCTGAGTCTGCATTTCTTCAACTGACCATGGACAAGCTGTTATAGTGCTGGGGCCTCCATGCTGTGCTCCATCTCATTGTCCCACATGTGCACTTCTCCAGACCACATCCTGTGTCTGTACTTTTTAAGGCCCCTTTTACCATACCATATGTTTTATGGAGAAGCTCTATATAAAACTGTGCTTATATCATACAAACGTGAGAAAAAATAAGAAAAAAAAAAAACATTAGGCATAACCAACAGTTATAAGGAAAATTGTTATTATAGCTAAGTTGGGAGTTTGCAGGCATGTCAAAAGAAACTGAGACAGAGTGAGCTTGACAAGCTGTGTTCCTGAATCCCTGGAAACTTAGCAGGAGGCCTGTGGCCTGTACTAGCAATGTCAGGACAGTGTTTACTGGGCTGCAGCACTACACTGTACCTACCAGCTATGAAGTGGTATATGTTGTCTTCCTTTGTGAAGTGATTCCAGATAGCAGCATCACTCTTGGAAACATTTTGGAACTGCTTCATACGGTTTTTCATATGTCATGTCATTTCTATGGCATCATATTTTCTTTCCTAGTAGGATTTGTGGTCCCAGTTCCTGACTTTTTAATGAGAGGGCTGCCAGCAGGATTCAGTCATCCCTGCTGCGGATGGGCAATCATCTCTTACATTTCATGTCACGGCCCTTCGTCTGTCCTGACTGTTATCTATTCTGGGATCAGGCAGTACCTTGGGGAATATGATAAAAAGCAAGCTCGTTTGTGATGGGCTATGCTGAAGGTTAGCTTAGGTTTTCAAAGGCAGCCATTTGCCTGAAGCCCTCTTACTATGTTAAATTAATACAAATGAAGGCAAAATGCAGTTAGGCACAGAATGCAGAAGAAATAAAGAAATATGGCACAAAGTTGAACATCAGGTCCCATGCCTACCATAATGTAATCACTTTGGTTTGCCTTCTCTGGGTTCACTCCTTGCTCTGTGATTTACATGGAGAGTTCAAACGTATTCCTCCAGTGTAAAAACCAAGGAGCCTAGGGAAATTTGGTCTTGTGCAAAAAAATCCCAGTGCCTGGGAGAACAGTAACCTTCCAACTAATCATTTGAATCTTTTTGATGTAGCAAAAGATTTAGCACTAAGTTAACACCTTCAGTGCTGCTACAGTAATCAATCCCCTGAGTAAAAGTACATATAGAAAGCAAATGTTGAATGACTTCTATGTGTGTTTATGAGTGGCTCTATTATTGTGCAGTTCTATAATTATATATGTATAGGTGTAGCTGTAGAGAGTACAATACTTAGCATCCTTTTGTGAACCACAGCTGGCAGCTACTTCCCTAGTATATTTCATTATCTCGGTCTCACGGCAGTGGATATTTCTGCTCACCTCTGGCAAGCTCACAACAAACACTGATGATGTATTTCTAGTGGACCCAGTCTAATAGTGAAAATAGCTCTTGAGTAACCATGCTTTTCCTAACAAGTTCATGGTTTCAATTTCAGCCAGATTCTTCAGATAGCAAGTGTATGTGTGACTGAGAGCCCGGCAGCAAGTGGCTCTCAACGAAATACTGATTCTGTGTGGGAAACATTGGAGAAATCCATGGATGGACATTTGGATGCAAAACTGTGTTGGGGAACCATATGCTGGTATCGTTCTACTCCAAAAAGTAACTTCGTGAAAGAAATTTCAAAACAGCACCCTGTTTCCAATTGATCCACGTACCTGACATGGAAAAGCTGTTGTCTCCTTGTCACATTAGTGCTTTGTTGTGGCTGTATGAAATTAGCACAGTCTTAATGAAAGTGTTCTTTAACCTGCCCTCAGTGCAATTAACAACTGGCCTTCTTTGTGAATCTGGTAAGCATTGCTAGCATACATCCAGAGCCTTTCTCTGAGTGCTGCATGCTTCCTAGAGCTATGATCTAAAGTTAGTAATACCTATTTTGTCATTCAGCGTTAACAGAAATGATACAGAGTGCATTCAGAGAAGGAGCTATTGTATAAGATAAAGCCTCTCTTATAGTCACTCTGGAGAATAACCCCATATGAGAACAGTTCCTTATTTTAAATCGTTAAGGATAGCTTCTTGCTAGGGAATGCAAGATGCTGATAGCACGTTATATTCCTCTCTTGCTGCTTCTTTCTCTTGTACTGATTGGACCTATGCTGTAGGTGTGATAGACCATGGGGCTCATCTTACATTCCTCTGGGTGCTTTGAAGAAATGACTACATTTGTCAAATAACAAAAAAGAATCACCTTAGTCAATTGAGACACATCAAAAGCAACTTGAAAACCTGCAGTCCCAGCTGTTCCTTAAGACTATCCAGCTTCCTTTTGAGTCATTTCTTGTTCGTCTTTGTACAAAATTCTTTGAGATCAGCCTGCATTTGAGAACTAGTCATAGGGATTTCTGTTGTTTTTTTGGTTTTTTTTTTTTTTTTTTGGGGGGGGGGGGGGAAGGGGCTCCTTTCCTTCTTATCTCCTGGGAAGAAAAGAAAAAAAAAATAAATAAAATGATTAAAGGGATTTGGTACTTATTCCATGGCAGCTATGGGGCTTGCCTTGACTAATTAAAGATTCTTTGCTTGAAATTCCTTTGTAATTAATCAAAAAATCAAAACAACTGAAGTCACAGAATTGGTCTGTTACTGAAATAAAATATTCTATTTGACTGTAAAAGCATTAAAAGCATGTGTTTAAAGTATGAGAGTTTGTGAGCTTGTCTCAACTCAGTGTTTTTCCAGGTAGCTGTTAGGATTCTGGAAACAACTTCTGTACCCTCATATCCAGACATAAGGTAAGGGGTGGTAATGTTCAAAAAAAATATATAGTTATGCTAAACATTGACTTCTCTAAAAATGAAACAGTGATCTGTTTGAAAAATGTAGACCTTCCAACTTCTATACCTGGAAAATAGAAACCACTGTTTGCTATGAAGTTGTAATGAGTATTGTAGAATGTTAAGAAAAGGATATATCAACTCTTTACAGGCAACTTGTTTGATAAATGCTCTTAAAAACTATATCCCTTCATCCACTGAAATGGTGATCAGAAGGAGTGCAAGGGAAAGTTAGTCTTTCAGGATCTTGAGTTTAAACCCAAAATATGGTTTCCAAGGAGAAATCCTGCAACAATAATTATTGTATTAGATTGAGGGGCAGGGGCTAAAGAAATATCTGCTGGTGAGAAAAATTTGCATTACAAAACTGTAATTCTGCACTTCTTTGGATGACAAAATGTTTTTTTGTCAGAATTGAGCTTCTAATAGTGTGAACAAGGACATCTGCTTGTTTCTGCCATAATTTTGGAACAGAAAATTACTATTTGGTCAAGTTATCACTTAATGATATATAATATTCTTTTCATCCTGATTTCCAATTCCATCTTGTCCTGAGTGAAAAAGAAATCATAATACCTTCCATAAATATATTTAATGGCTAATTTCCATCCTAACAATTGTAATTTTCCTTATTAAGTAGCTTTGCAGTAGTAGTAGTTCTAAAAATTACTTGGCATGTTCATTTTAGGTCATCTAATCCCATCTTTCTTTCACATCATGCTCTTCTTCAAATTATTTTACTGTTTTCCAAGAAAGGGCTTGATAGAGTTGTTATTAATGATCAGAAATTAAAACACAATGCCTCACATGTTGTAATTTCTATCCTTTGCTCTGCAGTCATAAAAGACAGGAGGCGGTTTCATGATTTATTTGTTCTTACATCTTCACAGATATGTTAAACTATTTTCCGTACTTCTCATAAAACCAATTTTCTACATCATAATTTGCCTAAAACGCAGTGGACGTGATTTGCAGTTGTGTAGTTTACTCTCAGGCTGCGCAGTGTGGCGGCCCACATACCCTGCTACTTCATCCCCAGCCTGGGCTGCAACCCCAAGGGAAACACTGGGGCACTGTCTACAGGAATCTCCTTCTGAAAGCTAGACCCCTTCTACCCGACAATACCCAGAGTGGCAAGTGCATCCTTTTCAATAGCCATATTCCATTGCTCAGGTGTCTTCTTCTTTATCGCTTTACACACTTGGGCGTGTGTAGTAGTTGAAGACAATGAACTTTTTATGGGATTTCTAAAACATCTGCTTTCTTTCCAGCTCTGTGATGAAGTGGGAATTAAGCAGCATGCCATCCTGCCACCGCTCCCTCACCATTGACAGGTGTTTCGCATGGTAGGGCTTGATGTGTTCTCACAGTCATTTTCTTTCCCTTCTCTATTTCCTCTGTTAAATGTCAGTTCAGAAGATAAGCCTTCTCTTTTAAATCACAGAGTGTCCTCTCTGTTTTACTGTTAAATGCAGCTTAGGCTGGTCCTGGTTCTCCCTTTTTGTCTGTCTGCAGCTTCACAGTCAGTGTGTTTTATAGCTTTGTAATAGCAGCTGTTCATCTGTTGCTTCCTTGGATTTTCTATTTCAGTCACTACATTTTGGGGAATCTGGTTTTGTCTGGGGTTTCACCAGTGTGTTCTGGACAATATCTTTTTAGTTCACTAACAATTTCTGCCATGGTTTCTTCAGGAATCAGGTGCTTGGATATGTATCAAATCTTGCAAAAGCCACCAGCCTGCAGAAGAATGGTCAGCAGTTATGTAGATTTTTTTTTTCAAATCTGTTTTTAAAAGCAAAACTGAAATAACTTTAACTGAAGAATAGCAAATCACGCACATCTCTTTAATTTTCTCCTTTTCATCTCATCCAGTAATTTTGATCCCTTTTTGTTTCTTCTCTGAATGTTTACAAACAAATTCCTTAACATGAAACATCAAAGGTTTATATTTCTCTTTTTCCTAGAATAAATTTTCTCCCTACGCAGCTGAAAATTGACCATAAATTACCACCAAATTAACTTAGAAATTAAGTTATTTGTGATTCAGCACTTTTCATTTAATGTGACATACATAATTTCTCTTCTTAATATGACTTCCTTAGTGTTTCTTTTAGGAATGTTGTTTTTCAGCAACTTAAAAAGTAGGATTGCTTATGTCTTCATCTAATTCTCTTTGGTTATTCCAGCTTTATTTATGCTTGTTTATCTTCTTTACATCTTCTTAGTCTTGGTAATTAATTGCCTGAAAACATAACTTATGTTCTATGTAGCCCAATATTTGCAGTTCTTACTTAAACCTGCTCCATTTATCCTAAGCTGTTATTTTTCCCAAAAGGAATATAAGATAAAGATTTGCAAAAATCTGGAGTTTAAAACATAGAGAATATATGAATTAGCTTACTGTTTATAAGTACACACACAAAAAAATCATTAGTGACCATGCAATAGCTATCACAGAAATGCTGAAATTTTACTTTGAAATGGAATTGAATACCCGTGTGTGGCTGAACGACTAGCTTTTTCTTCTTGTAAAATCTCTCATTTATCTAAACTATTGACTTTTCGTCTGTAGGTGATCTTCATGAAGCTCCAAAACTGCCCCTGTAGAAGGACCACAGGCATTAGGAGTCATTTCTGCCCAACTGAAAAGCTTCAAGCCATGAGGCTTTTCCTTTTGTTCTTCAGACACTTTTTCTTATCCTCTGCTCTATTGTACCTTCCGTTTCTTTGATTGAAATCCCTTGCCAAATGTTTTTGAAAATCTAAATATAACTATATCTTCTGAATTTTCCTTTTATCTTGGTAGCAGTACATTCAAAGGACACTTGCAGGTAAGATGAATGTCCAAACAAGTATGAAATAACACTTCAGTGGAATTTAGAAAAATGTACATGTTATTGTGGCAGCTTTACAGTATCTATTTATACTATTTATACTGCTGTCTTTTCAAATGAAGTGTAGAATCATAGAATGGCTTAGGTTGGAAGGCACATAAAAGCTCTTCCAGCTCCAATCCCCTGCCATGGGCAGGGCTGCCCCCCACTAGCTCAGGCTGCCCAGGGCAACATCCAACCTGGCCCTGAGTGTCTCCAGGGATGGAGCACCACAGCTTCTCTGGGCAGCTGTGCCAGGGCCTCACCACTCTCTGAGTAAATAATTTCTTCTGAATATCTAACCTAAATCTCCCCTCTTTTAATTTAAAACTATTTTTCCTTTTCCTATCAGTGTAAAAAGTTGATTTCCTTCCTGCTTATAAGCTCCTTTAAAGTCTTGGAAGGCCACAAAGATGTCTTCCTGGAAGATTCTCTTCTACAGGCTGATCACTACTCTCACTGGGGTTAGTTTGTTCAAAATTTTCTCTTGAAATCTATAGAATCTCTCAAGGATTTTGGATAATTTTTGCACATAAGTTGCCTAGCAAAAAATAATATATGAATTTCTAACATTCTGTGATAGCACAATACAGTAAAAGGATGCATAATATGTATTTTTCAAAGTGAAGAACAAAGAGAGGAAGAATAGCACATCACTGAACTGATAGTAACTTTTTGCAGGTGGAGGAAGAATAGGTGTTTTCATATTTTTGAGAATTTGCATTTGTTTTCATGCATAAGCTTACCTATTTATAGAGCTTATTAAAATTTCATATAGAAAAAATTCATCTGAAAGTAGCTGAAAGCTGTTACGGAATTATTACATATGGCTTGTCCTATTCCTTTTCTCCCCTCAGCACTTCCTTACTTCTGAGCACAGAATACAAATCAAGATAGGTACTTGAGCTGAACCACTTTATGAGCTTAGCTGCGGTGATTCAGTTTCATTTATGAATTCAATACAGCTGTTTATTCTATCAGGAAGGTCCCAGTACAATTCTGTGCTGAAT
The DNA here is from genome assembly GCF_987193195.1 of Phasianus colchicus. Classification (NCBI taxonomy): domain Eukaryota; kingdom Metazoa; phylum Chordata; class Aves; order Galliformes; family Phasianidae; genus Phasianus; species Phasianus colchicus. The sequence continues at coordinate 89,837,082 of NC_143436.1, read as the reverse complement.
GACCACCTTTATAAAACTTATAATTCTTTCCATAAAGGATATTATGCATTATAATTTGTTCACAAAACACACTTTGTATGTGTTGGAAATGTATGTTAACTTTAGGTAACTTTTAAAGAAATACAAGGTGAGCTGTAATTTGGATCATGAAATAGTGTTTTCTATAATAATTTGTTATGCAGACTGCTCATATTAAAATTGACTGGATTGTTATTCCACTATTTTGAATATTTTAATTTTTTTTAAAAGAAATATAAATTTGCATTCTGCAAATGTCTTCTGAAGAGTCTGGTTAATACCAAAAAATCAGGATTCTTAAAAATTAAAAAATTAAGTGTCTCTTCACACTCCCTGAGATTCTTAAAACCAGAAAATACAGATTTTCCAGATGTTAAGTAATGTCTATTAATATTCTCCTGAATTATCAACAAATGGTAAAAATGACGTGCATGCAGACTGTGTAGTTGTCCCTATGTAGGTGCTGGGGGATCTCTTATGATGTTACATGAATGTGCCCAGGTTTCATCATCTTAGAAATGGAATAAATGTCCATAGGTGAGGTGATCTTTTTCTCTACAGATTCGTATGAGTAGTCAGAAGTCATTTAGAAAGGGGCTTTGCAGCTTATTTCTGTAGTTTCTTTGTGTCCCTGCATCAGGGGGCATACTGAATCTGAACATTAACTTAAAATGTCAGGTGCTAGCCTTTTGAACAGTCATCCAGTGAGCCTTTACCATTTAATGACAACCTAAATTTCAAGCATCTTTTTGACAGAGACCTTGTTTGTTAGGACCACGGGAGGCAGGAGAGCCCATGGAACAAATGTGAGTATCATATTATTCATTTTCCTGCTTTCTGACAAAGACAGACAGGACTGTGATAGAGTAACAAACAGTCTGTGCACACAGTCGACTTTCGGCTTTGCATCATACAAAATAGAAGTTTGCCTCAGAAAAAAAGTCACATTTTATTTTATGGAGGAAGTCTACATGCTTGGAAGCCCATTTACAGTTAGTGAGAAACTAGGAAAGGTCAAACTTTACACTTCTTGAGTTACACTGTAAAGAATCAAATGCAGTTGATTCTTAAATGGACTAACCAAAGCAGGAGAAGTGCCAGTGGCAGTAGCACTGAAAGCTTCCTTTCCTTAAGGAAAAAGAGAATGAACACAAAAGAGTGCAAACTGCTTTTGATTCATGACTTCTGCCATTTCTGTGCCTAGATATCTGTAGGAAAATTAAAAGAGCTGAATTCAAGAAGCAGGCTTTAAAAGGATGTATTTCAGCAGAGACCTCCATCCCAGAAGAAAACAACTAGATCAAATAAATTACAGACAAGTTCTCTCATCTTTTTGGACCCCATGGAGCATTCCAATTTCCCTCCCTGTCATTTCCCTCCTTATGTTAGCTCTGCGTTTTTGTTTCTTTCACAGCAACACTTGCTCAAGAAAAAGTTTCTTACATAGCAAAAGCTGGGATACCATGTACTGAATCTTAGGATCATTGAATCATTAAGGTTGGAAAAGACCTCCAAGATCATACAGTCTAACTGTTCAACAACCAATGTTGCCCACATCTTGCTTCCTTTAGACACACTACAGAATAGGTTTCTCAAGGCAGGTATTGTTATCAGTATTTTTTAAAGGGTCCTTGCCCTACAAAACTTGGCCAAAATGCAGTTAAGGTGCATGTATTAAATTATTTTGTGTTTTCCTTTCTGACTGATAATTAATAACATGGGAAACTTTCAGGTTCTGAAACAGTCTTTAAATAAGTAAGGAATCAAAGACTTTTTGCCAAGAGATCTGCATTTGTGTGCACACTGAAAACACAAGCTTTCCCTTTGTCATTTGTCAGCTAGAGGCATGGAATAGGTAATGTGGTGAAAAAATCTGTTCTGTTAAATACTACACAGGCAAGACTCAAAAATGAGAATAAGAGCAGCCTAAGGCATGGTGAGACATACAAAAATGTGTGTGCACCATAAATGGCATTTGATTGTACAGGAAGTATCAACACATTTAACGTTAAGCTGATTTGGCTAGGCTATAATGAATAAACAACAGTATTGCCTAGCATTACAATGGGTGCCAACATCCCTGGAACGATCTTCAAGTTTATCAGCAGTAAGTATATATGCTTTCCACTGTTGTTACATGCCTGTTTTCATGTAGCTCTCTCTTTGATTCACATTTACTAGACGCCAAAATGCAAATGTATGTTTTGTGATGGCCTGAATAATATCTAATATCTTTCTCTCAGGCATGCAGAAGTTAGTGTGTCTGTTAAAAGTCATACTCATAAGACTTTTATGCCGCTTTTTTGCTTCTTTTTTTTTAAATTTTTAATATTCTGAACAAATTTTACTGCATCTCACTTAACAGTGAGATACAGTTCCTTGTAGATGTAGATGCTAACAATATATTTTACTATCTTCACTTTGAAAATGGTGCAGCATTTGCAGCAATTCAGAGAAAGATGATGGTCTACTTGACTGCCTTTGATGCTGACTGTGTGAAATACCAGGTTTAGGAGCATGTGTTTAGTATATACGCTGCAGTTAGCAAGCTCTTTGGAAAGGACATTTAGAAGATGAACCATGAGTATTTCCAGTCATCTTATAGCTTCTGAATGATAATGAAGCTCACCTTCCTTGTTGGTAATTTCATTACAGTGATCAGATCAACTCAGAATTGATGCTTCTTAGATTTGGCAGTTGCATCTTACACTGATGCTGCAGGTCATTCATGTGACAAGAGGACTAATCACATTGCTCCTGTGAAGGTTTGTTCATATCTATGTTTTTTTTTTTCATTAGAAGAGCTCCTAAGCCATTTTTCAGATAGTTAGCTCACAGTACTTTGCTACAGGTTATTATTCTAAACAAAAAAAAAACACTTCTCTTGAATTACATTGTTCTCTCATTCCCTCAAGCATCAAAAAGACAGAACCATTTTTATTTCAGATAAAAAAAATTCCACCCCCACATATATCTTCAAACATTAAAGAAAATATTGAACTAAATAAATGGTTTTGCTTTGGACAGAGATCAGGCCTCTAGCACTTCAGATTTTATTTCCAAAATAATAGGATCAGAATGATAATGTACATACAATTGTGAAAATAACACTGTGGTGTTATAGCTCACATTATTCAACCTGCCCGATGTTCCTGTGTTGTGCTAAAAGAAATAGAATGTCAGAAAACAGTAAATAAAACTGCATGCTAATAGAAGTCTAAATTGTAAGAAATGATGTGACTAATACATGCAGTTAATCTGACAGGGATAAAAACTTATTGGTACTGTCAGTCTTCGTGCTCCAGGATGTACATTGATCATTCAAAAAGGTCAGAAAAAAATCATCCCCTCACAGCCCATTCTTCCTCCTTTCACTTCAAGTTTGTTGAATGTGAGCATATTGATTGTTTGCATCCTGGTTTATTTGCTTTTTCTCATTGTTGAATCCTGCTAGAGATTAAATGAAATATTGGCTTAACTTGATAAAATAATTCCTGGCCATATTTGCAGCAAGCAGTAGTGAGTAATTCTGTGGCTACCTGTGAGCTGATTAGCATTGTATTTGTTTTCTGAATTCCAGAAAAAGAGGTATGTTAGATCTCAGTCTTTGGAAAATTAACCTGTCTTTAAGCGAAGTGCTATCATCAGGATAAAGGGTTGTCAGCCCATAAACTGATAACTGAAAACCTATTTTTTCCATGGCAGTCAGTAAAAGAAAGATAAAAGCAGACAGTTTCATCCTGAGTTTTTTTTTCTTTTACAAAACTGCGAGCAGAATTTTGCAAAAGCAAATGGTGCCTTGAAGATAGAGACCACTTTTTGAAATTCAGAATTAGAAACCAAGGTGCTTGAACATTGAGCTGTGTTCCCCAGAAATGCCAGCTGACAGTGTACCTTGTAATTACTATATGAAAACAGTAATTCATAGGACAATTTAATGGCATCTTCGTGCTTTCAAATGGGTAGCAATCCCTCTCCATAGTCCTACAAATCCCTGGCACAAGCACAGTCCAGAAAAGTAAACATAACATCTCTTCCAAGCTCCCGATGCATACTGTATGATGTACACTCTCATCTGAAACATCACATAAAAAAATCTCAGGACCTTTTGGAAAAAGAGCATAGTGTGCAGCATGACATTCCCTGAGATATTCTCTTCTATGATTTCTGACTAGGAAGGGATTCAACGTACATGTTGTTGAGCTAAGAATGTCTCCAACCTATCTGTTTTCTATAGAATTTTGTAGGTATCTCTTTCCAGTCTAGAGGAAAATACTGCTCTGTGAACAATACATGTTGTTACAATTGAAGTGAAAGACAGCAGCCCATAAATTCTGTGTGAGGAATTTCTATAAAGCATCAAAACTTATATGGGAAGAAATCATTTCAAAACCAATCACAGAGGTAATCCTAAATCTTCTGCTACTTAAACACCACTTTTAAAGCTGGTAGTTTGCAATACTGTGCTACCATTGAGGAGTGAAAGCAACTGTGTATAAATAGCACAAAAGGACAAGAGGGAATGGCAAGTAGTGCCAGGGGAGATTCAGGTTGGATATTCAGAAAAAGAGTTGTCAGGCACTGGAACAGGCTGCCCGGGGAGGTGGTGGAGTCACTGGAGGTGTTCAGGAAATGTGTAGGTATGGCACTTAGGGTCATGGTTTAGTAGGCAGTATTGGTGGTGGGTGGACAGTTGAGCTACATGATCTTAGAGGTCTTTTCCGACCTTTATTATTTTATGATTCTAAATATGAACTTAAGTTTCTTTTAAATTATGATACAAGACCTTGATGTAGTGGGATAAGTACTATGAATGGTCTTTAGCTTGGATGGGCTTTAAATGTCTTGAAGACAGTAATACGCTTAACAGGGTGACTGAGCACTCTAAATCTCTGGCTTACGATATCATTTGCCTTAATTACTTGTGGATCAACTGTCTTAAAGCCCTGGATTGTTCTTGAAAACATCGTGTTGGTGATGCAGTGAAAGTCAACTTATAAACCTGCTAGATAACTTCAATTAATACTTCCTTTCAGTCAATTATATCAACACAATCAACTTACAATAATATTAAGATCTCTAAATAGCAGCTTTATTTTTCCTTCTCTCTTTTTCTTTCCATCTTTGGAAGGAAATTTAAAAAAAGAAGAAAAAAAAAGAAGAAAAAAAGAAAAGTCCCACTCGTGAAATATATAGGAGGTGAAGACATCTATTATATATTTGCTTTTAGAAATAAAAAGTTGATAGCCAAAGGCTGATTTTCAAAATTATACAGGAAATACAGGAAAAGTCATTTCCTGAAAACAGTGTGAATCGAACACTCTAGAATCAAGAAGATTAAATCATAAAAGGAAGATAAATTTAAAAAAAAAAAAAAAGGCTTAGGAGGTATTAGATATTTAATATGAATTTGTTGCAGTGTTTCACTGCAGCAAAGAATGAGCCTTTTAGAATACGAGTATATACACATATTAAAAAAAAATCTTAATGCTACACATTATTGAAGAAAAGAAATCTCCACCAATCTATGAGATATCTGGTGGAGAAAGAGGAGTTTCATATTAAGGAGCAATTTCTATAATTGCAGTATGGACAGATAGCAGGCTTGCATTAAGAATTAGCAGCCAATTTAAGAGGAGAATTTTTGTGAAGAATGGACTGAAAGTAAAATAATTTCTTTCCATTAAACTAAGTGTCAGTAAAGTTTTGAGTATTTATAACTCACAACTGTTTCTCATGAGGGACAGAAATCTGATGCTGAACACGTCCCTAAAGTGTGTCATTAATCAGAGCTAGAAACTAATCCATTTTGGGGTCTTCTTACAGAAAGCTGTTTAGTCAGCAGTTCTTATCATGATGAACTATAACTGTGTTGCTTTTACTTACATTGTATTCCACGTCCCACAAATAAGGTCCTCACTATATGCAAATACTGTCATTTTTGGGAGGCAGAATGTGTGGCAGAACCATTATATAAATTCATATTATCTAGCCTGAGTTTACAGATCTTGCCAAGTCATGTTGCAAATGAAATGGACTTATTGCTGTCTTTCTCTGTAACACAGGGTCTGTGCTGTTGATGTGTTCACTAAAGCTGAGTCCATACACACTACTTCTTGCTGCTTTCATTTTGTGAGAACATATTCTCATGTTACACTGAAATATTTATTTTACTAAGAATTAACCGTAATACAAGTTCTCCTCTTCCATATCATTTGATCCTAATCTGTCTTTGATTAATGCCTACGTAACATTCTGACTTTCCTATAAATGATGAATGGTTATAAATCTCCTATAAGTGATAATGCTTTTTTTTTCTCTCTAGTTACTATGATACTCATTTTGAAACATTACCTTTTCAAAATTACTGCATAATTATCTCCAGATATACTACTCGCTATAATGGTTATTTTATTCTGATTCCTTGTACTTTTTTTTGTTTGCCTTCACTGACAAAGTTTGAGTTCAAATGCCTGATCAGTCCAGGGCTAACCAAAAGTTAAAGAACATTACTGAGGAGGTAGTCTAAATGCCTCTAGAACATTGGCATTCAAGGTGGGGACATCAGCGTCTCACTAGGAAGCCTGAAAGGTGACAGCTCTTTTTAGCCACCATCCTCAGTGTCACCTTTTGTTCTTTTGTAGGCATTGTTGGCAGCATCAGGCATTCCTTCCTTGCATGCTGGAGGAGAGGGCAAAGCAGCATCTTGAGGAGTCTAGTAGCTTGTCTGGAGCTGTCTCTCACTGTCTGCAAGAGTAAGGAATCCTTTTAGTGACCTCCCCTGTTCTAAAACATCAGTGGTCCCACAGTGTTACCTCTGGCTTTCCTCTGCCACAGTCAGTGACAAGAATGCAGCACTCCCATGGAGCCAGCTGTATTTTCAACCATCATACGCTCCCCCTGGCAGAAATGCCCTTGGGGTTTCCTCAGGCTGTGCTAAAGGGAGCAAATCCCTCCTCAGCAGTCTTGCCTGAGTGACAGGCTGGTCTTTGCAGTAATTCAAGGAACATTCTTGTTGGAAAGCATACAGCTTTTTCTCTAGAACAGCATGGGGTTTTTTTTAGCCATAGCTGTAGAAACTTACTGTGCAGATTGATGTGGATACATGCAGAGGTACCAGGCACCTACAGATATGATAAAGCATATGTACTTTAAATGCTAACTCTTTTTGGCAGAGCTAGGAAAGGGAGAGAGTTTTATAAGCTGCAAGAGACAGGGCAAGTATATTCTCCTGAAGTCTCCCATCCCAGGCACCCCGTTTTCCTTCTCACATGAAGTCTGGAGCCAGACAGGGGAGGAAAGCAATCGCAGTGCTGTGCATGCTCCTTGCTCAGTAGCTGTAGTTGTTATGAGGCAGACTTTAAAAAGCTGTTTGATGGTCTGCAGCATAAAAAGTCCAAGTCCTCAACCTCTGAAATTCTTAATTGAACTACTTCTGCCAGAGAAAGAGTTGAGTTTGATTTGCTGTTTGAAAAATTTGACTCGGAGATCAAAGCAAGTTTGGAGAGGAAGGGTAGAACTGACATTGCAATTAACCTGACTTTCTTCCAGCTCTCCATGTTTCCAACATGAACGTGCTAATCAAGTTCTAAATACCTGTATATCTCAAATATTTGAGGTTTGTCTTTCAGTGTTTTTCATTGGATCCTTCTGAAAAGTCTGTAAGTACATAGGCAGTTTGATATAAGGAGTGTCTGAGCCACAATGCCATTCTTGTAAGCATATTTATACATGTTTAAAGGAAATAAGAGCCTGGTCTAAAGGCTGTTCTGATCAATATTGGTGTGCAGGAAATTACAGTAAATGTTTTCATGGTTAAGCTGAAGCAACAATGTTCTTGCAAATCATTTAAAATGTGCTTACAGCTTCAATAAGGACATCTAGTCTGTTGCCTTATTGCTTATTGCATTGAACTGCTCCTATGTAAGGATCTAGTCCAAACCCTACTGAAGTGCAAAGGGATCCCATGCTTGGATTTGCCTGGGTTTTATAGAAACAAGATTCTTTGGACCCTGCTGTAACATTTCCCTATGGAACAGAATTTCTCAGAGACTGAAGCTATGGGTAAGTTATCACATGGAGGAAGATGTCAGGGTATTCACCCTTCCCTCCCATTTGATGAGCTGGAGTGAAGCCATCTTCAGTGTGTCCAGGAGGATCTGGATCTCAACGGAGTGGAGTAACCTACATCAGAAAAAGTGATCTCTAAGGTCAGAATAAAAGCATACAGCAGTTCTGGTCTAAAGCTTATACTGTGCCTGAGCACAACGGTTTGGATGTTTGGTGGTTCTGTGTGGAGCTGGGAGTTGGATTTGATGATCCTTGTGGGGCCCTTCCAACTCAAGATGTTTTATGATTCTATATTTTTATAGATTTTATATAGAGAGATTTTTATATATATCTAGTTTTAAACATATATATTTCTCACTCTTATAACTTGCTCAAAGAACAACTAGATGGTCACAGCTAACAGTCTACTTCCAGACTGTCACTGAAAAATTAGATCAGCTGATAACTACTACTTCATGTACATTTAATTACTTTTTAATTATGCTGTTCCGTGCTATAAAACGAACATAAGATTTAAATGCTTTGTGTTCCTTAGAGCTTCTGTTGCCCCAAAGCTGGAAATCTGCAACCTGCTTTTGTTCATCTTTAACCCCACCTTCTTAGCTTAACTGTCTGCAGTCTTTCTCTTACTTTTATGTTTCAAGACATAGACTCTGGCCTCTGACAGAAAAGAAGGAGGCAGTAATTTTCATTACTACTATACTCAATCTCTTTGTATATAAAAACTAGCCTGGTTTCTCTCAAGTTGCTGGATATCTGGCAATTCTACATATACTGAAATTCAGCTATTTACTCTGTCGAATGGAATAATGTAGGATAGGCTTGATGGATGGTTCATAGAAGAGACATTATTCCTGTTTCAGGTCTAGTTGAAATGTCTGATAACTGTGCTTTACAACATGCTCACTTTTATGTGTTCAGACAGGTAGTTCATTATTTTTAACACTTCTCATTATGTCTGAATGGTGACAACAATTGCTACAGTACTGCTTTCTCTTTGTAGGATTGTGATGCTAAGAACTGGAGTAGGTTACATCTGTCTTGATCAATACTTTTTCCTTGGGATGCGTGATGTCGTTTCCTTTTCTCATTTCTTCAGTCACCTGTGGGCCTTGTTGTCATTAGCTCTGTCAACATACTTCAGGGAAAAGGCATTGCTAAGGTTCATCTAAACAGTCATGAGAACTTACTATAGCCACAAGTCAAACAAGAGTACTTAACACTTGCTGTTCCTTCTGCTGTTCCATTTTTTCCTCAAATGCCAAGGACACCAACATCAATCTGGACTTTAGGGACTCACTGTTTTGTTCTCTTCTATATTTTTGTTTGTTTTGGTGCCTGCTTTAACATAGAAGCTTGTCTTTCTCCTTCTGTGTGCTAATCTTTCCTGATTTTCCATGCCTTGCTTCTGTATTTCTAAACCTGAGATTAACTTTTTGTGGCTAGTCTGATTTGATCATAAGTGACAATTAGCCTGCTTTTATTGCAAAGTACATTGCAGTAATGCATAAGGACCCATCATAGAAACATCTTTCCAGGGTATCCATACTGATAAGTGACAGTGCGTGTGAATGGAAGAAAATCAATCCCAATCAGTCTGTGAAAAAGCCTCTACTATTTTCAGATGGCAATTCCTATCTCCTCAGTAATAAAAAGACCTGTGACTGGCTCTGTTACAAATCCCACTTCTGAAATTTATGACAGTTCTCAAAGCATACTCTAAGATTAAGCTCAGTATGATAAACCTAATGTCCAAGAGCTAGTGTGAAATTACCCACTCACTTTTCAGTAGGCAATAAAACAGGGCAGTTGAAGCAGTTATGGGCCATACATAAATGACAGGAAATTGTAGGATAGTGTAAACCTATACCTCTAGTCAAACAGTGAATTCAGTTTCTGTCTTCAATCTGGAGCCTGCATCTATCTGTTTTCTCTGCAAGACCTGCTTCTTCCTATTGGACTTTCCATGTAGAAGGGCAGAGAGGTTGGCCAGCTGCTGCTGTGGGTTGTCAGATGGGAGGTTAGGATCTTTTTGCTCTTTCAGCTCTACCAGCCGTTCTTAAGAGGATTCTTCTGCTCAAGCACTTCTTTTAAGCACCTACATATATGCATACAAAGTTATATAGTCATTCTCAGGAAATAAATATATTCAAGATAATTAAGATAAACACCTTGCAGTAAGTTTACTCTTTTTCACCAATTTTGGATAAATGCCTTATGTGCCTGCATATATCTGTTTTCTGTATTGTGTTGGGTTAAACATTGATAAGTAACTGAGTATCCACTAGCCAATCCCTCACACCCCCACATTCACTTCCCATGAGATGGAAAAGAGAATTGGAAGAGCTAAAGAGAAAAATGTGTGGGTCAGGATAAAGAATGTTTCATAATCTGTTTCATAATAATGATGAGCTAGTGCCTGAAACTGTTTTGGACTGAGGTGGCAAACAACTAGCAAGGTAATATTTATAGCCCTCCTGGACCCATTAACATCTGTGGAATTTTTTCTGGTGAAAACAAAAGAAAAGACAAAGTAGGACCTGAATTGAACTTGATGAATGAACATCATTTAACTCCTCTTAGTTATATCCGTGTCAATATGAGATGTGAAGTAGTTTAACGCATAGAAAAACTTATTCTAAGTGACATTTTATAAATTTCAGATTGAATGCTGTAAGTTAAGACTGAAGACTTCAGTGTGAAGAAAGTTAAGAGACAGCTTTACTTGATAACAGGGAGAAAAATGCTCTTCTGAACTTCAATCTGCATTCATGAAATCTTATTGCTTTTGACAGAGTTTTTTGATAAAATTATTTACATAGCAGGACTCAAACCTTATTTTGCTAGTATTTCATGTGGAACAGCAATGAACCACTCTGAATTTCCTCTGCCTGTTAGAAGTTTTTTCACCCAAAAGAAATATGCTGAAGAACCTTTTGTTCTGCTTGCACTTTATGGAGAGCAAAATAACACTCCTGTGTAGTTGTTAATATATTTTTTTTTAATTATGACTACTGTTACTGAAGGCAGGCATGTTTAAAAGTTATTTTTACATAAAAATTTCAAATAATTTAGCTGATGTTCTTGGTCAAGTCTTATAGCCTCATGATTATGATGCAGAAACACGTATTTGCTTGATGGGTATGATGCTGCAGATGAAACAGGAAGCAACTTGCCAGACACGTTGGTACTTGGAATACCTGCAGCAATTGGCACAAAACATAACCTGTTTTGCATAGTGTGGGCTGTGCTGTATAAAAGAGGGAGACAGAATTGGGAATAATGATACCCTCAGGTTTCAGTGATGACATTTCAATGGAGAATGTCTTGGATTTATGCTCTATTTTTGGTGACTTCATAACTACTAAGTGTATTTAATTGGTCTTATATACAGACTAGATTGAAGGGAAAAAGAAAAAAAAAGAAAAAACTGAACTGATTTCCAGAGCTGTTTAAGACTAGAGACTTATTTCTATCACCAGGCACGCTGGTAAATTGGGAGCATCTTCAGTATGACATTTAATTTACAAAATATAAAATTAGATATTAGTATTATCTGAGGACTACATGATCAGAAATATCCTGCTGAGAAATTATTTCCCACCTCTTCATCCCACAATCATCTATGTCATTCATTTCTGTTCATAAGTTAAGATCCATTTTTTAGTGGAGCAGCCTCTCCTATCACCAAGAGGAATAGAAATACTTGCTTGCTAGCAACCTTTTCCTCAATTTGAGTGTGAACTTAACTAAGTCTTATTTATTAAACTTGGCTTTCTATACCCATTGAAACAATTCTTTTAAATATTTAAATCATAATTCTACTTGATTGTTGTTGTGCTTTAACCTGGCCAGTGGCTCAACACCACACAGGAGTAATTTGCTCACTCCTCCCCTTTCCAGTGGGATGGGGAAGAGAATTGAAAAAAAAAAAATAGGTCATTGGTTGACATAAAAGAATTTACTGAGAGAAAAGGGAAAGGATCATAGTGATGACTGTATGTGTATATGTGTGTGTGTGTATATATATATATATGAATGTATATAACAAGTGATGCACAAGCAATTTCTGACCAGCTGCCAACTGATGCCCAGCTAGTGCCCCCCAAGAAGTGGAAGAGAGTGAGATGAACTGCTCCTCTTTAAAATTCCTTCCTCATGATGTCCTATGGGTATGGAGTATCCCTTTGGCCAGTTTAAGTTGGCTGTCCTAATCTTGTTCCCTCCCAACTCTTTGGGCCCTTCACTGAGAGTTGCCTTGGTTCTGTACAACGCTGCTTAGCAGCAACTATAAACCTCAGTATGTTATCTACAATGGTTTTTCTCAAAGCACAGCATCATACAAAACACTCTGAAGAAAACAATTCCATCCCAACTGAAACTAAGGCAATTTTGAAAAACTGCTGCTAAATGCTTTTTTGTGCATGGTTTTTTGGTGTTTGGGTTTTTTTTTTCTTCTAGAAATGAGTGGCTTATTTACATTTCTCTTTATTTCCTGTTATTGTATTCATAAATATATGGGTAATACAGTAAATCTGACATTCTTGTTGAAAACAGAGTTTCAATTATTTTGAGAAATAAAACTTTAAAAGTAGTGATTAATTACTTATTCCCTGAACAGCTATGATTTTTTTTCCTTTCAAGACCCTCTGCTGCAAACAGTTCCCCCAGTATAATAAAGGTAAGGACTTGCTCAAGATTTTAGATCCCTTAAACATGTTAACTTAGCTTCAATTGTACATTTTAGCATGTAATTAGACCAATGTAATTCCTACTTTATGTTGTTGTAGGAAAATATATTAAGTACTGTAGCTGTTTAACTCCAGCATGCCAAACACAACATGTAGTCTTGCAAACCATGGAGCCACATCTGCTCTTATAAATTTATTGTCGTAAGACTCTCTAGGCTGGAGCTGTTGGATGCCTAACCCTGGGCTTGTCAGGATGGTTGCATGCAGTGCAACATTCAGCCAACTGTCTTGGCTTTGCTGGATGAATGAGTTTAAAAACTCGTAGATACCTGCCACACAGAGGAGATAAATGGAAAAAAACACATCAGTAAGATTAATATGGGTATCAAAATATTGCTATATCAGAATAAGGTGGTATCTGGACAAATATATTTTCTGCAGTAGTTCAATCATTTATCTTTATATAGTACATTGGGCTGTTGCTGAGTGGTGTATTAATTTCTGCAGTTTACAGTATATGTTGAAAATGTGGGAATTGTTGCTTTTGCCTTGTTCTCCTCATAAAAACTCAGTGAAAGGAAGCACACTGAATAAAACTTTATTTTTAGTAGAATTCTCAAAGTCATTTAATTTTTGTGGAGGAGATGAGTTAAAAAAAAAGACTTTTCAGTACCCAAATATAAGATACGTTACTTGTAAAATATCCAACGCTTAAAAAAAATCGCAAAAACATCATACAGGCTAGTTCTTAAATGATTTAATCTGCTTCTGTTCTTCCTTATTTCTTTGCAAAGGTACCTATTCATCTATTACTTGTTTAATTCTGGGCTTATAAAGTTGATTAAGTTCTAGGGTTTCAATCCACCAAGCAATTCTTATTTGCTCCTAAATAAAATTTAGAACACTCATTCATTTGTCTTCCTAGTGTAAAACTACCTATCTCTGTTGGATGCAAGAATGTTTTCTGTTCAGCCCTGTTTGATATTATTGAACTCCAACTGACAAACAGCTAATTTAATCAATATTTTTCTGGCTTACACTATGCATATCACCTTGTGACCTACACAGGCAACCTGTCAGGGAGACTGTGCTTTCCCAAGCAACCTACGTTCCTGATCCCAGACCAAAAGACTGTGAGTACCAAAAGTGGTTTCCCCTCAATTCTTTCAATTTCTTCCAGTCCTTTTGGAGGATGTGCAACACCTCTTCCCATGAGGCATTAGTACTGTCATAGATTGGCAGGGCCAAATTACAACTGACATGCAAAAATAAGGACAGTATGATCTCCCTGGTTTCAAGTTTTATTTGATGTTTACAGTGACAACTTTAAGATGTTAACTGAATGAAGGCAATGGGAAGTTATATCCAATTTTCTCTAAGTTGATTTTGTGCTCTGTTTATTTGTAGCACTTATTTGAGCACACTTTTAGATGGGATGCAGTGACAGCATTCATGGGATCTTGCCTGTGCATGTGGACAACCTCTCATTTAAGGTAAGCTTTTCTATGGTGAACATCTGAGTGACCGTCTTGTACTTATCTTGTGTGCTAGTGGATTTGGATCTTGAATTCCTTGAGACATGCCCTGCTTTCAGTCACTGGTTCAAATCTTCCATAGAAATACAAACAGAGCTTAAGCACTGTGCAGATTATTCAGAACATAAGGAACATCTGATGAAGTTTTCACCTGTGTAGGATATGCCCTATGGTTTCATTCTTAAGCAGAGCTTCTCAGACAGTGTGTAGTTAACCTAGAATGCTCTTCTAAGGCTAGGCTTGAGCAAGAGCTGCAGCTTTGAGGACTTGGTTCCTCTGTTTGTTCTCACTGGGGAAATGCTATTCAGCTGCATAAACAGTCATTTTAATAAGGAGGGAAATTGAGAGATTGCTTCCTTCACAAGTTCAATTCCCATTTTATGACATTATGTAACTAATCCTGGTTTCAACACTTCAGCAGGATGAAACTGGAAGGTATTTCTCCTTTCTTGTCACAGCACTGTATTGTAATGCTGGATTTAGCAGGGTGAAGCAAGGATTTTCATCTCTTACCACCACTTCCATCTCTCTCTGAAGCCACTCATGGCTGCACCCTGCAGGTGTTCAGGACTGTTTTTCAAAAGAGTGCTCCTTCTTCTGGACGGTGAACTGAATTAAGAGCAAAGCTGCATGTACCTTGGATGAGGGAGAAAATCTTAGGTTTAGCACTGAACTTGGCAGTCAGGAAACTGCATAAACTGAGTACCTAAAGTTTTTGGCAGATGCTGATTGGAAGGAGGAATGAGAATTTGAAAGCATCTCTGCACCTTTACACTTTGAATTAAAACTAGATGTACTGTAGCTGTAGTTCTATGTAAACTCTCTTGGCAAGTGCTTTTTCACCTTTTACTGCATTTTAAATTTGGCTCATCATGCACTGTGTTCCACACAGAGCATAAAACTGAGTTACTTGCAGATTGGCTTCTGAGGCTGTAGTAAAAGGTACAGTCATATGCTGAATTCTGAAGATATTTTTCAGACCAATTGTCTCCTGAAGCAAAAAAAAAAAAAAAAAAAAAAGCAATGTACTAAGCAATTGAGAGAATTAGAAGCATATTTCCATAATCCAGTTACTTTAATCATTGAAACTGGGAGGCATTTGGTCAGACTTAAAGTGGACATACTCCCGGAGTAATTTTCTGCTCTTCAGGAACAGATACCTGATAAAGCATAGGATTAGACAGGCAAATCTAAATCAGGTTACTTATTCAAGAACAAACAACTTGTGAAGATGTGGAGCCATGAAGAAGCTATCTGTTAGCAGAAAGGTGATGCTTCTTTTTGAATGAACAGAGGTGCTGTCAATTTCGGAGAGAAGAATAATTCTGAAATTAAAGAAATCTTTTAATCACTCAAAAAGCTTTTAATAACTTTAACAGAGGAAAAACTGTTACTATGTGCTTCTTTGTTATTATTTGGTTCAGCAGATACAGTTTGGAAAACTTTATGAATGTGTTATAACTGAACTGCCAGGTTTTAGTTCATGCATTAAACAGTTTCTTCAAACGTGTTATAAAAATGACACCACAGCTTTAACGTTATCATGTTTCTAAAACTGGGTAATTGTCCAATAAAATTGCCAGCAGTACCAGTAGTTTCTTAAGGTGGCTTTTTTTGCCATCGTGGAGAAACACATGAAACTCAGCCTTTCAACACTTTACGTGGGAAAGCATATCTGTCTTGATATCAGAACAGGCATCTGAAATGCCATCAGTGTCAGCCTTTACAGTCAGAATTTTTGCAAATTAAATTATGTTTGTAAGAAGCTAGCTTCCCTTATTCTGGGTGAATTAAGTTGCACAATAACTGAATATGCAAGCACATAAGCTTGTAGTACAGCTGCCAGATGTTATAAGCATCTGTCTGTGATCTGGGTGCACTTCATTTATTGAATAGTATCCATAATTTGACTTGCATTTATCCTACGGTATCTAATAATACAAGGACAGTTATTGAGCAGTGTAAGCTAGGCAGTATGGATATTCTCTCTGAAAGATCCACTTCTTCCCTTCTTCACTGTTTCTTTCTTCAAATCTTTACCCCGTTGCTCCTCCGCTCTACATAGTGAGCTCTCAGCCTCCATGCATGCAGCTAGTTATATGAGTATACATGCTGTACATTGCCTAGGGGAAGATCTTTCTTCTACACCTCTTCCAAAGACAGAGTGAACAGACTGGGTGGGAACTGAGATATTAAGTGACTAAAACAGGTATCTGTATGCGCTGTTTCTGATCCCAGCATATTTTTACTGCAGCTCTTCAGCTTCCTAATTGACATACAAGGAAGCATTTTTCTAAAATGTGGCCTTTTTCTACCAGGGATGTAAATTTAATTAAAAAAAAAAAGTTTTCTGTCTTGTTGGCACTGTGTGGAAGACATGTTGATGGCACTAGATAGCACAGACACAAGGTGAAGACACACCGAGTAGCACTGAAAGAGTTGGCCTTTGGTCCAGCTTTTTAATTTTAAACACAGAAAATTATACACGATTACTGCCAGATGGTTTAGTGTCATCTTATACAGCTGGCTGAAAAACAGAAATAATTCTCATAAAATTGAGACATTTTCTGCTACTTAACATTGTACTAAATTGGAAACTGCCCACTAAGTAAATTTTCTGCTAGCTTTTGGAATGAAATGGCATGCACTGAAGTCTTTCAAGTGCAGTTTGCATGCAGGATTTCAGTCTTCCTCCGTAAGTTTGTTTTTTTCTCACTGAGCTAAAATAAGTTAAAGCTTTCCTCCTCCATAGGGCATGACTAGGTCATGCAGACCTCATGGTCAGCCTGAGGAAGGGAGTGCAGGCACCAAGTAACAATGAGGACAGAAATGTGAGAAACTGTCCTGTGAACACGAATGTCAAAGAAGTTGGAGGGAAAGAGGTGCCCCAGGTGTCAGAGAAGTTCCACTGCAGCCTATGGAGGACAGCATAGTGTAGCAGGGGGTTCCCTGCAGCTTGTGGAGACATGCAGATATCCTCTCCTTTTCCACTTTATGACTCGTGGTAGAGAAGGTGGACATGCCCTAAATGAGCAGTAGCCCGTGGAGAACCCACGCTGGTGCAGATTTCTCGAGGGACTGCAGCCCACTGAGAGGACCTACAGCAGGGCAGGGGAAAGTGTGAAGAGGAAGCAGCTGCAAAGAGAACTCATGGTAGTGTCAGCCTCTTCTCCCAATTAACTAGCAATAAGATGAGAGGGAATGGCCTTAAGTTGTGCCAGGGGAGGTTCAGGTTGGATATTAGGAAAGCTTTCTTCTCAGAAAGAGCAGTGAGGCATTGGTACAGGCTGCTCAGGGAGGTGGTGGAATCACCATTGCTGGAGGCATTCAAGAACTGTGTGGTTGTGGCGCTGAGGGACATGGTTAGTGCACGTGATGGCAATGGGTTGGTGGTTGGACTAGGTGATCATAGAGGTCTTTTCCAACCTTAATGATTCTGTGATTCTTTTCCTGCAACCTTCCTCCCATGTTTTGTGGAGCAGGAGGAAGAGGAGTTGGGGAATAAATGAAAGTCTGAAGTTGAACCTGGGAAAAAGAGTGGGGAAGACATTTTTCTTTAGTTCTGTCTTTGTTCTCACCACCCTATTCCATTCTAACTGGCAGTAAATTATGTTAATTTTCTACAAGTGAATTTTGTTTTGCTCGTGACAATAACTGGTAAGTAATCTCTCTGTCTTTGTCTAGACTCATAAGCTGTTTCATCTTATTTTCTCCCCATCCTGTTGAGGACAGGCAGTGAGAGAGCAGCTGGCTGTCAGCCAAGATAACCCCTCCACCAGTAAATATACACCTTTGGAGTATCTCCTGGTAATTCTAGTTTGGTAGATAAGTACTCAGCTTGATTAGTTTTACTAATTCAGATTACGTGTGCTCTGTGTCCAGTTGCTGTGTTTTCCTGTGGACAAATATTTATCCACCTTCTAAAACTTCACAGATCTGTGATGAACTCAGAAGACACCACTTCAGGACCATTCAGGGAAGCTGCAGTTCAGTCTGCCCATTTGTAAGCTGCTTTTCTCTGGCTTCTAAGTATTGCTAATTCAATTTAGAGAGGGAACAGCTTCCAAGTAGCTTTAAGGTGAAAGTTAATGATCAGATATCTTCATGCAAAGTTTGAATTGCTTGCTTATCAAGGCACAGAGATTTGTTTTGTGGGACCTTTTCATGTTTTGTACTATACTGTCTTGCAGCACCAGGGAAGTTTATACTACTATCTGAGGGCAGGTTTATGAGTTGTCCTGGCAGTTTTTTTCTCTGGTACTACAGAATAATTATTTTTAAATACTTCAATATCCCCTTTAAGGCATAGGAGGATCACTCAGCTGTGAACATGCTGTTATTCTCCAGCTGATTGTAAAGAATTAGTTTGCTCTTTTAGGCTTCTATATCTTCCTGAATTAATTGGTGTTTGATAATACTGCTTTCTCCTTTTCTGTCTTTCCTCTCTCTGTTTCCTGTTCGGCTGTTGTTTCTTTTACAAATTTCTCTTGACCCTTTTCATGCACATATGGTATTTATCTCCTGAAGGTAATCCTTTTTTCCTATCTATATAAATAACCATTATTTATTATTTCTCCCGAACCATCAAATAAGTCAGAATTATGCTATATACAGGTAAAAATAAAAATATTATATGCAATTAACTTATATTCCAAGATGATGTGGTATTGTATAGGTATAATTATTTTTTGTGGATGCTACTTGAGAAGGAATAGAGCATTCTTTGATTTATATTCTTGAATTTAATAACATAAGTACATATAATACTCCAGAGTATTCTTAAATTATGTGGAGGAGACAAAGGGTTATGCCTAATCAGAAAACCTGAGATCAGCTTTAACTTCTGGTTATTGCCATAAAATACTGTGGCTATCTTTGAGTAAATCTTAAGCTTCAGGAGCTGTACCTTCTGTCTTAGATGAACTAGGTCAGTGTGGTGCTTTTTATGAACTTTCAGAGAATAAAGGTTATTCCATTAAAATTTGGTTTTCCAGGCTCATGTAAGCAGCACTTTCTGACAGAAATAGTCTATATGTTTCATTGTGATGTGTTTTACAAGGATGAGATGTGATTTAATAGGTAAATGAACTTAGAAAACACAGGAATTTCTCCCCCCTTCTATCTTGTATTTATGTAGAAAATAGTTTGGTAACATTTTCATACCTGCTGTTATGTCTTGAACATATGATTTGTAATACAGGAGAGTTTTTTACTGACATCCTGTATCTTCCTGTGAGTTTGTAGCACTTCAGTAGATATCGGTAGTCTCTAAGAAAATGGAAGTTCAGAATTAGTACGGGAATTTCTAAAAATGACATCTTTTGGGTTGAAAATCATCTGAGGTCTTTATTTCCACCTATACACCATGGCTGAGAGGAACCTACTGATTTCACAAACTGAAAAGGTGATCTCCACTTAAGTAATTTTCATGAAATTAAAGACATGTTTCCCTTCTTTCTTTTCAAATTTGTATTGCAAGCCTGAATCCAGTTTTTCAGAGATCAGAGTGCCAGAGGTTTTCTCTTAACAGTCAACACTAATATGCTGACATATTACATGATGATGAATATAGTTTAAAAAATGAAAAGAAGAAATCTGTAATGCATCAGCATTTTGTCTGGAAACATTAATCTTTACTTTCTGAACGCTACCAGATTTCCTGTGTCTTTATTTTAATTGCATGCATTGATTGTGCACTTACATTCCTTTTCTAAAAGCACCGAAGTTGTGCTTTCCCACTCACAGTGTGCAACTTCTTAGTGAAATGTAGATTTTCTGATATTTTTCCATCATTTTTCAGAGTAAAACACAGAGGAGTTCTCTTTATCAATACTCAGTGGAAAGAAAAACAAGAACACTTGAATAAATGTTGTACTTTTTCGTATCTTAAAATTTGTGGAGGATTGCAACGGTTGGGAACTAACTTTAAGATTGTGATGATGTGAGACAACTTTGCAGCACATTTAGTGCTGCATAGCACAGTGGTGATGAAATTCCTCTAGAGAAATATAAAATATAAAATGCCAAAATATTTTCTCATGTCTTTCCTTTAAATTAAATTTCATGCTGTTTTTACTTTCCTGAATTGACTCTCGGGGTGTAATGCCAAATGCTGATCATAAGATAAAATCATATCAATTTCTTCTTTATTTTCTTTGTCCTATCCTATTAAGAGATCTTATTTTCAACTATCTGGGATCCTTCAGACAAAAAATCAGGGACAAGAAAACAAAACTTTCCAGTCTTTTCAGTCTGACACAGTAATGAAAAAGCTGACATTTGACTGGCACAAATTCTGAGAATTTTTTGGATAGGTTATAAAGTTAGTTCTTGTAATCACCTGAGTCCATTCTACTGTTGACAATTCATGAAACATAGATGTATGTTACTAGATGTTCCTTCCTTGTCCTTTGCTATGGGTTATTAGCCATAATAGGTTGCTAGTTAGCAATTCTCTGCATTTGAATGTATATTTTAAGTAGTTCTCAGTAGGAATTTAATTTAGAATAGAACAGAGTAGTTCAGTTGAAAGGAATCTACGAAGTTCATTGTGTCCAACTGCCTGATCTCTTCAAGGATAACCAAAAGTTAAAGCACATTAATGAGGCCATCATCCAAATGCATCCTGAACACTGACAAACGCGGGACATCAACCACCTCTCTAGGGCACCCAATGCCTATCTGACCTCCCCTGGCTAAGCTCTGTGCCATTCCCACCCTGCCATCAGTTCCCAAAAGCAGAGCCAAGCACTGTCCTCTGCTCCTCAGGGCCCTGCAGTGGTCACCTCTCAGCCTCCTCTTCTCCAGATGGAGCAACCTGAGTGCCTGAAGCCTCTCCTCACAAGACGTGCCTTTCAGCCCAAGTACAAGCTTTGTTGCACTCCTCTGGACAAATTTAAGGATCTTGACACCTTTTTGTATACTACTGGAGTCCAGAAGTGAACACAGTATTCAAGGTGAGTATGTACCAACACCAAATACAGTGGGAGAATTGCCTTTTTTGACTGACTGTGTTGTTTTTAATGAGTCTTAAAAGGCGGTTTGCCTTCTTGGCTACCATGGCACACTGCTGGACCTTGTTGAACCTGCTGTCACCCCAGGTCCCTTTTTGCTAAGCTGCTCCACAGCCATTCATCTCTTAGTCTGTGTCTGTGTACAGCATTGCCCAACCCCAGGTGCAACAATTCTATTTACCCTTGCTGAACTTCACACTATTGATAATTGCCTCACCAAGATCCCTCTGCAAGGCCTCTCCACTCTTGAGCACCTGCCAGTTTTGTATTGTTGAGGAACTTGCTAAGGTTGCATTGAACTGCATCCAAATAAGGTATACAGGTTTGCTTTCAGCCAGGATATATATAAAAAAAAAAAAAACAGCGCCTTTGAAAAATTTCATTCAGTTTAAAAAAAAAAAAAAGTGAAAATAATTTTGTCCTTTATTTGCAACATCCACAAAGCAGAGTATGTTCGTAAACCACAGCAAAACTGTGAATTGCAAACACAGCTGTTTCAGAAATACTTAGTAGACTGAGGGAAAAGATGGCAGAGTTATTCAACTGCCTTCACAGAGTAAATGGCATTCAATTTCAAATATTTCTAGTTAGTAGCAAAGGAAAAAAAAAAAAAAAAGTGGTGCGTCCTGGGCTTCTAAAGTTGGTTAAATGTCTGTGTACAAGTAGACATGGATCATTTGTAGCCTGGGGGACCTTGCCCTGGTATTCTGCTCCGGTTTCCCACCGAGTCTCTCAGTGCCCAAGCGCTCAGAAGGAATGCGATGTTTTGTGTGCTGTGAATCCCTGCTCACGGAGCACTAATCTCGATGTTTAGATAATCCCAGACTCTGCCCCTGCAAAGAGTGACAGATTAAATGCAATTAGTGCTGTCAAATCAAGTTATGATTTATTTATTAAATGCAAGATTTCTTCTCAAGGGTAGTGGTACTGAGCATATTACGTATGTTCATTTTTCATTCGTACAATCATTTTTAAAGCGTTAATTAAAGGCATTAATTAAACAATAGTTAGTGTGCTTTTAAAAGAGTGATAACTTTTATTGCTTGTTCTGCCTCTTTTTTTTTTTTTTTCCCCATGAAGTGATGGGAATGGGATGAGTTTAGTTGTTTTCTGCACTGTTGTGTTTTGTTGTGGTTGTTTTTCCTGAAAGATAAAGTGGTATCAGTGTTGTATAAGAGTTCCAGAAGGACAATGATGTCACCTCAGTTCTTTATGTAAAGGGCTTTAGTAGAATTAGAATATTAGTTGAGTAATCTCACAAGCAATTTAGAGACAGTTTACAAAATGAATTTCAAGAGGTATCTATTAATGTTTACACTGATAACTAACTAATAAAATAATTACATATAAGAAAAATAATTACACGTTAATTGCCATCTAGTCATCTCTTTGGTCTGTACCGTCACAACTCTTCTGATTTTGTTCTCTTTCTAGCTGGTATCAGTGACACTCAGTTTTGTCCCTGTATGTATGTCTTTGATAGCAGTCAAATTCTTCCTGTGTTTTGCTTTGGCCGTTTAGAGAACAGACATAGGACATAACACAGTAATAAGTCAGAAATTTACATGCTTATTACTGCATAATTTCACATAGGAGCACACTGAGAAGCTTGTGTGAAAAAAATGATGGGAAGATAAAAATGAAAACTTTAAGGAAAAAATAACTGACATAAATGCTTTTATGATAAACATATAAATTAGAAATAAGCTGGGATTGCCTATCTTGCAGCCAGACATCCATCTAGGAGAGAACCTTCTTCAGAAACATGTTATTTTTTTCCAAAATCATTGCTCTTCGTTCCTTCAGCCTGAACACCAGCTGGATAAAGATAAGGCAATTAAATGTTCTCTGGTCCATGTCTGGAATATAAAAATAGCTGTACTTGCTAGTCAGCTCAGAAGTACTTCTGGCAATGACCAGGAGGATATTCCTGATAAACAGATTCTCCTCAGTCACCCTGTTTCTTGAAGCCCATGGCTGCTCAGTCCTATAACAAAGTCAGTAAATGGGTTTCAGGGACTTTTTTTTCACTTAGTTGTCTAATTGCCATTTGAACCCATAGCATTTTGTGGCAAGTGAAATTGTTATACTTTGTTCCACAGTAGAATTGTGCAAACATTTGGCCTTTTAAGAGTGATCCTTTGCCAATTTTTTTTTCAAGAATTTTTCAAATAATTTTAGATAGGCTGCTTTAAGGTCAAAGGAAAATAAGATATTTCAGTTCAGTGACCTGCAGGTTTTTTGGTTACAAAAAGTAAGCAAAGATACAAGGACAAGAAGGTAACCTTGTTGTCACTGTAGCAATGGTATCTGATAAAAATTCTAAATGATTCTGTTTTCATACATTTTTCAAGTGCAAGTTTCTTGTTCCTGTGAATTGCAGAAATTGGGGATGCATATATATAACTCTTCGAGAGATCTACTGAAAATTTTCTATGAGGATTATGATGGGGTTAGAGTTTACTTCCTTGAAGCTTTGCCATGAGAGATCTCACAATGTCTGTCATGATGTCATGCGTTTCACTGTCTGCAATTTTAGTTTTCAAATGCTTCACTGTATTTTCTCCTATATTTTATTGCATCATGCATAAAAACCTCAAGATTAACAAGACACTTTATCAGAGATGCAACAGCATTTATTTTATAAACGGTATTAGTAATCTTAAATCTCTTCAATACATCATGAAGGTCTAAGTTCACGGTGTACTCTGGCACAGTGCTGAGAGGTTATAGTTGACCTGTTTTGTTTTTTTTCTCCAGCTGTGTTCAGGGAAAGCTAAGCATATGGGATGTATTTGATGCAAGCACTATTCCAGCAATAGCTTTCAGCGCAACTGTTGATGTTGAGGTCTTTCAAATGAGGAGACCTTGCGAATTAAATTCTGATTTTCAACCTGATGTGTATAAGCTCAGCTTCTTCTTTCCAGGCTGTGTACTTCTTTTATGGCATCTGATTCATTTTTCTCCATCCTTTCTTGTAAGGTTATACATTCTCTAAGTTTTGTCAGAGTCTTTCCTCTGTGTTTCCTTTCTTCTTCTGGTTGCTTTTCTCTCCATTACATATACCTATAGGTCTACAGGGACCTACCTCAGAATTCTGCATCATTCTACTTCTGGACTTTGCTTGTTGGGTTGTACATATGAGGAAGTACAATAACCTGGATGTGCATAAGTAGAATGAGTCTGAGAAAATTGTGCTTTAACTAGAGAAGTCTGTTTTCCTCAGAGCGGAAACTAGTATTAAATTGCTAAAATACATTGCCAACGTAACCTTTCTATTCTGTATGTACATAATCACTATAAATCACCAGTAAAGCTATTCCAACACAACATGGCCTACAAGAACTCCTTTGAAAGCATCTTCTCCTATTTTCATTCAATTCTTATTGCATGGGGTTTTTTTTATTCTGGACTATTGCACTGCTGCTTCTAGTTTTCTGACCATTTTGTTTTATTCCTTTTTTAAATTATGTCCTTTGCTAATATGCATGCCTTGTTTGTTCGTACGCTTATTTTGTTAAATGTTAAAGTTCAATATTTAATTATTTTTCTTATTCTCCAAGTGACTTATTTAGCAGAGCTTGATGATTATTTTGAAGAGTTACTTAAAATGTGAATTTCTGTCATTTTAACTTTTGTTCTGTAAGAACAAACACAACAGATTTAGGAGATTCTTCCATGCCATATGTTTTCAAGAACTGAATTGGTTTAGTTTGATACATACATTTATACTGTCAGTTTTTAGAATTGTGTTTGGAAATGAAAATGTATAAGAATGATTGTAGAATCTTTTATTCAAGCCTTATATTGGGGGGAAAAAAAATCATGTATCACTTCTGGAAGTTGAAAACTTTGTTGTTGTTGTTGTTGTTTTACTTTGAATGTGCCTGTTATTTTTGCAGAAATGGAAGTCTGAGTTATATTTGAGTTTTAAAATGCTGCTTCTTTTTGTTGTATAAGAAATTTAGTAGGTATGCACTTGAAAAATTCTGTGTTGGCATTTTCAGTTTATGGAAATCAGAAATGACAGAGAAAAGGTTGCTACTTCAAGCTACCTTTTCTTTGCCATTTTATCTTTCATTAGTGTATCTTTAATTCTTTATGCGAACAGAGATTTAAGAGAGCTCAGTATACCAGATGACCAAGTGAGCATGTATGAAGCCATGCAGACTACTCTTTATGTTTTCCTCAAAAAATACAGAGGCAGCTTGGCCCAGGTTCAAGCATGCCACCCAACCAGTATGCCACAGCTTGTCCCTTGCGTTGCCTGAAAACTAGGTTTGGTGGCATGACCAACAGTAGCATTTAATTTCTTAGCAGTTTTGAAATCAGATTTGTAAAAGAATTGCTTCTAGTGGCTGTTGTGTTGGCTATTCACAACTACACCAGCCTGACTCTTTTCCCAATGAAAATTGAGCTCATGCAGCCACACACAGCTTCATGGGTAGCTGGACTGTGTTCTCCTGCAAGTATTTCATATTCCTATGCAAAAAAAAGCAGCCTTACGCTCCCTCTACTGCAGGTCACCCTTCTCCATCTCTACTCCATCAGTCTGTTTTCTTATACAAACCAATGTTTATGAGACCGGGCAATGTAAAGTTTAAATAATGTTATCTCCATTGATTTTATTAGTATTCAATTTTATGGCAAGCTTTTGTCTGGAGCAGTGGCAGTGGGGGAAACGTTTTTAAGACAACAGTGGCTTAGGCAAGATTCAGAGCTTGTAGAACTGCTTCCTGAAGAAGATGGCATGATTTTTGTGCTTAGTGTACAAGAACTTACAGTTTCTTCAGGTTATCCATATCAAATTATCTTACAGTTTTGGCCTTTAAGGTAATAACTTCTATTTGGACTGAGGTACATACAGTAGAATTAAAAATGAAAAGTCGGTTGCTATAAGACAGCTTTCCAAAAAGTACCCAAAATATTATCCAAATAATGTAATAAGGATAGAAGAACTATCTGGGGAATCTTTACTTAAGGGTAGTATTTGAAAATCACCAAAGCATAATTTATATGCTTTCTACTGCGTAAAGACCTTTCAGCTCTTACAGATGCATGATCAGATCTCACAGCAGGACTTGGTCAACACTGTTGTCCTCTAATATCAGTATATGGTCCTTTGAGCTCTTATCCCAGGAAAGAAAGAATGAGAAGAGAAACTGAGTGCAACACATACAATCTTCAGGTTACTAAGATGCTGTAGTTCCTATCAAGACTCCATGAGTTA
The DNA here is from genome assembly GCF_987193195.1 of Phasianus colchicus. Lineage (NCBI taxonomy): Eukaryota > Metazoa > Chordata > Aves > Galliformes > Phasianidae > Phasianus > Phasianus colchicus. Next base: position 89,810,525 of record NC_143436.1, on the reverse strand, counting down.
CTGTAAAGAGTTCCTTATCTTTGTAAATATAATCCCCAGAAGACTAAAAGGACATTTAGGCTGAGTGTTTAGTTAAAACCTTGGAAATTATTAAAACAAAGGTTTAGAAACTACTCTCAAAATCCTTCTGTGTTGCTAACTTGATATTATCCACTTCACATAGCTTATGCACTACAGTTTCCAACAGCATAATGTGTCCTCGCGTCCTCCTGAGGCTCTGCAGACTGACTGTGCACAAAGACTGTGATCAGCTAATAAAACCATGGTGCACTGAAACTGGGTGCCGGTAATCTTGCTAGGGTGCTATATTTACTTAGTCTATATTGGTAGCACTCTGTAAGAGGTTTAAAGTAGCTCTCAGATTCAGAGCTGGTGTTTGAATGATTGTTGCTGGGAAGCAAGAGTGAACGTTTGGATGAATAAATACTGAAAAAGGTTACTTGGTATGTTTGACACTATGGGTGCTTCTGGATCAGCCGATGACATTAATGCCATGGAAATTCACCACTGGTATACAAAATTTATGAAGGAGTGCCCATCTGGGCAACTTTGTCTGCATGAATTTAAGCACGTCTTGGATCTGCATGGACTTACTCCAGAAGCTAACAGCTATGTTGAACAAGTATTTCATACCTTTGACATGAATAAGGTAAGAATTCATTTTTAACTTCACGATTTTCTTATGGCTGTACCACTTGATGCATTCAGCAATATGTCTCACAGTGCTGGTAATGCTGGCTATTCCAGAGGTAATGGCAATGAATCAGAAGATTCAACAGAAAACTACCAACAAATAAATGTGAATGTCTGGCAGACAATTTTGAATGCTTTGCTCCAAGTATATTTTGGAAACAGCATATATTCTAATATGTGCTGATGAATATGTGCTCACCATTGAAAGATGGATTTTTATTATTGTTTTACATGTATTTCTGTAACTGGAAGTTTATTTACATTATTTTACTTGAAAAATATTTTTAGAGCACTAAGTTTTAGACTGGGTCACTCAGTGTTATTGCTTTAAGAATGTGCAACAGAGCTGCAATGAGATTTCTTCCATCACCAGATAAAACGTTTCTGTACTCTTTTTGAGCACCTTACATGGCTTAGACTGGTATCAGTCAATTTACCTTTCCCAAAGACACATTTGTCTAGTTTTAATCCCTCTTCCCAATTTTAACATCCCAAGTGAATCCTAGGGCTTCCAGCAGCTGTTAGTTGTGCTGTCATAATTTGTTCTTCCAACTCAAAGTTCATCAGATTCCTTCTAGCCATGAGAGCCATCCAGAAAATTGTGCCTTGTTATTCCTTTTCGAGCCAAAGTATCACTTTATTAAATGTTACAAAAGAAGTGGAGAGTCATCTGTAACCCCTACAGAAGTGTTTGTCCTTGACTAAAATTACATTTAGGCTGAACTGTCAATAGTAAAACAACAGTCAGCTTCCAGCTGAAAGAAAGGACGGGCCCATTATGGTGTGAAAACTGATTACTACATAAATAAGTAAAAGCATTATTGTGTCAGAAAATTGAGCCCTGACCTTCAGTTACTTTCCAGAAAACCAGAACGTGAAATAAATACTTCTTCAAATCAGGTTTCTGTGAAGAAGATAGCATACCAGTGCAAGACCAACGAGGGGCATCAGGAAACTGGGCTCTTAGTATGGAATAACTGAGTGAGAGATGGTGAGAAGATGAAGGCACCTTTTGGAATAATTTTGCTCCAACAGATATGCTCATAAGAACTTGTCACTGCTGTTGACATTGGTCCTTATCTTTGCAAATACCTGTTCTACTCAGTAAATGGTGAAACCAGTACAGGTAGCAAGTAAGTCAGGTCACAAAACTTCAAGGTACAGTTGCTCTTTACCACCTCATCCCATTAAGTTTTTCTATTATTTGTAGCCCTTAAATTACTAAATATGATTGAAAGTGTAACAGTTTCCTTCACTTGTTTATAATACTCATGGTATTGAGAATGTAGTTATAAAGGATGATTGTTGTTTTTTACATACTTCAAGTATTAAAATCCAACAAATTACAGTTATGGAGAATAAGTTTACATGTCTAGGTTGTTTCCATAGGAAAAAATTATTTTGCCAAAGCAGCTAGCCACTCAGTATAAGGACAAGCCCATTTCCAGAAGAAGGCCAGAAAAACAGTCCAAGAGATGGAACACTTCCCTTTGACAGCAGGCTGAGAGAGCTAGGCTGTTCAGCCTGGAGAAGAGAAGGCTTTGGGGAGACCTAGTAGCAGCCTTTCAGTATCCATAGAGGAGTTATAAGAAAGAAGGGGACAGACTCCGATCTATAAAGGGGAACAGCTTTTTTAAAAATAGGGATGTCTTTTAATTGGTTGGTTGTTTTTTACAATTGTGGATCACAGAATTTCCTTTCCCATCCAAGTAGCTTAGCACCCAAGGAGTACCTTGCTCAAGTTAACTGATGAATGTTAAGTTCCTTAAACTTGCCACATTATACACACATCAAAGTTTTATTGTTACCTGGTCCCATCTAGCAGTCTCTAATCCCCCGTTCTTGTCAATCCTTAGCTTTTTAATCACTTGGCATATTTCAATGAAATTTCAAAGAGTAGAAATTTCAACTAATTCAATCCTAAAGTTGTTTTAAAATTGGCAGCTGGGTAGCAGGGACAACCCACAGTAATTGCCCCACTCATACAGAATTCTGCTTTTATTCATTGTTCAAGGCAGCAGCTGGCAGGAAAAATAATCAGGCGATTATTTTCTTTTGCCTGGTGAAAATATAGAGTGGAGCTGATGCGCCAGGGTGAAGAGATATAGCAGGGAGTAGACAGAGTCTACATAAATGTAGGCTTTTGTTTTGCTGTTCCCAGAAGAGCGTGTTTAATTAATGTTCCATGTTAGACAGAAAAAGATGTTTCAATATTTTATCTATTTCGAAGTCTTCCCCCCATTTTGATGAAATTAAACAACAATTTGGCCTTTAGAGCTTCATAAAATACACTATAAAACTGCATATGCTAAGCTCTTAACTTCATTATTTAATAATGAGCTCCAGCTTAAGATCTGATCTTCATTTCCAGTTCTGCAAGATGCTTTAACAGTCTGCCATTAGCTACTGTAATCTGAGGCATAGATTTTATTGTATATTTTCTTAATTGAGCTGTTGCAGCAGAAAGCCAAGGAAAGGTTTCCTAGAAGGGAGGGTTGTCAGCACACATTTAGAATAGCTATATACCTGAGATTGTGCCGTGTTTATCTTTTTGCAATGGGGAATGTTACTAAAAATGTGACATCTACTCCCAGATAAAAGGCTGTCGAGTTTTTCTCCTTAAGCAATCCATTTATATAATGTAGTAGCTTAAGGAAATGCATTAACTGAACTCCAGTGTTTTTCAGCAGTACAGCTACAAAAGATTCAGATGCACATGGCATCTAGAAGAGCTGCAGCTTAGTCTTATTTTTTCTCTTACGTAAAGTCTTGTGAGCATCTCAACAGAAACCCTTTAGCAAATAAAATCCCCTGTACCCTGGGGTGCATCAGGCCCAGCACTGCCAGCTGGGCAAAGAAAAGAGTTCTGCTCTGCTCTGTGCTGTAGTGCCTCGCTTCCAGCACTGGGTGTAGCTCTGGGTGCCACAGTGTGAGAAAGACATAAAATTTTCTTTGACAGAAAGTCTAAAGGAGGGCTGCAATAGTGGAGAAGGGTCCGGAGGGCAAGGTGTATGAGGAATAACTGAGGTCTCTGGATGTGTTCAGCGCAGAGCAGAGGAGCTGAGCGGAGGCCTGATGGCGGCTGCAGCTCCTCACAGGAGCGGAGGGTTAGCGCTGAGCTCTGCTCTGTGTGACAGCGACAGGGCCCGAGGGAACGGCATGGAGCTGCGTCAGGGGAGGGCAGATGGGGGTTGGGGGAAGGGTCTGCACCAGAGGGCGGTGGGCATGAAACGGGCTACTCAGGACTGTGGGCATGGCCCCAAGTAATGGAGTTCAAGGGGCATTTGGACACTGCTTTCAGACAGGGTTTGGATTTTGGGTGGTGCTGGATGGAGCCAGGAGTTGAACTGAGTAATCTTGGTGGGGCCCTTCCAGCTTGGGTGATTCTGTGTTTCTATGGGGACCGGGACCTTTCAATCCATGCGCCAGCGTTTCATAAGCTTCTCCTCTGGAATTCACACTGGATCTGTTTCGTTTGATGTGATATCTGTTGTAATGAATGTTTCCTGTGAAGTCATTCTACAAATTTCAGCCAGTTTATATAAAACAGTGACCTGCTGGCATACCAGCCATGTGAGAGTAATTCATCGGATATTTTTATGGTTTGCAATGAGCTTTCTCAGAAATTGTATCCTCATGCTGTTTTTGATCATTCTGACCATATTGGCGCTTCCCTAACAGGAGTATGACTTATGTGCTATACAGTCAAAATGCATTTGTCTTCTGGATTCTGGTCTTAATATGAAAATCCACCTTAAGACTCCTTTCCTTGCTGAGCCAAAAGATCTTACTACAAAATGACTCAGCTCTTTGCACCTTAGGAGAACCAAGTCTCTCTGCCCTCCACTTCAGTGGAAAATCAGCCTACCTGATTTGGTCAGCAGAAAGTTTACTTCTTAATAGAATAAAGAAATATATATTTTGTCAGTTTGTGAAAGAAATTTCATATAAATCAAAGTTCTCGTGTGTCACAGCATTTAGAAATGCCAAAAGTTATTCATTATTGTTCAGACCGTCTTGCCTACTGCGATGCAATTACACTTCAAAGTTGCAAACTGCAGGGATGGTTTGTTTGTTTATTCTAAAATCTACATGTTATTTTTCTTCTGCCAGAGGACCAGATTTTGTTTATTGCCATGATGGCAAAAATCATTTCCCAGATCTTTGACGTTATTTAATGCAAAAACAAATTTGGAATCTAATATCTTGCAGTACGTGTTTGGCATTTAAGAAATGCCAATTAAGAGACTCCAAGCAAATAATGGACATCGGTGTACTGCAAACTTCTCTCTGAACCTGAAATTGATAGAGGTAGTTTTATCAACTTTCAGATTCTGATACATGCTTTAAATACTCTAGTTTATATCACTGCATTATCTGAGATTGTGTGAACAGAACATGAGTGTTAAATAGATTATGCAAATGAAGCAATTTGATTACACTTCCATTATTTCTGCTGTTTCGGGATTTTATATATATAAGGGCATATTCCTAGTTCTTTTTACCTCAAGATAATGTGAGAAGTATTTAACTCATTCTTGGGTTAGATAGGATCTAAGTCAAATTCAAAGCATGTACTTTAATTGGAGAGTCATGAAGAGTCTGCTTTCAATTAAAATGTTCCTCTCCTAAATTTCACTAGCACTGATTTATGTACTTTCATTCTCATGTGTGAATTTCACCAGTTTTCTTACTTAAATAACCTGGTATCTCCTGTAAGAGATTTTCAAGACATTTGTTTCCAATGGCATTGCTATCTTCCAGTATGTTCTGCTATGGTCTTTCAGTTGGATGAACGTGTTCTAGCATACACTAGAGTCCCAATATATATTATTAGTATTTTGTAGGATTTGTTTTTCTCCTTGTTTTCCAAAGGGCTGAAAGAAAAGCTATCCAAACAAAGTATACAGCAGCACCATTTAGCTGCTTGTGAAGCATTCAAAAGTTATCACAGCCAGAGCATTTTTAGTGCAAAGTATTGAAAGTTTTGCAAGAGTACCAAGGCTGTGGAAACCTGAAGCAGGCTTGTACACAACACAAGCAAAAATCTCATGTTCTGTCTTCAAGACAGCCCCTGCAGATGCAGGTTGAGCCCTGGGAACTCACTGAGGTGTCAAGGTAGCTCTGGCAAGGGAGAAGTATATGCTTATTGACAAACCTGTCTGGCTCAGACGGATCACAGAGGATGATCCTATGGAGTTTCTATTTTTATCTAATCTAGATCTGCAGGGATCTTTGAGAGGTTTATGGTAGTTTTACAGCTCCTAGATTGTGGTTCAGTTCTAGCTGGCAGCAAGCCAGGGCACACAGGCGTACTGTGCAAATATTAACAGTGTGGTGTGGATGGAGAAGAAGAGTGGACGATGTTATAGATGCCAAAGAATCAGCTGATGATTTTGCAGCAACAGAAGACAGTCAGTGGTTCAAGAGCTTTATGAACCATTGCCCTTCTGAATAACTTACTCTCCATGAATTTAAGACAACATATGATTTCTGTGATACAAACCTTCGGACAAAGTGATATCTTGAGCAAGTGTTTCACGTTTTTTACATGAACCAGGTAAGACACTTTCTTGGACTATTTTCATCATGAAATGCATATGTTAGTATGCACAGTAGAAGACTTTGGCCTAGTGATAACAAATAAGAAGGGATAGATAACCGGGATTCTTTTTCTCATTAATTTCCAGTAGCTCTGAAACACTGTTTAAATGGAGAAAAGTTGATTTGTTGAATTCTTTCTTATGTCACTGAGGTTATTTAAGAGAAGAGCTCTTCAAAAATCTACCAAATAATGTGTGATTCCTTGCAGGTAGGACTGGCCTAGAGTCTTGAAATCATCAAATTCCTCTCTTTCACTGTTGAAATGTTGTGTGAATATTTCTGTTTTCATTCTTCTCTTAAAAAATTATTTTCCCCGCTGTTTCCAAAGTGAAATCTCTTCAGGTTTACTGAGCTGCATATTTAGATCATTACAGTGAATCTAATATTTTTTCTTTACCTTATTATGTATTATTCTCATTTGAAAAGTTTGTGAAACAATAGTATGGAATATTTATTTCCCCGATCACCCCCTGGGAAAAAAACAAAGAAACAAACAAAAAAAAGAAACAGCCAAGAAGGAGCATGCAAGTCTGATCAAGGGAGGAAGATAAACTTGAATAATTCCATAAATCAGAATTTTCAAGATGATGTTATTTTTTCAAGAAAAGACATTGAAAGAAACAAGATGTGTGATGAAATGAATTAGAATAAAAAAATAGGATTAGACAAGAATAAGACAAGTTGATACCAGTCTTCTAGGAGGGGAAATAAGAAAACAGTTATATATATATATATATTATATTATATACTATGTATAAGAAAACAGTTATTTATATATATATAAAAATAACTGTTTTCTTATACGTATATATATACAACAGTTATATATATATAGTTATATATAACAGTTATATATATATATACTGTATATATACTATATATATAATAGTTATATATATATATACTGTATATATATAACAGTTATATATATATATAATATGTATATCAAAGGAACAAAAACAAGGTACACATTTAAAGAGAGAGAAATAACTGTTTGAAGAGTGGAAAGAATTAATAATGTCTAATCTCTTCTTGGTATATTAATTCAAACCCTTGTGAAACAGAAATGCAGGTTGCAGAGAAGGAGCATTGAAAAAATAGTTAAAATCTTAGTGACAGACTCATTCTTCACCAGAAACAGCTGGGACAAAAAAAAAAAAAAAAAAAAAGAACCATGTGAGAATAAATGTGGTAGATTCCCAAGCTGCAGTAAGAGGAAAAAGAAGAGACCAAGAATGGCATGTTGGGTTTCACGCTACAGAGCCCATTTGTCCCCCAGGCTGAGGAGAGCACTTGGATAGGAGGCGCTCATCACTAATTTGCAACTGCTTTTTAGCAGTCGCAACAAACTACTGCATTGCTAACTGCAGCCACTAGGAGATGCAAGCTGCTCGGTGCCTGCTAGGCTTGGCTAAAACTTAAGACACCAAGGAGAACATCTCCGATCAAAGCAACAGTACCTAATTAGAGAAGACAACCTCTCCTTTTAATTAAATGTTTACTGATGTCTCTCCCTATTGGCTGTATTTTCCCCTTCTGAAATGCTTAACTCAGTGGATTTTTTTTTTTTTTTTTGCTGGTGGGAAAAAAATTAAGGATGCTTTAATAGATGAAGTTCTTCCAAATAGCAGTGCTGCGTAGGCAGATAAAAAGCAGCAGCAATGATTTAGAGTTGTTTAAAGAGCTATATGTAACATTATTAACTGGAAAAAATCAATTTGTCTAAGCCAAAATCCTTTATGAAAACAGCCTGTGGCATCAAAATATAATTGGGGTTGGAGTTAATTCAGAGATATAACCCTTAATACAAAGATTTTTGGAAGTCTTGAAAGAAGAATTTATTAACCTAAATTGAAAATGATTTTGTTTTAATAAATTAATGGCAGTTACAGGCAATTGGAAACTATTTTTTTTTTTTTCCCAAAATCAAGTGTTTGATTGGTTTTCCTCAGATTATCACCATATGACTGTTGAGGGGTTTGTGGGATCTTTTTGTTTCTTCCATTTGGAATCAGGACAATTCACACTGGTTTTCTGTCTTCAATCAGAGGTTACCAGTCCTAATAGGAGTTCCTCGATGCCCTCGCAACAAGACAACAGCCCAAGCTCTTGCCAGTTCAGGAAAATCAGTGAATTTGCAGCAGACTCAAAAAGAAACTCTTCCTGAACCTGTAGGCAGATCTGCCTTAGGAGGATACCTCTATGGGCAACTAGAAACTTTGATGAAAATAAACAGCTTCATGAGGGGCCTCTTATTGTGTTAAGTACAAATGGGAAGTCTACATAAAGTGCCAGAGTAGAACTACAGAATATCCTGAGGTGAAAGGCGCCCATGAGAATAGTGGTGTCCAACTCTTGGCCCAACACAGAACCACTCAAAATCCTGTACCCAAGTCATGGATGAAATCTTTAAAGACAACTGGCCTGAAAAATTGAGCCCTTGGGAATCCTGCTAGTGACTGGCCACCAGCCTGATGTAACCTCTTATCTTTCAAATGAAAACAACTGCACTACAAATGGTTCTGCACTAAGTATAAGATGTTATATCATTATGCACGGTCTGCTGATTATTTATAAACCTTGGTGTGCTGTAGTGTGTAGCTAACCAGATCAGCAGAATTGTATCTCTAAGTGCTTAATTTAATGACAAAAAAAGCCTAGGCTAGACTACACACAAAGTAAGCACAATTGCTTATCTCATCAGCAGCACATGTATCATTGTGCTATTCTTATAATCTCCATGTAAGGAGTAACCGTAATTATTGTAATAGTAGTATAGAAAGGGATCAAACATAAATGGCTTCTGTAGATGCACTTTTAAATCATCACTGCTTTCTGTTTCTGTTTTAAATTTACACAATCCCAAGGAATTCGTTGCATGTAGGCATATAATAGAAGGCATAGAATGAGCTTTGTTAACTGACAAAGTTGTACCACTGCTTGATTGACGTTTTCAATGAAAGAATAATCAAGTGGCTACACCTATCCTTACATGCCTTGATGCATATACCATGGTTTGAATAGGAAACAGTGAAAACCCTTCTTTTCCTGCTCCTGGTGCCAGTTAGCAGGAATTTAGTGAATCCTCTCCTCCCTGGAAGAGAGATTGGAGGTTACGTCCTCCTAGAAACTTGCTTCACCAGCAGAAAAGCTTTCTTGTTTAACAAGGAGGTGAGCAAGAGATGAGGAGTAGCTATATGCATGTGCAGAGATGGCAGTGATGGAGAAAGGTGATAGGACGGAAAAAGGGAATTATGCTCCTAACTCAGACGGCTAGACAGGGATATGAGAAATTTTGCAATGTGGCTTTCCATGGTACTTTGTAGGTAGGTCCTCCTTTACAACTGAAACAAGCAGTGACAGATGCCTTGTGATGGTAAACAGCAGCTGCAGGTGTCTGTTGGCTCTCAGCAACAGTACATCATCTGATAGGAACAAAGCAGAAGGAGGAAAAGGAATGCAAGAAGAAAAAGAGGGGCAAAGTCTAGCAACAAAGCCAAATCATGCAACAGAGAGAAATGGTGCTTTTCAGAACAAATGGTGGGTAAGAATTGTTGAGGAAGGAAAAGCATTGGTAAGAGGCTGAATGGATTCAAAAATCAAGAAGAAAAGACAAAAAGTGAATAGGCAAAGGTGACACAACTTTTAGATAGCAACTAATTTTTATTCAAGTGCATTTAATGCTTGGCATTTGCTACTTCAAGTGCTAGCAACTGTCATTTTTTGTCTTACACTTCATATAGGTAGTATTCAGGTGAATATATCACAGTCTAAAGATGTGTGACCTTGTTTCACAACACAGGGATTTAGTATCTGCTCCTTACAATTGCAATCACCACCACTTTCATAATACCCAAGTGAGAAAGAATGTCTTCTTTATTGTTTTTCTGCCATTTTTCTTATCAAGGTTGTTCCTGATCACCCTGTTGTGAAGAGAAAAAGAAAAAAGATGAGCAACCATTATTTTTAACCTACGTCAAAGGAGCTACTTTTTTTTTTTTTTTTATTAAATTTGTAAAGAAATTCAAATACCACCATTCCTTTCAAAACTGATGAGATTTAATACCATTTTCAGAGGAGGATTCATGAATCTATTGCTGTTTTGTTCTACTATGTTTGCCTACAGAGACAATTTTGCTTTACCTACACAGTGTATTTTCTGTGTGCCTTGTGCTCTTTCAGTTTTGCAGCAGTCTGTTCTGGAACTAGTTATAGGACTGTCATTTTCAGTGCAAATACACGGTCTCCTTGTTACCAGTATGTACTTCTTTCTTAAATTGCAAAACACTGTACAAGCTCCAGAAAGCTTCTTGCTGTCTCCAGTGTAGATTTTAATAGATATTGACATTTTATTTTTGTCATTTAGCATCAGTTCATTTTGACACAGATTGCTTATTTAAAATTGCTTCACTGGGCTTCCCATATATTTATACATGATGGTCTCTATATACCCATTGTTTCAGTGCTTTTGAGATGGCTTTGCTATATTAGTTTCTTCAGTTCAATTCCTTGTTGTTATGACATTTTTCTTTTTCTTTTCTTTTCTTTCCTTTTTTTTTTTTTTGTTTGTTTATAAAAGTAGAAATGTTCGGTTGCCATTGGCTTCAGGAATAGGCAATTTCCGTAGAATTTCTACTATCTCAGCACACACTTTGTGAGTTTATTAAGTGCTGTCAAACTATGCAGCAGGCTATAAATTTTTGCCTTTTTGTGCTCCATAAAACTCACTTCTTTTTTTTCTTTTTTTGTCAGGTTTAATATTAGCTATTATATACTGCTCCAGTCCCTCACTCGGGGTGAAGGATGCTGTGAGAGTGAACTATAAATCAGATCTCTTTTTCTTCAGGCATTTTTGCTGTCTTTTACAAATATTTTAGTTATTGTTATTAAATGAAAACAGGTAATCCTGAAAACAAGTATTAAAGTAAACTTGGAATGATTTTCAAGTAACATTTCCTTACACGCTTTTTATGAGAAAGTGCAAAATCTGACAAAAGTCTGACTTCTAAGGCCCCATCTTTTAAGTCAATGCAGAAGTCTTTCTCATGTGCCTCAGACACTATGGATATGCTTTCCTTAGACTTGTTTTGGTGTGGAAAGGTGAGAAATATGGGAGGGAGTGGAGAGGGATCAACTGATGTGGGTGGCTCCCAAGTTCTGTTTGCCTAAGTGGGATCCAGGTTTTGGAGAAGGTGATGTGAAGAGATGCAAGAAAGCTGCCGTTGAATGAGAGAAGAGATGTAAGGGGAAGGACAATCCTTAACTAATCTCACTTCATGAAGTTAGCAGCCTAAATCAGATCCCTGATTCTGTCTTTCTGTGATGTTTGACACAGTGGTTGTCTACTGCTTTAAGTGCAGGTTATGATGACTGAGGAAGAAAAAATGAGATTTTTGTCACTGTGCATAACCAAAAGGTTTGTCTGCTTATTTCCCTTCACCTCTCTTGTCCTTGCTTCCTCCTTCTTCCCCACCACTGCCCCACCTTACACTCATCTGCAGACAGGCAGTGGATATAAGCTATGATGTAAGCTAGGATGCTCTTCCTTCTGCAAAGAAGAGCTTTTTTGTGGCATGGATGGGATAGTATTATGTCCCCCTCTTTTTTTGCCTCTGTTCAGAGACTCCAGCTCCAATAAATGGTCTAAGTCCTGTATGGACTCTCCTGCTCTCCCTTAGAACTGTTCATTCAGCCTGGGGCCCTTCCATGCACCCTCTGGCCCCACAAACTCAGCAGACACAGGACATGCTTACCTAGATGTCCCCACTCTCCCTCTGTCATTGGCATCGTGAAGAAGCTCTGGGAATCAGAGATGGTCTCTGGTGAAAGGACTGCATTACCACCACCTAGTTTGGTGTATATGCTCTGCCTACTGAACCAACTTTGGCTGAAGTCAGGACAATGTTTGTCTTCCTGTTCAATCTCCGTAAGTTTATGAGTACTTTCGAGGAGTGTGCAGCTTTCTTACCCATATACCTCACTATACAGTATATCCAGTATATCCATATTGAACTTTACAGTGTTCCTGTGGAGAGAGCTTTAGCAAAACCCACTAAGATCAAATGGAGTCTCTTTAAAAATAGGCCCAGTCCCATGAAATAATGATTGCTCTCTGGCCTCTTTCGGTTGAAGGAGGGTTGCTGTTTTTCAGCACCTCACAGGACTGTGCTCTTTAACTTCACCATGTGACTGCAAATGAAAAGGATGAGTGGGAGTGCCTTGTTCCTACGCCTCTAACATCCTATAGTTTTACACTAGTATTTATAGCTCTAGTAATGCCCCTGAGCTGCTCATCTCCCTGTATAGAAGCTAATCAGCAGAGAAGTATTATTGATACCCAGCCCCTTTTCTGATCTTACAGAGGAAGAAATAATTCAGTTCCTGAAAGCTGTAAAACAAAAAGCAGGACTACAGCACGGACCCACAACAAAGGACCTTTGATTTAATCAGCAGATTGAGCTGATTCTTGTTGAAGAAATTCATGTAAAATATTCCTCTTTTGTTCAAGATCTGTCACTATGCTGATGACCAGAAAGTTGTATTTTACTTGGGAATCATGCTTTGATGGAGCAAATATGGTGCAATTGCAGACAGGTGCAAGAGATCACTAGCTTATCTGTGGTAAGAAATGCTTCAAGGAAGAGTCCAAAAGACTGTGTTTAGAAAGGCTTAATCCTCCTACGGCAGAGATGTAACGGTGAGCGGCCCACTTGCAGTCTCAACTTTTCCTTATTTATGGCATAATTTATAACTATTTCTTACAGTCAGTCCAGGATTAGACTTTTATGTGTATGTTGTAATTGTTCATAGTCAATTGCTTTGAGAATCTCTCAATTTTTCTAATATGTATATTTGTAGTTAGTGGGAGTTTAGATTTTCACGAACCATTATTTGAGTCTGGGCATCTAAACTTCTAATTTAACCACATTATGAAATCCCATCTTCTTTAGGACCGGGCATTAAAGGTAATCTCACATGGGTTCAAAGAGTCAATAAATAAAAAGAGAAGCTTAGCTGTAAGAGGTTTACTGTGGCCCTTTAAATGCAGTACTTGCCTGAGTTCTGGTTATGTGCAAGACTCTGAATCTGGGAGACACAATTGTGAATAGAGTAAAAGAGACATCTGCATAACAATATGGGTGCCAATGAATCTCTACCAGGTGATGGCCCTATCCCAGAGATGCACCATTATTACAGCAAATTTATGAAAGAGTGCCCATCTGGGCAACTTAGCCTGCATGAATTCAAGAAACTCCTTGGTCTGCAAGGGCTGGATCCACAGGGAGATCTATACATTAAACGAGTGTTTGACATCTTTGATCTGAACCAGGTAAATCTTCTTTTCTTCTTTAATCGTACACTATTGCTTGTGAGTTGTAGCCTTCAGGCTTTTCTTTGTGCTCTGTTCAAAAAACTGCTTTTGTGGACAGGGTTGCTGCTGTGGTGCACCAGAGGCCAAGAGGTGGGACCATCCTTTGAGGGCTTTGAGTAGAACTCTTGCTAGTACTTTTCCAGGAACACTTTAAAAATGTCAAGAAGCAATTCTAAAAATGAGATGTAATTTGCAGTTCACTGGTTATTCTTCTATCCCCTGTTTATCCAATGCTTGTATGTGAGTATATAAAAATATTCATACCATCAAATACAAAATTAATGAAGTCCTTTTTCACAACAATATTAGACAAAGGGGAAAATATGATCTCTACTTAACCAGTGAAGCGCATCACAGAAAAACAAATTTGCCCAAAGTACTGTATTGAGTGTATGGCAGAGAGGAAAATGTAATTAAGATAAGGAGATAATACACAGTGTGCAAATTACAAGACTTGATAGACTGAATGAAGAGGTAAAGCAAATTCTCTTGGCTATAATTCCAATTTACTCTTCCAGCTACTGCAATAAGTGCTTGTGATTGCAGTTTGCTCTCCCTAATGTAGCTGCCTGTTAGGGAACAGGCAATGTCAAAACTCTGTCCATCTAGTATTTGTGTGTAGCACCTTTCATTAGGTGTAGGGGACCTTAGACTATGTGGTTGTGAAGAAAGAAGGTAAAAGATATCTTAAACTGCCCGACTGGTAGACAAGTGTGGGGTATATTTTGGTCTGTATTGAGGACTGCCTTATGCTGGTAGGTTCTCACCACAATGCTGCAGTGTATCTGCCAGCATATGCTCTGCAGATTTTTGAGACCTTAAGATTCTGGATTGATGTAGAAGTGTGGAGAGTGAAAGAAGTGTGGGTTTCAGAGAGAGAATTTGCTGGCATTTAGTTACCTGGGCAATGGCCATACACAAAGAAAATGGCAACACCCTGCTAATGGTCACTTCTCTGTATGGTGTTTCAGAGTTTTGTCACCCTGCTCTGCAGACACTCATCACTCATACATGAAGCATTAAGGCTACCAGACAGTGAAGTAACTTTTCCCTTAAGAATTAGTGAGCAGATGCAAACATTCATTTAATAAATGTGTTTTAAACATAAAGGGACAGTACATATCACGTGGCAGAAGGAGGCAGGAGGAGCCATGCTGGAACTGTTAGCTGCAGAACGTGCTGTCTTTCTAACGTAGCTTTCTGGATCTCTGTCCTGAAAGATTTCAGCTGCTTCATCTGTGTAACTGAACTTGGCTCTTTTACTGGAAACGTTCTTGTTACTTCTTTCTGAACTTTACCCATCATTGTCTTTATCCTCATCTTTATCCGCTCAAACAAGATCAGTGGTGGGGAAAGGATGGAAAAATAGGATACTGGCCAGGAATTCAGTATCTCAGAAAAATTGCTTTGCTACCCATCGTATTACTAACCTTTGCACTTTTTGGGAATATATCCTTGTGAGGCAGCAGAGTATGGCTGTATAGCCAGTACAAGAGAGTATTTTCTGCTACTTTTTTTTTTTTTTTTCCCCTGTGTCTCTATTCTGTAATGCTAGGAGTTAGAGATGTAAGAATTATAACCCGATCCCATGCCAACAGATTTGTTGTATTTTTATCTCTGTGCAGTGTAATGATTGCCCTTCTGTTATAGCCTGAATTTCTGATTTTTTTTTCTAATATTATAACAGTACTCTGTTTTTTTTTTTTCATGACTGATAACCACTATTTTTAAGGCATAGTTTTAGACATAACAAATATCAACCAAATACTTTTCAAATATATGTCTATGATGTTTTTTATGTGGTGAGGCTGGAAATAAAAGCAGCCTCTCAGAGCAGGAGAAAGGAATGCTGTTATTGATAAAGTAAAATAAGAGGATCTCCTCATTCCACATATTCACTTTTTGTCCTTTACCTTTTATACAGCTTTTTTCATCCACAGAGGATTCTGGTGGAAAAATAAGCTTTCATCCTGAAAAGTGCTTTTAGTTAAGAACAGATATGTGAAGAGTGAGTGGTCAATGCTTACTGGCAGGATCACACTGAGGTCTCTTGAGTAGCAACTATAATTCTACAAATAAGGGGCCATAATCTTTCTACAACATTATGTAGAACATTTAGACGCTGCGCAGTATTAAACAGATGATAATTTTTCATCTGCAAACCACCAAAGTTAATGCATTTGAGCGGTTGCATAAACAATACACATGGATTCAGAAATAATTTGATCATTTGGGCTTTTGCTCACATTCAGTTGCACCCAGAACTACAGAAATTTCTCAAGTGTGTAGGTCAAAATTTGATTTCCTGTGCTTTTCACTCTTGTCTGGTTGTTACTTTCTAATCACAGTTATCACAGTGAGCACTGGAGTATATAAAGTTTCTTGATATAAATGTTTTCCTTTTTCTTTCCTTTTATATAGCAGAGCTGTTTAGCTAGACAGCTAGCAAACTTGAACTTTCTCTCATATTTCGCCTAATTGACATTTATAGATACATGACCTGTTTTTTTCCCTTGTCTTACTTTTTGTGGCTAGACAATATCATGGTTTGCAAGTGGAGTTTTTTTGATTTAAAACAATCATGACTTCTACTGCTGAAGCTATTATATCTATTATATATATGGCCTGCTTTAAAGAAACTCATTTTGGAAAACTTAAGTCATTTAATCGAGTCCTACATTGTCAGAATAAAATATTTATTTCTCACTTCTGTTTCAGGCTTCTGTTTTCATAAAAATAGGAATCTCCTCAGAAAGCTGTGTTAAAGTGTTAGGCCTGAGGTTAATCTACAATTCCAATTATAGCAGCCTAATGCTTCTTGAGATAAGTTGGGTCATCCATGCTTAGGGGTATTCCTTTGTGAATATGATGGTCAAATGCTCTTAAAAAGTCCATAGACATTCTCATCTATTTCCTATATGCCCAGTTTAAAACTTCTAGCAAGTAAAGTGTGGAATATTAGTCTCATAGGAAGCCAGTGAGATTCGTGTTGAAAAAAATGAAGTTTGCATTTGTGCATTGCATTTCACCTCCTTGTTAGCCTTAGTCCTTCAAGTTTTGTTCTGTTACAGTCATCTTTTTCCTTCTTAGGATTTTAATTTAAACAAAAGGTTGCCAGTAAATAAGGAAAAATATATTGCAGTAGCACAGTAGTTGTTCTTTTCACAACTCATATGTTAATACTTGTAAGCATCATTTATATCACGGCATTGGCAGTGTAATAAATGGTGAGTTTATCTTTTGTCACAGCTAACCAATGGAAATCTTCGAAAATAATGTTTTCTTTAAAATGTAAGTGCAAAAAAAAGTTCATTTTTAAATGACATAGTTAATTATGCCATTTATGGGAAAAATGATCATAGTCTTCATTCTTAAGCTATTTGTAATAAAAACTGAAAAATCTACAACCAAAGACAAGTAGCAAATAAAAATAAGCTAAAATGCTCATTTTACTGTCTCTGCATCTCAATTCAGGCATAACTGTCATGCAGCCCTGGTTTATGTAGCCTAGTGATGAATTTTAGAGAGGAAACAGTTATGCTTATTTAAAGTACTTAAGTAGTTGGCAAATATATTGATGTATACTTGGTTTTATGTGAGAATATATAACAGATTTCAGAGATTTCTGTATAATTCAAAATGATGTTACACCAGTGTTAAAGAAGAAAATATGCCTAGAAAAGAATTGTCTGCTTTATTGATATTTCAGTGAAAGTGTTATTTTTTCTTAACCAGAATTATGGAGTAAAATCTGTAATCATCACTGGTACTACTTAACACTTATTCTAAAAAGCCTTCTCATTTTAAATAAAAAAACCCAGAGCCTTGTCATCCACTTCTAATAATTTGAAGAAAGATGTGGAACTACTAAATTTAATGATCAAATATTGCAAGAATTGATTGATTGTGTTCTTGTGACCTGTGAAGGACATTTATATAGCCATTTATTATATGAAACAATACACAGAAAATGGGATGCTGCTATGTTAATTCTCTTGTTGCTTATTTTGGCATAAAATGTCTTGTTCCTTTGCAAAAACAAAAAGAAAAAAAATCAAATCATTGAATATCCTGGGTGGAAAGGGACCCATAAGGATCATGGAGTCCAGCTCTTGGCTCCACACAGGACCACCCAAAATTCAAACCCTCTGTCTGAGAGCATTGTCCAACCACTTTTTGAATCCCAGCAGTTGTGGTGCCAAAATACAGTATGAAAAGTAAAGATTAATATGGTTTTGATTTGCAGCACCGGAGAAAAAGTATGCGAGTTCAAGGATTTTCTGTTAACGTTTTTTAAAGTGTCGAATGGTTCTTAACTGAGAGTTGTAGTTGTATTTTTCCTAAACTTCTCATGCAGACATAAAGTTAGTATATGCAGAAAGATGGACACTCTACATTGAAGAGTTTACAAACTCTTTAGCAAGATTTTTTGTTTCAGCAATCAACAAATGATATCAATCTGGTTTGTGCTTTTTTATTAAAGATTTAAAGTAGTCTTGTGATAAACTAGACCTCATTTGACATCATTATGCAGATTAGAACCAAGAAAAAATAAAAGGAATCAATTTTAAATTCTAAAGAAGAAAGTTAAAGCAGATCATTTGATGTAGAACAGATAAGAAGAAATGCAAAAATGTGTTACTTCAGTAGAATTTAGTTATGTGTCAAATGATGTATGTAGCAATGAAAACTAAATATAAACCCTTTTTTTTTCCCCCCCAAAGAACAAGAGTTTCTTTTCACCCCTCCTACTTCGCACAATGCTGAAAAGTGTTGGGAGGCAGATTGCTATTTCTCATTTTCTCATCCTAGCTCCTTCCCTAGTGTACTTCTGTGCCTTTATTATTTTGATTTTCAGTGATTTTCAGGTAGACTTTTCATTATCTGATTTTGTGGTCTAACTATAAATAGATGTTATCTTCTCAGGCTGTGTTGGCATGAATTGGATTAGGCAAGTATCTATTCTTGGATATCATAGCAGAAGGAAATGCACATAATTTGAACATGAAATTCTGTGTGAAAGAAGAGGTGCAACTCATATTCTCAGAAAACCATACAAAGAAATATTTAATACTTTTCATACATGTTTTGGTGATTAATGTAACTAATTGACTTTGGGTTATTTTGTTACTCCACTTTTCCCAATTCCTAATAACTATAAAAAACAGAAAATTTTTCACTGATATGAAAATGCAAGGGTTACATATCACTACACAACAGCTGCCTTCCATGTTCCCGTGAAAGCATAAAAAACTCTTACAGAATTGCTGGTGAGCAATACTTAAAACACTACCTGAAACCTACACATTAACTGTTCCCATCTCTTATGAATTTAATTAGAATTACTCAGGGTATTTTTGCCAACTCTCCTTTGCTTGAAGTTTTGTTTTCCAGTTGAGCTTCATTTCCTGCACTGCCTTCATCTAAATGTCCCCAGGGTAACTAAGGATTTGCCTACACTGTTGCATCCTCTTCTCTGGAGACATTACCAAAGTTGATTCACATTAGATGTGATAGCTAATAGTTGGCAGTGGATGATAACCATAGGAATATTTTCTCAGATTTTGTTGTTGTTGTTTATCTTGTATTCTAAGTCTTCAAATATTTGCACAAATTTAAGTTCAGCTACATGCATAATTTTAGGGATCTCTTCAGACTGAAAAAACTCTCAGGGCAAGTACATTTTTCCTAGTTTACTCTAAGCAACCAGCTTAACCAAAGATGTAAGGCTGCAGCAGCAACAAATACACACTACAGTAAGTGGTCAAGAGCCATATAGGCATATAGGCTGGTATTGTTCTTGGCAAGACACACTACATTTCATGCTATTTATTTTTTCTACTTAAGATTCTTGTGTTGCCCTTGCACACATGGATAGTGCTATCACTTTGCTCAGAGTAATATGATTCTTGCTTTTTCTGATTCTGAATCCTTCCTCATTCTCACAATTGCCTCTAATTAAGTCTACACAACAGGAAATATTTAAAAAAAACACTGTTTGTGACAATCATAGCTGTCACATGGTAGAGTCTGTAATAAAACCTGTGTGTCAATCAGTTAATTAGCTTCTAAACAAAGGGCTAGATTAAAATAAGAACAGAGATGTGTCTTAGCCAGAAGTAGTCTTTCTGTCAGAAGTAACACATCTGCAGCTCTTACTTCAAAGTCTGCAGCTCTTACTTCTTGAAATATTTTGGCTTTTTGGAGTTGACATGTACGTGTAGAAATCCTTTTCCATTAGTTTTGGACACAATGCGATGAAAGCAACAAAACTAATAAAGCCAGACAGTTTGCTGTGCCTTTATCTTGGAGTAATGTTGCATAAGTTTATTTCAAACATAAAGTAACTAGTCTGATTACTGTAAATAAGTATGAGATTATAGTTCACTGTGTTCAACATACTGCAGGTGTATTATTTTTGTCACTGTGCTTAAGTGCAATTTAAAGATACTATACCCTTATTAAAAAAAATCATAGACTAGAAACAATGTTCTATAACTATTTAGTCTGGTTCCACTAAACACTACTCATTTATAGTCTGTCTTAAAGAATGTCTTTGTTCTACTTCTTAACTACCTCTAGAATTTTTTTTTAATTCCAGTTTTATATTGATTCCGAAAAAGCTGTAGTATTCTTTTACTTTCTAAGAACTTTCAGGCAATCATTGGTACAATTTTGCAACCCTAATTTTATTTTCTAGTGGTTTGTCACAGGACTTATTACTGTAATAGTACTAACTTATGCTGTGATAGCATGACATTACCAGCTTAAAGACTATTTTATCACTATTAGTAAAACCATCCCTTGCTTAATGTCGTTATTTTTGAATTCTTAAATGAAGATTTGTTGGTATGAGTTCTGGTCTAAAAGTTTTAGGTCAGAGTCATTCCCCAGCAATGGCACTGCACCATCAACCATGGAAAAGCTGGTTCTTTAAGTGGAATCTTAAAGTGAGGTCAGTGTCCTGTTCCTTTTGGAGCACCTGAGATTCATGGGTTAAGTCAGCCCAGCCTTTACAAAAGGAAATTATAAGGAAAGGTTTAGAGCTGTCTTCTCTGCAGCTACTCAGTGACCAATATTATGCACAAAATTGAAGCAATTATGCTTCTGTAACAATGTATGTAGGGCTTCTCTGAAATTTTCATTTAAGTATAAACAAATTAGAATGTACTCTACAGTCATTACTGAGTATATTACTACCATTACCAGCTAACATCATAATTTTGTCACATTATACGAGCAGGCAATGGAGATTAACTTTGCACAGTTAATCATAATTACTTTTAAACAATGTTTGTTAAATTATTATATAGATGAGAGAACAGTAATTTTAGTGGGAAAGAGTTCATTAATCTGTATGGGTTTTTTTAAAAGAAATTTTAAGTTTTTTTCAACGGGGCAGCCATCATTTATTTCTATTTATTGCCTTATTATTTATGAGTAGAGAAAATGAAGGCTACTCCTACTTTACATTTTATTCTTTTTCCCCTTTATCATTTAAGCATTGCTTAAGCCCAAAAGTATGCGCAGTTGTGATTAACATATTCATTGCTGAAAACAATGTCAGTGATCTGAGCTTTGGGAATAAGAATTGCAGAAGTGCAACAGAAATCAGGTGATCTGTTTTAACCAACCTGGTTACAAACTCAATTAGTGACACTAAATGTACAGCTTTCTTGTGATAAAACATTATATATAATTTCTCATTTTTGATAGAAATAAAAAAAGCCTATGAGGTAAAGAAAGTGGAGTATTAACTTTTTCCTTCCTTGAGGTCCTTTATGTGATAATACCGAGTAGTTTAGAGAATAATAGGAAATGTGTTTAACTTTTGGGAGCCTTCTTCCATACAATCTTTGAGACTTTAATTCCTAAAATGTGATGCAGGAACACCTGTGATTATTTGCCAAAGAGTGCATCTTTGCCACTAAAAAAAAGAGTATCCTTGCCCCTAGAAGGCATCTACGTCCTCAGAGTTCTTTTTCTATAGGTTTGTTTTGCTAGGGTTTGTCAAAAAAGAAAAGTTTGCTTCAACTGTCTCCCTGTCTCCCTCCTTGTTCAATAACCTTGAAAGAAAATAGTAAGTGATGGCAAGGGGTTGGGCAGATGGAGGCAGAAGGAGAGATTTTAAAAATATATAATTGTTGGTCACCTTAGCGTTTTGGATTTCCGCAAGTTTTGCCAGCAAACCTGGAAGCCTGGTATTTTCTAAGCCACCAAGCAAAGAAGGGCTTCTTCATCTGGACAAGGCAGAACTTTGCATAACAGTTTGGTCAATATAGCCTGGCCTCTTTATGTAACAGAGAGTATGCACCTATCACAAAACCGCGTAATGATTTGCCACTCCTAATTTCCTGCTTCTTCCTTCATCCTTATCTGACAGCCTTTGCATGTCACTGTGACATATGTCAGCTTTGTTTACTTAGGAATCTTGTGATTCCAGCCACAGCCTGGCAGAGGTCTAGAGTCCTCTCCAAGGCCCAAACTCCAACATCAGACTCAGGGACATGTTGAAATTGGGGAAGATTAAATGGAGCAAAATGAATCCACCTTTTTTTTTTCTGAGAATGGAGAAATCAGTACTATGAAATGGAGGAGCACACAGGATTAGCTATAAATTTCACACAGGTTATTCTGAGCTGTTGTAATCTGCTCTTTGACCTGTGCCAATATGCATTATCAGGATTAAGTAATAGTCTAAGAGGGGAGGGAAGGTAATAGTCTAAGGAGTGGGGAGGGTAGGTGGCTTAACATTCTAAGCCCTGGGCTTGAAATACTTGAACAGTCTATATTTGCGTTCTTGCTAATCCAGATGAAGTCTGTTGAGCTATTTTCTTGCTGTTGGGTTGAGTTCTGTGCAGTCTAGAGATTTTTCAGTGGCAAAATTGAAAAAAGACCCAATTTGTTTTGTATGTTATTATATGAGTCCTCAGTACTCTTAAGTAAGATGATGAATTTACAATTAGTAGACTTTTACAGGAATAGAAACCACCCTTTTCTATATGTGTAACTATTGTGTATAGGAGATGGCTGGCTAACCCAGCAGTAATCTCAGTAGGGTTGCATCAACACTACCAGAAATCGATGTTCAAGAGCTACACAGCCAAAATGCCCAGATCTGGCTGTTCTAGCCCACCCTTGAGTGACTGCACTGTTTTGCATTGGCTGTGTATTCACAGCTTCCAAGTCAATTATTTTTAATCTGCATTCAAATAATTTGAAGCTGTGATAGTTTTTTTAAGGATCTGTGAAGATTAGCAACACTATTCTAGGAATCAAAGCATAATGGCCTTTTCAGACTTCCAAGGTTTGAGTACTAATTCTTGTTGCATAAGGCTGCCATTCTTTTACTGTCCTGCTTTTCCTTTGCAGGCTGTCCTGACTGAATAAAAGTCAGCAGCCTCAATTGTACATAAGCCGACATTCTGAACAAAAAACATCTCATAAAAAGCTAGTATTAAATTACTGTGTTCTCAGGATACCCCTTAACTAATGAACAACTCCATTTTTCTACACCATTTTGCCTTTGTCTAGCTGTAGGTAAATCTTAATATTTTTGGCACAAAGGAAGATGTCACCTGTCATTTGCTACTTTCTAGCTAGGTTTTCAAAACAGTTATTCTCAAGCATGTAGAGAATACATAATAAACAAAAAAAAAAACAGTTTTTTGATGGTAAATCCTCAGACCTTGCCACCATTACTTTGAGTATGTGGGCTGTATCATTGTGGTTAACCTGATCTATACTGAAGCAAACTAACTTCTGCTTAAAACCAATTTAGTTGTAAGTTCTTCACCTGAATATTTTTCTCCAGACTTTCCCAGTTCCAGCTCACCTCTCTTCTAACCTCACCAATATTGGGGAACTGAGCTTAGACTCTTAAGCCTTTACTTGGTTGCTTTTTTTCTTCTTTCTCTGATCTCTGAACAACTTTTGGTTGATCAGGAGTTGGGCAGTACCAGAAGCTTCTGCTAGCAGAATTAAGGCACTCAGACTGTCATTTTTGCCTGCATGGAAGCTTGCTTTGAAATTAGCCTGATGCCTACACATCACAGGTGTTCTAAAATGAAAGGGACAAATTCTGCTGTGTATAGTCACTGAAACATGGTGGGATGATTCACATAATTGGCACACCATCACTGAGGGCTATAAGCTTTCAGAAGGGATAGGTGAGATTGGAGAGGTGGGGGAATTGCCTTTTATGTTTAAGAGTGGATAGACTGTGAGGAGCTCCTTCTGAGAAACAGTCATGAGCAGGTAGACAGTATGTGCATTAAAATTAGGGATGAGACCAATAAAGGACATCTGGTGTTTGGGCTCTACTACAGGCCACCTGATCAAGATGAACCTGTTGATGAGGCCTTCCTGCATCAGCTACAAGAAATTTCATGCTCACAGACTCTCATTCTGATGAGGGATTTCAACTACCCATATATCCACTGACAAGACAACATGGCAAGCCGTAAGCAATCCAGGAGACTCCAGGAGTTCATTGATAATAACTTTCTAGTTCAAGTATTGGACAGCCTGACCAGAGGTGAACTGTTACTGGACTTGCTCATCAATGCAGAGAAGATTGTTAGAGATATTAAGATTGGAGGCAGCCTGGGCTGCAGCGACCATGCCCTTGTTGAGTCTGTGATCTTGAGGAACATGGGCCTGGCAAAGAGCAAACTTCCAGTTGTTTAAGGAATTGTTGGATGCAGTCTCCCAGGAAGTTGTTCTTATAGACAAAGTTGTGGAACAAGGCTGACTACATTTTAAGGATGCCTTTGAGAGTACAAGAGTTCTTCATCCCTCAGAACAAGAAAGCAGGTAGGTGAGGCAGGAAACTGGCATGGATAGGCAAGAATTTGCTGGTCAAACTGAGGGAAAAGAAGGGCAAGTACACACAGTAGAATTGAGGGCATGTCTCCTGGAAAGAATATAGGAATGCTGTCCAGATAGGATTAGGAAAGCCAAAGGAGATGTAGAACTAGACTTGGTGAGGGATGTTAAAAGCAACAGGAAGTGGTTCTATAGGTGCATAGCTTTTGGCTCCAGAGGAGGTCATTAAGATGATACAAGGGCTGGAGAACCTCTACTATGAAGACAGTCTATGAAGACAAGAACTGGGCCTGTTCAGCCTGGGAAAGAGAAGGCTGAGAGGAGACCACACTGAGGCCTTCCAAAATTTAAAGGGAGTTTATAAACAGGAGGGAAATCAACTTTTTACATGGGTAGATAGTAATAGGACAAGAAGTAATGGTTTTAAACTAAAGGATGGGAGATTTAGATTAGATGTCCTGGGGAAGTTTTTTACTGTGAGAGTGGTGAGGTTCCTGAACAGGCTAACCAGAGAGGCTGTGGATTCCCCATCCCTGGAGTTGTTTAAGGCCAGGTTGGATGGGGCCCTGGGTAATCTGATCTAGTACTTGATCTAGCAGCAGGCAGCCCTGCCTGTGCTAGAAGTGTTGAAACTTGATGATCCTTGAGGTCCCTTCCAGCCCAAGCCATTCTACAATTCATTCTGTGATTCTATGATAATTAGTGAAATCTCCACCATACTGAAGGACTTGTTTCATAAATGCCTGCTTGACACGGACTGATGGCTGTAATTAACTTAGAAAATCCAAAGGCTTGGTGTCCAAGGCATGTCCTTCAGGTGTGAGGTTCATCTTGGAAGCATGGGCTTGTACAGAGGGTGCAGAGTGCTATCCAGGTCTTGGAAAGTGTTTGAAAAGAAAGAGAGAACTCATCCCTGTAGGGGCTGAGGGTGAATGTGCCAGAGTCCTGCTGGGGAGTTGGTAGCCCAGATTGCTCTCCGGGACAGGGCAGGGCAAGCCCAGGATGGCTATTTTGCAGGCAGGGCCTGCACTGCTCCATGGGGCCTGGGGGTGGTGGGCTGTGCAGGCAGGGAGAGCAGGGACCTGAGGATTTGTGTCATGTAATCGAAAAATACTCCTTCCAATTTAGGAGTCTGCTCTTGGGCTTGTTTTGTGAATCAAACCTTGTTACAAGGGACTTCAAAAATACCTGTGAATGAGATCTAGGTAACTTAAACACAGCATCCAAAGGAACTGCTGTGCACGACAGTCACGTGGTCTGATCTGACCTTAACCTTCTAGTTCACCTGATCATGCTGTTAAAGACTAAAAATTTAGTTAGTTATTTTTGTTAAGCCAAGGAGCAGGTCTTACTCAGGGAAAAATAAAAGAAGTGTAGGGGGCATTTTTGGTGGCTCTGCAGCCTCTTTCTCAGAATTGTTTTTGGGAAGGAGATTTTCCTCCCTTAGCACTGTATCCTGAGAGCATACCTTGTGAGCTTATCCCAGCAGTCTTCATGTGTGCAGGTGGGGAAGTGAGTATGAATTCACCATTACTCCAGACACCTGTGGTATTAAGGGCAACACACTACCACCAAAGTAGGAAGGAGCAATCAACTCTCACACACACCTCCATCAGTCCTCTGGTGTCCTAAAATGGCAAAACAGCAGGCTTCACCAACACCAACTCTTTTAAATAAAAAATATTATGACTTAGCCCTTTGGAATATCATGGTAAAAGACAAGAAGTAAAGTTATTTCTATCTTCTTCCACTAGTAAACAGCTCTGTTTATTCTGTTATTTTAAACTTTTTATTATTATTTATTATTTTTACGATAGCCCTTTTCTAGAGATTGAGTGATTTCCTAATAAGCAACAGATACATTAGCAAGTGGCTGCACAGCATGAGGCTTTACAGAACCCAGAGACACGTGAGGACATACCTCATGTGTATTGTGATTCGTTACAGAGCAGCAGATGGGTAAATCAGCACTGCAGTATTCTTTTAATAACATCATAATACATTTATTGTACTATTTATTGTACTCATAGAGCTACAGGATGATCTTCATAGGTTACTGTTATGCTTTTTCCATTATTTAATGCACTATTCTGAGGCTCCTGTATGCTACTATAAAAAGCATAATATTTCTTTTTATCTGAGAAAACTCTGGATGTCTAACAAGATTTCTACAGCTTTCAGATCATGCAAGTATTTTCTTTTCTACCTACAATGTATGTTTTTTGTGGATAAAAGAGAAACGGCACATTTCTTATCAGTGCCTCTGTGCAGTGCTTCTGGTTCCATACTGTGCAGATAAACGTTGGACTTCTTAGTATTTCTATTCCTGGTGTTTTTGAGGTTAGCATGGTATTCACAGTCTTTGTATGTCCACAGCTCCATGTGACTGGGGCTTCTCTAAAAACCACATTGTCTCAGATGTATTTCAGAAGAATTTTGGTTTGTTTATTTGTTAGGTTTGGGGGTTTTTTTGTTTTGTTTTGTGTTGTTTTGTTTTTTTTTTTCCTAACCTTTCTCTTTAGTCCCTTCCAGCTTGGGACAGGACAAGTGACCCACTAGGCAAAAGTTTATAGCCCACCATATTAAGCTTACTGTTACATTTCCCAGACTTCTGGTATTCTGTTGCTGGTCAGACCCACAGAATTGAAAGTCATAAAAGAAAACAAACTAAATACTGTTTTCCAAAACCCAAAATGAAATGTAAGGGAGAAAAAAACAAAATGAGCCTGAATATCTACCAAGCCTAAAATTAATCTGTAATTTAACTAAATAGTATGAAATTCTATAAAGGGACAGCAATGTGAAATACACCTAATCACATTCTTAGAAGAGCTATAAAATCTAGGGTTGGAAGTATAATCAGTAAAGTATAATCAGTAAAGTATCTGATACAGTATTTCTTTGAAATAGTATTTCCAAAATTGAAATCCAATTTGGTGTTCCAGAAAGAACCATAAAGTTTGTGGTACATACTGTGTCATTTTTTTAGTAAAGCATCTCTTTACCAAAGAGATGGGCCTAATCTTGCTTGAAAACTACGTGCAGTTATTGTTAAATTTCATTTCAGCCCAAACTGTGGTTGAGAAATACCTTTGTCTTTAGTGAATTTGCTGTAATAAAAATTGAAGTAAATACAGCAATAATGGCAGAACTTGCACAGAGAGTCTGTGAAGCAATGTTCAGCCTGCAAAAGTTATGCATGTGCAATGTCTATCTACGTATACATTGACTCGGGTGTATTTGAAACTTGGGTACTACAGTGCCAAACCACCTTGCACAGAAATCAAAACAAGCACTACATGGCAATGGGCCGCAACACACCTTTACAAAGCTTCTTTTCTTTTACTTTAGTGCAGTCTGGAGAACAGACTAATGCCTGCTGATTGCAAAACCTCAGAAGGCAAGATGTGTGTTGATATAAGGCAATAAAAATAAGTAACATGTTAAACCTACTGGATATTCATCCAATCTTCTCAGCCGCAAGTCATCTAAAGCTGATGACAGTCTTTCCAAGGTTTTCCAAGTGGTTGGATTCTGACCAATATAAAGATCACAAGATTAAATTTACCAGCTGCTAATTCTTTTTATATGCACATGGGAAACAGTTGGAGCTAGTAGTCTCCAAATTCAGCAACTGTTTCTTCCACCCTCACTAGATTTTTACAGAAAAAGAGAAATCGTCACAGTAGCTTAGACCACTTGACCATGGAGTCCTGTCCTTGACAACTTTCCTTCAGTAACATCAGAGAAGGAAGCAAAACATATGGAATTAAATCAATCTGAAATGCTTCTTCCCTATGATTACCCCCTATCCTCACTGTTCAGAAACTTGTTTATGACTTGAAGGCTTTATATCCCATGTGAAATTTATTGGTCAGAGAGACCTGATGCTTATATGAATAAACTACAGTATCTATCACTCATGCTGGGTTATTGTTTACTATATACAATATTTATTGCATGATCTCTTAGATTAATAACACCTGGAGCAGCTCTGTTGCACTGGAAAACATCCACATTTCAACAGTACCCACGTGAATATAAGCAGCTCCACAGTAGACATCTCAACAGTATGAAGTTGGATATCCAAGACTCCCCTTTTTCTTATGTGGAAGTCTACCACAAACCTGTTTTTTCTTCTTCTCAAACAATGTCAAAAACAACTGCTGTGATCTGCTTCTCCCACAGCTTTCCAGGGAGAACAAAACTGCCTGTGCTAACACTCCTTCCTATAGTGCTTCCAGTTGAGCTCATCCTTTCTAAATGCCAGGGGAAATTTCTATGCTAAGGTGCTTTATAAATCAGCTTATATTATAGTGAATTCGATGACCTGTTTCTGTGAAATTGCCAGAATGAGCAAAAAGCCAATGTTGTTAAACAGGTTTGGTTTTTTTTCGTCTCTCTCTCTCTCCTAGGATGGATTTATAGACTTCTTGGAGTTCATAGCGGCAATAAATTTGGTTATACGAGGAAAAATTGACCAAAAATTGAAATGGTATTTTAAGCTATATGATGCTGATGGAAACGGATGTATTGACAAAAAAGAACTGTTGAGCATATTCGCGGTAAGCAAATTATGACCTATAGCAATTGCATCTGGCATAGTGTGTTGTCTCTGAAACAGTGGTTCCACGTGTGTTGGATTTTACTAGGTGTAAAGCCAAAATTATTCTAGCTAGTGACACTGGTGACCAGCTTCTTCCTTACTGAAGTAAACAGTAGTTTGTTTTACTTCAAACCATAGTTCTATAGCTGTATGCTGCTTTAGCGAAAGTGAAAAACTGTAGAAACAGTAGAAACATTGTCCTGATAAACTGTATCATAGGATAGGGTAGAATTGAAGTAGCATAACGAATAAAACAGATGGTTACAAGGGTTTGTGCCAGTTTGTTGTGGAAAAACGGCTTCTCCAACTGAACTTCATGCAGGAAACAATATAGGTGTCATCAAAACATTCCATTGTTTTAATTCGTTTTGAAAGGCTTTTAGATTTGTTTACTGTAAAACCCATTACTCTTTTTTTTAATTAAATTGGAAAAAAAAATTTTGTCATTAAATCGTGAGCAGACATTTCGATACAAATATTGTAGATTTTTTTTGCAGAATAATGGGTCCATTTCAAACCTATGAAAACAAAGCAGGGTAATTTTTTTCTGTAAAATGTTTTTTCCATATTTTTCAACTTGCTCTAGTGAATGACTCTTGCACTTCAGAGCTGCTTTCATCTGAAAAGTATTATAGGGTTTCTTGCAAATATGAAGATCAAGGTTCTGCTGCAGGGAGCATAAAATCTAAATAGTTATTTAAAGTGATAATAAACAAGGAACTTACTTTTGCCAAATTCTGTCTTACTGCTGGTCCCTGGCTAGGCACTTTCAAGAGCTACTGACCCAAATAGAAGGAGCCAGAGCCAAATTAGCTCTGTGATGAAACAAATGAAATTGATGCATGCCTTTTAAAGAATAGTGTTCTAAAGGCAAAAGGAGAGTCTGCACAGCCCAGATTTCTTCCAAGACTAATGTCATCTATCTATTGTAGATATTCTCAATCATTTTTCACTTGAAGGCATTGATGCAACTGCCTTTGTCTTGCGCTTTATCTGAAAAGAGAATTAAAATCATTTTAATGTAAAGATTTTTTTTTTTTTTGCTTAACATGTTTTAAAATGATTCAAACTTCCAGGTGTTTGCTTCTCCTTTGGAGAAAAGAACTTAAACCTGCACAAGTCATTTTACTTAGGCTAGATTAAAATAGACGGGCACTAAACAAAAATAAAAATGCAGGCTCACAGCCACTAAGAGCTCTGCTTATACTGAGCATGAGTAAACAAAGGCTTATCCAAAAAGGTATGTTGGATCTGAGACTAATTTAGACCAAAGAAGTCCAGTTAAAACTTTATTGGTCCCTACAGCTATTTGAACTTTGGACCAGGAGAGCATTATAAGCCATCAAAATTCTGCCCAGATCACCTTGCACCCTGTCAGCACTCTTTTAACTGCCTGGTTAATTTATTTTATTATTAAGAGGGGTTCTGTGATAGTCAGTGATTCAACTACATCAGGAATGACTGCTTTACTCTCAGTGCTACAACAGAATTAACTATGACAGAGGTACAGCCGCATGAAGGCTGCACTGGGGTCAGACTTATAATATACCAAAGAGTACCTGAAGTATGAATGAGTAATACAAACAAGATTATGTACCTATTTTTTGTAAAATTCTTGCCATTTCTGGGGACTCCATACAAACTATGGTAGACAGTGATGGTCAGAAATTCCATATCAGTGCTGAACTCATTTAACGTACATTTTAATGAAACATGATGATTTCTAAAATAAAATCAGGAATACCAAAAGAAATGACTGGTGTATTTGTTCTATACAGTACAGTTCATTTCAAGATGATTCAATTTTTAAAAATGTCTATAGTATGTCTGTTATAGAACATACATGTGTTTACATATATATTTTTATCTATTTTCCCAGACACTTAATAAATAATTATTATATTGATTTTGAGTTCAGCTCTGTCAGTATGTGCTTGTTGCATCTGGACTGCCATTTATTAACATATAGGCTTCTATTTTATTGACCAGAATAATCAGCATTATGCAAAAATGATTGCCTCAGTGAATGGGACAGAATTTTGCAGTATTCATTTGTATCTTTATTCTTGGATACGTTTGCCATAGAAAAAGTAGAGGGGAGACTTCTTTTTTAAATTTCTTTGGAGGACAACTGAATTCTGCCAACTTCCAGGATTGCCACTCTAACTTTATTAGTGATTAGTAAGTTAAACATGTTTTAATAAAAGATAAACTTTGGCTTTCTCATCAAGTGCTTTCAGCTGTGAAAAATAATACTATATTTAAATCACACAGATCATAGGGCACTCCCTGAACACAGAGATCTCTCTTGGGTGAAAAAAAAAGTGCTGGTGTAGATTGAACAAGTGCATTGAACAACAGAGGTGTCACATGCTTTCAGAAGACCTTCAGAGATATGTAAATGCAGTCTCTAATCTTCAGGCTGTGTGATGTTAATTAAATTTCCAATCCTCATTACTGAAGATTTACTTGAAATAGCAATTTATTTAGTGTTTTTGAAGGGCTGTTGAACTAAAGAGCTGCATCCCAATTACTGCAGTTGCCAGTGTATTGTTTTCATGACTTCAAGGAAAAAAGTCTGAAACTTTCTGCATTTCTGTCTCCAGGCTATCCAGGCCATTAATGGACAGACCAACATGACTGCCGAAGAATTCACTAACATGATATTTCAGAAGATAGACGTGAACAATGATGGTAAGAATCTAGGTTTTCTTGGTATTGGCAGTATTTACCCCACCACGAGGGAGTGTGGGATCGGAAAGGAAGCTGAGCATACAATTGAAGAACTGAAAACCTGAATCTATATTCTCTCAATTTTACAGTGAAATGTAAATCAACTGCCTCTATTAACTTAGCACAAGGACTGTGTATTGTAGTAGCTAAAACGTGAAGGTCTTGCACTGTTCATCCAAAATGCCAGTCCTCTGGCTGCTCAGCAAAACCAACATGATCAAAAATCTGCCTAAACGTGTGTCTTAACATGCCTAAACTGAGTAAGAAAACCAAGATGCAAGGTTGCACATGCCATGTTCAAAAAGATTGGACAGCATACTCAGTGTCTCTTCAGAATCTGAATGTTAACATATGCTAAGACACATGCTATTGTTTCTTCTCAAGAGAGTTAGATTAAGCCAATTGGACTTGCAGTTTGAAACTAAAGATTTAACTCACTGCTTTGGAGTTGTTTTTAACATAAGATGTGTCGTGTGAATATGTTCCCTCCTATTTCTAACCATGAAAATCCTCCTTCAACTGGAATCTACTGAAATCATTAACAAATTAGGAACATTAGGAAAACATTGCTGAGCAAGATCAGATGCAGGCAGGATTTTAGGCTTTTATACTGTTGTTCATTATTTGGGGGTCTTACTTTTGTACTAAAGCTTCTTTTTAAGAAAGCTGTTTGCAATATATAATTAGAACATGAATAATGCTCTTGTGATGCATATCAATGATTGGTAGAGCATTTTTGCCTACCTACTGGAACCATTGTTTGGGTGAAGGCAAGTAATGGACTTCAAACAACATTCTAGAATTTAACCTCAATACTATGATTATTTTTACTTTGGCCTCTGTGTTGATATTTGTTCACTGCAAGTAGTAGTTGTATCTGAGCTAGACAATTAACTGAAAAAGTAATTTGTATGTCTTACATTTTAGCAATGGGATGCAAGAACATGAATTATTCAGAATCCTCTTCATAATGCCCCTATTTCAAGCTGCTTTCCATAGCTAGTTATTTTTAAATGGCTGCAAAGCAGCAGGATTAAACCAACATGAAGAATAAGACAAAAATTTCCAAGTTTATCTTAAACTACGCTATCATCTTTTAGCTGATTATTAAATATACAGCTATATAAAATAAAAATAAAATGTAAATAGACAAATAAGTTGTGATCTCCTTCATCACATTAAAATACAAGAAATAATCTCATGGCTGCAGGGAGCAATTCCTAAAACAAATCTCCTGACGGCTTTCCAATTTATTTTCATTATGTGAAGGAAATCTGAGGCTTGTGACAGTCCCAGTGAGCCTGGGCATGCTAGCGTGACTTTTCATCCCTAACTGCAGTGTTCTTTATACAATTGCATTCTGGTATTGTTACTTTGAAATACCAGATACTCCTCTTGCTGCAGCCTAAGTGCCAAAACTTGCATCAGAAGGGGTCCTTTCACTGTAATAGTGTGCATATGAACCTGCTTACAGTGCAGACAGTACCACATATCTGAACAGGCACTAAGTCATCCAGCTGTTTTCTCTTCTTCTGGCCTCTTGTAATTTATTATTTCAGTAAGAAATCACTCATTTTTATGATTTTAATAAAAACTTTAAACATTCCCAGAGGAAAAAATCAGTGTTCCTTTTAAACCAAGCTCTGTTTCCCCTCTCAGAGAAAAAAAGCATCACTGGAATAACTTCTAAACGGAGAACTGTGTACACTCAAGTGTACCTTGCCAGCATACACATGCCTTGGACTGACCTTTGTGGTTTTGTAGTTGTCTTGAAACTTCCAAAGTATTACCTGATTCTAGCATGAACCCAAAAAAAATCACTTTCTAAAAGAAATCTAAAAAACCAAGACCATTTTAGTTGCTTAGAATAATTTCTCTAAGCAAACCACTTAATAGATTTTTTACTACATCTTATTCTGGCTCTAGATAATCCTAATAGTTAACACAGAGGCCATGCCTTGTAATCCCCAGCAAATCATGCCTTAGTCTCTGGTAAAGCCACCTATAAGATAAACTCCAGTTACCTTGGTAAGAATAGGTCTGTGCAGCTAAATTCAGTCTAAGCATTATAGTCGGCTTAGAATTCTGCCATAGCAGTCTTTGATCTGTTTTAGCAGAGAAAGGTGAGTCTGAATTCTGGAATTTGGTGCAAAATAGGAAAGTATTAAAAAATATTATTCCTATATTTACATATCAGCAATGAAGAATAGAGAATATTTTTGAGGGATGCAACTCAGCTTGAATGGCCTTGTGTTGCATTGAGAATGATTGTTACATTTCTTAGTTCCTAAGGAGCATCTGATTTCCTTTTAGGGGAACTGACTTTAGAAGAGTTTATCACTGGTGTGGAAAGAGACGAAGATCTAATGGAATTGATTACAAAAAGTTTCGACCTTTCCAATGTAATCAAAGTCATACAGAACGGCAGGCGGCACAGCATCTGAAGGATTCAGTGATGGATGTTGCATCTGTGTCGTTGACTCAGGGAAGATAATATTTCCTACATTCAGAGAGCTTGATGTTGTCAAAACCAGCCCAGACAGTACTGATCCACCAGCTCTAAGAAAAAATCTCCCTTGGAATTTTCACTCTTGATTCCACATCTTTCCATTTCTTTATTCTATCTCTCACTAATGACCTTGGCAGCTACAGAACACAAATTTTTACCCATGTGTAATAGAAAAGATATTTGATGCAGTACAAATAATTTGTTTGGTTTCTATGAACACCTCAGGGTAATCAATAAAACAGTAACGATATTGTAAAATGCAACCTTTCTAGAAGACATGGAATTAATACAATTGTTATTTCAAATGTAGGTTCATTAACCTCCTATTTTAGTGTGGCGATAGGTAGGATTGGCTTCTATCTGGGTCCATTAAAAATAAAGCCTAGTTTGCATTACTTTAACATTTGCTCTAATCAGCGCTCAAAATAAGAGCAGATTCTTGGGGAAATACCTCAGTAAGCTCAGTATTCCAGAGATATGCATCCTCTTTAACAAGCCATCTACAACTCTTGATTTTATTACATCTGTAAATTACAATAATGTGATGCTTTAATGCTTTTGGCAGGGTTCAGCCACTGTTATTTCAAATTAACCTTTAGAGAAGCACTGGAATGAAATTTTGTTTACTTTGTAGAGTAAAATTAGAATTTCAAAGAATGGTTAAAACAAATGATTTTGTAGGCACTAGAACAGACATCATCTGGTTTCCAGAGATTTGTGTCCATTCACTCATATATCTTTCTTTGCAAAACAATTCATTTTCACTGGGCTTTTTGCCATGGCTGCATGAGACAAAAGGTAAGAAGTATCATGACTAGTTCATACTGGTGGGACTGCTGGCTTCTGCCAAACAGGCTGTTTAATAGCTGCATTCTTCCTGCCTTTCCTTGACAGGGAGTACAAATTATGGTATGTCTGTCCTGCCCAGATACTTGGGCGAAAGCTTTTAGCAATTTAGTCTCTTTGAGACTTCTACCTTCTTTCAAACTGGGTTGCAATCATCTCTGAATGTGGTAGTTGTTAGGAGTGTAGAGAAGAGATTTGTAGATGGCATGATCACAGATGCCTGATTTTCTTAGTAAAGCAAGTTAAAAACAACTCAACCTTTCTTTTTAATAGACAATTGTAATTGTAATTGTATGGGTTGTCTAAAAAGTGAAAATTTCTAGTTCTGTCTGGTTCTGTTGGGATAGATTCTTTCTCAAGTTTGCAACAAGATATATCAAATCACTACAGCTATATCATAAGTACTCCTTGGCTGGCAGTGCCACAACACTAATACTAAATGCTCTCAAAATCATCAACTTAAGACAAAATAATTAGTGCATGGATTAATGCAGGTTGAAATAAACAGTTACAAAACTTCCATATGAAAAAGCTTTTCATCTAAATTCACTACAAATCCATGTCCCTTTGCACAAGAAATATGCTCCATCATCTATAATTATCTCAGGTTCTAGTTTGATCAATAAGATATACTAAAAGTATGCAACAAGCATCACTTGACATTATAAACAGTTCTGACATTATAATTCTGACATTTGAATCTTGTATATCTTTTTCAAAAAAAAAAAAAAAAGAATGATCTATGAGATTTCTAGTAGGGGTGAACTTTAAGTTCTTGTATTTATTCATTGTTGACATGTTAATATCTCACTGTCATTATCAGTTTTCTCACACCTAGACTTCAAAAAAATAACTTTTCTTAATATCCTTCTTTTACATTTAGATTCTACGAGGGTGGTGTTCTTCAAAACAGGCTTTAAAATATTTTATATACAGTTGTCCAGTCTAAGCAATTTGGATGTGTGGTTAACAGCTCTGTTTTGGATTCTTGCTTTTAAACTAATGACTACTGACTTTGAAACTGACTACTGTCTATGTATGCTGGATCTTTTTTTTTTTTTTTTTTTTAATAAACGGATTTTTAAAAGAATATTTGAATTTACCCTTTTTTTTTTCTGTGTAAATGTAATTAAATGAAGTGAATTACCAATTCAAGAAGAGTGTTGTTTTGTATTAAAATTATAATTTGTAAGGAAATTCTTATTCTTTTGTTGTTGTTGTTAATCTAAATTTTAAAGGGGCATGTCACGTTCTCACCTTCCATCCTTCAATATAAAATAATTTAGAAGAAATCTGTGTAATTAAGGAAAAATGTATTTTGTTTAGTATAGCATATCGTATTTCAAAAAATATTCACATACAGCAACTCCAGATGTATTTGAGGGTCCTTGTAAGGTTCCACCTAAATTTTTATTACTTAATTAACATGAAGTTTAACTAGCTGCTTTAGTATTATTTGATACACGGGTGCTGAAGATAAATCACAGGATCACTGGGGTTGGAAGGAACCTCTAGAGACCATCTAGTTCAACAATCCATGTTAAAGCAGTTCCCCTTAGCAGGTCACACAGGAAAGCATCCAGGTTGGTTTTTAATATCTCCAGAGAAGCATGTTCCACAGCCTCCCTGGGCAGCCTGTGCCAGTGCTCTGTCACTCTAACAGTAAATAATTTTTCCTCACATACATATGGAACTTCTCAACTTCTGTTCTAGTTTGTGCCCACTGACTCTTGTTCTGTCACTGGGCACTGCTGAAAAGAGCTCGGTCCCATCCACTTGACTGTCATCTTTTAGATATTTACAAGCATTGATAAGATACCCCTCAGTCTTCTCTTCTCCCTGCTCAACAGTCCCAGGTCTCTCAGCATTTTCTCATCAGAGAGATGTTCCAGCCCCTCATCAGCTTTGTTGCCTTCCGCTGGACTCTCTACAGTAGTTCCCTGACTTTTTTGAACTGATGAGCCTGGAATTGGACACAGATGTGGCCTCATAAGGGCAGAGTAGAGGGGGAGGATCACCTCCCTCAACCTGGCCATGCTCTTTTTAATGTGTCCCAGGATATCGTTGGCCTTCTTCTTGGGAGTCAACTCTTTGAAAGGGTAGATAATAGCAGGACAAGGGGAAATGGTTTTAAGTTGAAGCAGGAAAGATTTAGGTTGGATATCAGGGTGAAGTTCTTTACCAAGAGGGTGGTGAGGTGCTGGAACAGGCTGCCCAGAGAGGTTGTGGATGCCCTGTCCCTGGACGTATTCAAGGCCAGGTAGGATGTGGCCCTGGGCAGCCTGGTCTAGTATTAAATGTAGAAGTTGGTGGCCTTGCCTACAATAGGGGATTTGGAGCTTGATGATCCTTGAGGTCCCTTCCAACTCAAGCCATTCTATGATTCTATGATTCTTGGCTACAAAGACACACTACTTGCTCATGTCCAATCTGTCATCCACCAAGACACCTAGGCTGTTCTCCACAGAGCTCCTTTCCAGCAGGTCAGCCCTAACCAATACTGATGCATGCAATTATACCTCCCCAGATGTAGGATTGTACGCTTGCTTTCATTGAACTTCATCAAGTCTTCTCTGCCTAATTGTGCTTCCCGTCCAGGTCTCACTGAATTGCAGTTTTCTGGTGTGTCAGTCACTCCTCCCAGGTTTGTGTCATCAGGAAACTTGCAGAGGGTGGTCTGTGGTCTCTATCCCTTCATCCAAGTGGATGATGAAGTTATTGAACATGGTCAGACCCAGAACCCACCCCCGGGGAACACTGCTAGCTACAGAAACAAAGAAACAAACAAAAAAAACCCATAGCATATGCTCTCCAGGAAGTGTCTTTGTCAACAAGACTGATGCAGATGCCAGCTGTGAGAGTCTGGAGAAGCTAGGCTGCCTCTATCATCATCATAGGGGGTAGGTATTAGTTAGGATAGATGTGCACTGAGAATGACTTTTTGTCACCATACTCACCTTCAAAAGAATTACAGGTTTCAAATTCGCTCTGTGCAGCTGGGTGAGATTAGCCAATCATCAGGGTAATTGGTAGTTTCTCTTCTATTATAATCTCTTTTACTGTTAAGAAATCCTTTTGACTTTATGCTCTTTTAGTTGCATCCAAACAGTGAAAGGCAATTAGTGTGACAGTCCCCTCTTTCAAACAACTCATAATTGTCTTAACATTATCTCCTTTTCTCTTCTGGTAGCTCAATATGCTAGGAAAGAAAATAAGCACTTTTTCTTCTGAGAATCTGGGAATTCAAAGCCAGAAAATTGCCTTTTCTTGTAGATATGAAATGGCTTAAGCATTAACAGGCATGATAAAACCTGAGGCCATAACTGAGCATCCCTCAGACAAAGTGGAAAGAAAGCTTGCTGTGCTGTGGGAAAGATGTCATAGCTTCATTTACTTTTTTGACCTTATGTTAGATTAGCCATAACATACAGAGCATAACAGATAAATATTCAGCAAAATGCTCAAACCTCAGGTTCCCTTTGTGCTAGGACATAAATCCACTTACTTGATGAAACTGGCTCAATTTTTACAGCATGGCTTGTAAGTCTTTTCCAACCTTGGTGATTCTATGAATCTATGAATCCATGGAACGATTTCTAAAAGTCTCACAGTGTAACAGAAACCGTTGAAGAAATTAAGGAGAAATTTTTAAATACGATTTTTAAAGCTTCAGCTAAAACAGTGGAACATGAAAAAATAAACGTCGCCTTACACTTGACTTTTTCACATGCCTTTGTAAGAAAGCTGTGGGAGAAAACACTTCAAGTGCATGGTTTTAAACATGGCAAAGTGTAGCTCACTTGAGTTTGGCTGGAAGACACACTTTACTCCAATCCCTACCATGCTGTTTCCATCACTGGCATTTCCACACTAACAATGAGGCTTTGGTGAACACTTGCTTTGTTCTCTAGTGCTGACAACTTCTTCTGTCTTAAAGATTAGGAAAAGAGACGCTGGTACATGCAACAAGCAAGAGCCCCTGTACTCCTACAGTGTGACTGGGACAGTCATAGAATGGCCTGGGTTGAAAAGGACCTCAAAGATCATCTAGTTTCAACCCCCTGCCACAGGCAGGAAGACAAAGAATTTAAGACTGCTACATACAGAGTTGTTGCACTGTAATGAAATACTAGCTTTTGAGTTGCTAAATCACTGCTTTTCATAAGGCCAGAACTCTTTGTCTAATTTAAAGCAGTACTGCTCACAAAAACTGTAGATGGAGCCACCACTGCATCCCACACAGAGTAGTGGAGAGGCAGGGAGAGCAGAAGGGAAGGAGGCACAGAACATCCAAAAAGACCAGGGTGAAAAACAAGCAGAGGAGGAAAGCTGAAGAGGGAGAGAAGGTGGAGGACATGAAAGAGATGTCAGCTGTCATAACCACTGTCCCATAAGGAACATGCTCTAGAGCAGGCATGTACAATCTGTGACCCATAGACAACATGCGGCTTGGGACAACTAATAATACAGCATCACTAGTTCATAAACTTTTACCATTATGTGATTTTTAGTAATATTTTTCATGAGTCAATGGTATACAGTCCTGGTGCAAAGTACAGAGGGAACAGAACGCTGTGGAGGAGAAGACAGTGCAATACTAACTCCAGCTCTCATGCCTGCCATATTCAATCTCACTGTAACCCATGAGTGAGACACATTACATGTACTTGTGCAACCTGATGAATAAAATGCAGTGATTGCCAATGATAACATTTCACTTTTCAAATTAAAAGGAAAATTTGTGCCAGAACTTGAAGATGAAAAATAGCTCACAGATTTAGCACTTTTGATGGATTTGACCATTTATTTAGATGACTTAAACAAGCATCTTCAAGGTGAAAAATCAACTTCTCTGCACTGTGTTTCAACTTATCTGTGCACTGGCTTCACAAAACAAGGCCAAATATCCCACTAGTTTTATGTTTTTGTTGCCCTCTTTTTTTATGTTTTAATAAGAAATATATTTTTAAAAAGAAGTTTTGTTACTTACATATATAAACTACTTTATATATTTTATATGCAAGTCCAGACAATTCCTATTCATTCATGTGGCCCAGGCAAGGCAAAAGGTTGGACACCCATGCTATAGAGAAAAAGCCAAATATCAAAGTATGAAAAAGGAAAAGAGAAAAAGGCTGTGAAACTGTGCTCAGTGCAACCTTAAACAGAAGATACATAGCATTTCATCTGAGATTTGGTATTCCTTGCTGCTCTAACAGAATTTTTCCATCAATGCACCATTGAAAGAAGAGCCTAAAATAGGCCGTGTATGCTGCCCCATACATACCAATCTCCTGCTAAAAGTGCAAACCAAGATTGCCTTCTGAGATTGGCTAGTATTCAGAAAGAATCAGAATGGTAATGTCACAAATATGGAACTGAAACAGTGATGATTTGCACAGTTTTTTCTACCCAAGCTCTAATTTAGTACTAATTACACTTAATTTCTCAAATACCAGGGCAATTAACCACTCAAGATGTCTTCTGCTTCTTCAAAGAGGAGGTCCAGAAGTCCAGCAAAACAAATTTACCTCTTTTTACTCCTCTCCAAATCATTTTAATTAGTTGTCCAAGTTATCAGTGTGCCAACAGGTGTATTTGTTTAGCACAGAACAGAATTCTGCATTTTGTGAGAAACTGTTTATTTAGAAAACATTAATTCCTTTTCTCAGGTCACTGAACACCCTCTGAATGGCAATGATATGTAAACATTACTTTTCACAGCTGAGACTGAGCAACAGATCTAAGGAGAAAATGTTTGGTATTCCATTCTCCTATCCCATGTGATCTAGTTTTCTGGCTTTTTGAATATGTGTAGTAATTACAGATCTCTTAAACTTTACCTTTCTTGGAAAACAGTAAGCACACTTCAGTGATAAATGAATGTGAACTTATGGACCCCTTAGTCCCATGCAAGTTGACAATCCCACTGACTGCAAATCTGAACAGAATTTCTTCACACTAACATCTACAGAATATATTCAACTCTTGATTTATTCAGAATCTTATTAGCCTTTTATGCTACACGGTATTTCCTGCAAGGAAATAAATACTCTGAGAAGAATTTTTAAAAAAGGAACGTATTAGCACCATGATCATCTTCCTGTTTAAAGTAAAAACAATTAAATATTCATGGAAAGGACTGGCATAGTTTTCAGTGTATTTTCAGTGTATCAAAAGAAACTGAACTGCCATTCAGTTTCATGCATGACTTTTTGGTCTGAGCATTTGTCCACTTGTTCCGTCCATCTCTGTGTCCAAGTCAAATCAATAAAAATTATGTCTGGGAGCTTTCTTTGTGTGCATGCATGTGCATTGGCAGCATACCTCTGGCACACAGCTCTAATGGCTGCAGACTACATGGGAAGGGTTGGTGAATTTCCTCTTTATTTAAATTACAAATTTCTGACAGTCTGTTTCTATTCTGCAGGATTTCAAAACCCATCAAATTTAAAGCACATTCACTTTAAAGAGCTGCTAATGTTTAGTGGAAAAGAAATCAAACATTTGTAATTAAATAAGTAGTTTATTTATTTATTTATTTGTTCTTCCTTTGCTTCTTTACTATAATAAAGGTGCTTATACCAAAAGAGGGTCTTAACCTAGTTTTTAATTGGGCCCACATTCCCTCAATGCCAGACAGTAATTAGCTTCTGGTGACAATCATAATAATTCAGTGAACTTCTAATTAATGAAATAACTTCTGACAGTACACATCAAACAGCTCACAAAACACAAATCATAGTTTATAGCCAGAACCACCTACCTACTATTCTGAGCAGTGTTTTTCTTCAGTTTACTAAGGAAGTTTGGTCTTTCTCTAGGACTACAAAGTGAACAGGGAAAACAAATCCCATAAAAAAAACCAAGGTTTTCAATGATCAGTCATTTTTTTTTTTCAAAGTATCTAATCTGGTGAGAGTCCCAAGTTTTGAACTGACTTTCCCAAGACGCCCAGTGGAAAGAGGAAGCATTTCTAAAGGTGCATCAGAATTACTGTCAAATGAGGTTGATAGGAATAAATGGAATAAGGGTGCAATGCTCCACAGAACACAAAACAAAAGAAAAGCTAAAAAATTATTTACTAATTTGCCAGAGTTAGTAAATGCCTCTGGAGAACGCAATTAAAAACCTTAACTTGGTATTTTCTGGTGGTTTTTGACTGTTCTAAAAAACAGGTTTTTGCCCATTCATCTGCTCTGCCTCCTGTCCCAAAAATTGCCAGACCCAAAGAGACAGGAGGAGGGGAACAGATAAAAATGACTTTCCAGCATCTGGGGATTAGCACTCTGCTAGAAGAAACTATTTCCTCATGGATCAGCATGCTAGTCCTGCTACTTATTTTGATTTCTGTTTTGCATTGACGTTCAAGGCTCCCTAAGAAAATGAACTTTCCTGTTTACTGCCGAGAGATAATAAAGCATCTTTTCATACATATCTAAAACAGACACGTCTGAAAGCGCGAGCCGCAATGCAAGGAAGCGTTGTGACAGTATTCCTGTGGCAGGGCTCTGCTTATCCGATTGAAAGCAGTGCTTCACATGTTGGAATAATCTGCAGTAAAAATTGCCACAGATGGTGTTAGTCAGTATTTGCGGAGTTTATGAGATTAGTATTTGGCTACAGATTTATCTCCACATGTTTCTGTGATACTGAAAAGAGCACAAAGTTAGAGGAGATTGAGTGAACATGAATATTCCTTAAAGAACCCTGTTACAGTCAGAAAGATTAGTGCAGTGGAAAGGCAATACAGGAATGGAATGGCAAAAGGACAAACAGGAAAGGAATGCACACCCATCTCTGAGGACCTAGGCTTGTGGGGAAAAACCCCACAAGGGAGGAATCTCCAACCAGAGAGCCTTCTCCCAGGGCAGGCAGCCATTAAATGGGGTCTAAGAGAGGAGCAGCCAGGCTTCACCCCTTCCAGTCACACACAGGTGAATTGCCTTCACCTGTGCTCCCAGGGCTGACCGTCCTTTCCCCAGGTGATAAATCAGTGGTTCAGGCTGTAGCTTAACAGTTCCTATGCGCTCCACTCCTCTGTGGTGTGAACCAAAGATCAAGCTGGCTGGAGGGTGAGCCTTCCCTAATGCAAGGGTCCAATACACCCTCACACCAGTAGAGTGAGTCCCTTGGTTGCTCTGGATGACTTGAGGTGTCCTGTAGGCAGACGTCAGCTTGGTAAGTGCCTTGATGGTGTATGCCTGGTTCATTCTCGGCTGTGTGTGAGCAAGGGGCTGGGCTGTACAGATCTTGCATGTTGTGAGTCAACACAGATTAATTATCCTTTAGGAACTAAGAGATACCTCTAGATCAGCCACTTTTGTCCTTATAGGTGGCTTCAACTTGTCAGATGTTAACTGGGAATACCATACAGCCAATTAAAAAAAAGATAGTACCTATCAAGATGGTAGCCTGTGACTAATGGGGTTCCCCGGGGCTCCGTTTTAGGGCCAATTCTCTTTAATGTTTGCATCAATGGCTTGGATGCAGGACTTAAAGGTGTAGTAAGTAAGTTTATGGATATAATTAAACTGGGAAGGGAGCAGCCCCATAGAAAGGGATCTGGGGGTTCCAGCTGATAGCAAGTTGAGTCTGAGTCAGCAGTGTGCCCTGGCAGCCAAAGGGGCCAACAAACACGGGAGTGCATCAGACCCAGCACTGCTAGCTAGGTGACAGAAGGTACCTAGCTTAGCTACTGCATCAAAACCCTTAACAACACAGCAGTCTGCTCAAGGTTTCCAAGATCTGTAGAGGGAATATCAATGCCCTGTCCATCACTACCCTCCTTGCTAGTGTTACAGCTTCAGCTGCTGAGCTACTGCTGCTTCTGCTATACTCATATCTCCCATTGTGGTCTTAAACCACATAATGCCTCTATATCCAGGCACTGCAATGGTACTTGCCATTCTGAAAACAACCTTACACTCTCTGTATACTGTAATTCTCTCAGGTAGCTGCAAATGTTTATGAGCAATTTTTTAAGAAGGACGCAGACACTTCCTTCTGGTGAAACTAATCTTTTCTAGCTGAGGAATAGCAATAATTTCATCTGGTAAGTGATTAGGCATATGTTGTTGAATCATGCAGACCAAATATTTATTTTTGACCAGTCCAAAAATACCTTGCTGGCTCACATTGAGTTGCCCAGCTCTTTGTTGAATGATTGCAAATGAGAAACAAATTCAAAAAAAATCGCAGCTTGTTTATGCATAATTTGTATGCTCACAGTAGAAAGGGCTATGTATCTCAGCTAAATCATTTGCAGTGAATAATTCCACTGTTTGGTACGGATGCAGAGCAATGAAACTTACAGAACATTATGGAAATACATATTCCATCCTCGAGAGATGTGAGAATTTTAATTCCTGGCACTGAAGACAGGCTTGAATGAGAATATGATTAAACTTTTATAACTGCTTGGTGTTTTCTTGGCTCAATCAATATTCTTTTCAATAAGCCCTTGGCCTGTTTCTGAAGCACTGCCAATATTTGGTTTTCAGCAAATGTGGCTTTATTTTTCATTCCTGTTGATGTGATCAACACAGTGACATTGATGACAATGAGTACTGTGTTCAAACATTTTCAAACAATTCAATCTGCTCATGCAGGACAGAGGGTAGGTAGCCATGCTGGTTGTATTTTACTGACCTCTGCCACAGATGAGTGTGTTCTAATATCACCTTCAGTGCATCTGAGTGTGATTATTCATCTCTGCAA
The DNA here is from genome assembly GCF_987193195.1 of Phasianus colchicus. Taxonomy (NCBI): domain Eukaryota; kingdom Metazoa; phylum Chordata; class Aves; order Galliformes; family Phasianidae; genus Phasianus; species Phasianus colchicus. The sequence goes on along the minus strand of NC_143436.1, from coordinate 89,765,615 downwards.
GCCAGTTCCAATTGGGTCATGCAAAATTGTCATTTCCTTTCCTTCAAAGGAAGAGTCAAAGGGATACAACAGATAGTCATGCATTCTTCAGGAGGGCTAGCATAGTGGAGACAAACCCAAAGACTTCTATCCTGATAAGTGTGAAAGAACTCAAGGGAACAACCTACAAGCATTTAGATGTTAATACTGTCAAGCAGTAGGATGCTAGACTAGAACAGGGTGTGTCTGCAGCCTACTGACCTATCTGCCAGCATCACATGCATAACCATGGGGAAATCACTTAGCTCTTTGACTCAGGCTTTCTGTCTATTAAGCAAGGATAATAATGCTTACTATATGTTGTGAAATAACTTGAAATCTATGCAGTAGAGGCATAATGTGACCGTTGAGTGGTGGCCTTAATTCAGCACATTGGTGACACTCAGATCTTTGCCAATCCAGGCAGGAGCTACTTCTACAAGATGCTGGATAGTAAAGAGTTTGGAGAAATTGAGTAAAGTAGGGAAAGGGGCAAGAAGCACTCATTCCTCTTAAAGGACATTCTCATTTTTTGATTTTGTTGTACAGTCTTATTAGCTCTGATTCCTGAACTTTGTGCTCTGATTTTTCAGTGATAAAAAGTGACTTTTGTTCTCATTTCTCCATTTCCACATTTGATGAAAAGAAGACTGACCATTTCAAGATAATCGTTGTCCTCGTAACTGCTTGTTGCTCTATTCTTAGACAGTGGTTGAACTTCAGGCCTACCTTTATAAATGAGTTTACAGACACAAGTATTTCAGCCATCAGAAGGCTTTAGAAGTAACCAGGTAGTGTGAGTTGAGTCCTGCCAGCAGCCAAGCACCTTCAGGGCCACTTGTTCACTTCAGAGAAACTGGGGAGAAAATAGGAAGGGAAAATGCAAGAAACATGGAGTCAAGATAAAGACAGTTGAGCAGATGAAGGAAAGAGCTGGGGTGGGGGTGTGGGGAGTGGGCACGAGCAAAACAAGAGATTCAAAGTGATGCAATGACAATAACTCTCTTCTCACACAAGCAAAGAGATACCCCACTAGTTTCAAAACAATGGCTACTCTGGAAAAGCCCTCACCTTCTTCCTCTACCCCAACTGCTGAACATCATGTTACATGGCATAGAATATCCCTTCAGACAATTTGGGTTGCCTGTCCCTCTGTGTTCCCTCCCAGCTTCTTGCCTGCCCCCAGCCTACTCTCATTTTAATAGGGGCAGATTGGGGGGAAAAAAGAGACACAGTGCAAGTACTGTTAAACCGTAGCCAAACTATTAATGTCTTGCCAACACTGTTTTAGTCACAAATCCAGACTCCAGCACTGTAGAGGCTGCTATGAGGAAGGTGAACTCCATCCCAGATAGACCCAGCACATTAGGAAAGAAATGAAAATAGTCAGAAGCTGCTAGAGCCAGAAGCCCCAGAGTGATTAGGCTGAAGCCAAATAAATTACTCTCCACAAAAATAAACATATTCTCAAATAACAGAAGGCAGTATACAGCCTTCAGAGAATGAGTGAAACAGCGAGGGCAGGCATAGATCTTCAATTCCCATCCAGCAGGCCTGCATGCGTTTTGGAGGAGCCTCCACCCAGTACTGTGGGAACCCAGCAAAGTGGTTTTTCTTTCGATGGGCAAGATTTTTGATGGCTTTCTGACAGTCGATTGCCATGGTTTATTTTGGATAGAGTTGTGAGTAAGGGGGAGTAAAATACTGTGTTTGTCTTACCTCTGAGAGAGCAGAGAAGGCATGGCTCCTCACAGGGCACTGCACCTGCCCTCTGCAGAGAGAGGTACGCTGTGATTTCCTAGGATGCTCATGCTGCCTCTCATGCTGGCAGACAGCTCTTTTCCATGCCTACGGCTATTCCTGGCTCCACCACTCTGTGGTTTTCCACAGCCTCTGAATGCCTGATTATATTCACTGACTTCACACAAGCTGAGCTCTGCAAGGCTTTTTGGAAAAGAACAGTTATTTTATGTCTTCATACTTCCCTGTACAAAGAGAGCAGCACATTATCCTAAAGAAATATAGTAGAGAGAGAAGAGTTTACCCTTTAAATAGTCAATGTGCTGTTTTGGCTGTATCTAAAGATCAATGCTTACAGAGAATAGATGTGTAAATCGCTTTTACTATAGTTCTTCAGAGTTTGCTTTCAGAAAATGATTTACTACTCCAGATGCCTGAATAGTAAAAGATATTGACTGACTGGAGAGAGTTCAGAGCAGAATAGGAAAAATGATCACTTAGCACAGATGTTTTGATTTATTAAAATAAAAGAGAGAGAGAAAGATTAAAAGGATAAAATACAGCTTGAAGCTGAGCTAACTGATGAACTAGTGAGAACACAGCCCTTCAGAAATATATATCAGTGATGTAAACACCATGAATAAAGCAATTACGTATGGCAGAGCACCACAGGGTAAGCAGTGGCACATTTGAAACAGTCCTACAAATTATTCTTCTATAATTCAAACAAATTAAAGGGGAGTTGAGGTTAAATCATCTGTCAACAATTTCTGTGCAAACCTACTCAACAGAATTGCAGAAGAGGTTGAGTTTGGGCACAAAACAGGATGAGTTTCTAGCACTACACAGAGACCAAAGATATTTTTTCATGAAATGCTTGGCTTTCTGCAACATATTAAACAGCAACATTCTCTTTTATAGCAAGAAAAATAAAAGGACAGCAATGTTTATTTAATCATAAGATTAAATGGATGCTGGCAGTCTTCACACTGTAGGAAATTTCCTGCTGATATCAGCATGCCTTTTACCTGTAGCAGAGAAAGAGTGAGAACTGATTTATAACAGCAAAGCCTCAGAAGTCTGGGTGCATACTGCGACTGCAGGACAGGACATTTTCATGTCTCTACCAGTACTGTTCAAGATCCACGCCTCCTCATGGCGCATAGCACAATTAAAACTTTACGGTCCAGTCTCCCCCACTCAAATGTATACTGCAAACCACTTCCCAATATTCATGATTTTATAACGATATGTTTAGCATCCTTACTGGAATAGAACTTAAGACAAGGATGTTGTTATGCTAAGTGCTGTATAAATGAAAGACAAATGGGTAGTCCCTATTAATTTACAATCTCAGTAATTAAGCAAGGCATAACAAGCAGAAGACATAAGAAAATACAGAGGAGCGCTAAGAAAACATTTTCCATTTCCTGGACAGCTGTTCTCTCTTATAGAAGTTTTAAAACACAAAGTTTTAGCATTATTGCTTTTCCTTCAGTCTTTTCTTTTGCTCGTTTGCAGTTTAATACACTATCTTGCTTTGCAGTCTGTATAAACACCTCCTTCAGGCAAAAGCATTACCTAATATTTGTCAGCTTTGATTCTTAAGGTCATTTTTTGCTGCTATCTTATCAAATAAACCAGTAACAACTTTTTGCACTCAACTGCTGAATGCCCATTCACATTTTCTGATCTGAATGGCAAAAAAAAAAGCTCTTTGCCATTGAGTGTTTTTGTCATTCTTGTGGTGTCACACAGATTCAAAGAAATTAACCTCTGGATAGACTGGCTGAATGATCTTCTATCAGCAACTGAAATAAAAAGAACTTATTTTCTTAGGTTAGCCATTACCTCAATAATTGGGGCTATTTTTATTATTTTTAGTATAAAATTACGTATAAATAAATAACAAGACATGTGAACTCTAAAATGAGTGGCTCCCGAGAAAATTTCGGAAGAAACTAATTAATCTCATCTTTTGTATGTACTGTATTTCAACCTTTAATTATCAAAGCATGGCAATGGCAGCACAGAACTTCACAATGAATGTCATGACAACCCTAGACTCTAAAGCGAAGACCAATGACTTTAAGATATGCTTTATTTTTTCCACATGGATAATAATGAAGTGAATCAAACTGGGAGGAACTGTCAATCTATCTGAGAGTAGGAAGGCCCTACAGTGGAATCTGGACAGACTGGATCACTGGACTGAGGCAAATGGGATGAAGTTCAATAAGAACAAGTGCCAAGTCCTGCACTGTGGTCACAACAATGTGACCATGCTTGGGGGCAGTGTGCCTGGGAAGACTTTGCAAGGGAAAGGGATCTGGGATTGTTGGCTGAACATGAGCCACCGGAGTGCTCAAGTGGCTAAGGGAGAGGTCTTATTTACTACGTGTCACATAAAGCTTGTCCTGAGTATATATATGTATATATGTGGAGGGAGACAGACTTATCCATCTATTTATAAAATTCCTAGTAATATTCTGACTTATTCAAATATATGACTATGCTGGAAATATTATAGAATTTACTTTTCCAGTATCCAGGGTGGTAAAAGTAATAATATTACTCCTCTTTTACTCAGGGGGAAGGAAAGATTGGAAGGACTTGGGACAAATCATTGAGTGCCCTGTGGTTTTGGCAACTTAATTTGAGATGCATAGATTTCGGTTTATTCCAAGTAGGTACTTTAAAAAAATATCTGACAAAGCTTATATAAGCTTTTACACAGTCAAATCGTAGCTTCAGTCAAAGGGAACAGCAACAAATCCACCCCTAGGTGGATATCTGGCCAATAAAGAGTATAGTTAGGTGATCTCCAGAATGATTCTGAGTGATAGTGATAAGTGTTGGGGTGCAATCTTGCTTGTTAGCTTCAAATCAACATGCCTGTCCTTTCTCTTCATGCTGCCCCCAATCAGTATTTCACCACTCTTGTGACTAGATTACTCACCACACAGATGGTTTAACCACTGAGCACAGAGGTTCATGCAGTGATGACAGAAAAATTGCATCTTGCTGATTCCAGAAAAAGGGTAAAGCCTTACTGCAGAACTTGTGAGCTGCGGAAACTTCTCCACCATGAAACAGTAATAATGCAGAAAATTGATGTTTCTGTAGTTCTGGCATTTCAAAAATAAATTTATTGCAACGGAGCTCACAAATAGTAAGTAGATAAATATAAATCAACTGTAGATTATAAGCCATTATGAAAAATGTATCTTTGCATTGGCAAAATGGCAAACATTTTTTTAAAGGACAGTTTCAGGGCACTTGATGTGCTGAGAGCACATTTTTATTTTTAATCTTTATTTATAGAAAATAAATGACTGCTTGAATAGTACTGGGCAGGAATGGGATGGCATCCAACAACTCCATACTTGTGGGAAGTTTACACTTTCAGTGATGCCAATGACAAGCCCCTCCTCTGTGACCTAAGGGCCACAACCCTACAGATTGGCTGGAGAAAGGCTGGCAACAGCAGGATTAGCAGTGGGCATTTAGCAACCAGTTCTCCAGTGTTCAGTTCTCTGGCTGCTGAATCAAGCAGAAAGGTGAATATTCTGAGTGGCTTTCTCTACAACCCCTGCCTGCCCTGTTCCCTTACAACAAGGCACTGCTGCCCTGGGGAACCCTGAAAAAAGCTGGCTGAACAAAAAAATCTTCTTTTACAAGAAATGGCACTTACCATGTTTAAATATGAGGAACACCTGAGGTCCCTGGGTTAGTTCAGAACAGAGCAGAGGAGCTGAGGGGACATCTCATGGTGGCTCGCAGCCCCTCAGGAGGGGGGTGGAGGGGCAGCACTGAGCTCTGCTCAGTGTGACAGCAACAGGGCCCAAGGGAACAGCATGGAGCTGTGTCAGGGGAGGGGCAGCTGGGGGTTAGGGACAGGTTCTGCACCAGAGGATGGTCTGGCCTTGGAACATGCTCCCAGGGCAGTGGGTACTGTCCCAAGCTGCTGGAGTTCACATGACATTCACCAAGCTAAGTGGTGTCATTGGTACAATAAAGGAAGAGGAATGTCATCCAAGGGAATTGGACAAGCTACAAATGTGGGCCCATTTTAACCTTACGATGTTCAATAGATCAAAGCATGCAGGGTGCTGCACCTTCCTCAGGGCAGCATACAGAATTGGAGAGGAACTCATGGAGAGCAGCCCTGCGGAGAAGGACTTGGGGTTTCTGATTAACAAAAAAGATGGACATGGGCCAGCAGCATTGTGTTTGTGGCCCAGAAGTCCAACTGCATCAAAAGAGGAGTGGCCAGCAGAGTGAGGGAGGAGATTGTCCCCCTCTGCTCAGCCCTTGTGAAGCCCCATCTGGAGTACTGTGTCCAGATCTGGTACCCACAACACAAGAAAGATGTGGAGCTATTTAAGTGGATCCAGAGGAGGGTCACAAAGATGATTAGGGGGCTGGAGCATCTCTCCTGTGAAAACAGGCTGAGGGAGCTGGTCTTGTTCAGCCTGGAAAATAGAAGATTCAGGAGAGACCTCTTTGCAGCCTTCCAGCACTTCAAGGGAGCTTATAAGCAAGATGGAAACTGACTTTTTACATGATCTGATAATGACAGAACAAAGGGAGATGATTTTTAACTAAAAGAGGGGAGATTTAGGTTGGATATTAGGAGGTTATTCTTTACTCAGAGGGCAATGAAGCCCTAGCACAGGCTGCCCAGAGAAGCCGTGGATGCCCCATCCCCAGAGGCATTCAGGGTCAGGTTGGATGGGCCCTGGGCAGCCTGGTCTAGTATTAAATGTGCAGATTGGAGCTTTGTGATCCTTGAGGTCCCTCCCAAGCCGGGCCATTCTGTGATTCTGTGATAGGAATACATATCAACAAGCTTATGAAGGTCACTCCTGCTCCTGTTCACTTGAACACCATAACTGCACCTCCACAATTAGGGGTACAAGATCTGACTAGGGACACCAGAAGACAGTGAATTCTCTCCGCCCACAAACAAGCAGTGCGCGGAACGACACAGAAGCAGCTGGCCCCGCAGCCAATGGGAGCTCGCGCTATGGGACTGCTGCTATGTAGAACGCCGTTATTCTCGCAGCACTCAGCCGCCGGCCCGGCGCGAGCCTGTGTCCAATGGGAGGGTTTTGAGGCGGACTGACTGCCTCACCAACCAATCAGAGAGAAAAGAGCCGTGCACAGCGCACTGCGAATGGCTGCGGCGCGTGGACTGACGTGAGCGGCACCCAATGGAAGGTTGGAAGCAGGGAGGGACGCGCGCAGTTTGAATCGGTGTGGGAGGGGCGGAGGCCGTTGGCGGTGGCGGCGGGGCGTGAGGGGCTGCGCTGCTCCGCGTCATGGCGTTGGATCTGGACGAATTGTTGCGACGGAGCAAAACCCGCTTCCAGACGTCCATCCTCGGCATCTTGGAACGGGTGAGAACCGCGCTGAGCGGTGTGTGCGCCACGGTTGGCGGCCGGCTCGCCTGCCGTGCTGGTTGCGGCGGGGGGTGGGTGAGGCCCTACGGGCCGCGCTGCTGGCGGAGGGGGGGCGGGCGGCGGGTTCCTTGTGGACGTCGCTGCGCTGTCACGAGCTCTGACAGCTTCCCTCAGGATCACCTCACGGCCATTTTTTGATAATGATGCGGGGACTGCGCGCTTGGGTGCAGCTATGAGCGTGTTTATGCTGAACGGTCAGCGGTCACGCAGCTGCTCTGGGTCACGTTCTGGGGACGGTGCTGGGTGCTGGCCTTAAAGTCGAGGCGGCTTCTTCCCCGCTGTCTTCATCTGGCCTCAGGCTGGGTGTTGTCATACACCGTGAGCTGCACATCTGTGCTTGGTGGCTAATTCCAGGCGACGTTCAAGAGAATCCTTGTAGTGTTTACCCCTTTAAGAACTCTTTGAATCCCCGCTTTCCCCGCTTCTGGCTTATATTTTTAAATTAAATGGCTCATGAACGTGTTTAAAATACATGTGTTTTTTTTTCTTGGAATAGTGTTTCCAGATGCTGGCTTCTAACTTTCACCAGTAAAACAACACACTGAGAGTTTCAGTCGAAGCAAAATTATGTAAATTATGTGAATTACGTTAACTATGGTTAAAATTCCAACTAAAATTGTTTTTAATCATTTATCTATATTTAGGAGAGAAGAAATCATTGAGAGCAGCCCTGCAGAGAAAGACTTGGGGGTCCCGATTGGTGAAAAGCTGGACATGAGCCAGCAGTGTGCTCTTGTAGTCCAGAAGGCCAACAGTATCCTGGGCTGCATCAGCAGAGCGGTGGCCAGCAAGGAGAGGGAGGGATTGTCCCCCCCCACTTTGCCCTTTTGAGGCCCCATCTGGAGCACTGTGTCCAGGCCTGGGGCCCCCAGCACAAAAAAGATTTGGGGGTGATGGAGACAGTCCAGAGCACTAAGCTGATCAGAGGGATGAAACACCTCTCCTATGAAGAAATCCTGAGACAACTGGAGTTGTTCAGCTAGGAGAAGAGAAGGCTCTCAGGAAATCTCATTGAGGCCTTCCAATATTTAGAGGGAGATTATAAACAGGAGGGAAGTCAACTTTTTTACATGAGTAGATAATGATAGGACAAAGGGAAATGGTTTTAACCTAAAGGAAGGGAGATTTAGGTTAGATGTTAGGGGGAAATGTTCCACTCTGAGAGTGGTGAGGTGCTGGAACAAATTCCTCAGAGAGGCTGGGGATGCCCTTTCCCTTTAGGTGGTAGAGGCCAACTTGGATGGGGCCCTGGGCAGCCTGGTCTGGCGATTGATCTAATGGTCCCTGCCTGGGGCAGTGGGATTGGAGCTAGATGATCTTTGATGTCCCTTCCAACCCAAGTCACTTTATGATTCTGTGTTTTATTCTAATATTTAATTATGTTTTTATTTAGTATAATTATCCTTTTGAGGATGACTTCGTTATTTCCATGGAAACCCTCACTTATGACACACCTGATGGTAAGAACTGCTTTCACCTTCAATATTTTATTTACGTGCTGTGCATTTACACATAATGAAGTACGCAGCTGCTGGCAGTTACATATTGGGAGAGATTTCAACAAATTCTGGCTTTTGTCTATTCAGGAACTTCATTTCATCTGTGAAATTTACTATGAGCGTAGTAGTACCAGGAGGAGTGGCTTACATGCACTTTTTCAGTTCCTTGCATACTCTGTTTTAGACAAGAGGAAAACAGCAGTTAATATTTGAATGACTTGTAATGCCAGAATCAAAATGCTGAAGGCTAAAACAAAGTAGTAGAGGCAGTAGCAGGAAGCTGATAGGCATGATTGGGTTCTGTAGTTTCAGCTCTGCTTAGTGTTCTTAAGGCTGCTCTAAGTTACACATTGCTAGCGTGTCAGTTGTCAGGGTAGAACAGATAAGTAGCGTCTTTTTCACTGAATGTTGATGTACTTAGCATAAATCTATATCATGTTATGCCATGTCATATGTTGCAGTGTTTCATTATAACTGTTAATCTGTTATAGAGTGGCTAATACTTACAGAGAGAGGAAAGACCTGTAATCTAGTAGCATGGATACTGAGAGGTGAAACACTGCAGGATTTTATCTGTCCTAAATTGTGGATTATAACATATAATTGACATGTCAGTTCTTGTAGAGAACAATGTAGGCATGAAGTGCTACCACAGCTTCAAGCTCAATGTAATGGATGCACTGAGTGCTCGCCAAAGCTGGGGGCAGAGTGAAGTCTGCGTATACATACAGCACTGTAGTATTCAGTCTTCAATTTGGTTACAGTATTAATTCAGTAGCTTATATGCATGTGGTCTGTGATTATGGATTTCAGTACAGAAAGCCTTTAGTATGGCTCTAAACAGCCTCAAGTACCATGTAGTCTGCATGAACTAAATAAAACTTATTTACTGAAACACTAATGCGCTTTTTCATTGCATTCTTCGTAGTAGATGGTTTGTTAATGCTCTTTCGTTTTAGCTTAATGTTGTTAGACGAGTGGGATGGGGTTTTTTGTTGTTTTGTTGGGTTTTTTTAAAACCAACTTCTCAATTTCAACTTGAAACTACATTGTTCTCTTGTTTTGTTTTCCTATAAAATTTTGTTTCAACCATTGTGTTGAAGATTGTTCAGATTTGATCATTTTGTTACTACCACTCAATACAGATAAATAGTTTTATAAGAAATGCTGTGTTTGTATTAACGTTTCTTGTGGTTTCTAGGACCAAAACAATGGGGAGATCTATCAATCAAGGAGCTTAGAAAACTATTTAAGGTACCTTATAATATAGTCAATATTTCTGTATATCTATAGGAATAGATTCTAATTCTGTTGTGCCATTTAATGCATGCAAGAGGCATCAATCAGTGACATCAATAACTATTTTAAAACAGGTTTTTAGGATGGATTGGTTACGAATATCACATGAGATGGATGGAAGTAGTTGACTATATACTATTAGTAAAGCAGGAAAAGTGTTTTCTATTTATAGTGTTGTGGGCATGTTTTCTGTATATTTTTATTCTAAGTAGAGATGTTATACATACAGTCACTTCTTACTCTGTTTCCTGAACTGCTTCATAAGACCATAAAAGAGCTTTGTCAAAAGCTCAGTGTTTCTCATTAAATATAAAGAGCTACTTTGCTGCTCTGCTTTCTATGTTACTTGTTTAAAAAAAAAAAAAAAAAAAAAAGCAAAGCTGTGTAGTGCGCCTTATTACCTAACACAGAAGCTGTTCTGAACCTCATAGTGCAAGGAGATGAGGGTGAAATTCAGTCTTGGAGCTTAAGAGTAGATTTAATGGAGAAAGAAATGGCTGTATTTCTCTTTTATGTATATCACCTACTAAACATTGCAACAAGGGAGTGTCTGCACAACTTTTCAGACTTAGTCCATTAAGAGCTGTAAGAAGAATTCTGTTTTAGCTCCTCATATGTGCCAAGGTAACTGTAGTACATGTTCTTATAGTGATTTTAACAGAAACAGTATGAAAGATCAGACATCTTTTACTGTCTATTTGTGGCTTTGCTGGAAAGGCCTTGCAGAAGCTGAAGGAAACTGAATGGTTATTTAGGAAGTGCCTACCTGTAAGATATACTAAAGAAAATGAAGACTTCAGTTGATGCTACTTTACTATTCTAAGATTCTTCTGACATTTCTTTTTCCTGTTTCTAATTGCAGCATCACGTAAGAAGTCAAAGGACTGAAGGTAAAGTATTTAAAATACAAACACTGTTAAATTCTACAAAATCAAATCTCTTTTGGATAAGTTGGCCTGTTGACCAAAAACCCATACTAATGCCTATGTTCATAAAAATTCTGAAGCCTAGATAAAACGTTTAAAATGAGTAAATAAATTCTAATTGACACTGCTATCATCACAACTTGATTAAAATAATGTCCTCTTATCAGTGGTATAGACAGGTTTTTGTTGTATTGTTTAGCCTTTGTCAGATGTCCACTGAATCTCCAAATCCTATCCTGAGTTAAATGTCCATGTGGAGGAATTTGAAGTTTGCTAGTTTTTTGAAAGGAATGATACAAGTAGACATGGTGAGATTCTTTTAACATATTTCTGACTTAGTTTCATGATGAGTGATCCAAAATTTAGCATATTATTCTGTGAGCTGAATGAATTAGGCTGCCTGCTGAAAATGTAGGTATTTCTTTATTGATCAATCATAGAATCACCAAGGTTGGAAAAGACCCACAAGATCACCCAGTCCAACCATCCACCCATCACCAATAGTTCTCAGTACACCATGTCCCTCATCACAGCATCAAAACAATCAAGTACCACAAAGGAATTTAAATCAAGACTGCACATGTTGTGTTGCTACTTAATCTTCCGGTGTTCTACTTCTCCCTTTACATTTGTTCTTAAAAGGAGCTGTATGTTCCAATAAAGTAAAAGGTTTTTTTTTACAGGGGTAAATGACAGGGGGATGTTATGGTGTATATAGTACAGAAACTTCTATGCTGGATATGTGAAGAGAAAACAAAACAAAAATGTCTCTCTTTCTCTCCTCGTAAATGTACAAAGTTCAGGTATATACCTTGAATCATTCTACAAAATTAAAATGTTGATCTGGGAAGCAAGGTTAATTATGGTATAATTTGAATACTTCAAAGTATTTACAGGAGTCGTAATGTCTCTGCTTCAGTTAGATGTGAGATGTAATAAAATATAAATCCCTCATGATATTTGACATCAGTTTATCTGGAAACAAATACAGAAAAAGCAAGAGCAGTAAATTCTGCACTGAGCAGAAGCTTCTTTAATCTCCATCTTGAGTAGGGTAAGCATGTTTGCTAAGTGCATATGTCATTTTCAGTCTTTAAGTATGAGTGAGTCTGTCTCATCCACCCAGTCATGAGAAGTCCTGCTATAGCCTTAGTATCAGCACTGTCTTATATTTGGAGATAAAGATTCTCTCTTTTGGGAAAGATCACATTTCTGTTACTTGTGCAGTAAGAATGTTAGGCAATAATTTTTATATGTACTGTATACAAACTTCATTGTAGCATGTGGATACTTTTTAAAATCTAATGAGGTGACGAGATTTAATGTGTGGGTTTTGTTTTTTTTTTTTTAAGCTATGCTAAGGCAGTTTTCAGTAATTTTATTAACAACAGTATCTGGCTTAGAGGCTAATTATGAAATAAGCTTATGCAGAAGAAGTAAGATTTGTGTGATGATAACTGCTACCCTATGTGTGGATTTTATTTAAGTTGGTCAGTTCAAGTGCTAGAGTTCTAGTAGTTAATACAGAATAATACAGAAATGGAAATGTGAAAAGAGGAAATCCTGCTCCATGAGTTTTACTGAAATGTGGAGTATCTTATACTCTGTATTTTTTCTACTTCTTATGAAATAAATGGGGGAAAATAATAATAAAAGATTGCTAATGGACCTATCTGTAAATGAAGACAGGCATGGCAATTCTGGAAGGTTCCCTTGCAAGAAAAACAAAACAACAAAAAAAAGAAACATTATAAACACGCTATAGAGTTTCATGGAGTTGCAGAATATCCCCAGCTGGAATGGAACCTTAAGGATCACTGAGTCCAACTCCCAGCTCCACACAGGACCATGCAGAATTCAAACCCAGCGTCTATGAGCGCTATCCATACAGTTCTTGAACTCTAGCAGCTTGGGAGGTACTGTTAGTACTATTAAAGCATTAAACATATGCACAAGCAGAGGTGACTGACTGTTGCCACCACAGAAATGTACCACCCGCCACCTCAGTGTGCTCACATACACTGGTTGGTCTCCAGAAATGTTCAGCAAGCGTCAGTGAATGTCACGGGTAGCTGACATTTGTTCTGTGTGATGGAATTCAATTCCACGCCTTTGCTTCATACACATTTCCATGTCAGATGCCATTGTGTCAGACTGCTCCACTGCTGCCATCTGTCACACGGCAACAACATGTAAGAAAAGGTTCAATCTACTGCCATACCACCACCATCTGCCTCTGAAGTCGTGGGCCAATGTAATAACATAGGAGGCATTACTTTTGGAGATGCCCTACGACTTTAATTTTGCATTACACAAGATCTTTTTGATTCTTGTTGATCTAAAACTTACAGTTTTGCATGAATTAAAGAATGCCTATTTAATATACAGTATTTAATGACTGAAACAGTAGTTGCATTAATATAATTAATGTTGTTTTACATACATTGGAGTACATTAGTTTCTTCATATAAAAACAACACTGAAATTTGCCCTCCTGTTACTTGAGCAGAATATAAGTTATATATTTGAATAGTAAAACAGACTTTTTATGCAAATTTAGAAAATGTGACTTTTTTTTCTCAACCTATGCAATAAAATATAGGAAAAAGTTTCAGAGGATTTTGTAGCCTTGGTTTTCTAAAATTTCCTTTGTCTTTTGCACTCATGGGATAAATGAGTGATGCAGTTAAGACTGGTATCTTCATAGAATGTGAATGTCCACTGTTTCTTCTATGGGTGTACTAGGAAAAGACTGGAGAGGCTTATAGCAACCTCAGTGAGTCCCCAGCTCTATTCAAATACAGTGCAACCTACAAATCAGCTTTTTAGAAGTGGGGGATTTGGATTCCTTGCTTAAAAGTTGAATTTGTTGATTTGTTGTTTTTTGGTTGTTTTTTTAATATATAGAAGATCAGCAATGGGTCAGGATGACTGTTAAGGAAAAAGGGTATCTTTAGTTGCTTTAGCTAAACCTTTTTTTGGTTGGTTTTTCTTTTTGTCCATCCGTAGTATTCATACAGGATGCTTCACCCTTCTCAGTGAAGGCAGTTGTTTCTTCCAGTTATTAGACATTATTTTTGTTCTAAAAGTATATGAAGGATGGTACAGAAAAACAATTCTCACCTGCATTTATAAGTATTCTTCTATAGTTAATAGGGAAAATAATTAAGACCTACCTTCTTTGGTTTCTTATGGCAAATGAATTTTCATTGTTCTTTACCTATTCATTTGAGGAACAAAAGTGTTGATTTTATTTCCATCTTGGCTCTTAAAAACATCTTAAGGTTCTCTGGAGAAGATGGATACTTTGTTTTCTTCCATTCTGTGCTGTGCCATACTTCTATACTAATAATTAATGTTCCAGGGATTTGCGATCATGAAACTTTGATAATCTGGCTGGTGTACATTTCAATTCTAATAAAATAATTAAAATCAAGTTAGATTGCAGAAGCCAACCCTCTGATCGATCAGCAGTTTCACAAGAGGATGCAAAATTTTGTGGTCTCCTCTAAAAAAAAACTGCTTCTGGTCATATTATTCTTTATCCTAACTCTATGGTGGCAGCAGCCCGCTTTAGGTGATGACTGCAATGACAGGGAGCAAAAAAGGAACATGGTGTTATCTGAGAAAAATTTTCATTCTGATTTAGTGATTTAAGAATAGTATGAAAGATGTCAGGGGGAAGTTCTTCACAGAGAGAGAGCAGTGAGGTGCTGGAACCTCACTGGAGGCTACCCGAAGAGGCCAGGATACTCCATCCCTGGAGGTGTTTAAGACCAGGTTGGATGAGGCCCTGGGCAGCCTGGTCTAGTATCAGATCTGGAGGTTGGTGGCCCTGCCTGTAGCACGAGGGTTGGAACTTGATGTTCCTTGGGGTCCTTTCCAACCCAAGCCATTCAATGATTCTGTGAAAGCACAATGGTTTGGTCAGTTTCATAACCAAGAATTTTTTTCGCTCGCTTTCCCTTTCAGGGGTTTTCTCCTCTACCAGGAGTAAAGGTGATCATGGAACAAATACATAACAGTCAAAGAAGCCAATAAATTGGTGCTTACAATGCAATCAAGTGTTTTATTTATCATGAAAGGCTGAGTCTTTAGTTAGTGATGATTTGAAATATCTGGCTACCTCTAGGAAAATCATCTGGGGAACTACTTGTAGAGAATCCAAAAATTGAGTTGGAAAATTTGCACTTGTTTTTTAATATTCTTAAGTCTCACTTGGCAATTCTAAGACTGTCTTAATAGTAAGAAATGAGAAAAGCATGCCATAAGAAAGTGACAATATTTGTTTCCTTACTGTGTTTGCTGGGATAAATAGAAATGTAGCAGGAAGGAAGTGGGAATGGTGTATGAATATGCTATCAGAGCAATGCTTTGAAAATATTCTACCTTCTGAAATTGCTAGCATATGTCTTGAAGAACTGGCTGCAGACAAGTTATCTTCCCTCTTCTCCGTTTCATCACAAGTTATTTATAAGCCTATAAATCATGTTTTTCAATTGGACTTGAATTGGAAATGTAATACACATGGAAAGCTTTACTGTAGGAAACAATTTTCTGCAATGAAACCTCTTTAGTCAGTGTTACACAGTATTTGTTTAAAACATTTCCATGAAACTTGATTTTTGATTTTGAGCAAAACTAAGTTTCATTTACTGTTTAAGATCAAACTGCAAGTGAAGAAAGTGATGCTGAGATAGTGTCAGTGAGAAGAAGATTTGAAGACATTCACTTCCAGGTAAAAATTTCTGGTGTCTAATGTAACAGAATAATTATGTGTTTAGTAGAAATAATTGAATTACTTCTATAGCTTGTATTTGCCTGAAGAGTTAATGCACTGTCAGCAGATGACTCTCTGCCTTGTGCATCTTAATGCATGTTTATAGTCAGTAGAGCAAATTAGAAGTTTGTATTGTTCTCCATGACATTATTTATTGAAATAATTATGATGTTTGAGTATGAGTACACCAGAGAAAACCATATGCTGTACAGAACAGGCAAATCTGATGAAAGCTGTTGTAGGTATGCAAAAAGAATAACCAGGTGAATCACAAAATAAAAACACCTTTTAAATATGATTGTTTTTTTCAGACAGATGAAGTGGGAACACAATTTTAAAAAAGAAAACCTGAAATAATGACTAGTGTAACAAATGCAGAATAGAATCTAATATTGTTTTTTGCCAAAGCTATGCTACGAGTATCGGGACTACCCAAACTAGTTATGAAGAAAAGTACATCTTGTGCATCTTGTGTGTGAAGCCATTTGAATCCTGTGTTCTGCTTGCTCAGATACAATTGCCAGAAAATTATTTACTTTTCTATTTTGTTTAGCAAAAGTTCTAGACATTGACTTGTATTTTCCCTAATTAAAAAACACCTATCATTTATCACCAAATCGCTCTAACTTATCACGGGAATGTTTTGCTGGTTTTTATTTGGCTTTTAGGAAATTGGTTGGTTGGTTTGTTTTTTTGTTGTTTTTTGTTTTGTTATTGTGTGGGGTTTGAGTAGTTTTTTTTTTCAGTCACTATGTTCCTTGGATCAAAAAACTAGCTACTTACCTCTGTTTTGACATACAGATCCTTCTTGAGACTTTTTTTTTTAATAAATAAAACATATATTAAAACATGCATTAAAAAAATAATTTTTATGATCATTGGAAATCCTCATCTGAATTGGAGTTGGAAATAAAACTAAGAAATGAATTTGTGCTTTCCTGTGTCAGTGACTTCTTTGTATTTGAATCTTTATTCTTTTTTTCCCTTAAGAATCTGGATGTAGATGATGTGAAAACGCAAGAGAAAGTACAGGTTCAAGTAGATGTGATAGTACAAGATAATGGAAGAAGAATTCCCAAGTGGATTACGGTACTTACGTATTTCTCCTGCTCTGTTAAAAGTTGTTTGCTAATTAGAAAAACACAACAATTCTGTAGCTATGTGTAGCACAATGAATCTTAATATAACTTCTCTACAGCTTGCTGCCTGTGTAAATATCACAGTATCTCAAATCTTTGATGGCAACGATTATAAGAAACTTAGCAGACAATATCCAAATACTTCTTTGAATTTTATTCCTGCTTCTTTTTACCCTGATGTGTGAATTGGTTTTAAGTTCAGTAGATCTTATGAAAAGCCTCAGTTTGATGTTTTTAGGGGAAAAAGAACTAAGATTTTGAATTTAATTTATTTACAGTACATGCTCCAGCATCCATTTCTTATCATATATGCCAGAGATACGTAGATTATCCATGTAAATTTATATAACTTCAGAATTTATATGTGGATGTGTGTGTGTGTGTGTTAACATATGGATCTATATATATCCACATATAAATTTTCAAATCTGGGAAAAAGATTGAAATATGCTATGCAATGTAGAAGCTGCAAAGATTATAATAACTTCCCCGAACTCTTAAGAGATCTTACTGAAGTCTTAAACTAGACTTTTTCCTCCTTTTATAATTTGTCTGTATAGGACCTAGTATATTGAGGGGAAAGCAGGAGGATTCATAAATTAAATGTTGGTGTTACTTACAACGTGCAAAAAATCGAGGATAAATTTAGGATTCATGTGTCTTTTTTACTTTGTTCATTTTTCAGGTAGAGCCTTCATCAAGTCATTTCACTTCACCAATACGAGAACTGAAAGGTACAACTATATCATCTCGGTGTGGGTCAAACATGTTGATTATTAAATGTTACAAACTTCAACAGAAGTATGTTCAATTTAATGAAAGCATGACTATTTTGTTACTACTTATACTTGATTCCAAGGATTGGCTTTGGATGTGCTGGTAGTCAAAGCAGTATTTCACTAGTCTGGACTTGATCCTGGAAACTTTAGATAGAATTTTGGTGTAAATGTTTCAAGCCTGAAGACTACAAAAAGCATGATTCTTATCATGCTTTACCTCAAGGGAAGCTGCACTGGTACTGGTTAAACACAAAGATTTCAAGAAATACAAAAATATGTTAAAATCTGTAGGGTGAGGCTGTGCCTACTGGTCAAAAATTAGAGAGCAAAGCTGTCTGCCTCTACAGTAAATGTATTTTCAGTCTATATATTAAGCTACTTTAAAGTTGTTTGGTGTTTTTCTTTTCTTTTTGCAATGCATTTCATTTCTGTCTTTTATAATCTGTTAATTCAGTGTAATTAAGAAAAATCTTTTAATTTCTCCTAACCAATGATATGTTAGTAATCTATTTAACTTGGCAAAAAAGCTCAATGATATAAGAGAATATCTGTACCATATGCAATATTTTAAGTCATGTTATTGAAATGTTTTAATTGTCTTTTTTCCATTTTGAATAGGCAACCAAAGCAGTGTTTGCAGAAAGAAAGTAGAGTTGGCAAATGAATGTTCTTCTTCCAGCCCCTACCAGTTACAATTTTCTGGTGTTCCTATGTTACCAGATACAATAACTGTACCCAGGCATCAATCTTTTCAAGAAATGAATGAAACTTGCTATAATAGTACATTGGAAGAATATCAGTCTGCAGATGAAAGTTGTTCCTGGAGTAATGTAACACTTGCAGACTTGTATCCTAAAATGGTAGAGGTGCTGACAAAGCTTATTACAAGGGAAACTTGGAAAAAAACATTTAAACTCTATAGGAACAAAAGAGGACATGCTAGAAGACCAAAGCTCAGTATCACTGTAGAAAAAATAAGAAAATTCAGACCACTCAAATTGAAGAAAGCACTACCAAGCATATGCAGCAGTAGTACAGACATTCAGAATCAAACTTTTGGAAATAATGTAAAAGAGAATAGTGGACCTTGTGATGATCAGTGTTTTATTAATAACTCATCTGGTATGGTACCATTTTCATACAGTGACACAAACGAAATGGAAATGGACTGCTCTGATTCAAGTTTAGATTATCATTTGGTATTTGGAAAGGACCAAAAACTTTCTGAACAGAATGCTAATGCTTTGGGTAGAATGGGAGAGACTTTTCTAGCAGATCAATTGCAGACTACTGTCTCATTGAACAGTTCAAAATATAACAAAAGTGGAAAGTTGACTTACAAACATTCCTTGGAACCACCTTTTAGAACATCTGCCAGATCAGGATCAGTGGCATTTCATCTGGCAAAAGAAAGTAAAACTCAAAAAAATGACTTTCCTTCTGATGGTACATCAGGTTTTTGCTCACCTACTTGTAGTATTGTTAATGATAGTAATACTTTTACACCTATCAAAGACTATTATCTTGCATCAGGTACATTGCTCATAAATCCTGAAATAAACATTTCTGAGAGGCAGAATTCTTTCCAACGCAGACACTCATTTTCCTCATTGTCTATGAAGCAGAGTCCTTCAGAGACACCCCAAAAATTTGAAGATGCCTTTGAGAAACTCTACTACAAACTGCTTTCCAGAGGAAGCCAAAAGCCTTTGACACTGACAAAACCACTTTCAAACTCACAGAAGCTTGAAGAGAAAGGAGGAATAATGAAGAATACACTCAATGATTCTGTGAGATCCAATGTACAGTATAACATCGCATTTGAGAAGATTTATCAGCAATTGTCTAGTGAGGTGGTTCCAAAAATTCCTGGTTTCCAAAGAGCTTCAAATTTAAGGAAATATGAAGGAATACAGATGTCAGAAACTGTAAATGCTCTTGTTAACTCACCTGTTCGATCTTTATATGCAATTCCCAGAGTTAAGAGACTAGGAAATTTTCAAAATGATCTTCTTTCTTCACCAGTAAAGCGACTGAAAAATATACCGGAACATTTTTTTTTTTCAACAAAACGTCAGCAGATTTCTCACAAGAAATATGGTGATCTTCAGACAGTTGGCATGGATTCTGCTAGCCTACACAATGGCAGTAACACCAGATTTTTTAACAGTCACAACTGTCATCATCAGGTATTTAAAGATCTTGTGAAAATGATTGTTTTGCCAGTACTTGGAGAAACACTTAAAAAATTGACCAGTGCTGAAAGGACTTCAGGCTAGTGACAGCATACTTCCAGCACTATTTATTTGTTTTCATAATTTGGTGAACTTGAGATTTGTTTGCTAAACAAATATTAGTAAGTTGTGTTAAGCCTCCTGTGGGGAACCTCACTGCTTAGTAACTTTGAAAGTTGTTTTAAAATCCTCACTAAAAGATTTTCTCATGTTTTTAGTACACCATGTCACTGGTTAAGATCATTTCAGACAGTGACCTTGCTGATTAACATATTGTCCTTCTGAAATGATTGCATTTTATTTACTACATACATGGATAAAATGAAATTAAGTTTTATTGAGCTCTGCTGGAATTACCAAACTTGTTTTAAATCAAGACCTTATTGCCAAGCTCCTTGTTGTTTCTTCTAAGACAAATAGTGAAAAAATAACTTGAGTTTTTTTCTACTGATATAGTAGGTTGATGCTTTCTTTTCAGGACTCTGCGTTTCATGCTTCTTCAGATAAAACTTTTCTTGTTATTCCCGATGCTTCATGGAAAGGTTAGTTTCAGAGGCTACATGAATTACTGCTTTAGCAATCTCTTCTTTAAAGAGTTTATCTATGGATTTCCTCTATAAACACATATTTCTAGGTGACAGCTCTTCTTCCTCCGTAATGATTGGATATGCTTAAGTTTTACTTCAGTAAGTAAGGAATCTAAGTAGAAAAGGGCTTCCTGGTTTGCATGTTAATAGCAGTTTAAGGGGGTTTTTCTATTGAACTATTGCTTATTATTTCGTGGTTTTCTCTTTTTCTATACTGGTAGTTGTTTTTACTTTCTATGTGTAAATGTTCAGCAGAAAATTGATAGTTTATTAATAACCACTTGAATAACCAAATGCTTTTGTTTGGATTCTTCAGCTGTGCAAAATTCTGCACTTGCATTGTTGCATGGCTGTTGTTACTTGTGTAGGTGTATTTAATTACTGATCTGAAGAAGGCAACTTTTGGTGATTTAGAACAATAGAATTTTATTCAAACTCAAGAGTGAAAAGTATTAGTATAAGATTCTAGATACTAATTTTATAGTTTTCTTCTAATAATCTGATTTTGGTTAAAGCATGTTTATAACATAACCTGAACTTTTTTTCCAAGCTTAGTAAAAATCACCAATATTTATTTCCTATACTTTGGTTTTATTGATCTCTGGTCATCAAATAACTAATTAAAGTGTTAGAGAAAATGTTGGGGAAGATTTCATGAAATATCGTCAACTACAAAACAAAGAGGAAATGGTAAAAAGAAATGCATTTGTTTGCATCAGTTTGGGGTTTTTTTGCGGTTGTTGTTTTTGTTTTTGTTGTTTGCCTTTTTGCATTTTCATTACTGATACATAAGTTTTACGAAGATTTTGAATATTCCCATCTGTCTTATTTTACTTTCCTCAAATTTTAACTCACACTTTATCCATTCCTTTTTTTTTCCCTTTTTTTTTTTTTCCTGGAATCATCCCTTTCTTCTGTTTTTATTTCTAATGATCTTGATAAACTAGTTTTTCAAAATGCTTATTCTTGAATGTATTTGAGGCTTACAAGTATGGGGTATAATATGTTTTTGAAACTGAATTTTGCCACAACCTTTTTCATTAGAATATTTCCATAAGGAGATTTGCTGATTGAAGTATATATATATATATTACTACCAGACTAGTATTTTAACCATGTACTACAGTGTTTGTGTTACTCTGCGTAGTTCTTATCCTTTTCATAATATTATTTTTCATCACCAGAATTGGAGAATACGGATGTCCAGTCTAGTTGGCGTAGGACAATGCCAAATTACAGTAGCCCTGGAAATGCACTGAAATGCCCCCAAAAGTAAGTTCTTTTGGAGAAAAGAAATGTCAGAAATTCTTACTGTTCTATGTTTATGTTAATGGTATGGAGGTTGTTGCTTAAATTAGTACTTCTAAAATGAAAATGGACATGGATTCTTGAGAGAGCTCAAACTAATCAAACCTGTAGACTTGAACATGGGGAGGCAAGTGTCTGTGGACAAAATTAGCCAGAAGCCAACATAGATGGTTAATGAAAACAATATTGCCTAATTGAACAGCTACTCTTGTAGCTCATTTTGTGTTCATTATAGGGGGTACTTCTTCAGCCATGACTAACTACAGAGTATTTTTGACTCAGGCTGTGTACTTGAGCTGACAAGTCTTCTCAGATCCTTAACTTCTGGAAAGTTCAGTGTATTATCATTCAAATAGGCTGTCACTATTAGCGTTAATAGTTTTCTCTGGAACAAGAAAACTTCTTCCAGCGCCCTGGTTACTGGCCTATGACATCTCCTTTCCATAAAAAATATGACTTTTGAAGGTTTCTCAGGTTTCTGATCTGGGTTTTTAATTACGAGCCAATTTGATAGGCACAGAATTAAAAAGCATTAGAAGTTCTCTAATAGTTTTGCTTCATTTTATAAAATAATTTTTAAATCTTTTGCCAGAAGGTCCCATTTGGCACCACAAAATTTGCTACCTTTCTGGTCTCAAAGCCAGTAAATACTTTCACTATGCTTGAGATGATCCAACAGCTGATATAACATTTTTCTGACAATATGCAGATTAAAATTTCAAAGGAAGCCTGAATGTACTTTTAAGCTATTTGTATGGAGAACATAATCAGAAAGACAGTTCATTATTTAGCAATTAGTAATTGTTCAGAAGAAGGAAAAGGTTTTTCTTTTCTTATTGCATGCAAATGGCGAAGTTTCAGAAAGCATAGGAAATGAGAATGTCAGAGTGCTTTCTTGCAGAGCCATCTGCATTAGAATCTGTTTTTTCATTCATTAATTGTGCAACTGCACATTTGCTGATTTGTAGCTAAACGAACTGTAAAGTGGCAAGAGTCCTTAGGCCTGTGGTGTGAGATTCTTAGCCTTCTGTACTTGTAACAAACTTCCCAGGAGTGAAACTCTTTAATGACGTTGTAGCCAGTTGTGGAAAGGAAAGGACTGCCTTTATCTAGAAACTGATTATGAAAAAGACATTTCTGAAAAGAAAATGTGAACGTTTTCCTATAACTACATTGCTACACTTATTCATCAGCGTAAACCAAATTTGTTTAAAATAGACCTTAAAAAGTTACCCCTTCAGCTGAACACACATAGGAAGGCTGCAAGGAGTCCCACTGCTGTTTACAGTCAAGGTGTTCAGATATCTCGCTTCGGTGATTTGTTTGTTTCATTTTGTTCATTAAGTAGTCAGCAATTACAGTATTTTTGTGTAACTTTCTTTGTTCTAAACAATTATTTTATATAGGGTATCCAGAAAACTAAGCTACACCGATGGGAAGGACCGAAATCCTAGCAATCCCTTAGACAACGTCCTGGTCAAAACTCAGCAAGGAGCCTTTATGGCATACAGAGAAAATAACGTTGTTTTATAGTTCTTATTTGTGGTTTGTTTGTTTTCTCAAAAATCACAGATGTATCAGTACAACTTAACTATTTTAAGGAAGAAATCCTTCGTAGATAGGAATGTTACTGTAACACAGTTAATGCTGATTTATTCTTCCTTGTAACATAAATCTTCAGGAACTAACTCCAGCCTTCTTCTTACGGTGCCTTTCATGATTCTTGGGCTTTGTTAGGTGTTGCAAGGAACAAGATTTCCTTTCTAGAAATTTATTTGAATTATATATTTAGCAGTATTTATAATATTAGAATGTGATTTGTATTATCTTTTTATCTGCTAATAACTTTTATGATTCAATTTTGATTTTAATCTTGATTCTTAATCTACTAGTACTAAGACCTTAACAAACTCAGCGTCTGCTGAATTCTGTTCCATTCCTGTTGTACAAACATGTCAATACAAAATGCTTGAAATAAAGTAGGTTGTTACGTTTCTCTATGTCCTATCAAAATTCTACCTGACATACTGTATATTCTCAATAAATACATGTCCTGAAGAAATACCTGCTTGTAGTGGAAATGCTGAGTCGTGGCTTGAAACAGTGATGGAGCACCTGGAAGGAAGGCAGGGCAAAGCCAGGGAAGCTCAGGTGCATGCAGTGCATCCATGTAACCAGAAGGGGTGGAACTAGGATCCACCCCTTCCCAGACCTCTTTTAGGGACTGGCAGTGGAGGAAAAGTTGTCTTGTCTGGAGATCCATGTCTCCCTGAGGCCTTCTGAAGGTAAGCAGGTTTTTTTTGTTTATTTCTGTGCCCACAGCTGTTGTATTTGTGCAAGTCCTCCCTTGCTGCAGCCTGGGACCTTGCTGCAGCCTGGGACCTTGCTGCTCTGCTGTCATTGCTGTGCTTTCTATCACATTACACTGCTTTAAAAATTTTATTTCAGGAATAAATTCTCAGGAAAGGTTTATCTATGTACAACAAATACATGAGAAAGATTTGGCAGGGTCCCAAGGGTTTTTCTTACTGTGTTTTTTCTTAGCAAGGAGACAGTTTTAGTGGCATCAGATCAAGTATGCTCTGTTTTAACTGCATTGCCCCATGTCAACTTTCCAAACTTCAGAAAAAGAGAAATTTATTTGACTGAACTTCATTTTGGGGCACGTGCTCTTTGGTTTGATTTTGATGTTGGTTTTTTTGTTTGTTTGTTTCTGCTTTTACACTGTTGCAGCACTTATAATCAAGACTTTGGTGATTTTAAATGCTGTTGAATGGAGTAAGGAAACAGCTTCAGTAAGGCCTGCACTAGCATAAGATGACAGTCTTCAGTGGGTGGTTTCTGCAATATGTATGCACACACAATGTATCTTACATCGTTCCAGCATTTTGTTTTCTTCAACAATTTAAGATTGTCTTTTAGAAATGCTTTAGTAGCTCACTTTTATTCTGGCTCCAGGTATAGATGAACATTAGGAAATATTTTATGAACTTTATGAACTACATTCTTCTTGGATTTGTTAAGGTAATTATTTCCCTTTTTTTCTTGAGAAAGTACTTAGAGAGTATGAAATTCCATGTTATTTGTTCTAAATGTAAACTGTAATTAGCTTTTTGGATGTATCTGGATATGTCTTTTGAACAGCAACAGAATACAGGCTTATCCGGGTATGAAAGCAAATTTATTTAAAGAAGAGAAATAGTTCATTCATCTATGGAAATTACTTGGAATCATAAAGTAGTTCTTGAAAAACTTTAGGTGTTGGAAGGTAACCTTATCCCAGTTCCATTATTTTTTGTGTGTGTCAGCAGTGGCAAATAGGAGAGAGTTACATAATTATTTTTGGAGTCTGATCCACCAACATCCAATTCATCTGCATTCTAGAAAGTGTGATGTCACCAAGAGTCCGTCATGATTGCTGGAGGATATCTGGCATAAACCTATGAAAATTCAATGGTGTTACTTAATACTCTGCTTTTATCTCTGTTCTTCCCTTCAAAGTCTTCTGCCACCATGTAAATGCTTTTCCAACATACTTCTAAGTGCTAAGCTTTTTGCTATAGAAAGAGTTTTACATTGTTTCCCTATGTTTCAAAATATATATATAACGCTATAAAAACAGGTTTTGTTACTGAGACTACACCTAACGTCTCCTCTTCTTATTTTGTTATAATTATGAGGGTAGCTCTGAAAGTAGTACTTCCTATTTTATTATGTTAGAGCAGATGTTGGTGGTATGGCAGTATAGGTATTCTGCCAATATTATATTTTGTTGTCACACGTCAGGTGGCAGCAGAGGGGCCACTGACAAAATGACATGTGACATGGAAGTGCATATGAAGTAAAGGCGTGTAATTGAATTCCTCCTTGTGAAAAACATTGCTCCCGTTGACATTCATCAACTCTTACTGAATGTTTCTGGAACCAAACAGAGGATGTGAACACAGTGAGGCTGTGGGTGGTGTGTTTCAGCAGTGGTGACAGCAGCAGTTGATCACCTCCACTGGTGCAGATTTTTACGAGGGCAACATGCAGGCTCTTGTTTGTTGCTGGTGAAAATATATGGCTGATAGTGATTCCTATACCAAAAGACTTTTGTAGCTGAGAATTTGCTCTATCAAATAGCATTATTGTGCTCTTTGTGTCTGTTGTAGTTTTCGTGGAAGTAAGTAGGAGACGTTATTTTATTTCATCTCAAGACAGCTAATAGTACTACTGAGCAGCGTGATCTGCAGGGGTTTGCTTTTTCCATTTCCTCTAGAAGAGGAGTTAAGACGTAGCTTGTTTAAAGAGGCTTGTTAACTAAAATAAACATGGACCAGACTTCTTTAACTCTGACTTTTTTTTTTTTGTCCCCTTCATGGGTATGTTGCATCTATGGACTGGCTCTTTGTACTATAGGTAGTTTGGTTTTTTAACTGACTTAGAGCTACTGTCTCCTTCAGAACCTTAGACACTGGCACTCTGAATGCCCTTTAGAATTTCAAGCTCCTTGGCACCGTGCTCTGCATGGGTGTATTTACTTGCTGTTGGGGTTTTTTTTGGTTGTTGTTGTTTTTTTGTTTTTTTTTTTTTGAAGACAGAACTGTCCAAAACCTAGAGAGTAGGCATAGCACATCAACATGTGTTATTGTTTTTCTTCTGCTACTTACTGATTCCCAGAATGTGCCACATAAAAATAAATCCCCACTCTATAAAAGCTTACTGTCTGATGAGTTGAAAGTCTAAAGATGAATGTGCACATAGAATGTAAATTACGTGGGGGAAATAAGTAGTTCTTTCTACTTTTGTGAAGAAGTTTATTGACAGAGGCACTAGGAATTTAAATATAAAATAGAATATTAAAAAAATTCTCTGGCAAAGGCTGATGGTTAGAAATCATTTGCCAGTATCATTACTTATTCCTGAGTACAAAAAAAGTCATGTTATACAAAAAAGTGTTATGTTATTAGAGGAGTGAAGATTCGAGATGTATGCTGATACTGCTCACAAAAGGAAAGTGAGGATATATAACAGGCTGTGTGAAGCCCAAGACAGCTAGTAATTAGCCTCACTCCCCACCCCGTGCCATCATGGCAGTGGCTCTTCCCAACCAAGCAGTCCAAACTGGTCCTTAGCGCACCGCATCATTCAGCAGCAACCAAAACATTGGCCCAAGACAGTTTCTTATCACTTAGTGCAGCCCAGGCAAGCTGAGAGGTTGGACACCCATGCTGTAGACTGTTCACCACAGGAAAATACACAATCTTGAATGCGGACCTATTTTTAATTGGGAAAGCATCTGAACCCTTAAGTGTGCATGTGTGAAACACCATTTCTTTCCAAAAGTACTGTTAAAACCTATGTAGAAAAGTAGTCATACTCTGTGAAAGTTCTACAGGCAACTTAGTGGATCTTCTAGGACTGTATGAGGGTTGATGGTTATTTTTAAGCAAAGGATTAATTTTTACCATGTAGAAGCTGGTATCTCTGTGTTCACAGCTCCCTTTCAAAATGTATTCAGAAGGAAAGTCCTTTTTAAAAGGGCAGCATGAACCTACAGCTATGTTTTGCTTAATCCATAGATGTGTTTTGAAGATGATTTGGAATATTTTACTTAGTGGCTTCACACCATTGTTTGTAATTTAAGTTTGTCGGGATACTGTCTCTAATCATTCACTGTTCCTCCAGAATGAATAAAGCAGATCTCACTTTGATTTCATATTTGGTTCATGAAGCTACTTCAGATGTTCTCTCCATTTGTCCTATGAATCAAACCCATTAATCTTATGGGATCGTCATGAATGGCTTCTACATTTGCTGTATTTTCAGCAGCCAGTTGCTCACTGTTAAGGTAAATGCAAGCTTTGGAAGCTGTAATGGTGGATTTAGATAATCTTTCTTCTTCATCCTCTGATGGAGGGTCTTTCTTCCTCCTTGGTTTTCTGCGTTTTCCCTTGGTGCTGTGATCAAGTGAGGCGTAACACATCTGATCAACTGATTCCACCTGGAAGGAAGTTTACTTTATAATTAACATTCAGTAATGTGTTTGCTTTAAAATTATGTCTAACGCTTTGAAGACGTCTACATGGCAACCATGGTAGGGGCTGAGGTTTAACTCGAACTAGCTGTAAATTACATTATTAAAAGTACAAATGATTAAGTTATAGCAGCACAGAAAACAGACTAATGTAACTTTAATGATAATTAAGTTATGTTATATCCTTACAATTGTGTAAGGCTCATATCCTTATAACTGTGGCAGAGAGGAAGCCCTCTTCCAGCTATCGTTTCAAAGATTCTCTGTGGGAAATAAGAGCAGTTTATGTAATCGTTCCAAGTTCTTTGAGATGCAGGGCATTGTTTGATCTGTTTTTCTTCACTCAAGTTGATTTATTAGAATCCTATTATTAGCAACAACACTTTTCAGAGACTGTGCAGAAAAAAAGTAGTAATGGGTGATTCTTTTCTGCATGTGTTATCTCATTTCCAGTGTAAAATGTATGTTTTGTGTTTCCACTGCTTCTCTGTGTTTTTCAAACCAAATCAGTGAGCACTATTGGCACTGGAATTTTCATAGATGATTCGGTTTCTGTGAAGTTTATGAAAACAAATCTTTAAATAAAAAGGGAGAGACTGGGAATAATTCCTCCAGAATTGATGTTAGGAATGCTTCAATTATAGACAGATTTCAATTGAAATTTGTATGCTTTTAGGTTTTCAAGTAACAACGAAAGGCAAATCAATAGAAAATCGGTTGTCTTTAACAAGTTAAGGAATATAGATTTTTATACTGGGCAGGAGAGAATCAGTCAAATTTGTTATTATCAAGTGATGCATCTGTAATCGAGCCTGATTTGCATGCTTGTGACTGAGCATTATTATGCCACATGGATGGAAGTGATCTGTTTGTAATCTTTCTCCTCCTTTACTAATGACCCAGATTGAACAAAAATTCAAATATGTTTAAATTCCCTGATAAACTGAGACACTGAGGAATGAAGTATGATAATTTTTGTGATGTGCAGCAGGAATATTTTTGATACTTATTATCATGGAATAAATGCAAGAATTCTGTGACAAACCACATCATTCTGATCCAGGAATCCAAAATTAAAAGTAAAGATACCTGTAGTTCGTTAACTGGCCTTTGAGGCTGGGACTTCATCTGCTCGTAACAACATTCCTCTGTAATTTACCAAAGCAGAAAAGTATTTCCATTACTAAGACACACTACTCAGAATTAAAAGATCCAATTAACAAATCCTCTGTTGCAGTAGTACCCCCTCACCCCCACCAGTTTACTACGTTAGAAGTTTTACTTGTTTGTAGTGACACAGATATTGCTTCTGTCTTCCTCTGCTTATAGAGAGGCAATTAACTAAGAAATTCTGACACAGACACTGAAGCAAAAAATGTTCTGTCCGTGTGGGTGGATGGGAAGTTTCTCATTCCCTAACTGGACGTTATTTGGAGCTGCTAGAACATCGTCAATTAAGAGTAACTTGACATACCTATATATTTGTCAGTACAAGCAACTTTTCATCTTCATAGCTATGCAGAGGCTAGTAGACTTTGAGTGACATACCATCGACCTGTCTATATCCAGCTGCAGTTATATGTTTTTACTGTCTCTAATATGGTATGGATTGCTGCTGCAGAAGATTCTTCACTTTGGCCCAGTGAAGCAGTCTGCCCACTCTCCAGCCATCGTGGGCTGTGCTTCAGCATTTCTGTTAACATCTTTCATTTGTGAATGGACAGCACTGAGAGCAGGTACATGCTACTTTCTGCTAACTTGTCTGGGGGCACTGACTTTGGGCAGAAGGCAGTTTGTGTCTTAGACTGCTTGGAAGCGTGTGTGCTAAGTGTGTTATTTAAATGGGTGCAGCTTTACATATAGAAAAGCTGTTGATTTTGAAGTATTTGACTGAACAGTACTGTTTGGGTTGTTTAAAAAGTCAAATTCTATGACCTCATCTTACAAATAGTGCAGTGGTAATTCGATGTAGGCCCTAAGTAGATATGAGTGAAGTATTTTTAAAAAGGCAAAGATTCTCAAGGCTGCTGAGAAACACAGGAATGTGTTGGCCAGTCTGCTTTTAATTCTGCATTTCTTACAGGCACTGAACAGACAAGGGTTCTTAAAATGAAACTTACCTAAAATATCTTGACTGAGATTGCCATAAACTGGGTCATCTTCTGTGTAACAGTCATTATAGCTAGAATAGGGATAGAAAGATAATTTTAAATTGTTTCATAAACTTTATTTAGGATCCCACTATTTTACTCTTAGCATTTTACATACACATAGCAGAAAACTGTATGTGACCTAAAAATCAAGGAGATGGTAACACCAGCTTAACAGAAGGAGAAGAAAGGACTTCTCATATTCTAAACTAAAACTGAACTGAAATTGGACTAAAATTCTTATGTCGATGCACCTAAACAAGATCAAAGCAAAGTTCGACTTTGAGTATTTAATGGCATTCTGTATTTTGCTACCTGGTGTTGTTTGAAAATGTTTTCAAACATTTTTGTAAAAGTGAGGATTGTTAGAGAGGTTCACTGTCTGATCCTGCTGCATCCCTATCCTGTGCCTTGTCGAGGATAAAGTAATGAAATATGCTACTTTATTTCAGTGTTATTTCCCACCTGAGCAGGCAATAACAAACAAAGCACAGGGGCTTCCCAGTTTCCAGGGAGTATGTTAATGAGGATTGATTTTGGAGGAAAGGCAGCAGTTTTTGTGGTTTTGATTCAAGGGCCTGATATATTTGAGTTGAGATGAAATTCCTTCCATCTCTGTTTTCCACAGGAACTTTAATATGGAGTAAATTCAACAAACTTGGTGACAGATGGGGGAGCTGTCCAGCAGCTGGAATCAATGCAATGTTTCAAATCAATGTAAATACAAATTATTGTTCCACAAGAATGAAATAACAGATCATAATTCCTCATTGTTTTCTGAATGTTCTTTACTATAGATTCATTGATTCCAAGCAGTAAATAGTGCCTTAACACAATATATCATGCTTCTTTCAGTATTTAAGGTTACCATATTGGCATGCGGTTTTTTATTCTTGATGAAATGCCTCGAGGGCATCTTTTACATGAAAATTTTTCTCCTGCCTTTTCTCTC
Source organism: Phasianus colchicus (assembly GCF_987193195.1). Classification (NCBI taxonomy): domain Eukaryota; kingdom Metazoa; phylum Chordata; class Aves; order Galliformes; family Phasianidae; genus Phasianus; species Phasianus colchicus. The sequence goes on along the minus strand of NC_143436.1, from coordinate 89,734,720 downwards.
TCTTTTTTTTTTTTTTTTAAACAATCATTCTGCTCTCCAGTATCTCTAGGCAGGCCACATAAGATATTGGAGGGGTGGCACAGAGGAAAATTCAAAAACATCTATCATCATTTATTGCTTATTTTACTTTTCTCGGAAAAGGATTACTTATACAGCTTACCTTTGAGTGTTGTCTTCATTGTCTTTATACATTTTAGCTGTGGAAAAAAAAAAAAAAATTAAGTGAAAAGATAATGAAATGTGCTCCTTAAGAACAATTCAGATAATTTTCTTAATTGACATGCTTTTGACTTTACTGTAGAGAGTGAAATTGAAAGCTGTGGCATCTAAGCACTTTCAGTTGTCCTGTTTCACTCAATTACTTTTGAATAATAATTTAAAAAGCTGCTTGTGTTATGTTTCTGTGCTGTGCTATGGACTCTGTGTTAGTTTACAAGAAGGTCTTCAATCTCTATTTTGTTAAGCATCATCAAATACAGTCCCTTCTCCCAGAAGTGTACTGTAACACATGGGATTCATTTCTTGTTCCCTCCTCTTTCTGCTTCTAACTCTTCTTTTTTTTTTTTTTTTTTTTTCCTCTGCCAAGGGAGGTACATCATGTGTTTATATTAGAAAATGAAAGGTTCGTTTGTTTTACTGGCAGTTCAGAGTTGCTCCTGTCTCTGAAGGAGAGAGATCTGCAGATGAAGAAACTGAGGCAGGAAGATTTATTGCTAGAACTTGATTAATAAGTCAGGAAAGCATGACTTTCTATCTTGTTCTCCAGAACTCCAGAATTTGCCATGGTAAAACTCTGATACCATGAATACTGTAGCATCAGCCAATCTGACTGCAACCTTGCTCAAGGTTAGTTTTGTAAATGGCTGTGATTTTTCATCACATAAATATCTGCCTAGTAACACTAAAAGACAAAACACAAAAAGGCAGTGCCCTCCTCCCTCTTCCAGAACACTCCAGGATCTCTTTTAATAGCCTGTCAGCTATTCATCGTGAATTCTGCTTATAGGTATAAGCCTCCTGCTTACCTAGATTATCTATGCATGTGAATATGTTTCAAGTGGTTCAGTCTACCTGTGTTTGCCTGCCCATCCATATACACGCAGCACAAGGAGCAGATTTCCCAGTGTAAAGTCACTTTTCCTGAATGGGAATGGTGAGAACTACCAGCTGATTGGTAGTACTGCCTTAGGCAGCTATGTGAAAAATCTTAGTTAATTTTAACAAAAACAGAGCATGACTGTAGTCATCCTCTAACATAAACAAAACAAATTAGTTCCATAAACTAAACAAATTACTAGTATTACTGACACATTGGATTAAGCGCTAGAATCCCATGATGAAAAGCAATTCAATTTTTTTTTTCCAAATAAAGTGAGTACAAAACTGTTATGATATCTGAAATTCAAATAAGCTTTTAGGAATTTGAAGAGGATACGGTTTTCTTGAACGTATTTTGTATTACTACAGCTACTCAAAATCATTTTTAAATTAAAGTACATATGTTAAATCAGTTGCATCAAAAAATATTCTATAAAAGGGGAGTTATTCATCTTAAAAATACACTTTTAAAAATAAAACATTAGCCAGAAATAAATTCTTCACCTATACACGCGCTGTTGGTTTATCTTCAGAGGATGAATTTAGGTATCCGCTTTTAGTAGTGGGCTAGGCAGCTAGTGATCATCCTATAATGTTATCTGACTCTCCTAAATAATTGAACACTTTCATCCTCACAACTAGAATCATTCTAGTCAAAAGATAACTGAAAGATTCAGAAAAGTAGTTTGTTGGTTTGACACCTGTCAAAATCAATAGCATTCTCTGCAGATATTTTTTAAGTTCTTAAATTCAATCCCTTACGGAGGCAATCTTGCTTACCTTCTTGTTTCTTTTTCATATAGTGTGAAATATTCAGTATCAATGAAAAAATGAGAGCCAAACTTAGAAAGGCCAAAACTCCCCAGACAGAAAAATGGCAGTCCATTCCTGTAACTGAAAGAAAATTGTTTTACAATACGTGTCATCTAAAAATCATGCTGTATTTTTTGTGCCTTGTTGATTTTTTTTCCTTCCTTTAATTCAAGCTTCTATATATTTTTTTTTTCAGGTTACAAGAACTATAGCTGCAAGAATTAAACAATTACTTAGCTGCTAAGTAATAAAAAAAAAAAAATCTGTAAATTTTAACGGAGATGCTGTTTCACAGCAAATTGAAGATTGAGATATTGGTTTGCCTGTAAAATGCAGTAAAAATCAGAAATTGACATAGAAAAAAAAACTCATTTTAATGAATAGCTTTGAAACTTTTCTAGTTTTCAGTAAGTTTTTGCTAAATTAGAGTTTCTGAATGAAATTCAGAAAATGAATTCAGATAGAACTTCACTGGGAATTTCTCTCTGTGCAACAGATTTCAAAGATTGGTTGTGTGTTTTCTTGCCTCTCCTATTAAAGCCACTTATCTTTACTCATATCCTTGCTCTCCTTCCTGAGAAAGCAAATGATGTAGTAGCTTAGGATGAGCAGAAACTGGGAGCTGGACACCCCATGGACAACTGCAGAGAAAACTCTGAACAGCTACTGAAGTACCTATACCAGGTTGTTCTGTTTCATTGAAGAAAGGCTCCCCTTGCGCTAAAACTGCCTCTTGCTGAAGTCCTGTTACAAACACAAAAAGGAACCCATGCTCAGTAAATCTTATCTATCTAATTCATCAGTTAATGTAGCTCATATGAATTTTCCATCACAAAGCTTTCTGATGACAATAGACTAATTGTCGTGGTCTGATGCCCAAAATGATCAGCACTGCTGCAAATGGCCTGTAAAACCTTTCCCTGACAGTGGACGTACTAGCCAAGTGAAGTGGTGAAACGAGCATGAATCTAAACTCTTCACATTTCCTAGAGGCATGTTTCACGTTCTTCTAGATTTGGAATACTTAAGATAAATTCTGGACTTAATACATAATGAATTCCACTAACAGTGCACAAAAAAAAAAGTATAGCAGAAGCAGAGCAGTCAATGGGAGAGGTTAGATGATACCGTCAGAGTGAGATTCAAGCATGTCCGTAATATTCCCATCTATTTTTGATGTAGCTGGATTCCATTAGGGGCTTAAGTTTTTATATGCTTCTTAAAGGAAAGCTGATGTAAAGGAGTATGTGTTCCCATGTTGTAGGCAAGGACAGTGTATTGGTTCTGCTGAAAATAGAAGGGATTGCTCTTTGGCTCACTGGCTACACCTCACCTTAGGAAGTGTTCTTTTTTTTGTTTCCTAATTAAGCTAGTGTTGCAGAAGATCTTTTAGTTTTGTTTTAATCCAATCCACAGTTCTTCTTACAACAATGAAGTAAGGTAAATAATCCAATGTGGTGAAAAATCATGAGTTGCGTTGGCTAAGGTGCAGCTTTTCTTCCTGCTCAGAACTCTTCTTAAAAGAACAAAACAAAACAAATAAGCTGTACCTTTCTGACAGATTGGCAGCTTTTCTTCATATGATCCTTCCAGTGGTCGTTTACCCTTCCTTTTAAACTAAATATTCAATTTTCCCTTGTTTCTTTTCTCCTACTGTAGTTCTCTCAAAGGAACTTGAGGGCTCTCCATGACTGCAGTAACACTTTTCCTGTTGAAAAAGACTTTATTGCAGTGAGATACAGACATTTAAGATGAGACAACACTGCACTGAAGCAGCTACATATTCCCATTTTCCAGAGGAAGAATTAAAAGGGATGTCTCACCTTGAGAAGATGTTATTACCTCAGAAACAACCACTGCTTCAAACCTATTTACACTAGGTCTACAAAATTTGCATTCTATGCAACCTGCCCAAAACTACCGGTAGTCTATGTCAACACCAGGATCCTTATGGCTGGTGAAGTGCCTAAATATTAAGTTGCATTTCTTCCTTCTCCTTCCCTTCTGTCTTTTGTGACACGATTGTCTTTCATTTTTTCTTATGCTCATTTCTTATTGCTTTTCCTAATAATCATTGTTCAGTGAGCAAAAGCAAGACTGTGGCCTGAGAGATTCCCTTCTCATGTATCTATGATAGAAACTACTACCCTGTGATTCATTAGAATAAAAAGAGGAAATAGATCCCTAACATAGAGCTTGGACCTGAGTTCTCAACTTCTTGATGACGGATTGATGGTTGAACTAGATGACTTTAGTGATCTTTTCCAATGTTGATAGATTCTATGATCCTTGGTATTGAAGGCTATACTTCATTTCTCTGTTTCAGGAATTCTGTTTTTCCCTGGTGTTTTCAGAATAGGAGAATTCTTAATTGAAGTGGACAAGGGAATCAAATTTTAGAGAACAAGCAGGGTGTTTTTCACAGTTTAACTTCTGAGTTAAATTGGAATTACTGACTGGAAAAAAAAAAAATAAAGGCTGGCAAAATGTTATTTCTCTAGGATTTCAAAGTATTAAAGCAAAACAAAAGGCCTGAAATCTGAATTTCTAATAAAACGTACCAATTCTTTTAAATTTACAAACTATAGCTTTCTAATATTTAGTTTAGAAAAATACATGGGTTTGGGGAGAGATAGAAACAAAAGTATAATTTATTTCTAGCTGAACATCGCTTAGATTATCTTAAAATTAATTTCCCAAAATTCTGATTCCATCTGCTTGTATTTCACTACAATGGATACTAACACATAAGTGACTTAAGTGTCTTCTCTTTGAATCTTTTTCTATCTTGCAATATGATCTATTTGTTTGCCAGAACACTACTTCAGAAACAAAATCAGTTCTCAGTTACCTATGAAAGCATACCCATGAAAGCCTTGATCTCTCCCACAAGAATGCCCGTTTGTGTGCTTTTCCAATGTCAGTTTGAAGTTAATTCTACTTTCCAAATAATAAATACAAGAGATTTTTCTTTTATACCTTTAGCTTTATGCATATACAACCCTCAGCTCTTGTCCAACTGCTCTTTTACTACCTTTATATTTGTTACTAGTATACTGGCTATTTACAATTGCATTATTTAAATATTTTGACAACAGCAGCAATAGAGGGAAAATTTGTGTGAGGAACAGTTTGTGTCCTTAGATAACTGTGCTTCTGTCTCTATATGTTATGATAGTGGATGCAGTCTGTGGCAGCAACTCGTGCTGAAGACAAAAAGACAACCCAAGTATGGTAGAAGAACTAGAAATAAAGAAGAGAAAGAGAAGTTTAATTGTAGCTTAGCCTATTCTGAAATAGTTTTATTCCATTATCTAATTTTAATTTGAATTAAACTATTGTCAAATAAAAATAAAAGATGTGTTGTTTTTAAATTGCACATGTATTCTAAAGAACACTTAGAACAGTGTTCAGGAATTTTTCACTTGAATTGTACAAAAAAGTTTTTTTTGTATTTTTGTGGGGAAAACAATCCTAAGAATTGAACTTATGGAATACTACACTATGAATAGTACAATATGATTTTAATAGGGATAAGTTCAGTTTCTGTGAGAGTTTCCTATGGTAGGCTTAGTCTGTCTGAGATAGGAAAGAGCAGTAGTCTTTTTTTTTTCCCCAGAAGAAATTGTACTGAATCTGTTCTTAAAGGAACGTGCTCCACCAAGGAAGATAAGAGTGCATTGGATAGGCAAAGATTTCATGAGGACAATTCTGGCTTTAATTCAGGAGAGGATGGGACGTGGGGGGGGAGGGGGGAGGAGGGAGGGCTGGGCATACTACATTTAATCTTCACAAAGACATCAGTAATTTGAATACCTAATACAAGAACCTCTACATTCTGGAAACGTTCTTTTTCTGCTGTACTTTCATTTCTAGTACAGAAATAGGGTCAAACTTGGAGGTGTATCAGGTAGCCCTTCTGCGTTAAGTAATTCACTCTATTTAACTTTCAAGTAAATTTTTATTTTTGGGGTTTTTGAGTGGGGTTACTCACATCCTCTCAGTATATGGTACGCTGCTTTAAGCAATTGATACTGTATTCAGTTAGGAACAGAAAAAGCCTTTCCAAGTATGTTGTTAATTGTAGTTTAATTTTTAGATCTCTTGGCTGCTTTTTCCACTAACAGATAGAAGAAGTGGAAATAAATAAGCATTTGTTGGCTTGTTTTTAGGTTGGTTGTTTGTTTGTTTACAGAGTTTATTCTGCTGCAATTACAGTGGGGATTAAAGGCAAAAACGTTTACCCTCAGCGAGTTATCTGATGATACTGAGCTGAGCTGTGCAGTTGACCCAAGAGAAGGAAGAGGTGTTATCCAGCGGGACCCGGACGGGCTTGAAAAGTGGGCCCATAAGAATCTAATGAGATTTGACACAGCCGATTGCAAGGTGTTGCAGCTGAGCTCGGGCAATCCCAGGCAGACTGGGAGAAGAACCTGAGGGGTCCTGGTGCATGAAAAGCTGGACTTGAGCCAGCAGTGAGCACTTTAAGCCTGGAAGGCCAACTATATCCTGGGCTGCATCAAAAGAAGAGTGGCCAGCAGAGTGAGGGAAGCAATTGTGCCCCTCTGCTCTGCCCTCGTGAGGCCTCAGCTGGAGTAGTGTGTCCAGGTCTGGGTTTCCCAGTACAGGAAGGATGTGGAGCTGTTGCAGCAGATCCAGAGTAGGACCATGAGGATGATCAGAGGGCTTGAGCACCTCTCTTAGGAAGAAAGGCTGAGGGACCTGGGCTTGTTTGGCTTGGAGAAGAGAAAGCTCCAGGAGAATCTCGTTGCAGCCTTCTGGTCCTTGGAAGGTGAAGATTGAGTTTTTCCCTGAGCAGGCACTGATAGGGCAAATGGGAATGATTTTGAACTAGAAGGAGGTTTAGATTAGATATTAGGAGGAAATTTTTCACTCATAATATAATGAGGCACTGACAGGCTGCCCAGAGAAACTATGAATGCCCCTTCCCTGTGGAGGCATTCAAGACCAGGTTTGATGGGGCTCTGGGCAGCCTGAGCTGGTGGGTGGCAACCCTGCATGGCTGGGAGTTGGAACTGGATGAGGTTTAAGGTCCTTTCCAACCCAAGCCAATGGTTCTATGACAAACACCAAAAACAAAAACACTCTAATCTTTCTAGGATTAATTTCTGCAATTCTGCAGTTATTGCAACTTGAAAGAATGAGCATGATCATCCTTTCCTAATCATGTACTTACATTTTAGTGAAAGGAACTAGATTCTACAATTTGGGGCTAGAAATAAGTATTTATTTTCCTAACAGTATATGAATATGTAGCAGAAAATAGTAAGCTCTGTTCTGTCATTTTCTAATGTACTTTATTTAGGGAATTCATCAGAAAGGAACATACAATTTTTCTACTACGCTTTCCTACTGAAGAGAAACAAGAGATAGGGAATATAGATAACTGTCAAGCAGGAGCTGCTTAACAACATGCATCTATAGTATCAGTTCATAAACCTGCTTGTGTGATCACTATAAAGTTTTAGAAGATAAGCAGGAGCACAAAGTGGTTTGTTTCTCCTTGTTTCTTTCTGTAAAGCTTTCAACAATAAGACAAAATTAATTTTTCCTCCCTACAATTAATGATGAGATAAATAATATTCTGTACTAATGACCTCTTCTAAAAAGAAACCTATTAAGAGTCTGATGAATGTTAAATTAACATTAATAATGCTTCCATCTGTGTGAGCTTTTAAGACAGGATTAATTCACCGGAAAGGATTCCTTAAGCTGCAATTAATTAGTGCACAACTAATTGCTTTATAAGATATCAACTTCGTACTTCAGAAGGGAAAAAGCACCATAAAGTAAGAAATCCTCAGTTTAGTAAATGTTTTAGGCACAAAAATGATGCCAGTGCTTAGTCTTCATCAACAAGCCTTTGTGCTTTTGTCCACTTTGCTGAAGATTAACAAAGGTTTAAGCAATTGATTGTGACTTGTCCTCACCATTATGCTTATTACTAATAATTTGACTTCAGATTACTGGACTGGTAGTCAACCACAGTAAGTTTCTACCATTCCGCTGTTTCCCAATGTATAGTACTAAAAGTACAAGTCTTACCTGGTTACGTTGCTTGTAGGAATGCCCCGCACCTCTTTATCCAACAGGAAATCAATTTATATTACGTTGGTAGACCTTGGATGCTGTTTTATATCAGACTTAGCAGCACAAATCTATCTCTGGAGTTGCCGTCAATCTCAAAGGGCTCTAGTCTTCTCTTCACCGGCTCTCTTACAAACAGGAAATGTAGCTCAGGCTTTTACAACTTCACTAGCAAACTGACAGTCTCCTTGATCATACGATTCTGAGAGGGAATAAAATATTTATATGTACGCTTGCACTTAATATCCACCCATCTTGCCACAGAAGAGTATGTATAGGATTATTTGTTCAATTCATATGATACAAGCCTACTTTTGTAGAACCCATACTGTCAGGCATCTTGTTTTGCTTTTATGTTGAATTTCACAAAAGTATTTGGATGCCTGTTAAAGTAAATTACAGAAATATTTTCCATAGGAATGCTATTTGACTCTTTCTACCTTGAGGTGTCTAAGCCAAGTCTGGAAAGTCTTTTTCTGAGAGAGCCTACAGTTTTGCAAAACATAAAAAGATGCAGTGGCATGATGTAGAAATTATACCATCGACAGCTTTTCTCCCACTGTTCTTTCAAGTCTATGAATCTGGGCCCATGATCAAAAATAAGTTGTGGATAGAGAGAGTAAATAGCATGTAGCTTACCATGAATGTTTGTTTTTAAATTTAACAAAACGTGCCTGTGTTTGGCTAGAGAAGCCATTTTATTCTCAGAATTGCAGTTGCTTCTTCCAGAGGAAGCCAGCTTGTACAGAACTGTTTAAGAGACTTTCTTTTAAATTCTGAGAGTTTGTGTGGTTTTGGTTTTTGCCTTTTTTTTTTTTTTTTTTTTTTAAGAGCAGTTGATTTTATTTCCAATTATGCATAATGTAGAAGTGGGAAGTGTTGCTTAAGAAAAAAGGTGAATCACCTGTCTATGTTTATCTTTTTAGAATATGTGCATTTAAACTGTCCTTAGTATAATCTAAGGAACAATGCAAGACCATCCTCTTAGGAAAAGGTTCTTACAGGAGGAAACGTCCTTGGCAGTATGTGTTTATTTGGGATATTATTACTTTTAGATATTATTTTTATATTAACTGCCTTAGATTAATGCTTAAGAAATAGATTACTGGTTTAACATAGTATGCAGGTGCAAGTTAGTCTTAATATGATATACTATTTCATTTGAGTCCAAAGGCAAGAACAGCTCTTAACTACTCAGAGCTTTATCAGAATGAAGCACACTGATGATGTGAAATTATTCTAGAAATAATGAGCATTATTTTTGAGGTTGTAATTATCTTGATGAAAAATTGCATGAAAAATGACATTTTAAACTGGTCATAGCTTTGGTGTTTACTAGCTACTACACTACTCAAATATGGGTAGCATCAAAATTAAAGATAGATATTATGTCAGTATTAAATGAAAAAGCATATGTACCTCACATTTCATTGAAAAATGGGATTTAGTATGAGAGCTCCTCTCAATAAGTGATGCGTGCTATGATCTGTAGTCTAAACTGAAGTTTTCAACATAGAAAAGATCCGTTTCTGTGAAATGCTAATTGCAACTGATATGTTTGAAAGTAAAAGGTTTGTCATGAGCTTCGGGACTCGACCATTTTTAACAGCTGGATTTAACAGTTCCATGTTGTAGGCTCAGTTGAAGAGAAGAGTCCCGAAGCCACATGATGAGAGTATGAACCTCAAAATGAGGTCTCTAGTGAAGGAAAAGGAGGATCTTGAATTGAGCGAGAAGATGGAGAATAGATAGTGGGGAAATACATATTGTGTTAATTGAGACACATACTTAGTTTCTCAGCCAAGAGCGTGAGGAGTAAATCTGAGATCTGCAGAGGATTCATAATGAATTGCTTATTAGCCTGAACAAGAAGATTATAAGGAATAAATTCCTTTGGAGATAATTATGGATATAATGGATAGGTGAATAGTGAGAATGCAGCAGAGGATTTCTGTAGGCCTGGAGTAGCACGTTAAAAAAAAATAATCTGTTCTCTAAGAGCAAATCATTGCTTCTGCGGCCAAAGATGCTGCTGAACAACAAAGTCTTTTGGATTAGGCATGAGTTTGATAAGCTCTTCTGGGCAGCCTGCAAGTCCTCTTCAATAGCAAGAAACGTTTCACTGCAAGCTCTGAAATCTATAGTGAATATTTCTTCTTAATTCTCTTTCCTGTCTGTTACAGCTGCGCTAAGTTAAAAACCAGCAACCTCCTTAAAATGCTGTTATTCAGGACAGTAAAGGCAAGGACAAATTGTGCCTAATTTTAGAAAGGCATAACAAAGCAGTGCTGCTCTATTGGCATGTACTGCATACAAAGCTGTTTCCTCTGGTTTTGAAGTCCCTGAGCTAAGCTGCTGGGTGCATATTCTGAAGAGCTATATTTTACTGCTGCACTACTTATGTGGTTGTTGGCAAACATGCTGCTGGTGTCTCCAAGATATGAATAGTGTCAAATGGACTTTTGATTTGGTTGGGAATGGTTCTTGTTACATAAGTTCTCCAAAAGGGTAAACAGTACTATTAAATATCTATGTGCATAGGTATGTATGAAGGAGTAAGTCTGTGCTCAGTTGGACTCAGATTAACAGTACAGTTTGGCAGAGGACTTGGATGGTCACATGAAGCTGACTGAGAGATCACTTGACAAAATAAAAAAGAGCTTATGAAGTATTTTCTTGGCTGTTTCAGGGAAAGGAAGCAGAAGAATCCTAAAGCAGGTATGAAAGGCAACTTAATGTTTAGAAGGGAGAAGATGGATCTTAAATTGATTCTTATCTGTGTCTTTCTAAGCTTGATATTAGTGATATTGATATTGATGTTAGGAATAAAACAAACAAAAAATAGAGTAAGTAGTATGTTACATATCTGTACTTTTTTTTTCTTGAAAATCTGCTGTGCTATTTACAGAATGGAATGGTTATTGGTTCTGGTAGTTCTTTTCTGTTAAGTACTCGTGTTCTAGGTAATGGTAGCTTGCACTTACCATGAAGTTCTTTTCAACTTGTATGATCTGCATCCGTGGCACATATGGAATTGAAAGGTTTCTGTACATTTTTGAGGAGGAAGATAAGTGGCAGCAGCTAACCATGTGGTGGTAGACATCTATGATGGCTGCTCTGAAAAGCAATGGCTCCTTTGTTATTATCTTGCCCCACAAAATCAGGGACAGATGTTGGAGGTGTGGCAGGATTATTCCCTTAAATGTTGTTGCTGTGTGACAGATGGCAGCAGAGGGGCAGTCTGACAGAATGGCGTCTGACATGGGAGTGCGTATGAAGCAAAGGTGTGTCACTGAATTCTTCCATGTGGTAAAAACGGCACCCATTGACATTCATCAGTGCTTGCTGAATGTTTCTGGAGACCAAACAATGGATGTGATAACAGTGAGGCGATGGGTGATGCGTTTCAGCAGAGACGACAGCGATGTGAAAGACAAGACACATCCTAGACAGCCATGCACAGCTGTCACACCACAAAATGAAGCGCATCATCTATCAGCTCATCCATACAAATCAGCCAGTGGTGACTATGTTGAAAAATACGTTTTCATAGCTGACAATTTGTTCTATCAAACAGTGTTATTGTGCTCTTTGTACCCACTGTAGTTTCCTGGAAATAAATAGAACGTATTTCAGAGTGACCTTCATATATCCACTTTCTATGATGAGCTATCTGGCCACTGCTACAGGACATGGAGCTGAGACAGTGGCTGATTAAGGAAAAATTGCTAAGACCCAGAGGAGGTCAGCTGTCTTGCAGAAGCAAGACTATTACTGAAACTTAAATGTTTGAAGTGTTTTTCTGGTTCTGGATGTCCTCTAGCAGGTTGGAACTTTTACTGTGGCTGCAATCCGTAACAGCTTCCTGCACTCTCTTACAAGCCTGGAATTTTCTGTGTGTGACTGAAAATCTCTAGGAAGAAGTGTTTTCAGCCTTACTGACTTGAAAGTCCTTTAGGAGTTTGCACTTCCCTTTTCCTTTTTGTCAAGAAATCAAAAAGCCCTCCTTATTTTCAAGTGGGAAAGTCTTTGCTATCCCCAATTCTGATGACTGCCCTATCTGTTTCATAGAAAATGAGTACTAAAACAGAATATAACATTTTTCAAATGTAGTTGGAGAGGCAGTTGGCGCAGGGTTCTGATACATTTGACTTCATATATTCACGTCTCTTATTTACTTATGAACTTGTTTAGTTCAGTACATTTTTGTGATGTATTCATGCTGTCAGCAAGTGATACTTTTTGAAGGCCTCAGAATGCACATTTATTCTAACTTGCTGAAAGTGAAATAAATTGCACAACTGACAATAGAATCAGGCCTCACATGCTTACTTTCTCTATCACTACTCAAATTACAGGCTTTCTTTTAAAAACGTGTTGTGGTTTAATCCAGCAGGTAGCTCAGCACCACACAGTCGTTAGCTCATCTCCTCCCAGTGGCATGAACTCATGGGTTGAGATAAAAATTATTTAATAAGACAGAAAAGGAAGAGGAAAAAATATAATAGTGATAATACATACATATATATACCCAACATGTATATATACAAAACAGGTGGTGTGCTAGTGATTGCTCACCATCAACTGACTGATACCCAGCCATTCCCAAATAGCAGCTATTTACCTTTTCAGCTCCCTGCTGTTTTTCAAGTTTCTCCACATGATGTCACGTAGTATGAAATATCCCTCTGGCCAATTTAAGTCAGCTCTCCTAGCTCTGTCCCCTCCCAGCTCCCTGTGCCCCCCAGACCCCTTGCTGGCAGGACAGTATGAAGAACAGAGGAACTGGAAAGTCCTTGGCTCTACTTAACGACAACTAAAACATCAGTGTGTTATCAGCAGTGTTTTTCTCCTATAGCCAAAACATAGCATCATACCAGACACTGTAAAGGGAAAAAACAAAAACTCTGTCCTGAGACAAAGTTGGAACAAAATGATGTCATTTTTTGGTGGTAAGTGGTGTCGTGGAAAACCCCTCTGCAAAGAGTGAAAGACACTGGTTGTAGTAAAAGTCTTGAAAAATGTAGATAAAGGTCATTTACATCTTGTAGGCTTCTGTTTGAAGTGGGGCTACCATAAATCATCTCTGATTTTCTAGGGAAAGCAAATAACTATAGCAGAAATGCTTTGAGGGGAGCTCATGCTAAAGTGTCGTCTACATTGTCTCTAATCTCATGAACACATCAAGGAAGTAGAACCGTTCTTTAAACCTTAGTGTGTAGCTCTTTGCTTAGATTGCAGGTGCAGACCTGGTGCACCACCAGTTGTAACCAGAAATGAGCAGAAAAGCTGGCATAAAGCTGCTGCCAGAAAGGAGAGAGAGGCCTTTCAAGCCAACTTCAAATGCTGCAAAGTGATTCTGACTAATACAGTGAATCTTTGCACTTACGATAAAATTAATTGGTGTCTTTTTTGCGTTGTAGACAACGTTGTGAATTTCGCCGTTTTATCTTAAACCACTGCTAAGCACAATGCTATCTCATTAATTGCCCTGAAATTATAGCTCCTATTACAAGCAGTATCGTGGGTTTCCTGTGGGGAAACCACAGGTTATTTTTGCCTGAATGCTACAAAACCTTATTATCAAAGACACTAAAGAGGGATAGCAAGAGAAAACTTCTCTTATCTTGGTAATTCTGCGCTGTCAAAATTTCCATTGAAAGCTAACACTGCACACTTGTGCAGCTTTGGGTGGGGTTTTTTGTGTTGCGTAATGTGAAATTGCTGAGCAGTTTCTGCACAGGACAAATTGAACAGACTGTTCAGCTCCCTTCATCCCAAACCTGCCAAAGCGCGTCTTTTTCACTGAACTCGGTGGATTTTATTTTCTGCTCAGAAAGCTGCTGCATTCTGAGAGAGATGCAATCTCGGACAGTGTTTCTTTCAAAATCCAGGAGAAAAATGAATTTCCTAGTGAAGTTGATATAATCCACTTACTTGGATTTTTGTAATTCCCCTTTGACACACAACCTGTGTTGTCAAGGAAGTGTTTGTGTTGACTTTTACCTGGGCTTTGGCCTAATCCCTCTTCTGGACACAGAAAAACTTCTGAGCTCTTCAAGAGCTGCCAGAGACCCATGGCAGGCTGTCCTGTTGTGGTATTGTTAGCACTCACACACCCCTGACTGTATGTCTGCTCCCACCTCCCTTTGTCATGGAATCACTAAGGTTGGAAAAGACCTCTAAGATCATCCAGCCCAACTATCCACCTAACACCAATATTTCCCCTTAAACGATATCCCTCAGTACAACATCTGAAGCAATCGAGTGTCCTTGTTTCCTGCTCTACCATCCCCTCTGCTTCATATCCTTGAGGGACTCAGCTGCCCCTCAGTGACACACTTGCTGAAGGGGCAATAGGAGTACCACGGCAATAGTGGTCAATAGACATGTTCATGGGTGTGAGCCTGCAAAGTCAGAGACAGTAAGGAGGAAACAAAAAATAATAATTCATGTGCCTGCTTCAGTCTACTCTGTGTGGTTGCACACACTTGCTGATAAGCCCAGGCATTTCTGCAGCGCAGCTGAATGCCAGTGAGATCTCATAGATCTGACCTGTGTGCATGTGCACTGAGATAGACTTGGAGTAGTGACTTTGTAGACAGCTCTTGAAAAGCGGTCAGTGATGCATTACAGTAGTGAATTTGACCTGAATCATTCAACTACTAAACCTTTTGGATTGATAGTGTTGTGGTTCCATCCCTCTATTCAAATAAATATCTGGTAAGCAGATAAAATTTCTCGCCCCATACACAGCTGTTAAAAAAGTTGTTTTTTTACTATTTCCTGCTCAGCAGTGAGTTTGGGTACAGGAAGGAAAGCGTGTTCTAGTTTCCTTGTAGTAAAAACTGTCAGCAATTAGCATTTGTTAAGAAGAGCACAGGTGCACAGAAAATGGCTGCCTTGTCCCACAGAGTATTGCAAGGCTGTGGAGTGATTCTCCTCTACTCACGCACACGTTTTGGTATTTCTCAGAGGACAGAAAAAGTATTATATATTTTTAAGGAGTTGGTTGTGGGTTTTTTTGGAGTTTTGAGTTAAAGTCTCTGAATGCAGTAGCCAGGACATGGACTTGAATGTCTGTCCCTGTGTGTTGGCTGAAAAATGAGGTTATAAGGTCATCATGGAGACCTTATTTTTGTCATGAGCAAAGGGTGTGTCTTAGGGGGAGCAAGCTGTCCCAGCATGTGCCACACATTTCACTGAGCTCCCTGAGCAAGGAGATCACATCCTCCCAGAAGTACAGCACTGCTGGGATACTGATCGGCTCTAGGTGAGCTCTGCTCTGGCCACTTCAGATTTGTAACCCAGCAGGGTGATCCTTTGATTTCAGTTTTGGTTTTGTTTCTCATCTAGGGTACTACATCTTTCTATTCACATCTGGTGCTTAATGACTTTTATTTTGAGTCTATTTAACTAGTTAAGTGCTTTTCTCTTTTTTGAAAATGTGCTGCTTAAAAGTACCTCTGCGTCTTTCTTCTGTTTCTATAGTAGATGCTTGGGAAAAAATTTACTCTATGGCTGATCACTGATGCAAAAAATTATCGCCATGTGGTTGAGACAGTGCTTTTTTTGTAGTACTGTCCAGAGATACAACAAATATTTGCATGAATGGCTCTTCTCCTTCTGTAATCTGAAAGCTAAAATAGCAAAGTGTTTAAAGATGAAAATTGTACGATTTGATTGCTATTTAGATACTTCTGTTCAAATGCTGATCTAACTAATAAATAAAAGCCGCACACCCTTCTACATCACCACTGATGTATGTGTTTGCCTTCAGCTCTCTGTGCGTCTGACCAGGAGAACAGGCACTGTGAATGGGTGGGGAACGAATTATGCCAAAGCAGCCAGCAGTACCATCCCTCTGTGAGAGCACTGCAGGAACAGGTGGCGCTTCGGTCTTTAAAACTACTTGAAGTTGTAGCAGAAAGTTTTCTGCAACCAAATAGTTTGTGGAACAAGCCTTCAGGCCATGCTTTGCAGCTGGAAAGCTTTCCTTCAGGGAGTTAAGGAGCTGGACAGCATTCCCTAGGAGGTGAGGAGGCAGGTGGAGAGAGCTAGCCATTTTTCAGCCTCACCTGAACCTCCCTCACACAATGCTGCCATGCTGTTAGGTACTGTGAGGGCTGAAGAAGTATGCTGAGGCTGATTATGTGCTGTGCCCGCACCTCAGTGGAAAACCAAAATGTAGTTTAATCACTGAAGCTTAAAAATGAAGTAAGACAAGGAAGGGAAGGGAGTTACAATTTGGTCTCTGAGATTTCTCTTCAGTACAAGGCTAAGCGCGTGCTTAAAGCTGGTCATTGTTGCTGTGAGCCATAGCATCATGGATAAGGCATCGGTTTTATACCTCACTACTCTTTAATCAAAGTGAAGCCCTGTTTTAGGAGTATGACATCAGGCTAAAATGGAGAGGATATATTATTGTTTATAATCCTTGAAAGCATTGGTATCTTGTAGCTGGACAGTCACACCCTGAGTACTACAGCTACTTGGAATAGTTGTGGTGAATGCTGATCATTCTGGTTTGCAGCTTTCTCCTATATACTCAATGATCTTTAAGGTCTTTTCCAGCCTGAGTGATTCTATGATTCTAGGACAGCTGCTGAGGGCCACTGTGTAAGGCACAGGTGGCAGTTCTGACTCCCTTTGCAAGCAGCTTTCCTGGTAACAAGACCAAGGAGGGCAAAGAAAAGATGGAATTATTTAAAAACAAACAAACAAACAAAACCTGTTAACTTTCAGAATACATAAGAGTTTGCCCAGATAATTCTTCTGAATAAACACATTGATGGCACGTGAATCAGAATGTCCATCCATACAGCTACAGGCTAAGGAAGTTGTTTTAAAGACACCGTTGATTGTTTGTTTGTTTGTTTAATTGAGGTAAAAGGAACTCTGAGGGCATTTGTCTCCTGCAGAAGTTTTCTATCTCCCCAGTTAAGCATGTATAATTGCATGCATGATTCACACACTTAACACTGTGTGTGACTCAATGCTAACTTTTTTGCTGCCATCATATAATGCAATCTTGTGTTTTAATGTTCCCATTCGTTCAGATTAAGCAATGCTGAATTCCAGAGGGAAGCTATGAAGAAATGAGTCTGTGCTAAAATGCTTCTTAAGGCTTCATAGAAAAGGCTTAATACAGGATTGTGTATCCTTGAAACATACCAAAATGCTTCATAAACTGAAGTCTTTGTAAAAATGGTTGGTATCATAAGCAACATGATCGTACATGCAGCACTGAACTGCAGTCAGTCCTGATTTAGAACACATCTCTAAGGCTGCAGCAGCCCTGTGAGACTGTTCATGGCCAAGATGGAAGGATGCCTTCAGATGAGAAGCGCAGGCTGGATTCTCCTGATGGAGTGCAATAGCACACAATTTCCTCCGTACACTGGATTAATTTTTTCTCCTTTTGCAAACCAATGGCACCTCTAAAATTCTGTATGCTGCCAAATTCTTGGCTCTGTATTTCTCCTGAGTTTCACTATATTTGCAAGTTGAGACCTCAAATGACTTGCTGAGAGTGCTAATTCACATCTAATTTAAGCACAGGAGAAATTTGGTGATTGCATGCAGTAACAGCTAAATGTGTCCAGGTTTCTAGGAAGGGGCACTGTAACAGTATTTCTAACTTTTTTGAGCAAGGTTCTTTCTGCCCTACCCAGCAGGCTTGTGTTTTATAACGCAAGAAGTGCAGCAGCTCAGTAATGCTACTCCATGTTCTTGGGAGCCTGATAATACGTACAATACTGCCTTTGATGTCAGTGTTTTTGTAGTAGTATTGATGAGTTGAATGGTTCGATTTTAAGCTTGGAGCAGCGAGGGAGAGGAACAGAGAACTATCAGAATGAAGTTAACTGATGTGTGTCACGCAGTGCTTCTACTTTTGTTCCTTTATATCTGCTTTGCTGACCTGAGATCCTGGGTCAGAGGCGACCAAGGGACTCCTGACCTGGGCTGCAGAGGCAGCAGTCTGCTGTTGGAAGCACCAGCAGGAGGAACAGAGGCTTCTCAGAACACCAGCCCCAAGCAGCATGGTATTGATGTCACCTTTTAGGAGATGAAGAGGAGGGCATGCAAATCCTTAAACATTGTGAAAGGCTGGTTAGGTACTGAGACAATGGGCTGATGGTTGAACTGAGTGATCTTAGTGGTCTTTCTAACCTTAATGATTCTATAATCCTATGTCACCAAGGTGGTTAACACTTTCTTAGAACACACAAGTCTCTCAGTAGTCAGAGAGGCCCTGTGATGCTCTATGGCCATGCTCAGGGCTGTGTTTGCAGAGCAGCCACATTCCCTCTCCCCCACAAACACACCATGGCTGCCACTAATTGGCAGCTGCCTTGCTGCTGCCCCGAGATGGAGATGTTTGTTATCCTGGAGGGGGATCAATAACTGGTCCCTGCCTACTAGTGTCTGAGTTCTGGTAAACAGAAGGACTTTTCTGCTATCTTAACCCAAACTACAATTTAATTAGAGGATTTTAAAGCAGTCGATGCATCCATCTGTCCTGCGTGAACACTTTCTTGTGATGATAAGCTCAGCAGCCAGAACTTCAGATCCTTTCAGCAGACACCTGTGTTAATTTAGAGAGCTCTTCAAGTACTGCTTCCCTTTTGCAGCAGCTCAGTTTTGTTTTGCTCTCATCTCTGTGCTTTCAGTGCTGAACAAGCACGGTGCAGTCAGCAGGAGATGGGAGTCTTTTCGCAGCACCAGTGAATTTTTCTCATCCCTTTTTGTCTTCCTTTTTTTCTTCCCAGCCATGTTCAAAGGGGGGCTTAGCTTGAGAGAGCAGAGCAGAGTAAAAACAAGCCCATAGAGATGTACAGGAAATGTCAGGTCAAGATATGTAGTTCAGTTTACCACAGCAGTGCAGCGCTTTTTTAGGTAGCCCAAAAAATCCTTTTCCTATACCTTAAAACACCTATTGTAAACAAGGATTCAGCCAGCAGAAAAGTGTTGGGGTTTGCGTTCGTTCGATAGGATGAGATGACAGGCAAAAAATCAGAGCAGACTGAGTGCCAAAGCTGTATCTACACGCCATATTCGGTGCTATCTCGAGGTGAATATTCTCACTCAAAAAGAAATTGTGAAAGTACAGACAGAGGGATTGAGTTCCGGAGTCTCTGTGCATGCTTTTCAGCAACACGTTTTGAAGATGAATTTCTTTGTTCTCAAGAAGTTCCCCGTGTTATCGGTCCTTGAGCTTAACAATGAGCCTGTTATATTGAGAGTTGAGTGGGAGCTTGGGCCTCATTGGAAAGGGCAATGGAGAGTACTGCAGGGAAAAGAGGGAAGATTTAAGATGAAGAAGTGGTAAGAAATAGAGAAAGGGACATAGGAGATATAGGACATAAGGTAGAACTGAAATCATTTTGATAAAGGACAGATAACAGGAGTTCCTGTGACATGTGCTACACATTCAGCCTTAGATAGTGAGGCTCCTTCCCAAAAACCCTTGTGGGGTCTGCTGCAAGACCAGTACTGTGTCCTGGCATGGGAACTGTGCCTGTGGGACCAGGGCACTGGAAGCAGGCAACAGCTGGGTAAGAGTTGTCCATTTATCTGGAAAAATCTGTGAAAGGTTTGAAGAATAAGAAAGAGCACCATGTCCAGCTACTTGCTTCTCTCCTTCGCCTGCTGTGGGGAAGTATCACACTTCCTGGTGAAGCGCCCAAGAGCAAAGGACTGACAACCAACACAGAAACACAGATGCATTTCTGGGGTTTAAAATGTTTTTTAAAAAGCTGTGGAGGAACCAATTCTTCTTTCTCCATGGCTCATTATGAGTTACCTTCCCTGACAGGGATGAAGGAACTCAGCCTCAGGCCTCTGGAGAACAGCACCCCTACCAAGTTTCCTATGGAACTAAGAAGGCATTAAATGTAAAACAAATCTCCTTGTTATCTTTGTTTTCTGGCAGCAAAGCTAACTTGAAAAGCACCACCTTTTTTTTTTTTTTTTTTTTTTTTTCCTCCTCAGTGCTGTCAGCCCCAGTGCTTGTGGTTTGTGGGCTTGCTGTTATTGTCATGGGCCGGATGCGTTCAGTGCTAGGAGTTCATTCCTTTTCATAAATCCAGGTCATTTCATCAAACACACTGACTGCAGAGCAACGCTTAGTGCCTGACACAGTAAGAAGACATGAAAAAATGAGTGTCTGTTGTAGAAATCTATAACTTAAAAGGCAACTAGGAAAGGACAAAGAATCCTGCACTGCACTGCATCATTTGTAGCACTTTTATGTAAGTGTGCCAACTTGCTTCATTTATATGTATCTGTATACTTGGACTGACTTTCCATTATCTCAAAACTTGCTTTGTATTGTCATGCCCCTGATACTGTTTAAAAACTGCATGTTATTCCCTCACCTTCGTGAGTTATCCTGGAACAAACAAATGTCCACTGCTCCCTTTCCAGAGGACAAGGGCGTGTGTGCTGAGCCATGGAGGTTAGGACGGCTCGTTCTGTTGCTGGTTGCACAACGAATTCCTCTGCTCTGGGGATCAGAAAAGAGAATCACAGAATCATAGGGACTGGAAAGGACCCTAGTCTGACCCTCTGCTAAAGAAGTTCCCTATAGCAGGTCGCACAGGGAAGTGTCCAGGTGGGTCCTGAATGTCTCCAGAGAAGAAAACTCCCACTCTGAGCAGCCTGTGCCAGTGCTCCATCACTATCAGGCTGGATTCCTGTGGGGATCCCAGGACACATTTTCACTCAGAACTTCTATCTGACTGTGGCTATTTGGGATATACGGGATTCTGGTAGCCTTGTGGATGATAGAGAACAACATAGGGTGGTTTTGCTGTGCCTGTGATGTGTGAAACTTACACGCTGACCCAAAACACTTAGGGTTTGTTTGTACCAACAGGTGCTGTGTTTGGGCTTTGTCAGATCCAACATCACTGCTGCTCAGCCCATTCTTCCCAAAACAATTGTGGGCAGGAGTATGGTGAGATGCCTTCTGTGACACTTCCAAAGGAAGGGTCATGTTAGTATTTACTGAGTGATAGCCTTCCAGAGGGGTACAGAAACCCTGCACGTTCTCTGGCTTTCTTGTGAGAGATTGATCTAAAGTTCCTGGTTGAACCCACTGACAGCTAATACGATTATTGCCTTTCCATTCTGGGGGGAAGAAGGTCTGACAATTTAAGGAAATGAAGAGGGACCTGCGGAAAAAAAAGCACTCAGAGATTTCTCCCCAGGGCACGCATACACTGTTTCTCAGAAGCAGCTTGCAATACCTCGTATAAAGAGCACCACCTACTGATGCAGAAGAAAATGATCTATCTGCCTACAAAGTATTTTTTTCCTTTTCCTTCATCAAACTGCTGCCAGTTTTCTGAAGGCAGGCTTTAATCTGGATTTTAGTTGTCTGTTGCAATATGTTTTCACTATTGACTGCCCTTGCTAATGGTGCGACAGATACGATGTGTTTTACCAGTACATGGTTTGTCCTGCTCTTCAGCAATCCCAGCAAAGACGGGCCATATGTAGCGCCCTTGATGTGTATGGATGTACCTGCTGAATATATCAGCTGCCTGCCTAATCCTTATCATCATGGTAGTTTGTTTCCATATCTGTTTAGAAAAGCCTGTCAAGCTTCCACAGACTGCCAGGGGCCTTTTGCAGTGCCAGCTGCACTCAGCCTTGTGGCTGAAAGCAGAGTGGGCTGTGGCCTTGCCCAACAGTTCTGTGTGCACAATGCTGGAAACACCCTACAGACCATGCTGACATGGTTTGTTGTGCAGGGGAGCAGGTCATGAGGGTTATATCAGCTCCCAGACAGGCCACACTGTGGTCACCTTAGAATTTAGCATTGCATAAAAACGAGGAAAGTGTTTCTGGAGTACTCATCACCTCTCTGGCTGTAGGTCAGCCCCACTGTTGTGGAGGGGTATCAGAATTTCCTTTGTTGGGTCTCTATCTCTGACTGATTCTCTACCATATGGGCCTCTTGCTCAGTGCCAGAATGGGCATGAAATTGAATCATTCCAAATCCATAATTACTGAATTAAAAGCATTCTTATGAGTACCCTTTCTTGAGCGAAAAGTGTGAGTACATCACTTTCTATTTTAGAAACAAACAAACAAGCAAAAAAAACAAAAACCTATATTTTAAAGATGTTAGATGCTTCCTTAATCTTTCCAATTTAGAAGCTTGCTTCAAGTGAGTTCTGAGAGGAGCAGGAAGACCTTCCCAGGTACCCATGTCTCTCGTGTTGTGATCTCTCTGTCCTCTTATTGCCAGACAATGTGCAAACAAGGAACATTGCTTTGCTTCCTAAGGTACAGAAATACACAGCTGCCTCTTTTGCTGTACACCAGCACCACTTAGTGCTGAGATGTGCCAGAGGTCATTAACAGAAAAATAAGTTTATACATCATGGTGTTCAGCTTCTAAGTGAAGCCCAAGATTTGTAAAGAGTTGAGTCATATGTTAGATTATGGGATCTCCAGCCTATTTTTTTTTCAGTTTTGCTTTCTCTTCTCTTTTTTTCCCCTTAGCTTATACAGTTTGCAGCAGAAATTCCTAGTGCAGCAGTACAGCTGTGAAGTTTTTTGCACAGGTTTTGCACTGGAAATTATGATAAGGCTCATTTCTTGGCCATCTCTTGCCAGCCATCACCCAGTAACTTCCAAAGTTACAGATTTGACAAATATTGAAGTTACAAAACCTAGAATTCTAGATGCTCTCCATTTCTAAGTTTCTGTGAACTCTAATTGATGCACACAGCCTGAATAAAGTCAGGAGATAAGCAGGGAAGAGAAAAAAACCCTCTGGAAGTTAACTTCTAGATAGCTAAATGCTACATCCTTGTGGTTTTTCCCCTTTGGTGATTTAGTCATGGGGATTTTCTTCTTGCAAACCCTGTTTTCCAGAAAAAGAACAATCTTTGGGATTCAATTTAATGTGCATGATTTACAGAGAGTTTGTGCTTACTTCTTGCCACAACCAGATCAGGGCTGGTGAGGATTTGAAACTCCCTCAGGCTAAATTAAGGTGAAATGACACCAAACAATCAGCTGAATGTTTATTTGTAACTCGCTGTGATACTGAGCACAAGACAAGGTGTATATATGAATTTACATATCTTATTGGCAGTAAGCTATGATTATATGACTTGCATTATATTCTTATATAATTTGAAAAGACAGAGAAAGCGAGAGAGAAAAAAAAAAAAAAGAGATGTCAGGAAAAGAGAGATTGGAAAAAAAAATTGGATAGACAAGGGAGGAAAATCCAGATCATTGCTCTTGGTTCCAGTTTAGTCTCTGGTCCAGTAATATTTGGGCAAAAATACAAAAAGTACAAAGGAGGATGTTTCACATATGTATCTGCTGTTTGCTTCCAAGGTGGGAGTAGTTGGGAGTCAGCATTTGGGCATGCATGGAATGAGGATGTGTAGCATTGACCCTTCCCTCCAACTGAGCATAGAAACCCTGTTGCTTATCACATTGGTCATGTAGGCACCTCTTGCAACTGAGAACTTGAAGGGGCTCCAATTATTCTGCATCCTCCTTGGAAAGCATTTTTGGTTTCCTAATTCCAGCTTCAAACTAAGCACACAATTTCCATTCCTTCTTCACCACTAAGCAATGCAGCAAAGGTTGAGACTGAAGCATTTTTAGAGATTTTCCAGAGGACTCTGAGAGAGTGGTCAGGCACTGAAATGCACTGCCCAGGGAGGTGGTGGAGTCACCGTCCCTGGAGGTATTCAAGAAATGTTTAAATGTTGTACTGAGAGACATGGTTTAGTGGGAAATACTGGTGATAGGTGAATGGTTGGACTAGATGATCTTAGAGGTCTTTTCCAACCTTGATGATTCTAAGATTCTATGACTTTATAACAAAGTAAAAAGGAAGAGTTTGGAAACAGGAAAAAAAAAAGTCCTCTTTTTGTTTCTCTTTCCTTTTTAGAATTTGTGATGTTATCAAATCTAGTTTTCTTAAACTGGTTGCAGGTCCACTCACTGACATGGTGATTGTTGGAACAGCCCCTGAGAGGATGCCTTTGAGACCCAGGCACTGGAAGGAGACTCAGAGCAATTCGTGTTTAGCATCAGACTGTGGTGCAGGATTGCCCAGCATCATGCAGAATTTTTTTCCTCTCAGTTTGGCATTTACACAGTGCTGTTATGAAAGGCAATATACACCTTCTTCTGTTTGAGTAAACTGCCTAGGAAGCTCACAATTACAGATGGAAACAATGTTGGCTCCAAAAGTTTTCCACTGCAAGTTCACTTGAAATAAAATCTAAACTTTTCATTAAAAATTGTTGTTGTTTTTTAATCAAATAATTCTTGAAAATTGTTTCAGCATCATTTTGCAATGTTTCTTCCCTTAGATAGATAAACAATTATTTGCAGAATTTCATTTTAAATGGTTGACTTTTTTCTACTTTGGGATTGGTGCTTTTTGAAAACTTGAGCTTCCTCAAAGGTCAGCATGTATTTTAAGTACAACTGGTCGGACTATTATGCCTTTAGTGTGCTTAGCACAATAGAAACCCTCATTTCAGTGGCACCCTCTGGCTGCTACTGCAGCAGTTGCGTAAGCAAAGGGATGGGCAGAAAGGAAATCAAATGCTTTTCTGAGTTTATTTTCAAAACGAGTATTTATTACTTCGAGTGGGAGTGCAGGGGAAAATGAGAAAGTTAAGCTGAACAAGGACTGAACAGACAGGAGGCTATGAAATGAAAATAGCACATAAATATAAAGAAAGTAGGAAAGAATGTGTCAAGGAGCAGTAATTTAGGGCATCAAAAGACATGTAGCCAAACAATGAATAGCATCAAAGTTAACTGGATGAAAGAGGACAATTCTATTAAAAAACAACAGAATCTAAAGAGAGGGGGAATTGTATCACGTTGAAATGAGGTGTGAAGAGATATAGGGAAAGAGAAATATGGCAAACCCAATAAGAAGTGGGGTCAGGTCCTGAAGCAGAAGTAAAACTGTTGGTCCTCTCAGCAGGCTTAGGTGAGTTCTCCAGGAGCTGGATCATATTCTTTCCTCATCTCTAGCAAGTAGCTAGCATGCGTGGTAGAAATAGCTGGCTAGCCCATGCTGAGACATTCAGAGACTTGCTGAAGACTTCAGTGAGCTGGGATCAGTTACCTCCCCTTGGTCAAAATGCTTTCTGACACTGCCTGGTTATATTTCCCAACAAGCCTCAGAATGTACTGGTAGAAGACACTTTTATCAGAGTATAAAATAATGGGACTGGTAGCCAACTTCCCAAGATGTGTTCTGGGGCTCCCAGTGAATGAGAACAGCATCTCAGAAGTCAGAAAGGGATTTGTGAGGCCGGATCTTGTGCAATCTATTGAATACAACTTGGCAATATAAAGGATTTAGATAATGGTTAAGTAGATAAATGCCAAAGGTACAAGGAAAGGCCATTGGCCTTTCAAGATATTCAACCCTTGTTCGCAGTGCTACTGCACAGTGAATAATCTAGGATCTTGTTGCTGGCTGCCTGACCAGCTGATAAGCCCATTTAAACCATCATAATTCTAGCTGATACGATTCACCTTACGGTCTTCAAATCTTCATTCAATCCTTATCCCCTATTTCAGCTCTATTAGACACAAATGAGGCTAAAGGAGACTATTTAAGTTTCCTGCACAAATTAAAGGCCAGCTAACCGTACTGTGCAGAGTGCTTGTAATGCTAACTGAGCTGTCCTTTTGATACTGAAAGCTGTAGCAGCTGGAGATGTAGCATCCTGGAAAATTAATTTCCTTCTGACAGAATGGTGCCTATGGGGTCAAGCCTCACATTAAGACCTCTTAGCCACTTGCCTGCACCTTAGTCTTTCTCCTTGTAATTACTAAGAATAATTTAGGCCAGGGAGGAGAGGAAGCAGTCAGCTTTCTTGTGAGGGCCAGGAACAAAACAACTGTGAGGGCTCCGAGTAAAGCAAGCTCAGACTCATTACCCAGGAGCTGCATAAATTTAGGAAATTGCCTACTGGGTACATAAACTAATGGTTGGAGGAAATACTGGCAATATCAATGCAGAGAGGGGTTACCATGGTAATTCTAGACTTTAAAAAGTACCCAATTCAAAAGACTTTCACTAAGGGAGGCTGTGAGAAAAATATGAGTCCCACTCTCTGTAACCACCAGTGTCATTTTAAATGGTACTTTGTGATGAAGAACTAAACTCATTTGTGGTGAAGGGGCAGGCTTCAGGACAACTGGTGAGAGGACACCAGTAGCCCTTCGCTCTGTGGTTTGAAAAGGGCATAGCTGAGCACATACATGATTGTGTCCTTGAGTGGGCTGTTTGCACCTGGAAATAGTAGGATGTAATCCACCAAAATACCGTAGATTACAGAATCACAGGTGTTGGAAGGGACCTCTGCAGATTATCTAGTTGAACCAACCCCCTGCTAAAGCAGGTTCCCTGGAGTACGTTGCGCAGGAAGGCATCCAAGCAGGTTTTGAATACCTCCAGACAAGAAGAATCCACAGTCTCTCTGGGCAGCCTGTGCCCATGCTGTCACCTTAACAGCAAAGTTCTTTCTTATGTTCATATGGAACTTCTGTGTCCCAATTTGTGCCCAATGTCCCTTGTCCTGTTGCTTGCACCACTGGAAAGAGCCCAGCCCCATCCATTTGTCTCCTGCCTTTCTGATATTTATAAGCAGTGATAAGATCCAGTCTTAGCCTTCTCCAGGTGCCAAGTCTCTCAGCCTTTCCTCATATGGGAGATGCTCCAGGCTCCTAGTCATCTTCATAACCCTCCGCTGGACTCTCTCTAGAATTTCCTTGTCTTGGATTAGGGCAGTTATTATGTTTTCATTTGAGCTCAGTCATAAATAGCGCTCTTCATTTGGTCAGTGCTTACAGGTCTTCTCTTCCTGGCTTCGAGGACTTGCTTCATTACTGTGCAACAGTAGGAGAGAGCATGAAAAGCAAATTTGTGCTTTTCCCATCAAGAGATATTGATAGGAAATGGATAATTTGGATAATGTTGCAGGGGCACTTGATTTTATTTCTAGGGTTTACCGGAATCTTAAACATTCATGGAAAAGGATGAAAGAAAAGGGGAAGATGGACGCATGGACGTCATATGAACTGATTTGAGATGATTATCTTGAAAATGCTTTTTGAAAAATCAGATTTTAACACTCTAAAGTATTAAACTTCTGTGCAAACTCATGGCAATATGCAGCACTGCCTGCAGCATAGAACATAGAAAGCAGCTCCACCTATTCCAGGTAAGTAAATGTGCTGGTTCCTGATGATCTTTATGAATAGTGGCTAATGGGAAAATAATGGGAGTTACAGGAGGTGGTTATTATTTCTGGTGCAAGTGAATAGCAACACATTCCATTAACACGTGGGGAAGGAAAAAGCAATGATTTGTGGTGTTTGGTGACTGTTACATATTAGTGGGATATCATCATTAGTGTCCTGAGAGGAGCTATGTTTGGTTTTCATTTTTTTTTTGCTGTCTCTAAGAGCAGTGGTAATTTCAAAGCGATACTACATATTATTTGCATTTAAATGGAAAATAGAGTATTTAACAAAGAAGTGTTAAGAAATGGAAGCATACTGCAAACACCCAGCTACTAACAGACCTGGATGTTAGGCCAAAATACATATATATCTATATATGCTGCTCTGAATATTACTCCTGAATCATCATGCGTGGTCAATGCAGCACACAGGCAACAGGTGCACCCATACTGTTTCTGGAGTTCAGATTGGGATTTCGTTATTCTCATTGGGAAAAATGGAAAAGGGGAAGGGGAAGGAAAAGGAAAAACTGTCAGTGGCTTATCAAGAGCGCTGAAATGGAAAGGAAACTATTTTCTTGAGGCCAAGGAACAAAAAGCAGCTTGACATCAACATAATATTTTAAAGAGTTCAACATTTGCCATTAAATAACTGCTCCCTTCATATCTGTAAGAAGTGAACACCGCCTTAATTGCAAGAAACTGAAGTTTGTTCTTGGCTCTGCCCCTGCCTTGCAAGTTGCTATGCAAAATTAAATTCTAATACTATCAAGAAAAAACAAGTGAAACTTTTGCTATTTGTATGCAATGCTAAATCAGTAGATTATTTCAATATAAAGCTTTCCAGGAAAGAGGCAAGAAGAGTAGGAGATCATGACTTCTATAATTCAGTGTTGTTCATCTTTTCTTCTCGGTACTCAGCCTTGCAAAATCAGTGTCTGCATACATCAGGGAATTTCTTCATGGCTGTGAATGTGATTGAGCAGATGGAGATTTTACTTGAAGCCAAAAGAACTTAAAAAATTAAAGTGCGTTATACTTGCAGTGGTAAAGATATATCTTAAATGAACTGGAGTTAGATCTTATTGTAACTAAGTTATTGCATCTAAAATCTAGCAAAGATGCTGAAGTCCCTGGGATGCCAAAAATAGGAGTGCTGTTTGAAAAACTAGATGTTGTACAGAATTGACCGGCAATACTACGTTGTTTATATGTGCTTATACATATATTGTTTATACATTACATATATGCATATATACATACCTGTATGTATATACACATGCATCTCTTTGCAGCTTAATCCTCCCAAAATAACTCAGTTATTTACATGCACAACTTCTGTACTATTTAAGTAAAATCTAGTCACTGTTACAATTTATTGCTTTTTCTGCTCAGCAGCCTCCTTTCTCTGAAGGTAGCATCTTGGAGGGGCTGTGTTTATCTGTAGTTGCAAAGTGAAAGACACATGGTAGGTAGAGCTCAAAATAAACTGAAAATAGATAAATCATTTGTGTGTTCTGTCCCTCCAGCAGAGGAGATTTGGGGCTCATGGAGATCATAAACAACATCTATGTTTATTTTCAAGTAATCTTATTTAGGGAAAGCATTAAGCCCAGGTAGCTTTAGTCTTCTTTAGCAGAACATCTACTTAACCTATAAGCTATACCTTCTTTTCTCCTCTCCTCGTGTTTAGGCTTTTCTTTGGTAATGAAAATACTAATGTCCAAAGTTGTTCATTTAAGGTGAGGTGGCTCTCTTTTCCTTTCCTTTCTCTTTCCATCACTTAAAATACAAATGCTTTGGAATAGAGTTGGTTAGGAAAGCGTAAAAGAGATTGTAACAGACTCAGAGGGGAGCATGCTGCGTTTTGTGGGTGCTGTCAGTGAGACACTCCCTGCTTCAGTAATGGGATGGAAGGGCTGATCTGAAGCCATTCTGAGTAGTTTTGCATCAAAAGGGAATCTGTTCCTTGATTTTCACCATTACCAGTTAATAAGAAGCATTCTCACTTGTATATTTTAGGTGGAGTTACAGCTTTCCAACAATTTTCCTAAAAATGCCTTAAAAAACTATTTCCTGTTTTGATGCCACACTGGAATAACAGTGCTAAAAAGAGAAAACTGAGTCAGAGAGAAACTAGAGGCAATGTATGGCCGAACAGTTTCAAGTAGAGTGGTTTATAGTGACATTAAGATCTGAAGTATGTTTATTTCCCTAGTGGCAAAATCAGAGTGGCATTGCAAAACAGTTTTTCACACTGAAGTTTTACAATACAATTTGAATTATACAGTGTGCTTCCTTAGCATTTAGGAAACAAAGACAGAGAGAATGCAGCATGATGTCTGATATGAACACTGCTTTGTTCACATTGTCAGGACTTTGGGAAAGCAATAGGACAAGGACGGGGGAAAAAATCATATGAAAAGAGGGGACCTGCAGCAAGAATTTGGGTTAATTCATCAAATCCCACTTTGTTTACAACTGGACTCCTTCATGCATTCTATCAAGTCTTCCTTATTTTTTCACCTACTGGAGAGCTGCATATAAAAGACATTCAAACATATTTAAGATTTAAATAATATATTTTTAAAAAACCTACTTAGTAATGTGTGACTTGCTTTCTTTAGCTGAAAATGCTGTTTTTCAGGTGCACCGGAAGGGCTTAGAAATACTTGGTGAAGACTCTTTGCATCGTTTCTTTCTTTTCCCAGAATGTTTTAGGCCAAATAAGGATCTTGTATTTCACCAGATGCTGTGCCTCAGAATTTGTGGGGTCTTATGTTGGCTATGGCACGAGAAAGGAACTGTTCAGGAAATTAAGCTCTGTGTGTCCATTTGCAAAAAAAAATTGCCAAAATTTATTTAGGCAAGATTATAAGCCAAAAATGCCTTCATTAGCATCATGCTATTTTAATGATACTGCTAAGGATTAGGGTTTTCTTTAGGAAACATAAAGACCAAAACTGTCAGCAGAAACCAAGAGTGGTTCTCACTTTAAGGAAACCTTGTCTCATGATGCAGGTTTTATAAATGACTTTGTCAATCTCAGAGATGCTTGAATTTCAGATTATGAAGCCCCTGTGAGTACAGACCCATTATTCTGAATGGAGAGGCCATAAAAGCATCAGTACCTCTGACATAAAACTGATGTATTATGTAATAATGTTTCAAGTAGAACTTGGAACTTCATTTATCAGCAATGTCCTTAGTTGGATATTGCACAGGTTACAAATGAAACCCTGAATGTTTCACTCACATGACACATACTAATAAAATGCACTAATGGGGAGGCTGAGGGAGATGGATAAAGGGATAATGACTCTTTCAAGCCAACTGATCCCAAAGACTGGGGGAGGAGGATGGATGGGAATGTCTTCAATGATTCTGAACATCTTCCTACAGATAGCAAATTAAGCTGCTTGCTGTGGGAGCTGCCGAAGTAAGTAGGCAGGTTTCTTACCAAACACTCAGCTTGCATAATTCAGCTCATTCTAGCAGCTTGGGCATTCCACTAGCTGCTATTCTTGATCTTTACATTTCCCTGCAATATAAATCAAAATTACAGCTTGGAAAGTGAGAAGAAAAAACCTAACAAAATGCACCTGTGGAAAGAGGATTAAAATGGTTCGGAAAATTTGAAGGAGGATAAATTCAAAGCTAAAATTAAAACCAGCCAATAGATGTAAAAGCTGCTCTTTCTCTGTCATGGTAATCCATATGAATATTAATAGACCCAATGAACTAGTGAGTGAAGAGTTAAACCTTCTCAACCAAAGCCTAGAGCCAAAATTCCTCTGGCCAAGCACCTGCAGTTTGGTTTCACCACTCTAAGAGCTCTTGGATTACTATCTGCAGCACAGGATTAATGCTGTCTCCTGATAGCACTGTCTAGTGTCATGTGTGGTTTACAAGTGCAGCATGCACAGCTAATGGTGGTGATTATGTTGAAAAAATACTGTTTTCTAGCTGAGAATTTGCTCTACAAAATAGTGTTATTGTGCTTTTTGTATCTGTTGTAGTTTCCATGGAAATAAATAGCAGCCATAGCTTTTGGAGTGATCTATATAGTTCATTAAGTCTAAAGGTAAACTTGCTTTTGTAGTTAAGTGTATTCCCTTAAAGGGAAACAAGGGTTTATTTCTTACTCTTCTTTCAACAGTACAGTTCTCCAAGAAATTGATATAAAAATATTAATCTGAAAGATTTAAGGAATAGCAGAGGTAAGCTTTTTTTATATAATAAGTAATTACAGATGTCATGCTTCCATTTTCTTGTTCACTTTTTCTTTATTTGTAAGGTTTGGCAGATCACTTTAATGGCCTTCACTTCATTTTTCAATCAACTGCTTCAATTCCCTTGCTCCCTTATGGGTGTCTGCAAGTTTGTTGTGGATGACTAGGGAAAAGTGTTGCAGGAGGTTCTCCTTGCCTCTCTTTCTGAAAAACAAGCTGGTGGAATGGAACTAAACTTCCATTATAGATTAAAAGCAGCCTGTACATGGAATTTGGAAAGCAGCTTGTAACTATAACTCCAGCTGTTAAAACAGAAAGGAATTAATTCCCTAGAAATAATGTACTTGGTGAGCATTTAAAGTGTACAGAAATAGCCTTCCTTACAGGGAATGGATTGTAGTGTAGAGGCATTTGATGTAGTACGAGAATCCTGCTCTTGGAGCCTCGTGATCAGGTTAGAATATGTTTTATTTTCAGTGTTACAGGAGGTGAGGGGTAGTAAATTGATTTTTTATGAGATTTTAAACAAGGTATGGCCTGTCATAGGAGTAAGGACGCAGTATTCAATTCTACTGTAGAACTTTCTTGAGATGCCTCATTAGCTTTTGAACTGCTAAGTTAAGGTTTTAATTACTGAAGTGCTGTGTCTGAAGGTTGCTAATATTTGATGTTCCATGAGCTTATAAACGTTTGCTGTGAATTCTAATTCTGATCTGTCACTTCTAAAGTGGCATTTATCCCTAGCCAGCAAAACCAATGGCCAGTAACTCTTGTATACACACTATTTTTGGCTCTAGAGGCTAAATGCTTGGTTCATCTAGCCTGTTTTGCTGACTGTTGCTTGAGCCAATGTTAGTGTAGGATGCAAAAACTAAACACTCCTGACTCAATTTGAGCAAATCCTGAATAACCATTGTTACTTCAGTCTTGCTAACTATATCACACAGCTTCAGTGGTCAGCCATGAAGGCCTTCTGTATGATATGGTCTGCACTGGATCATTCCATCAATATGGAGAAAGTAGTAAGGTAGAAAGTAGTAGTAGAAATTCTTACCTACCTAGTTCTCTGCATTCTCAGAAAGGAAAATTTTCTACATCAGATGTTAGAAATCCTTTCCACAGACTAAATTTTTTTATTTAGTGGAGAAGTTAATTAGTATGAGTGCTTTAATGTATCATCTTGTTGATTATCTTCTAGATGAAGAATAATTTTTAAAAGTTGACTTCTTGGCTAGAATGCTTTTCTTCTGTGGAAGAAAACATGCCTTGAACGAAGCACCTCTTGCATCTCACCACTTTGTTACATCTTAATTCTTGTTTTCTCCCCACCAACCCAAAGATACTTCAGATTACTTTACCAAATGGCCTGTGGCAAACCATTCTTATGCCCAGGAAAATATGACAAAGGAAACTGGCAGTGGTAAGTCACGCAAAAGTAAAACACATTTACTGAAACTATACTCACATTTCAGGGAAAAGGTTTGAGTGTTTCCATGGTAAGTTATCAGTTTCAGTTCTCTCTTTCCAAAATCTCTAGACTGAAGGAAGAAGGGCAAATGGAAAAATAAGAGATGAAGGGCACTGGTGGATGAAATTGTTAAGTGTTGCTTTTGCTAAGGTCATCTTTTCCCAACCTGCTTTGCTGAAACACAAAGTGGGAAACACAAATCGGCCTTTAGAGCCTTTCTCCAGCGTATGTGCTTCTTTGCCTGGGACTTCTGATGGCCACCTCAGCCAGTACAGGAGCCAGTCTCTGAGGCTCTCCAGTTTGAGGACAACCAGAATCCCTTGTTAATGACCAATAATAAAGTCAGTCAAGCCACCTCTGGCTAGAAGGAAAGTGTAGGAATAGGATAGGCTGGGATGTGTGGATTTTTTGGGGGTATCTCTGCCAACTTTGCAGTGTGTCTTTATACTTTTCAGCTTTAAATTCTATCTAGCCTCTTCTGCTCCAGCTAATGACTTTCTACATTCCCACTGAAGCCCAGAAGAGAAGAGGAAAAGGGAGTGTGGTAGCAATAGGGTCCCTCAGGGCATGGGAGGGGATAGCAAAGGTAAAATTGTAGGACAGATTGAACCAGATGATTTTCTCCTATTTACTAGTCTAACTGCAAAATCTTTGGACTGGCATCACCCTTCAGTTGCAAACAAAAGAATATCTTGGCTCTCACTGAGATTCAGAAGACCACGGGTAGTATTTGTGTCCATAAAAATGGCTCTGCAAGTATTGCACATGTGGACATACTTCATACCATTGAGGTGGTTGTAATTATGATTTTTGCCTTGTGATTTAAGCCATGACAAGTACGTAAACAATGTTATAGGCTGTAGCTATGGAGGTCATTTTGATATGTATTGAATCTCCTGGATCTAGTGGCACGCTGCTCATGGGCAATGGTCTCTCTCCAGCAGGAGAGAAACAAATGCTTGAGCCTGGCCACTTCAAGGTCTTTCTTTTAGCCCTGCATCCTTTCTGTGAGAGAATCCTGAAGTCTGGTTGTTGTTTTTCTTTTCTTAGTCACCTCCTATTTCTGTTGGTACTTCACTGGAAAATTCTCCAACAGGCTGGACAAATTTCTACCGTCATGGCATCCATCATCATTTTAAAGCTGTGAGTAACAGAAAATGAAAGGGGTATTTGTGTATATATTTAAATCAATAGTGAAATGAATTTTGCTTGTTAAGTTCACATAGATCTAACACTTCTTTATAAATGTTATTGAACTTGGAAGCTCTTATTTAAAAAATGGCTGAACCTTGTTTTGTCAAGTAGACTATTTTTTTCTATTTTAGTTTGTTAGAGATTAGAAAGAGGGTGAAAAAAAAGCAAAGGTTTAAGTTAGAAACAATAGCATCAAGTTACATACAAAAGCAATTTTTGTCTGAGATTCTTGTTGTAAAATGTTAAATTCCACTCCCTCTAAGCACAGGTTCATTATACAGGGATTGCTCTGAAACGAATGCCTCCTATTTTTTGTTGGCCCACAATGTCAGAGGCAGCTGTCTATAGTAGAGGTGGAACCTTCCCACCAGCGTTCCCTTACACGTTGTTGCTGTGGGACAGATGGCAGCAGAGGGGCAGTCTGACAAAATAGCATCTGATATGGAAGTGTGGAAGAAGCAAAGGTGTGCCACTGAATTCCTCCATACAGGAAAATATTGTACCCCTTGACATTCAGTAATGCTTGCTGAATGTTTCTGGAGACCAGTACAGTGAAGAAGTGGGTAGTGTGTTTCAGCAGTGGTGACAGTGAGTCATTTCCACTGGCACAGGAATTTATGAGTGCATCATGCAGACATGTATTCATCTCTGGTGAAAATGTGCAGCTAATGGTGGTGACTACATGGAAAAAGGCAATTTTGTTGCTGAGGATTTTCTCTATGAAATGGTGTTATTGTGTTCTTTGTATCTGTTGTAGTTTTCATGGAAATAAATAGGAAGCATGACTTTCAGAGCAACTTTTACATGTTCCATAGTGATAAAACATGCAATATAGAGTCTGAAATTTAAAATTGGTTAACTTCCCGGTGTAAAGGGCTACACTTTACAGCCTGTAAATGCTCTAAGTGGAAATAAATCCTATGTGATGTGATATGATCTTGCAGCATATGTGTATTCTAGTCTCAGTTCAGCAAGGCATTTAGTTTTGCAGATGTTTTGTCTTGCATGCATATTGTCAGCTCAGCAGGGGTATTTGCCTCGTTAAGTGTAGGGATGTGTTTGAGTGCTCTACTAGATGAGATTTGAAGCAGTCCTCCCCTGTTAAGATCCTGCTTACTGTGAAGAACACAGCAGGCTCCACAAGGCAGAGGCATCCCGGTCACACTGGAAAGCACAGACTTACACAACAGAAACTCCAAAGTTACAAGCACACCTTTGTTTAGGAATCGGTGAAGTTTATCTATACATCTTCTACTCTTGACTTGCCAATTATTACTCTTCACTGCAAATTATTTCTTTCATTCTAAAATGTAATCTTCAAAAAAAGAAAGGTGAAATAGTTTCCAGAGAAAACTATTGAGTTTTTTTAATCAACTGCTATATTCTTTCTTTCATCTTTAAAATGCTTAGTTTTGATATCTTTTCTGTTATTGAATCTGTGAAAAACCAAAAAGTCTTTTCAGTCTGTTATTATTTAAGTTTAAATATATACCACAACACACAGTAGACGAGGAGACTGTAATGAACAACAGCAGAGTAATGGAATAAGCCCACGGACATAACTTATCTGTAGGTAAATAATTTTCAGCCAACCTCTAGCCTTAGGGAAATTGTGTTTCATTTAGACGTTGAATGAGCTTGCTGCATCAGCAAATCCATCTGTCAGATACTGCAATTTATTCCTGTCCAAAGCTGAACTCCATTATGGGCTGTAGGCAATGAAAATTGCTGATCAAAATTTGTGTTTTTAAAATGTTTTTACTGGTGTGATAAACAGCAATGAGCTATAGCTGATTCTTCTTCGTGTGAGGAAACACACATGATATAATGGTGTTGATTCAAGTTCTTTGTGAACGTTTCTGTCTCAATTGCAATGCACTAAACAGTTCTCCCCGCCCTGTTGAAACAAAGATTATGTGATCCAGTATATAATCAAATACAGTGCTCTGAGGGTTTGCTGCTTCTGGTTTTTTCTTTCTTCAAAAGCTCAGCCAACAAGGGCATCTCTCATTTCTTTCCAGGTTTTAGCAATACAGAAGGGTCACCTATCTATAAGAAGTGCCCACGTGATGTGACTATTGGCATCACTGCAGTAAGAATACTGTATATTCATACAGAAAACATTTGGGAGGGAGGAAGATAGCCTATTCTAGTGTATTAACCATATGGAAAACCTTCCAGCTCAGGGCACCGCACACAACCTTCTGCCACCAGTGCAAGTTTGCAAGTTAAAGGGAGAAGAACTCCAGTGCAAATCATCTAAACCTCATTAATCCCCAAGACCATTTATCTGTTTATCTGGAAACTGGAATTGCAGTGGATTGAGAACAAAAAATGAAGTGCTCGCAAAAGGTAAGAGATATTGTTTTCAATTTCATTAGTGATATACATTGTTCCTCTTTGACTTCTTGTTCTCCTTGGAAAAGAAATTTTGGAATCTGAGTAGTAGATATGTTGCCTTGTGAGCAGCGTTGAGGGATATTTTAGTTTTGAAGCCCATCTCTGAGCTGGAATTATGAGACTTTTGAGGGACTCTTGGATTTGCTTCTCTATGCTTTGGAAATAATTTTAATATTTGTTCTCAGAGTAAGTCCCAAAACAGGGTATAAAGGGTCCAAATGGTCCTACGTTACTGAAGGGAGATACTTACTTAAATGCTTGACTTGTCTATGCTGAACTGAGCTCAAAAAATTAGGAATTAAACTCTTTCAGCCCTACCTAGGGGTATAAAGTGAAATATGTAGCAGAACAAAGTGCTGAATTTCACACGAGAACCCTTTTCTCATATGAAGAGCTACATGCTACTTTCTGTGACACTGAGTTCTTATTTCAACAAATGTGTATGCATGAAACACAAACAAAAGTTTAGTTCTGCTTCTGACTGGTCATGGGAGCCCAATGGTTTAGGCCTTCCATTGCAAAAGCAAAAATATAAACCACTCCAAGACACACCTGCTTGTCCTTTTTAGCTTATGTCCCGATGTTGGCCTGCATTATTTTCTGTTATATACTTGAAGATACAGTCTTTATCCTTTAAAAAGCAAGGATAAGATGTGGAAAGATGTTAAGAACCCTTACTGTATGTCTTCTGTGCTACTGTTGTCCTTTGTTCTATCTGAAGTGTTTTTTCTTTCTGAGATGACTGTTTATTTATGTGGATACATAGCTAAAAATGGACAGCTTTGTAGGGTACATAAAAAGTAAATGGTGCACTTCAGATCATGTAGCACTAGCTCTTCTCTACAAATCTGGCCACCCTATGAAGCCATTCTGGGCAACAGCAGAAAGGTTAGGAGTATATGGGGAATATATATTTTTTTCAAGTTGGCAGATCAGGATTGCATATAAAATGTTTCACTAATACTGACATAAAGAAGAAGTCTTTTAAATGTAGTCACCGTCTTTGTGCCTTGAGCGTGCCTGAGAAATTTCCATGATGTAGCTGTGTCTGCTTTTCAAATTACTGTTTTGTGTGTACAGTAGATGGTCTTGTGTAACATCTGAAGGGAATGCATTTATCAGCTGACTTAGAACCACTTAGCTTTTGCGGTTTGTTGTTTTTACTTTTGTCTCAAAGTACGTGGTAGTAATACAGAAATGTGCTCAAGATTTCGAGTTATTCTGACCTTAGACCACTAACTAGATCATCTAACTGAAGTTATGCATGGAAGCCCAAGTGCAAAGAATATACTTCCACGGCTGGGTAGGTTCACTGAGGACAAAGACCTTATGAAAGGTCTCTTGTCTGTGTCACAGAGACACCTTCAAATGTGGAACAACACTTAGCTTGAGGAATGGGGAAGAGCCCCAAATGACTTCAACCTTATTTTCAACCATGTGCTGTTGAATTCTGTTCTTAGAAAATGAGCACTAAATATTTTGCTCAAAATGGTTTAAGTATGCATCCTTTTAGCCAGCATCCTTGGTTTGATGTATTTGCACTTCTCCAAGAAAATGTTGTGATTGCTACACATTGTGAGTGGACCTTTTAATTCATTACAAAGCGGGATTTCATTTGATATTTGAGAGAGAAGTTCTCTCTGCACACAGAAAAGTCATTTTGTCCACGGGCTATACAATCTCACTAGAATACACTCAGATATGCTGCAAAAAGAACATCCCTCATAAATGCAGCCTTTCGTCTTCATCCTCACTGCAAAGAAAAATAATGCTGTTACTCAGTTCTCAAACTTTAATTCCATAGGATATACGCTCCAGAAATCAAGATCTACAAGTATTCTATAAAATGTATGAGGTTGACTACCATAAACACAGTGCTCAATTGTAGATGTCTTTATGAAGCATGAAAGCATAGAAAATGTTAATTGTAAAATAGTAATTACCTTATTGTTATAGGGAATGACAAAGAACAAATGTTTTGGAACCCAAGACCCTTAACTTATAACAGTTCTGCACTGTTATTTTATACCCTGGATTCCCTCCTGACTCGCAGCGGAATAAAAGAAAAATTTAATCCTTTTCTCCATTTAGCAGTGACTCGCATTATGACTAAATTTCTGTATTGGCAGAGATCTAATGCCTAAGTTACAGACTGCCAACTTGAGCAATTACAAAACCTTTCCCCTTTATGCTACTATAATTAAAGTTAATATTTCCTCTGCAAGCAGCTTCACTAATGGAACAGAAAGCAGGCTGAGTCCTGGTTGCTGTTTGAGCTGCATCATACTGTCACAAGAAATTTGTTCTGACTCCTTATGAGCAGGATAGAGTGTTTGATCAGATAGGATTTCCCTTTTTCCCTAGGATCTCTGAGCCTCAGGAAGACATACCTGCAAGAACGATTTCTGACAGGCTCTTGTTGCTGGCCTGAGGGAAAGACAATCTCACCTCAGGGACTGGTGCTTCCCTTGAAACTGATTGCTGAGATCCCATGCAAGTCCTCTTTTAGTTAGACCTCTAACATGATAAAACAGGCTGTAGTCTATTCCCTCTTCTTCTGCTTAAATCTTCTTCTTCCCTCTTCTTATGCTTAAATCCTACCTGGGGCTTGCACGTGGGATGTGATTACTGCTTGGATTAAGAAGTGGGCAGGACACTTGAAACCAGTTAGGAACACACTAACCCAGTAACAAGAACCACCCTGGTTTTTGGTAAGCCACAAGTGTGTGGCCTGGATGTGGCCTGCAAACCAAGGTTTATGCTTCTAATAGCAGAGAGCAAATGCCAGTGTTTGATCTGCTGACATCAAATGCAGACACACCTGCTTTATGGCAAGTCTAAGGAGTACACATAGGTTAGATGTTATGAAGAAATCTTTGTTCAGAGGGTGATGAGGCACTAGCATAGGCTGTCCAGAGAAGCTGTGGATGCCCCGTATTTGAAGGCATATAAGGCCAACCTGCTTGGGGCCCTGGGCAGCCTAAGCTAGTGAGGTAGAACTAGATGATTGTTAATGTCCCTTCCAACCTAAGCTATTCTGTAATTCTAAGGAACAAAATGCTAGATAGCTCTGAAATAGCTAACAGCAATCAGTTAAAGAAAATATGTTAGTATTACTTGAAATTATTGCAATAGAGAGCAGAACTTCAGACGAGCTGGATTTGTACAAACAAATTCGGATCTTTTTTTTAAGTCATGACATGAGAAACAGCACTGTGCTAATGCCTTGGATGATTTTGTGTATGGTTATTGTTGTTTTTTAAGTGAGTAAGTCCAAAAGCTATTTTAAAAAGGTAAACAATGTGCAAATCATGTTTCTTGCTACAGGAGACAGAAAAGATAGCAGTAAAAATAGAGCAGTAGATATGAAGTAGATCAGAAGCACATGGTTAATATCATGATAGCAGAAGTAATTGCTAGAGGAGGGGTAGTGAAAGATATGACCCAGTACAATTATCAGTCTGTAAATGTGTACAAATACAGTAATTCTAATGCTTAAGTAAGGGGAACTATGGACAGAAGAAGAACCAAGAACAAGCAAGTCTCCGAAAAACAATGTTACCTTTCAGTATCTACTTGCACTCAACTAACCCCATCACTGCACAAGGAAATAAATGAAACTTGAAATTCAAGTAAAAGGCAGGGCGAGCCTCAGGGAAAGTTCTGGGTTAAAATGCTGAAAGCTTGTAGTGAGTCCTCTGATGATGATGATTATTATTATTTTATTTTTTATTTTTAGAAGTTCTGTACAGCTCCAGCAAAGTTTGGGACCCTGAACAGAGTACTGGC
The DNA here is from genome assembly GCF_987193195.1 of Phasianus colchicus. Taxonomy (NCBI): domain Eukaryota; kingdom Metazoa; phylum Chordata; class Aves; order Galliformes; family Phasianidae; genus Phasianus; species Phasianus colchicus. The sequence goes on along the minus strand of NC_143436.1, from coordinate 89,694,356 downwards.
AAAATAGATTAAAAATGTCTCCCCATTATTATCATCAGTAAGTTGAGTTAATTTATAGCAAATACTAATTTATAACAAAACTCTGTAATTTGAATTAGAATTATCAGAAAAGATAACAAACATTAGCAGCCAGGCAAGATTGCAGTGTATCTGATCACAAGTGGTAGGATGGGCTGTTCTCTATGCAAACCCCCAAGCTCTTACTCTGTGTTCAGGAAGCAGACTTGCTATACCTTTCACAGTTCTGGGGCAGGCAAAGTGCAAATAGGCATAATGATACCTGAGAAACTTTCCTAACAGAGCGTTTGACTGTTTCCCCATCTGTACACCTCAGGTGTGGGATGCAGCAGGAGCTCTGAGGGCAGAGAAATACCATTCATCATGCTTCATTTAAGACAGCAGCACACAGACAGTCCTGCTGGTATAACCCAAAGGAACTCTGCTTAGCAGTGTGTTCTCCAAAAGTTACAGGAAGACTGTGGATAAAGCATTTGATCCTTAATTAATCCTGAGGATCCTGGGGGGAAATCTTAGTGCATGCTCAAAATAACCTCTCTGATTCAAGATACCATTCGTTAGAACTTCACTTATTTTCTCAGGATATTTACAGCTTAATCATAACTAATGACTATTTTTATGCTGGAGTTTTTGGTATTATCATCTACTTAACTGAAGATTCCTTGCAGTTTCTCTTTACTTAACCAGAGAACGTTTTTAAATAATTGCTTACTAGCAATCTCGAGCAAAGATTGCTCAACCAAGCAGAAGAAAACCCTGGTACAAATCTGGGTGCTTGTGAAAAGGAATTCATTTTCCAGTGAAGAAGGGAGACAGTTAAATGCTACCACTTCTCAAAGCAAAGCTCTGAAACATTTCAAAGCACAAATCTTGAAACAAAATAATCTTATATCTTTGAACTGAAACAAACTTTTTTTTTTTTTTTTTTCAGCCAGATTCCTGGAAGAGGAAGAAAACCTGGAGTATTTAAATAAATGGTTTTGGATTGAAATCTGGACCCCTCTAAGTGGGTAAGTTTGGATGAAAATCTCAACTTCATGGCACAGATACCTTAGAAATAAGGTGCTGTTCCTCCTTCTCTCCCAATCTTTCTCAGTACATCTCTTATCCTTTGTAATGACGCTTTCCATGGAGTTGCAAGCCTACTTTGTGAAATGTCTTTGAATGTAATTTTAGTTCTAAAATATAATTCCCATCTTGGCAGAGAACAAGCTTTTGTTGTCAGCAGCTGTAGTTGCTACTGTTGTAGCAGTGTTGTTATATAACAGAAAATGTACAAGTAGTCAAACGTGAATTTGTGTTCTGGAACTAAATTTCTAAGTATATGTCATTTAAGAACAAGAAGAAAGTAGACCTCACTGCTAAGTCATTTGTCATAGCTTATTGGTATAATACAGCTCATTAAAACCAATGAATCTGCAGATTTCCAAGGAACCACAGTATAAGCTAACAAATGAGAAGCAGAGTTATTGAAGTTTCTCTTTTCTCCTCTCCCTCTCCCTCTTCCTCTTTTACTATACATGTGCAACCTCAATTTATTCTTGTCTATAGACAAAGCAATGGGAAAGGGGAGCTGGTCTGAAAAGCTTCAACTACTGCTCAATAAATAAGTGCCTTCACTTCTGTTTTCATTCTGGACATGAATGATAAATAGGTGGGATTCATTTAGTAAAATAACTAGATTACTTTAGAATGGCTTCTCACTTAATTTGAACTTCTATCGAGGAGCAGGACAGAACACATTCTCATCAAAACTGAGGCAAATACCAGCTATAAACTGATTTATTGTTGTAACTATCCACCTTTGTCCACCTGCTTCTGTGAATCATATGGCAGCAAAATTGCAGGTGATGTCTAGTTGTTAGAGAGGGCTCACAAGTCATTCATGTGCAATTGGGAATTTCACCATTCTAGTGCTTGCAGAGCAGCAAGTTTAAACAACACTGACAACACTCACTTAAACCATTCCTCCACTGCAAATCAAATCTACTTTCGAGGACTAGGCACAGACTGGGTTTGCTCAGTATGGAGCCACCTGCTAAAGCTCCTCCTTGCAGTGGCAATTGTCACTGTGACAGTCCAAAACAGGTCAATCAGGGAGGATGCTCATCCAGAAACATTAGAATTAAATGCAGCACTTGAAAACCATCTTTGCTGTTCCGTAGCTGCTGGAGCTCTGTGTGACTATGTGCCCATGAGCACACAAAAACCAAAACCATTGACCCTGATCTTTCTGCACAAAAGGGGTGAGAACCGGACTCTGTTTGGGTGATATCCTCTTGCTTTTGCAGCAAGTGTGTGCACATATGCAGGTAGCAAAGTGACATCAAGCATCCAGGGTCTTGCTTTTTATGAGAATGTTGTTACTGTTCATGGGGGAGCTTTAAGTTTTCTCTCTTAATCTAGCTGAGAATTTGTTAATTATATCTTATAACTGATGAGTTCCTGTTTCCCACTGAAATCCAAAACATGTAATTATGAATTGGCGATATTTACTTATGAATTATCCTTATACTGAAAGAGTCTCTAGTCCCTGTTGAGTATTGTAAGTTAGCAACTTGAAGAGACTTGTCGGGTCTTCAGTGGAATACATTTGTGATCATTATTTCTCACAGTCCTCTTACCATCTTGGTTGATGAGTATGCCAAGAAATCACAAAATCGAAGTTTGAACACAGACTGTATCCATCTTCTGGAGGACAGAAACAGAATCAATCTATTGCCTCCAGCACAGCACCATGTGCTTGACTTAGGCTTCCCCAGTTTTGCTGCACTGAAATCATCTTTGCACCCAGCAGTGGAAGACATGGCAATAAAACTTAGGGACTCTTTGGTACATGAGTACAGACAGCAAAGAATTTTAGTACTTTAACTTTATTCTGCCTTTAAGTGCTCATTTTAACATTTGCCTTGTTGACATACTGTGTGCTACAGAAGCCCACGTAGTGACAACGCATACCTCTTCTTAGAAGTACTTGTTACAAATGAGAGGATAATATGGATAACATAATACACATGTCTTCCTAAAGAACTGGAACAGACAAAGCTTGTACATGAGGGAAAATGTGTTCTTTCATTCTAATTCTGTACCATTCTCAGAGCTGTTACTCAACTGCAACCCAAACACACAGAATAATTACACAAAATGCTAAGCCTCAATGTTCATCATGACAGCTGCCGCTCTGCTTTCCACCAAGGAAATAACGTTACTGTTTTTTAATCAACGTAAATCAGCAGGTGCCTAAATACCAGTCTTCCTGACGATGCAGGAGACCTCCTCCCGCCCTCCCCTTCCATGATCTTGAACTTGTTTTTGGTTTGCGTACCACCACCTATACAAGTGTTTCTGCAACTAGTGATTCTGAACAGTAACACAGATTGGAAAGCTGGTTTTTATTTTAACTTTTAACTCAGAAGTGGAGGAGAAAAAATAATCTTTCTACTGACTTGAATAATGGGATAATACATCCCTCCATGCCTCTATTGAGATGATGGCTAGCAGCGGACTAGCTAGCAGTGACAGATCACACAGATCTCCAGCAGCTGCGAGCAGCCAATTAACCCCTCGTTAAGTGTTTCTAGCACACAGCAACCTGGCAATCCGTACCGCACCTGGGACTGCAGGGACGGAATGGCAGTTAGGTGAGTCCCCAATTAGCTAATGCGCTTTACTTAGGAAAGAACATGCTACAGTTGCCATCTGGCTGTATTTGCAGTATGAGCTGTGAACAAACTCAAGAGGCTATCTTGTGAAGCTTGTGTTGTGACCCAAGTAGTAATTAAACGCTATAAATAAAGCAATTATTGCAAGTCTGATAGATAAAGATCTGGAAGGTAGTCGCTTGGCAGCTGTGAATTCTTGCCCAATTGGCAATGCAAAAACTTTTTTTAAGAGCGCTGCTCAGTTTAGATTAACTTTTATTTAGAGTCACAGTGCCATCTAGAGACCGCACGGAGCCTTTGATCAGCTTTCAGACCTGGTTAAGGCTCAGATGGGAAGTACTTTGTTTTTCTGACCTTCCTGGTACGAGTTGTGCTGGGAAGTGCGACTGCTTGGCGTCGGCTAACACGCTGCTTTCAATCTAAGTGAATGTCTGGGGAGAATACGTCTGCCCTGTGCTGTAACCTGCCGGGAACGAATGTTTGGCAAGAGCCATTTAGCAGAAGGATGGAGGTAAACAATCTGGGATGAGCAATGATGTGTTTTAATTTTTTAATTATACTCATGTGATTAAATACCATTCAAGAGGCTGGTCTGAATTTTCCTGAGATGTGAACAGTAAGCAAAGAGCTGCCAGTGTAAACATCCCCCTGCAGTGATGACAGGCAGCTTGGGATGCAGGTGCCTGTGGCAAAGAGACAGCATCAAGAGCATCAGGGCCCTATAGGCTTACTATTGCCATGGTTTGTTTAATTCAGTCAGGCATCCAAAAACCATTGTTACATGCTCTTGTTTCTATTGGAGAACATACAAGCTTTTCACTTACTCTCCAAAAGGGTAGTCAGAACACGCAGAGCTGCTGCCACTTGTGCTTAAGCTTCATATTCTTGATGCTTTAAAGAAGAAAGGAAAGGAAGACTTAGCGTCTTGGGATGCTTTACAAATTATTTAAGGACACCCAACATCTGTGCTGTACTGGCAGTCCTTCTCTCTCAGCCCTTCTCAGTGTCTGTAAAGCTATTTCAAAATGGAGATTACCATACCCTCCAGTTTTTTAATCTGAGGTGCTTGACATTGCATGTATCTCCCTTGGATACCATGTAAGTACAAACTTTGTTTTGTTTTGTTTTGTTTTTCCTCTAACAACGTAAATGGAGACTGGATATCTCAATAATGATAAATACTGGGTGTTGCAGAAGAATTGGTGGCACTGGTCTATTCTGGACCCCCTTGTCTTCCACAGGTAGATCTCTGTGTCTTCAAGAAGACACAGAGCAATTGCTCTTCCGCTAGCAGGAGGAGGCCCTGCTTTTTGTTGCTCCCATGATGACTGTGTGAGGGTGCTTAGCTGTCCTTTGCTGATCTCACTGTTGCTTTTGTCTAGTGGAAGGGCTTTGTCTTCTAAAGATGAAGAAGGATTGCTGCACTGAACAAGATGACTACTACAGCTAATGCAGGATAACCATTCTGGAGGAACAGGAAATGTGCCTATGTGCGTTTGGGATCTACCACATGATCCCATGCAAAGAAAGTCTTGATATTTCCTGAGTCAGTTAGCAGTGTCTATATTTGCCATTGTAAGGAAAAAGAGATGGACCAACCCACATCTTACATTGATGATTCCTTCTTAGTTTTTATATATAATTTAGTCCTAACTTAAAACAAAGAACTGGAGGAATTCAGTAACATTATCCAGAAATCTGGTTTCATTCCTGCTGTGAAGGGAACTTCTTGTATGTTTTGAGAGTTTAAAGTCTTTAACATTTGAGAACCTTTCTGAAGTATTCCAGCAGTCAAAATCTACCACCTGTTTGCTCAGTATTAAATGTAAAAATAGCAGTTCTTTCTGTAACAAGCCAAGTGAGCTGTTATTTCACAAGATCTTCAGGAAACCTGCAGGGCTCCTTTAAGTTTGACAGGATGATTTGTTGAATCACTTTGACATGATAAACCAGTGTGACAGATCTTCCTTATTTTTCAACAATCAAGAAGTAACACTAACTTAACACACAAGACTCAGTATGTAGTAAAGTGTGGGAGTTGTGGAGCAGAGAGCTTTAATTGGCCTCCCTCGAAGGGCACAAAGCAAACCAGATCTATTTCATACCTTTCTGATAGCTTTGTTAAAAACTGCTTGATTTTGGCACTAATGATCTTCAAATTTGCAGAGAAGCCTGATGAGAAAAGCTGGTTTTGCTGTAAATCTGTGTGTTCCACCTGTACAGCTTTACAGCCTTGTTCACAGCTTCCAGGGGTACCCTCATAGTGGTATCATCTGCTGTATGGGGGCTGCACTTGGTGCCCCTGTAATCTGTAATTGGAGGGTGTCTGTACTGCAGCTTGTTTTTCTCCTTGTCCTAATTATGGTTGCAGAGCATTAAGGTGTCTTTTTGGTGGTGGTTGTTGTTGTTTTTGGTGTGTATATTAAGCAGTGTCTTATGGCAAGTTTTTTCACAGGTGAGAAAACAGGTTTTTGTGAATTCACATCTAGTGAGTGTCTTCTCTAGAATAAACAACTGAGACAGTGAGCAGCAAGTTGGATGGACTTGAGAAAACAAAACAGTTGGGGGTGCTAGCATGTCAGGCTGTAAGAGCTATGAGCTGAAACACTGGGAAACTGCACAGTAAGGTTAGTTTTGCACTTTCTGATGCAGTCCATATATATATGTATATACAGATTAGAGCAGTCTTCATGTGATCACATATTTATCTCACTCTCCACTATCAGAGTTAAGTGAGCTTTGTTGATATATTCCTGGATTTGCAAAACAAAATGGCAGTGCTCATGCTGCTAATCTTCATTCTCCTTCTTCATGATTGCAATAGAGTTATTTTCAGAGGCATCAAGTCAGAGAATCATTTCACACAGCTTTTCACGCTGTGAGATGGAGCATTTGGGTTTGAATATGAATTTGATAGTAGCAACAGCTAGGAGGCTTTCTCCGTCAAAGAGTCAAAATGAACCAGAACTGAGAACTCCACCAACAAATGTTAGTGAGTTACAGCTGTGCTGCTGCACTTCAAGTCCTTTTTTCCTTGCTGCTACGTTCCTGCCCACTGCAATGATTCAAATACAGTTCATGTTGCTCTAATGAATTACTTGTTGTATGTCAGTGTTTGCTTATGTATCTCTTTAAAAAGAGAGGATTAAATTGTTTTTCATGTATTTTTCCCTTTATATCAGACTCTTCAGCCCTTATGGAAGATCTGGGTTTTGTTTCACTTTCCTTCCCTCCTCTCTCTTCCCCTGTTGTTTACCTCATCTGCTGACCTTTGTAGGGTTGTAACGTAGTCTTCAAGTACTGTGATGTTCTTCCAATGTGATTAATCCCTCCAATTTTAAGGACTTTTCCTGTGATCTCACTTAGGATTCCTATTAAATCCTCCTCGTTTTGTGTCCCTTCTACCTTGCAATTTTCTCTGTTAAAACTGTTTTTGTTAAAGTTTTTAAGTACAGGGCAGCAATCTGACAGACCCTTTCAATGCCTTAAAACGCACTGCTCCTGAAGGCTTCTTGTCCTTTGGCTCCAGTTCTCCTGGGTGTCTTTTTGGCTCAAGATTCTTCTGTAGCACCCTCCTTGATGGCTTTTCTTTTTCTCTAGCTTTTCTTTGAGGAATCTCAGTAAGTTCTTAGTGATACCTTCTCTCAGCTTCTTTTTGCTGTGGTCACAAATGCAAATTGTTGACAAGTTGCTGACATATCCTTTTAGTTAAAAAGCTGCTGTTAAAATCAAAGCCAACAGGCAGCTGAACACCACATAGCCCTCCGCTCACTCCTCCTCCTCCCAATAGGATGGGAGAGAGAACTGAAGGGGGGGAAATATGTAGAACTCATAGATTGAGATGAAAACTATTTACTAAGACAGAAAAGAAAGGAAGAAATAATAGTAATTTTAATAATATACAAAACAAGTAATGTCCAAAGCAAAACCAGAGACTGATGTAGACATCATGCTACAGTTAGGAATTTTGCCAAATTAAACGTAATTTCTATCTATAATGGTTATTTCTTGTAAAAGCTCTTGTTGGCTCAGTTTGTACAGGAATATAATTACTTACTAACATAGGCCAAGAACTCAGATTTTCAGGAGACTAGGCTAGAAGTGAGGTCAGCTTTCTTTCTATTTCCACATCTTACCTTTTTCGCTACCTGGTCAAATTGCATCACACATTTGCACTTCCTGCTTTATTCATAACTTCAGCTGTTTTCAAGCACACTGGCTTTGCTTTTAGCTTCTTCTGACCACAGCTTTCAGTTTAACTTTGATCATTGCCCCGTAGTTATCCACTGAACATATATTTTTTTCATGCTGTTCAGCAACTTAGTTTTTCCTTGGCTTTACTTTTCTTACTGAAGGTATTATTAAGAGTTTTTCTGTGTTAGAGCTGCAGCCTGTATAGGTGGCAAGACCAGAATGCCAAGCATGCTTGCTAATAGGAGATGTTACCACGAAAATGCGTTTCAATAGTGTATATTTTCTCTTGTAGTCAAAAGGCTTTGTTCAGACAGAGGCATAGCATTTTATAGAAGTGGCAAACAAGGTGGTGTCCAGGTACAACAAAGAGAACATCTGCAAAGTTTGAAAAAGGAACCTGTGGTGAAAGACTGCAGGAAGTGGTTGCATTTTGTTAAGAATATAGAAGATTGATTAGAGTATGAAGTATTTTCATGTATAGGAGATGGTGACAATCTAGTCTTTTCTTCATGTGGAGGTGAGAGTGGGAAAAGGTGCTTAGTATTTTTTTCCTTTCCCTAACATGCAAAAGGTCAGTCAGTCACTGCAGAAGTCTACCCTAGAAACATTCCTTCTTTAAGTGAATGATGGGGAAATACAAAACAAACAAAAAAAACAATCTAGTCCTGTTTTGGGAAAGAGCAAAATTATTTTAAGAGCAGATTCACGCCAGACACAGCTTGATTTGGTGTTGCTAATAATGTTAGTGATAATGCCTAAAGGCTTATTCTGGTGCTATTACCTCCACTGCACAAAATGTTGCAGCTTAGAAGGATCCAGCCGGTGCACTGTGCCTCTCTTGTACTCTCCAAATAGGCAATTACACACCATGGCTTCCTTGGTATGTTGATTTGGGGTGTCACTGCTGTTACCTTCCTACATCTTTTGTCATAAATTACACAGAATTTGTAGCAGCTCTCAGTCTCTTTCTCCTGTCACAAACTATCCTACTGTGAACTAGAGTGGCTTCAGGCTTTGTTGCCACTCTGCAAGCACAGACAACTTGAAAAGTAGCTGCATCTGAGGAACAGGAACAGTCTCACTCACAACAGCTTACAGCAGCTGACAAGAAGGGCCTCCTCCACCAAACAGAAGCCTGGGCTCCTGACTGGAGAATTGTGCCATGCAGTACCCTGAATTCACTGATGAAGACTGCTTCTCGCCATCATGTAGGCAACACTCTTTCAGTTTTCTTCTTTTTCACACGAGGCCCTCTTAGACTTAAAGCTGTTGAAAATTTTCTGTCCATAAAGGGTTGTGAAGAAACCCAAATGTTGCCCTTCTTGGCCCATAGTGTGAAATACATCTGAATTTCATCAAAGTTAATACCATTAGCTCCTGTTTCTGTCCGCTTTGTGGACTTTTCAGAGTGGGCAACCTGGATATGTGGGGTTGTATTTTTGGCTTATACTTAATAGGAAATATTTGGTCTGAATTTATGAGTGAATTTGGCCCATGGAGGTATGTCATTATATGATTCAAATGTAGACGGTGAAAGCTAAATGTTGCATGCTGCAGATGATGGTGAGTGAGGTTCATGACACAGCTCTGAGGTAGCTGACAAGGATGTCTCTCACCACATTCCTCATAATTACACAGCATCTGTCAACAGGTATCTCCACGTGTGACCTAAAGTCCTGTTATGTCTTTGCCAGTGTCTTTTTGCCATGAACTAGCCCACCATTGACAGAGTAAAATATATATACGCACCTCTGTATGCATCTGAGGGACAGTGAAGAGTCTGTGTCTGATCAGTTTGTTAGGTGGGTGTTTTAGTGATAGACCAGATGATATTTATGGCGTGTCTCTTCTTCCTTTCCCTTACATTATACGTTTCTGTGGTTTCTGCTTTTAAGCCAAACTTCAACTTCACTTGAGTACTGCAGATAGGTAAAGTAAAAGGATCACTTCAATCCCTAGGTGACCCTCTTCTATTGAACCCTGCTGGGAAGCTGCAGGAACAAATTGCATCTTGGTATATTTTTTAAATTTTGAACTCTGTTTGAGTTGTGCTTGCACTGTGCACATTGAACCATGGTTTCACAGTGATAATTTCTGTCTGGGATCATTACTTGTTATTTGAACAAAGAACTGAAAACCCTAAAAGGAGCTGAAAATCTACCATTACACAATTCTTACCTCATTTTCCCATGATGATTTCTGAGGCAAGAGATTTTCAAAACAGTGATATTAGATTAAACAGATAAAAGCTCCTATCTTCCCACATCAAGCACACCATTGACCCTGTCTCTAACCAAAATAAATACTCCAGAAATAAGAACATGCTTGTAAATAAATGGAGTTACACAGTGTAAACTGCCCAACTAGTGGCGCAAGAAATTTCTTCACTTCTTAATAGGATCTTACTGTGCTGGTTGAAAATTTCAGATTGTTTCTGAAATTTAGCAAATGTAGCTATGCAGTTACACACCAGTAAAGTACTCAGTCCCACACTGTAACTCAAATGTGTAGTTGATGGGAAAGGAGAAGAGAGAGCTCTTTCTCCTAAAAATCAGATGTGTTTCTAAAGAGGAGTAGAACCAATGCAATTTCTGTAGGGAGGAATTCCTGGATAAGCGAGCAACTGTTGTAAGACAAGCAAGCTTTCCTCAGAAGGGAAAGATATTGAACCCATCATATTTTATCTTTAAAAGAAGTTGGTGGTTTCATCTTCATTTTTTCTGTGTCTAGAGTAGAACCAATTATTTGAGAAGCAGGTAAAGGAACTGCCTTCTGTAGATACAACAGGAGCAAATTCATCACCTCCTCCTGAGGTGTTGTAGTCATTCCAAGTGACCTCCATCTGCTCCTCCAAAAGGGAATGGGTCTACCCATGACAGTCCAATGTTACATCTGCCAGCCCAGTATAGCATCTCAGATGTCCTAGCATGTCTATTATAATACTTGGCCTTTGTAGGTGCCCAAATTCTGGCTCACAGAAAATTCTAGAGATTATTTGATTCAGTGGTTTTCAGACTTAAAAACTAAGAAGATTGACCAGAGTATCATCAGTAGTAGTATCCAGAGTTGAATGTCCTTTTCATCAGTACTGTTACTCCAATACTATATGAATTCAGTAACTGCCCAGGACCTTGAAATACAGAAGGAAGTTACATGTATTAGTGAACATGGGTATTACAAAATCTACAAGTCTTTAGTGTTCATTCCAGTGTATTTTAGTTATATAAGCTCTTCTCCCAATTTTGCTCCTTCTGCTGTCCTTGTTTCATCCTCTTCAAAAGCTTTTTTTGTTTAGAATACTGAATTGTCACAGCTAACTCCTTTTTCCCTTTAAAGTGAATTTTCCCTTTTCAAATATTCCTTTTTGGTATCCTCAAGCTCCTGTCTACTTGTTCCTCTTCTCTTTCTTTGTTTTGTTTTAGTTTTTCTGTTGCTTTTTTTTTTTTTGCTATTTGCTTTGGTTCTGGTTGATTGGTTGTCTTTTAGTATTATAAGCATTGCAGAAATGAAAAAGAACATTTTTTTATTAATTTTCGATTACTCCTTAGCTGTTACAGCACTACAATATTAGCTGTTCCCTCAACTGCTGTTCCAAAATTACTCATCCTCTTGTGTCTCTTGAAATTGCTACAAAGTCCTTCTGATATATTCTCTTTCATCAAAGCCCCTGTATATAAACTGTCTTCTATGCCCCAGTTCCAATTCAGTGTTTTTTACTTTTTTGAGATCTGCTGCTTCTTCTCTTTCATGTTTTTCAGGATCCTCTTTGTAACTTTGTTGCTTCTCTCCTTGTTCTGTTCCTCCAGTTTTTGTGGCTGCTGTTGCTGCTTCACACAGAATCTCCTCTCCATATTTTTTCTTCCTGCTGCTGGTGGGTTTTCTCCATCCAAACCCTGTTGTCTGCTTCCCTTTTCTGATGTCCTATTCTAAGAATAAAGTGACGTGCTTATTTCTGGATTCTGGATCTGATTTCAGATTCTGTGATGGCACTACTTGGAACTGTAACATTATGAATAGTCCCTCTCTGGACGTGGCTAATTGGTGACTTGAGTAACAAACCATAACAATCCTGTGAAGGCCACAGAACGAAAGAGTGTTTGGCAACACTCTTGTGAAAGTTCCAGATCAAAAACATGTTATGCCCTAGCACAGTGGAAAAGTAGAAGTTAGTTGTCTTGCTTAAGGTTCAACTGCAACCACAACCATCGTGCAAAAGGAGAAGCATGGCCAGTATGGCATTTGTACAGCACGTAGGTCCAATTAGAAGGGACCATCACATGGCATAAAAGGCACTGCCAACACCCCTACTGGTGGTGTACACCCCACCACATCCTCAGCCACCACAGAAGGAGGACAGGCCCTCAGGATGTCACAGGATCTGCAGTGGTGGCTTGCTTTTCTTTCTTTTTTTCTCTCTCTTTTCTCTTTTCTTTTTCCTTTCCCACTTGCCAATCTTTTAATAACAGCATACTCTTTCTCAATCAACACCTCAACTCATTCCACATCTTAATTTGGAATAATTGGGACCACTATAATGAACCACAAACCTCTCTGGCTTGCAACATCTGTGCACAAGTCTTGCAGTCATTTCAAACATCGCCATAGCTTTGTGAGAGCTATTTTAAGGCTTCTGAGGAGTATCAAGGAAACAGAAAAATTCTAACTTAAGCACCGATGACAATGCTTCATCTGCCTTTGGCTGAAAAAGGCAGGGCAAGGATGGACAGGCTGCTGCTGTGTAAGATGGTCAGCTTGTGGACAGTGGTTGCTGCTCAAAGAAGGCCCCAGCCCCCATTTCTCTTCAAGCACTTTCTTCTTCTCATGGGTTTTTTATCAGCAGATGAGTACCTGAGTAAGTGATCAGTGGGTAATGTGTGGCTGCCACTTCCGTTTAAATAGCCTCGTAGATACAGGTCTGCAAGACTGACTGATTTTATTGAATTCTGTTTCTGCATGTAGATAATGAGGTCCTTAGGGAAGAACATAATACCATTACGTTCCCAAAAGAGGAATAATTCCATTAGAATCGTAAAATATCCTGAGCTGGAAGGAACTCCAACTCCACACAGTATCACACAAAATTCAATCCTTATGTCTGAAAGCATTGTCCAAAATGTTCCTTGTACTCTGGCAGCTTGAAGCTGTGCCCAGTGCCCTGGGCATCCTGTTCCAGAGCATGACCACCCTGAGGTGCAGACCCTGTCCCTAACCCCTAGTTGCCCCTTCCCTTACACAGCTCCATGTCGTTCCTTCGGGCCCTGTCGCTGTCACACAGAGCAGAGCTCAGCGCTGCCCCTCCGCTCCCTGGAGGAACTGCAGCCGCCATCAGGCCTCCCCTCAGCCTACTCTGTTTTACGCTGGACAAGCCCAGCAACATCATCTATACCTCACACATCTTGCCCTTTAGACTGTTCGCTGTTTCCATAGTCTTCCTTTGGGTACTCTATATTAGTTTTATTTATTTTGTTGCTTGTTTGCTTTCCTATCAGAGCAGAGAATGTACCTGAAGTTGGGAAGTGTTAAGCAACTGCTGCTGTTCCTTTTCACAGCTGGAATTCCAGGTCACCCACCTTGCATTGCCTCATGAAAATTCTACATTCATGAGATGTATAGAAAACTATATGCACATTCATATTACTGACCACCAGCCTTTACCATACCTGATCCGTTATCACACTTCACTTCCACAAAAGGAAGAAAATTGAAATTTTGCCAGCAGCGTGCTGTAACTCTGACATCTAACTGCTGAGTACTTGCACTCACAAGTTTCTTGGAATTTCTGTTAAATGGAGAAGGATCTGTAAAAAAAAGAAGAGAGAAAATAGCCAACCATCACTTACCAATGTGAAGGATTGTGAGCAAGGTGGATCCCAGAACTGTACAACAAAAGTGCAGTGCCACTAGCACTGATGGTGTAAGCAACTGTCATGGTGCAGTGGGATCACTGCCGTGGAGCAAGGACATCATCTGAGATCAAGTGACAGAGAAATGGTGACACATTATGAGAACTTCAGAGTCGTCCTCAGGTAACAAAGCTGGGAAGTGTACATGCAAACAGTGATCTTTGAAATCAAGAAGACCCCAGCCAATTCCAGCTCTTGTGGACCTGGACTGTTTTGACTTTGAAATCGGACTGTATTGCAGCAGTCTCTGATCCTTTTCCTCAGCATTGAAGACTGTCTCTCCTGCTTTCTCTGTCCCTTTTCCCTTCCCTGGTGACTTAAACCCACTCTATCTGCATGGCCAGTGCATGTTTTCTTTCCAGTCTCACCTTCTGAATCACAGTACTCCTGTATCTTTAGGTCCTCCCTCAGTTTCCTTCACTAATACTGCCCAGCCTGGTTTTTATCTCTTGCTTCTCCAGGTCTCCAGGTGCTCTCCACCCTTCCCCAGTCCTTGCCTTCCAGTGAGGAAAGCATTAAATGCCTGTGAGAGCACCTCCCATAGAGCTGGGCAGCATTTCCTCCATCAGGGAGCAGCAGTTCTCCACACAGCTGTATCCTGCCCACACTGAACTGACAGCAGCTTCCTAGGGGTACCAAAAAGCACTGTCTGACCATCATCTTCTTCCTACCATGTTTTCTAAATCATGACATAGACATAGCAGAACTTCTTGATAAAATTGTTACACTTTAAAAATGAGAAGGAGGCAGCAGAGAGAACACCTTGAAAAATCTAATTCTCAAATATTGCTGACCAACTTTCACTGAAACTTGGAAAATCCATTAAACCATAAGAACAGCAACAACAACCAACAGCTGTGGTACAGGGTGAAGTTCAGCAAGGCTGCGAGGATCTTCAAATATAAAGGATAACTTTAAAATGTAACTGTACTTAGGTGTCTGCTAAACTACTGTATAGCTTAGAAATGTGATACACAAACCAAATGTTAGCTCTGTCGTACAATGTGCCAGAAGAGTCTTCTCTTCTGACATGGACTGTTAACAGTGCAGAAGAATCATTTCCTATTTTCCACCCTGCCCTCACTGTGCTCATTAGCATTAAGCTGATGACTAAGTGCACTGCAGACAGACAATTACAGCAACATGAAGCCATGACCGTACTTCGCACCTCCAGTTTCACTTCTTAACAGCAGCTTTTAGAATAAGTCTTCTTTTAATGCTAGTCTTCTGGCTTTTTCTAGAATTGGTCTGAAAGACAAGAGACCTTGTTTCTGTTTGTCCATGGAGTTCCCATTTTTTCATGGAAAGATATCAAGAAAAGCATGTGAAGAACTGCTGTGCAAGAAAGGAAAGAATGGTAGCTATTTAATACGAGAGAGTGAAAGTGTGGCTGGAGCCCTGTGTCTGTGTGTTTTGTAAGTATTTTAATATTAAATTTCTTACAAGTTTTCAAATAGATTCAAAACTAAGAATTCTCCTTTTCTAATGTTAATAGTTCTTCCCTAATGTTAACAATATGTCTGTAGATGTATTCAAGCGATGTTGGTTGCCTTGTGTTTTCTTTACAGTGAGTGGTGAGTGGGGGCATTTGTAAAAACAATTCATACAACAGAGAATGGATGAACTGTTCTCTGCTGATACTGTTGTCTCTCTGCAGACAATAGAGAGAGCCCAGAGAAAACACCTCCGCCTGCCAAAACACTGCGAGAAGAACCTCACTCAAAGTTGCTACCTCTGTTATAACAATGAGTAACTACCATTCTAGCACTACTGAGACACAGAAAAGTCTCACAGTAGGATATAAAACATTTTCTTCTTCATATGCATGCTGATTATCTGATGAAACATTAGCCTTGTGTTTCCCACAAAGTTTATCGGATGTAAGAAGATAAGCTGAGACAGAAAGATGTCATGTCCTACTCAAATTCATGATAAGGCCATGAACAAGATGGGAATAGAAAACTGCTTAGCTTAGAACAATTAAAATTGGATTATTTTCTTTTCCTATTGGGAACAGTACTTTTTTCCTGTTCATAAAGTCTGTTTCACATTTTTCATAAATAATCAATCTGTTCTTAATATGTTCAGAGTTTACGAACGAGTAACTAGTCCTTTTTGCATGAACCTATAAAATTTTACACTTTCCTTGATGGTGTGTTTGAGAGTGATATGAAAAAAAAAATTAGCACAACATTTAATTAGCTCAGAAATGTCAGGAAATACTTTTTATCAATAATCAAAATCTCACTGCTTTTGAAACAAATCGAAGGAGAAGGGAGAAAAAGAGAGGAGGAAACATGGAGTACTGCTGGGTTGGTGAATAGAAGAAAGGATCATCTGGGAATGACAAAGATGAGTAAGGAGAAATGGCAGATGAGATACAAATCTACAAGAACTCCCTTGTCCTCCCACTAGTTAGTTTGTTAATTTGAATCATAATATGCAGTTGTTTATAAGCATTTAATAGTTGATTTGGAATCAGAAGTTTTCATTGTAATGGTAGTTTCATGTTCATTTTATGTTAAAATAACTGCAGCAGCCAAGTAATATACGCACAACAACTTTCAAATTTTGACTGAAAAAGAATAAGTTTAGAAACAATCCATTTAGATTATTGTTATTCACTTCTATATCTTATTTTTACTTGCATATTATGTTTAAAGAATGAAGACCGACTTTTATAAAAGCTCATAAGCCAGATACTTGTGAATTTTTACAGGTACCTCATGGAGGGAAAAAAAAAAAAAAAAGAGTAGTCAAAGTTAATCTTTTCTGAGTGGAAGTGAGAAGTCCCAGTCCATAGTAAATTCTTCAGAGAGCAGAGTAGGTTCTTTGCAGAACACACATCCATTTACTTGCAAGTCCCCATAACTAGATTTTTGCCCTAAGATTCTCCCTCTCATCTCATCTCAATTCATTTAGCTATATCTGAAATCTTTCCAATGAACATGCATACCAACTAAAATTACCTGTTTTCAGATATTGTTTTTTTTTGTTGCTGTTTTGTTGTGGTTTATATCTCTCTGTAGCTTTTCTGCCTTTTTTGGTGATTATCATGATCTCCAGTTCATCTTCTGAACAGCTGTCATTGCCATACTTGATAAAAAGTTTTCATTTCTGTTGATAAAATGTGTCCAAGGCCATTAGTATCCTTAATGTTCTAATATTTGTGTATTATTAAAATAATAATAGTCAAAACTCTAGGAAATGCTAAAGAAGAATAATTTCCTAAAAGTAGAGCCCATGTTGTTGTTTTGTGTGCTGGTGAGTGGAGGACATTTTCTACTGACATTTCTCCAAGAATTCAACATTCTTCTTGTAATACAACTGCAAGATATAGTTTAGAGAGGTATCACATTGGAAGGCAAGGAAAACAGATGAGAGAATGGGAAGTATATGGAATCAAATAATTTATATAAAAGCCTGAGCTGGGTTTACTTTGTAAGTTATCTGCAAATTTTAGAGTACACATATTTCAAAACATGAAAAATTTTCTCAATTTTTGAACTCTGGAAACCCATTTGTTTTGCTTTTCTATCTCAGTCTTATACATCTTAATTCACAATCATATGTGTTGATAATGCTATTGCAGATATTTCCAGTCCCGGCGTCTGTTAAAATTGTGGTTTCCCTTCCTTCCTCCATTGTTTTTTCTTTTAACATTTTCTTTTAACATTCTCTTTCAGCATAAGGTCAGAGACTTAGCCCACTTGTTTGTTCCTAATATCATATCTTCTCTTCTGGATATGCTCATTGTTAAATGGCCAGTATCATATCTAGTCAAATCAAATACATTTGAGTTTGAAATAGTGATTGCATCTGGAACAGGTGGAGGCATAGATGGCTCAGTGGGAAGATTACTTGTGGGCTCACCCAAGGAAAGCAGCTTACAGAAAAAGCATTCTATGACTTCTCACTCCTGTGTATGCCACAGCTAATAAATCACCTGTTCTCTACAGAGAACAATAGAAGACATTCCCAGAGACAGCCTTTCAGAATGTCAGTTCACGCCACTGTTCTTAGTTTCCATATAACACGGTAATCTTGTGTCACATCCCAGGTAATTTTCTCTTGTTTTGAGGTGTAGATCAGTCTTTTAAAAGGTGACATTTCCTATGGAGTTGATAGTTTGAAGCCCATTCTTTTTCCCCTAGGGTATGAATTCAGGGAAAGAAGGATACTTCACTTTCCCCTGTAGCAATTTGGATCTTCACAGTAGCTCCATTTTTTTTTTAGGAGAGGTATGTGTTAACACTGTCATTCCAGCCTAAAAAGGCTGTATGATAGTAAGTCTACCCTTGCTGGAGTCTGAGGGACATCCAAGCTACAGCTCGCCTTTGTCTCACTGCTGATGGAGACACTGCGGTTATAGATGCATGAGTCTGCCCTTTGCCTGCATTTTATTCCATGTTGACATTTGCACAAAGTGGTTTCTAATATGGTAAAGCAATTCTGCTGATGGTGAGCAAGAAATTAGGCATCCTGTAGAAGCAAAAACTATTTTACATGTATAGCAGCTTTCAGTGGGCTTCTAGGCTCTGTTTTGTGCTTTACTGTCTATGAAAAAGTAACAGCGACTTCCAGCCCTTTCTGGACGTAACCAGAAGCATTTTCATTACTTTGAATTAGCATATTTATTTTATTGAAGCTGTAGTCATATGAAACTTAACTCAACATAAAAAATGGACCTAAGAAGCAGGAGGAGAGCTCAGGCAGTTAGCTGATGTGAACATGATTGCTCAAGGTCTTTCCCAAGCAAAACAAAAAACAAAAAAAAAAACATGCAAGCAAACAAAACCAATACCCGAGTGTCATATTCAGCTGTAGTAGTCTAAGCCCTTTCCTGTGGTCTGACAGTTGATACAAACATAACGTATACAACAATGTTTTTCACAGCTTTGAAAAAGTCATCTATACTTATCGTATCTTCAGGGATTATGAAGGATATTATAAAATGCAGGTAAGCAAATCTCATTTCATCTGTAATGACCTCATTATTTTAAATTTTAATGAATTTTAAGAAATAAGGCACTTGAAAAGATTGCCTTATTAAACAGGAAGCCTCCTTCAAAAGTAATGCCTCCCATTTTATTATGTTGGCCAGCAATGTCAGAGGCGGATGTTGGTGGTACTGTAGAAGTTGTTAAACCTTCCCACCAATATTCCATTACATTTTATTGCTATGCAACAGATAGCAGCAGAGGGGCAGTCTGACAAACAGCATCTGAAATGGAAATGCAGATGAAGCAAAGATGGCCGTCTGGATATGATGCATTTCCTCCATGCAGAAATTACACCCAATGAAATTCATTGACGTGTGCCAAATGTTTACGGAGACCAAACAGTGGATGTGAGCACAGTGAGATGGTCGGTGGTGTGTTTCAGCAGCAGTGACAGCAGCGTAAAAGGCAAGCCACTAGATGGTCCTAGATTCTAGATGGTCACGCACAGCTGCCACACCACAAAATGAAGAGTGCCTCAACCAGATCATGCAAACAAATTGGCAGATTATGAACATGGAGCTGAATATTGATGGTGGCAATGTTGGCATATTGTAAAGTTTGCACCAGGTGAGTCCCACACAGGAATAGAATGAACACTGTATGCAAGTTTGTAAGGACCTGTTGAACCAATGTGAGGCTGAGAGTGTCAGTTTTCTCAATCCCGTCTTTATTTGTTACGAGATGTGGTCATCAGTATGAGCTACAGTCAAAATGGCAGTCCACAGAGTGGTTACGTGAATTCTCCATCGAAGAAAAAGTTCAAGACACAGCCCTCAGCAGGTATAGTGCTGTGCCTTGTCTTTTGGGATAGGAAAGGGGTGATCCTTCTGGATTTTCCTGGAACCTGGACAAACCATCACAATACTGACTAAGCTGACGGCTTGAAATTCCAGAGTCAGGCCAGAGAAGAAGACACTCTATTTCTTGCAATACAATAATGGTAGTTACCACTTTGAAAACCATGGAGCACACTGCCAATCTGGTCTGTACTGTCCTACCACACCCACCGTATTGTCTGGATTTGGCACCTACTGATTTCCATCTGTTTGGGCTGAGGAAAGCCGCACTGTGCAGGCAATATTTTCATTCCAGGAATGCTGTAATAACAGTTGTGAAACAATGGGTCACCACTGCTGCTGCATTTTTATGAGCTCAGCACACTGGCTCTTGTTCATCACTAGTAAAAATGCATAGCTAATGGTGATGTCTGTGTTGAAAAATAGTGTTTCATAGCTGAGAATTTGCTCAATCAAATAGTGTTATTCTGTTCTTTTTCATGTAGTACCATGAAAATAAATAGGAGGCATTACTTTCAAAACAACTTACACATTTCCAACTTCCTTTTCTGCTATATTTACTTTTTGACTTTCTGACATTATACTTGCAAGCTTATAAGTAGATATTATCTTTCTGGAAATCCCTTATAATCTGAATGAATCAGCTATTTGTTGACCAGCTATTTCCCGATTTGACCATTTCTTTTTTATATTATTGAAGAAAAAATCTATAGCTTTCAGCACTTCTGTTCCTAATTAGCTTTTTCTATTTGGAAGCTCTGCCATGGCACCTAGAATCTAGGGGTTCTGAATATCAAAATTCTTGATTTTAAAAGACCTGCTCATCAGAGTGAAGCCATCACAATATCTGTAATTCTGTGCTTTTCTGTGGCACCGAAAGTAATGACTTCAGATAATGCTGCTTGCTGCTGGAATATGCATAAGAGCAGAATGTATCAATCAGATTCCTACACAAAGAATCTTCAATTTATAGGCAAGCCAAGAGGACATTTTAAAAACTGGATCAGCCCATGACTGGGAATAGGAATAGTCAACAGGACTTCCAACAATTAAGTAGGATTTAAGTGGAATGGGGTCATCAAACTCACTTTACAAAGGACACACCAAAGTGTCATTTGCTGGTCACTCTTGCTTATTTGGTGGTTTGGATTCAGTATGAGAGACACAATTTCCCATAAAGAACTGAATGATTTGTTGACAAAAAAGTAATCTATTTTGGATTACAGCCACTCTTCTGGGTTTTGCTTTCACACCTATCAGCAGACAATAAGTTTTTTCAAACTTAATTTTCCTTGCAGGGCCTGGTCATGAATGTAAAATAATACTTTTGTTCTTCTAGTTTTTAAGTCATATATTTTGGTTTACTAAAATATACTGAATATAGTATATTGATGGTGATGGGGGGATTGCTTGGTTTTTTTCAAGGGCCAGGTCCAGCTGTGAACGTTCTAGAGTGTAGTAGGCTGACCCTGACCTGCACATCCACAACTGCTTGTTCACACCCTACTCCTCCCAACAGGTTGTTGGTGGAAAGAAAATAGGAAAAGCAAGATGGAGAAAACTCATAGACGAAGATAAAAGGCAGGTGATACAATAGGTGATATATAGGCAAAGCAAATAAGAAATTTAGTTACTACTTCCCATCAGCAGATAGATGTTTAGCTGCTTCCCAGAAAGTAGGGTCTCAGCACATGTAAATGATTACTTGCCATAAACCACAGCCATCCCCATTTTCCCTAAGCTTTTAAAGTTGAGCATAATGCCTTGAGAGATGGGATACCCCTCTGGTCAGTTCAGCAGTCTCCACTCCCAGCTTCTTGCACACCACCAGTCTACTCACTGGGGGAGCAGGGTGGAAAAACACCTCAATACTAAGCAAGCACTGCTCAGTGATAGCCAAAACACTGTTGTGTTATCAACACTGTTTTAGTCATAAACTAAAAACACAGAACCATACAGGCTGCTATGAAAAAAGTTAACTCCATCCCAGCCAAAACCAGTGCATAGGGGCAGAGGCATTCAATCTATAATGAGTTGAAGGGAAGATAAAAAATGAAAAAAAATGAAGGGAAAAAAAAAAAAAAAAGGAAAATAACGCATCTCCAGATAGTGTTAAACCAAAGCCTCATCATTGACTTTTAATGACTGGTAGTGCAAGTGGGACCCTCGCTGTGATTAGAGCTTGTTAATGTACTTACTCTTTCACTGCTGTCTTGAAGCTGACAGTATTGCAAAAGTCTCCATGCAAATTACATGGAGGCTATGCTGCAGAAGCAGTTCGGTCCACATGTTAAAAGTCAGTTGTGAGGACTCTGTTTCCCTGCTTAGGAGTGTCATCCATGTTTGGCCTCGGCTGTTTCCTATGCTAGCCACAAATTTGGACAAAGCTGAGGCAAATAACAAATTTCCACCTAAAAGTGAAAGCTGGTGCTCATTTGAGCCCCCAGATATGTTAGCTGCTTCTGCAGGTGTCCTTTCTCAGTCATGCTAATATAGCATAAAACACTTGGCTTCTGCTTGTTGCATAGTTGTCCAAATCGAACATTTAAAATGGGAATTAAGTATGTTCCCCATAAGTTTGTGTTCCAAGACCAGAGGGAAGTCTGTAATGCTTTCATTCTACCGAACAATGCTGTAGTGGATTGAGCCAAGCTTAAACTTTGTATTTTATCTTATTTAGCAATAAAGAAATAGCTACAGGAGTCATAATGTCTACTGGACTATCTAGAAGCAGTAGTGGTGAATGGTTTTAGATCTTCAACTGAAAAATTGTTATCAATTTAAGTTTTGATTCCATAGCAATAATTCCTAGAGCTTAAACCTCCAGAATACATACATAGTTTGCTTATCCTCATCACCATTTTAACACTGAGTATGAAACTTCTTCAGCTGTCTTGGTAGGGATCTATGTTTAAGTGGTTTACCAGGACAGCAATATCATAAAACCTTTTTGGTGACATAGACCAAGTCTTGAAGGACACATGCAGGGAGCAAGACATTTGCCTGGAGACTATGATCTCCATGGCTTCCTAGAAGGCAGCAACTGGTTCTGTTCTTTTGCAAGGAAAGAGTAAAACACATGGCCTGTGATGAAGAGTTAAATTTCATAGCGCTTGGACTGTAGTTGACTGAAATCCCTTTTTTTTTTTTTTCTTTTTTTCTGAACAAACAATGTGAATTTTAAGTCCCTTCAGGAATTCCCAAAGGGAAGAACTGAGACATAGTCAGACTTGCAGGACCATGAGGGAGATGGTTACAGACATCAGCTATTGGAATGAAGGAGGTAACATCTGTTCTTTCTAGGATGGGAAGTCTGTGATCTGAAGCTAGGCAGGGAGCACTAAATAGCTTTCCCTTGGCTGCAGCGCACACAAGCAGGGCTGGTGAAGGAGGTTAGGCTTGGTACCATAACCACACCACCACACAGGTGTCCTTCTTGTGTTTAGAACAGTATTCTGTCACCATACAGGTTTACAAAACGTCCTTTGGTGAACAAGTTATGGACAGTTCTTTTCATTACAGATTACAAATACAACTTCAAACAAACTTAGTTTTTCTTTCCTTACAGACTTCTGAAGGTGTTCCAGAAAAGGTCTTCAGAACACTAAAGGATTTAATATATAACTATGAAAAGCCAAACCAAGGGTTAGTAACAAAGCTTCGCTACCCAGTCAAGAAAACAAGCTCCTCACGAAGAAACCAGAAGTTCAAGTTAGGAAATGATAACGTTTACGATGGTGAGAAATCTAATTTAGTCTGTCATTTCATTAAGACAACAATTGCATTGACAGGTGAATAATTGCTATGTATCCTCTGAGACAAGCTTGCATGGACAGAAATTCAAGATCCTTCCTTCTTTTTTATGTTCACTGGAAACTGCTTAGTTCTAGGTCACAGGTTACATACACTCATCCACCATAAATTAACAGAATAAAACTAAAAAAGGTACAGATGCCAAAGCATGGTATTGCCCAAAACTCACTCCATGAGTATCAGTGCTCTTAGAATACAGAAAGCTAAGAAACAGTTTTACACAATGTGATTTTGGCAAGCTGACAGGCTCTTATATTTCAGTGAAAGTTGAGGCTGTCCTTTACTTTGTTGTCCAGGTCAAAAGCTACTTTTATACCAAAATCTAACTTGTAGATTATTGTGATTTGTGTTAGAACATGACCTTTCTTAGTTATCATGTTGAAAATAAGAAGTATACAGCCTTGTGTTCAGGATCACAGATCTGGAACCAAAGAGTTTAGTTCCTGGGGTTGCACTACTGGTTGTTAGCCAGCTTTCAACATTGTGTTCTAGACCAAGAACCACTTCTGTAAGGGTGGCTACAAGTTCTATTTCTGCCTTTTCCCTGGATTCTAAAATAATAACAATAATAACAAAAAAATCTAACAAGGTCTGAGATGGTTTTTCAAGCTAAGGGCTTTTCTGTTGGGAATATTTATCTAAAGAACAAAAGCTGAATTACACTACAGTCATAGCTACCTGTGCTATTGATCTGAAATACTGACTATGTATGATTAGAACATGTAACTTTCTCAGAAAGACAGGGTCTCATGTGGATACAACCATTTAATTACAGAGCTTTCTGATTTAGAAAGGGCAATATTGGCTTCGCTTCCACATGTGGAGTGACCTAGAAAATCCAGTCCAGAGGAAACTAAGTCTAAACACTGGTTCTGAAATAGCAGACAGAATACTGAGAAATCAAACTGAATTAATAATATCTACATAGCAACATGACAACATGACAACATGCCATCTTGCATAGAGGAGTCTTTCAGAAAAGCAATTAGCAATGACAAGATCTGTTTTTTCTTTATTTCTTTACAGAAATTGATGAAACTGATTATGTAGATGTCTTACCTTGAACGATTTGCAACCTGACGAATTGGAAAGACCTCATCTTAGACTGTGCCACAGCACATCAACTGGAGACAGTTAACAGTTGGACAGTCAAAGCTATGTATCTATACTCTGGAATTAGTGCCTTTTGTAGATTAACAGAGCAACTGCATTTTGCCCCAGTAGATACAGCACAAAGTACTATATATTTTTTGTGCATCGTTAAGAGAATTAGTTTTCCTGACATGTGGATAATTGTATGGGGGAAAGGGAGTGCGTACTTGTTTGCTTGTGTATGTGTATTTATTGGGTTTTTTTAGCAAACTTTCCAAGATGCCTATTGCTGAAACATACAATCTGTTATTTTATAAATCAGATATCTAAAGACAGCTGTCAAGTAGATGGGGCCAGGCTCTTTTCAGTGATGTCCAGCAACAGGACAAAGGACAATGGGCACAAACTGGAACAGAGAAAGTTCCATATGATCATGAGGGAGAGCTTTTATACTTCGACGGTGACAGAGGACTGGCACAGGCCGCCCAGAGAGTCAGTTTTCTTCTCACGAGATATTCAGGATTTGTCTGGATGCCTTCTTGTTCAACTGGCTGTAGAGAACTGCTTTAGAAGGGGTTTGGACTCATGGGTGTCCAACCTTTTGGCATGCCTGGGCCACACTGAGTGAAGAGGAATTGTCTTGGGCCACATCTAAAATATATAATATAGTTAATTTATATAAGTAGCAAAATTTCTTTCTTTTTTTTTTTTTTTAATTAAAATATAAGAAAAAGAGGACAACAAAATAAATTCAGTAGGTCAGACGTACACAGACCAGATAATCTCAGACATCCTTCCAATCTCTATGATTCTGTGATTTTGTGAATGTTAGAAATTGTGAATATAATAAAGGAATGTTCATAAAGCAATAGCTTATGGCAGAGCTGATATAAGTTGATAAAAAATATATGCAATAAAAATTCCATTGACATCATTTAATGCTTAAAACTTCTAAACTCTGTTATTTTGTTCATGATGTTACTTTGCAGTAGGGATATATGGGTAGTATTTCAGCTATGTGAGTATTTGTATAAGTAATATCACTTAGATTTCTTTCATATTAATACCAGATAGATTTATTTTTTATTATGTATCTTTACTGTTTATTGAAGGACTTTTCTTAGCAGGGTCTGTTGTGTCAGGACAAGGGGAAACGTTTCAAACTAAAAGCGGGGACATTTAGATTGGACATCATAAGAAGTTTTTTACAATGAAGGTGATGAGGTTGCCCAAAGAGGTGGCAGATGCCCCATCCCTGGAAGCAATCAATATGAGGCTGGACGGGGCTCTGAGCAACCTGACCTAGCTGTAGGCATCCCTGTTCATTGCAGGGCCTGCAAATCGGTTATCATCCGTGTCAGACTGCGGTATCACACACCAGCTCGGTGTTTAACCGCGTGCAACGCTTCAGCTTTTACTCAAGCAAACTAACGTCCACCCAAGCAGAAAAGCCTCCTAAGAACGACAGACCACACCACGGCACCGCCCCTGCCACTCCTATTCCGCGCCCCCGGCAGGAAGATGGAGGCGCTGCCTCCCGCCGTGCCCCGCGGGTAGGCGGGCACTCCCGCGGGTAGGTGGGCGCTGCCATCAAAATGGCGGCGGCGGCGGGAAGTACGAATCGGGTATGCCGCTCGTTCCTCTGACGAAACGTTTCGGGGTGTCATGGATGCTTCAGGTTGCATGAAGTCCCTGCTCCTGGCAGCCACGCAGTACCGGGCTGCTAAGACGCCGTCCAACACTGCTCTGGTCCGGCGCAGCCTGGAGGTGAGAGCGGAGCGGCTTGCTTCGAGGAGGGGCTGGCTGCGGCGTTCGTTCTCTCGGGTGTGAGCGGCTCCTCTCGGCACTGTTCGGTGGCCGGCCGCGGCTGCTCCGTTCCGTGGCTGTCGGCCTGGGCTCCGAAGTGCCGTGAGCTCGGCCGACTCAGCCTCGAGGCGGCCGCGGCCTCCCTCTCGGCTCAGCGGGTGGAGACTGAAAAACCCCCTGTCGGGGTTGTCTCCTGCGGGGCGGGGGAGGGAGAAACAGCTTATTTCTGTCCCTCGTGTTGTTACTTTGTCCTTTGCCGTAGCGTTTTATGCTGTTTTTATATATATATGCGCACAGATGTACTGGATATTCACATTTGTGTGTGCTCTTCACAGAACTCAGGTATGCGTCTATTCTCTAAACACTGGCCCACAAGGATCATTTTGATTTCCCAGCTTAAAAATACAGTTTGAGCGATGAGCTTGTCTTGTACCTGCCTTTAGCTGGTTTCAAGTGATGTGTAATCAGGGATATCTGCTGCTGTAGCCACCCATACCTTTCCCTGTCCTGGTGCAGCCCTTACAGTGGGCATGGTCCAGTGGTGAGTGATTGGGCTGCTTCATCTGTATTTTTTCAAATACAGATTTTCTTAAAAATCGTTGTTACTAAAACATCGATATAGAAGATGTTATTTGGCTTAAGCCTTCAAGAACTGTGTAGATGTGGCACTGAGGGACATGGTTAGTGTGTGTGTGGTGCTCAGGTTGGAAGGAACCTTCAAGATCGTTAAGTCCACCCACAGTCTAGCCATACTACTCTAACTGTTACAACCTTCTGCTAAATCATGTTCCTGAGCACCACATCCAAATGGTTTTTAAACACATTCAGAAATGGTTACTCAACCACCTCCCTGGGGAGCCTATTTCAGTGCTTAACAATGTTTTCTGTAAGGAAGTTTTTCCTCATATTCAACCTAAGCTTACCCTGGCACAACATGAGGCCATTTCCCCTCATCCTGTCACTAGTGAGAAGAGACCAACCCTGCTCTCACTGCAATCACCTTTCAAATATTTGAAGAGAGCAATAAGGTCTCCCCTCAACCTTCTCTTTCCCAGTTCCTTCAGTCTCTCCTCATCGGGCATGTTCTCCAAGCCCTTCACAAGCATTGTTGCCCTTCTTTGGACCTGCTCCAGGACCTCTTTCTGTAGTGAGGTGCCCAAAACTGAACACAGTACTCAAGATGGGGCCTCACTAAAGCCAAGTACAGGGGCAGGATTACTTCCCTAGTCCTACTCACCACACCACTGGTACAAGCCAGGATGCCCTTGGCCTCATATTCAGCTGACAGTCCATCAGTAAGCCAAGGTCCCTTTCTATCAGGCAGGTTTCCAGTCTCTCCTCCCCAAGCCTGTAGGGTTGTTGTGACCAAAATGCATGACCTCACACTTGGCCCTATTGAAACTCATACAGTTTACCTTGGCCCATCAATTCAGTCTATCCAGGTCCCTCTGTCATGCCTTTCTCCTCTCTGGCAGATCAACGTTCCCTCCCAACTTGGTGTCATCTGCAAATTTACTGAGGGTGCACTCAATCCCCTCATCAAGATCATTGATAAAGGTGTTGAATAGGAGCGGCTCCAGTGCTGAGCCCTGGGGGACACTGCTCATGACTGGCCACCAACTGGATTTAATTTCATTGACTGCAACCTTTTGGCCCGACCATCCAGCTGGTTTTTCACCAAGCAGAGTGAACGCCCATCCAAATAATGGGCAGCCAGCTTCTCCATCAGGATGTTGTGAGGGACAGTGTCAAAGGCTTTACTGAACTCCAGGTAGATCACATCAACAGCCTTACCTTCATCCACTAAGCGCGTCACCTTGTCATAGAACAAAATCAGGATTGTCAGACAGGATCTATCATTCATAATTTTTTCCAACCTCAGTGATTCTGTGATTAACTTCCTTCTCTGATCTATTGTAGAAAAGTACACAGAGGATATGGGAAAAAAAAAAGTTACATTGTTTTGTCATGCATATATAACACAAGTCCAATTATGTGCAGATCTATCACTTTTAATATCCCCTTAAATGGGCTTTCCTTTAACTCAGGATTCCATTTTTCATCGTAAGCATAGAGTTCTCACAAAGCAGCACTGATCTATTACCACTTATCTTCAAGCAGGATAAAACCTTTGTATTTCAGTCCAGTTCTTCAGAAAACAAGTTATTGAGTTGAAGTACCAGAGATGCATACAGAGGAGTGAGGCCTAGTTTGTTTTTTGTTTTTTATGTTTACGTTTACACAGTACAAACCTGAGTGTCTTACTAGATTGGCAGTTAATTCTCAGTTTGTCACGTATGGCAAAATATAGGTAATATTACTTTGTACAATTAAATACACTTTGTATATTGAATACTCTGTAGCAGTTAAGTAATTGAGGTTTTTTCTCCTTTTATCTCCAGGTAATCTCAGGATTGAAGCTAACAAGATTATTTGCTTCCAACCAGATTCTACCAAGTGAATGTCTTAATTGCCTAGTAGAACTTCTTGAGGATGCTAATATAGATCCTTCTCTGACATTGTCTTTGGTGACTTTACTATCACAGCTAGGTAAGGTTTGCATTTTAACATTAACTTTGGGTCTTTGTAAGAGAAGACAAGGTGAGTGTTGGTTCTGTGGCATGTGTGATGAACTTCTTAGAAAAACCAAAGGTATGAAAAATATATAGCTCTTGAAGTGCTTGCCTGATCCACTAGACGATAAATACAAGATCAGATAAAGGTGTTAAACCACTGTTCAAAATGGATTTGAAGTCGTTATTGTGAAATGACAGTGTTTCATATTTGGCAGAATTGTCCTAGGCTCACATGCTTCAAGTTTCCCAGTTAGAAAACAGATCCTAGAGCCCTTCATTTGTTTGTTGGAATTTATTTTCTTTCATAGAAGTGTGACTTCTTCATTTATCAATGGAGCTCTGTGCTCACCATAACTGCATATTCAGGTTATATGTATGGGGAAAAAATTCTCTTATCTCTCAACTTAGGCTTTCTTGTTAGATGTGCGTTGTTCTTTGAGATTTAAGTTGTTTAGGATGATCCATTGTTTATCTTCTCTTTTTAAATGATTATTGTAAAATGATACATTTTGGGGCTTCGTAAGTGTATTTCCCAACCTCTTGGATCTAGAAAACTTTAAGAATCAGTTCTCCTCCAATTGATCTATTGTTTTATCTGTCTTCCTTGTTTGCTGTGTCTTTTCTGAGACTGTTTAAGCAGAACAGATTTTTTTTTTGTATTACTATTGCTAGATAACCTTATTAAGTTATCAGTTTTAGTCTCTTGCCTATCTTAGTACGAAGGAGGAAACTAATATCGTTGATTTTGAGCTTTAGAGCTTCTCAAGTGCAGGATTCAAGTTTTCAAATAAAGCTTAAACTTTGCTGGGAGGAGATGGACGCTTTCTTCACTGTCCAAACGTTTCGAGGAAAGGTCTTAGTGTTTCAACTGACTGTAAGCTCAGAATTGAGGTGGAGATTCAAGTGTGTAGGAGCTGTGATTTGTAATTATTTGTGAAATATATGTGGAAAACTGATGAAAGACTTCAGGTTATGCTTAGATCAGTTGCTAATACAATAACTGCTTTTGCTGTTACATAAGATTGTGGGTTGGTGGGTTTTTTGTTTGTTTGTTTGTTTTTAAATCTTAAATTCTAGCTTCAGACAATGAGACAAGAGAAGCTCTTCGGGATACCTACAGTCTGACCAATGTGCTGGCAGGAGTGGTTCATCGAAGTTCTACTAATCTTAGTGATCCAGTCTTATTACAGGTAACAGGAACTAATACTTAATATTTGCTTACTGAGTAAAAGTTGACAAGATGGATGTTTTATTTACTGTGTGAGTCTAGTGTGACAGGATTTTAGCACTGCTCATTCTATGTGTTCTGTCTGTAATATTGCTTGTGCATCTTACCTGTTCTAGTACATTTAAAGAAAAAAAGAGAAATTGGAAACTTCTACTGTGTGACACACTGATCGAGAGCTTGGAAGCTTATTTTTCATTCTGTTTTTCATTTTATTTTTAATTCATTCTAACAAAAGTTTGAATGTTGTTTTGTCTAATCAGTAGGTTGGCAATTGTGAAGGAGCAAAGGGCTGTGGCTGCTGGCTCTCTGGAGGTTTGCAGAGTGTATGTGCCTCCTTCTCTTTGGTCAGTGGTATCTACTGTTGAATAAAAGGGACTGTGCTAATGGAAGCCTACTTTTACGAGCCTAGTGCAGACATCGTTATATTATTGCTTCATTTATTTATCTTCAATGAATATGTTACATCTCCCAGTCCAGTTTCACCAACTTGCACCTATAATTTCTGTGTGCTAAACAATAAAGATGGGCTTTTTTTTTTTCTTTTTCCCCTTAAGTACATACAGGTTTTCTCATACGTAGGTTTCAGCTTTGAGCATGTGTTTGCTAGCCATCTGTGGTCACATCTCTTTTCTGGATAAGGAAAGAAAAAAAAAAAATTAGTTTGCTATCAGCTACATTGCCCTTACTCGGTGGGAAATTAGTCAAGCATCCAGTGCAGTGTAGAATACTTTTCTAATGTTTTGCATATTTCTCAAAGTACTAGGAGTTCCAGAAGCTTTAAGAATCTCACTTGACCTGTCAGTCAAGGGGAAAGATTTTGTGGTCACCAAATAAATCCATTTATAAGACCTTTAAGCTCTTATGTCAGCTATTCTATACAGTAAGATTTTATTTCAGCTGCTATCCTTAGCTATGCTGTGGTTTTTGTCATGTCTGAGTATACTCATGTCACATTTAAATAAGTTATATGCCAAATAATCCTGGATGAAAGACAGTTCTATCCTTAGATCTGTTGGCAGTCCTTACAACACACTCGTTTTACTATAAACATAATTCCTGCTAGAGACTGCAAAGTGCTTTTGGATTTTGGTGAAACTACTAGGTCTTTCACTGACAGAATGGAGAATTGACTGATGAGGAAAAAGGGGAGAATTGGATTGGCTAAAGTTGGCTCTCTGCCAAGATAAAACCGCGCTAATATGTTTGGTCTTTTATTAAGTACGTGGAGACCAGTGTGGTAAGATATTACTCAGTGTGTTTGCAGCAGCAAGCGTAATTGTGATGTTAACATTACAATTGAAAAATGAATCAATTTGTTGTGTTTTATTTCTCTATTAAGTTTCAGTTGTAAGAAAATACCTTATGTACTTAACATTTTTCAGTGAGATGCTGTAGGAAAGGCATGTGAATAGCTTTTTATTTCCTCAGAGTATTCAGTTGCTGCAGAGGCTAACCTACAATGTTCCAGTCTTTAGCGCTGGTGCCAACGTCAGTGAACTGATTTCATTTCTAATGCATCATGTGTAAGTTTGTGTTCACTTATCTTTGCTCATGGGAAATACCTAGCTAGGTTTCTAATCTTTCTGAGGCCCATGAGCCTATTGCACTAACAGGGTCTGCAGAGGATGATGTGATATTTTTGTTCTGAAGTTACCAGAGATGTTTCCGAAAAACATGTTGTTAAAGATTGTTAATGTGGTGGCTGTGTGACTTTAGGTGGCTGAATATTAATTGGCTTCTTAGCCCACCCCCAGGGAGGGGGAGCTAACAAAGACAGAAGCCAGGAAAAAAAATCATTCCTGTCACTGTAAGCATACTTCCTCTAGAATAAAACAAATTATGTGCAAGTCTAATGACTATTAAAGACATCTGCATTAAAGGACCTCTGATAGCATTTATCTTTGATGCTCGTTCTTCCTCTTAAGATCAATTAAAATCTGCTTGAAGTCTGGGGTCTGCAAATGTTAGTTGTACTTTTCTTGGAAGAATGGTAACACACACAAAAAAAAGCAATTTTACTGTAACTAATCTCTGGATGTTTTAATGAAAACATCTTTGTTTAAACCTCTGGATTTTTCTTTGAAGTCAGTCTACAGAAGATGAGCTAACAATACCATGCTTAGGACTTCTGGCAAATCTCTGTCGTCACAACTTACCTATTCAAACTCAGATAAAATCTTTGGTAAGTCTTTTGTTTTAGTGGCATGATTCTCTGACTTAGGGGTAAGAGTGAGTTACTTCACTGAGCTCTTTTTTGCAGCAGTAATAATCCTGACCTTGTTCACTGTTTTGTCAAACGATGGTGGATATTTCTCTCACATTAGAGAACACAATCAGTAGAACTGAAAGCTTTGTGTTCTCTTTTGTTGCTCTGTTGTTGCACAGGCTTGCATTATGCATTCAGTTATTGCAGCTGTTCCCTACAAAGGTGAACCTGATGTTTGACTATCTCTTCCTTAGAAGAACTAAATGTTGTTATAATATATATATTTTTTCCAAGCTGCAGTAAGTTTGGCCTGGAAAGAGATTTGCTTTTTCAAAAGATAAATCAATAAAATACCACTGGTCTGGATGTCATGTCAAGACCTTTGAATCTTCAAATACACATCCATATCTGATCTACGCAGTCTGTCTGTTCATCAGTCAGTGCAAACAGCTTATTTCCTCAGTGGAGGAATACAGACTCATCAACATGGCAGTGAGCATTATACTACTTACCTTGGAACAAATGCAGGAGAAAAAAAGAAATAACTATGTCCAAGTCTATTCAAAGAGCAGATAGAAGATAAGGGTTAATTTTCAGTGGTTGTACGTTAGTGACATGACTTTCTCATCAGCCTGTAAAATAATGATGTAATTCCTTCCTCTATTTTTTTCATTCTATTCTACG
The DNA here is from genome assembly GCF_987193195.1 of Phasianus colchicus. NCBI lineage: Eukaryota > Metazoa > Chordata > Aves > Galliformes > Phasianidae > Phasianus > Phasianus colchicus. Next base: position 89,661,374 of record NC_143436.1, on the reverse strand, counting down.
CATATTCAACAAATTCAACAGAGAATTTGGTCATTGATGTCATCCTCTGTAACTGTGCAGTAGAAGAACACTAAAATATATTTCCTAGAGAACATTTGTCATAGCATATTTCTGTGTTATTGTTATTCATTATTTGTATCTCTTGTTTATAAATATTTGCAATATGTAAGTTTGGTGCTCTTACAGAACGAAATAAAATTTTTAATACCTGTGCTTCTCTGTGTTTTAGAATAATGTGAAGAGTTTCTATCGTACCTTAATAAGTTTCCTGGCGCACAGCAGTTTGACTGTGGTTGTGTTTGCACTCTCAATATTATCAAGCCTTACTTTAAATGAAGAAGTAGGAGAAAAAGTAAGTGATATTTTGAAATCAGTTTTATTTTCAAGTTGTTGATAAATCTATTGGCCAAACTCAGAAAATAATTCTAGTTAATTTTTATATGCAAGAGACCTGAGCAAGCAAAGCATGTTCACATGCAAATTTTATTTTTCCTTTCAGCTCTTTCATGCACGGAATATCCATCAGACTTTTCAGTTAATATTCAATATTGTTGTAAATGGAGATGGTACTCTAACAAGAAAATATTCTGTTGATCTACTTATGGATCTTCTGAAAAACCCGAAAGTTGCAGATTATCTTACCAGGTACGGCTTCATTAAAAATTCATAGATGCTTCTTGAGTGGTACTAGATGAGTATCTGCTCTATCTGAAGCTAAAGGATTCTTGTGTTACTTGTTTTACACAGAATAAATCCAAACCTGTGCTTTAATTGCTGCTTCAGCAATGCTTAATTTCTTGACTGTGTTCAATAATTCTTTGGTCAGTATTGGTGGTCAGACAATCATATGAATAGCTATCATGTTTTTTTTATAGCCCTACAGTATTTTGAAGTGTAGTAGTGCTGTCAAAGTGATAAGAATTTTCCTGCAGGGCATCACAGAGTTGTTATGCGAAATGCTTGTCTACTGGTTCTGCGCATTCCATTAGTCAAACTTAGTTGCTGAACTTCAATCCAAATCTCTAGCAGTAAAAATACTTGTTCTAATTCTGAGAATATTTTTAAAATTTAGCTTATATTGCATTGAAATTACACCATCAAAAGTATTACTTGAAGAAACACTTGAAGTGTTTGGGGGTAAAAAAGGAAATTGGACTCAGGTATTCATTACTTGAACGTAATTAGATATTGATACCAAATTATTGATACTAAATTATTTTTTTCTATCTTTCCTTCCATTTGTGCTGTAGATATGAGCACTTCACCTCATGCCTTGGTCAAGTATTAGATCTCCTTCATGGAAAGGATCCAGATTCATTATCTAAGGTACTTTATCAGAAGACCAAGAGGGTCCAACTCATAACGTAGTTCCACATCTGTAGCCATAAGTAGATTCCTTGTGAGAATGATAATGAAGTAAATTGATATAAGGACTCTTTATTGACCCTGCAGTGTTTATCGGCTTAAATCTAATTCTTCAAAAGACTTTATGGTTGAATTTGTTTATTTATGGGTCATTGGTTGGTTTTTTGTTGTTGTTGTTGTTTTTGCTTGGTGTTTATTTCCTAGGAGTTCTAAAAACTTAGAAATACATTCTTCCACAGTATTTGAACAATTTGATGCCACGTTAGGTTAAGCAGTTCTCTGTTGCATTCAGCTTTGTCTCACTACCACCTTACATAGTTGAAACATCAGCTATGTGGTGCTAAATGCTAAAATATGATTTGTCCTGAAAATGTTTCAAAGGTATGCGTTGACCAAACAATCTTAAACTTTTCTAATCAAAGCATTTTGCATCATAATAGATGATGAAAGCTGATGTTTCCATGTATGGTTTTTTTTTGTTGATTATTGGTTATAATTGAGAAATGTGTTGATATGGAGCTTTCCAGGGGTCTTCATCTCAAGGCTATCTGTCTGTATCTCAGAATAGCATTTCTACAACTGAGAGGTAATTAGAGAGCAGTTGGTCCATTTTTTAAATTATTTTTAATCACTAGTCTAATGGATTGTGCTGCTGACTTGACTTTACAGAAAAAATATCCTTCATGGAATTCTAAAATGTCAAGAGCAGTTGTTTATAACTTAGATATCTCTTTAGATTTGTGCTATGGGAGTTGCAATTTTTATATGAGTAATTGGTTTAAAAGCATTTGAACTCTTTCATTCACTTCATGCAGATCTTAGAACTGCTGCTTGCCTTCTGTTCTGTGGTAGAACTGCGTCATACCCTGCGGCAGGCAATACTGGAACCATCTGGCTTGCCAGTCTCTGGAAATACCAGATTTGTGACTCGCTCAAAGACTTTAGAACCATCTGTTGCATTGGTGCATTTGTCAAACCAACCATTGGAAGGCTCTGAAGATTGTTCAGTTCTAGCACTGCAGCTATTCAAAGAGGTTTTCGAGGTACGAATGCTAATGATTGAACTTGAAGTGCTACTTAGCTGGTGCAGTTTTGCTTTGATCAATTTTTAAGTATTTATTAGTGTTTTACTTGAAAAGTAGGATGTAAAAATATACCAGAAATGTTTTTAAAATTCCGTACTTTATCAAACACCTATTTTTAAACACATTAGAAATATATTTAGAAAGATAAATTTTCTGAAAATTATGTTGGCTGTTCATGAAGTAGACACAAAACTATTAAATACTTGTTTTCAAAGACTTGTAGAAGTGAGTTTCTGCTTTTCCAGCATTATTTTGTTAAACTTGATTCTCCAGTATGATACTGATCATAAGTCTTAAACCTGAAATAGGGATAGTTCAGGAAAGCTTGAATACAAGCTTGAATACAAAGAGTAGAGTAGGCTTGTCTTCTTTATTCTGTAGTTCTAAATATTGACATAAAATTTGTTTATTACAGGATGTTATTAGTAGTGGGAACAGTGCCTCAGCTGAACACTTCGTGGATCTTTTGCTGCCTGTTCTTCTTGATCATCTTCAGATGCCAGAACAGATTGTGGATGAGCTGTTAGTGAAGAAAAAGTGTGAAAGAATGGTTAAGGCTATTAACGTCCTCACAGATATCCTTTTTTATGTGCCTATTATCTGCTAATTTATTACTTCTCCACTATGATCTGTTCTAAGGCATTAGAAGAAATATCCATCTTGGGTCACTAACAGCTGTTAATTGCAATAACTGTACTAATCTTACTTAGGACTGTCATCTTGAAGGACCTTTAGTAGCTTTATAATTGCTGTGAAATTATT